>NC_090820.1:49854930-51127430 GCF_000390325.3 Nicotiana tomentosiformis
AATATTGTAAAAGAATATAACAAACAATTAGTATCATTTCCTTAAATACTTTTTGGAAGATGCTCCGTAGTAGGGGTGTCAATGGATATTTAAAAATCGACTAAACCGATCGAATCATACCGTACTGTACCGTACTGTACCGAATCGATTTTTATGTTTCTTTTAATAAAACCGTAGGTTTTTATATATTTCTATAACCGTACCGATAATTAGGATATATTTTTTATTTTATGAAAATAAACTAAAAAAATACCGAAGCGTACCGAATAAATTTACTTGTAAATAATATATTTGTATATAAGTTTAAAAATAATAAAACATTCAAATTTTTCATGGGACTTGGAATTATGAACACGGTTACAAGTCAAGAAGTAATTAAACTCAAAATCTTAATTCCCAACCTATTATGCTACTCATGTTAAAACTAAACTATTTCCAACATATTCACTAACAAGACACAAGGTATTCTAGCGATTATGAGTAGCAAAGAACAGTGTATTGAATACGTTTCACTTCGTATGATTTAGATTTATCTTTTCGAATATTTAAATCTTCTCTAGATTTTATTCTTGAGTCCCAACTTGGTTAATATCTTTCCACTCGTGTGATTTATATTTTTTGTCTTTGCTTAGTGTCTTTTATGCTATTCTAGAATAGTTAATGGATCTATATTCTGACTATCTTTTATGTTCTTAATCCATCACCCTTTAAATAGTAAAAATGTATAGAGTGTTTTGCTAAGTCCTATAAAAGTACGTATGTTATTACATTCTACTTCTACTATTTTTACATGACCTTAGAAAAATACCGAAAATTAATCGAACCATACCCATACCGAAGAGAAACCGACATGATTGAGACGGTTTTGAAAAGTCTAATTTTAGTTATACATAATAGAATAACCGAAAAATTGGTATGATACTAATTTTATAAAATAATCGTCCGAACCGAAGCATTGACATTCCTACTCCGTAGTGTATTTTTCCCAAGAAAATTTGATAAAATGAGGTTAGTCTAAGCTTATATTCTAAGAAAAAATTGTGTTTGTGATTTCAACTATATATAAATTATTTTTATATACACGTGATAAATATTAATTTTTCTATCGTGACTGAAAATGTAGTAATATTATTTCTAAACTATTGATGTCTTTCGCGCAATTAAATTTACTAGTTATATTATATTGTTTGGTCACCAGAAATATGAAAATTCATTTGTTGTTTTTGATTACCTGAAAACAGTCAGTTAGTTAAACGTTACATATCAATATTTATATTCCATTCTTTGATTGGTAAATGTCACGCAGCTCAATATAAATCTGAGGGATCAATCACTCAAAAGGTTTGGTTTCGACTATTTGGAAAAAAGGAAAAAATAAAATAAAAAAGATAATGGAAAACAACAATGGACCGACCAAATTCCTTATTATACATAGTTGAGTCTAGCAGCTAAGATACCACCAAGCCGCCAAAGATAACAATCTCGATATTGACAATAATTCGAAAGCTTAAAAAGATTCATGAAATAAGTCCTATAGTTAAGATATGAAAATATATAGGTCGTCTTTCAGCTACAAGTCTTCCCTATTAAAAATGTCATCATCGAACATCAAATTGAATATAATTACATTACATATTGAAAAGAAGAAATTCATAAAATAATTAGGAGAAGATATTATAAGAAAACGCTGTCGGATATAGACGAAAATTGAAGAATTGGATTGCAATTGAATAATGAGTTGAAATTCACCCAAAACTCTATTTACGAAACATACACAAATCTCCAACTTGGACATCAAATTTTAAAGATTATTTTCATGAAAATGAACTATACTCTCAAGAATGAATATCTCTACTTTGATGATATCTTCGAATGAAATCATGAGAAAATCACTTATTGTTTTAATTTGTTTCTTTTCCAAAAGTGAGAAGTGATGTTAGAACAACAAGCAGTAAATTGCGTATTATTATTTGACATATCAATATGATGTAGACCATACACGTCCTAATGAACCAAAGGCCAGACATTTGCATTACATTCGGAGGTTATCACCTCTCTTTCTGGTGGGGCTCAATTTGTACGCGGATGACACATTCTTTCAATTTTAATTCTTGAGAAAATGACCGTCTAGGCAGATAGTATGTCACAAAAAAATAAAAAAAAAAATTAAGTCACATGATCTAACAAAGAGTTAAGATAACATAAGGAAGCTTTGCCACTGGTCTCAGGTTGGTAATGGAGGTTATCTTCTAAGGCCCCATTCATTTAATTTTCCAGATGGGTCACAGTTCATAAGGTTTGTGGTTCAGCTCCGTGTGGGGTTTAATTGACAGCTTCTACCATTTGCCTATTATATTTTTTGTTTATTGAGCAAGAAACTCGACGAAAAACCAGGTATATTAACTTAATTTTGATCAGAACAACCATGACGGTGTGTGGATGATATGTTTAAAAGTTATTGTACATATGATATAAATTTACGCTAATAGGTTGAGCTGAAGTGATGCGAGAAAGGAGAAGTGTCATAAAACAAAATTGGGATGTATTTGAAATTGAATTTGCGGTTAATTTAGTGGCTGTAATTTCACTTACAATTTTTAGGTTTAAAGTTGAAGTTTTAGCTTTTCTCAAGATGTATTGTTCGTTTTGCCTCGAGAGACCTTGCGGATTTGTTCTTCGAACTATGTCACATGAGCCTAAAGATGTGCCTACAATGTGAACTTTGTTGTGTCTAATGTACAATATTTCATTTGTCCCCAGATATAGAAATTGCCAAAGATATTGTACTTATATATGTATCCTTCTTCAAAAGAAGACATTTTATTCAAATAAAACTACTTAAGAGTCGTTAATAGAGGAGACTAGCCTAGGCAACATAGTATCTATTCCGTCCCTTCCAAAAACAAAAACATCAAAGTAGGGTAAAATACATAAAGCATTAACTACTAAAAAAAGGAAAAAACCCGACCTCCAAAACCGATCGATGTTGGTCGGTAATTGGCAAAACTCAACCGAAAACCGACCGATCTGTGATGTTCGGTAATCGCAGAGGCGGATCTAGGATTTGAACTCTATGGGTTCAACCTCCAAAATTCTTATCATTGAACCTATTATATTTAAAAGTTATGGGTTCATATCTATTAGTTTTTATAGTTATGGTGGATTTTTACCTATAACTTTATGTCTCGCATCGAAAGTAGTTGGTTCAATTGAACTGGCACTCATACGCTACATCCTCCCCTGGGTAATCGTATGATCGGTAGAGCCAATCGACCGACTTCGATAGGTATTTTTAAGCACAATATTCAAAGTTGGAATCTTCCTACTCTTGTTAATTGGGACAGAGCATCCTATCTTGTTGATTCTCCTTTCCCACCACCTCGAGCTCTCACTTTCAGGGTGGATACGCAAGAAATTCACTATGAAAATTGACATGACACAATCCCTGAAGAGTATGATGTGCCCAACCTTGCTTCATTGGTATTGGCATAAATTCAACACCCCTTTCCATCAATGACGATGCACCGCCCTGCTTAGGCGCGCTTTATCAGGAAAAAGCATGCCCTTTGACAACACTGTTGCTCTAGATTCAACCCACATTGGTGTCCGAATTTCGTCAATATCCCTTGTGAGGGAATCCATATCCGGCATACTTGGCAAATGATCAAGGTAGGGAATCTCCCTTGAATGAAACGGCACGTGGGACTCGTACACTCTTGGTCTAACGGGAGGTGGATCATGCTCCCTCGTCAAATCAGGTTCAGCATTCCCTTCCTCCCCATCATCGCCCTCATCAGGAAAAGGTGTGGCATCTCCAAACTCATCGGGATTGTTGTCATAATCACTATTCTCTTCCTGACTTTGTGCATATACCAGATCCCGATTAAATATGTCATCTTAGGGCAATTGAGTAAGGACAGGACCTTCAAGTTGCTCATTTTCACTGCACAACCAACAAAATAATGAGTTACTCAAATTGATCCAAACTTTACATATAGTTTTATCACTTCACTTACAAATCATAATGTGTTGATATCCCATGATGGACATTATCCTGTTGGTGATGACTCCCGGATGGACCACCATAATCCAACACACCAAAACTAGGCATATTCCAACTGGGCGTTGGTTCATAACTTGTAAAATTCATATCTGGCTAGTACCCCTTGTGGAATATATGAGTGTTAATACAAATTCAATACATCAAAAATAAATATCGCAATACAAAGGAAAATTGAAGTTTACCACTCGGCTTGTGGATTATGTAAACTAGGGGAGAAATTATTTTCTCGCTCCTCATTCGCCCGTGGAGATAAGTTTAGATCAGGCCAAACTCTTTCACCCGGAACCTGTTCAGCTAAAACTGCTCCAAAATAACCACTCGATGACTGGGGAATATCCCTACTTTGCGCAACCTCATTATTGTGAATGTCTTCAGCCTTGACGTACATTTCTAATATTTTTATCACAAGAAATTCCCGGTATTCATCCGAAGTCCTCAAAAAATATCTCAGAATTTCATCGTCTTCGATGTTAAACTCAGCATAACAAGCAATCCCTTGCGGAGTGGCAGAATACGGATATCTTCCGGTTACTTTAATATTCACCGAACGTTTGCTCACACTCATTTTTTACATAACAACAATATCAATGTATCGTACTCCATTGTAAGTGGCAACTTAACATGACACTGTGGAGATAAACTATAGCTTACTGAGTTATTTGCCACCACAACCTCACCCCCGCCCCTCAATATAATAAAACCTTAATTCTTCGATCTTCAGACATTATGACAAAATGCAAAATAACTTAACGAAGAAATATTTCAGAAAACTTGAGAATATTTATGGATAGATTTTTACAAAATCCTTAACCTCTTTAAATAAGGCAAAAAGCAGTCCGGGGGTGGGGGGTGGGGTGGGGTATAATTATTTGAGGTATATCGCCTTAAATATGGGTACTATACCCAGTTGAATTATTGTTATGTCAGTTAAACCTACAAGAATCATTAGTGAGCCACATAATATATATATATATATAGCGCGGTAAGTTAGGGCGTTATATATATAGCACCTTTAAAAAGGGCGCTATACTTAAATGGGCAAACGACCGTTAAGGTATAGCGCCTTATAAAAGGGCGTTATATATATTATGGTCACCAGTATGTTTTTCCAAACATTTTAGTTTTTTGAGTCCAAAAGAACCACATTTTGGTTTCGGACTCGGGAGATAACTGTATGGCGAGCTAGGTCCACAAATCGGGTCTCATACTGGGTTACACTCATGGTACCCTGCTGAAGGCGCTCGAACTGCCTATGGTACTCCTCTCTCAGAGTGAAAGGAATAAACTTCTCTAGAAATAACTGCAAAAACTAATTCCAAATATGTGGCGGTGAACCGGCTGGTCTGCTCCGCACATGATCATGCCACCATCTCTTGGCCGAATCGGTCATCTGAAACACTGCAAAGTCTACCCCATTGGACTCAACAATACCCATGCTGCTTAGCACCTCATAGCAACAGTCCAAATATTCGTGTGAGTCTTCAGAAGGTACACCACTGAAGTGAATATGGAAGATCTTTGTGTACTTATCCAACCTCATCAATCCCTCAGAAGACATCGCGGGCCTTTCCCCGGTCTGTGTAGCAATAATAAGCTGAACTACCCCAACTGGCGGAACTACTGGAGTTTGATATATGGGAGCCATCTTCTCCAGATTGAGTAGAGGGAGTCTTTGCTCCTCCCCTAGCTTGAGAAACAGCTGGTGCCACCGGAAATGCACCGGTCTGGGCCACACTCTCCATAAGGTTCACCATGCAGACTAGAGCATCCTAAAGCACAAGAGTGGCTATAAATCCCTGTAGGACCTGAGTGGGTCCGACGGGTGCGGTCTGAGCTGGGATCTCCTCCTCATGATCAATTTGAGGCTCTATAGTGGGTGCTGCACTGCACGTGCCCTAAGATATGCTCTGCCTCTGGATCAACCTCCGCCCCGGCCTCTACTCCTGGTAGTGGCTGCAACAAGGGGCTCCGATTCCTGCTCGTTGTAGATGTTGTGCATGTTCTCACCATCTACGCGAGAACAAGAATGGAATGATTCAAACATCAATGATAGAATAAAATCGCATAATAGGGAAAGAAAGAAGTGAATTTTTTTCCTAAAGCTCCATAGCTTCTAGAAGATAAGTACAGACGTGTCCGTACCGATCCTCCAGACTTTACTAAGCTTGCTCATGACTCGTGAAACCTAAGAAACCTAGTGCTATGATACCAACTTGTTACGACTCAAAATTCCAACCTCGGGGTCGTGATGTCACCTAACATCCACTTGCTAGGCAAGCCAACATTAGTTAACCAGCTTTATAATTAAACAGTTCAAAATAGAATAACAACAATTATTAACGATGATTAAAACTGAAATATATGAAATAAACCTATATCATAACAAGGTCTAACTCAATCCCAGAAGTCTGGTGTTACTAGTACATGAGCAACTAGAAGTCTATAAGTATAGTTTGAAATAAATACAATTGTTCGAATGAGATAAGCAGTAAAGATAGGAAATAGAAGGGGACTTCAGGGTCTGTGAACGTCAGCAGCTCTACCTCAAGTCTTCGAAGCACTATGATCCGAGTAGACGCACCTCTAAACACCATTGTGACCAATACCAGTATCTACACAAGAAGTGCAGAAGTGTAGTATGAGTACAACCGACCCAATGTTCTCTGTAAGTGCCGAGCCTAACCTCGACGAGGTAGTGACGAGGCTATGACAAGATACCTACGTAAAACAAAACCTGTACAAATATATATAATAAGCAAAAAAAAAAAGTAGAACGATCAATTTTAACTAGGAGGGGACATGCAAAAAGGGAAATATCATTAAAATGAAAAGTACCAAATCACAAAATAACATCTTCCAAAATAAGCAACAATATAACCAAGTAAATCACAAATCCGAGAATCAAATAAGGTAATGAAATAAAGATGGCACGACATCACCTTTCGTGCTTATACTCTCGTCCTTACCATGTAATATCATAATAAAATGGCACGGCATCATCCTTCATGCTTTTACTCACCGGCACGACATCACCCTTCGTGCTTTTTACTCTTCCTCACCAAGCAACAATACAAATCCAAATAATAAATGCAAGGCGGAAAAACAATTTTACTTCAATTATAGTGCCATGATAATAAACTCAACTTTAAAAAAAATTTCAACATCTTCAAAATAAACAATAATTATGAGACGAATAATCAAATGTAATAATCTAACCTAAGCATGGAGAACAAAGTCAAATAAACAACTTAGAACAAAGAAACAATTCTCACCCGCATGCTTTAATCCAATAAGAATGCATATGTACTCGTCACCTCACATATATGCCATTCCCGCACATAATTCCCGCATAAAATAAACCAACAAGTCATAATCCCTCAAATTAAGATTAACCACGACACTTACCTTACTCCGCAGCCAAAGAAATCATTCAACCACGACTTTGCCTTTTGATCAAGCCTCCAAATCTAGCTAATTATCGATCAAACGGTTCAAAATAAGCTTTAAAAACTACTCATTAATGAAAAAGTTCAATTTTGATCATTTTTGAAGAAGTCAACAAAAGTCAATCTCAAGCTCGCTTGGTCAAAATCCAAAGTTCGGACCAAAACCCGAATACCCATTTACCCCGAGCTTAGTTATATAATTTGTTTTGAAATCAATTTGACGTCTAAATCTAGATTTTACAAAATTCCCAATAAACTCCTCTTGAACAATCGCCACTAGAGTGTTTAGGGTTGAGAAATAGTGTAAAATGAGCTAAGTCTCGTTTTTCGCTTTTACCCACTTGTAGGTGTTGCATTTGCGAAGAAATGTTCGCAAATGAGAGACAAAGGTCGCAAATGCGAACCTGTCTTAGAAGCCCAGATATCGCAAATGCGACATTTAGATCACAAATGCGAAAACCCCACCATCGCAAATGCGGCAAAATTCTTCGCATATGCGAAGATTACCCCTCAGAGCACTGAATCGCAAATGCGACCTCTGATTGTTTGCAAATGAGAACTTATTCTTGGCAATTGCGAGATTACGCAGCCCAGACCCCTGCTCGCAAATGCGGTGTCTTGATCGCAAAAGCGAGGCTCGCATTTGTGAGCCAGACCTTGCAAATGCGATGACTACAGACTATGCCACCAACAGAAATGCACCAGCTATTCAAACTTCAACCAAACTCATCTGAAACTTGCCCGAAACTCACCCTTGCCCCTCGGGTTCAAAACCAAATATGCACACAAGTATAATAACATCATATGGACTCGCTCGCATGATCAAATCACCCAAATAACTTCTAAAACTACAAATTGAACATCAAAACGGATGAAATTTTAAAGGAAAAACTCAAGAACAACTAGAATCACAACTAAGCGTCTGAATCATACCAAACCAACTCCGTTTGACACCAAACTTTGCAGAGAAGTTTTAAATAGAAAAATGGACCTATACAAAGTCTTGGAACTAAAATTCGAATCCAATAACTATAAAGTCAACCTACGGTCAAACCTAAGAAATATTTAAACCTTCAAGTTACTAGTTTTCGACAAAACAAATCAAATCAAGTTAGGGACTTTAGAATTCAATTCCGGGCATACGCCCAAGTTTAAGATCATGATGCGAACCCACCGGGATCATCAAAACACCGATCCGAGGCTGTTTTCACAAAATATTGACTGTAGTCAATCCAAGTTGTTTCTAAAGCCAAAAATCATGTTTTTTTCACATTTTTACATATAAGCTTTTAAAAAGCAACACAGACCACACACGTAAACCGACAAATATCAAACGAAGCTAACAGAGGTCTCAGAGCATGAAAATAAGGACTAGTACTTAAAATGACCTATCGGATCGTCATAGCAATACAAGTAACTTCACATAAGCAAATAATTTCACATAAATAAATAAGTGCAACAATTCATACTGTCACGACCCAAAATCAGAAGTGTCGTGAAGGCACCTATCATGATACTAGGCAAGACGACAACTCACACATGCCAACATCTTGAAATTCAAAATATACGAAAATAAGCTTAAACAAGTAAAAGTCTCATAAAAACTGGAAGAGAACGACACAACTCAATACCGAATTTTCCAAAAAATTTGGGTGTCACGGAGAACATGAGCATCTATACAATGATATGGTTTGACAAATGAAACACTGTCTAGGAAGGTAGAACAATCTACATAAAACTAAAAGATTAAAGAGGAGAGTCAAGGACTGCAGATGCCAAAGCAGCTACCTCGAGGATCTTCGAACTGAATAATAGCTCCAAAGCCAGCAACCACCGTACCCAGAAGTACCTGGATCTGCACATAAAGTGCAGGGTGTAGCGTGAGTACAATCAACTCAATAAGTAACAAGTCTAACCTTTGGGCTGAAAGCAGAGACGAGCTTCACAAGTACAGTCCAATTACAGAAATGTAGACATGCTTTCAAGTTCAACAGCTAAAGCTCAAACAGGTAAAATATGCCAAGTGTAAGTGAAATGAGGAATGATACATCTCAATATGTACATGTCAATTATGTATGCCAACTGTAATGTAAAATAGTGATGAAGTCCTATGCATACTCTCAGAGTATCAAATCACTCAGTTCTCCCATTGATTCAATCCTCATAGTAACTCATTCCTCATAGTCACTCCATCCTCACAGTCACTCAATCCTCCCAATCGCTCGACATTCTCTCTTGGCACTCGCACTCAGTAGGTACCTGCGCTCACTGCTCGTGAGTCAGACTCCAGAGGGGAGGATCCTGTCCAAGCGCTATAATAAGCCAATCATGGCATGAATCAATAAAGAATGCTATGGCACGAAGCCCGATCCCATAAATATCCTCACAATCAGGCCCTTGGCCTCACTCAGTCATCAATCTCTCCAGTCTCTTGGGCTTACAAGTATCATGATAATCAGCTCAAACAATGATGATATTATGTATCAATAATGGCAACATAGACTGAGATATGATATGCAAATGATACCTATGACTGAGTACATAATTGCAAATTAAGTAAATAATTCAACATGTAACACGACCTTTGTAGGTCCCAATAGTACCAGCATGTAGCCTAAGCATGATTTCTAATATGAATCACAGTTCCAATTTCTTTAACACATGGGAAGTATGTGGAAGATAACAATTTATTTGACTACACAGTTCCACGGATTTGACTGAGTCACAATTCTTACGGTGCACGCCCACACGCCCGTCACCTAGCATGTGAGTCACCTCAACACCAATCATATGACATGTAATTTGGGGATTCATACCCTCATAACCAAGTTTAGAAGTGTTACTCACGAGCTCGAAACACACACTTAAATTATGCTCGCTAATCAAATATAGTATATTATAATATCGTATCCATATGGATTGGATTTAAACAGTATTCTCATAGTTTCAAGCTTGGTTTCTATCCAAGATGATCAACAATTGTGATTTATATATTTTCTAACTAAACTTAACTAAGAATCTAAAGCTATTGTCTATCTTTTACTCTAGTTTAATTGTAGTAGGAGCTTTTGAGTTGTACCTTTCATCTTTTCTTAGAAGCATTTGTATAAGGTACTTGAGTTGTATTGTTTAAGTTAGAATTAACTTGAAGCAGTCGCAATAACCTGTGGCTTGTTGCTACAAGGGTTAGAGTTTAATCCTTAGGTTTACAACAAGTTTGTAAACATTGTTGTTTGACTCAGAGTTGTAGTGAAGTATTGAAAAAAATTCTACTGGGAGGCAGGTCGTGTTTTTTAAGATGGGTGTTTTCCATGTAAAAATACTTGTTTTCTTTACTTTCTACATGTCAAGACTCGGAATTCCTACAGTCAGGACCGTGGTGGCGCCTAGCATTTCACTTGCTAGGCAAGCCAACGTTACAGAATTCATCAAGCCCATTTCATATACATTTCAGTAAATAACAACAACTAAGCTATAACGAGTTAAAATGAGTGTGGAAATCTATAACAACCTCACTATATGCACTACTACCCGGATTTGGAGTCACAATTCACGAACTTCTAAGATTTTCTACAAGTAAATGTCTGAAAGAAATACAACTGTTTTTGAAAGGAAAGAAATAGTAAGTGCAATGTCTAGAAGGGGACTCCAGGGTCTGCGAATGCCGGCATATCTACCTTGGGTCTCCTGTCGGATGAATCCAGCAGCTAACCTCACGATCAGCCCGGTCCTAAACCAAAATCTGCACAACTGCAGAGTGCAGTATCAGTACAACCAACCCTTTATACTGATAAGTGTCGAGCCTAACCTCGACAAAGTAGTGACGAGGCTACGACAAGACACCCACATAATAAACTTGTGCACATAACAGTATATGTACAAGAAAACAACAATAACAGCTAAACATGTACTATTAGGAAGGGGACATGCTAAAGGGGCACATGATATAGGAGATACAACAGAAATGATAACTAGAACAGTCGACATGCTTTTAACCAGTGAAAAACAACAAAACACAATGAAGAAAATTGCACGGCATCACCCTTCGTGCTTTTACTCTCAGCCTCACAATATCAATCAATAGATACGACACGGCATCACCCTTCGTGCATTAACTCTCATAACGTGGCACGACATCACCCTTCGTGCATTAACACTCACAATATGGTATGGCATCACCTTTCGTGCATTAACACTCACCATATGGCACGACATCACCCTTCGTGCATTAACACTCATAATATGGCACGACATCACCTTTCGTACATTAACACTCTCCCTTACCATAATACAATAAACAAATAATAACAAGGAGATAGAATAATAAGTACAAGCCTTACTTCAACATTTGGTTCCACAATATCAACCTCAACTTCGGAATCAATACTCAATTATCACCAGAAGATCCACAAACATGATAAGAACGATCAATTTAACAATACTAGTCTAAACATGGATAACATGAACAAAGAAAGCTACAATTGCAAGAAACCAAGCCCCGCCTGCATGCTTTAACCCGACTACAACACATAAGTACTCGTCACCTCACATATACGTTGTTTCCCAATATTTAAACATATAGCAAATAGACAAACAAATCTTATTCCCTCAAGTCAAGGGTAATCCATGACACTTACCTCGCTCCAAAGGCCACTCAATACTCAATTACCGCTTTTCCTCTAGAATCCACCTCCAAACCACTCGTATCAATCCACAACGACTCAATAATATCAAATATTACTAAAGAAATCAGTTACAATGCATAAATTTAGATTCCCCAAACTTTTTTCCAAAAATTCAAAAATCGACCTCGGGCCCGCTTAGCCAAAACCTGAGGTTCAGACCAAAATCCATTCACCTATTCAACCCCGAGCCCGATTATATGATTAGTTTAGAAATCCGATCCCAAATTGAGATCTAAATCCCCAATTTGCAAAAACCCCCAATTCTTCTTAAATTCCTAACTATCTACCATGAAAGAACAAAGATTAAGGCTAGGAATTTAATGGGTGATATTAGAAATGGAAGAAAATGAGTTAAAGAGTACAAACCTATGAATCGATGTTGAGTTTTCCCTTCAAAATCGCACCTAGGCCGAGCTCTAATGGAGAGTTTATGAAAAATGGGTAAAATCCCATTTTGGTTCTGTTTTAGGTCACAGGCGTCAGGTCTTCTTCGCGTTCGCGATGAGCACCAGCCCGAGTGGCTTTCGCGTTCGCGAAGGCTGTTCCCCCTGGCCTTCGCGTTCGCGAGCCAATGCCCGCGTTTGCGTAGAAGAATGATTGACTCCTCCCCCAAGTCCCTAAAACTTCGCGTTCGCGAAGGGTAAGGCCCTCATTACTTCGCGTTCGCGACCTAGCTACTGCGTTCGCGATTAAGAAAATCACCCTGTCCCAGTTTACTCTCCGCGTTCGCGAGAGTACATTCGCGAATGCGAAGAAGAACACACCAGAAATCAGCTAAAGCACAAAAAACAGATTTCTAAGTGCAAAACGCTTCCGTAGCCTATCCGAAACTTACTCGAGCTCTCGGGGCTCCAAACCAAACATGCACACAAGTCCTAAAATATCATACGAACTTGCCCGCGCGATCAAATCGCCAAAATAACACCTAGAACTACGAATTGAACACCAAGTCGAAGGAAATTTTCAAGAAAGCTTTAAAACTTCTATTTTCACAATCGAACGTCCGAATCACATCAAATCAACTCCGTTTCTCACTAAATTCGATAGACAAATCCTAAATATTATAGTGGACCTATACCGGGCTCTGGAACCAAAATACGGACCTGGTATCAACAAGACCAAATATCAGTCAATTCTAAAAATCATTAAACTTTCAAACTTTTAATTTTTCATCAAAATTCCATATCTCGAGTTAGGGAACTCAGAATTCGATTTCGGACATACGCCCAGGTCCCAAATTACGATACGGACCTACCGGGACCGTCAAAATACGGATCCGGGGTTCGTTTACTCAAAGTATTGACCGAAACCAACTCAAATTAATTTTTAAGGCAAAACATTTTTATTCTTATCAATTTTTCACATGTAAGCCTTCCGGAAACACACCCGGACTGTGCACAAAAATCGAGAAAGACTAAAAATGAGGTTTTTGAGACCTCGAAACACCGAATTAGATTCTAAAATATAAGATGACCTATCGGGTCATCACATTACATTATTTATTCCACAACAGCAGATTAAGGAACGCACAGAAGAACCTGGTCCTTTTATAAACCAGTGCACGCGAAAATTGGACACCATACAAATCACCCCTCTCGTGTGGTATTGAAGCATAAAACATCAATATGCCTAAATAAACGCATAAAATTAAATAAATTACCAGATTTTATCCATTCTTAATGGATAATATTAGTTTAGGCAGAATAAATATTAAAGTTGGTAAATTCCAAGAAGACGATTGCGATAGTTTTATTATTCTTTTAAGTTTCCTTCATCATACATGACGACTAAGCTAAAAAAAGTCAGTGCTTGACTTTCATGGAAGAACAAGTAAAACAATTATTTTGTTGAGCATAACATTATGTCAACAATCCATTGTTTGGTTGTTTTAGTAGTTTTTGCGATAATTATGTTATAACAAATCTCTTATTAGTGAAGTTTAGTTATTTGTTTAATCCTTAAAAGTTGGCAAAGAAAAGAAAAAAAAGTGTCATGTCATGAGTCATCTTTGCTGTTGTTTTCACTAACACTAACATTAGCGTAGGTTCAAAAACTTGACAGGATTTCGTTATTTAGTTGATAAGTTTATCTGTTGTTATACCTTAATCCCAACATGCATAGTTGCACTGTTGTTTTCCAATATTGTTCGCTGTAGTTTTCCAATATTGTCTCACTTCATGTCCAGTTTTATTAAGTGATATACGAAAAGTTGTATGCAGAATGATCTTCTTTGTATCCTTTTTTCCGTTTAGATTCATTAAACTAATAAACGAGAAATTAATTAACCACAATCCAAATAGTTAGAATCGGAATTAAAATATTACCAATCAACCTATAAAAAATTGATAAGATTGATTTCCTAGAGAAATTATCAAAACAAAGTACCATGCAATTTAAGACAATTAAATCCAAAGATTTTAATAGGCTATTGGGGCCTAAAGCTGAATATTTGAGGTAAGCCTCATTTGATGTTACATAATAATCATTTTAAGAATTTAAACAGTTTGCAAAACTTCTTCTCGATTATTTTTCTTCCTTTCCTTTTCTTTTATCTTTTTAGTTCTTTTCTTGGTAGGACGGTGGGACGTGATGTTGGGCTGTCAAAAGTCTCAGACAAGAAGCCCAATAGAATAGTTGGATACTCGGCCCAATTATGTAATAAAAGCCCATAAATGTAATACTGATATAGAGTGTTTCTTCTGGAACATTTCAGATACAACATGAAATAAAATGAAAAATATCTTTCTTCTCTCATGTTGCTTGACCTAGGGCTTTTCTCTTCCCACTTTCAATTTCTCTCAATCGACTCCAATAATGGAGTCTAACATGGTATCAGAGCTAGGAGGGACAGATGTAGGAGGAGAATGATGTGAAGAAGATGAAGGAGCAGAGGAGAATGAAGGGGGAGAAGGAGTGGAGGCACAATCCACAAAAAGAACAGGAGGAGTATGATCTACTGGGGAAGAGGGTGAAGAGTAAGGAAAAATATGTTCGTGAAATACCACATCTCTGGAAAAAAAAAACAGAATAATTGGTGAGATTAAAGAGTTTGTAACCCTTTTTACCACAGGGATACCCCAAAAAGACACATTTAATGGCCCTAGATTGGAATTTATCCCTACAAGGTTTGGGAGTGGTAGCATAACATAGACAACCAAAAGATTTGATATGTTCATAGGAAGGAGAGACATCATGCAACCTTTGAAAAGGAGACATGTTCCCCAAGACAGAAGAAGGCATCCTATTTATGATATAAGTGGCAGTCAAGACACATTCACCGCAATATTTGACAGGAAGGTGAGATTGAAAAAGTAAGGCTCTAGAAGTCTCTAATAAATATTTGTGTTTTCTTTCAACTACCCCATTTTGTTGTGGGGTATGTGGAATAGTGATTTGGTAAAGAATCCCATTTTCAGAGAAAAATATTTGTGCTTCAGAACTACTACCTAATTCAAAGGCATTATCAGCCCTGAAAGTTTGAACAGAGGAATGAAAGTGAATCTGAACCATATTAGTGAAAGCTTTGATAATGGAGAAGGCATTACTCTTACAAGACAAGAGATGGGTCCATGTAACCCTAGAGAAATTATCCACAATATTAAGAAAGTATCTAAACCCATTGTACATCCTAGTGTGGTAAGGGCTCCATAGATCTAAATGGACAAGTTGAAAAGGAGAAGTGGATTTGATATGGCTTTCAGGAAAGGGAAGTCTTTGTTGCCTAGCCATAAGGCAAACATGGCAGAAAAATGACTGCTTAGAAGAAACTATATTAGATAGAAATGGAATAGACTTCATCTTATGAAAGGTCATATGTCCCAATCTTTGGTGCCAAAATAAATCACTTTTATTAACACTAGTGGAAGAAATACAAGAGGGACTGGGGAAAGGGAAAACGGAATTAGAAGGAAGAACATTACAAGCAGCACCAAAAGAAATAGTAGAAACAAAAGGTGAATACTTAGGCATGTCAGGAAGCAGAAAGTACAGCCCATGAGAAGCTCTACCAATTTCCAATGGCCTCTTCAGAGAAGGGCCCTATAGAAAACAAGAGTGACTGCTAAATAATGCTAAGCATTGCAAATGAGAAAGAAGTTGGTATACAGAAATAAGATTGAATTGGAAAGAAGGAACTAAAAGTACATTGTGTAAAACAATGTCTCTCCTAAAAAGTAAGGAACCAGTAGATATTACTTTGACTTTATAACCATTTGGTAAAGCGATTAAGTAAGGTTTAGGTAAAGGCTGTAAATTGTGTAAGAATTATTTATTGAAAGTCATGTGATTAGTGGAACCTGAATCTAGTATCCAAGGTATTTTTCCTAACTGAGCAGACAAAGAGTGTACTACAGAATTAACTACAGAAAATTGATCAACAGGAAGATGACACACACCTGCAAAGTTGGCATAACCAATATTTTCATCAGAAGATGAAGAATGGACCCCAGGAAATATGTGAGTCTGCTGAAAAAGAGACATGAGGTGCTGATACTGTTCTTTGCTGAAACTATAAGCTGTAGAGTCACTAGACTTGATGCTAGGACCAATATCAGCAGCAAGTTCTTCTACTTGAACACAAGAGGCAGATCTCTTATTTTTGGTGAATTTGAAATCATCAGGGAAGCCATGGAGTCTATAGCATTTATCTACTGCGTGACCAGGATTTTGCAGTACTTGCAAGACACAAATGGTGAATTTCTTTTTGGATCAAAGTTAATTCTTTGGTTATAAGGTCTGGTATTGTGTTGGGAATTCATTTGATTGACATGTGCTGAATTAGTTGTAGTGGTAGAGAAGGATGCCGAATCACCAGAAAAACCCAAGGCTGGAGGTTGATTCTTCTTTTGACTTTCATCATGTTGGAGCAGAGAATAAGCCTTACTAATGGATGAGAGTGGAGACATGAGCATGGTACTACTCTTTATAGTGGAATATAACTCATTCAACCTACTTAGGAATTGAAAAAGATGTTGGTCTTCTATGAATTTGGGTAGAGCCCCACAGGAACAAGTTTGACCAACATATGCATAGTTTAACTCATCCCAAAGAGCCCTCATTCTAGTGAAGTAAGTGGCAATATCATAAGACCCTTGTGAGTTAGAACTGATTTCCCTTTGGATTTGAATGAACTTGGATACATTAGATTGTCCAAACCTTTCATTTATATAACTCCATACTTCTCTAAGCAGTGTTGAGACACATGACACTCACTGCTATCTCCTAGTCAATGAATTGATAATCCAAGCCTTTACCATATCATTACATCGCTCCCAGTAAGGATAATAAGGAGAATTAGAAAGAGGTTGAGGAACTTTCCCAGTGACTAAGCCTAGTTTGTTTTTAGCGGAAAGTGAGGTGAGCATACTACTTCACCAGTGTACAAAACCAGTCCCATTGAAAGGGATAGCAACTAACTGACTACCAGGACTATCAGATGGATGAACGTAGAAAGGGTGAGTTGAGTCCAAAGTGAACTCAACAAAACCATCAGTAACAGAGGAAGGACTTCCCATATTCATACAAAGTAATTATGATTTTGTATGATAACTAGTCTCAATAGAGCGATATAACACACATATCACTATATCACAGACAAAATCGAGCAGACAAAGACCCTAATCGTACATTAATTTCACATGCAAATGAAAGTCGGAATTTTTACCTTCCTTCTTCCCACACCTGAAGAAGTTAAGGTCTTCTAAATGCAGAAACAGAAGAAGAAATCGAAGAAATAGAGAAAACTCAAAGAAATTCCAAAATCACTCAGATCGAAAAATCTCAGTATCAGACCAAAATGATTGAATCAAAGCATACGGGTACCATCAGACGAAAGCTCTCATCAAGACGGATTGATTGCTAGGCTCTGATATCATGTTAGAATCCATTATTGGAGTCGATTGAGAGAAATTAAAAGTGAGAAGAGAAAAGCCCTAGGTCGAGCAACAGGAGAGAAGAAAGATATTTTTCATTTTATTTCATGTTGTATCTGAAATGTTCTAGAAGAAACTCTCTATATCAATATTATATTTATGGGCTTTTGTTACATAATTAGGCCGGGTATCCAACTATTCTATTGAGCTTCTTGTCTGAGACTTTTAACAGCCCAACACGTAAATAGGTTAGAAAATTTCCTCATTTCCTCAAGAAAAAATCCTCTTTCCTGCCAATCAACTTCCTCATCTACCCTAGTCCCCTCCGAATTGCCCCTTTGTTTTCATGAACTAGCAAAAAAACACATACAAACTATGACCCAACACCCATACAAAGTTAATAGATTTAGAAATAGAAACCCTGGAAGAAGAACTAGATGGAAACCCACGCCAACATGAACACAAAAAAATAGTCCAACAAACTAAGAAAATCACGGACAAGAACCTTAAAAGATTTTTTTTTCTTGACAAACTTAAGCCGAGTATCATCAACCCATAAAACATGAACCAAGTTTCATGAAATGACTCGACTAGTCGTTTTGAGTTTTAATATTTTGTTTCATGATTTAAGACCTCAAGTAAGTTCATTTGATGTATTATAACTTGCGCAAGTGGTTGGTTTTGATTTTCGAGAAATTTGAGAGTATTTTGAAAGATAAATTCTTAGAAGCTTTTGGTTGGAAGAGTTTACCAAAATTTGGCTTTGGGTAAACGGCCTACGAATTAGATTTTGATAGTTCCAGTAAGCTTATATGATAATTTTGAACTTGTACGTTTTAGATTTGGTGTTAGAGGTTCCTAGAAGAATTCGATACTATTTGTCGAAAGTTGGCAATTTGAAGAACTTAAGAGTTCATAAATTTGACCAAGAGAAGACTTTGATGTTATTGGATTCCAAGACTTTCGGTAGGTCTATTTAGTTAAATTGAACTTGTGTCCAAAGTTTGAAAGTAATCTGAATTGTCTAAGTGTGATTCAAACACTCTTTAGAAAGAATGAAGATTTAACAACTTAAGAGAAATTCTTTTCGGCTTGAGCCTTGATTCTTTCTTGTGATATTCTCGTAGGTATTTTGAGCCTTTGGACAAGTTTAGATAGAGTATTTAGACTTATAGGAATGATTGGATGGAGTCACAAGGTGCTCGGGTGAGTTATGGCGCATTTGGAGTAAGTTTTGAAAGATTTGAAATGCCGAAATTGTGATTTTCTGCACTTAACCTAACTTCGCAAGAGATATGTTCAAAATCTATAAGTAATTGGGTGAGTATGCCTTGATGGAAGTTGTATCCCTTGAATCTAGTTTCCTTAAATACAAACAGTTCATCATTACGATATTTGTATTAAATGTAATCACTGTGTGAAGGAGTGGCAATATTGTTGTTATGAGAAAAATTGCCGCACTTATATATTTAGCGCCATTTATACTTGGACTTTATTTTTATAATTTTGAGAGCTAAAGAGCTTGGATTGAGGTGATTTTTGAGGGAGTTTTTATCTACTTCATTGGGGTAAGTAAGCCTAACTCGAATTTATGATTATTACATGAATATATCATTAGATCAATATCAAAAATATGGAATTTTAAAATAAAATTTAGAATTTTTATCTACAACTTAAGAGTCTATTTTGAGGGTTTGAGTATGGAATTGGACTCATATTTAAAATCTAATCTTATATTTGAACTCGGTAGGTTATGGGTTTTCAGAATTTTGTATTGGATTTGGATTTCGGGCATGTGGATCCAGGTTGACCTTTTATTAATAAATGATATTATTTGCTAACATGAGGGGGTAATGTATATGTGAGGTGACGAGAAAATATGCGTGTGCCATGCTTATTCATGCTCAGGGTAGATTCTGAACTACTTTATTCCTTGTTTGGTTGTGTGTTGTACTTGTTTAGTATTTTACTCGATTGAATGTCTATGTAAGCACAATAAGCCATGCTACAAATAATATTTAGGTTAATGATATATTATTTTGGGCATGATGAGCTATTCTCGAGAGTGTTGATGTACTTGATTTGGCCATAATCAAACGTATCTTATGAGCACACATCTGTACTTATTATTCTTTTAATTCTCCTTAGACTGTTGCTTGACTACTTGAGTCCCCTTATTTATGTTAGAGATCATGTTTAGACCTTCGATGCTTAATTGGACATAATGATAATTTTTGGATAGATTACAAGTTAGACTTGTAATCATACATTATACATGCATAGAGATTATCTCGTATTCATATGCATATACTCGTGCATATGGTCCTCTGATGTAGACTGAGATTATGGCATGTGAGTTATCTGTGCAGTTGAGATGATTGTGGCACGAGGTTTCTGTTGTGTAATGTTTTGGTGATATTGTTATTGTTATGGCCCGAGGTTTCTGTCGTGCATGTATTGTGATGTTTTTTTTATTATGGCAAAGGAATTCTGCCATGTGGTTATGGTGATATTGACGTTATATGGCACGAAGTTTCTGCCTTGCAATACACGAGGTTTCTGCCGTGCAACATGTGGATATGGATCTATCCCCCTAAGGTCTCCCTCTCATGTTTCTCTCTAGTAGCATACACGCAAGTTGTGAGAAACTGATGGGTTTTTGGTTGATTGTGATGTAGGATCCGATGTGATGAGTTTTGAGCATAAATGTAAAATCTTTGACCATTCAGTTGAATCCTTTGTGCATATTCATGTATTTTATATGTCTTGCTCATGCATATCTTCTACATATGCTAGTTGATGCATTATATGTACGCATGGGACTTTCTAGTGAGTTGTTGGACACATGGAGAGTGTTTGATTGATGAGTGGGGGGGAGTTTTATCATATAATGTCATGTAAACTCATGTAGAAGCATTCGCATAAATGGTATTCAAAATTTGCTGAGAAAATGGATCTATATCATGCATAGTCCTCGGTGATCATGTATAAGTATTTGAATTAAGACTATTTGATGCAAATTATATTGATATATTGATTTGCTGCATTTGTACATGCTTTGACCTAGTTATTTGAAAGGCATACTTATTACCTTCTTCCTGAAATATGCACATTATTATTGGCATGATGTCTTTTCGTCATTCCTTAGATATTTCTCTGTTATTATACATATTATTAAGTTACACATGTTATATAAAGTTCGTATCTTTTGACTTAAAACCTCGTTATTACTTCAATGAGATTTGTCAGGATGCTTACTGAGTATACGGGTTCGGTTGTACTCATACACCTTTGCACTTTATTTATAGATTTTAGAGCTGAGTTGTTGTGGATGACGAAGTCTAGAATTAAAGATGTAACAGCATTTCAGATACAAGCTACCATCTTGTTCATAGCAGTTTAGGAATTGTATTCCTCTTTATGTATATTCAAGGAAGATGATAGAATCTTTCTTCATACAAGTGTTGTATTCCTATTCTTAGTCGCTCATGACTTATATTATCAGTCCTTGGGATAGTGTTATTGATTTTGGCATTCTTATATTACTATTTGTTGGACGATTTTCGATTTAGATTGTGTATATGTTAGTGTCACGACCCCAATTTCCTCCGTAGGATGTCGTGAAGGCATCTAGTCTCTAAGACTAGGTAAGTCTATCAATTATGCGGGATACAAAAGTGAAGCTCAAATCTCAACATATAAAATAAATCAAACCGCGACTCAAATAGTCACAACTCCCAAAACTCGGTAGAAATAAGTCATAAACTTCTAAGAATTTATTCAAAGTGTCTCTATACATCAGAGTCTAAAGAAAATAAGGAAGACAACATAATAAGATAGAAGGCAACTCCGTAGTCTGCGGACACTGGCAGATATACCTCGAAATCTCCTCGTACGGATAATTCATTGATGCCTGTTATGATAAGATGTACATGGATCTGCAGTGCAGAAGCGTAGTATGAGTACACCACAGCGGTATCCAGTAAGTGCCAAGCCTAACCTCGGTAGAGTAGTGACGAGGTCAAGTCAGGCCCTACTGGAATAATAAAAGACAAGGACAAAAGTTTAACAATATAATAACAATAATGACAATGGGGATAAATCAAATAAGTAGTATGTTACAATTTACCTACACAGAATAAGGGCAATTAACACCACGCGGAAGGAAAACAGAAATTTATAACTTTAAGGAAAACACGAAATACAACAAAAGACAATGCAGCCAGAAAGAAATATCAACAAGGGCATTCCCGAGGTACCGCCTCATAGTCCCAAATCATAAATAAATTCACAATATCTCATTTCCTTATATCACCGCGGGAGCCTTCACATTTCATTTTAAAGAAAATATTTTTCCCGAAATAGCATCCCGCGTTTTAGCCACCCTTATCACACCGCTTGACTTCTAGTAGTTCCCCTACTAGCCACGCGTATCAAGCCACCCTTATCTCACCGCATGCGTTTCAACACTCAGACCATATACCACCGCATGCGTATCAATATCACAATATATCACAAGTTGCACCTCAAGTGCCCAAATATTTCAACTTGCCAAAATAAATCAACAACAAGAATATTTTTCACAATAAGGAGCTCACAGATCAATCACAATGAGTACAAAGTCTCACAAAATATTTAGCAGAACAATATCCATTATTTCCACTATACGTAGCTCACAACTCAATCACAATGAATACAAAAAACTTCACAAAATATTCAGCAAAAATAATAATATTTCACAAATTTAATATCTTGACTTAAAATCAAAATTTTAAATGTAAAATTCTTCATTTTTAAAAAAATAATTAAATTAAGAAATCCAACCTTCAAATAATGCACGGAAAAAAAGAAACAGAGTTTCAACTAAACAGGTAAAACACTTAGCAGGAACAGGTCAAACAAATTTAAAATACAAAAATATATTAACGATGATCAATATAACATAATAAAATAATTTAATTAATATGCAACAGTGCTCTACGCAATTTAAAAATATAATCTTCCTCATTTAGCCCGTGTACAAACTCGTCACCTCGTGTACATGACTTTCAACACATCAATATTTTCATATCAATACCAATTCTAAGGGATATTTCCCACACACAAGGTTAGACAAGTCATTATATCAAACCACACCCAATCAGTCAAGTATTATGTATTTTCCTCGATTTTCCGACTCCGAACGACTCGAATCTAATCATAATTAATTCGATTCAATCAGTACAAATTATAGGAATATATTCCATAAGAAAATACAAATTTTCTAACAAACTCCGAATTTTAAGCCAAAAATTGCCCGTAGAGGCCACGTCTTGGAATTCGACGAAACTCACAAAATACGATAACCCATTCATTTACGAGTCTAACTATACTACTTTTACTCAAATCTGACTCCGAATCGACATCGAAATCTCAAAAATTTATTTTATGAGATTTCTACAATTTTTCCCAAATTTTCATCTCAAAACACTAATTAAATGATGAAAACAATGATATATTCGTGTATATTGACCAAATATGAGTTAGATACACTTACCCCCCCCCCCCCAATGTTTTTTCTTGAAAATCGCTAAAAAATCGCCTCTCCCCAAGCTCCAAATTGTCAAAAAAGGAAAATGAGACGAAGCCCCCGTTTTATAACTTAAAGTCTCTGTCTAGGCACTGCCCTCGATTTTCTGACCTCGATTTCCATCCTCGATTTACAGCCTATTTCCAGCCTCGATTTTTTGACCTCGATTTACAGCCTCGATTTCCAACCTCAATTTACAGCCTATTTCCAACCTCGATTTTGACCTCGATTTTTTACCTCGATTTACAGCCTCGATTTTTTACCTCGATTTACAGCCTCGATTTTCAGCCTATTTCCAACCTCGATTTTGACCTCGATTTTTGACAGATGAAGGAAACCAAATCAACCAAAAACCAGCAAACTCAACTTCAGCAGTCTCCCAACTTCAATTCTTGATCCGTTAACCATCCGAAACTCACCCAAGGCCCTCGGGACCTCAACTAAATACACAAACAAGTCTTAAAACATCATACGAACTTAGTTAAAACCTCAAATCCCATAAAACAATGCTAAAACCAGGAATCATACCCCAATGCAAGCTTAGGGAACTTAAGAATTTCAACTTCTACATTCGATACCGAAACCTATCAAATCAACTCCGATTGACCTCAAATTTTGCACACAAGTCATAAATGACATAACAGATCTATAAATATTTTCAGAACTAGATTCCGACCCCGATATCAAAAAGTCAACTCCCCAGTCAAGCTTTCCAAAAATTCAACTTTCTCCATTTCAAGCCAAATTTCACTACGGACTTCCAAAGAATTTTCCAGACACGCTCCTAAGTCCGAAATCACCATAAGAAGCTATTGGAATTATCAAAACTCTATTCCGGGGTCGTTTACACATAAGTCGACATCCGATCACTATTTTAACTTAAACTTTAAACCTTGGAACTAAGTGTTCCAATTCATTCCTAAAACCTCACCGGACCCAAACTAATCACCCCGGCAAGTCACATAACAAATGTAAAAAACATAAATTGAGCAGTAAATGGGGGAATGGGGCTACAACTCTTAAAATGACCGGTCGGGTCGTTACGTTCTCCCCCTCTTAAACAAACATTCGTCCTCGAACAGGTTTAGAATTATACATGGAGTGGTGAAAAGATGAGGATAAGAGCTGCGCATATCATGCTCGGTATCCCAAGTCGCCTCCTCGACTGGATGACCCCTCCAATGTACTTTTACTGAAGCAATGCTCTTTGATCTTAGCTTTCTAACCTATCTGTCCAAAATAGACAATGGTTCCTCGACATAAGATAGATCCTTGTCCAGCTGGACTGAGTTGAAATCTAACACGTGAGACGGATCGTTGTGATACTTCCGGAGCATGGAAACATGGAACACTGGATGAACTGCAGAGAGACTAGGTGGTAGTGCAAGTCTATAAGCTACCTCTTCAATTCTCTCAAGAATCTCAAAAGGCCCGATATACCTCGGGCGCAACTTACGCTTCTTTCCGAACCTCATAACACCCTTCATAGGCGAAACTCGAAGCAAGACCCGTTCACCAACCATGAATGCAAAATCACGAACCTTCCAATCTGCATAACCCTTTTGTCTAGATTGGGCTATACGGAGTCAATCCTTAACCAATTTAACCTTTTCTAAAGCATTCTGAACCAGGTTTGTACCCAATAGTCTAGCCTCCCCCGGTTCGAACTAACCCACTGGAGACCGGAACCTCCTACCATACAAGGCCTCATACGGAGCCATCTGAATGATAGACTGATAACTGTTATTGTAGGCAAACTCCGCAAATGGCAAGAACGGGTCCCATGCACCCCCAAAATCTATCACACACGCATGAATTATATCCTTCAATATCTAAATAGTGTGCTCGGACTGTCCATCCGTTTGAGGGTGAAATGTTATACTCAACTCTCCCCGAGTAACGAACTCTCGCTTTACGGATCTCCAGAACCGTGATGTAAACTGTGTACCCTATTCAGAGATGATAGATACTGGTATGCCATGAAGCCTAACAATATCGCGAATGTAAACCTGAGCTAGCTACTTCGAAGAGTAAGTAGTAACCACATGAATGAAATGAGCTAACTTGGTCAATCTACCCACAATCACCCAAACTACATCGAACTTCCTCTGAGTCCGTGGGAGCCCAACAACGAAATCCATAGCGATTCGCTCCCATTTCCACTCTGGAATCTCTAACTTCTGAAGCAATCCACCCGGTCGCTGATTCTCATATTCCACCTGCTGACAATTTAGGCACCTAGATACATATTCCACTATGTCTTTCTTCATTAACCTCCACCAATAGTGTTGTCTCCAGTCCTGATACATCTTCAAGGTACCTGGATGAATGAAGTACCGCAAACTGTGAGCCTCTTGGAGAATCAACTCACGTAAACCATCTACATTAGGCACACATAGCCTGCCCTGCATCTGTAATACACCGTCATCTCCAATAGTGACCTCCTTGGCGCCACCATGCTGAACTGTGTTCTTAAGGACAAGCAGATGAGGGTCATCATATTGACGCTACATGATACAATCATACAAAGAAGAAAGAGAAACCACACAAGCCAAAACTCGGCTCGGCTCGGAAACATCCAATCTAATAAACTGGTTGGCCAAGGCCTAAACATCTAAGGCTAAAAGACTCTCTACTACTGGTAAGTATGCTAACCTTCCCAAACTCTCCGCCTTACGACTCAAGGCATCGGCCACCACATTGGCCTTTTCGGGATGATAGAAAATGGTGATATCATAATCCTTAAGCAACTCCAACCACCTCCGCTGCCGCAAATCAAGATCCTTTTATTTAAAAAGATGTTGTAGACTCCGGTGATCGGTATAAACCTCACAATGGACACCGTACAAATAATGCCGCCAAATCTTCAAGGCATGAATAATAACCGCTAACTCAAGGTCGTGGACCAGATAATTCTTCTCATATACCTTTAACTGTCTGGACACATAGGCAATCACCCTACTATCTTAAATCAACACTGCGCCGAGACCAATGCGTGACGCATCACAATACATAGTATAAGACCCTGAACCTGTAGCCAATACCAATACCAGGGCTGTAGTCAAAGCTATCTTGAGCTTTTGAAAGCTCTCCTCACATTCCTCGGTCCACCTGAACGGAGCACCCTTCTGGGTCAATTTGGTCATAGGTACAACAATAGAAGAAAAACCCTCTACAAATCAGTGATAGTACCCCACCAAGCCAAGAAAACTCCGGATCTCAATAGCTGATGACGGTCTGGGCCAACTATGCACTGCTTCAATTTTCTTCGGATCTACTTAGATCCCCTTGTTCGTTACCACATGACCCAAAAATCCAATTGAACCAAGCCAAAATTCACACTTTGAAAAATTTGCATACAACTTCTTTTCTCTCAAAGTCTGAAGCACAGTCCTCAGGTGTTGTTCATGATCCTCCCGATTTTGGAAATATGCCAGAATGTTGTCAATAAACACAATGACGAAAGAATCAAGATAGGGCTGAAATACACTATTTATTAAGTGCATAAATGTTGCTGGGGCATTGGTCAGCCCAAAAGATATCACCAGGAACTCGTAATGACCATACCGAGTCCTGAAAGCAGTCGTTGAGATATCTGGTTCCCGAATCTTCAACTAATGATAGCCTGAATGTAAGTCAATCGTAGAGAACACTCTAGCACCCTAAAGTTGATCAAATAGGTCATCAATATGTGGCAATGGATATTTGTTCTTCACTGTAACCTTGTTCAGCTGGCGGTAATCAATACACATCTTAATAGAGCCATCCTTCTTCTTTACAAATAAGACAGGAGCACCCCAAGGTGATACATTGGGTCGAATGAAGCCCTTTTCAAGTAACTCTTATAACTGCTCTTTTAATTCTTTCAATTTTGCTGGGGCCATACGATATTGTGGAATAGAAATGGGCTGAGTGCCCAGGTAACAAATCAATGCCAAAGTCAATATTCCTATTGGGTGGCATACTCTGAAGATCCGCGGGAAATACATCAGGAAAATCCCTTACTACAGGAACTGACTCCACGGTATGATTATCAACACTAACATCTCTCACATAGGCCAGATACGCATCGCACCCCTTCTCAACCATTCGTTGAGCCTTAAGAAATGAAACAACCCTGCTAGGAACATGATCCAAGGTACCTCTCCACTCTAGCCGCGGTAGACCTGACATAGCCAACATCACAGTCTTGGCGTGACAATCAAGGATAACGTGATAGGGCGACAACCAGTCCATGCCCAAAATAATATCGAAATCCACCATACTAAGTAATAACAAATCAGCTCTGGTCTCAAAACCACTGATAGCAATCAAACACGACCGATACATGCAGTCAACAATAATAGATTCACCCACAGGTGTAGATACATAAATAGTATAACTCAAAGAATCACCGAATATGCCCAAATACGAGGCAAAATAAGATGACACATAAGAATAAGTTGATCCTGGATTAAATAAGACTGATGCATGTTTATGACAGACCGGAACAATACCTGTGATAACAGAATCGGATTCAACTGCCTCCGTCCTAGCAGGAAGGGCATAATATCTGGCCTAGCCTCCCCATCTAAGGAGACCTCTAACTGTCCGACCTCCACCTCTAGCTAGCTGTGCAGGTGGAGTAGCAACTGGTGCAGTAATCATGGCTTGAGAAGCCCGAGGGCCCTGTGGAATGGGTGGGGCCTGAGAAATCTGTGAAGGTGCACCCCTCCTAAATCTTGGGCAATCCTTCATTATATAACGCACACTCAAAACAAGCCCTCAGAGGACGTGGGTGCTGGGACTGGCTCTGGCCTTATCGACTAGACTGCCCGCTGAAAGCACCTCGTATAAGAGGTATAATAGACACTGGCAGTGCATAATATGGAACCTGGGGTCTGGGAGTAGCCGGAATAACGCTGAAAGCTGGAAGTGCTGAATGAATAGGACGGCTCACATAGCCTCTACCATGACGGGCTGCAGCTGGGGCACGAGAACTGTTATATGTGCCAGAATCCCGAGGTCTCTTAGCTTCCCTCTCTTCTCTCTCCCGAGTCCGCATACCCTCCAATCTCCTAGCAATTGACACCACCTGTTGATATGTGATGTCCATCTCCAGTTCTCGGTCCATACTAAATCTGATACTAGGGTGGATCCCCTCGATTAATCGACGAACCCGCTCTTGAACAGTAGCAACCAAAGCTGGTGCATGCCTAGCCAAAGCACTGAATCGGACTGCATACTCTAACACGGTCATAGCATCCTAGCACAGCTGCTCAAACTCTGCATGCCATGCATCCCTAAGACTCTAAGGAACATACTCCCTCAAGAACATATCTGAAAATTGAGTCCAAGTGAGTGAAGCTGCCTCAGCCGGACTATCCAACTCATATGCCCACCACCACTAGTAGGCCGCTCCTCTAAGCTGGAATGCCGTGAAAGAAACCCCACTGGAATCCACAATTCCCATAGTACGAAGGATACAGTGACACTCCTCAAGAAAACCCTGAGCATTCTCTAAAGATAAACCGTTGAATGTGGGAGGGTGGTACTTCTTGTACCTCTCGAGCCTGAGCTGCTCGCCCTCTGAAACCACTGCCCTAACCTTGGGCTGAACTGGGATAACTGACTGCACTGGTATAACCTTTGGGGCATGGTCAACCTGGGCCCGTGGCTTTGGGGTACGGGCGGCGGGAGTCTGTGCTCCTCCCCCAGCCTGACATGTGGCAGGAGCAAGTGGAATTAACCCTGCCTGAGCTAAAGTGCCAAACATGCTAAAAACTGGGAAAGAGTCTCCTGAATTCTCAGGTGCCTGCTCTCCAACTGGAACTACTGGTGGCTCCTCTGCAGCAGCTCGTGCAGGTGCTCTGGCTACACCACATGGTCTTCCTCGGCCTCTGGCACGACCTCTCCCCCGGCCTCTTGCAACTTCAACAATGGGCAGGGGTGTCTGATCATCTTATCCAGTTGTGCGTGTCCTCACCATCTGTGAGAGAATAGAAAGACAATGGTTTAAAATTTTGAAGTCAACAAATGCGCACGATAAGGAATCAAAGAAGTGAATATTTTCCTAACAGTTCCATAGTCTCTCGAAGATAATTACAGACGTCTCCGTACTGATCCTCTAGACTCTACTAAACCTGTTTGTGACTCATAACACCTATGAACCTAGAGCTCTGATACCAACTTGTCACGACCCCAATTTCCCTCCATAGGATGTCGTGATGGCACCTAGTCTCTAAGACTAGGTAAGCATATCAATTATGCGGAATACAAAACTGAAACTCAAATCTCAACATATAAAATAAATCAAACCGTGATTCAAATAGTCACAACTCTCAAAATCCGGTAGAAATAAGTCACAAGCTTCTAAAAATTTATTCTAAGTGTCTCTATATATCAGAGTCTAAAAGAAATAAGGAAGACAACATAATAAGATAGAAGGGGACTCCGGAGTCTGCGGACGCTGGCAGATATACCTCGAAGTTACCTTGTTCGTATTATTCACGGATGCCTGGTCTGATAAGATATACTTGGATCTGCACAAAAAGATGTGCAGAAGCGTAGTATGAGTACACCACAGCGGTACCCAGTAAGTGCCAAGCCTAACTTCGATAGAGTAGTGACGAGGTCAGGTCAGGCCCTACTGGAATAATAAAAGACAAGGAGAAACATTTAACAATATAATAACAATAATGACAATGGGGATAAATAAAATAAGTAGTATGTTACAATTTACCTACACAAAATAAGGGCAATTAACACCACGCGGAAGGAAATCAGAAATTTACAACTTTAAGGAAAACACCAAAAATAACCAAAGACAATGGAGCCATAAAGAAATATCAACAAGGGCACTCTCCCGAGGTACCTCCTCGTAGTCCCAAATCATAAATAAATTTACAATATCTCATTTCCTTATATCACCGCGGGAGCATTCACATTTCATGTTAAAGAAAATATTTTTTTCGAAATAGCATCCCGCGTTTTTGCCACCCTTATCACACCGCATGACTTCTAGTAGTTCCCCTACTAGCCACGCGTATCAAGACACCCTTATCTCACCGCATGCGTTTCAACACCCAAACCATATACCACCGCATGTGTATCAATATCACAATATATCACAAGTTGCACCTCAAGTGCCCAAATATTTCAACTTGCCAAAATAAATCAACAACAAGAATATTTTCCACAATAAGGAGCCCACGGATCAATCACAATGAGTACAAAGTCTCGCAAAATATTTAGTAGAACAATATCCATTATTTCCACAATACGTAGCTCACAACTCAATCACAATGAATACAAAAAACTTCACAAAATATTCAGCAAAAATAATAATATTTCACAAATTTAACATCTTGACTTAAAATCAAAATTTTAAATGTAAAATACTTTATTTTTTTTAAAATAATTAAATTAAAAATTCCAACCTTCAAATAATGCACGGAACAAAAGAAATAAAGTTTCAATTAAACAGGTAAAACACTTAGCAGGAACAGGTCAGACAAATTTAAAATATGAAAATATATTAACGATGATGAATATAACATAATAAAATAATTTAATTAATATGCAATAGTGCTCTACGCAATTTAAAGACATAATCTTCCATATTTAGCCCGGGTACAAACTCCTCACCTCGTGTACACGACTTTTAACATATCAACATTTTCATATCAATACCAATCCTAAGGGGAATTTCCCCCACACAAGGTTAGACAAGTCACTTACATCAAACCACACCCAATCAGTCAAGTAGTATGCCTTTTCCTCGATTTTCCGATTCCGAACGACTTGAATCTAATCATAATTAATTCGATTCAATCAATACAAATTTTAGGAATATATTTCATAAGAAAATATAAATTTTCTAACAAAATCCGAATTTTAACCCAAAAATCGCCCTTGGGGCCTACGTCTCGGAATTCGATGAAACTAACAAAATCCGAAAATCCATTCAATTACGAGTTCAACCATACTAGTTTCACTCAAATCCGACTCTGCATCGACATCGAAATCTCAAAAATTCATTTTATGAGATTTCTACAATTTTCCCCAAATTTTCATCTCAAAACACTAATTAAATGATGAAAACAATGATATATTCATGTATATTTACAAAATCCGAGTTAGAATCACTTACCCCATTATTTATTCTTGAAAATCTCTTAAAAATCGCCTCTCCCCAAGCTCTAAATTGTCAAAAATGGAAAATGGGACGAAACCCCCGTTTTATAACTTAAAGTCTTTGTCTAGGCGCTGCTCTCAATTTTCTGCCCTCGATTTCCTGCCCTTGATTTCCTAATCTCGATTTGCTGACCTCGATTTTCATCCTCGATTTAAAGCCTATTTCCAGCCTCGATTTTGACCTCGATTTTTTACCTCAATTTTCAGCCTATTTCTAGCCTCGATTTTTGACAGATGAAGGAAACCAGATCAGCCAAAAACCAGCAAACTCAACTTCAGCAGTCTCCCAACTTCAATTCTTGATCCGTTAACCATCAGAAACTCACCCGAGGCCCTCATGACCTCAACCAAATATACCAACAAGTCCTAAAACATCATACGAACTTAGTTGAAACCTCAAATCCTATAAAACAACGCTAAAACCATGTATCATACCCCAATTCAAGCTTAAGGAACTTAAGAATTTCCAACTTCTACATTCGATACCGAAACCTATCAAATCAACTCCGATTGACCTCAAATTTTGCACACAAGTCATAAATGACATAACAGATCTATAAAAAATTTCAGAACTAGATTCTGACCTCGATATCAAAAATTCAACTCCCCGGTCAAGTTTTCCAAAAATTCAACTTTCGCCATTTCAAGCCAAATTTCACTACGGACTTCCAAAACATTTTCCAGACACGCTCCTAAGTTCAAAATCACCATACAGAGCTATTGAAATCATCAAAACTCTATTCCGGGGTCGTTTACACATAAGTCGATATTCGGTCACTATTTTAACTTAAACTTTAAACCTTGGAACTAAGTGTTCTAATTCATTCCTAAAACCTCACCGGACCCAAACTAATCACCCAAGAAAGTCACATAACAAATATAAAGCATAAATTGAACAGTAAATTGGGGAATAGGGCTACAATCTCAAAATGATCGATCGGGTCGTTACAGCTAGTTGGCTTACCTAGAAGGTTGGGTTGGGTGCCATAACGACTTAGTGGAATTTTGGGTCGTGACCAGTTGGTATGAGAGCCCTAGGTTCATAGGTTCTATGTGTCAAGAGAAAATATCTAGTAGAGTCTTGGAGATCGATATATTGACATCCATGCTTATCTTCCAGAGGTTGCAGAGCATGTAGGAAACTTCTCTTTCTTTCTCGTTATTATTGTGCGACTTTGTTCAGCTTGAAGCTTAATCTTCAGTTTCTTTCTCTTCAAGTCATATGTGATATGAGTACTCGTTATCAGTTGTTCACCAACGGCTTGTGATGTCGTGGATTGGGTGCGAGATAATTTTCTTTGTTATGAGGACATGCTAGTCAAAACTTATTGCCAAGTTTAGATCGTAGCTTTGGATCACCAGATTTAGTTATGTGAGCATGTGATTTTGGGCTCATATGTCTAGTAGTATCGCTAGAGGTGGGATTGATAGATCAGTGAGGGGCAAGCTATGTAATGAGTATTATGTGGCTAAGGACTATTCTTAAATAATTTAGATGTGACGAGAAGGATTTTCTTGATATGCAAAAGGGGATATGGATGCTTGATTATCATTTTTGTGTGTAATGTAGTCTTGAGTAGTGAGTGTTGATGGAACTTTTAGTTGTTCATTTGTTGAATAAAGTTGATTCTTATATTTTATTGACGAGTGTAGACTCAGGAGGATCAATTGATTACATAGTGGTTGTAGCCACGGTAAGGTCATATGAAGATGCCGATTAAGCCTAAACAGATGGGTTATCTCCTGTGAGAAGGTTTGAGGTTGTATGATTTCTTATGAGGTGCCTATGAAGAGGTTTCCTTCTATCCAGTGGAATGTATGTACTACAATGAGAGTTCGGATTGCTTGCGAAAGTTGGCACGACTATCACAAAGATGAGTATGCATTTGGGATGATAATTTGGAGTGTGTGATGACTAGTGTTATATGAGCTTATGAGAAATTCAGCTGAGTAATAGTAAAAGATCATAGTAGTTAAGGAGGAGAAGTCATTATGGTTTACAAGGTGATGTGATTATGACTTCAAGCCAAGTTGGGGAGTCTGCCATCAATGATAGGGTCATATTGGCATGTATTGTTATAGTTCCTAGACTAAGATATGCTTGTGGATTAACTATCATTTGAGTAGGGTGTCATCGAGGATGATTTAGGCAAGAAATTTTATGGATGCATGATGTACTATACTTTATTGATATATAGATATTGTGAAATGACTCATGTGTGATATTCGTTGTGGATGTAGTGTGTAAGGGAAAAGGATTTACTCGGTTGCCTAAGGATGAGGTTCCTTCTTAGAGTATTTTGTGCTAATGGAGCACAAGTTGTTTGGTGCTTATTGGCTATGCATCGGGGACTGAGCAAAGTAGTTGACTTTTGAGAATGGTTCTAGTATGTTTAAGTTCCAGGATGTGTTATTTACGGATTTGTTGGATTCGTTATGTGTCTAATATTTGAGATTTGCATTGGATTGTGCCCGAGATTTGCAGAATTTCTATATTATTATTGATTCTACATTGCCTAATTTGAGAGAAGAAAGGAATAGCTTCAGATTTATTTAAGGTCTCTTTGGGCAGGCATTTCGGTTTGAGGTAGTTTTGGGCGTAATACAAGGCAATAAATGGCTTACGGGTCATAGGATGATGTATTTTCATGTTGGGATTACTTGGTATGGGTCTTGCTTAAGGGCCATAATGTATTCGAAAGAAACGTAATGCCTTGAAGGCAGATCAAGAGTAATCTGAAAGACTTGGGTTAGCATGTAATTATATATTCATTGTATCAATCCCAACAAACTATACCAAGTTATAAATTTACTCACAATCTGTAACCACATGATGTACCCCATAACTCATATACCTGTAGCAATATCTTCTGACCGCAATAACTGCTCATTAACAAATACTGTACCAGTAAAATACCTCATCTCAACTAAATCATTGTTCCAAGCCTTTGCAACCCTGCTAATAATGAAAGAAACCTATAGAAACTCATAATCACCCATCACATCAACAAGTCATAGATTATTTTCGTCCGGTAAGAACCATTGCCTATCCTAGGCTGCCTACAAGTATTCTTCTTCCAAATATGCCTTGTCCAAATCCGATCGTGATAATTCCAGGTCCATAAGCTTCTTCTCAGGTAGTATAAGCTACTTGACCAACAATTCCTACCAAATTTCATATGGAACTTCAAACGACATGGTTTGGAACTTATAAGAAATAACTCAACTTTGACAATTTTGTGAAAAAGTAACTCATCACCCAATAATTCCCTGAGTCTGCCACGTTTATCTTAACAAGTCTATGGTAGTTGTATAACTTATTCCACATTTTCATTATGCAATGATTAAGAAAACTTAACAAAACTCAACTCGTGTACAAAACTACCTGCCATAACTGCCATAATCACATAGTGAGCTATTACCCTAACAAATTCGATGGGAGTAAGTATAGCATATAATTGTAACCCTTATGGATGCAACACCCATATGACACCTTGAGTTGTACAAGAAAATTTGACCCGCAGTAGAATGCACATCCTCAACTGCTCTATTATTAGACATACCTAAACTGATCCTGCCTTCTTCTGAAGTAGTAATAAGTCTTCCATAAGTTAATAAGGACCCCTTTCAAACTCCACTCATGGATACACATGAAACCTCTAAGCCATCGGCTTCAACTACGAATATATACATGCAACCCACTATCATTACAATTACCAACTATATCACTCATGGTCAGCTACAACCTCATAAGAACCCAATGCATTTAATATACAAATCCTTGAGTCTCCAAAGTGCTTACTTAACGTGTTCATCATCTCAACACATAGAAATAATGCCTACAACCTCTTGAACCGTACTCCTCAAACCAAGACCTCTATGAAGGATATATCACTATACTTAGGTAGATCACAACACATCAAATACCCTAAACTATGAGCTCTATCAAGCACAAACCTTCTCAATTTACTCATCAAAGATGTCTACAACTAACTACCTGACTATTTACACACTTCCACTTACCATAACCAAAGTGATAGTCTCCCCTCTAGAAATCCAATCCCTAAACTCCAAAAGTGCAAGATTTCTCATCCTAATGAACATGCTTACTCAAACACAGCTTCGTATCGCAATCGCAAGCATCTTGAAAATGTGCTTATACATAGATCCTACCATGTCATGCAGCTAAAATATGAACATTAATGACTGACCATCACACAATTGTCATAGCGCTTAGTTTAATTATCCATAGACCCCATCTGTAAGTACCCTTTACAACACATTCACTTTTTTGGTGATACTAAAGTCTTTACTACTATGAGGTGGAAACTTTTCAAGCAGAACATTCACCTGAAGAATCTCACACATCTCCATGCCTTTGTTCAAAACATTAACAATCAAGTTCTCATACTCGTGAACCTGCTCCATGATTGTCTTATCATTTACCATCTGAAACTTGATCCACTTTCCAACCATATACTTCTTTTTTTCTACATCATCTGCACCACATGACCTACCACATCCATCATGATGCTATATCTAAGTACAAGAATCCCACAGTAAAAAACAAATCATAAGTATGATAGTCCTGAAAGCTCTTAGAAACCCGCTTACACATAATCAAGCCACTAGAACTGCACCTTTCCAAGAAGTCATGCAAACCGCAACCCAGATGTCCTACCATAAAAATGACTACAATGCCCTCATCATACCAAAGAAGTCAATAATTTCCAAGAAATCTACATAGTCAGCATCAGCATATCCCGCTAAATCAAAATTACTACCTTTTGGATACCATAGGCAAATATCAATTGTGCCTTTTAAGTATCTCAAGATCCTATTGACTTCTTTCAAGTGAGACTCCTTTAAATTTGCCTAAAAGCTAGCACAAAGTCCTACTCTGAAAATAATGTTAGATCTACTAGCAGTGAGATATAACAAAGAGCCAATCATTCCCCTATACATCTTATGATCAACATATGAACCAAGTTCATTCAAATCCAATTTCGTGGTTGTTTCTATATGAGTGTCAAATTCTTTGGAATCTTCGATTTTATACCTTTTGAACAACTCTTTAACATACTTTTACTGATGGATCATAGTTTTATTTAAATCTGTTTAATTTGTAAACCTAAAAAGAAATTAAGCTCACCCATCATACTCATTTTATATGCACTCCTCATTAGCTTAACAAACTCTTTATTTAACCTATTAGTTTTTGCTCCAAAAATTATATCATAAACATATATCTGAACAACCACAAGATTTTACCTTTTTTCTTATAAGAATAAAGTATTATCAATTTTAACTCTCTTGTAGCTATGCTCAAGTAAGAATTTGTACAATCTTTCAAGCCATGCTCTTGGAGCCTGCTTGAGCTCATAAAGTGTCTTGTCAAGCTTGTACACATGCTCAGGACATTCCTTGCTTTCAAAGTCAGGAGGTTGCTTGACAAACATTTCATTTTTTAGATAGCCATTGAGGAAGACCCTCTTGACATGCATCTGATGGAAAGTAAATTCCATGTAGGCAACAAAGGCTATAAGGAGTCTAATTGCTTCCAATCTTGCAACCGGAGCAAAAGTCTCATCATAGTCTATGCCCTCCTCTTGACTATATCCTTGAACCACCAATCTTGCCGTGTTCCTTGTAGTTGTTACTTCTTCATCATGTTTGTTTCTGAAGACCCATTTGGTGCCAATCACTATTCTGTCCTTGGGTCTTGGTACTAGATGCCAAACTTGACTTCTTTCAAATTGTTTGAGTTCATCTTGCATTGCATTCACCAATTTGCATCCTGCATAGCCTCAGAACAAAAAGGCATCAAAAGAACATATATTCTTTAGAGAAGATCTTGTTTTGATTCCATAGGTTGGACCAGTGATTATATTTCCAATGGTTTGAGAACTTTGATACTTGTAAGGTTTCACAACTAAATGGTTTTCTCTATATGTTCCTTCATTATTTTGTTGCTGAGGAACATATTCATGGATAAGTTCCCTCGAGGTTTGAGGACCAGTTTCCCTTTAGTCAGTTCCTCATGTCAGGTTGCCCTGGGTGGAAGGACGTAGTCCATATCCTATTCCTTCTTGTGAAGCAGCTTCAGGCTGGATTGTTGTTTCAGCATTTGAATTTCTTGTCAACCCAATCTCTTTATCATCTTGTTCCTGCCTCTCAGAAAGAATAATAACTTCATCAAAAACAACATGTACACTTTCTTCTACACACATAGTTCATTTATTGTATATCTTATATGCTTTTTTATGTGAAGAATATCCCAATAATTCTCCCACATCACTTCTGGGATCAAACTTTTCTATGGAGTCTTTTCCATTATTGTGCACAAAGAACATGCATCCAAATGCCCTAAGATGGGATATATTTGGCTTTCTCCCTTTAAGTAACTCATAGGGAGTTTTCTCAACCAGAGGTCTAGGCATGCATATATTTATGATGTAGCATGCAATGTTCACAGCTTCTTCCCAAAAGCTATGAGGCAACTTACTATCAAGTAACATAGTCCTAGCCATTTTATTATGGAGTTCTAGGAACGGAAAAATTATGATCTATAACATGCTCATAAAAAAATTCAAAAAATTTAGCATTCTCAAACTCAGTACCATGATCAGACCTAATTGATGCAAGTTGATTAGCTAGTTGTTTCTGAGTTTTTCTAGCAAATGAAGTGAACATATCAAATGCTTCATCTTTAGAGTTAAAAATAGTGTCCAAGTAAACCTAGAGTAATCATCAACAAGCACCATAACATATCTCTTACCACCTTTCATAATTGTCCTCAATTATCCACACATATCCATATGGACCAATTCCATCGACTTGGTAGTGCTTACCATTTTCTTACTTTTGAAAGAGGATCTTACCTGCTTCCCCCTTGCAAAAGCCTCACAAACTTTGTCTTCCTTGAACTTAATGTTAGGCAGCTCTATCACCAAGTCCTTGGAAACTAGTTTGTTGAGTTGACTTAGGCTAGCATGCCTTAAGTCTCTTATGCCAAAGGAGGGGATCATTGTCCATGATACTCACGCAAGTGAGTTCATTGGCTGAGAGTGTGGAAAGATCTACCACATATATGTTGTTCACTCTTTTTCCCTGCAAGACTATTTTGTTAGTGGTAATATTAATCACAAAGTATTTTGTAGAGATGATAGCTACATGTTTAATCTATCACACAGTTGTGATCTACTTATCAAAATGTATTTTAGTCCATCTATCAAGTAGACATTCTTAATTGAAAGAGAATCATATTTGCCTACCTTTCCAACTCCAATGATATCACCTTTCTTTCCATTTCCAAAGGAGACATTACCTCACTTAAAGGCCGCAAGTAAAAGGAATTGGTTCTTGTTCTATGTCATATGCTTTGAGAAACCACTATCCATGTACCATATTTGGCTGCTCTCATTCACTTGGACTTTAGGTTCTTCATCAGATTCTCCAATAGCCATTAGGGCTCGTTCATCATCATCACCTGAACCCTCATCTGAGCTATATTCCCAAGCATCGACCATTTCTTTGGTTGATCATTTTTATTGCTATTCTTGGGATGAACCTCTTCCTTATTCCTTTTCCTTCATTCAGCTCTTTCCCTTTTCTATTCAATCTCCCATAAAGGCCAGTTCTTGATCATGTAATCAAGCTTTCCCAATATATATCACACATCATTCACCTGCTTCTCTGGAGCTTTGACCTTACAGTAACCTCCACTTCTTGAAGAACCCTTTCCTCTCCTTAAGTACTTCTTGAAGTCTTTGAGGATCACTGTTATTTCATCATCTTCTAGATCAGAACCTTCAGTGATTCTGAGTGCCAGACTAATTTCCTTCTTAGGTACATCCATCTTCATTGTTTGCATCCTAAGTTCATCAACTTCAAGATTTCCAATCAAGTCATCCAGGGGAAGTGTTGCAATGTACTTTGACTCCTGAATGACAGTGATCTTGCTTTCCCATGTGACTGTTAAAACCCTAGTTGGGATCTTCTTAACTCTTTCTTCTTCTGAGATAATCCTTCCAAGTGACTTTAGTTCATTTGTCAAGGTAGTGAACCTTGTGTACATCTCCTGAATGATTTCTCCATCCCTGATGGAAAAATTCTCATATTGTGAAAACAACAAGGTTCCTCTTGATCTTTTCACTTCAGTTGTTCCTCCATGGGCCACTTGAAGTGTGTTCTATATTTGCTTAGTGGTGGATCAACTTTGGATTCTAATGTACTCATCCAGACCAAGTCCATAGACAAGTCATTTTTTGGCTTTAGCATTTTTCTCCCACTTCTTCAAATCCTCAGTATTGTAATCAGCTCTTGTCTTTCGAACATCCTTGCCTTCAGCATTGTTCTTCAGTGTTGATAGTGGTCCATCAATAACTATATCCCATAGCTCATAATCTTCAGTCTGCAAGTGATATCTCATTCTTTTTTTCCACTATGAGTAGTACTGGCCATTAAAGAGTGGTGGCCTTGTAGTAGATTGCCCTTCCCAATTTCTAGGTGGTGCATTCATCTTGATTTTATCCTAAGGTATTAGCCTATTCAAGGATAACCTGCTATGATACCAATTGATGTTTTATACTTCAATATCATACAAGAGGGAGGGTGATTTGTGTGGTGACCAATTTTTGCGTGCTCTGGTTTATTGAAGGACCTGGTTCTTCTATGCGTTCCTTAATCTATTATTGCAGAATAAATAATGCAGAAGGTAAAAAAAACTACGACCTACTTCCTAGTAGAATGTTTTCCAACACTTCACTACAACGTTGAGCCAAACAACAATGTTTACAAACCTCTCGTAAACCTAAGAATTACACTCTAACCTTGTATCAACAAGCCACAGGTTGTTGCAACTACTTCTAATTAACTCTAAATTGTACAATACAATTAAAGTACCTAGTACAAATGCTTCTAAGAAAAGCTGAAAGGTACAACTCAAAAGCCCCTAATACAATTTAACTATAGTAAAAGACAGATACATGGAACTGGTTCTTCTATCTGGTTCATGTAGCTCCAGGTTTGCCCTCTTAAAACTCACAGGAATTGCTCACAAAATGCCTTGCTATTTTGCCTCAATTCTGCTTAACTTCAGTATATGTGTGTCACCTGTAAAAGAGAACACAACTAATATATAGAGAGTTAATATGATTATGATTAACTAGAGCCCTGATATTTTACTTTTTCTTGGTGGAAAAGTTCTAGTAATCTTCAACTTCTAACTCTTTCCTTATCTTGTATAGAGTTATCTTCAAGTAAGGAGTCTGACTCCTTATCAATTATACAATCTTTTCGTTCAGGGATTATCCGAAATAATCACTTATACTTATCTCTTTCACGTGCATGCCTTTCACTTGAATCTAACCGTGACCTGTGTACACTGTCCATGGACATGGTTTATGCATGTATTCCTTTGTCAATCATCAAAATCAAACCCGCTCAAGTCAACACATATGTCATAATCCACCATATAATTAACCAAAGTTCTCATACTTTATGTATTAAATTCTATTTTAATTATTGATACCTAATTCTGCTGACAAATTGTTATCAAATACTTTAAAATTAAGGTGTTGGCCCAAGTGAAGTTTGTTTTGATGATTGACAAAGGAACTCGAGCATGAACCAGGTCTATACACAGTGTACATAGACACAGGTAGATTCGAGCATAAGGTATGCACGTGAAGGATATAAGATTAAGTTGTTATATTTGATATCTCTTAATCGAAAAGGTTGCAAAAATGATAAGAAGAAGGACTCTTTACTTGAAGAGAACTTTATCCAAGATAAGGGTGGAGTTAGAAGTTGAAGATATTTAGAAATCTTCCACCAAGGAAGAGTAGCATTAGAACTCTAGTTATTTCTTATTCTACTAACTCTATATATTGCAGGATATTCTCATTCTATTGGTACGCACAAATACTGAAGTTAAACGTGAGTTGAGAGCAAAATAGCAAGGCAGTTTGCAAACAATTCTTGTGTGATTCAAGTGTGCGAACCTGAAGCTACATGAACTAGATAGAAAAACCAGTTCCAAGTGTATGTCTTTTATTCTAGTTTAATTGTAGTAGGTGTTTTCAAATTGTACCATTCAGCTTTATCTAGAGGCAATTGTATTAGGTACTCTAATTATTCAACTTAGAGTTAACTTGAAGTTGTCACAACAGTTAGAGGTTGGTTGCCACAACGGGATTAAAGGTAATCCTTTGGTTTACAAAGAGTTTTGTAAATGCTGTTTTGGCTCAGTGATTTAGTGAAGTGTTGGGGGAAATCCTACTGAGTAGTAGGTCGTGGTTTTTTCACCTTTTGAGCCGGGTGTTTTACACGTAAAAATACTTGTGTTCTTTACTTTTCGCATTTACTATTTCTGCAACAGTAGTATAATGAACACTTAGAAAAACCAGGTCCTTCCATAATGAGCGCACGCGAAAATTGGACACCACACAAATCACCCCCTCTTGTGTGGTATTGAAGTATAAAACATCAATTGGTATCAGAGCAGGTTATCCTTGAAGAGGCTAACACCTTAGGAGAATATAAAGATGAGTGCACCACCTGGAAAATGGGAAGGGCAATCCACTGTTAGGCCACCACTCTTTAATGACCAGTACTACTCTTGGAGGAAAAACAGGATGAGAGATCACATTATAGGAGAGGACTATGAGCTATGGGACATTGTCACTGATGGTCCACTGGCTACCTTGAATATAAATGCTGAAGGAGTAGAGGTGCCAATGACAAGAGCGGATTGCACTGCTGAGGACTTGAAGAAATGGGAAAAGAATGCTAAAGCCAAGAAATGGCTTATTTGTGGACTTGGTCCAGATGAGTACATCAGAATCCAAAGTTGTACTACTGCTAAACAAATTTGGGATACATTGCAAGTGGCTCATGAAGGAACACCTCAGGTGAAGAGATCCAGAGGAACTCTATTGTATTCTCAATACGAGAACTTTGCTATGGAGGAAGGAGAAACCATTCAAGAGATGTACACAAGGTTCACTACACTGACAAATGAACTAAAGAATCTTGGAAGGATTATTCCTAAAGAAGATAGAGTCGAGAAGATACAGACTAAGGTTTTGCCTATCTCTTGGGAGAGCAAAATCATTGTCATTTAGGAATCAAAGAATATTGTCACTCTCCCACTGGATGAATTAATTGGAAATCCTACTGCCTATGAACATAGGAGACAAACCATGAAAATGAATGTACCTAAGAAGGAAAGAAGCTTGGCACTCAGAATCACTGAAGGTTCCGATCTAGAAGATGATGAAATGGCTATGATCACCAAGGACTTCAAGAAGTACCCGAGGAGAGGAAAAGGTCATTCAATAAGTGGAAGATATAGCAAGTCAAAAGCTCCTGAGAAGCAAACAAATGATGGATGCTACAAGTGTGGAAAGACTGATCACCACATCAAGAACTGTCCTTTATGGGAAATTGAATGGAAGAAGGAAAGAGCTGAACGAAGGAACAGGAGGAAGGAACAGGTTCAACCTAAGAAAAGAAACAACAAAGGATCAACCAAGGCTATGGTCGTTGCTTGGGGAGAAAGCTCAGATGATGATGATGATGAAGATGAAAAAGCACTTATGGCCATTGGAGATTCTGATGAAGAAACTGAGGTAAATGTAATTCATCTCAAAGACAAGATTAAATTATTGTCTAAAAAAAGGTTATATGAGTTACTTCTAAAACTAATTGACGAATCTAAGGATGTAAACCATGAAATGGAATAGTTATCTAAAGAATGTGTGATTTTGAATGCTAAGTGTAAAAACCTAGAACTTAGGGTTAGTGAAACTGTAAGTGAAAATACTGTGTTGAAGAACGAGGTTCATGCACTTGACTCAACTGTCCTAGAGCTTAGATATGAAAATCTAAAACTAAAATTAGGAACAGATAAAAAGATAGTTGATTACACACAACTCACTCTAGAAGAAAATGTAGGAAAAATGAAAGATGAGTTGTATGAAAGGGATGATCAGGTAAGAATTCTAAAGGAGGATCTAAGCAAGGTCAAGCATGAGCTAGACAGAACTTGTAATTGGAACAGGTCCTCCGATGCACTTTTATGGCTACAAGAACACCATAGTAGCAACAGAAGAGGACTTGGGTTTGGTAACCTAACACCTAAGTGGGATCCCATAATCAAGTACCTCACACTTCCTGAGAACAAGATTTGTACACACTATGGTAAAACAGGTCACTATAAAAGTGAATGCACTGCAAAAGAAAAGGCTAGTCAAAATAATAAAAAATTTGTTCAAGGGAAGAATAGGCTACCAAGTTGGGCTAAAAGGAATTTGATTCATCAGTTTTCCTATAGAAAGGGACCCAAACTAGTTTGGGTTCCTAAGACTAACCCCTGATTTCCTTTTGCAGGTCCAAGTGAAGGGGAGCAGCCAAATATGGTACATGGATAGTGGCTACTCAAAGCATATGACAGGAAGCAAGAACCCGTTCCTTTCACTTGAGGACCTTAAAGGAGGTAATGTCTCCTTTGGAAATAAAAAGAAAGGTGAGATAATTGTGGTTGGAAAGGTAGGTAAGACTGATTCTCACTCTATTGAGAATGTCTACTTGATAGATGGACTAAAGTACAGTCTAATAAGTGTATCACAATTGTGTGATAGCGGTAACATGGTAGCATTCACCCCTACAAAATGATTTGTGATTAATCTTACCACTGACAAGATAGTTTTGCAGGGAAAAAGAGTGAACAACATATATGTTGTAGATCTGTCCACACTTTCAGAAAATGTACTCACTTGCTTAAGTGTGTTGGATAATGATCCCCTCCTTTGGCACAAGAGACTTGGACATGCTAGTCTAAGTCAACTCAACAAACTAGTCTCCAAGGACTTGGTGATAGGGCTGCCCAATATTAAGTTCAAGGAAGATAAAGTTTGTGAGGCTTGTACAAGGGGGAAGCAAGTAAGATCTTCTTTCAAAAACAATAAAGTGGTAAGCACCACCAGGACGATGGAACTGGTCCATATGGATCTTTGTGGACCAATGAGAACATTGAGCAGAGGTGGTAAGAGATATATGATGGTGCTTGTTGATGATTACTCTACGTTTACTTGGACTTTGTTTTTAACATCTAAAGATGAAGCATTTGACATGTTCACCTCTTTTGTTAGAAAAACTCAGAAACAACTAGGTAATCAACTTGCATCAATTAGGTCTGATCATGGTACTGAATTTGAGAATGCTAAATTTTCTGAATTTTGTGATGAGAATGGCATAAATCATAATTTTTCTGCTCCTAGGACTCCACAACAAGATGGAGTAGTTGAAAGAAAGAATAGGACATTGGAAGAAATAGATAGGACTATGCCTCTTTCTAGTAAACTGCCCCATAGTTTCTGGGCAGAAGCTGTGAATACTGCATGTTACATCATAAATAGGTGCATGACTAGACCTCTTATTGAGAAGACTCCCTATGAGTTACTTAAAGGGAGAAAGCCAAACATATCCCATCTTAGGGTATTTGGATGCAAGTACTTTGTGCACAATAATGGTAAAGACTCCCTAGGTAAGTTTGATCCCAAAAGTAATGAGAAAGTATTCATGGGATATTCTTCACATGGTAAAGCTTATAAGATTTATAACAAAAGAACTATGTGTGTGGAAGAAAGTTTACATGTGATTTTTGATGAAACTAACATTCTTTCTGAGAGGCGGCAACATGATGATGAAGCAGTTGGGCTGGTAAGAAACTCAAATGAAACCACAACCTAGATTGAAGCTACACCAGAGGAAGGAACTGATAGGGGGAACTGAACAAAGAGGAACTGATTGTCATGCCCCGAACTCGAGGAGCGCGACCGGCACTCAACCGAGTGAACCCAGTCGAGCAAGCCTATGTTACATCAACCTCTCATCATAACTCATGCTTGATTTATCAAAACATAATTAAATCATGACTTTCATATTTGAATGCATTTGGCTCAATGGCTCGAATATTTTTTTCTTTTCTTTTCTTTTCTTTTTCTCTCATGATAGGTACATAACTTCATAAATATTTGTGAACATAAATACCTGACGAAACTCAAAAACTTAAGTACATGACCCACAGTGTAGCGGGCTCACCATAATCTATTGCGCTGAAGATCCTTATCAAACATCCATATCATCCTGTAGAAGTATACTTGCATCCATTAAAAGATGCAGCGCCCCCGGCAAAATGGACGTTAGTACTGTCGAATAACACTAGTATGTATAGCTAAAAATTCTCTTTCAAAATAGAATGCCAATATGATATATACGTGGAACACATAATATAAAGTAATTGAAACAACATGTACAAACAAGGCCAATGAAAATGGCACGTAATGTCTGCGTTAATAATGCGTCTCACTAGACCGTCCATATCCCTCTCTTATCTTGTACCTATACATTTCATAGACCGTTCATAGGATTCACATATAACATACAATACACATGTGCATTTCATAGATCGTTCACAGTGTTTACTTACACAATACACCTGTACATTTCATAGACCATTCACAAGATTACATATACCATACAAATACACTTGTGCGTTTCATAGACCGTTCACAATGTTTACTTACATAATACACATGTGCGTTTCATAGACTATTCACAGGATTACATATACAATACAAATACACATGTGCGTTTCATAAACCGTTCACAGTGTTTACTTACATAATACACATGTGCGTTTCATAGACAATTCACCGGATTACATATACAATACAAATACACATGTGCATTTCATAGACAGTTCACAGTGTTTACTTACATAATACACTTGTGCGTTTCATAACACAATATACCTATGTGTTTCATAAACCGTCCATAGGGTTTCATAACACAATATACCTATGCGTTTCATAGACCGTCCATAGGGTTTCATAACATAATATACATATGCGTTTCATAGACCGTCCATAGGATTTTATAACATAATATACCTATGCGTTTCATAGACCTTCCATAGGGTTTCATAATACAATATACCTATGCGTTTCATACACCGTCCATAGGGTTTCATCATACAATATACTTATGTGTTTTATAGACCGTCCATAGGGTTTCATAACACAATATACCTATGCGTTTCATAGACCGTCCATAGGGTTTCATAACACAATATTCATATGCGTTTCATAGCCCGTCCATAGGGTTCATAACATATTATTATGCACATAACCATATATAAAGTCAAAGCGACATGATTAACACTACTTTTAAGATCGTAAGTTCCCGGATCATTGAAACACTTCATGTTCATGCTCATTGTGGAGAAACATCGCTCATTACATTAGCACATGTATGGTGAATCAATAAGCCAATTTCAGTGGCACATGGCCCAAATTCGTTTTCATAAGATTTATCATTATTTAGCATAGGACATCTCTCTTCCACCTTATATATACTCTCTTATCAACTTATGGTCATTAGCTATGTTCATGATTCTTGGGGACTTAACATAGAAGTCATTTACATTAATTATTTTAGTAGCATACATACTATGATAGAAACCATAGAGACATACAACACCTCATAATTCTCATTTTGGCAAACGGCAATACTTCATGTTCATACCATCACTTACTTGTACTTGCCATAGGTGACCATAGGACATCAAGAACATTTAAAAAATTTAGGAACGCTATAGCCTCTCCTCATGAAGGCGTAAGAGCTTATAACACATTGGAAACATAAGTACAAATACATTCGTCTCATAACCTTCCCCACTATATATCACTTCACAATTTCTTTCAACTACTTACAGCATCATTATTTCATTGGATCCCTTGGTCATACATATTCTTATTCATTCATGGCACTGTGACTGTATATCATATTCCACACTTTTATTTCTTCCCTTTCATAGATCATCATCATAATTATCAACAAGTAGAATATTCCAGAATTCATAACTTTAAGTTCATTAGTAATGAAGGCTTTAAACACAATAGATTTCTTTCCAATAAATGGAGTAATATGATTGGCAATCGAAGCACAAGTTAAGATCATACACAATTTCCACTCACGAATGTGTAAGAACACAAAACACATTGAAAAATACTTACAAAGCATAGCATTAGCTAAAACAACCATATTTGGGCATCACTTGAGTTCATAAGCTTTTAGCCAATTATATTATCAAAGTCAATTTTGGAATAGTTGAGTCAAAGCTCATTTCATAATCTTTCTCACATTATTTCATTTCATTGGCACCATTGGCCACAAGTATAACTCTCACTATTGGCATGTTGGCCACAATTTATATCCCCATTTCACTTATTTCACTTTCAACCATCTTTATAGGTCATCAACAATAATACATTTCCAATCAAGAGTTTAGGTACACATATGAGCAATTAAGAGTCTTAAGAATATTGAATTTTCTCACACAATTTGGCATACTAGCTTTCATTTGAAATACGATTCAAAGACATAGCATTTTAATACATATATCATTCCTGAACACATTCCCAAAGGGTAACATAATGTGATAGGAACATTCGAGATAAGTTTTGATTACACAATTCTCATCACTTTGCTTATTCGGGACAATCGAATTTATTGGGAACAACTCGGAACATAGAATAAGGAACTTGAGACAACCATACTTGGAGCTTACGGGAACATCATGGAATTCAATTTCAAGAGAGAAAGTTTAGCCAACATAACTTGATGGCTCTTTAGTGATATTAAAACCACCAACTACTCTTACCACTTCAATCTACATCAACATAATTCAATGGGACCAATATTAGTAACAAATTCCATAATTTAGGCATTTTATCAAACACCTAGTAGGCATGAATCTCTATATCTCTTAACCATAGAATTAGTTCATCCAACTACTACCATTTACCAATAATTTATCCCACCATCATTCTTAAATAATTCTTAACTTCCAACATCACATACATGACCATCCATCCATACCCAACCAATAAAATTCCATCAAATAATTACCTTTCTATCTCTATAATGGTTATGTGTTTAAATTGGAAACTTATAATTTCCAATCATCATATCCTAAGTTATAACACATATTCCATACATAAATAATCCTCATATATTAGTTAGAGATGGTAGACATACCTCTTGTAGTGAGACTCATGAAAATCCCAACTTGTAGTGTTCTTGACCAATTTGGAGATTTAAATTAAAATATATGGATCTTCAAGATTAATCCTTGTTAATACAAGTGTTTAGGAGTAGTAATAAACTCAAAATTACTCCAAAAACATTACCTTGGTTCATGGTAGGGAGGTATTGGGCGGATTCCCTTTGATATACAAGCCCTAGCTCAAAGAAATGACTTATCTCTCTCTACCCGGTCTTGGGGGTATTTAATGGGTTTCTACATGCGCGGCCGCGGATTAGCCGCGGATTGGAGGCAGAAACTCTCAAATATGCGCGCCCGTAGATTTGGCCGCGCATCTAGCATAGGTCCAGTAAAATGGCCATAACATTCTGTATACATATCTAAATGGCAAACGGTTTAAAGTGTTGAAAACTATATTCAGAGGGCTTTATTTGATAAGTAGATCACCATCTAAGTCATTATATTGAGGGACTTCTATTCATTTGAAGTTGGGTCTTGTGCCAATTGAAACATCCTTTCCACTTAATGTGTCCAACTTGTTCCACACAAGTTCTTGCCATTCCCAAAACTCCTTAGTATGTTCCAACACACCTTAAACATACATTATCAATTCAACATGATGTGGCTCTATCCCATAGGTCTTATTTAATACTCAAATACGTTATTCCCAGATACCGTTGGCACACTTTAAAAAAAACTTAAATCATTAGGAAATTTTTACGGGACCTTACACTGATCCTCAAACCTCGAGGGAACCTGTCCATGAACCTGTTCCTCAACAATAAAACATTGAAGGAACATCTATGGGAAATCAACTGGTTGTGAAATCTCACAAGTATCAACCTCTAGAATCAAAATCAGATCTTCTTTGAAGAATCTTTATGCTTTTGATGCCTTCTTATCTCTTATTGAACCTAAAAATGTTGCTGAGGATTTACAGGATGCAGACTGGGTGAATGCAAAACAAGATGAACTCAACCAATTTGAGAGAAGCCAAGTTTGGTATCTGGTACCAAGACCTAAGGACAAATCAGTAATTGGCACAAAATGGGTCTTCGGAAACAAACTTGATGAAGATGGAACAGTTAAAAGGAACGAGGCAAGATTGGTGGTTCAAGGATATAGTCAAGAGGAGGGCATAGACTATGATGAGACTTTTGCTCTAGTTGCAAGATTTGAGGCAATTAGACTCCTTATAGCCTTTGCTGCTTATATGAATTCACTCTCCATCAGATGGATGTCAAGAGTGCCTTCCTCAATGGCTATCTAAAGGAAGAAGTGTTTGTCAAGAAACCTCTAGGCTTTGAAATCAAGGAATGTCCTAATCATATGTACAAGCTTGACAAGGCACTTTATGGGCTCAAGTAGACTCCAAGATCATGGTATGAAAGATTATCAAAGTTCTTGCTTGAGCATGGCTACAAGAGAGGTAAAATTAACAATACTTTTTTCTTGAAATAAAAAGGTAAATATCTCTTGGTAGTTCAGATATATGTTGATGATATAATTTTTGGAGCAACTACTGACAAGTTAAGTAAAGAATTTGCTAAACTAATGGGGAATGAATTAGAAATGAGTATGATAGCTGAGCTTAATTTCTTTTTAGGGTTACAAATTAAACAAAATTCAAATGGAACTATGATCCATCAGCAAACGTATGTGAAAGAGTTGCTTAAAAGGTTTAAAATGAAAGATTCCAGAGAAATTGACACTCTTATAGCAACAGCCACAAAATTGGATGTAGATGAACCTAGTTCATCTGTTGATCAAAAGTAGTATAGGAGAATGATTGGCTATTTATTATATCTCACTACTAGCAGACCTGACATTATTTTTAGTGTATGCCTTCGTGCTAGATTTCAGGCAAATCCAAAGGAGTCTCACTTGACTATTGTCAAGAGGATATTGACATACCTAAAAGGCACCATTGACCTCTGTCTATGGTATCCAATAGGTAGTAATTTCAACTTAGTGGGATATGCTGATGCTAATTATGCAAGGTTTCTTGTGGATAGAAAGAGCACTTCAATAGGTCGTATCCCCATCTTTTGTGATAACACTAGTGCAATTAGTATGACCAAGAACTAAGCGCATAGATGTTAGGCATCATTTTTGAGGGACAACTATGAGAAGGGTTTGATCACTGTAGAATTTTGTGCTACTGACAAGCAAATAACTAACATATTCACAAAAGCTTTAAGTAGAGATCACTTTGAAAGAAACAAGTTAGAATTAGGGATGATTAAGATCATCTAAAAGGAACCAGTTCAAACTCAAAAAATTAGTTAGAAAAACTGTGAATTTTTGTACATAATTAGATTAGATTTTGCTCAGTTTCATACTTTCATCAGTATACTCTTGTGCCATGTGCTAAAATGTCTCATTAATCTCTAATAATATTATATTTATTTTCTTGGAAAATTCAGACTTACACAAGATATTTCTCAGTGAAGAACCTGGTTCATCAAGATTACATGGTATGTATTCTCCACTCAGCATATTTTGAAATAATGATATTTGGATTATAATCAAATAAAGAGTCCCATTTAATCATAACCTCCTTAAGCTTATCTGTTACGAAATGAACCAGTTTCATTCAAAAAGCATCCCAAAAACGCAATAAGTACCTAGATTCTAAGGAGAGTCATAAACATCTCTTCAAACTGACTCCCAGTTTGATTAGACCTCTGAACTTCTGAAAAAGTAGTTGTTACTCAATTAAACTCCAACTCTTTAAATTGATTAGGCATTAGTTGTTTCTTCACTTCAAAGTCTAAGCCGTCAAATAATTTTCTCTATCTTCGCTCATCTTCCAAACATACACATACTCATCTTTTCTCATACCCAAACATAGCAATGGCAAACACTTCTGAGAATCCCTCATCACCACCCAAAGAATCCATACCCACTCCTTCCACCACACCCTCAACCATACCTATCTCCAAGAAAGGAAGATTCAAGATGCTTGTTGGCAAAGTAGTCGCTGGAGGAGAACAAATCAAGAAAATCAATGAGAAATTGAAGGCAGGGCAGGCAGATATACCCCAAAAATCTGATGAATCATTCAAGTCTGCTACTGAGGGGGGAAAATTGTTTCTTCTGAAACAGACCAGGTAACATCTGGTCCTAAGGTTACATCTGAAGTAATCTCTGAGGTTGCTTCAAATCAGAAAACTAGATTTGTTCTGGTAGGAACTGTGGCTGGGGTAGAGATTGCTGAGTCTGAGAAGATTCGTGGTAAAAATAAGAAAAGATTAAAAGAAAAGGAGAGTGAGGGTGCTCGAGACAATGTGAGGGGAATGGGAAAAGGAGTGGCTGAATCTTCACCCACTCCTATTAGTTTGACTGAAGAAACAGGAGTTATGGAAGTATGGTGTGAGGAATCGGCTAGAAAAGAACAAAGTGTGAGAGAAAAAGAGGGAAGTTGGTCTGGAGAAGCTGTTGAGGGGTTGGTTAGATTGGGGAAGAAAGTTCAAGAACTTGTTCCTTCTGTGTAGGAACCCCTCGAGGACCTACTAAGAAAAGTGTCTGAAAGTTACAATCCTAAAAGGAAAAGGAGTTCAGCAGTTAAAGTCCCTGGTACTGCTAGGGCAAACAAAAAAAGAAAGTTTGCCTCGTCTATCCCTATAGAGACTCCTCCAAGAGGAAGAGCTACAAGGAGTCAGAAGAAGCAAAGTGAGAGAAAAGTTGTTGCTAAGGGAAAGAAGAAGGTGAGAGAGCCTGTTGAGGCTGTTGAAATTGAGTAGATGGACCTGGTTCTTCATGATGAAAAGGAGGCAGAAGAAAGGAGGTTGTGACTCTAAAGGAAAAAAAGATTAAGACTTCCATAAAGAAGTCTGTTTCAAAGACAAGGTCTGCAGGGACATCTACCTTGGCCAAAAGAACCAGGTCTGCCTTGAAGTCTAGAAAAGTGAAAGTAGTGGAAGAAAAAAATGGAGTGGAGAAGAAGAAGAAGAATCTGATGCAGAGAAGGAAAAGATGGTTAAGTTTGGGAAAAGAACCATCTTCAAAGGTAGACTCCTCAGGAACTTGGAGGAGGAAGGCATGGTGACGCTGTTGGAAAAGTTACAACTGCAGGGTTGGAAGGACATGGTCCTTCAAATGGATGGAAAGCTTGCTAGAACTAAGATTATGCAGTTCATGGCAAACTGTGAGATCAAAAATGGCAGAGTAACCAGTGTGGTGAAGGGGGTAACAGTGAGTTTTGTTGACAAAGAATTGGGAGAGATCTTAGGTGTACCTGCTGTAGGGTACAATGATTACAAGAAACTTAAATGGCCAAGTCTAGAGAATCTCCCTACTACCCTTGCCATTACAAGGAAGTTTGGGGACAATGAAGAAGAGCTTGAGCCCAAGGTTGTATACAAAAGTGAGATGAAGCCACCCCACATAGTGTTGTTTGAATTTGTTAACAAAATTGTGCTGCCTAGGAAGGAAATGAGGCACATTTCCACATTCATGGACCTAGTCCTTATGGAATGTTTGGACAGTGGAAGGTAAATCAATTGGCCTAGATTTATCATCCAGCTTTTCGATAGGGTTCTGACTGACACCAAAACTCATGCTATAACCTATGGGTTCATTCTCATGGTTGTACTTGCACACTTCAAGGTACCCATCAAGAAATGGGATGTTGGTACAAGCAAGGATCACTTCAGAGCAAACACTTTGACTGCTTGTGATTATGAAGTCTGCACCACTCCCAAAGAACCTAGTTCATCCAAGAAGGTACCTGTGAAAAATAAAGGGCGAGCCTTGGTTTAAGAAAGTGGGGCTAAGGATGCTGAAATTGAAAGGCTGAAGAAGAGGTTGGCAGAAGTAGAAACTAAATGAGATGCTCTCAGAGCTAAGCTTGCAAAGGAAAAAAGAGAAGAATGATGGCATTCTTCATGATATGCTGAAACTGCTTCAAGCCAAGAACCTGGTCCTTCCCAGCCTTAAAACTTTCCTAGCATAGTTAGACAAACAGTGACCCGGATGGGATTTCTTTTTTGGATCTTTTTGCTCATGATCCAGTGTTTTTATTTCTCTTTATGCTTTGTGGATGACTAGTATCAATGATAATCAACTGTTTTTGTGCTCTAAATGTTTGTTGATGCTTCTTAGTTGACTAATATCATTAGATTGATAAATGATGCTTGACTCCATGATTGCATTTGAAGTAGCCCCAGTGGTCATGAGTAATTTCTATTAAAATCTGGTTATCTAACATAATTATGCAATATTTCGATGATGCCAAAAGGAGAAAGATAGGTTGTGATTTTTACTTTGGACTATGATGTTTATAACCTAATGAACCTGGCCCTTGATGATTTGTGACTTTAAAATGGAAAGTGTTCTAACATTGTGTTGATGTTGAGCTAAGATGACATAGGGCCTAAGCTTATGAAAAGCACGGAGTTTGTCATCATCAAAAAGGGGAAATTTGTTAGTCCAAGTGAAGTTTGTTTGTATGATTGACAAAGAAACTCGAGCATGAACCAGGTCCATACACATGTACACAGACACGGGCAGATTCGAGCATAAGGGATGCACGTGAAGGAGATAAGCTTAAGTTGTTATATCTAATATCTCCTGATCAAAAAGGTTGCATAAATGATAAAGAGAAGGACTCCTTCCTCAAAGAGAACTTTATCCAAGATAAGGGAGGTGTTAGAAGTTGAAGATAACTAGAACTCTTCCCCCAAGGAAGAGTAGCATTAGAACTCTAGTTATTTCTTATTCTACTAACTCTATATATTACAGGATGTTCTCATTCTACAGGTACGCATAAACGCTGAAGTTAAACGTGAGTTGAGAGCAAAATAGCAATGCATTTTGCAAACAATTCTTGTGTGATTCAAGTGTGTGAACCTGAAGCTACATGAACTAGATAGATGAACAAGTTCCAAGTGTATGTCTTTTATTCTAGTTTCATTGTAGTAGATATTTTCAAATTGTACCTTTCAGCTTTATCTAGAGGCAATTGTATTAGGTACTCTGAGTATTCAAGTTAGAGTTAACTTGAAGTTGTCGCAACAGTTAGAAGTTGGTTTTCACAACGGGATTAGAGGTAATCCTTAGGTTTACAAAGAGTTTTGTAAATGCTGTTTTGGCTCAGTGATTTATTGAAGTGTTAGGGAAAATCCTACTGAGTAGTAGGTCGTATTTTTTTATCTTTTGAGTCGGGTGTTTTTCACGTAAAAATACTTATGTTCTTTACTTTTCGCATTTACTATTTCCGCAACAGTAGTATAAGGAATACTTAGAAGAACCAGGTCCTTCCATAATCAGTGCACGCGAAAATTGGACACCACACCAATCACCTCCTCTTGTGTGGCATTGTAATATAAAACATCGTAAGGCTTCATCTATTTTTTTCTTTTAACAACTAATAAAATCCCATTACATACATCATCTTTTAATTAACACAAACAGAAGAAATAGCTAAACAAGAGGAAGTTAATAAATATAGCCATGGTGATTTCTTTGTATAAGACTGTAAATTTGACTGCGATCTCTATTTTGAAATATGAGTAGCTAAATTTTCTCCCTTTTTAAATGTACTTATCCCTAGAAAGCTAGTGCATGCATGTCTTTTTCTTTGTTGGAAATTGGAAGACTTATACATATAATACATAACCAAAAAAATTCTAATGGTATATATCCATTACATGATAAACCAATCATTTCTTGTCAAAACGAATCTTTGTCTTGTGTTCGATAACAAACGGAAACCCGTGAGGCTCTCTCTGCATCCAAGTTTTTCTTTTCTAATGCAGGTGGCAAAAAACATTAAAGGGTAACTCGGTGCACTAAGCTCTCACTATGCGCGTGGTCCAAAAAAGAATCGAATCATAAGAATCTATTATACGCAGTCTTATCCTGCAATTTCTGCAAGGTGGCAAAAAACATTGTGTAACAAAATAAAACTTATTAATGTAAATATTCATGATACATAAGAGTTGGGTCAGTTTTGATCTTCTATTCCTGCAATAACAAAAAAGAAAAAATTTAATGTTGATTTAAGTTGATATGTAAAACACACTCCATTACTACTCCAAACATTGACATTAACTTTCTGATATGCTACCCAAATCTCAACTCATAGAGTTCATAGTTTTAGGTTTTAACATAGGTAGTGAACATGACATGCAAAGGGAAAATAACGTAAGCATGTATACATAAAGCTTCTCTAAATATAGACGATTACAAACATTATAGTTAGTTCTATTATCTGATAGGTCGTATCAACTGAAAAGTTAATCGTTGAATATAGCAAGTTACAATGGGCTAATAGTTGCTTAACATCATAAACTCCTATTCGTATAATTGAAACGGATGGCAAAGAAACAGATAACAATGCAGTACGTCGTTTTGTCAATAATATCGAAGCCCAGAACTAAACCACATCTACAAGAAAGACAATAGAGTGGCAGACCATCTCAAAAAAAAAGAAGAAAAAAAAAAGGAAAGAAGAAGTTCCGTCCTCCATGTTTACTCGTCTATATATGAATTTGGAAGTTCTGATCGAATCCACTTTTCTCAACTATTTGGAACGAGGAAGTAAAATAATCCTGAAAACGAAGTACTTTTCCGCGGCTATGTTTAACCTAAAATATGAGAGTGAATATTTGTCAATAAAAAATAATCAAAAATTAACGAAGTAGTTAAAAGAACAAAGTAAAATAGTTCTTATAGAGTAGTTCTTGGCTGTGAGAAGCTGATGAACGATGTCAACAATTAAGAGAAGAATATTGTAGTAAAATATATATACAACAACAATCCAATGTAATCCGTGGAGTCTGGGAGGGTAAATATACGTAGACCTTACTCCTACCCGAAAAAGGTAAAGAGGTTGTTTTCGTAAGAGCCTCGGCTCAAAAAACAAATAGAGAAAAGAGCAATAGCAAGCAGCAACACCAGCAAATCAAACAGAAAACCGAAGTGAAAGAAACAATAAGGAATAACATAAATTTAATAATAATAAGAGAATACAAAACTAACACTGAGGGATGCATTAAAACTACTGGAACGAGCAAGGGCACTACTCGACTACCTAGCCTACTACCTTAATTCTTGACCTCCACACCTTCTTATACAGGGTCATGTCCTTAGTAAGCTGGAGAATCGGTATGTCTTGCCTAATCACCTCTCCCCAATACTTCTTCGGCCTACCTCTACCTCTCTTTAGGCCCTCCAAGACTAACCTCTCCCACATCCTAACTGGGACATCAGTGCCTCTCCTTTTCACATACCCAAACCATCTAAATCTCGCTTCCTATATCTTGTCATCCACAGGGGCCACGTCCACCTTGTCCCGAATAATTTCATTCCTAATTCTATCTAACCTGGTATGCCCACACGTCCATCTCAACATCCTCATTTCTGCTACCTTCATCTTCTGGACATGGGAGTTCTTGATTGGCCAATACTCAACCTCATACAACGTAGTCGGTTTGACCAACGCTCTATAGAACTTACCTTTAAGTTTTAGTGGCACAGTCTTATCACACAAAACACCGAAAGCTAGCCTCCATTTCATTCATCCCCCCCCCCAATATGATGTGTAACATCCTCGTCAATCTCCATATTTCCTTATATAATAGATCCAATGTACTTGAAACTATCCCTCCTAAGGATAACTTATGAATCAAGCCTCACGCCCACGTCCACTTCCTGAGTCGCTCCACTGAACTTGCACTCCATATATTCTGTCTTGGTCATGCTCAACTTGAAACCTTTAGACTCCAAGGTCTTCCTCCAAACATCCACCTTTCATAAATATCAAATCGCGTCTCGTCAATCAGTACAATATCATCTGCAAATAATATGCACCGTGGCACCTCTCCTTGGGTGTGGCACGTCGGTGTGTCGATCACCAGAGCAAATAAAAACGGGTTGAGGACTGACCCCTGATACAGCCCCATCATAAATGGGAAGTCCTCTGATTCCCCTCCCACTGTCCTCACCCGAATTTTAGCACCATCACACATGTCCTTAATAGCCCTAATGTATGCAACAGGGACACTGCTAGCCTCCAAACTCTCCACGGAACCTCCCTCGGGACTTTATCGCAAGCCTTCTCTAAGTCGATGAACACCATATGCAGATCCCTTTTCCTATACCAATACTACTCCATCAATCTTCTAAAAATATGAATAGCTTCCATAGTCTAATGTCCTGTCTTAAATCTGAACTAGATCTCGGAGATAAACACACTCCTTCTCAACCTGAGTTCCACCACCCTTTCCCAGACCTTCATAGTATATTTTATTAGCTTGATACCCCTATAATTATTACAATATTGGATATCACCCTTGTTCTTGTACACATGGATCATCGTACTATGCCTCCATTCTTTGGGAATCTTCTTCGTCTTAAAGATGATATTAAATAACTCAGTGAGCCACTCCAAGCCTGTCTTGCCCGGTTCTTCCAAAATTCGACCGGAATTTCTTCTGGCCCGGTTACTTTTCCCCAGCACATCTTACGTACAACCCCCTCTACCTTCTCAACTTTTATAACCTATAATACTTAAAGTCTCGACGGCTTTCGGAGTATTCCAAGTCACCCAGCACAATATTCATATCCCCTTCTATGTTCAAGAGTCTTTGGAAGTAAGTCTGCCATCTTTGTCGAATATGAGTCTTATCCAAAAAAACTTTGCCTTCCTCTTCTTTGATGCACTTCACTTGGTCCAGGTCACGGGCCTTCCTTTCTCTCATCTTGGCTAGCCTGTCTAGTTGTTTCTTGTCCATGCCTTTACCCCAAGTTCTATATACAGGTGTTCAAATATTGCAGTCTTAGCCGTCGTAATTGCTAACTTCGCTCCCTTCCTAGCCATCTTATATTGCTCCATGTTTGACCTATTCTCCTCCTCATCCACACTCTCCAAGAGCTTTAGATACATTTTTCTTAGCTTTCACTTTACCTTGGACCTCTCCATTCCACCACTAGTCCCTTTTGTGGCTGCCAGAGTAGCCTTTTGGGACCCCTAATACCTCTCTAGCAGCCTCCTTAATGCAATTCGTAGTCGTGGTCCCATAGCCAACAACTTAACCCCTAACTCTTGGGCTTTGTCTTTAGTCAACGCTCCCTGCTTGATCCTAGGTAGACCACACAGAGCCCTCTTTTTTCTTTTCCTCGTGATCTCAAAATCCATGACCAAGAGCCTATGTTGGGTCGTGAGTTTCTCACTTAGGATGACCTTGCAGTCCATGCCAAGACCATTATCGGACTTTTTGAAGACCAGATAATCAATTTGGGTCTTGGCTACCGAATGGGATTTTGAAGACCAGATAATCAATATAACATCAATATAAGAGATTGAATTTGAATGGAATACAGTCGTGGGAAAGGGGAATATTTATAGCACAAGTAAATTGTTGATGTCTCTAAAACCTCTCCCATACGTTGTATCCGTTATGTGGGATGAATGTAAATCTTGAATATCTTGGGATCCGTAGGCCCTTGTAAATTATCTATATGGATACTCATGATCTTCTAAATTTGGTAGCTTACTAGGCATATCTATCTAGATATTCCTGATTGTCCGGGCACAAAACTATTTGTATTGACAGATTACCCGGCACTATCATCTTAATACTCCCCTTCGACCCAAAAGACGACAGATAACTTGTTGTTGATTAGGAAATGCTTGACACATGTTGAATCCCACTCTAGCCATGTGTTACCAATATAGATAGTGCCTCTACTTTATAGATAATTTCCTTATAATGATTCGGCCGGTTGTTTTGTGTATTTAAGACTTGTTCCCCTATTTGATACATTTCGTATACGTGCTTGTGGATTTGTGACTCATAGGGGTGGTTGGTTTCTCTTCGAAAATGTTTGAGAGTGAATTGATACACTTAGTGTCATTTTGGAAATCTAAGTTGTAAGAGTTGAACAAGGTTTGACTTTTCTGAAAATAATCTCGGATTAGTATTTTTGATGGTTCCAATAGGTTTGTAACGTTATTTTGGAACTAGGCGTATGTTCGGTCATCTTACTTTTTCTTCTATTTTTCTTTAGTATAGACATCAACTGAGAAATACTAATACCGAAGTTATAGTCCTCAAACTCTGGAACCTCCAATTCCTTGCCTGCCTGAGAAGGTCCAACATTGTACTTATGACTGGTACCTCTGCTATCTGGGCTTATTTCTGATCTTATGTCGGAATCTCGTCGAGAAGGTCCAAAGTAAGGCTCATAGCGACTCCTTGAATTTCTATGATTGGGCTCTGTTTGTCCCAATGCATTCTCGAGGATATCAATGTACCTACTTGCTGACTTGGTATCAACACATATTCGAACTGCCATGTACTTCTTTTTCCGAGGTTTAGTATTGTACCGATTTTATATATATATATATATATATATATATATATATATATATATATATATATATATATATATCCAAGCTTATTGGTGGAAATTCTCGGATATTGTCCTTCAATCCCCGTAGCTTTTGAGTTTTTTTTGTTTAAATTTTTTGCAAATGCGATTGCAACCCAATTGTCTAGAACCGAGGTAACAACATATTTTCTCTCTGAAATCGGTCTAGAATTATCGGAGTAATTCTGTGCTCCCTTGTTGAATCTTATAAATATCATTCATCCCCTTTTCAAGTTTTTGAGCTCCATATGTTCCTTAACGAAAGCATCTGCAAGCTCAGCAAATAGACTAATTGAATCTTCGGGCAAAAGGGATGCTAGGTTAAAGCTCCTTTCGTGAGCAGTTCTCTGAATTTTTAGATGAGTACCGATTTAATCTCCTAATTTTTCAATTTGTTTCTTTTTACTTTGGTTGTATAAGCTATAATATAATTTCGGGGATATGACGTTCTATCATACTTTAAAATATCCAATATTTTGAACTTCTTTGGTATTGGCAATGGAGCAGTACTCGACTTCTAGAACGATTGAGATTACTTATCCATGTGTTTACCCTAAAAATGGATAATAATTGAATTTATTCGCGGTTTTAAGGATACGTGATATAACTTGGCACGAAGCAAGAGAATATATTAATATTGAAATTGACGATAAAAGGAATAAATGCAAACCACACGAATCGAATAGTCTTGGCCCTCGAGTTCGATCACCTTTGAACCAAGAGATGTTTAAGCTGATATATGAACAGAGTAATAATGCAATGAAAGCTAGAAGTAATAGTATATTGCTTTGTGTTGCGTAAAATATCATCTGGTTTACAAATGATAAGACCCCATTTATATAGTAAGGGAGTCCTACTTTTGATACAATTCTAGATGAAGTAAGAAATCTCATGATTGGCTAATTAATCGGCCTATCCTTGATACGTGTCGAGATTTTCGCCGTGACCTACACCCGATCGCGAATATTTTGTCCTTCTGTTATTCGGCTTAGCAAATTTCCCTTGATCTCGCCTGATCTCGATTTTGTTCGGTCTCGACGTCTCGAGCTTGACGATATAACCTCGCACGTTGGTTCGATATGATTCGAGGTCGAACTTTAATCTATCACATTCCAGTCTTGATCAGTCATGCAAGGGCCGAGCCCGGTTTTGACCGAATACAGATAGTCCCCTCGTTTCTCGGAGAGAAGACCGAATCTCATCTCAATGGGCCATGACGTAAGCGACGATCGTTCACTGAGACCCCCGGTTGTGATGTAAGCGACAAACGGATCCCGAAACCTCCAGTCGGTCCAGTTATCAAGGCATTAAATGCCTGTCAATTGCTGGTCGGCCACTATGGGTTCTAAACCGTCACTAGCAAGCTATAAGTACCCCAATTTTTCTTCATTCAAACTTTACGTTCAAAGATCCTTCCATTCTTGTTTTTTTCAAAAATCCATTTGCTTCAACTCTCGTACCCAAATTTCTTGAACCTTTAGCAAATTGCATACCTTCCTAATTTCCTTTTCTTCTGTTCTAAAATGGCGAAAACTTCTAAGACTATACCACAAAAAGAGGTCGCCTCTTCATCACGACCTGCCGGCGACGGTGTTGCGGCGGAACCTCACCCTGAGGAGTTCGTTCTGACAGGGTGCCCTACCGTTGCCGATTTCAAAGTTCAAAAGACTTCCTCATTACCGGGTCGATGCGAGCCGGTCTCGAGATACATAATAACTGAATATCTCCTCACCAAGGTTAAAGAGGATTGTAACTAGACCAATAAACTTGTGGTGGTACCTTTGCCCGAGGAATCTATCATAACCCATGTGGAGGGTTTCCTAAGTTTTTACACTTGTCCCTTCACTTTGGGTCCTTTAGACCCTCTCATCATTGACTTCTGCAAGAGGTACGACGTGACTCTTGGTCAGACCCATCCTTCCTTCTGGAGAATAGTGATTCTCCTCCGATTCTTCATCAACAAAATTAAGGGGTGTCCCTTCACCCTCGATCACTGAGTTATCAAGTATAGATGAGGCTCGGAACCGAGGCTGGATGGTCTGTTTTATCCGAATAAGGACCTCAAATCTGATCCCAACCGAGGACATGCCATATTTTGAGAAGTGGAACATGAAACGTAAGTACTACTTTGCCTTGAAGATTCAAACTTGTTGTTTTTCCTCTTATCTCTTTTTTTATCGATGCTTTTGGTGTTGCAGCTGTGGCCTATATGCCGGACGTAGTTCCTGAACTTAAGGAATGGGTTGAGGGCCTTATGTCACAGAGGCCATATTCTGATCTTGCTTGGATGGAACTATCGAAGGGTTGATGGGAGGTCCATAATCATGGTAAGTTTCATTTCCTGATGCAATAATGTTTGATTTCCCCCTTTTGCTGTCTAATTCTTATCCATTTTCTCTTGTAGGTCTCCCCAAGGACGTTTCTATGAGGCCTCCATCCGGTGATGAGGATGCACCTCTCGATTCCATTGCCCCGAAGGAGGGTGATAAGAAGAAAAGAAAGGCTCTGAGTTCCCCGAACTTAGAAAAGAAAAAACCGAAGAAGAGGTCGCGCAAGCCCAAAGAAAATACCAGCGCCCTATCCTCGGACTCAATCCATCGGCTGAGGGATGAGTCTGAAAAAGAATAAGCAGAAGAAGAAGAAGAAGAAGAAGAAGAAGAAAAATCCAATCTGGGGTCCCGTATGCGGGCAAGTGTCGTGATACAAGGGCCCTACAAATCGGAGGAAGTCGGTGAAGGAGTTTTGGATGAAGCTCCCGAACCAGAAGGGGTCGAGAGAGAGACCGGGGGCAACGCTTCTCGATCAGAGGGAGATACCCCTAGAGACAAGCTTGGGGTGATCGACATTACCGGGTCCCCCCAGATTTCAAACGCTATGATCCACGAGGCCGGTTTGTTAGAGAGTTGTTCTTACGAGGGGGCTCAGGGAGCGACCGATATCTATCAATTCCTGGATGGATTAGATTCCACAGCTTCGGAAGATGTCACCAGGTTTGGTGATTTTCCGGTTCCAAGGAAGGTGATGTCATCGGGTGCCATTGGTTCTTCTTCGAGTCCAAAACGGGTGGACCGATTCCCGACCCCAAGTGTTAACCCTGACTGCAGGCGGTCGATAAATTTCTCAGTCCCAGAAGATGCTCGGGTTTTCTCTGCCCCGGGTTACTAGCTACCTCAGCTACTTGGTGACCGAAGAATACCTGGTTGTGATGGACGCGGTGGGAGCACCCTGCCTATTCAATGAGGCCCAACATGCTTTGAATCGGGTAATTTTGAGAGTTATTTCATTTACTTGTTTTAAATTTAAAGTTATAAATAATACTAACACCTTTATTCACGCTTGCATGACTCGGTATTGCACCATGAAGTTTTCCTCCGAATCCGAGAGGAGTTAACCCAGCATGAAGTTGAGGTTCGGGAGCTTACCTAGAAGAGAGATACTTACAAGCATCTTAGTGAGAAGCTTCAGGTTGAGCTAGAGGGGACTTGGAAGGAGTATGCTGGTTTGGTTGAGCAGGTAATACGAAAATTTGATCTTAGCGATGATGATTCAAATGTTTTAACTAACGACCCGAAACTACATACTCAAAAGAGAATTGACCAGATCGGGCAGCTTCAGGTAGAGGCGGACGCGGTGAAGGCCGATGCCGAAGAATGGAAGAAAAATATGGACCATCTGGCCTCGGAAAAAGAAATTGCTCGGGGACAGTTGGCTTCTGCCGAGGTTCAGCTTCAGGATGCAAAGGAGGAAAACTCGATATAGGCCAAAATGATCGGAGAGCTCCAATTTGAGCATAACTCGGCTATTTCTGGCCAAGAGAGACTGGCTAAGGAGATCGAGGCGGCCAAATCGGAGGTGGATGTGGCCAATACCAAGGCCGATACCAAGGTGGCCCAATTCAAGGTTGACGTCGAGGCCATTCAGGCAAAGGCCAAGATCATGGTGGATCATGCAAAGTGGGAAGCTCGGAGAGAAGCTCTCGAGGGAGTCCGTGCACAGGGCTTTGATATATCGACATAAATCGAGAATGCCAAGGCTGAAGAAGCTAGGTCCCAGAAGCTGGCTTTCCCCGAGGAAGGCTCCGAGAGCTTGTCTGAATCAGAAAGTGGGGAAGACCCCAAGGATGAAGATGTTGTCTCTGATGAGGATCAGGCCACTTAGGCCACTTGGGTTTTTAGACGTTTTTACTTTTTGTTTTTTGTATCTTTTTGAGGCCGTTTCAGCCATTGTACATTCCTTGTAAAACTTTTGATATATATATAAGGCTTTTCCCTTTCATATCTTTCAAATTTATTCTTTGCTTTATTTGTATTTGCAAATATCGAGATACCGTAGCCTGAAATAATAAGGTTGTGTTCGAAGGTTCGAACAGACCTTACCTTTATTGCCTTTCTGGGTTAAGGCATTGTAGGGGTTCGATGTTACCGAAAACGTTTCCCCAAAAATATCTTAAGTTTATAGCTTTGTCGAGGGCATCCTTTAGAACCGATTATGAATTGTTTTTGTTTTTCGAAGGTCTGATTTTTGTTACGGATTTCGGACGTCTCCTAGCCGTGTTAATTTGACCGTGGCCTTTTAGTTCGGGAGCTTCCCATTGGGCTTGTTTTCCCGAGTTATCCGGGCTTACCCAATATATCAGTCCCTTAGTAGGGTGGCTGTGGCCTTTAGAAACCGGGGAGTTGCCTAATAGGTCTTTCACCCCCGAGGCCCGGTGACTTGGGTTGTTTGAGTTTTTCGGTCGGCAATCCCCGAGTGAGGGAGTGGTCTTTCTTATTATGGTTATGTATTGCCCTTGGGCTCGTTATTTTTGGAAGTAGGAAACTCTTTAAGGGTGTAAAGAGGAAACTTTTTTAAAACATAAAATGATTGCAAGGAAAGTGCTTCTTCTTATTCTTGAGTAAAACAACCATACATGCGTACATGTTTTATGCCAGGGTTCGAGTGATCTATGTGGGAACGGTTCGTTTTGACCGTTTGGACCTTATAATAAATCCTATCTATCAAGACCCTTCCTTTATGAAGTAATTTCCTCGCTAGAGTTGATATCCGAAGGTAATGCGTATCCGATGGTAATCCCCCTTAGTATTCGAGGTTGATTGCAAAGGAACTTCGGATATTGTTGAATTGATCTTTGGTGTCGATTCGTAATCGGGATTGATTCTAAGTTAGCACGATCCATTGTTGCCTCGTTAAAAACCTTGCCGAAAAACCCATTTGGGACAAAACCGGTCTATGGGAAAAAGAGTGCAACACGTGCTTTCAGACCTAAAGACTTCGTGCCGCTTCTCGTTGATCACCTGCAAGTGTTAGTTTGGAAAAAAAATGAAATGGGGTCACTCCTTAGCAGTAATACCATTTTAGGTGAGATATATTCCAATTGCTCGGTAGTTGTTCTCCATTCATCATTCTGAGCTTGTAGGACCCTTTCCCGATGACCTCGAGAATCTAGTACGGTCCTTCCCAATTCGGACCCAATTTCCCTTCGTTTGGATTCCGGGTGTTTTGGGTGACTTTACTTAGCACTAAGTCCCCGACATTAAAATATTAAATATTGGCTCTTCGATTGTAGTACCTCTCGATCCGCTATTTTTGGGCAGCCAATCGAACAAGGGTGGCTTCACGCCTTTCGTCCAATAACGCCAAGCTCGTATTCATGGCCTCGTCATTCGACTCCTTTGTTGTATATCGGTATCTGATACTTGGCTCCACGACTTTGACCGGAATCAGGGCTTCTGTGCCATAAACCAATGAGAATGGTTTAGCCCTGGAATCAGAACTTCGGGTAGTATCTCCTTCCATTTTCCTTTGGCGACGGTTAGCCTCTTCTTAAGATTTTGGATGATGGTTTTGTTGGTCAATTCGGCTTGCCCGTTTCCGCTAGCATGATAAGTTGTCTCTAGGATTCTTTTGATCTTACGATCTTTGAGAAATTTGGTTACTTTGCTTCCGATGAACTGTTTCCCGTTGTCACACACAATTTCGGATGGCATCCCGAGCCGACATATGATGTGGATCCAAATGAAGTGGATGACTTCCTTCTCCCTAACCTTCTCGTAGGCTTGTGCTTCAATCCACTTAGAAAAATAGTCAGTCATAAATAAGATAAATTGAGCTTTACCTAGTGCCCATGGTAGAGGTCTAACGATGTCCATTCCCCACTTCATGTATGGCCATGGCGACAAGACCGAATGAAGTAGTTCCCTAGGTTGGTGAATCATCGGTGCATGTCTTTGGCATTTGTCAGATTGTCGAACAAACTCTTTTGCATCTTTTTCCATGTCGATCCAGTAATAGCCGGCTCTGATTACCTTCTGAACCAACGATTCGGCGCCGGAATGGTTTCCGCAAGTGCCTTCGTGAATTTGCCTTACAACATACTCGGTATCTCCCAGTCCCAAACATATCGCTAGCGGGCCATTGAACATTCTTCTGAACAAGTTTCCGTCTTCGGACAAGGTGAATCGGGTTGCCTTTGTGCGCAGGGCCCTCGATTCCTTTGGATTTAAGGGAAGTTTTACGGTCTTCAAATACTCTATGTATTTGTTTCTCCAATCCCAAGTTAAGCTTGTAGAGTTTATCTCGGCGTGGCCTTCTTTAACTACCGACCTCATGAGTTGCACAATGGCCCATGAGTTTAGCTCGTCGTCCTCGACCGCCGACCCTAAGTTTGCAAGAGCATCGGCCTCACTATTTTGATCTCGAGGAACGTGTTGCAAAGTCCATTCCTTAAATCGATGTAAAGTTACTTGTAACTTATGTAGGTATCTTTGCATTAGTTCTTCTCTAACTTCGAATGTTCCGTTAACGTGATTCACCACAAAGAGGGAGTCGCACTTGGCTTCGATCACCTCTGCCCCCAAGCCTTTGGCTAGTTCGAGACCTGTAATCATGGCCTCATATTCGGCCTCGTTGTTAGTCAATTTCACAGTTCTAATAGATTGTCTAACCTCATTGCCTAAGGGCGATTTTAGTTCGATGTCGAGTCCGAACCCCTTTGCGTTCGATGCACCGTTCGTAAAGAGGGTCCAGATTCCTGAGGATGTATCTAAGTTCACCAACAACTCTCTTTCAATCTCGGGTATTAGGGTCGGTGAGAAGTCAGCCACGAAGTCAGCCAAATTTTGAGACTTAATGGTTGTTCGGGGTCGATATTCAAAATCGTACCCGCTAATTTCTACGGCCCATTTGGCCAACCGTCCAGAAAGCTCGGGTTTATGTATTATATTTCGCAATGGATAAGTTGTTACAACACATATTGGGTGACATTGAAAGTACGGTTTTAGTTTCCTAGAGGCACTTATCAAAGCGAGCGCCAATATTTCTAGGTGGGGATATCTAGTTTCGGCCTCATCCAAGGTCCGACTAACATAATAAATTGGAAATTGCGTACCTTATTCTTCCCGGACTAGGACTCCGCTTACCTCTATCTCCGATACTATCAAATATAAGTACAGTTATTTTTCTACCCTCGGCGTGTGAAGTAGTGGTGGGATCGATAAGTATCGTTTAAGCTCTTCCAAGGACTGTTGGCATTCCGAAGTCCATCAGCAACAAGAAAAATCAATGACTCTTATCGAAGGACCTCGAGATGAATTGCCCCAGGGCGTCTATGTGCCCGGTTAGCCTCTGCACGGCCTTCACGTTGTCTACTATCGTGATTTCCTCGATAGCTTTGATCTTGTCGGGGTTGATCTTGATTCCTCAGTTGGATACCATGAATCCGAGAAACTTGGCTGACCCGACCCCGAATGCGCATTTTTTCGGATTCAGCTTCATGTTGTATTTCCTCAATATATTGAAGGTTTCCTACAAATGCTTCAAATGGTCCTCTACTCACAGGGACTTAATCAACATATCATCAATGTAAACTTCCGTAGATTTCCCTATTTGTTCTTCGAACATCCGATTTACTAGGCATTGGTGAGTGGCACCAGCATTTTTTAATCCAAATGTCATTACGTTATAGCAGTAGGTACCATATTTAGTGATGAACGAGGTCTTTTCCCGATCATCTGGGTTTATTTGTATTTGGTTCTACCCTGAACGGACATCGAGAAAACTGAGGATCTCATGGCCGACCGTGGCATCTATCATGCGATCGATGTTAGGCAAAGGAAAAGAATCCTTGGGGCATGATTTATTTAAATCCTTGTAATCTACACACATTCTTAGTTTGTTCCCTTTCTTATGGACTACTACTACGTTTGCTAGCCATTCGGGGTATTTTACTTCCCAGATAGACCCTATTTTAAGAAGCTTAGTTACCTCGTCTTTGATTAAGGCATGCTTGATCTCAGGCTGGGGTCTTCTTTTTTTCTTCGCCAGATGGAACTTCGGGTCCAAGCTTAGTTTATGGGTGGTGATCTCTGGTGGGATCCCTGTCATGTCAAGATGGGACCAAGAAAAATAATCCATGTTAGCTATAAGAAATTGAATAATTTTTTTCCTGAGATCGGGAGTTAACCCCATGCCCAGGTATACCTTTTGGTCGGGCAGATATTCGATTAGTATGACTTGATCCAGCTCTTCGATCGTTGACTTGGTAGCGTCGGAGTCATCGAAGACTATGAAGGATCGAGGGACCGCATAATCATCATCTTCATCAGTCCCCTGCTTCTCTAGTTGGGTTGAGGCCGGTGTCTGTGATTGCTATTTGGCTTCCTGTTTTGCCTTTGAATTTGACCCCTTCGTCGATGAGAGTGTCGATACTGGAATCACTTCGTCAACGGCAAATATTTCTTTTGCGGCGGGTTGCTCCCCGTAGATTTTTTTGATTCCCTCTGGTGTTGGGAATTTTAAAACCTTGTGAAGGGTCGAGGGAACTGCCCTCATGTTCTGGATCCATGGTCTCCTGAACAGGGCGTTATACCTCATATCTCCTTCCATCACATAGAACTTGGTCTCCTGGGTGGTCCCGGCTACGTTTACTGGCAAAGTTATTTTGCCCATAGTAGTTTCACAAGCCATGTTGAATCTGTTTAGCACTCGGGCAGCGGGCACAATTTTGTAATGTAGGTCGAGTTGTTCTACGACCCTTGATCGAATGATGTTGGACGAACTACCTGGATCAATTAACACACATTTAACTCGAGTCTTATTCATGAGTACAGATATTACCAGTGCATTGTTATGGGGCTGCATGATTCCTTCTGTGTCCTCGTCGTTGAAGAACAAGGTTCTTTCTGGTACGTAATCCCTAGTTCGCTTCTCTCTTGTGTTTGACACCTTGGTGCATTTTAACACTGGCCCTTGGGGAACATCGACCCCTCCGACAATCATGTGAATGACGTGTTGAGGTTCTTCTTGCTCGTTTTGTTTGTTGGAATCTCTGTTTCTGAAATGATTCTTGGCTCGATCACTTAGAAACTCCCGAATGTGTCCGTCGTTGAATAACCGGGCAACTTCTTCTCTCAACTGTCGACAATCTTCCGTTCTGTGGCCATGGGTGCCATGATATTTGCACATTTGGTTGGGATTTCTCTAGGTTGGATCGCTCTGTAAAGGTTGATGCCATTTTGTATCTTTGATGCATCCGATAGCCGATACGATGGCGGCTGCGTCAATATTGAAGTTATATTATGACAATCACGGTGCTACTTTAGGTCTGATAAGCCTGTCAAAGCCATTCTTGCTCATGAGCCCTCGAGAGCTCTGGCCTCGGTCATTTCTACTTCGTACAAGGTTTTGCCCAGATCCGCTGCTCCTACGATCTCCATTATATGACTGGTATCGATCCCCGATCAACCTTGGTTCTTGATCAATGTCCCTCTTGATTCTGTCAACAGACCTGATAGGATAAACGGACCCGGAAGGAGCCCCAAGTTGATCGCCTTTGACTCTAATCTTCGATTGATATTGATTATGTATATTGGCCCAGGTAACAGCCGAGTATTCTGTCAAATTCTGCTTCAACTTCTGTGAAACCACTGAGCTTCATACATTGAGTCCTTGGGTGAAAGCTTGAACAGCCCAATCATCGGTGACCGGTGGTAGCTCCATTCGTTCCATTGGAATCGAGACACAAACTCCCTGAGCATTTCGTTGTCCTTCTGCCTTACCTTGAAAAGGTCAGACTTCCTAGTCTCGACCTTGATGGCTCCGGCATGTGCCTTTACAAAAGAATCTACAAGCATAGCAAAAGAATTAATAGAGTTAGGTGGTAAATTATGGTACCATATCATAGCTCCCTTTGACAGGGTCTCCCCGAATTTCTTTAATAACACGGATTCTATCTCATCGTCCTCTAGATCATTCCCTTAATTGCACATATGTAAGAGGTGACATGCTCGTTTGGGTCGATTGTTCCATTGTACTTAGAAATCTCGGGCATGCGAAACTTCTTGGGAATCGGTTTAGTAGCCGCGCTCGGGGGGAAAGGTTTTTGCACGAATATTTTGGAATCCAAACCCTTCAATATTGGTGGTGCCCCCAGGATTTGATCGACCCTGGAGTTATAAGTTTCCACCTTCTTGTCGTTTGCCTCGATCTTCTATTCCCCCGACTCAACTCGTTTTGTTAATTCCTCGAGCATCTTCATGATTGCGGTATCGGCCCCCGATTCATTCTCGTTTGATTTCCTTGACACCGATTCGACCCTGTGAACAACTTCCTGGGACGGCTCGGGCTCGATCCTGCTTGGTGCATGATTCTGGTTTTGGAGCTAGGCTATCGCGATTTGTTGAGCCTGCAACATTTCGAAGATCACCCGAAGGCTGACCTCGCCCTCTTCACCGCCATGTGTGCTATGAGAGGCTGATCGAACATCCCTACGGATGCTACTCTCGGGATCAACTGCCAAATTTGCATTGTCGGCTACATGCGAGCTGACGTCGATTGGATCTACAGCCGGAACTCCATCGAGACCAACTGGAGGTGTGTCGTTCCCTGGTGTTATGTTGTCATTTTCATCGTGGTGACCGAAATCATTGTCCATGTGTACGGGTAATGCCTGAGAGTTCCACATTTTGATCCTGGAATCAAAGATACTCACAAGAACAAGTGTAAAATAGTATGTGTTATGAAAGTTAGTACCAGGTAATCACTATTATCCTTAGCCCCGCGATGGGCGCAAAACTGTTTATCCTAAAAATGGATAACAATTGAATTTATTCGCGGTTTTAAGGATACGTGATATAACTTGGCACGAATCAAGAGAATATATTAATATTAAAATTAACGATAAAAGGAATAAATGCAAACCACACGAATCGAATAGTCTTGGTCTTCAAGTTCGATCACCTTTGAACCAAGAGATGTTTAAGCTGATATATGAATAGAGTAACAAGGTAATGGAAGCTAGAAGTAATAATATATTGCTTTATGTTGCGTAAAATGTCCTCTGTTTTACAAATGATCAGACCCCCTTTATATAGTAGGGGAGTCATACTCTTGATACAGTTTTAAATGAAGTAAGAAATCTCATGATTGTCTAATTAATCAGCCTATCGTTGATACGTGCCGAGATCTCCGCTGTGACCTACGCCCGATCGCGGATATTCCGTCCTTCTGTTATTCGGCTTAGCAAATTTTCCTTGATTTCGCCTGATCTCGATTTTGTTCGGTCCCGGGGTCTCAAGCTTGACGATATAACCTCGCACCTTGGTTCATTATGATTCGAGGTCGAACCATAATTTATCACATTCCAGTATCGATTAGTCACGCAAGGGTCGAGCCCGGTTTTGACCGTATACACCATGTCAATCCCTTTGATAACGGGTGGAACCCTCATAATGTGATTAATATGTTCATTCTGTTCCTTGATCTATTTCAATAAAGTTCTTTGCAGAGTTAATATAGAACTTTGTTGTTCTAAAGTACAGGTTGTACATGAACCTCCAACCCCAGTATCAATTAAAGTCCCTCGGTACCAGAACTTCTGGGTGCATTAGTCGGGGTAGCTCCGACAAGTCCACTCTCGGTGATGCCGATGATCTTGTACTTGCCTTTGCTGCTAGGGCCAGAATAACCTCATTGATATGTTGGTTCCAAGCTCTTTGTTTGGCTATAAATTCTGGCAGTTCTGTCCGAGTTCTAGATGCTTCACCAGTTGCAGTTCTTCGAGGTGATGGTTCCCTGGAACGATTTAGTGGTGAATTCTTAGAGTTTGACGCAGGCTTAATTGTGCTGACTGTGTCCTACTATTTCCAATTTGTTCAACAGTGCCATCTCCAATTTGGTTTTTACCTTATGTAATTTTTAGATCTCCAACCATGATATCTTGCTAAAACTAACAACAAACAAAAATCAATAAAAGTTAACCGTATTTTTAGTTAACAGCAGAATTGCTTGGGCTCCAAGATGGGCCCCAATCTATTTAATCTAATATCATAATTTTAGATAAATCAATTAAATTTATGCAATAGAGCCACAAGAAATTGAGTTAAATCATTAGGATGAATCTTTGCCAATAGAAAATAATCAAAAAAATAAAATAGATAGAAGAACAAAGTAAAAAAGTTCTTATTGAGTAGTTTTTGGTTATGAGAAGTTGATGAATAATGCCAAAGTTTGAGAGAAGAATATTGCAGTAAAATCAATATAGCATCAGTATGTGAGATCGAATTTGAATAGGGTACCATCGTAGGAAATAAGATATATTTATAGTACAAGTAAATCGTAATTGTCCCTAAAATCTCTTCCACATGGTGTATCCTTTAGCTGTGATAGATGTAAATCCCATTAGTTATGCTATTTGAGGTATAATTGGATGCAATTAATGATGAACCTCGAATATCTTGGAATCCGTAGGCTCTAGGAATGTATCTATCTGGATACTCATGATTCTCTAGGTTTTCTAGCTTACTAGGCATATTAATCTGGATGTTCCTGATCATCCATGCTCAGAATGATTTGTATTTAGACTTTACTATAGCCTTTGATTTGGTGATTGCTAACTCGTGTTTTTCGACTAGGGAGGAGTGCTTGGTCACATTCCAGAGTTCGTTAGCCAAGACGCAAATTGATTATATACTCCTACGGAAGTGCGGTAGGAGTATGTGTATGGATTGCAAGGTTATACCCCAACGAGAATCTCACGACTCAGGATAGGTTATTGGTGTTGGACTTAGAGATCATGAGAAAGAGGAAGAAGAGGGTTGTGTATGGTCAACACAGGATCAGGTGGGATGCTTTGACTAATGACAAAGTGCAGGAGTTGGGGAAAGGTTGTTAGCTATGGGAGCCTGGAGGAGCAGTGGGGACGCGAGTTGTATGTGGACCACGATAGTGGAGTATATTAGAGTAGCTGCAAGAGAAGTGTTAGGGGTCTCGAAGGTTTCTCTAGCGGCCACAAAGGTGACTAATGGTGGAGTGAGAAAGTATAAGAGAAAGTGGAAGCCAAGAAAGTGGCGTACTTGATGCTTATATAGAGCATGAACGAGGAGGTGAAGAGGATGAATAGGAAGGGGTATAGGAAGGCTAAGAAGAAAACGAAGTTAGCAGTTACTGCAGTTAATACTGCGGCGTTTGGGCATTTGTATGAAGAGCTTGGGGCCAAAGGAGGGGATGAGAAGCTATACAGGCTAGCCAAGGTGAGAGAGAAGAAGGTCTGTGATCAAGATCAAGTTAAGTGTATCAAATATGAGGAATGTAGAATTTTGGTGGAAGCTCTAATTAGACAAAGATGGCAAACATATTTCCATAAACTCCAGAATGAAGAGGGTGATAGAGTCATTTTGTTGGGCGACTTGGAGCACTCCGAGATGCGTAGGGATTTCAGGTATTGTAGGCTCATAAGAGTATAGGAGGTCGAGGGGGCTATGCGTAAGATGCACATGGGGAGAGCTATCGGGGCAGATGAAATCCCTGCGGAATTTTGGAAGAATGCGGGTAGGGCAGGTTCGGAGTGGCTCACTAGGCTGTTCAACATCATTAGGACGAAGAAGATCTTCGATGAATGGAGGTGGAGTACGATAATTCCGTTGTATAAAAACAAGGGCGATATAAAAAGTTGCAATAATTATAGAGGGATTAAGTTTCTTAGCCATACGATGAAAGTTTAAGAGAGGGTGGTTGAAGAGAGGGCAGGGACCAGTGGGTCCATTTCTGAGAACCAGTTCGGTTTCACGCCGAGGCGTTCGACTATGGAAGCTATTCACCTTGTGAGGAGATTGGTAGATCGGAATAGGGAGATGAAGAAGGATTTGCACATGGTGTTCATTAACCTAGAGAAAGCATATGACAAAGTCCTAAGAGAGGTGCTCTGGCAATGCTTGGAGGCTAAAAGGGTCCCAGTAGCCTACATTAGGGTGATTAAGGACATGTATGATGGAGCTAAGACTCAGGTTAGGACAGCGGGAGGAGACTCGGAACACTTTCCAATTGTGATGGGGTTGCACCAGGGATTAGCTCTTAGTCCATTTCTATTTTCCTTGGCAATGGACGCTTTGACTGACACATTCAAGGTGAGGTTACATGGTGTATGTTATTTGTTGATGGCATAGTCTTAATTGATGAGACGCGGGGTGGTGTTAACGAGAGGATGGAGGTTTGGACGTAGACCCTAGAGTCTAAGGGTTTCAAGTTGAGCAGGACCAAGATAGAATACATAGAGTGCAAGTTCAGCAACGGTACCCAGGAAAAGGATATAGAGGTGAGGCTTGATACGCAAGTCATCCCCAAGAGAGGTAGTTTCAAGTACCTCGGATCTATAATATAAGGTAATGAGGAGATTGATGAAGATTTCATGCATCGTATCAGAGCAGGATGGATGAAGTGGAGGATCGCTTCCGGTGTCTTGTGTGATAAGAATGTGCTGCTGAGACTTAAAGGTAAGTTGTAGTTAGATCGACTATGATTTATAGAGCAGAGTGTTGACCTGTCAAGAACTTTCATACCGAGAAGCTAAAAGTAGATGAGATAAGGATTTTAAGGTGGATGTGCGGGCATACCCAATTGGATAAGATTAGAAATGAATCTATTCGGGAAAAGGTGGGAGTGGCCCCTGTGGAGGATAAGATGCGGGAGGCGAGGTTGAGATGGTTCAAGCATGTTAAGAGGAGAAGTATAGAAGCCCTAGCTAGAAGGTGCGAGAGGCTAGCCTCGGTGGGTAGCAGCAGGGGTAGAGGTAGGCCTAAGAAGTCTTGGAGAAAGGATATTAGGCGGGATATGGCGCAACTGGAGCTGACTGAGGACATGGCCCTAGACAAGAGGGTGTGGAGGTCAAATATTAGGGTAGAAGGTTCGTAGGTATTCGAGCGCTTCTCTTTGTCTTACTCAGTTCGCTAGCATTAGTGTTAGTATGATATCTTTTTATTCATAGATTGCTATTACTACCTAGAGTTTAACTGCATTCTTGGATTCGATCTAATTTTATCTTGTTGTTATTCCTACTTGTTGCAATTACCTTTTCTTTTTCAACCATTCTCTAACCGAGAGTCTATTGGAAACAACCTCTCTGCCCTTCCAAGGGTAGGGGTAAGGTTTCGTATATCTTAGCCTCTCCGAACACCACTTGTGAAAAACCACTGAGTTAGTTGTTATTGTTGTTAACCTTCGACCCAAAGGACTATAGATGACTTGGTGCTAACAAGGAAGTGCTTGACACATATTGACTCCCATGCTAGCCACATGTTATGACCATGTTTTCTTAATACATGCTACAAGAAGCTTTATCCCTTTAATGGACTACCCAACATGAATTTAAATTAGTCGGGTTGTGGATCTTAGGATAATTTAAATGAAAATAGAGAAATACAAAACAGAAGACCACCCTAAAAGAAAGACCACTCTAATGTGGCTATAGATTTATAACATGTTTAGCCAAACTTTAAAAATCAATTTATTAAGAGTATTTTTCTTAAAATTACTTTTGAAGAACAAAATATTTAATGTTTGACTAATTAACTTAAAAATTACTTTTGAATCGTAATTTATGTTTGGCTAAGCTTTTCAAAAAGTATTTTTAAGTGTCAAATTACGAATAAAGATATTACAAAATTTACTTAATATTAATATTTGTTGAAGTAGATAAGTATTTTTTATGAAAAACTATGACTAAGTTCTTTATTTTATTGAGTAAAATATAAAAATAAAAATAAAAATAAAAAGTATTTTATTCTTTTAACAGTATAAATATATTAAAACATCAATCAATAAAAATAAAAGTATTCACCCAAAAATCACCATATATCATAAATCCATCCTAAAAATAAGAATAAATGCTTATAATTAGAAGAATTATGTTTAGAATAACTAAATATTAGGTTAAATTGAGTAGTGAAATTTCGATATTGTAACACCCCGGAAAGATTTTGAAGTACTTAAGCGCTATTAAGAAAGTTAATGTGCGCTAATTATATTATTTTGGGTGCAGACAAGGACTATTATATGAATGATATAAATTGATCATAATAACATATGTATGAGGTGCATTAAGAATGGTTTATGGTCTAAGGAGAGCCCTAAGTCCAAGTCAAGTTGGAAATTTCATAATAGACTAAAGTTTCAAGTGAGTTCGCACAGACCTAACTTCAAATAAGCATAACTCACATGATATGAAGTGTGATATGGTGTATTACCTATCAAATGAAAGATCTTTGAGTATAGTTTATAACGCTTCAAACTGTTCGTCATTTGCAAACTCCTACAAGAAGTTATGACCAAATTACCAAAGGCTGAAAAAATGCGATTCTGCGACCAATTCTGCGCTCGCAAAATCGTTATGCGATCGCGAAACTGCTTCTGCGACAGCAAAACTGGTCGCAGAATGGACCAGAACAGCCCGGTTCTGGGCACCGATTTTGCGATCAATTGTGCGGCCCGCATACCCATTCTGCGGTCGCATAATACGACCGCAGACCTAATTTCGGAGGGTTAAGTTTTCTATTTTCATAACCCGACCTCATTTTAATGAAAAGCCTTTGGGGATTATTTTGGGGTGTTTTTCTGAGGGTTTTAGAGGGAGGTAAGAGCATTTTAGAGAGAGAAGGAGGGAACCTAACATTCTAATCATCCAATCTTCAAGAATCAAGGAAGTTAATCACAAGATCTTCATCTAAGATGTAAGATTCAACCCCTAGTCTTCAATTTCGAGTTTGGGGTAAAAGATTGGTGATTGAGAGTATGATTCTTAAATGTAAGAGTATTATGTATATATGCTTGTACCATTAAGGTTTGTGGAAAGATTGTTGAGATCAAATAAGTAAATATTGGGTTGTAAAATGAAGAAAATCTTGTAGAAGAACCTTGTAACCAAATTTGCACACCTAATGTTTGATAAAATGCTCAAATGAGCTGAAACCATGAAAATCTTCCTAATTATGGTTCACTTTTGTTATTTTTCTAAATAGATTGAAGTTGCTAGGATTTTTGGAATCTCTTAGTAATGTAAGGAAGGCTCAAGAAAGATTAGAGCCGCCCGGTGGTCAATTCACGTGAGAAAGCTATTTTGGAATATCGGCCTAAGTTCAAAAAGGTGAGTATCTTGCCTAACCTTGAGTGGGGGAATTACCCCTTAGGAATTGAGTCTTATGTGAAAATTGTGTAATTGAAAACCACGTACGCGAGGTGACGAGTACGTACTTGGTTTATATGTGCAAATTATATCGGTTGAAATTCCGAGACTTCCTTATGTATTAAATTGAAAAATTGTTTAAACTTAGTAAATCCTTGATTTGTCATGCCTCATTCCTTGTTTGTCGAGTTTGTATTTTATATGATAATTTGGTGTGATTGCCATTTGACTTTTATGTGCACTCTGTGTTTGTTTGAGTTGCCATTTTTATGAAAAGTACTTTCATTATTTATTTTATCTACAGATAATTAAAATGAAAAATTTAGTTAATAAGATGAATAAATCTATTATTTTACGATGTTGTGATTTAAAAGAGGTATTTTTCCTTGATGAATTATTTTTCAGTTCACGTTATTAAAAACTTGGTATTAAATTATAAAGGTCGTGAATCATATTGAGGCAAAGTGCCAAATTGTGAAATATTATTCGGTTGAGTTGTTCACTCCCAAATATTTTGTTAAGATGTTGTGCACATTATAATTAATTAAATAAGTTTAAATTGAGGCGTTTATATATTTATCTAAAATTTGGATTAAAGAAGGCGTTGTCCTATGATGAGTTATTCTCCCATCCTTGTGGTTGTTTTTGAGATTTTGCATACATTGTGTTGAGCCGTGGACTATATGTTGTGAAATTAATTGATTTTGTTATATCTTTGGAATTGGTTGTGGCCATTGGGCAAATTGTGATATAAATTGATTTTGTTATGTTGCCGTGATAATATTCCGTGTAAATTATTGTATTATTTGAGTTATAATTTTGAGAATATAAGGGTGACATTTCATTGTTGATATTATGTGGGTATAAGGGTGGCATTGCACTGTTGTTATGTGTGTTGGAATATTTTTTAATCGGAGCGATAAGGATGGTTATAGGAGAGATAAGGGTGGCTATAGGAGTGATAATGGTAGATATTGATATTGTCAGGGTGGAGGGATAAGGGAGGCTATTATAGGAGTGATAAGGGTGGCTATAGGAGAGATAAGGGTGGCTATTGTCAGGGATGATATGTGATGATGTGGGGTTATTGCGTTGATAATTTTCATGTGATGTTGTGATTTTCCTTTTGTTTATTTTTATACCTTGTGCAATTTATTTTGTTATTGGTAAATTGATAATAGTCTGATCTATGTTGAAATTGGGAACCTGTGGTTAATGCCAGGAAGATTATGAAATAAAATATGGGCACGAGGTGCCGTGAGTAAATAATGATGATATTGGCACGTGAACTGTCCGTGCAGTTATGATATGAAATGTGGGTATGAGGTGGCGTGAATAAATAATGATGATATTGGAACGTGAACTGTCCGTGCAGTTGTGATATGAAATATGGGCACGAAGTGCCGTGAGTAAATAATGATGATATTGGCACGCGAATTGTCCGTGAAGTTGTGATATGAAATATGATCACGAGGTGTCGTGGTTTAAATGATAATGATATTTGGCACGTGAGTGGTCCGTGCAGTTTGGATAGAGAAATTGGCATGAGGTGCCGTGGAAATATGAAAGTGGGCTGAGACCCACATTTTATGATTTTGAAATGTTGTGTCATAAGGTGACTTTTATTCGAAAGAGATTTATTTGAAAGATATTTATTTGAAGGAATTATATTTAAAAGAGATTTATTTGAAAGATATTTATTTGAAAGTATTATATCCTGAATATTTCTATTTGAAAAACATATAGGCGAAAGATTTATATTAGAAGGACTTGATTAATTATTTGTACTTGTATTCATTATTTGTTGCTCAATATTTATGGTGTTCTTGTCGCCCTGCTGTGTATATCACTGGTTGATTATTGTTTCCATCATTGTTATTTGTTTCCTATTATTTTTGTATACTATATTGCACATGTTATTAGACTAGTAAGGGTCTCGACTGTACCTCGTCACTACTCCACTGAGGTTAGTCTTGATACTTACTGGGTACCGACTGTGGTGTACTCATACTACACTTTTGCACATTTTTGTGCAGAGCCAGGTATTGGAGCTATCGGATTCGGACAAAGTTAAAGTGTGATCGCAAGGATTCAAGGTAGAGTTGCTTGGTCTTTTTATAAAATCGGTTGTAGTGTTAATTATTAATCAAACATTATTAAGTATTTGATCCTTGAGATCACTTCATGTATTCAGTTAGAGTTCGTGACTCAGTATTACCAGTCTTGGAAGGTTGTTATATTTGTAATTATTTGCGTTGTTGGTTTATATATAAAAAAAAATGGCTTGAATTGTTATAAAATCGGCTTACCTAGTCTTAGAGATTAAGTGTCATCACGACACCTGTGGCGGGATTTTGGGTCGTGACAGATATATATAATTTTTTGTTAAAACTATTTTTACAAAGTGGAAAATTAAAATAATTTTTGCTTCTGCTTTTGCTGAGAAACTACTTTTTTAGCTTCTGAAAAATAGCTTCTGTTTCTACTCATAAACACTTTTTTCCCTTTCTAAAAGCTTGGCCAAATACCTCAACTTTGAGAGGGAAAAAAATACTCTTTTAGAGAAAAAACAAAAACTTTTTACCTTGGAAAAACTTGGCAAAACATACTATGAGATTTTGGTTTATGCTGTTTTAGAGTTTGATTTTGCATCAATGTGCCTGCTTCTGGATTTAATTTTGAAATAATTTATTCTTGAAAACAATTGCATTTAAGAGGATATCACTAAAATTATAAAATATTACGCGTAAAAATACTTTCATTTAATGATCAACGGATGAAAGGAATTGATTATAATCTTTATTTGCATCTTAATCTTTTATTAAATAGTTGAAAATAAAATGAAAATTAAAAGAACGACAGAGTGCAACTGTAATTGGCATATGCCATTTTGGTTCGTTTAATCAGCATCAAATTAAAGTACTTCAATAATTAACTTTGATTATTGTTGGAAACCAACTTATGAACATGAAATTAAACACACCCAAGACTAGTTGGATTTTAATACAAGGTAAAATTTTACTCGCATTAAGTCAATGAATACAAGATATGTGTCTTTTATTTATAGACCAATGACCAGTTAACTATGGTTAAGTGATATATTTTCACTTTAATTTTTAAGTAATAAGATTAAGTTGCTTAATATAGTTCGAACACCAGTTGCTTAACTTATATACACAATATATGATAAGTTATATGCCTTTTATTTTGATGATTTAACAAATTTCATATGAGAAGTAGATAGGGAACCTAATACAACTAGTCTCTCCTCGTTTAGAACAACAAGTCAAATGTCTGGCACAAGTTTCAATAAAATCAGTTAAGAGAACAACTAAGGGAACAGATAGATATCAGTTCCTTCGATCACAGTACAAGTAAACTCTTACAGTTGTTAAAGTTGCTGCACTGCACACGCAACAGTACAATAATACTGTTGAAGCATGTTGTGTACCAAACACTCCCTTGCATCATCCTTGATGACCTCACTTATATATTACCAATATGAGGCAAGGGATTACACACACTTGCAAAACCTAAATATCATTTACTCTCAAGTGTGCAGCTGCCTTCATTCTCTCAAAGGCATTCAAGAATAAAATAGCAACATAACGAAGGACCAGATCCCAACAATGATTACATCGTGTGTCCTTAGTATTGTTGTATCTTTGTTTATGTTATTCACTTGTAACTCCTACTCAACTTAATTAGAAGCATCTCGTAGGACACTTTGTAAACCATAATCTGTGTGGTTGTGTTGACTAGAGTTAGTCAAGTGGTTAGATTTATAATAGAGTTATTACAAAGAGGCTTACAATATAGTTATTGCAAGTAGGTGAGAGATTAAGAGTTTAATTCCTATTGTAATCTAAAGTTGTTCAGTTAGTGAAGTTGAAATCCTATGAGTGTAGATCATGATTTTTAATCATGTGAGCTAGGAATTTTCCACATAAATATCGTTGTGTTATTTACTTACTGTTGTGTTTAGTGAGAACTAATAAAGAACCAGCAGGTTCTCTATCCAGTTTGATGGACTCTTAGTTTACATCAATTGGTATCAGAACATGTTCTTTCTATAAGGCTAACACCTAGAAAGGATCTACATGGCTGCTCCACCAAATTTTGAAGAAGGTCAATCAACCTACATGCCACCAAGATTCAATGGACAATACTATGGCTGGTGGAAGATAAGAATGCATGATTTTATAAAGCAGAAGATTCAGAGCTTTGGGATGTTATCTGTGATGGACCCTTTGTCACTATGAAGACCATTGGCAAGACAGAAGTCACAACTCCAAAGACAAGGAAGGAATATAATAATGTTGATCGTAAAGCCATCGAGAAAAACTTCCGAGCAAAGAAGATCCTCGCCTGTGGTATTGGACCAGACGAGTACAACCATATCTTAGCCTGTCAATCTTCCAAGGAGATCTGGGAGGCTCTCCAAACTGCACGCGAAGGAACCACTCAAGTCAAGCAGTCAAAAATTGACATGCTCACTACTGAGTATGAACTCTTCAAGATGAAGGAGGATGAGTCCATTCAGGACATGCATACTCGCTTTACTTCCATCATAAATGAGCTTCACTCTCTTAGAGAGATTATCCCAAGGAACAAACTGGTTAGAAAAATACTCAATGTGTTACCTGGTTCCTGGGAGAGCAAAGTCAATGCTATCACGGAAGTCAAAGATCTGCAGAAGTTGATGATTGATAAACTCATTGAAAATCTGGAAACCTACGAAATGAAGAAGAAGAATGATCATGAAAGAAGAGAATCCCAAAAAGGAGAAGAACCTAGTTCTCAAGGCAGACCACAGTGACTCAAGTGGTGATGATGCTGACATGGCCTATCTTACACGGAGATTTCAGAAAATGGTTCGTAGAAATAGAGGAATTCCTAAGAAAGGTAGCTCTAGCAGAAACACAAAAAACTATGATTGTTGTCACAAATACGGGAAGCCAAGATATTCCATCAAAGATTTCCCTCTCCACAAGCAGGACCATTACAAACACAACGCAGACAAGACGGCAAAGAGGAACTCGGTCCCCGACAAAAAATTCAAGAGAAGAGATGTCACTGATAATGTTGTAAAGCAAGATCTTGCTGCCTGCGGAGATTTTTCTAGTGAATTTGAGGGTGATGATAAACAAGGAGACACCTCCATGACGGCCATTGAAAGTGAAGCTACAGAATATGACTCCATATTTGTCTTAATGGAAAAATCTGATGAGGATGAAGATGATGATGACGATGAGGTAAACTTTCTATATGTTCAAAGAAATTTGAAGTCTTATTCTCAGAAGAAACTGGTATCCTTAGCTAGTGTATTAATTGATGCTTATCATAATCTCATTAATGATAAAAATGCTTTAACTGAGGAAATAAGAGATATAGAGCATGAGAGAGATGATTTGCTGGTCGTAGTTGTTGATTTGAAGGAAACAGTAGATGAGTTAAAGAAAGATAAAAATGCTTTAACTAAGAGAATCGGAGAGATAGAACACGAGAGAGATGATTTTCTAGTAGTAGTGGTAAATTTGAAGGAACTAGTAGAGGAGTTAAGGAAATATAATGTTCTCTTAAAAACTTCAATAGATAAATGCACGAACTCCTTAAAAGGAAAGGAAATGGCAAGTGACGCACACCTTAAGCTTGAAAATGAACTCAAAATGGTAAAATTGAGTCTTTGTGGTGGACTTGAAAGAAATAGACAACTTCAAGAAGATTTAGGCAAGATTAAAAATGATCCAGATAAATCTCTTAAGTGGACCTAGTCCTCTAACACAATCATTTCCATGTATAAAAGTAATGAGGGGAACATGCAAGGAATCAGATTCCAAATAGAAAAGGCTCCCTATAACACACATAGAAAGTATATTATTGTGCATGATAACTGGCTTTACACTCACTGTGGTAATACTGGTCATTACAAAGATTCATGTAAAGCAAAGTTTCAGTCCTAATATAAAAATAAAGTTTTTGTTGAAAAAGTATCTACTACTAAGGAACATGATTCTCTAAAAAAGAAATGTGTGATACCTGTATGGACAAAAAGAAGTCTGATTCGTCCCTTCTCTCATTACAATGGATCCAAACTTGTTTGGGTTCATAAGTCTAATCTCAGATTCCCTTGTGCAGGCAGTAGTGAAAGAAAGCAGTCAAAAATGGTACATGGATAGTGGCTGCTCTAAACACATGATTGGAAGTACGAATGATTTTATGTCACTTAAATCCTTGCAAGGTGGGAGTGTATCCTTTGTAAATGGCAAAAAGGAATACATTCTAGAAGTTGAAAAAATTAGGAAAACACACACTCACTGAATTGAGAATATGTATTATGTGAATGGCTTGAAATACAGCTTGCGGAGTGTCTCTCAAATCCACAACAAAGGAAATAAAGTGGATTTCTTGTCAAAGTCTTGCACTATCACCAATCTTATAACTGGTCAAGTGGTTCTTGTTGCAAAAAGATTTAAAAATATCTATGTTACAGACTTTGAGTCTCTGAACAATGGTGATCTTACATGTCTGATTTCCATTAATGATGATGCTGGATTATGGCACAGAAGATTGAGACATGCAAGCTTTACTCTGTTGAACAAGCTTGTCAAGAAGGACCTGGTTCGTGGACTGCCAAAGTCAAAGTTCAAAGACTACAAGGTGTGTGATACATGTGTAGAAAGGAAGCAAGCTAGGTCCACATTGAAGCCAAAGAAGAAAGTGAGCACCTCAAGGCCTCTAAATCTTCTTCATATGGATATATATATATATGGACCTATGAGGATGCCAAGCAGAGGAGGGAAAAAGTACATCTTCGTTATTGTTGATGACTATTCCAGATTCACATGGACCTTATTTTTCAGAACCAAGGATGAAGCAGATTCAAGTGAAGATGAGCCATAATGTTGTGAGCATTAGATTTGATCATGACACCGAATTTGGAAATGCAAAATTTGATTTTGTGTTGAAAATGGTATAAGTCATAATATTTTTGCTCCCAGAACACCCCTAACAAAATGGTGTTGTAGAGAGCAAAAATAGGACTCTTGAAGATATGGCAAGGATGATGCTAATTGATAGTTGTGTGCCAAAGAGTTTTTGGGATGAAGCTGTAAACACTTCATGTTATCTGATTAACAGGTGCATGATCAGGTCCCTCCTCAACAAGACCCCGTATGAATTGCTCAGTGGGAGAAAACCAAAGGTGACTTACTTGTGAGCATTTGGATACAAATGTTTTGTTCTCAATAATGGTAAGGAAGCCTTGGAAAATTTGATGCTAAAAGTGATGAAGGAATCTTTCTTATCTATTCTTGACAAATTAAAGCATACAAGGTCTACAACAAAAGGACTCAATGTATATAGAAAATCATACATGTAATCTTTGATGAATCACACCACTCAAGTGGGAAAGATTCACATTGTAAGAATGATCAAGATGGAGATTAATGTGTTATTGATATGGCGAACGGGGAGGAAGATCTAATGAGTCAAGTCAAGGAGTCTAGTGAAGAAAATATAGCAAAACCTCCAGCTGATTCGGAGGAACCTGGTCCCTCCATCACAGTAACTGAAGCTGAAAATAGAGTTGTTGATATTGTACTAGGCACCCCTGATACAGAGCAAAGAAGTGGTACTCACACTTCCATCGATGCTAATGATGGGTCTCACATGGTGGAACATGGTCCCTCACATCTTGAGACTTAGGTGTCTAAATGGAAGCACAAAAGCTCACATCCTCTCAAAAACGTAATCACTCATTTGGATTCAGGTGATTCAAACTAGATCAAAGACAAGAAACATGTTTGCTTTCTCAGCTTTCCTGTCTCAAATTGAGCCAAAATATATCAAGGAAGCATTAAAAGATGTTGATTGGATTGTTTCTATACAAGAAGATCTCCATCAATTTGAGAGGAACAACGTGTGGCACCTGGTTCCCCAACCTTCAGATAGAACAGTCATTGGAACTAGGTGGGTGTTCAAAAACAAGCTTGATGAGTTTGTCAATACAACAAGAAATAAAGCTAGGTTGGTGGTCCAAGGCTATAATCAAGAATAATTAATTGATAATGATGAAACTTTTGTTCCAGTTGCAAGAATGGAAGCCATCAGAATTCTCATTACTTTTGCATCTCATATGGAATTTAAATTGTTCCAATTGGAAGTTAATTGTGCATTTCTGAATGGATATTTGAAGGAAGAAATTTTTGTAAAACAACCACCTAGTTTTGAATGTCATGAACATCCTGAACATGTCTTCAAGCTTGACAAGGCCTTATTTGGATTGAAGCAGGCTCCTTGTGCATGGTATGAAATGTTATCCAGGTTCCTTCTGGAGAATAACTTCACTAGAGAAAAAAATGACAACATTCTTTTTCTAAATAAAAGAGGGAGGAACCCGCTAATTGTGCATGTCTATGTTGATGACATCAATTTTGGTGCAACAAATGATTCTCTGTGTGAGGAGTTTGAAAAGCCTATGGGAAGCGAGTTTGAGATGAATATGATGGGGGAACTGAACTTCTTCCTAGGACTACATGTTAAGAAGACCTCTAAGGGAATGATGATAAGTCAACAGAAGTACATTAAGGAGCTTCTGAAGAGGTTTGAAATGGAAAGCTCAAATACCATTGATACCCCCATTGCTACTGCCACTCGTCTAGACATGGACGAACCTAGTTCCCCTGTAAATGAAACTATGTATCTGGGTATCATTGGATCTCTCTTGTACCTAACAGCCACCAGACCTGACATTGTGTTTAGTATTGGGTTGTGTGCTAGATTCCAATCAAGTCCTAAAGATGCTCATTTGAGATCTGCCAAAAGAATTCTGAGGTATCTCATAGGAACGCATGACCTGGTCCTATATTATCCCTCAGGAGATAATTTTGACTTAATTGGGTATGCTGATGCTAATTATGCTGGTTATCTGGTGGATAGAAAAAGCGCATCTGGCATGGTTCATTTTCTAGGTTCATGCTTGATTTCATGGGTACAAAGAAACAAAATTCTATGGCTCTCTCTACCGCAAAAGATGAATATGTGGTAGCTGCCTCTTGTTGTGCCCAATGTTATGGATCAAGCAACAATTGGAAGACTTTGGTGTATTTTTTGATTATGTGTCATTGATGTGTGACAACACAAGTGCCCTCAATATGGCAAAGAACCTGGTTCAGCATAAGAGGATAAAGCACATTGATGTGCATCATTATTTCCTGAGGGACAATGTTGAAAAGGGACTCATCTGTATGAAGTTCTGCAAGATAGAGGACCAGGTAGCCGATATCTTCACCACAACACTGAGCACATAGCACTTTGAAAAGAATCGATTGGAATTGGGTTTGATCAAGCTGAACTAAGAACCCTGTCCCCCGATGATTGGCTATGAAAGGATGGTAAGGTGAATTGCTAAAAAGTGTTTTCTGACAACTTCTAACTCAAATCTATACCGTTACAGGTAAACACGCATGGCAACTACATGACAAACTAGCAGCTAATGACATTGTAATTTTTGAAAGGATGATGCTTATATTTTCAAAAATCTGCCATGGAACCTGGTTCTCATGACTCAGGTTAGTAGTTCATCTTACACTTATACGCATTTTTTGAACTGCTAGTGTGCCACATCATTAATTATTTTTGCCCTTTCCTATATCTCTTAAACCCAAATGACACACTCGTTATAAACTGACCCATGTACCCATTCATTAAATCGCGCCCATTTGTAACCGGACCCTCTTTTCCCTCTAAATACCCCCCAAAAGGCCAATCTTTCTCATAACTGTCTACATCAAACACTCTCTCTCTCTAAAAATCCTCTTCTTGTGTCTTCACTCTCCAAAATCGACCATGTCTTCACCATAATCAAAGTCTCCAAAAGCTACCACTGAAATCCCTGATGTGTCTTCGTCTCATGAAGCACAACCATCAGGGTCGGAGCCCCAACCTTCACCCACTGAAACTCCAATTTCCAACCAACCACCATTTATAGTCTCCTCCCCAACTCCATCCAGTTCTGGTTCCCATCGCAATCGAAAAAATCAAAGTCCTAAAAAGTTTGTTGCTTCTCCCTCACCGTCTGCTACCACAGAGAAAATGGAATTAGAAGGACTTTCGTCCACCTCCCGCTTTATCCAAACCATAGAAGAACTAGTGTGAGGAGATGAAGGTACAAAGGGTTTCTAGTCAATGGGTTGAGAAAGAACTGGTGGACAAAATGGATGTCATTGGTCCGGGTGGTGATGAGTCAGCACCTGGTGTCGCTGAAACCCTAATTGTTCAAGGGTTTGATCTGAATGTTCTGTCATCATCAGGTAATGCTCCACCCTCTTCTACTGGTACTGCATTGTTGAATAATAAGGGTAAGAAAAATGAAAATATTTTGACTATTGTTGCTGAGGGAAGTCCAGTTGGGGATTCTGTGTCTGGTGTGTGAATAATATGGTTCAGGAGGAAGAACGAGGGGAATGGGGACCGGGTGCGTCAAGGTGACAAGGCACCGGGTAGTAATACAGGGGAGCTTAGAGAGGGACATGGTCACTCTACCTATGAGGAATTCCCTGCTCCTAGTTGGGATGAAACTACATGCTCTACTAAACAAACCCTAAACAATACTGACCCTACCTTTTCCCCTCACCTTAATGCAACTCCTTTAGAGATTATATACCCTGCAATGAAGTCAATGTCAGAGGGAGAAGGAGATGAAAGTGAGGAGTACTATGACAATTTATTTGTCGCTCAGTTTATCGCTGCTAGGAGTGGTGGAACTATTACACAAAGGTTTATTTCTAAACGACCCACCACTAGGCAGCAGAAAAAGGTTGCTCTTGACAATGATCTAAAGGAGAATAATGAGAAAACGAAAAGAAGAAGACTTGTTAAAAATAGACTGGTTGATAAGGAGGATGTGCCTCCGGCAAATGTTGTGGAAGTTGAGGATGAGGAGTTGCATGAGGAACCTGCTCCTCTTTTCCATTAAACATCTAAGAAAGTTGTATTAGTGAAATAGAAGAAGGTATCATCTGCAAAGGTTGCTAAAACTGGTGGTAAAGAAAGTGTTGAGAAAGAGAAGTGAGAAGGAGAAGTCTATTTAGAAGGAGAAAAATGTCAGGAAAAATAAGTCTCTCAAAAGGAAGCCAAGCGGCAGTGAGGAACCTGGTTCCTCAAAGAAGACCAGAGTTGATGTGTCTAAGATTGAAAGGAAAGAAAAATTGAAAAAGAAAAAAGTTCTATAAGGCAGAGTTTTTGATATTGATATTCTTGATAAGTCTGGAATAAGGCAGTTGGTTGAAATCTATGACTTCCAAAAGTGGACTCATCTCTTTACTATTCCGAGCCCAAAGGTTTATGAGAAGGAAGTTCACAGTTTCTATGCTGATCTATTCATAGTGGAAGGTGACGCCATATGTTTGAAGGTCAATGGGGTAGACTTTGTGACTGATGAGGCTGTGCTCGAGGATATTCTTGAGGTGCCTGTTGAAGGGCTCTCAACTATGGATGGGACCTGTTCCCCAAGCTGTAGGAAGTTTATTCTCAAACCTCAAGTTGTTCAACAGGGGGAACGAGTGCATAAGAAGGCACTGCTTTCAGAATGCCAACTCATGTTCGAGTTGGTGAACAAGGTCTTGCTACCAAGAGCTGAAAGGTAATGCATTGCCTCTATAGCGGACCTAGTCCTTTTGGAGACATTGGATGGCTACACTCCCATCAATCTGCCTGGGATTTTGATTGAACAAATGAAGAATATGGCAGACTTCAAGGATGAAAATCATGGGATTCAGTATGGGTTCATGCTCACAAAAGTCTTTGAACGATTTGAGGTCCCCTTGGGGAGAGCAGTTGTTAGAACTCATAAGCAAATATTCTAAATAAACACCTTGGAGAAATGCGAGTGTATAGACAAAAATGAGAGTGGATAGGCAGCAGTTCTACAATCTCTCAACTTATCGATGCTCAGAGTACTGCTAATGAGGAAATCATGCGGTTGAAGGCCTATAATGCCATTCTTGAGGGTAAGCTAAATCAAGCCAGCACAGAACTTAGTTCTAGTAGTGTTCAGGGTGCAGAAGTTACCTGCTTGACGGTTGAGAATACAGAGTTGAGGAAACAGGTGGAGAACCTGAAAGAGCAGCTAATCAATGAGCAGAGAGCTACTAATGCTCGTGTGGATGGTCTCCTCAAGGATCTTACTCCCTCGTCCTTCCCTTCCTCATCCAGTGCCCCTTAAATTGTCCCTTTGTCAGTGTCTCTTTTATCAGTCCCTGCCAAATCTTACAATCTCTTTTTTGTTATTTGTCCCCTATGGTTGTAGTACTCTAATTATGTTTAACTTGTGTATGATTTTGTAATGATGGTACTGCTATAATGGTTCTTTTTCTTAAATTAATGAGCATCTTAGTCCCTTTGAATGCATGTTATACTTTTGAGTTATGTTTTTAGTTATGTTGTGTGCACAGAAATGGCATGCGTTAACTTTGTTGGACTTCTTTTTGGTTTTACTTGTCTGTTCTTTTTATGGTGCCAAAAGGGAGAAGAAAATTGAAGGGGAGAAACATGTTCTCAGGGGGGAATATGGCTTTTCTGCAGGGGAAAAAATATGGAAATCTTGTTCTCAGGGGGAATTCTAAGTTTATCATCATCAAAAAGGGGGAAATTAATAAATTATGTGTCTTTTATTTTGATGATTTAACAAATTTCATATGAGAACCAGATAGGCAACCTGATACAACTAGCCTCTCTTCGTTCCGAATGACAAGTCAAATATCTGGCATTTTAATAAAATCAGTTAAGGGAACAACATAGGGAACAGATAGATATTAGTTCTTCCGGTCACAAGACAAGTCAACTCAAGCTACTGCATAGCACACACAACAATACAACATCACTGTTGAAACATGTTGTGTGTTGGACACTCCCTTGCATCATCCTTGATGACCTCAATTATATATTACCAACATGAGGCAAGCGATTACACACACCTGCAAAGCCTAAATATCATTTATTCTCAAGTATGCAGCCGTCTTCATTCTCTCAAAGGCATTCAAGAACAAAACAACAACATAACGAATGACCAAATCCCAACAGTGATTACATCGTGTGTCCTTAGTATTGTTGTTCTCGTAGGACACTTTGTAAATCATAAACTGTGTGGTTGTGTTGACTAGATTTAGTCAAGTGGTTAGCTTTGTAATAGAGTTATTACAAAGAGGCTTGCAATATAGTTATTGTAAGTAGGTGAGGGATTAAGAGTTTAATTCCTAGGTTACAATAGGTTGTAATCTAAAGTTGCTCAGTTGGTGAAGCTGAAATCCTACGAGTGTATGTCGTATTTTTTAATCCCGTGAGATGGGAGTTTTTCACGAAAATATCGTTGTGTTATTTCCTTACTATTGTGTTCTGTGGGAACTGATAGAGAACCAGGTTCTCTATCCAGTTTGGTAGACTCTTAGTTTACATCATTATATAAGTTAAGTGAGGCAGTTTAGTGGTTCGATGGTTCAAAGTGATGTGTTGTTTATGGGTTCAAAGTTATGCCCATTTTATTTTCTAAAACTAAACGGAAACCGTGCTCTATCTGATTCTTTTTCAATCTAAAATATTTTCTAATAAAAACTCTTAAAACTTAAAATTTATGTAGAAATAAACAACTAATCTTATAAGTAATTTTTTAATTAAAGTTATTTTTAAAAATATTTATAATTTAAATGTTAAGCTCTACAAAAATTTCTTCAAAAAAGAACTCTCTACAAACTACAAATCCTCTTGACTTTCTCTTTCCTTTGGTTTTATATTTTTATTAGTAAAATTTCTAATATTATCTTTTTATTATTTTAATTTTAATTTATAAATTATATTTCTTTTTAAAATTTATTTATTGTTTAGCTAAATGTTGCGTAGTTTGATCTAAAAATTTTGGTACACCATTTATCAACAAAAAAATTTATTGACTTGTATAAAGTTTGAACACTCTTGACGTAATTCTGAAAATTACCCTCTCAAATGTCACATCGTCATCGCTGAAAAGTTACTCAGCTTCAAACTAAATCAATAAATACTAGTATATATGTTTTTGAAATACACCATATAATTTATTTTTACCTCAAAGAATCAAACAAATTACAAGACTTATTAAATAATTTAGTGATTATTAATTTATAATACCAATATTAAAATTTCTGCACAACTTTATAAATGAACCAAACGACAACTCTAATTTTTATTTCCATATCCTAATTAACGGAAAAATGTAAATATATCACTGACAACTGACATTTCAGCTGTGTCTTTTGTCTTTCTCTCTCTCACACACAGTGTCACTGTTCCACATTCACTTTCTCATTCCTTTGATCTATAAAGCATCAAATACTCTCTCCTTAACTACACTCTTAAAACAACTCTACTTCTTCTACTTCAATCCCCCACAAAACAATTCTCTAATTACTCACTTTTAACATTAAAAATGGACCAAGTTCAGCCAATGTACCGGCCACCACCACCGGAGACACCCAAAGAACCCATGGAATTTCTGTCTCGTTCTTGGAGTGTCTCTGCTTTTGAAGTCTCAAAAGCTTTAGCTCCTTCTCAAGTTTTAACAAAGTCCTTAATCACTGGTACTACCCCTTCTTCTTATGGCCCTCTTTTTAATGGGAGTAGTGGTAGTGGGACTATACCAGAAGATATTGCTGGCGAGTTGGATGAATCAACTACTGTTTCTGGCAACCCTTTTTCTTTTGCTTCTTCTGAAACTTCTCAGCTTGTTATGGAACGCATTATGTCTGTTTCCGTAAGTACCCCTTTTCCATTTGGCTTCTAAGTTACATACACTATTAGTGTGAAATGTTTTTCTTTTTATCATTCAAAGAATATCTACAGTAAGTTTTCTTCAAAATTTCTTGTGCTGATAATATATTACTATAATTTAAACTTTTTTATAAATTTTTCTTGAAAAATAGACTATCTCTAATGGAAGGAAAAAAAAATGCTTGACTTCTGAAGAGTTTTCATTTCATCAATTAGTGTCACCTTAGCACACTTGGCTTTTGTTTGCATCTATCTTTTGCCCAATTTGTTTTTTGGATTTTTCTTCAGATTTTTGGAACTTTAATGTTGGTTTTACCTTTTCTTTTGGGGATGTTGTTTGTGAATTTGTTGTTTTGTATTTATGGGAAAACCAATAGTTTCTTGATAGGAGTAGTGGAAGTGCTGAGTTTCGGGGACATTTATGTGACACAACTGTTGCTTTGTGAATTTCTTGAAAACATCAACAACAAGTGTATTGATTGAAAATTTTGCTTTTTACAGAGCGTTGTTTTTACTCTCTCTGGGTTCTTAGAGCTTTCATTATTTTAATAATCAAAATCCACCAACAATCATTCTCTCCATTTCCTCTGTCAAAAGAAAAATTAATTATTTTTTTCTCTTTCTTTATGGGGTTCTGTTATACAAATCTTCAATGATCCCATTTTATTATTTTATTTACTGATTTGAACAAATAAATAGAATGATTATTTAATATTGTGGTGTACAGCAGGATGTTTCACCACGGACATCAGGGCGACTATCTCACAGCAGTGGACCTTTAAATGGTGGTTCTCTTACAGACAGTCCCCCTGTTTCTCCTTCTGAAATGGATGATTCTAAGGTTTGTGCTTTTATGTTTTCTCTCTCTCTCTCTCTCTCTACTAATGTTTGTTTTATAACATGTGTACATATGACCCAAATGGTTTATTTTTTTCCGAGTGTTGGGTAATTTTCTTTTTTCTGATACAAAGCACGAGTTCTGAAACAGCAGACTGAAGCTGAGACTTGGAGAGACAATATCTCAGCTTTATCTTTAACCAATAACCCCCCCCCCCCTTTCGCCCAGCTCCCCCGTGCCTAAGGTTGTGTAAGAAAAGAGCACCAAATTGATGCTTTTCTTTAGTCGATATACAACATAAAAGTCTTGAATCATTTGTTCAGTAATCTTTCATTTCTTTTTTCCTTTTGATATTCCCTTTGTTTTTAATTTAAGAATTCATCATTTGTGGTCCAGCTTCCTCCACTTTTATTTTTATTGGAAGTTAACTTTTTTTATTTTATTTTTTTATGATAGTGTATGTTTAATTGATTGTGAAAGAAGTAAAAATTTAACTGGGATGAAAAATTCTCTGTACATATGGGCCTTCAGATAAGTAGTGGGCAAAGGGCAGTGATCTCCTCTGCATAGTACAGGAAGATATTGGCATCTCTAGAATTATAGTGTTATCACTGGATGTTTAAATGACCAGATTGTCCCTTGCGTTGTATGTCAGATTAGGTAAAATCAGGATTTCATTCTTGTGGGGGGTTTCGGACCTTCGGTGTGCTCTGTGTGGTATTTTGGGGAGGTTCTAGGGACACTTGTTTGAGAACCAAGTAAAAATGGTCCAATTTTCTTGTGGGGGTATCAATCAATTTAAGATTTATTGCCGTCAGGAGGTGGTTTGGTTCATAAATTTTTGCTATTAGGTTCTTTTCAAGAATGTTGGTAATTTTTACTGGCATTATTTGCCGCTGAATAGTATAGTGAGAACATTTGGATTTTGCTATGTACACTCTGTCTAACTGAATGTACTGTTTCAATGGATGCTGACACATAGTTTTGTTATCTTGCAGTACTGCCGTTTGAACAACATACCAGTCAATAATCAGTACCGGAGCAGCGCTACTGCTGCAGGCACATCCTTGACCGGTGCCGGCGGTGGCGGTGGCGGTGGGAAAACTGTTGGTAGGTGGTTGAAGGATAGGAGAGAGAAGAAGAAAGAGGACGCGAGGGCACATAATGCGCAGCTCCATGCTGCTGTTTCAGTTGCAGGAGTTGCTGCTGCTGTTGCTGCTATTGCTGCTGCCACTGCAGCCTCGTCCGGTAGAAGAAAGGATGAGCAGATGGCAAAAACTGATATGGCTGTGGCCTCTGCTGCAACATTGGTGGCAGCACAGTGTGTTGAAGCTGCTGAGGCTATGGGAGCTGAGCGTGAACATCTTGCATCAGTGGTTAGTTCTGCTGTGAATGTTCGATCAGCTGGGGATATTATGACTTTAACTGCAGCTGCAGCAACTGGTACACTGCTAAATTGTTTCAATTATGTCAGAGTACCATCTCATAGAACTGTTACTAATTTACTGTCCATTTGAGGAAATCCAATATAATTGGAATTTGATTTTAACAATTTTGTGCTGTTAGTATAGCTCCTTGTGTATTTGATTTGTGTTATATAAATTTTCTTTAATTAATGAGTATTGTTTTGTAGCTCTACGTGGTGCGGCTACGCTAAAAGCTAGAACATTGAAGGAAGTATGGAACATAGCAGCAGTAATTCCTGTTGAGAAAGGGATGGCAAGTGGCAACGGTGGTGGTAGCAATGGTAGTTCAAGTGGCGAGCTCATCCCCGAAGAGAATTTTCTTGGAATTTGCAGTAGGGAATTGCTTGCAAGAGGCGGTGAGCTCCTAAAGCGTACACGCAAAGGTACAAATTCAATCCGTTTGATTGGTAGATTTAAGATCCAAAATTATGATTAATATTTCAAGATTTGAATTTAGTCATAGTACTATATTATGTTTGGTTTCATGAAATTGGAGTTCTTACTGTTGTGCTTATATCAGGTGACCTTCACTGGAAGATAGTGTCTGTGTACATAAATAGGATGGGTCAGGTAAGGCTTCCTTTTTCAATAATTGCATGATCAGTAGTCTTGAGTTGAAATATTCTTCTTTGGACTATGATTCCATGATCACAATTTACCAGATTCTTCTTTTTGAATTTGATTTTCTGGGATAAAATAGAAACTTCTTGATGATGAAAAGTTAAAGTTAGTGCACAATAGAATCTTATTTCTTACAGCGGAGTTTTAACTCTTCTTTGTAGGTGATGCTGAAAATGAAGAGCAGGCACGTTGCTGGGACCATCACAAAAAAGAAAAAGAGTAAGTTGTGTTACTTTGCTTTTTGGCTCTCTTTCTCTCTCTCTCTCTCTCTCATGATGTGAACACAATTGGATTGTGGGTCTTTCCTTCTATTTGGGGATTTGAGAAAGCAAGAAATTCACAACTTTGATCGGGGAAAAAGATGGATAAAGTTGTCATCTTTAGTAGTACTAGTGTTCTTTAGCTTTTTCTTTTGAAAATTTCTGCAGATGTGGTGCTGGAAGTCATGAAAGATATTCCGGCTTGGCCGGGGCGCCACTTGCTGCCTGGCAGTGACAACTTCCGGTATTTCGCATTGAAGACTGTTCTACGAGGGGTCGTGGAATTTGAGTGCAGAGACCAGAGAGAGTATGATCTATGGACTCAAGGTGTTTCCAGGCTGCTAACTATTGCTGCAGAAAGAAATAGTAGACATAGATTTTGAACTTCTTTTTTCAGTCCAAGGGGTGGTAGAAACTGCATAATGATTAAGTTTGATTAAGTAGGGTTATGTTTTTGCCCTTTTGGATGGTTTCTAGACTAACCAAATGTTATGATAATATTGGGCGGGTTGTTTGCTTTTTATTTGTGGAAGTGTTTCTATTGTAAAAATGAAATTGAAGTATAAGTTATCCAAATGGGGTCCCTACTTTTTACTTTTGGGAATGTTATATTGGGATTTTGTTTTGCTCTTTGTTGTTTCCTTTGTTAATAAAAAGTAAGGTGAACCCAAGAAAAGATAGGAAACCATGTGATCCATGTCCTTTATTCTTTTATTTTGTGGAAAAGGAAAGTTGTATCTTGGACTGAGGCAGTCAAAAAGAGAAGAAAGATCCAATTTTTGAGTATAATATAGGGGACGATAAAGACTTGTCTTTGATTTTATGCACTTAATCAAACATTTGGAGTTAAGCTTTACTACTTTTGTTTGCAACTGGAGCTCACATCAAGGTTTCTTTTTAGATGGATACACTTTAATTTTGTCTTTGATCTAACCTTAGTTTCTCCTATTTCCATTTGAAGGCCCATCTTAGTAGGAATATTTTATTCTCCTTTTCTATTCTATTTTTGGATTATCATGCCAAGGGGAAAAATCCAACCGTTGTGTCTTAGACAACTCTACCAATATTCACACATTGGATTTTATCAATGTAAATCATTAAACAAGTAATGATCATTTATGTGTTTGAGTTTTTTGTTTTTTTAAGATGAAATAGTCTTAAAATGAGGGTGAATGGGAAATGGAGGGAAAATGAAATTTTGAGTAAAATTTTAAGTTTCCCCCTCTTGACAATGAGACATTGTTCCATATTGGAAGAGCAAAGATTTTTGGTGGGTATATATATAATTGCTCTTCTTGTAGCTCTTAAAGAGTTAAGAAGAAAACAAGCCTCGCGCCGTCGTCGCTCGCTCGAAACGGCTACGGCCTCGGCTTTGGCTTCGGATGATTAATTTTTTGGACCAAATTTATTTGTTAATAGTAAATATTAACGTAAGATTATCCGCATTTGTAACGGATATTTTCCAATCCGTGTATTGATCATTTGGCAGCCGGATAATGCTCTTCCCACCATAAATGTGCTTGCTCCACAAACAAGCTAATGCTTGCTCCACCATGGAGGGTGGACATTTGGTCTTTTTCAACACTGCTATATATATGTGCAGCAGATGTTGAAGAAAGACACTCAACACACAACACATAATTCGCTCAACAAATTGGCTATACATTGCACTCCTTCCTCTCAGCATTTCCATATGATTTTATGAGTTTATACTCCTTCGTTCTGCATTGTTTTTAACTTCAAACAAAGCAACTGCAAGTGTGATTTGCTACCGAACTTTGTGTTCGCTGAAACACTGGGGTTTGAAGTACCGCTACACCAGTGTATTATTCGTTCTATCCTGGGAGGAAATAATCCATTACCTTGGGTACTAGGAGAGGATTAAATTCCTTAAGGAAACACTGTGAATTCAGTGGGCTCGAATTTATTACTGTTTCATTACGTTAACTTATATTTTGCAGAATTATTATTTACAAATACAGCAATATTGGCGGGAATAACAATCTTAAGGAATTTAATATTTATTTATGTATTTGTGTTATTCTTATTATTCTACAAACTAAAACCTTTGTGGTTTTGTGTACTCCCGTTTTGGAGAGTAAAGCCTTCGTGGCGTTTTGTTGGAGATTAAAATTTACGTGATTTTTTTTTTCTCCAGTTTGAAAACTAGTATTAAACATTTGTTTGTGTCATTTTTTTTTCCAGAAAAAATGATGACTGATAGCGAAAACCAAGCTGTTCCGATGGTGACTGCCAACGCATCGACAAGCCGAACACCAGCGTTGGCACCGGCAGAAAAACCCGGAAAATTTTCCGGGATTGATTTCAAGCGCTGACAGCAGAAGATATTCTTCTACTTAACTAGGTTATGTCTACAGAAGTTCATCAAGGAAGATGTTCCTGATCTGCCAGATAAAACTCCAGAGAATGAACGCTTTCTCGTGATTGAAGTGTGGAAGCATTCTGATTTTTTATGCAAGAATTATATACTTAGCGGACTGGATGATAATTTGTATAATGTATACAGTAGCATGGAGACGTCAAAAGAATTGTGGAATGCGCTTGAAAAGAAATATAAAACTGAAGATGCCGGAATGAAGAAATTCGTTGCCGCAAAATTTTTGGACTACAAAATAGTAGATAGCAAGTCTGTTATTACCCAAGTCTAGGAATTGCAAGTGATTATTCATGATCTACTTGCTGAAGGTCTTGTCATCAACGAAGCATTCCAAGTAGCAGCAATGATTGAGAAGTTACCTCCGTTGTGGAAGGACTTCAAAAATTATTTGAAACACAAACGATAGGAAATGTCCCTTGAAGATCTCATTGTTCGGTTGAGAATCGAAGAGGACAATAAAGCTGCTGAAAGGAGAGGCCGTGTAAATTCAACAATAATGGGAGCAAATATTGTTGAAGCTAACAAAAAGAGGAAGAAGGCTTCTGGTACGAAATACAACCCAAGCAAGAAGCGGTTCAGTGGAAACTGCTATAACTGTGGAAAAATCGGACACAAATCTACGGAGTGTCGTGCTCCGAAGAAAGACAAGAAAAGGGGTCAAGCAAACATGGTAGTAAACCATGATGATGTTGATAACTTGTGTGCCATGCTTTCTGAATATAACTTGGTGGGAAATCCTAAACTGTGGTGGTTTGATTCAGGAGCCACTCGCCATGTTTGTGCAGTTAGAGAGGCTTTTGCTACTTATGCTCTTGCTGAACCCGGAGAGACAGTTTATATGGGAAATGCTTCAACAGCAAAAGTTGAAGGATATGGGAAGATATTTCTGAAAATGACTTCTGGCAAGGTCATGACTTTGAACAATGTCCTTCATGTTCCCGAAATGAGAAAGAATTTAGTCTCTACTGGACTTCTTGTTAAGCACGGTTTTAAGTGTGTTTTTGTGTCCAACAAGGTTGTCATTAGTAAGAATGAAATATTTGTAGGAAAAGGTTACCTCACCGAGGGCCTTTTCAATCTGAATGTAATGGTTGTGGAAAACAATAATAATATTTCAGCTTCTTCTTACTTACTTGAGTCAAATAATTTATGGCATGTACGTTTGGGTCATGTCAATTATAAAACCTTACGGAAAATGATTAACTTGGAATTACTGCCCAAGTTTGAATGCGAAAAATCAAAATGTCAAACATATGTGGAATCTAAGTATGTTAAACATCCTTATAAGTCAGTTGAAAGGAAATCAAATCCTTTAGACTTAATTCACACAGATATTAGTGACATGAAGTCAATACCATCTCGCGATGGAAAGAAGTATTTCATAACTTTTATTGACGATATTGATATGTTTACTTACTGAATAGTAAAGATGAAGCAATAAACACATTCAGGCAATACAAAAATGAAGTTGAAATGCAACTTAACAAGAAAGTAAAAATGATAAGAAGTGATAGTGGTGGTGAATATGAATCTTCTTTTGAAGAAATATGTTTAGAATATGGAATTATTCATCAAACAACAGCCCCTTACACGCCCCAATCTAATGGGATTGCGGAAATAAAGAATCGCACATTAAAGGAGATGATGAATGCGTTGTTGATAAGTTCTGGTTTGCCACAGAACTTGTAGGGGGAAGCCATTCTTACGGCTAATCGGATATTAAATCGAGTGCCCCATAGCAAAACACAATCCATTCCATATGAAAAATGGAAAGGAAGGAAGCCCAACTTGAATTGCTTTAAAGTGTGGGGGTGTTTGGCAAAAGTGCAAGTTCCTAAACCCAAAAGGGTAAAGATAGGACCGAAAACCGTTGATTGTGTTTTCATAGGATATGCGACAAATAGTAAAGCATATCAATTTCTGGTTCATAAATCAGAAAATCCCGACATTCATAATAATACGGTTATAGAATCAGATAATGCTAAGTTCTTTGAAAATATATATCCGTATAAAAAGGAATGTGAGTCGTTTGGTGAAGGATCTAAACGACCTCGGGAAGAAACAAAAGAAAGTACATATAATCAGGAGAATCCAAGACGTAGTAAACGTCAAAGAACGTCTACTTCATTTGGACCAGATTTTGTGACTTTCTTATTGGAGAATGAGCCTCAAACATTTAAAGAAGCTATGACTTCTTCGGAATCATTGTTTTGGAAAGAGGCAGTCAATAGTGAAATAGAATCCATATTGAACAACCATACATGGGAATTGGTTGATCTTCCTCCTGGAAATAAACCTTTGGGTTCTAAATGGATTTTTAAGAGAAAAATCAAAGATGATGGCACTATTGATAAATTCAAGGCAAGGCTCGTAGTAAAAGGGTATAGACAACGAGAAGGTCTAGACTACTTTGATACATGCTCTCCAGTTACAAGAATTACGTCCATATGAATGTTAGTAGTATTAGCTGCAGTGTATGGTCTTGAAATTCATCAAATGGATGTTAAGACGGCCTTCTTAAATGGAGAGTTGCAGGAAGAAATTTACATGGAACAACCAGAAGGGTTTGTGGTTCCAGGTAAAGAAAAGAAGGTATGTAGACTTGTTAAATCTCTTTACGGACTAAAACAAGCACCCAAACAATGGCATGCGAAATTTGACCAAACAATGTTGTCAAATGGTTTTAAGATAAATGAATGTGATAAATGTGTGTACATTAAAAATGTTCCAAATCACATAGTCATTGTTTGCCTATATATGGATGATATGCTGATAATGAGTAATGACATTGCCAACATAAATGCTACTAAGCGTATGCTCAATAGCAAGTTTGATATGAAAGACTTGGGAGTTGCTGATTTAATTCTGGGAATTAAGATCCATAAGACTCCTCAAGGTCTGGCATTGTCACAATCTCATTATATTAAGACAGTACTTGAAAAATTCAAGCACTTGGGCTTTAAAGTTGCAAAGACTCCAATTGACGTGAATCTTGCATTAGCAAAGAACAAAGGCTAAAGCATATCACAATTGGATTATGCTCGTGTGTTGGGATGCTTAATGTATATCATGAATTGTACACGACCAGATATAGCTTGTGTTATAAGTAAACTGAGTCGATATACGAGCAATCCAGGCCAATCTCATTGGATGGCAATCAAACGAGTTTTCGGATATTTAGAACATACCCAAAACTTTGAATTGCACTACAGTAATTTTCCTACGGTGATTGAGGGATAATGTGATGCAAATTGGATCACCGGTTCAACTAATTCTAAGTCCAGGAGTGGATATGTATTCACTATTGGTGGAGGAGTGGTATCTTAGAAGTCGTCCAAACAAACATGTATTGCCCGCTCTACAATGGAGGCTGAATTCATAGCCTTAGATAAAGCCGGTGAAGAAGCTGAATGGCTCCGGAATTTCTTGGAAGACATTCCATTTTGGCCCAAACCGTTGGCACCAATATGCATACATTGTGATAGTCAAGCGGCAATTGGAAGGGCTGGGAGCGTTATGTATAACGGTAAATCTCGTCATATACGACGAAGACATAAAACCGTTAGGCAATTACTCTCTAGAGGAATTATCACGATTGACTATGTAAAGTCAAGTGATAATGTGTCGGATCCACTTACAAAAGGCCTAACTAGAGAGGCAGTTGAGAAATCATCAAGGGGAATGGGGCTATGGCCGAGAACAAGTCATTGTGGCGGTAACTCTACCTAGAAGACTGGAGATCCTAAGATCTAGGTTCAAGGAGATCAAACAAAGTCATTAATGACGGTTCAACATTGTCAAATAAAATTTTAGTCCGTTCTCGTGATGAGACAATGTTCAGTACCAAGGATAAAGCATTAAGGCTTTTTAATGATTTCTAAATTTGATACGGGGTATATCAAATAGTGTATCTACAGGATGACACGTTTAGGAATCACCTATGTAAGTGTGAAGTGTTAGCCGCTTCAAGGAGAACTTTGTAAGGCCAGTTCTCTACGCACTTATGAAACCAGGAGGTGTTCATGGATGAAACGAACACAACAATGAGAACCAAAGACGGTTAAGGGTTGATTGTGTGACTTATGGTTGTCTAGGTATACACCAAAGATCGACGTTTCAAAGATATCAAATCTACCGATTGACCGAGTATATCCGACATAAGTTTACTACGGAAAGTTCAAAGGGAAACCTACTTATCCAGATGCGATTAATCCTTGCTTGTAAATCACACAGTTTTTTCATGCATACTTGTGTGATATAGCCATTCCCCATTCATGTGGGGGATTGTTGAGTTTTTTTTGTTTTTTAATATGAAATAGTCTTAAAATGAGGGTGAATGGGAAATGGAGGGAAAAAAATAAAATTTTGAGTAAAATTTTAAGTTTTTCCCTCTTGACAATGAGACATTGTCCCATATTGGAAGCGGAAATTTTTTTTGGTGGGTATATATATAATTGCTCTTCTTATAACTCTTAAAGAGTTAAGAAGAAAGCAAGCCTCGCGTCGTCGTCGTCGTCGCTCGCTCGGCACGGCTACGGCTTCGGATTCAGATTCAGATTTGGATTTGGATTTGGATTTGGTCAAATGATCGATTGATTGATTAATATTTTGGACCAAATTTATTTGTTAATAGTAAATATTAACGTAAGATTATCCGTATTTGTAACGGATATTTTTCAATCCGTGTATTGACCATTTGGCAGCCGGATAATGCTCTTCCCACCATGAATGTGCTTGCTCTACAAACATGAATGTGCTTGCTCCACAAACAAGCTAATGCTTGCTCCACCATGGAGGGTGGACGTTTGGTCTTCTTCAACACAGGCTGCTATATATATGTGCAGCAGATGTTGAAGAAAGACACTCAACACACAACACATAATTCGCTCAACAAATTGGCTATACATTGCACTCCTTCCTCTCAGCATTTCCATATGATTTTCTGAGTTTATACTCATTCGTTCTGCATTGTTTTTAACATCAAACAAAGTAACTATAAGTGTGATTTGCTACCGAACTTTGTGTTCGCTGAAACACCGGGGTTTGAAGTACCGCTACACCAGTGTGTTATTCGTTCTATCGTGGGAGAAAATAATCCATTACCTTGGGTACTAGGAGGGGATTAAATTTCTTAAGGAAATACTGTGAATTCAGTAGGCTCAAATTTATTACTGTTTCATTACGTTAACTTATATTTTGCAGAATTATTATTTACAAATACAGTAATATTGGCGAGAATAACAATCTTAAGGAATTTAATATTTATTTATGTATTTGTGTTATTCTTATTATTCTGTAAACTAAAACCTTTGTGATTTTGTGTACTCCCGTTTTGGATAGTAAAGCCTTCGTGGTGTTTTGTTGGAGATTAAAATCTACGTGATTTTTTTTTACTCCAGTTTGAAAACGTGTATTAAACGTTTGTTTGTGTCATTTTTTTTTAAGAAAAAATGATGACTGATAGCGAAAACCAAGCTGTTCTGACGGTGACTGCCAACGCATCGACAAGCCGAACACCGGCGTTGGCACCGACAGAAAAACCCGGAAAATTTTCCGGGATTGATTTCAAGCGCTGAAACAGAAGATATTCTTCTACTTAACTACGTTATGTCTACAGAAGTTCATCAAGGAAGATGTTCCTGATTTGCCAGATAAAACTCCAGAGAATGAACGCTTTCTCGTGATTGAAGTGTGGAAGCATTCTGATTTTTTATGCAAGAATTATATACTTAGCGGACTGGATGATAATCTGTATAATGTATACAGCAGCATGGAGACGTCAAAAGAATTGTGGATTGCGCTTGAAAAGAAATATAAAACTGAAGATGCCGGGATGAAGAAATTCGTTGCCGTAAAATTTTTGGACTACAAAATAGTAGATAGCAAGTCTGTTATTACCCAAGTCCAGGAATTGCAAGTGATTATTCATGATCTACTTGCTGAAGGTCTTGTCATCAACGAAGCATTCCAAGTAGCAGCAATGATTGAAAAGTTGCCTCCGTTGTGGAAGGAATTCAAAAATTATTTGAAACACAAACGAAAGAAAATGTCCCTTGAAGATCTCATTGTTCGGTTGAGAATCGAAGAGGAAAATAAAGCTGCTGAAAGGAGAGGCCGTGTAAATTCAACAATAATGGGAGCAAATATTGTTGAAGCTAACAAAAAGAGGAAGAAGGCTTCTGGTTCGAAATACAACCCAAGCAAGAAGCAGTTCAGTGGAAACTGCTACAACTGTGGAAAAACCGGACACAAATCTATGGAGTATCGTGCTCCGAAGAAAGACAAGAAAATGGGTCAAGCAAACATGGTAGTAAACCATGATGATATTAATAACTTGTGTGCCATACTTTCTAAATGTAACTTGGTGGGAAATCCTAAACTGTGGTGGTTTGATTCAGGAGCCACTCGCCATGTTTGTGCAGTTAGAGAGGCTTTTGCTACTTATGCTCTTGCTGAACCCGGAGAGACAGTTTATATGGGAAATGCTTCAACAACAAAAGTTGAAGGATATGGGAAGATATTTCTGAAAATGACTTCTGGCAAGGTCATGACTTTGAACAATGTCCTTCATGTTCCCGAAATGAGAAAGAATTTAGTCTCTACTGGACTTCTTGTTAAGCACGATTTTAAGTGCGTTTTTGTGTCCAACAAGGTTGTCATTAGTAAGAATGAAATATTTGTAGGAAAATGTTACCTCACCGAGGGCCTTTTCAATCTGAATGTAATGGTTGTGGAAAACAATAATAATATTTCAGCTTCTTCTTACTTACTTGAGTCAAATAATTTATGGCATGTACGTTTGGGTCATGTCAATTATAAAACCTTGCGGAAAATGATTAACTTGGAATTACTGCCCAAGTTTGAATGCGAAAAATCAAAATGTCAAACATGTGTGGAATCTAAGTATGTTAAACATCCTTATAAGTCAGTTGAAAGGAATTCAAATCCTTTAGACTTAATTCACACAGATATTTGTGACATGAAGTCAATACCGTCTCGCGGTGGAAAGAAGTATTTCATAACTTTTACTGACGATGGTACTCGATATTGCTATGTTTACTTACTGAATAGTAAAGATGAAGCAATAGACGCATTCAGGCAATACAAAAATGAAGTTGAAACTCAACTTAACAAGAAAGTAAAAATGATAAGAAGTGATAGGGGTGGTGAATATGAATCTCCTTTTGAAGAAATATGTTTAGAATATGGAATTATTCATCAAACAACAGCCCTTACACGCCCCAATCTAATGGGATTGCGGAAAGAAAGAATCGCACATTAAAGGAGATGATGAATGCGTTGTTGATAAGTTCTGGTTTGCCACAGAACTTGTAGGGGGAAGCCATTCTTACGGCTAATCGAATATTAAATCGAGTGCCCCATAGCAAAACACAATCCATTCCATATGAAAAATGGAAAGGAAGGAAGCCCAACTTGAATTACTTTAAAGTGTGGGGGTGTTTGGCAAAAGTGCAAGTTCCTAAACCCAAAAGGGTAAAGATAGGACCGAAAACCGTTGATTGTGTTTTCATAGGATATGCGACAAATAGTAAAGCATATCAATTTCTGGTTCATAAATCAGAAAATCCCGACATTCATAATAATACGGTTATAGAATCAGATAATGCTGAGTTCTTTGAAAATATATATCCGTATAAAAAGGAATGTGAGTCATTTGGTGAAGGATCTAAACGACCTCGGGAAGAAACAAAAGAAAGTACATGTAATCAGGAGAATCCAAGACGTAGTAAACTTTAAAGAACGTCTACTTCATTTGGACTAGATTTTGTGACTTTCTTATTGGAAAATGAGCCTCAAACATTTAAAGAAGCTATGACTTCTTCGGAATCATTGTTTTGGAAAGAGGCAGTCAATAGTAAAATAGAATCCATATTGAACAACCATGCATGGGAATTGGTTGATCTTCCTCCTGGAAATAAACCTTTGGGTTCTAAATGGATTTTTAAGAGAAAAATCAAAGATGATGGCACTATTGATAAATTCAAGGCAAGGCTCGTAGTCAAAGGGTATAGACAACGAGAAGGTCTAGACTACTTTGATACATACTCTCCAGTTACAAGAATTACGTCCATACGGATGTTAGTAGCATTAGCTGCAGTGTATGGTCTTGAAATTCATCAAATGGATGTTAAGACGGCCTTCTTAAATGGAGAGTTGGAGGAAGAAATTTACATGGAACAACCTGAAGGGTTTGTGGTTCCAGGTAAAGAAAAGAAGGTATGTAGACTTGTTAAGTCTCTTTACGGACTAAAACAAGCACCCAAACAATGGCATGCGAAATTTGACCAAACAATGTTGTCAAATGGTTTTAAGATAAATGAATGTGATAAATGTGTGTACATTAAAAATGTTCCAAATCACATAGTCATTGTTTGCCTATATGTGGATGATATGTTAATAATGAGTAATGAAATTGCCAACATAAATGCTACTAAGCGTATGCTCAATAGCAAGTTTGATATGAAAGACTTGGGAGTTGCTGATTTAATTTTGGGAATTAAGATCCATAAGACTCCTCAAGGTCTGGCATTGTCACAATCTCATTATATTAAGACAATACTTGAAAAATTCAAGCACTTGGGCTTTAAAGTTGTAAAGACTCCAATTGACGTGAATCTTGAATTAGCAAAGAACAAAGGCTAAAGCATATCACAATTGGATTATGCTCGTGTCTTGGGATGCTTAATGTATATCATGAATTGTACACGACCAGATATAGCTTGTGCTATAAGTAAATTGAGTCGATATTCGAGCTATCCAGGCCAATCTCATTGGATGGCAATAAAACGAGTTTTGGGATATTTAGAACATACCCAAAACTTTGAATTGCACTACAGTAATTTTCCTGCGGTGATTGAGGGATAATGTGATGGAAATTGGATCACCGGTTCAACTAATTCTAAGTCCACGAGTGGATATGTATTCACTATTGGTGGAGGAGCGGTATCTTGAAAGTCGTCCAAACAAACATGTATTGCCCGCTCTACAATGGAGGCTGAATTCATAGCCTTAGATAAAGCCGGTGAAGAAGCTGAATGGCTCCGGAATTTCTTGGAAGACATTCCATTTTGGCCCAAACCGTTGGCACCAATATGCATACATTGTGATAGTCAAGCGGCAATTGGAAGGGCTGGGAGCGTTATGTATAACGGTAAATCTCGTCATATACGACGAAGACATAAAACCGTTAGGCAATTACTCTCTAGAGGAATTATCACGATTGACTATGTAAATTCAAGTGATAATGTGTCGGATCCACTTACAAAAGGCCTAACTAGAGAGGCAGCTGAGAAATCATCAAGTGGAATGGGGCTATGGCCGAGAACAAGTCATTGTGGCGGTAACTCTACCTAGAAGACTGGAGATCCCAAGATCTAGGTTCAAGGAGATCAAACAAAGTCATTAATGACGGTTCAACATTGTCAAATAAAATTTTAGTCCGTTCTCGTGATGAGACAATGTTCAGTACCAAGGATAAAGCATTAAGGCTTTTTAATGATTTCTAAATTTGATACGGGGTATATCAAATAGTGTATCTACAGGATGACACGTTTAGGAATCACCTATGTAAGTGTGAAGTGTTAGCCACTTCAAGGAGAACTTTGTAAGGCCAGTTCTCTACGCACTTATGAAACCAGGAGGTGTTCATGGATGAAACGAACACAACAATGAGAACCAAAGACGGTTAAGGGTTGATTGTGTGACTTATGGTTGTCTAGGTATACACCAAAGATCGACGTTTCAAAGATATCAAATCTACCGATTGACCGAGTATATCCGACATAAGTTTACTACGGAAAGTTCAAAGGGAAACCTACTTATCCAGATGCGATTAATCCTTGCTTGTAAATCACACAGTTTTTTCATGCATACTTTCGTGATATAGCCATTCCCCATTCATGTGGGGGATTGTTGAGTTTTTTTTATTTTTTAAGATGAAATAGTCTTAAAATGAGGGTGAATGGAAAATGGAGGGAAAATAAAATTTTGAGTAAAATTTTAAGTTTTTCCCTCTTGACAATGAGACATTGTCCCATATTGGAAGAGGAAAAGATTTTTGGTGGGTATATATATAATTGCTCTTCTTGTAGCTCTTAAAGAGTTAAGAAGAAAGCAAGCCTCGCGCCGTCGTCGTCGTCGCTCGCTCGGCACGGCTATGGCTTCGGCTTCGGCTTCGGCTTCGGATTTGGATTTGGATTTGGTCAAATGATCGATTGATTGATTAATTTTTTGGACCAAATTTATTTGTTAATAGTAAATATTAACGTAAGATTATCCGTATTTGTAACGGATATTTTTCAATCTGTGTATTGACCATTTGGCAGACGGATAATGCTCTTCCCACCATGAATGTGCTTGCTCCACAAACAAGCTAATGCTTGCTCCACCATGGAGGGTGGACGTTTGGTCTTCTTCAACACTGGCTGCTATATATATGTGCAGCAGATGTTGAAGAAAGACACTCAACACACAACACATAATTCGCTCAACAAATTGGCTATACATTGCACTCCTTCCTCTCAGCATTTCCATATGATTTTCTGAGTTTATACTCTTTCGTTCTGCATTGTTTTTAACTTCAAACAAAGCAACTGTAAGTGTGATTTGCTACCGAACTTTGTGTTCGCTGAAACACTGGGGTTTGGAGTACCGCTACACCAGTGTGTTATTCGTTCTATCCTGGGAGGAAATAATCAATTACCTTGGGTACTAGGAAGGGATTAAATTCCTTAAGGAAACACTGTGAATTCAGTGGGCTCGAATTTATTACTGTTTCATTACGTTAACTTATATTTTGTAGAATTATTATTTACAAATACAACAATATTGGCGGGAATAACATTATGTTCAAAGTTTATTTGGATTAAAATGATTCGCATGATGTATTAAATAAATCCAGCTCTCAAATTGAGGTGGATGGAGCGTTATACTATTACGAGTCAATTAACACTCTTGAGTGTCAAATAGGTTGATGCAATGAGTCATATGGCTCAAATTCGTCATAAGTTTGTTCACATTAAAATGAGTTAGAACAATGTGTCGGATTAAAATGAGTTGAAGAATGTGTCATAAATTAATTGATAGAATTCAAGTTCGAATTGAAAAAAGGAAAAAGAAAAAAAAGGAAAATAAAAAATAAAAAAATCAAGTTCGAATTGATCAAACGCGGGTTTCTTTTATTGAACAAGAATAGACCTTCAAGTAGGGTGTTCAAACCGAAATGGAAAACCACACCAAACTGAAAAATCAAACTAATCCGATTATTAAATTCGATTAAGTTTGGTTTGATTTGATTTGATATTGAATAAAAAATCTCGAATCAAACCGACATATAAATATATAATTTTTATGTATACTTTTAAAATTTTATATAGTATTTTCTTTAGAAAAAATATCTAGAAATATTTGGAATTTTCTCATGAAATAAAATACTTAATATAACTATGAAGTGCATTCATTTTTACTTACTTTAAATAATGGGTTGTATCACTTTCTTATCAAGTATTATTGAAATGCATCGATCATCTATTTGTTGTTCTATATTCATATGTCAAGATTTCTTATATATCTTTTGCAAATTTGAAATAATATTATTAAATTTAAATAGAACATATCATTATTTTGGTATCATACTACAAGAAAATGCTCATTTTGTGGGGGTTATTTTGATAATTTGTGGCGATTTTTGACCACCACAAAATGAATTATGGCAGTTTTTAAAAACGCCACAGTTACGATTGCCACGAGCAATATTGTGACAGTTTTTTGAAACCCCCACGACAACCCCCACAAATTAAATTTTAAATTTGTGACGATTTTCAAAGATAACTAGTGACAGTTTATAACCCCCACAATATGATCCTACTGATTTAAAAATATATATATATTTGGGGGGCTTGTAACCCCCGTAATATGATCTCATTTTTTTTAGAAAAAAATAGTGGATTGTAGCATTATTCCACTACAAATAACCCATAATAGCAACATCAAAAATTCATCAAACTAATTAATACTAACTCTTGCAAGGTACTCAAAATTTATTATGCAAAACACCAATTCTGCTCATACAAAGGGGTACATTACAAATAATTGAAATATAAGAGAATGTTGCTACTGCATTGTTAAACAAAATGAAAGCTACAAGCTGTTTCACAGGAATTATTTGGCAAATATGGGAAGAGCAAGTTTGCCATTCAACTCTGTGGAAGTATCCTCTCTGTCTCCTTTGTTAGGTTTAGAATCTGGTTATAACATGTTTCGAAGTACTAATTCCTGAGCAAAGAACTACTTTTCGCGAAATACTGTAATAGTTGAAGGCGAATACCTACTCAAGAGAGAAGATCTATGTCATCTCATAGAATGAGTCATAGTTTTCAATTTTAACCTGCACAAAAATTTGGACGTGAGAAGTAGTACTATCATTTTAATGTTGCCTAAGAACAATTTCACAAAATAAAGGTTGAAACAGTAGATCAATTGTTTATGTTAAAGTTAAGAGTCCATTCAAGTTATTCTGCATAATGCAAGGCTAAAGGAAAGACCAAACAAATTCCGACAGAAATTATTTACTGGAAGGTTAGTCAAGCCTAAGGCAAGCTTAACCAGCTCAGAGTCACAAGCTATATCTACATGGGTTGCTCCCCCTGTAAGCAGATCAAAGAGTTAGTTTTTAGTACATGAAATAAAATGAGTATATAGAACAAACTAAGATATCCACTACCATGACGGTGAACCGTAACAATTACATGTCCTAGTTAATCCTTGATTAGAGTGCTTTAAATTTTCAATTACCCTAAATGTTATGCACAATGAATGTTGAGAAGAATCTTTTTTTTTTTTGAATAGAGAAACTCAAAAATATTTGAATTATCCTTGTCAAAGATACAGAAGCCATGAATAAGACCAACCTTATCCGCAGCAGTAACAGTAGAAGTCATATTGTCTTTGTCCATATTCTACAATCCTGTTATAATTTAAAGTGGAACAACAATGTATCGTTAGTAATTTTACCTGTTTATCTTGGAAGACTCCCCCTTCTCCTCAATATTATCCATTCTTGAAGGATGGTTAAGTTCAGGTAACTAGAAAATCAACAAAGTTGGAGTAATAAAATCAAGCCTAGACATACTTCAGACAAAGGGTAAAAAAGGCCTTTCTGTACCCTCTCCTCAATGATACAACTGCTATTTTCAAATCGAGTGGCCACAAAGACTTAGTGAAGAAGAAAGTAATTTGACTCATACATTCCACATTGCACTCGGAACGAAAGTGAAGATAAAAAGTCCTATCACATAGGTCTAATTCCACTAGAGTTCAAAGAGAAAGATAGTTAGCTCTTATTAACAATTCAAGAGAAGTAAACCCTTCAGTTGTTGAACGTTAATATGCATGGTTGCTCCATCCTCCAGTTATGAAGCCAATTATGGATGCATGAGGAAGAAATTCAATCAAGAAACTGCACCTAAAAAGAAGAATCATGCCAGCTTATTCTAGTGCAAGCTGCAGTAACTACTCAGAAATCCAAAATGTTATATGAAAGAGTTGGCATTAGAAACATACATGTTAAAGCATGCAATGTGATATATAAAACTACATATTGCATATTAAAGGATGTAGAAATAACTCAAAACATACAAGAACAAAATGTGTAATGACTGTTAAGAATGTAGCAAGAGATACAAGGGGCTGATGCTCCAGCTTCTATTGGACAGGATCCTAAAGCATGCTTCCAAGAAAGAGAGACAAGATAACCACTAACCACGCAATATCTCATGAACTGCCCACTAAAGCATAAACTAAGAGTCATACAAAGCTATTATCTATTGTAAAGAAAAAGAAATATACATTTCTCTTAGGTTCAGATAATCATGAAACCATATATTAGAAGGATGAAATAAAGCAGACACAAGGTATGACTCCGTGAGGGGGGAGTAACTTTACATAGCCCATATTGAAGATAAAAATATGCAAGAGAGGGGGGAGTAACTTTACATAGCCCATATTGAAGATAAAAATATGCAAGTGAGGGGGGAGTAACTTTACATAGCCCATATTGAAGATAAAAATATGCAAGTTTAGCATAGCAAATCCCCTGCAAGACCGGGTAGATAACTACTAGTTAAGATAGGTAACAAAAGTTGAAAGAATCTCCACATAGGTTTACTACACTAAACAACAACTTGAATAGTATCTAAGTATGTGGGAAACTGATATATTCATCATAGTTCAAATGAATGGGAAATACTATGAACTAGACTAATTAGAGTGTTGCAGTGGCTGATTATTAGTTCACTTCAAGAGATACTAGGGAACAGTTTTTAAGTACAAAGCTTCCATTGCCAAGTAATTATCAAGCCAGAATTGTCCTTCTGCCAGATATCATTGGGGCTAGGATGAATTTAATAAATCAAGACACTTTATTCAGACGAAAATTCCATACCCTAGATTTTAATATCTATGTTGTAAGCAAACAGAACAATGAGAAAATGTACATCCCTAGCTTTTCCCCATGAAATTTGGAGAGATTAAAGCTAAAGAGAAAACATGAAAAAAAGGGATTGAAATAAAAAGATAATGATGGGACAAACCTAATCGTAATTAGTGCAGGAGCCTTCAGGGTATTGTCCTCTGTGAAAGCCGCATTGCAAAAAGTATGTGGAGACACTAAAATTGAGTTCATATCAGAATCCGATATTCTAACCATTTTGAGTATAAAATTATGAGTAGAAACTAAAATTAAAATAACAATGGATAACCATGGAGGTGGTGAGAAACGGTTGAGTCCAAACCTTCCGAGCACCGAGAAACGGTGATAGTCTTCAGGAAATCGTCAATGTCGTCGACACCAACGGCTGACATTGATTTCAGGAACCACCGTCCGCAAGAAAACTCTAAGAGAATTAATCAACAAGCTACGACTGAGGAATTGGGGGAACGGTTGGGTTGAGGATACTGTAGAGTAGGGTTTGGCTGCAAAAGTAAAGAGGGAAAAGGACCCGCGACAGAATTGTGAAAATAAAATATTTTGGGCGGGGTTATACGCTTTTAGCGGATGGAACTAGCTAGTGGGTGTTATAGTAGGGGTTTTACTGTGTGGGTTTGACTAAGATCCGTAATTTGATGCAATTTGTAAAGGTTCGAGTAACCTCCGCAGTACAACTGTCACAAGTTAAACCTTTGTTTTTTTTTTTTTTAAGTGCATATTAATTTTTATGTTTAATTATTAAATTCGATTAATCTTAAAAACGTATATCAACGAAAAATTATTGTTATATAATTAAGAAAATAATTATCATGTGTTACTAAAATAATTCTCCTATAAGAATATTTTAATATATCATATGTTCGTAATTTTTTTAATTTTTACTAAACATATATTCACTTATCAAAACTTTATCTATAACTTTAACAAAGTAAAATTGAAATAATATTCATGTAGCAAAAAATCCAAAAACCTGACAAAATCAAACCAATCTAAACCAAAATAGTTGGTTTGATTTGATTTTGATAAAAACCGAACCAACCTGATCCATGTACATCCCTCCCTACCTCCAAGTTACCCTTGGTGTTCCTTGTTTTGTTGCGAAGACTAAATTATTAATACAATAGTTGTACAAAATGATAATTAAATGAACGAAAAAGAAAAGGGTCGATCCAACTAAGAATAAAAAGTTACATACATATTTTAAGTAGTGTGATTATCCTACAAAATGATAATCAAGCCAAGTGAAGACTCAGTGTAATATATATTTCTTCGCCCAACTGTACATTAAACAAACCATACATGAAGGGCAGTACTAATGTATGATATTCTCAAGACTAGGAATGAGATAATAAATCTCTGAGCATAGGAAATTTCCATCTTGCTAATTAACAAACATGAAAACTATTCAACCAAAATTATTACATACATCTCTCAAAGTGGAGTTTCTTTATGAATCATTCACCAGTGACGCCAAGAAGAGCTAAGAAGAGGTTGACGATGTCTCCAAAAAGGCAAATTGCTGCAATGACATATTCATCGTAGGTGAAATTCCTGATTAAGTTATTTGTGTCGTATATGATATAAGCTGAGAATAGGAGTGCCGCGAGACAGCTATATACCATCCGTCCTTCACGTCCTAGATGAAGAATATACTGTTGCACAGTGAAACCATCTCGTTAGAGAAAAGAAAATGTAAGGGTGTACGTAAGTCGGGTTGGTTCGAATTTTTCAATAACAAACAAAACCAACAAAGTCGCATTTTTCAATCTCGTTTTTTCTTGGGTTTTTCGGTTTTTTTCGGGTTTTCGGTTTTTTTTTACGGTAAAATTTTCATAGCAAAAAATATGCAACTTGTCCTCTAAATATTTCTTTAGTCCTAGTAAGATACAACTATATAATGTATTTTTCAAGAAAATAACACAATAATATGAGATAAGTCATAGCATTATACTAAAATATTCAATAACAACGATAATAAAATTGCATAAATCAAATATTGCTAATTAATAAGCTATAATAAAAATTAACATATTCTAAAAATACTATATATAGTTCATGCTAAAATAAGTATAGCTAATAAGTACTAGTATTAATTACATAATTAAGCACTACAGAAAAAGATAAACTAAGTTATGCATTTTCATTATAAACCAATGTAAAACTAAAAAATAGATATCCAACACTATCATCATTCCTAATGTTGAATTCATGATTTTATTTTTTGTTAGCATTAGTATTGATTTGAACTTTATTTAAGTTACTACATTTTTGGGTTATAAACTTTATTTACCATTCAAGAATGTTAAGTCCAAACTTGAAAATAATACGTTAAAAGATAAAACTATAAAAGAGTTTTAGAAATATTAATAAATTAAATTATAATAAATATTTATATGTATAAAATATATTTAAAAATTATATAAACGTACTATCGGGTTGGTTTGGTTTCGGTTTGATTTTTTTTAGTTAAAACCAAACAAAACCAATTATGGTCGGGTTAGTTTTCCAATACCAAACCAAATCAAACCAAAATTGGGTTTTTTCCTCGGTTTGACTCGGATTACCGGTTTGGTACAGTTTATCGGTTTTGTTTGTACACCCCTAAGAAAATGTACATATTTTCGAATTCTAAGAAGAAATATATAGATATATGTATATAATTAAGGTAATATACACGTACCTGGGCTAGAAGAAAGAAAATGAGGACTATGGAGGCACAGAACAAGAAAGGACCAAGAAAGCTGAAGTCCATGCCTCTTCTTGCAGCCCAAAATGTGTAGAGGGTAAGGCTAACAGTTATAAGAACTGTCAGCCCAGCAGCCGTCAAGATAGTTGGCCCTGGAAACAAACGTTACATCAAATTTAGAACTTTTGGGATATTCGCACAAATAGCCGGTCAAATTCACTATTTATTTTTTCTAACTATACATTGATTTTACATAGTTATACACATTATATATTGATTATACATATGCTATACATTTTCCATCTATTTTTAGTTTAAGCTGTTGGTGGGCAGCTATTTAGGTTAATTTTTCAATTTCTTTAAATACAATAGATCGTTTCAAAATAAATGATGGGTTCAGAATACAAGATTAAATTATCTAATCTTAATTATACTGTTATTTTGTAAATTTACCTATTTAGAAATTAAATAAGGAGTACTATTGATCGTATATAGCTTATGATAATAGAAAATATTCAATCTTTTTTCTTTTTGATCTAAGAAAAAACTTGAATTTTCAAAATTATGTCATACATAATGAACTCAAATGGGTACAAATTTGATTCTATTTTTGACTTGTTTGATCAAAGTATAATCTCCTTAAATTTTTAAATGAAATAATTTGTGTACGTCTATTTTTTCTGAAAACAAAAGGAGATATACTGGGTAGTTTCATTGGGGAACTCTCATTTTGCATTTCGACCGACAATCAATTAACAATGCTGTGCAATACTCAAAGAAATGCTTTAAGTTACATACAAAGTATAAAGACTTTTAGACTATTGGTAGATGCAGATTCAAGCTTTAAAATTCTTGGGTTTCTATAAAAACCTAAAATTAATATACAATAATAGTTGGCTTCACAATCAAATATTATAAATATTTAGTTAATTATATATATATGCACAAAAAGCTACTGGATTACCATAATCAATTAACAAAAAAGAAATTTTTGCACTCTATATCTGCTTCTGACTATCTTTTTTTTTTTTTTTTCGCTTCTGAATATCGATTTAGTTCTTTGCAGGTTAATTGTTATATTATCGTGTTACGGATTGCTGCTCATCATAGAATGTAATTTTGTAATTAATTTATTCTGATTTAATTATGTAATAATTTTTATATCATTAGTACATAAAACTTAAATTCAAGAAAGGTTACCTCTTTTAAATGCGCAGGCCGCTCCAACAACAAATGCCAGACACAGGGTAAATACTGTCATAAGAACATAGTTCCATGGATGTTTTCTTCCGTAGCGACCCATGAAGAAGCAAACTGCCAATTTTACACCAAAGATAAAAAGAAAACAATTAGCACACTTTTCATTAATTCATGAAAATTGTGAATTGACATTAAACAATATAATAGCCACCCCTGAAAAAGAAAAAGAATAACATACATATTAGATATCCCAGTGATGGAGAAAGAACCACGGTGTGAGATATTACTGAGTATATTGTTGTTGTTGTAGTGATGGAGAAAGAATGGAAAATAATCTTAAATTGAGAACCAAAAAAATTAAGAATAATTAAGTTCTCAACAAACTTTGAACTGCATTTGTCTCAATTTATTTGGCACTATTTAACTGAACATAAAATAAAAAACAAAGAAAGAATCTTTTTTAAAAACAAGCTAAATATGCATAGAATATACTACCAAAAGTATATATCCTAATAAGGTTTATCATGAATCATGTCTATTTCTATAAAAGTATGGTAAATTAAACATTGTGGGTGCCAATACCTTTTAAACGAACAAAAAAGAATAGAATGCCAAATGAATTGTGACGAATGAAGCATCTTTTTAATTTTTTAAGGCTCCCCAAAAATAAATTACTTAGAAGTACTACATAAAGAACAAAAAAAAAAAAAAACGTAATAAGAAAACTTGTAAGAAGAATTGGTTTTACGTATAAAAGCGATGACAATAAGGACAATCAAGGTGGCGAAGCCAAAAGGGGTGCGCATGTAATCTTTGACGGCCGGAGTGAAAAACATGGCGGTGGCAATCACGGCGGTGACGAGAAGCTGCGTGCACACAATCGCGTAAACTTTTCTGATAAATGCCCATCTCATCTTTGGATCTTCTGTCATTCCGGGGTATATTTGGGCACCGCCGGCTCCGCCATTGCAGCCGGACTCAATGTCCACACCACCGACTCCTCCCTTCTTGAACATTTTGTTAAGTGTTCCTGAATGATCTGATGAAAGTCGAATCTTGAATTAAACATAGGTAGATAATGATTTTTAATATGCGTACATATATTATGATGTGCACTTACCGTCTTTGAATGATGAATTAGCCTCTGGAATTATTTGGGAAGTGTGTTTTATCAGGTATCAAATCAACCCCGGAAATTAAAGGGGATGAAATGATATGGGGAAATTGGAATTGTTTTGCCGCAGATAACAAATGGATTTGAATGTGATGAAGAGATTGGTTTAGATGAATATGGAGGAAGAAGAGAAATAAGAATGAGTTGGTTGGAGGAAAATTACTCTTGGCTTCTTTTTTTTCTCGAGTTGTGGCAATAAGTGAAAATGAGAGGTTGAGAATTAATTTGGCATGCATGCATGAGATCATTCTGCGGTTTGCGGTAGCATGAAAGCTAGCTAGTACGTTCAAATTCTTACTTTTTGTGTACCTGTTAAAATACCGAAATTTATTATCTAGTAGTACTCTATAAAAAGGTTGTCTAAACAGGTCGTCTATAAACAGGTTGTCTACCGAAATTCTTACACAGGTTGTCTAATATTAGTCATACACACGAGAGGATTTAACTTGAGACAATGGGTGTGACACCGCTTCATTAGACATTTTTTACTAATTATTTATCATATAAAGGAAAATTGAAATATTAGATACGAATAATGATAATATGCTAGATTTACATGTAATCTGATGTGTTTTACTCCGACTTGGGTATGTTTTTAGGTGTTTTGAAGGTTGAAATATGACCAATTAAGCTTAATGGTCGAAATTTATTATGTAGGAAGCCAAGAATGAAAAATAGATTTGAGCAATAATAAAGCTAAAAGAAAAATTCTAGAGAAATGAAAGGAAAATTGTGACCATGCGGTGAAGTAACTGCCCATATACAGCACAGGAAAAGCACAGGCTGTGAAGTAACCTCGCATAGCACAGGAAAAGCAAAGGAAAATATGGAATTTGCACCAAATCATGTGCGAAGCACAGTTATAGCGCCAATACAAATTTGCCTGCGTTTTATTTTGAGGGGCAACTTTATCATGTGGCTCAGGAACGTAATATAAAAACTTTCAACCCTTATTTCAGCCGTATACTTGACCTTAGAAGGCGAGTAATTGTTGAAGCAGATTTGAGCTCGGAAGATCCTCAAGTCTTTTATACACGACGAATCAAAGAGTTTTTCTCTATTTTTCTATCTTTGTTGCTATGAATATTGGTTTGACAATAGTTTATGTGTTTTTGAGTATTAGTATGAGTAGCTAAACCTTTCTTCTAGAATTTTGATGGAATCATTTATTGGGTGAATTATTGACCATGCTTATCTATAATTGAGCCATTTTTATAATCTATTGTTCAATTACGTTTTGCTTGTTGTTAATTGAATGACCATCAATTAACTATGCCTATTAAATCTTGTGTCGCTTGAGAAAGAATACTTGATTAGGTTGTTGTTGAACATTGTCACTTTTGAGTAAGTTAAGAGATTAATTACTTGGATTTAAAAGTGGGATTAGAGATAACGAAGTTTTGGCCCGATCTCTGTAAGTCGTTTGAATTGCCAACTAGGGTTAGTTCAAGAGAATAATTCTAGAAAATTACTAATTTTGTTCGAGATATAATTGCGGTAACAGGAGAACTCACGATCAGTGGAGAATAATTCAGCGAGATTACAGTGAACACGTTAAGCCTTCATCCCAATAATTGTGAAAATCACAATTCTAGGCTTTTTTCTCTTGAATTCACATATTTCTCTTTAGTTGATAAATTTATTGCTTTAGTATTTTCTAGTTACGTAGTTTAAAACAAAAATCTTATTCTTTATAACTCGAAAATTGTTTGAACTTATTTTTTTAGTGATATTATATAGTTATAGCTAAACCTTAATTCTTTGTGGAATTGAACCCTGAACTTATAAAGTTATATTTGCAGCGACCACTTATATTTTTTAGGACCAGAAGTATATTGGGCGTGATCAAATAACAAAAATGACATTACTTGAATCAGAAGTCCTCAGCTCGTCTGCTCGTGAAAAACTTCAGCTTTCTTTTAAAGGTCCAGAGTTCGATTGTTGCTGATGCAACCTGCTTAATAATTTTTTGAGACTTTTATCCTTTAAAATACAAGATGCGAGCTAGGAATGAACCTTCAACCTTATAATCCAACAAAGAGCAGCAAAACCAATTGAGCTATAATCTATTTAGAAGTGAAACTGACAACGAGTAATTTGAAACAATTGCTATTTTCACAGTAAGTTCCCTCCATTTTCTTTCTTTCTTCCCTCTAATAAAGACATATAGAAGCATGGAACTTATCCTCCTGTGTTCACACTAGTGAAATTTATTTTACTTTTGCCCAGTTGCTACAGCTACGATTAAAGGAATTTTCTCAGCAATGAAATTGAAGACTTACTTACGAAATTGAATAAATGATGAGTTTTTGAATGGTTGTTTGGTGTCTTAGTAAATGATTACTTTATTAATATTTGTAACGAAGCTTAATACATCAGAATATATGAAAAAGCGAGTAGAGTTCATTCAACTATAGATATTTTAGAACCTTGGAAATATCATACTCCACCTGTCCAATTTACGTGTCATACTTTTCTTTTTATTATGTTTAAAAGAATATCACACTTTCTTATTTAAAAATAATTTAACTTTAAACTTTCTACTTTACCCTGAATGTAACGATCGAACCGGTCATTTTGAGTTTTAGCACCCCTTATGTGATTTGAGACTTCTCATAGTTTCATTTGATATTTTATGACTTGCCGGTATAGGTGGTTCGGGTCCCGAGAGATTCGAGAGTGATTTAGAACACTTAGGGAACGTTTGGTATGTGAACAAGTTATCCCGGAACTATAACGATTGAATAATAATGATGGGATTATAATATGAGAATTAAATAATGACGAAATTATTTAGTGAACATATTTTTATTGAAAAATATTTGATTTGTTGATATATAGGGTATAATATAAATATGTGTTTGGTATATACTAGATAAGTTGAGATAAATTTTTATTTCTAATTTTAACTTTAGATTGATCATAAGACTTTGAGGAAAGAGTCTTGAGATTATTATCCTACCCTCAATGCGGGATAAAATACTATTCAATTATGGGATTAATTAATCCCGGTTGCTAATTCAGATTCAAAATTCAACCAAACACAGGAGAAAATAACTTCTAATCCCGAAATTATTATTTCTTATCCCACATATCAAATGACCCCTTAGTTCCTAACTAGAGTCTTTAAGTTAAGAGAGTTGACCAAAGTCAATATTTTGGGTAAACGGACTTAGAATCATGATTTAAAAGTTCCTATATGTTTGTATGATAATTTTGGACTTGTATTTATGTTCGGTTTAGCACTCGAGGGGCTCGAGTGTGATTTAGCACTATTATGAGAAAGTTAGAGCTTCAAGATTTTTTAAAGTTCTTAAGTTTGATTTGCTCCTTGATTCTTAGTTGTGATATTTTTATGTGTTTTGAACCCTTGGACAAGTCCATATAAGATATTTGGATTTGTCGGGATAGTTTGGAAGGATTCTAGAGGGATTGAGTGAGTTTTAGGGTGTTCGGAGAAGGTTTTAAGGCAAAACCCAACAAAAATCTACAATAAAGAAAAAATTTGCAGCATCAACCACATTCATCACTTGTATAAATAGCTCAATTTCATACTTAGAGTTTATTTCGCTATTTTGGGAGATAGGAAGCTTGCATTGAGAAAATTTTCACCTAAGACAATGATATAAGTGCTTCTCACTCAAATCTATCATTACCTCATGAATGTATCATTATCTTTATCTTAGCATTAATGATTCAAAAGAGGAAAAGAAGGTATTTGATTTGAAAGTTAAGAAAATATATTTTAAGATTTTGAACACTGATTTGGATTCGGATTTGAAAACTAATCATATATTTGGACTTGTAAGGTTATGGATCAATGGAATCTAACATTTATTTCAGAATTTGACCATGTGGGCATGAATTGACTTTATGTTGACTTTTGAGATTATGTTGAAGATCAAAGTTTTATTATGTGAAATTGACTTCTATAGCTTTATTTGACTTTTTTGAGCATTATTTGAGCTAGATTGTGCTCACTTCATGGATTTGAAGCTAGAAAAGGCAGATTTAAAAGAATAAAGCTAGCTCGGGCTGAAAGTAAGTATCTTGCTTAAACCCCAACTTGAGGGAATGTCTCCTAAAATAGACTTATGTGCTACATTCTATGTATTCGGGGATGAAGTATACACAAGGTGACGAGCGTATATGTGGATGTCGAGGTTGTACCATGCTTTGGATAGAGTTAGGTTGTTTATCCTTATTTGATATATGCTTCACTTCATATGCTTTACTTGATTTGCTTGTATCATGACTTTCTGAACATCTTCACATGCTAGTATCATGTTATAGGCATCTCTCTTATACTAGTATAACATGATAGGATATTTTATGTCATGACATGTTATTGTATGACTACTTGAGCATCCTATTCATGCTAGAATAATATTATAGGTTTCGTTCACATGCTATTTAACATTATAAATTTTATGTACTTGTGTTACATGGTAGAATTGCATAGTCATATATTGTCTCCTTTTATGCATCATGTTAGCATATAGATCTAGTTCTCATCATTCATCTTAGACTGTTTGGCTATGTGGATTTATGTTCCTGTATTGAGGTATCTATTTTAGGCGTATGGATTCACTCTTCTGATTGAGACATTTATTGGGCATGTGCATTCACGTTCCTGTATTGAGATATTTATTCGGGTGTATGGATTTACGTACTGGCTATGTGTGGATATGGATCCGTCCTTCTAGAGTCAGTGAATACCGGAATCTAACTGGTAGTGTGCACACAATGGACACATGAATTTTTATCGGACACATGATTTTTTATCGATTTTAGTACCAAAGTTGGAGTCTTTATCATGTATAGGCATTCTAGATTCAAGTAAAAATATTCAGGCGTATCATCTACATATGCATATTCATGCATTTTACACTGGTATGGGACTTAATAGCAGATTGTTGGTCACTTGCAGGGTGTTAGATTGATGAAAGTTTGAATCTTTACTAGTTACATATTTTTTTATATGCGAATTTGATGCATCTGTACAAGCTTTTGAACTTGTTATCTTAAAGAGCACGCTTATTATCCATCTCTTTGATTGTGCACCTTATTATTAATATGTATAGTTTCTTGGTTATTTCTTTATTATTGTAAATGCGTATGAACTGCACAGATTTTATAAAGTGAGTGTCTTTTTACTAAAATCTCGTCACTACTTCGTTGAGGTTAGTCTTGATAGTGATTGAGCTCATAGAGTTGATTGTATTCACATTACACTTCTGCACCTTGTGTGCAGATTTTGAAGCTGAGCGATTGTGGAGTTCGAGAGAAAGCATTAAAGACATAGCAGTATTCTACTTATTAACTTCCATTTATTCATGGTAGCCTAGGAACTTGTGTTTCTGGTTATATATATATTCAAACAGATGATATAATTTCTCATATCACATTGTATCCCTATTCTTAGTTGCTTATGGCTTGTGACAATAGTTCTTGGGATAATTTTTATTTAATTTCGCATTTTCACTTCTATATGATTATCTCATGTTGTGTGTTACACTTGTGTTGGGTGGTTCGCCTAGCGAGTTTGATTAGGTGTCATCATGATCTGATGAAATTGGGACGTGATACTTAATGAGATGTTTTAAATCATAAATTTTAAAAGTTTTTATTTCTTTTTTTAAATTCTGTTCCGAGTCAAACACCTCCACATAAATTGAAATGGAGAAGTTGAAACCTTTTGAGTCTTGTCCCATGCATTTTCTACTCTAGAAAGCTTCTAGAATTTTAAATTAATATAAATTTACTTAATGTGTTATCTATATCGCAAAGTGAAATCATTGCAATTGGTTCACAGTTCACATTTCGAAATATAATCTTAAACTTTTTCTAAACCGATAATTTAGCGATTATCAGTTTTTACAATATAAACTGGTTCGAGTTTTTTGGAATGAAATAGTTGTAAAATGTAAAAATAGGCTGATGCCATGGGTAAGTCCATTAGGCCTAAAAGCATTGAAGCCCACTTATCTGGATAGGCCGACAAATAGGGCCTAGAAGAGGGGTCATTTTCACAAATAAGATAGTTTTGTGTTGGTATTTAAATTTGAATAAATTCCCGTTTGAAGAACTTGTGAGAAAATTGCATTTTTAAAAGTTAAATGAGAAACTTATTAGACTAAAATAGCTTTTATCCTAAAATCTAGTCTTCTTCAGTAGAACAATCCATTTCTATTCTCCAATTAAACTTTAGCATTTCATTCGATGGTTTAAGACCTTGAGTATCTTTATATGATGCATTATGGTTTGCATGTATGGTTGGTTTTGACTTTCGAGATGTTCAACAGTTCAAGATTGGTTTGGAAGAGTAATTCTCATTATGGAAGCTTTAAGTTAGAAGAGTTGACCAATGTTTGACTTTTGAGTAAATCATATTGAAATCGGGATTTGATGATTTCAATAAATTTGTATGGTGATTTTAAAATTGGGCATATGCGTGGATTTGGAACTGGAAGTTCCTAGAAGGATTTGGCTATATTTGCCCGAAAGTTGGCGATTTGAAGAATTTGAGAGTTCTTAAGTTTGACCAGAGTTGATTTTGGTGTTATCGCATTCCGATTGCAGTTTTAAGACCTTGGATAACTCCTAATGCTCAATATGAATTATTTGAAAAGTTTAGTTGTAATCCGGAAAGTCTAAGTGTGATTCGGACGCGTTCGGTGAAGTTAGAATGTTTGAAACCTAAGACATGGATTTGATATCTAATTCTCGATTTTGCTATTTTCTGTGTTATTTTGAGTCTTTGGGTAAGTTTGGATTAGATGTTAGGACTTGTTGGTATGATTGTACGGGGGATCGGGTGTGATTCGAGATGGTTTCAAACTATATGGGGGTTGTTGGCATGCCTGGTTCTGGTGCAATTACACCCGCGACCAAGTGCGTGCACCTGCGGAGTCGCATTTGCGAGGTTTGGGGTCACAAAAGCGATGAATAAGATGGACCAGAAGGTCTGCACCTACGATATTACTGTGCAGATACAGCAATCGCTTATGCGATAATGTTGCGCAGACGCAAGTGCGTTTTTGCGATGGGTTCTTCGTACCTGCGAGGTATTATTAAATACTGAGAGCTCACAGAAGCAAGTTGTTGACAACAGAAGTGATTTTCGTAGATGCGAGCATTTTGGGCGCAGATGCGAAGGCCCTAACAGACTAAATATTTCGAGGGTTTTTATTATTCTTTCACTATTTTGGGTTTAGGAGCTCGGTAAGGGGCAATATTTGAAGGGAATTTCACTACTATTTTGAGGGTAAGTGATTTCTACTTGATTTTGATTATGTATATTATTTTCTCATGGATTCTACACTTAAATCAGGGAAGTTTGAAAAGAAATTTGGGATATTTTCTCTACAATTTAAGAGAGTGTATTTTGGGGATTTGAGGATTGATTTGAACTTAGTTTTGGAATCTAATCACATATTTGAACTCGTTGGATTATGGGTAGTCAGGATCTACCACTTGACTCGGGTTTTGACCATGTGACTCCAGGTTGACGTTTGTTGACTTCTTGAATTTGATTAAAGATTGAAGATTTATTGTTTGGAATTGATTCCTATAACTTTGTTTGACGTTATTGAGTTGTTTTTTACTAGATTCAAGTCGTTTGGAGTTCAATTTGAAAGGAAAGGCGATTGTTGATTGATTGAAGCTTACCAAGTGGAGGTAACTCTCTTGTCTATCCTTGTAAGAGGAAATTCCCCCTATTGATGATTTATTTGCTACTTGTTTCTTGATTTAGGAGCCACGTATATGCAAGATGATGAGCATATATGCGTAACTAGGTTATGACCATATCTGATAAAGTTTGCCTTGTTTGGATTATGTGAACTTCTTATCCATGTTTTATTGATTTTATGACTACATGATGACTCGTAATTGTGGCTTCAAAGCATGCTTAAGGTTATGACTTGTTGAATTGGGCATAAATATTATTTTGCCATGTTGAACTTTCTTGTTAAGCCGTAGTCATTTACTTGTATTATTGATTCATGATTTGGTAGTTACATGGCTTAATCTATTCATGTGAATATTATGAAAAGGACTTTTAAATGCTAAAATTGCTTATTGAATTATTGAGATGAATTGAACTGCATGATTAAATATAGACATCTTTAGCCATATGGGCTTTAATCCGCATCTTTATTGTTATGTCTGATGCTTTCTTATTATATTATTTTATACACATGTGCATGAGTTGGAGAGTTGGATATTTTGAAAGATGAGAATTTTGGCACCAACGACATGGTGAGAGGATATTTATTATCATAATATTGTGGTAAGATTGGGCTGCACGTCACACTAGTGTTTTGAGTGAATCACGTTGCACGTTGTAACGGTATTATTATTCATAGATTAGGTTGCATGCTGCAACTGTGCTTGGATATGGATCGGTCTCTCCAAAGTTAAGTAATTACCCATATTACTGTGGGCCCTGTGAGCGCAAGCACCCAGATGGGTGCTAGTTGGGACACTTGGCTAGTGTCAGATATATGAATTTTTGTAGTGAGGTTTATGTAATGGATTTTGAGCATGTGTTGGTAGCCTCGACTCATGCAATGACTCTTAAATATATATGAATGTTGATTGACTCATATCATGATTATGAAAAGAATTGGAAAACTGATATTATATTCTATCTCTTTATCTGAAAAGCATATCTAAATTCCAGATTTACTGTATATTTACTAGATGGACTTGATTGATGATATCATGCTTTATCCATGTTCTAATTATGTTTCATATGCTTATTGAACTGTTAGTAAGTGTCAGCGTCGACCTTCGACACTACTTCTTCGAGGCTAGACTTGATACTTGCTACATACTGTAATTTTATTCTCATACTACACTTTTGCACATTTTTATGCAGGTTCTGAGACTGGTATCAGTAGTACCCATTGGGTTGAGTAGTAGTATTTTGTTGAAGACTTCGTGGTGAGCTGCTTTACTTGATCTGGTCTGCAGTACATGGAGTTCCCTTCCCTACTTTTCAATCTTTGTCTATGTAATTTCTTTTCGGGCATCTTATTTTTCTGTTGAGACTCAGTGACATTGGGTTTTGGGCATTGTTAGACAATTGTGATCGTGTTTAGACCATGTCATTGATTATGAACTTATGATATTTATTTGATACTTATTCCATGCTACTATTTATATCGTGAATCAATTAATGGCTTAAAAATTGGATACTGTTGTTGTTGGGTGTTGGCTTGTGTAATGATCCGACCAGTCAATTTGTGTAATTGCACCCTATTTACCTTTTTGATACTTCACACATATGTGTTTATGATTTTATGACTTACGAGGTTGATTAGTTTCGTTCCGGGAAGATTCCGAGTTGACTTAGACCCTTTGATTCTTGGCTTAGAAGCCTAAGTTATTTATGTTGACAAATGGTTGACTTTTATGAAAATGACCCCGTAATGGTGTTTTGATGACTACGATAGCTTCGTATCGTGATTTTGGATTTGGATGTATGTCCGGAATCAAATTCGAAAGTCCATAGGTTGATTTGTGTTGTTTTGCCGAAAATTGGCAATTTGACGTTTAGAAGTTTGACCGTAGGTTGACTTTTGGCTATCGGGTTTGGAATATGATTTTGGGACTTGGAATAGGTCCATTATGTTATTTAGAACTTGTCTGCAAATTTCGTATAATTTGGAGTTGATTTGATTTGATTCAGACGCTTAGTTGCAATTCTAGAAGTTTTTGAACTTTACTTTGAAATTCATGTATTTTGGTGTCCAATTCCTAGTTCTAGATATTAATTTTGTATTTTGATCACGCGAGTGAGTTCCTATGATATTTTTCAACTTATGTGGATCTTTAGTTTGGAGCTCCGAGGGCTCGGATGAGTTTCTGACACGTTTCAGAATGATTTGAACTGAAAATAGAAAATGTGGTGTGCTGGTGCTCTGATATCGCAATTGTGAGCACCAGCTTCACAATTGAGAACAAGGCAGGGGAGGTTCAGGAATTACAAATGCGATGCCTAGTTCGCATTTGCGAGGTATGGGTCTGGGCAGGAAACTTTGCATTTGCGATGTATTTGTCGCGTTTGCGAACCCAATGTCGCATTTGCGAAGTTCTCCTTGAGTCTGTTAGTGCCGCAATTGCGAGAATTTCTTCGTAATTGTGAGGGTTTGCAATTGCAAACCGAGTTTCGCAATTGCGATATCTACAACTGAACAAAAGGTTTGAAAGTTGGGATTTCATATCATTCTTTCATATTTTAGGACCCTAGGCTCGGTAGGAGGCGATTTGACAAACATTGGATAAGTGATTCTAATCAATTTCTAACATCAAATTTATGTGAATCAAAGTGAAAAATTGAGAAGTTTTGTCAAGTTTTTGAAAAAAAAAAGAATTTGTGTTTTGAGAATCGATTTGGACTCGGATTATGAAACTAATCACATATATGGACTCGTGGGGTTATGAGTAGTCGGAATCTACCCTTGGACCCGGGTCTTGATCGGGCAAGCCCCGAGTTGACTTTTGTTGACATTTTAGAAAAAGTGTAAAGATCATAGCTTTATCTATTGTAATTATTTTTCCTTGCATTGTTTGATAATATTAAGTCAATTTTGGTTAGATTTGAGCCGTGTGGAGGCGAATTTTAGGGAAAAAGCTATTTTCGAGGGTTGAGTTGGCCTAGTTGAGGTAAATATCTTACCTAACTTTGTGTGAGGGAACTACCCCTTAGGAATTGGGATTGATTATGCTATTTGTGTTATGTGAGCCGTGTACGCAAGGTGATGAGTGGGTACACGAGTTATATATGGTATTTGACCGATTTAGGTTATTTAGACTCTTTCCATGCCTTTAATTGAATTGTCATATCATGTTTTAATTCTCATTGTTAATCTATTCTTACATGTGTTAGTCTATCCTTACATGCCTTATTTGACTTTGTTAACACTTGTTCTACCTCTTACTTGTTGTTTTGCTCTTATATGCCTAGTTGAAGTTATTGCCTTCCTTAGTTGCTTGTTACATCTTTAATTGTTGAATTACTTCTAATTGAAGTTGTTATTTCGTGAAATACCTTCTTGTTGAGTTATTGGTGTTGAAGTTGTGAAAGTCATTACCACATTGAGGCACGAAGTTGTTAATTGTTGAAATATCTTCTTTATTGAGCAATTCACATGCATTACTATTGTTGATATTCTTGTACACATTGTGGTTGAGCCATGGGCTATTGTTTAAGGAAACATTAATATTGTTGATTTTTGGCAAGTTATGGCATATGGGCACTTGTGGTGCGAGTTATTATTGTATTGTGATATTGATGCGCATGTGATGTTATAAGGATAGGGGTTGATGTGCATGTGGCGGCATAAGGTGTGATTTATGTGCGTGTTGCTAGTAAGGAAATTACTTGAAGCCACGTGGCGTCATAAGGTAGACTAAAGTGGGTGTAGCTATTTCGGAAAAATATATTTTCAAAACTATCTAAATGTAAGGTTCACGCGGCAGTATAAGGAAAGATTGTGATTGAGATTTGAGAAATGTTATTACGAGGCGGTACCTCAGTATTCTTGATATGCATCTCATGTTGGAAAGAGATTTTGGTTGAGCTATTCTTGTTGCTTTTATTCTTCCTTGTTTTATAAGTTTGTTCCGTATTTGACTAATTGTGGTTCTCATTCATTGCTTCCTTATCGTTGTCTTTATGCTTACAATTCTTTCATTTACCTTACTATAAGGCCCCATAAATGTTTACCTAAACCCTGGGGTTTCGTGGTGCCGAAGTAGACTTATGTGTTGATGATTGTAGAGATTCTTCGCGGCGAGGTTGCTCGCCGCGATTTGGATTTTTTGGGTTGAACAGTGCGTTGGAGAGTTGAAGAAAATTTTTAGAAGTGCAAGGCATTTCTATGGTCCATTCTGTGGTCGCAGAACAAATCTGCTGCAGATTGAAGCAGAAACTTGGACAAATTTTTGGACCATTATGCGGTCCATTATGCGGACGCATAACCCATCGCAGACCCAGCACAAACATTTCCGGAGGGAAGTTCTGCGGCGCATTATACGACCGCAGAATAGGTCTGCGGACCGTAGACCGGTCACAGAGTGAGGAAGAAGTGTCCAGTACTGCAAGGCCATTATGCTATCTATTTTGTGGACCGTAGAAGCGTTATGCGGTCGCATATGCGACCACAGATCTGCATTAGAGCTTCATTTTTTATTTTTTTTTTGAACCCGACCCCATTCTTATAAAACAGTCTTAGGGATCATTTTAGAAGGTTCAAACTTATATTTTAGAGAGAGAAATGTGGTCTAGAGTGAGAAAAAGAAATTTCTAAGTCACTTGTTCATCACTCTTTGCTCAAGCCTTGAAGAATTCTCTAGGGTAACTCACAAGGTCTTCAACCAAAAGGTAAGGTTCTAGCCCTAGCCTTCAATTTCGAAATTTGACTGAAAATAGGTAATAAGCCAAGCAGTTCTTGGGTGTGGGAGTTGTTCATTATGCATGCATGTACTATCTAGGGTTGTGGGGAGATGTTGAGCTCAATTGGGTAGATTTTGGGTAGTGATATAGAGGAATCCACCATAGGAGGACCTTGAGATTATAATGGCCACCTAATGTTTGATAAAATGCTCAAATGTGCTAGAATCATGAACTCCTTTCTAATTCGTGTTCAATGTTGTTGTGTCTCTAAATAGATCAAAGTTGCTAGGATTCCGGAACTGTGCAGTGAATTAAGGAAAGCTCAAATAGAGGTATGTTGGCTATACTCCTCTTTTAGAATTGAACCCCACAATGGCCTTGTAAGTCCCGTGATGCTCATTATAAATTGATTATTCCAAATAAGCCTTGTGTCAATATCAAATTATGTAAGAAATCACATATTCCTAAGACCCTAAATTGCTCAAATATGTGTTTAAAGTTTTAATTTGAAAGGCATTCTTGTTGATTATCCATGATGATATTTGAAAGTGAAAGAAGAGAACAAGAAATATGATGTGCGACCAACGTGCCAAGAATGATATTGCGTCTTGGCCATTGGTGCCAATGAAATGAATGATATGCAAAAGATTATGAAATAAGTGGTAAACCTTTATAAATGCTTTAGGAGTATCGATTAGCCACCGAGGAAGGGTAGGTCGAAATAAACTAACCCTTAAACTACACGTACCGGTGTAGGAGTGATTGAGGGGTAAATCCCCGTTTTAATGTGATGAGATTGTTTCCCCTTATATGAGATGAGATTGATGTGTTGAGCTGTTTCCCCTTTATATGGGATGAGATTATTGCTAGCGAGATGTGATGTCGACCTACACGACATTGTGGAAAGACAACTTAGCCGATCGGGCAGAGATTTGGACACCATGCCGCGCACATGGTGGTATTGTGAGTGGATGTCTCCGGGTGAGACGGCTTAGCCAGGTCGGGCTGAGATCGGACTCCGTGCTAAAATACGGTGGTGTATCGGTGCTAAAGATCTCGTAACTTAAAAAGACTGGAACTTACTTGAAATTTGCATTTCCCCTAACTTGAGACCTTGTTACTATTTGATTCTCTTATTGATTTCCTGTTTCTTTCTCCGTTTGTTGTTACTCGTTCTATTGAGAGGGTGTTTAGATTTACATACTAGTACTACTCCATATGTACTAACGTCCCTTTTACCAGGGGCGCCACATCTTTAATTGATGCAGGTGGTTCCATAGCAGGTGGTATTGATCAGTTATAGCAGCACACCCTCTCCTCCGCTGACTTGGTGAGCACCACTTCGTTTCGGAGTCCTGTATATCTTGTCCTTTGTCCATAATGTTTTAGGTATAGCCGGGGTCTTGTTGCTGGCACTGTTGTAGCACTCTTTTATTTCTGTTAAAGGTTCCATAGACATAGTGTGGGTTGTATCTTGTTTTGGGAAGGTTGAACTAAACTTGTTGTTACTGTATCATCTGTCCCACTTTAACTACGAATGTATAGTGCATTGTTTTGGGAACTTGTTAATGACGTAACTAACGAAAATGAACTCGTGACATGACCTCTTAATGTTTAATTAATGATATAAATGTATCTTCTCTTTATTTATGGGCGAGTTGGGTAGAAGGTATTGTACATGCTTGCTCGTTCGGGGTATCTCGGTTTAGCGCCAATCGTGCTCCTCATGGTCGGGGCGTGACACTTACATTATTAGACTGCTTCGTTATTATTCATCTCTCAGTTTTCCATTACATCTAGTTATTATATTTCGATTCCGTTTATCTTGTCCTAGTAATTGTCTTGACCTAGCCCCGTCACTATTCTACCGAGGTTAGGCTTGATACTTACTGGGTACCGTTGTGGTGTACTCATACTATATTTCTTTACATCTTTTTATGCAGATCCAGTTATGTCTGCCCGCGCTGGACGGTAGTGATTGACTGTTAGCTGCCTCTAGAGACTTCAAGGTATAACTTCTCGGTGTCCGCAAGCCTCGTAGTCACCTTCCATATCATTTCATTTTGTTGTTTTCTTATTCAGGAAATGTTGTAGTAGACATTCTAGATTATTCTGTAGAGCTTATGACTCAGTTCCACCGGTTTTGGGAAGAGTGTTGTTGAGATCCTATTTTGGAAGTTTATATGAGTTTATCAGTCTTGCTTTAGTATTTTTGTTAAGTTATTATTAAATGTTAGGCTTACCTAGTCTTAGGGACTAGGTGCCATCACGACATCCTAAGGTGGGAAATTAGGGTCGTGAAAAGTTGGTATCGGAGCTCTAGCTTTGTAGGTGTTACGAGTCATAAGCAGGTTTAGTAGAGTCTTGCAGATCGGTACAGAGACATCTATATTTATCTTCGAGAGGCTACAGAACTGTTAGGAAACTTCCACTTCTTTGATTCCTTATCGTACGAATTGGTTGACTTTGAAATCTAAATCTTTGACTTTCTATTCTCTCACAGATGGTGAGGACACGCACTACTGGATCCAGTGACCAGACACCCGCTCCCCCTACTAGAGGAGCGAGAGGCTGGGGTGGGGGCTGGGGCGGAGGCTGAGGCTGAGGCTGAGGAGGGGCACATGGTGTAGCTAAAGCACCTGCCTGAGCTGCGACAAAGGAGCCACCAGTAGCTCCAGTTGGGGGGCAGGCACCCGAGGCGCCTGTTGCCACCCCTGCACTTCAGGAGAGCCTAACACAGTTCTTGAGCATGTTCGGTACTCTAGCTCAAGCAGGGTTGATTCCAATTGCACCAGCCACATCTCAAAACGAGGGAGGAGCTCAGACTCCTGCATCATGTACTCCAGAGCAGCGGGTCCATGTTGATTAGGTCCTAGAGGTTATACCAGCGCAGCCTATTGTTCTGGTTCAGCCCGAGGTTAGGGCAGTGGCATCAGAAGAGGAACAACTTATACTTGAGAAGTTCAAGAAATATCCTCCTCCTACTTACAATGGCCTAGCTTCACAGAGGATCCGCCAAGTTTTCTAGAGAAGTGCCACAGTATTCTCTATACCATGGGTATTATGAAGATGGACGGAATTTCTTTTACTACATTCCTGTTGTCAAGAGCAGCATATTAGTGGTGGCGGTAGCCCAATAGATGTAGCTTCACTTACATGGAATCAGTTTATAGAGATGTTTTTGAGAGAGTTTGTTCCCCAGATCCTTCGGGATCATGGCGCGCGGAGTTTAAGCAGCTGCGCCAGGGTACTATGACAATGTCAGAGTATGCGTCCCAATTCAGTGATTTGTTTAGACATGTACCTGTCATGGTTTCTAAAGTTAGAGAGCGAGTCCGCCGATTCATCGAAAGGATCAACTATGGTATTAGATTCAGCATGGCTAAATAGTTGGAGACAGATATCCCATATAAGAAGGTAGTAGATATCGCACGGAGATTGGAGTATATGCGGGGTCGTGAGAGCGAGGACAGGGAGGCTAAAAGGCCTAGAGGTACTGGAGGATTTAGTTGTGGCCACGCTATAGCTACATCCCATCATGGTAGAGGCTATGTCAGCCGTCCAGTTCATTCAACACTTTCAGCTTTTATTGGTGCTACAGCTATTCCGAGGTCTCAGGTTGCACACTTTGCTCAACCATTTTCTAGTGCACCTCATATACGGGGTGTCTTCAGCGGTCAGTCCAGCCGACTAGGCCCGAGCCAATCCCAACAGCCACACCCACCGAGAGCTTTCTTTGAGTGTGGTGATACCCGTCATATGGTGAGGAACCGCCCCAAACTCAGGAGGGGTGCACCTCCACAGACTACTCCAGGTTTACCATGGTTGGAGTGGAGGGGTACTATAGATTATGTTCCTAGCAAGGTTGTGTCATTTCTAAAGGCTCAGTGGATGGTTGAGAAGGGGTGTGATGCTTATCTAGCCTTTGTGAGAGATGTTAGTGTTGATACTCCTACCGTTGATCCAGTTCCGTTAGTGAGAGACTTCCCAGATGTATTTCCAGCGGGTCTTCCAGGCATGCTGCCCGTGGGGATATTGTTTTTGGTATTGACTTGTTGTCGGGAACTCAGCCAATTTTTGTTCCACCTTATCGTATGGCCCCAGCGAATAGGTAAGAGTTAAATGAGTAGTTGCAAGAGTTGCTGGATAAGGGTTTTATTCGGCCTAGTGTGTCGCCTTGGGGTGCTCCGGTGTTGTTTTTAAAGAAGAAAGATGGTTCTATGTGCATGTGTATTGATTATTGGCAGTTGAACAAGGTTACACTGAAGAACAGGTACCCATTGCCGCCCATTGATGATTTATTTGACCAGCTACAGGGTGCCGAAGTGTTCTCAAAGATTGATTTGCGGTTAGGGTATCATCACTTGAAGATTCAGGATTCAGATATTCCAAAGAGTGCCTTTAGGACTCGGTATGGTTAGTACGAGTTCCTTGTGATGTCATTTGGGCTGACCAATGCCCTAGCAACATTTATGCACCTGATGAACAATGTATTCCAGCCATATCTCGACTCATTCGTCATTGTGTTTATGACGACATCTTGGTGTACTCCCGCAGTCGGGAGGATACAATATTTGAGGATCATACTCTAGACCTTGAGAGAGATAAAGTTGTATGCAAAATTCTCAAAATGTGAATTCAGGCTAAATTCTGTGGCGTTTTTGGGTTATGTGGTGTCAAGTGAGGGGATCATGGTAAATCCGAAGAAGATTGAAGCAGTTCAGATTTGGCCCAAATCGTCTTCAGCTACTGAGATCCGGAGTTTCCTTGGTTTGGCCTCATATTATCACCGTTTCTTAGAAGGTTTCTTATCCATTGCGGCACCTACGACTAGATTGACCCAAAAAGGTGCTCCTTCCAGATGGTCCGAGGAGTGTAAGGTGAGCTTTCAAAATCTCAAGATTGCTTTGAATATAGCCCAGTGTTGGTGTTGCCTATGGGTTCGGGGTCTTACACTCTATATTGTGATGCATCACGTGTTGGCATTGGCGTGATGTTTATGCAAGATGGTATGGTGATTGCCTACGCGTCTCGGCAGTTGAAGGTTCAAGAGAAGAATTATCCGGTCCACGACTTGGAATTGGCAGCTGTTATTCACGCATTGAAGATTTGGAGGCATTATCTGTACGGTATCCCTTGTGAGGTCTATACTGACCATCGGAGTCTCCAGCATCTGTTTAAGCAGAAGGATCTTAATTTGCGGCAGCGATGGTGGTTGGAGTTTCTTAAAGACTATGATATCACTATTCTATATCATCCTGGGAAGGCCAATGTGGTGGCCGATGCCTTGAGTCGAAAGGCAAAGAGTATGGGTAGTTTGGCATATCTACCGGCAACAGAGAAGCCACTAGACCTAGATGTTCAAGCATTGGCTAATCATTTTATTAGATTGGATGTTTTAGAGCCCAGTCGAGTTTTAGCTTGCGTGGTTTCTCGGTCTTGTTTATACGATCGCATCAGAGAGCATCAGTATGACGACCACCATTTGCTTGTCCTAAAGGACACAATACAGCACGGCGATGCCAAGGAGGTTTCTATTGGAGAAAACTATGTGTTGCGGATGCAGGGCCGATTGTGTGTGCCCAATATGGATGGGTTGAGTGAGTTGATCCTTCAGGAGGCCCATAGTTTGCAGTACTCCATTCATCCGGGTGCCGGTAAGATGTATCAGGATTTGAGGAAAATATATTGGTGGGGGAGAATGAAGAAAGACATAGTGGAGTATGTAGCTCGGTGCCTAAATTGTCAGCAAGTAAAGTATGAGCATCAGAGGCCAGGAGGCTTGCTTCAGAGACTTGATATTCTCGAGTGGAAGTGGGACCGTGTTACCATAGACTTTGTTGTTGGGCTCCCACGGACTTTGAAGAAATTTGACGTTGTATGGGTGATTATGGATAGGTTGACCAAGTCGGCTCATTTCATTCTGGTGGTGACTACATATTCTTTTAAGTAGCTAGCTCAGATCTATATCAGCAAGATTGTCTGACTTCATAGCGTGCCGGTATCCATTATCTTTGACCGGGGCATGCAGTTTACATCGCACTTCTAGAGAGCCGTGCAGCGTGAGCTAGCACACGAGTTGAGTTGAGCACAACATTCCACCCCAGACGGATGGGCAGTCCGAGCGCACTATTCAGATATTGGACGATATGCTTTGTGCCTGTGTTATGGATTTCAGAGGTTCTTGTGATCAGTTCTTGCCACTTGCGGAGTTTGTCTACAACAACAACTACCAATCGAGTATTCAGATGACTCCTTATGAGGCCCTATATGGGATACAATGTCGTTCTCCAGTTGGTTGGTTCGAGCCGGGAGGTGCTTTGGAGAAAGCCAAGTCGATTCAGGATTGACTTCATACAACCTAGTCTAGACAGAAGAGTTATGCTGATCGGAAGGTTCGTGATGTAGCATGCATGGTTGGAGAGCGGGTTGTTCTCCAGGTTTCATACATGAAGGGTGTGATGAGGTTCGGGAAGAAGGGAAAGTTGAGCCCTAGGTATATCGGACCTTTTGAGATCCTTAAGAGGGTTGGTGAGGTGGCCTACAAGCTTGCATTGCGACCTGACTTATCTGCAGTACATCTAGTGTCCTATTTTTCTATGCTCCGGAAGTAATATGGTGATCCGTCTAATGTTTTAGACTTCAGCTTAGTCCAATTAGACAAGGATTTGACTTATATTGAGGAGCTGGGGGCTATCTTGGACAGACAGGTCCAGAAGTTGATATAAAACAACATTACTTCAGTGAAGGTTCAATGAAGGGGTCATCCGGTTGAGGAGATGACATGGGATACCGAGCACGACATGCGGAGTCGTTATGCTCACCTTTTCATCACTTCAGGTATGTCCTTATGCACGTTCTAGGGTGGACATTTATTTTAAGAGGGAGAGAATGTAACGACCCCATAGGTCGTTTTGTGTAATTGCGCCCCATTTCCCCTTTTTATGCTTCACACATGTGTGTTTATTAACTTACGGGGCTGATAAGTTTCATTCCGGAACGGTGTTTTGATGGCTTTGATAGCTTCGTATCCTGATTTTGGACTTCGGCATATTCCAGGAATCGAATTCGAAAGTCCGTAGGTTGATTTGTGTTGTGTTGCCGAAAATTGGCAATTTAAAGTTTAGAAGTTTGACCATAGGTTGACTTTTGGCTATTGGGTTTGGAATGTGATTTTTGGACTTTGAATAGGTCCATTATGTTATTTAGAACTTGTGAGCAAAACTTGGCATTATTTGGAGTTGATTTGATAGGATTCAGACGCTTAGTTGCAATTCTAGAAGTTCTTAAACTTAATTTGAAATTCATGCATTTTGGTGTCCGGTTTGTAGTTCCAGATGTTATTTTTGTATTTTGATCACGCGAGCGATTTTGTATGATATTTTTAAGCTTGTGTGGATGTTTGGTTTGGAGCCCCGAGGGCTCGGATGAATTTTAGACATGTTTCAGAATGATTTGAACTGGAAACAGAAAATTTGGTATGCTGGTGCTCTATTATCGCAATTGCGAACACCAGCTTCGCAATTGCTAACAAAGCTGGGGAGAGTCAGATATCACAAACGCAATGCCTAGTTCGCATTTACGAGGTATGGGTCTGGGTAGGAAACTTCCTATTTGCGATGTATCTGTCACATTTGCGAAGGGAACAGGGTTCGCAATTGAGAACCCAATGTCGTATTTGCGATGTTCCCCTTGAGCCTGTCAGTGCCGCAATTGCGAGAATTTCTTCGCAATTGTGAGGGCTCGCAATTGCTAACTCAGTGTCGTAATTGTGACATATGCAACTGAACAAAAGGTTAGAAAGTCGGGATTTCATATCATTCTATCATATTTTAGAATCCTAGGCTCGGTAGGAGATGATTTGGAGAGGGGTTTTTCATCTACAAACATTGGGTAAGTGATTCTAATCAATTTCCAACTATATTTCATGATTTTATCTTAGATTTAACATCAAATTTATGTGAAACAAAGAGGAAAATTGGGAAATTTTGTCAAATTTTTGAAAAATAAGAATTTGAGTTTTGAGAGTCGATTTGGACTCGAATTTTGAAAATAATCACATATATGGACTCGTTGGGTTATGGGTAGTCAGAATCTACCCTTGGACTCGCATTTTGACCGGGCGGGTCCCGGGTTAACTTATGCTAACTTTTTGAAAAAAGTGTAAAGATCATAGCTTTATCTATTGTAATTGTTTTTCCTTTCATTGTTTGATGATATTAAGTCAATTTTGGTTAGATTTGAGCCGTGTGGAGGCAAAGTTTAAGGGAAAAGCTATTTCTGAGGGTTGAGTTGGCCTAATTGAGGTAAGTATCTTGCGTAACTTTGTGTGGGGGGAAAAACTGCTTATGAATTGTGATTGATTATGCTATTTGTGTTATGTGAAAGTCGTGTACACAGGGTGACAAGTGGGTACACAGGTTATATATGGTATTTGACCGGTTTAGGTTATTTAGACTCTTTCCATGCCTTTAATTGAATTTTCATATCATGTTTTAATTCTAATTGTTAATCTATTCTTATATGTGTTAGTCTATCCTTACATGCCTTATTTGACTTTGTTAACACTTGTTCTACCTCTTACTTGTTGTTTTGCTCTTATATGCCTAGTTGAAGTTATTGCCTTCCTTATTTGCTTGTTACATCTTTAATTGTTGAATTACTTGTAATTGAAGTTGTTATTTCGTGAAATACCTTCTTGTTGAGTTATTGGTATTGAAGTTGTGAAAGCCATTATCACATTGAGGCGAAGTTGTTAATTATTGAGATATCTTTCTTATTGAACCAATTCACATTCATTGTTATTGTTGATATTCTTGTACACATTGTGGTTGAGCCATGTGCTATTATCGTGGAAACATTGATATTGTTGATTTTGGCAAGTTTTGGCATATGGGCACTTGTGGTGCGAGTTGTTATTATGTTGTGATATTGATGCACATGCGACAATATAAGGATAAGGTTTGATATGCATGCGGCGGTATAAGGTGGGATTTATGTGCGTGTTTCTAGTAAGGAAATTATTTGAAGCCACGCAGCGTCATAAGGTGGGCTAAAGTGCGTGTAGCTATTTCAGGAAAAATATTTTCAAAACTATCTAAATGTAAGGCTCACGCGGCGGTTTAAGAAAAGGCTGTGATTGAAATTTGAGAAATATGAATATGAGGCGGTACCTCAGTTGTGATTCTTGTTGTGCATCTCATGGTTGAAAGAGATTTTGGTTGAACTGTTCTTGTTTCTTTTATTCTTCCTTATTTTATCAGTTTGTTCCGTATTTGATTAATTGTGTTTCTCATTCATTGCTTCTTTATCGTTGTCTTTATGCTTACAATTTTGTCATTTACCATACATTATTAGACTTCCTCGTTATTATTCATCTCTCCGTTTTCCATTACATCTAGTTATTATATTTCTATTCCGTTTATCTTGTCCTAGTTGGTGTCTTGACCTGGCCTCGTCACTACTCTACCGAGGTTAGGCTTGATACTTACTGCGTACCATTGTGGTGTAGTCATGCTACGCTTCTGCATATCTTTTTGTGCAGATCCAGGTACGTCTGCCCGTGCTGGACATTAGTGATTGACTGTTAGCTGCCTTCCGAAGATGTCAAGGTATACCTGCTTGGTGTCTGCAAGCCTCAGAGTCACCTTCCATATCATTTCATTTTGTTGTTTTCTTATTCAGAGAGTTGTAGTATACATTCTAGATTATTCTGTAGAGCTTATGACTTAGTTCCACCAGTTTTGGAAAAAGTGTTGTTGAGATCCTATTTTGGAAGTTTATATGAGTTTATCAGTTTTGATCTAGTATTTTTATTGATTATTTTTGTTAATTATTTATGTTAAGTTATTATTAAATGTTAGGCTTACCTAGTCTTAGAGATTAGGTGCCATCACGACATCCTAAGGTGAGAAATTGGGGTCGTGATAGCTTGCCTAGCGAGTGGGTTAGGCGCCATCTCAAACTGTGATGGGATTTTGGGTCATGACAAGTTGGTAGAAGAGCTCTAGGTTCTAAGGTCTCAGAAGTCATGAGCAGGCCTAGTAAATTCTTGTGGATCGATATAAAGACGGCAATATCTATCGGCGAGAGGTTATAGGGGTTTAAGAACTTTTCACTTTATTGATTCCTTGTGGTACGACTTTATTTCAGCTTGAAGACTATATCTTCAATTCCTTCCTATTCATTCGTATGTGATATTGAGTACTCGATACCAGTTGGGCACTGGCGAGCGGTAATGATGTAGCAGATGTGGTGTGGGATTAGTTTCCCTTGTGTTACGAGGGCATACTACTATTGTCGCTTTGTTGAGGGGTATCCCATATATAGTAGCCTCGGTGTTGGTTTTTACCACATGTTCAAGACCATACATATTGTATTGTGATGCTTCAAATACTTGTCTTGGTGCGGTGATTCGAGATTGATTTGGAAGAATGATTCTCAACTAGGAAGGCTTAAGTTGGAAGAGTTGATGAAGTTTGACAATTATGTATTTGACCTCGGATCGGAGTTTTGATGATTCCGTTAGGTCCGGATGGTGATTTTGGACTTGGGCTTATGCCCAGATTTGCATTTGGATGTCTCTAGAAGGTTTCGATACTATTTGGCAAAAGTTGGCAATTTGAAGGTTTGGAAAGTTCATAAGTTTTACTGAGAGTTGATATTAATGATATCAGGTTCATATTGTTGTTCCAAGAGTTGGAATAGGTTTGTTATGTCATTTAGAACTTGTGTGCAAAATTTGAGGTCATTCCGAGTTGATTTGATATGGTTCGGCACGAGTGTTGGAAGTTAAAAGTTCAAAAGTTCATAAAGTTTGATTTGAGGTGCGATTCAAAAATTTGATGTTGTGATGTGAGAGTTGCGGCCTCAAGTAGGTACATGTTATGTTTTTAGACTCTTTGGCATGTTCGAACCGAGTTCCGTGGGGCTCGGTTGAGTTTTGGATCATTTCCATGTTCTTTGGCACTGCTGATTTTTGGTGTTTCAGTTCTTCATCGCGATCACTAAAATTAGGTCGCGATCGCATAGTGTATTATAGGAGCTGGGTATTTCCTTCATCGTGTTCGCGATTGTGTAATCGCATTAACGTACCTTTGTGAGGCCTAAGTATCGCTTCACATCTGTTAAATCGCGTTCGCATAGAGTTGAGCTGAGAGCTGGGGTTGGAGGAGTTTTTCTTCGCGTTTGCATGGTTCGAGTTCACGTTTCCGTAGTGTTATATGAGCGGTGCATCGCGTTCGCATGGTATATGTCACGAGCGTGTAGGGTAAGTTTTGGAGCCGTAACTTTTGTGCTTCGCGATTGCGAAGGAATTCCCGCGATCTCGAAGGATATTCCTGGAGCGGATGTATAAGTACCCATTTCGGACCCTTGAGTTATTTTATCACATTTTGAGTTGGGGAGCTCGGATTTGGGCGATGTTGGAGGCGATTTTCACCACATGGATTGGGGTAAGTGTTTTCTACTTGGTTTTGATTATATTCCATGATTCCATCTTCAATTTTAGCATTTGATTGATAATTTTAGAAGAGAAATTAGGGATTTTTGTCTAAATTTTTCTAAAGTGAATATTTGAGATTTGAACATCAATTCGAAGTCAGATTTGATAGAAATTCATATGGTTGGATTCGTAATTGAATGGGTTATCAAATTTGTGAGTTTTTTCGGGTTCCGAGGTGCGGGCCCATGTTTGACTTTTTAGTTGACCTTGGGCTTTGATTAAAGATTCAACCTTTATCGATTGAGTTTGTTTTTTAGAATTATTTGATATTTGTGAGTTACTTTTGGCTAGTTTCGAGCCGTTCAGAGATATATTTGCATGGGATGGCGTTTCTAGAGTGTCGTTTGGCTTGCTCGGTATCTGATTTGGCTTGTTCGAGGTAAGTAACATTTCTAAACTTAGAATTGAGGGTAATTATCCTTGGAAAACATGTTATTTGTGTTGTGATGGGGGTGACGCACATGCTAGGTGACGAGCGTGTGGGCGTGCACCGTGATAATCATGATTCGAGTTGATTTTTGTACTGTGCTACTATCTAGTCTTGTTTTATCCGTGCAATTCCTACTTGTTAGAGTAAATGAGCTGTGATTCATGATAGAAATCATGTTTTGGCTATGTGCTTATTCGATTGAGACCTATTGAGGCTATTTCTGTTGTTTTGAGCTACATGTTTTAATTGTATTTATACACCCAGTCATGGTTATTCATTTGCATATCATATCTCAGTCTCTAATCGCCATTCATGGTTACCTCGCATGTCTCATTGTTGTTCCTTATGTGTAGTTTTTGGGTTGAGTGATATGAGATCGTGAGCTCTTGAGACTTGAGAAATTGATGACTGAGGTGGGCCTAAGGGCTGTTTTTAGAGTGTTATTGTGGATCTGGTTGCATACCGCAGCAGGTCATATTGGCTTTACTATTATTATTTATTATTTTAGATCGGGATGCATGCCGCAACAAGCCTTATAGGCTTTTTATTAGCGTTTGGGAAGGATCCGCCCCTCCGGAGTCTGACATACCAGCAGTGAGCGCATGAACATTGATATATATACATGTGCTTTGGTGAGAGGCTTATGATCCAGGCACCCGTACAGTGCTGAGTGATGGTGTGTGTGAGACGAAGTGGGCATTTGAGACAAACATCTTGAGTATATTGAGGGTGAGAGTACTTGGGGATATCACCGTAAAATCATTCATTTGACATGTATACTTGGCTTGTAGGCATCGATATGTATTTTTACTCATTCTAGATGGTACTGTGACATTCATGATTTCACATGTAGGCACATAGATGAATATTCCTCATGCTAGACTGTATATGGTAATTGATGACTTGACATGTAGGCATAGAGACGTATTTTCCTCACGCTAATTGGTAAGCAAAAATTCTTATCTGGTGTTGTGAATTGGAAATATAGTTCTATTTATAGACTCATGTTTAGTTGATTTTCAGTTGTAATATCTCGACTTGACTGTTATTCCTGGAAAGCATGTCTAATTTTCCATAACTATGAACGAGCTAAGCATAATATCTTTTGAGCTATTACTTTTACTGCCTCCATTATATTATTATGAGTTAATATTGGCTATTGGTGTTGGAGACAGACCTTTTTTTGATCTCGTCATTGCTTTCAACCTAAGGTTAGGTTTGTTACTTATTCAGTACATGGGTCGGTTGCGTGCAGATTTTGGAGTAGATGTTGCTGTGTATGGAGGGAGATGGCATTGAAGATGTATTTGCGTTCCGGTTATAATTGCATCTTATTCTTGGTAGCTTTAGGTTTATAAATCTGTTTATGTATATTTTGAACCAATGATGTATTTATTTTATACTAGCTTTGTAAACTCTAAGTCGTAAAAGCTCATGACTTGTACTACCAATCCTTAGGATCTTGTTTAAAAAGCTCAGTTATTTTATTAATTGATTCCGGTTGTCCTATTTGATGTATGTTGTCTATCATTTGGCTTACCTAACGGGTGTTGGAAGTTGAGAGTCTTGCGGATTGGTATGATGACGTCCATACCTAACTTCGAGAGGCTACATGGCATTTAGGTTAAATTTCCCATCTTTCTTTTATTATCGTGCGACATTGATTCAGCTTGAAGCGTATCTCTTGAATTCCTTCCACTCACTCATATGTTATGCTGAGCACTTGGTATCATCTGTGCATCGTCGGCTTGCGATTCCATAAATGAGTGCGAGATGTATTTTTTGTGTTTTGGTGATGGGCAAGTCTGGAGGACTTGAGGTCAGGGTTCGACCGTAGCTTGGGCTCGGTGGTTTTAGTTGTGCAAATATGTGCTTTTAGGCTTATATGTCTGGTAGTATCCCTAGAGTGGGATTTATGGCTCGGTTAGTGGTTGGATAGCTATATGATGAATATGAGGTGATGATGGGATGTGTTCAAATGGCTTTGATGTGACGAGAAGGATTGCTTGGGATGTAAAAATGACTATTGGTTGCTTGATTTCTGTTTTGATGTGTTGTATAATCTCGAGTTATGATCATGTTGAGGGATATTTCATGTTGTCTAGTTATAGGATGAAGTGGATTCTTATGTCTTGTTGACGAGTTTAGACTCGAGAAGATTAAATGATTCCATGATGGTCGTGGCCTTGGTAGGGCGTAGCAAAATGCCAATTTGAGGCTAAGCAGATGGGTTATCTCCTGCGGGGTGGCCTACGGATGTGTGATCCTCATGATGTTGTGTGGAGAGATGTTTCTACCAGTGGATTATATGTGTTGTGATTGAGTTGGATCAGTTGAGAAAGTTGAGTTGACTGTCACGAGGGTGAATGCGAGCTTAGCAGATGATTTAAGGTATTTTATGGGTTGTTTTGCATGAGCTTATGAAGAATTTAGTTGAGTTTCAGCGCGAGATTATGGCATTAATAGAGTATGGGTATTGTGAGTTATCGGATGTTTTGTTCTATGGATTTGAGCCAAGTGGGAGAGTCTGCTATCGGCGATTTAATTGCATGGTTAGGTGTTATATTGGTTTCGGTCTAAGGCATACTTGTGGACCGGTTATGACTTGTAGAGGTTGGTTTTGAGGATGACTTAAGCAAGGAAATTTCTGGATGTATGACGTGTTGCACTTTATGGATATATGGAAGTCTCGGAATGGTTTAGGTTTGCTGTTCATTGTGGATGTAATATACTAAGAAAAAGGATTCACTCAGTTGCTTAGAGATGTGGATTACTCCTTGGGCATTGGTGTGCTAATGGGGCACAAGTCGTTCGGCTCATTTTCGGCGGTGCTTTTGAGATTTGAATGGGGTGGATAACTCCGGAGAAGGTTCTAAAGAATTCAAGATTCATATGTGGCATTTGAGGATTTCCCGAATTTGTATATGGCTAAGATTTGAGATTTGCATTAGATGGTGTCGATACGTGCAGTATTTCTCAATCATTATGGATTCTATATTTAATATTAGAGAGATTAAGGAAATGACTTTAGATTCACATAAGGTCTCTTCAGAGTGGGTAACTCGAATGCAATATTTTGGGTCCTCGAGAGAGAATACAGTGGCTTATGTGCTTTAAGATGACGTGATTTCATGCTAGGATCTCTTGTGGTGAGCTTTGGGTAAGGATCGTGGTGTTCTGGAAAGGATACACATTAACTTGAAGGCAATTCAGAAGGAACTAGGAGAAATAGGACAACTTGGTGGTAGATCAGATCAACATGGTAATGGAAATTATCGGTTCTTTGGGTTCTTATGATGTGGTGAGACTTTACCGGTGATTTGTGGCGGTACTCTTGGTTTGGAAACTTGTGTGACTTGGTTGAGATAGAGGGATTCAGTATGATGGGTTGGTCTTGTGCTAATGGGTTTCGAGGAGTTCTCGATGATTCCTACCACGACTTGAGATAGATATTTTCTACCGGCATGAGGAGTATGTTGCATATTGTGATTTTCTCCTGGATGGGATAAAGTGGAAGGTTTCTAGCTAATTGAGTATGTATTCTGCTTGTGACTTGGAGTTAATAATGGGGGTCTCATGTTTTCATATGATGGCGTGATAAATGCGGTGCGTTGTGGGGGATTGAGATTTGCATGTACAAGGTGGCGGTTCAGTTTTGGACGGAATGCCATGAATTTTAGACAATATGGATGATCTCAGATGTTTAGATGAATGCTATTACTAATTGGTATTATCTGAGAGAGGTGCGCATTTTAGAAGGCGCACTATGCTCTCACTTCGGATGCTTCATTGGTATTGCGGTACCCACCTGGTTGATTGACGACTGATATTCAGATTTTTCTATGTGGAACGGGAGAATTATATAAGTATTTCTCATGGGATGATTGCGTATGAGAGTTGTGTTAGTCATTCGGTGGTGGAGTTGGGATCAGCTATGGTGATTCATGTGTTATATGGATATGGAAAATGGGAGTTCTCAGAAGCAGATTGTTTCGTGGTTGCGGAGTGTGAATATGTGGCAAACGTTAGCCATATGGTATTATGTGTTATAGTTAAGTCATCATTTTGGAGGGTTATTTACCCATTTGGGGATGACTGAAGTTGATTTGGAGGCTCATTGGTATGCCCAATGCGGATGCGTATTCTACACCGGGTTGGATTTATTGACTTAGCAGTGCTAGTGTTGAGGGGTGTGTTATTCGGTTAGAGTTGAGCTTGTTTGTATTATGATATGTTCTATGTGTTACTTTTCTATACTACGATGCGTTGTGATCTGTTGGTTATATGCATAGTTCTGTTTGGGCCTTGTAGCGGAATTCGAGCGAGATGGCTCTTGTGGTGTTGAATGATTAATTGTGCCTTGGTTATAGTATTTTCGGGTTGTGGTATATTGTGTTATTCGCTTCTCCATGGTTATGGTCATGCACTTCGTGTACTTGATGTCGAATTGCGTGTGGTTGCTAATTTTGAGCATTGTGGATTGAAGTATTTCATATGGACCGGTGTTTAGATGGGGTCACGCATTGAAGCGGGGTTATGTTGGGATATGATCCTTTGTGATAGATTCGTGTGTCTTGGTTCTACTATGTGTGATGGGTTCATAGCATTGCGTTTGTGGTGGTACTTGTTGAGCTTGCGGGACGGTTCTCTTGTTTGAGTCATTTTCCATGTTTGAATACATTTGAATTATTGCTTATTGGTGCACGGATTGCACAATTTGTGGCTTTAGGTTGTATTGGTTCGGAACTATAGTAGAATAGCTGTGTTTGATGAGATGAGGTAATTGGACCTAGAATGGGTGCTACAAGATTTGATTACGGTATGTTTGGAAGAATAATATCCGAAATCGGCTTAGAATTTTACTTTGGCTCTTGTCGGACGAGAGGGAGCTCCATGACTTGTTGATCTGATGAGTGGTTAAGAGTTTCTGTGTGTTTCTTTCATCATCGGCAATGTGCAAAGATTTTGAATGAGGTTTTATTTGATATGAGGTTTATTACCGGTACTGGGTTTGTTTTTGAGCAGCCACTGTGATCCAAAATTATTGCTACGAGTATGCGCGTTTTGTGGTATATCATGTGATTACATATTGGGTTATGGTTATGGCTTGATACAACTTGTTCAGACTTATACAATGTGTAGATGCGAAATTTGTGTCTTGTAATAAATTCCGGATGTTGGAAATTGGGTTCTAAGGTTTATAGACTAAGGTTGATGTGAGGATCTTCAGTTATGTTGCATTGTCAGGCGTATATGAATTGGGGTGATGTGGTATCACCCTAGGGTATGTGCAAGGTGAGTTTACACAATGATTTGATGGCTTTGGAATAACTCTTGGCACGTTCGAGGACGAACACATGTTTAAGTGGGGGAGAATGTAACGACCCAACTGGTCATTTTGAGCATCTGTGTTCCATTCAGCTGTTTGAAGTCTTGAGTAGCTTCATATGATGTAGTATGTCTTATGTTAATCGTCGGTTTTGGTTTTCAGGTGATTCGAGATTGATTTAGAAGAATGATTCTCAATTAAGAAGCCTTAAGTTGGAAGAGTTGACCAAGTTTGAATTTTGTGTATTTGACCTCGAATAAGAGTTTTGATGGTTTTGTTAGGCCCGGATGATGATTTTAGACTTTGAGCCTATGCCCGGATTTGCATTTAGATGTCTCTAGAAGGTTTCAACACTATCTGGCGAAAGTTGGAAATTTAAAGGTTTGGAAAGTTCATAAGTTTGACTAGGAGCTGATCTTAATGATATAAGGTCCAGATTGTTTTTCCAGGAGGTGGAATAGGTTCGTTATGTCATTTTGAACTTGTGTGCAAAATTTGAGATCATTACGAGTTGATTTGATATGGTTTGACACGAGTGTTGGAAGTTGAAAGTTAAAAGGTTCATTAAGTTTGATTTGAGGTGCAATTTGCGTACCTTTGTGAGGCATGAGCATCGCGTTAGTGTCCGTTAAATTGCGTTCGCATAGAGTTGAGTTGAGAGATGGGTCTGGAGGATTTTCTCTTCGTGTTCGCGTGTTCTAGGCCACGTTCGCGTAGTGTTATATGAGCAGTGCATCAAGTTCGCGTGGTATATGTCGCGAACGCGTAGGGTAATTTTTAGAGCCATGACTTTTGTGCTTCGCGACCGTGAACGAATTCCCGCGATCGCGAAGGGTATCCCTCGAGCAGACTTATAAGTACTCTATTTCGGACCTTTGAGTTATTTTATCACATTTTGTTGGGGAACTCGGATTTGGGCGATTTTTACCACATGGATTGGGGTAAGTGTTTTCTACTCGGTTTAGATTATATTCCATGATTTCATCTTCGATTTTAACATGTGATTGATGATTTTAGAAGAGAAATTGAGGGACGGGGTTGGTCTACATTTTTCATAAGTGAATATTTGAGATTTGAACATCGATTTGGAGTCGAATTTGAGTGAGATTAGTATGGTTAAACTTATAATTAAATGGGTTGTCGGAATTTGTTGATTTTGTCGGGTTCCGCAGTGCGGGCCTGGGTTTCACTTTGGACTTTGATTAAAGATTCAACCTTTATCGATTTTGTTTGTTTCTTTTGGCATTATTTGATATTTTTGAGTTGCTTTTGGCTAGTTTTGAGTTGTTCGAAGGTTGATTTTCATGGGATGGTGTTTCTAGAGTATTGTTTGGTTTACTCGGTATCTGATTTGGCTTGTTCGAGGTAAGTAACATTTCTAAACTTAGAATTGAGTGTAATTATCCCAAAAAACATGTTATTTGTGTTGTGTTGGGGTGACGCATATGCTAGGTGACGGGCGTGTGGGCGTGCACCGTAGTAATCATGATTCGGGTTGATATTTGTACTGTGCTGCTAGCTAATCTTTTATATATGTGTAATTCCTACTTGTTAGAGTAAATGAGCATTGATTCATGCTAGAAATCGTGTTTAAGCTATGTGCTTATTCGTTTGAGACCTATTAAGGCTATTTCTGTTATTTTGAGTTACCTGTTTTAACTGTATTTTTACACTCAGTCATGGTTCTTCATTTGCATATCATATCTCAGTATCTGTTTGTCATTCATTGTTACATCACATGTTATCATTGTTATTGCTTATGTGTAGTTGTTGGGCTGAGTGATATGAGATCGTGATCTCTTGAGACTTGAGAAATTGATGATTGAGGTGGGCCTAAGGGCCATGTTGAGAGTGTTATTGTGGATCGGGCTGCACGCCGCAGCATGCCATATTGGCTTTACTATTATTATTTATTATTGTGGATTGGGCTGCATGCCACAGCAGGACTTATAGGCTTTTTATTAGTACTTGGGCAGGATCCGCCTCTCCGGAGTCTGAGATATCAGCAGTGAGCGTAGGCATATTGATATATATGTATATATATACACGTGATTTGGTGAGGGGCTTATGAGCCAAGCACCCGTACAGTGCTAAGTGATTGTGTGTGTGTGACAAAGTGGGCATTTGAGACAAACAACTTGAGTATGTTGAGGGTGAGAGTACCTGGGGATATTACCGAGACATCATTCATTTGACATGTATCTTTGGCTTGTAGGCATGGAGATGCATTTTTCCTCATGCTAGATGGTACTGTGACATTCATGATTTGACATGTAGGCATAAAAATGTATATTCCTCATGCTAGACGGTATATGGTATTTGACGACTTGACATGTACATTCACATGTAGGCATAGAGATATTTTCCTCATGCTAATTATTAAACGTAAATTCTTATCTGGTGTTGTGAATTGGAATACAGTTCCATTGATAGACTCATGTTTAGTTGATTTTCAGTTGTAATATCTGGACTTGACTGTTATACCTGAAAAGCATGTCTACTTTTCCGTAACTATGAACAAGCTGAGCATAATATCTTTTGAGCTAATACTTTTACCGCCTCCATTTTATTATTGTGAGTTAATATTGGCTATTGTTTTTGGAGACTGACCTTCTTTCGAGCTTGTCACTGCTTTCAACCTAAGGTTAGGTTTGTTACTTATTCAGTACATGAGGTCGGTTGTACTCATACTATACTCTTGCACCTTGCGTGTAGATTTTGGAGCTGATGTTGTTGTGTATGGAGGGAGCTAGCATTGAATATGTACTTGCATTTCGATTATAACTGCCTCTTATTCTTGGTAGTTTTAGATTTCTATTTATCTTTATTTTGAACCGATGACGTATTTACTTCGTACCAACTTTGTAAACTCTGAGTCTTAGAAGATCATGACTTGTACTACCAATCCTTGGAATCTTGTATAGAAAGCTTGGTTATTTTATTTATTGATTCTGGTTATCCTATTTGAGGTGTGTTGTCTATCATTTGGCTTAAATGACGGGTTGGGTTAGGTACCATCACGACTAGCTGGATTTTGGTTCTTGACACCTCATAAGAAGGATTATCTGGTTCGTGATTTGGAGTTGGTAGCTATCGTGCACGTACTTAAGACTTGGAGGCATTATTCGTATGGTGTGTCATGAGAGGTTTATACTTATCGCCGAAGTCTTTAACATTTGTTCAAGTAGGAGGATTTGAATTTGAGGTAGCAGAGAATATGGGTAGTTTGGTATTTATTCTAGAGGAGGAGAGGCATTTGTCTATGGATGTTCGAGCCTTGCTAATGGTGTGGTGAGATTTGATATTTATGAGCCTAGTAGAGTTCTTACTTGTGTGGTTGCACGATCATCCTTATTTCAGAGCATTAGGGCTCGTCAGTATGATATCCTTATTTTCTTATCCTTAAGGACATAGTTTTGCGAGTGGTGCTAAGGTGGCAGTCATGGAGATGATGGTGTATTATGATTTCAGGGTCGTATTTGTATTCCTATTGTGGACGGTTTGAGAGAGCCGATATTTTAGGAGACTCATAGTTCGTGTAATTCTATTCGTCCGGGTGTTACGAAGATGTATCGTGATTTGAAGTAGCATTATTGGGTGAAGGATGAAGAAGGACATTGTACATATCTCGCAGTGTTTGAATTATTAGCCAGTCAGGTATGAGCAATAGGGACCAGGTGGTTTGCTTCGGAGGATGGCTATACCGTGGTAGAAGTGGGAGCACATAATTTTGGGATATGGTGGTAGGGTTTCCACGGACCTTGAAGAAGTTTTATGCTATTTGGGTCACTGTGGATACTTGATTAAGTCTGTGCATTTCATTCCGGTGATTACTTCGTACATTTGGAGAGTTCGAATATGACGAGAGGGGGCTGCTTGAGATACAAAGGGAATATAAATAGTTGATTATCACCTTGGTGTGCAATACAATCTTAAGTTTTGGATGTGTTAATGGAACTTTCAGTTGTTCATTAGTGGAATGAAACATTTGTTTCAACATGTGGACAAGTGCAGACTCGGGAGGATCAATTGTTAAATTGTTCGAGTCTTAATGAATTGATATGACTTGTGAAAGATAAGAGTTTTTCACCAAGGATATGATGAGCGGATATTTATTATCATAATATTGTGGTTAGATTGGGTTGCACGCGACAACGATATTTTGAGTGGATCACGTTGCACGTTGTAACAATATTATTATTCGTGTACCGGGTTGCATGTTGCAACAGTGCTTGGATATGGATCAGTCCCTCCAGAGTCGGGTGATTATCCATATTACGTTAGGCCCTATGAGCGCAAACACCGAGATGGGTGCTAGTTGGGACACTTGGCTAGTGTCAGATATATGATTTTTTGCAGTGAGGTTTTGATATTAGATTATGAGCATGCGTTGGTAGCCTCGACTTATGCAACGATTCTTAAATATATATGAATGTTGACTGACTCATTTCATGATTATGAAAAGAATTAGAAAACTGATATTATATTCTATCTTTTTATCTGAAAAGCATATCTAAATTCCAGTTTTACTGTATTTTTACGATGGACTTGATTGATTATATCATACTTTATCCATTTTCTAATTACGTTTCATATTCTTATTGAACTTTTCACCGCACATACATCAGAGCAACTGGCTCGTGGTTATCAGACACCGAGGGTTTTGGCTTTGTAGCTAGTCATTGCAGTTCAACCCGAGATTAGATAATCCTTGACTGTTGAGGAGCAGAAAAGGCTAGAGCGATTCTAAAGACTTCATGCTCCTCATTTCAGTGTCTAGCCTACTGAGGCTTTACAAGTTTTTCTTGATCAATGCCATCGGATTCTATGCATATTAGGTTTAGCGGACTAAAATAGGGTTCATTTTACTACTTTCCAGTTGGCAGGACCAGCATACAAGTGATGACAGACTTATGAGTTTGAGTAGGTTAGCTGGTGCAAAACCACTTACTTGGTCTCAGTTTTCACTTCTCTTCTTGGAGAAATTCATACCATAATCTCACGGAGATGAGTTACGTAGTGAGTTTGCGCATCTATGCTAAGAGGGCTTGACTATGACCCAGTACGAGATGAGATTTACCGAGTTAACTTGTCATGCTGTGTTTTTGGTCCCTACTGAGAGAGAGAGAGAGAGAGAGAGAGAGAGAGAGAGAGAGAGAGAGAGAGAGAGAGTCATAAGGTTCATTGAGGCCTCAAATATGATATCCGATATGGTATTCCGAGAGGTAGAGACTGATACTAGTTTTCACCAAGCGGTTAAGGTTGCCTGGCACATAGAGCGTGTTCACACACAGGAGCGAGAGAAGCGGGAGGCTAAGAGGACCCATGGTTAGGTTGGTTTTAGTGGTGCCTCATCTGGAGGCCAGGCACATCACATTTGAGGTTGTCCTTTTAGGATCGCTCATGCAGCTCATCACGTTTCTCGCGATTCATCAGTCAGCCCTAATTCATATAATGCCCACCCTGGCCAGCTATCTTTCAATGCATTGCCAGTATAGAGGTCATATAATTCTCCTTCTGCTTAGAGTTCTACGGGCGGATATTCAGGTTCTCAAGGTCAGTCACTATGTCAGCAGCCTCACTAGAGGAGGGATTATTTTGAGTGTAGGGACTTGAGCTATCTCAAGAGGGATTTCCCTAGGCTTTTGAGCAGTGTACCACATCAGGGCACGTAGTTCATAGTTCTAGCGCCAGCAGCTACACCACTCGCACAGCCAGCTAGGGGTGGAACTCAACTTGTTCATCTTAAAAGGGGAAATTAGTTAGGTGGTGGACGTGCCCGTTGTTATGCATTCCTGGCAAGACCAAAATTTGTTCCTTTGGATGTCATGATCACATGTAATAATTCAGTGTGCCTGGCAAGACCACATGTAAGGTTGTTCCTGGCAAGACCATGTTCATGTATCTATACATGTTGGTGATTCTATTATAGTAGATCGTGTGTATCGGTCTTGTGTGGTTACCATTGGGAGTTATGAGACTAGGGTTGATCTTTTATTACTCAATATGGTCGATTGTAAGGTGATTTTGGGTGTGGATTGGCTATCTCTGTACCATGTTATTCTTGATTATTACGCTGAGACTGTGATGTTGACGATGTCGGGGTTGCCAAGGTTAGAATGGAGGGTTTCTATGTGTCACACTCCTGGTAGAGTGATTTTTCTTGAAGGCACAACAAATGATTGAGAATGTGTGTTTGTCATATCCGGCCTGAATGATGTTAGTGTTAATACTCCTACTAGTGTGTCAGTTCCAGTAGTGAGAGATTTTTCAGATGTATTTACTATAGACCTACCGGGCATTCCACCCAATAGGAATATTGATTTTGGCATTGATTTGGACTGAGGCACTCAACCCATAGCTATTCCACCATATCACATGCCACCAGTGGAGTTGAAGGTATTGAAGGAATAGTTGTAGGAGTTGTTGGCTGAGGGTTTCATTAGGACGAGTGTGTCACCTTGGGCGCACCTGTATTATTTGTAAAGCATAAGGATGGTTCTATTAGAATGTATATTGACTACAGGTAGTTGAATAAGGTTACCATCAAGAACAAGTATCCACTGCCTTGCATTGATGATTTTGTTTGACCAACTTCAGGGTGATAGGGTGTTCTCAAAGATTGACTTGAGATCGGGTTATCATCAATTGAAGATAAGGGATTCAGACATTCCTAAGCTGGCTTTCAGGACTCGCTATCGGCATTATGAGTTTTTTTATGTCTTTTAACTTGACTAATACCCCAACGACTTTCATGCATTTGATTAACAGTGTGTTCTAGCCTTATTTTCATTCTTTTGTCATTGTGTTCATTGATGATATCTTGGTACAGTCCTGTAGTAGGGAGGAGCACGGTCAGCATTTGAGGATGGTACTTTAAGTACTGAGGGCGAAGAAGTTGTATGCTAAACTCTCCAAGTGTGAGTTTTAGTTGTATTCAGTGACATTGTTTTGGGCCACATGGTGTCCAATGATGGAATCATGGTGGAACCAAAAAATATTGAGGCAGTTCAGAGTTGGCCCAGACTTTCTACCCCTACGGAGATCAGGAATTTCTTAGGATTGGTTGGTTACTATTATCGGTTTTGTAGGAGGATTTTCATCTATACCAGCTCCGTTTTCTAAATTGAATTAAAAGGGTGCTTTATTCAGATGGTTGGGCGAGTGTGAGGAGGACTTTCAGAAGCTCCAGATTGTTTTGACTATGACTCATGTTTTGGTATTGCCCTCAGGATCGAGGATGTATATTGTTTATTATGATGTTTCACGTGTTGGTCTTGGTTATGTGTTGATGCAGGATGGTAGGGTGATTTACTATGCATCATGCTAGTTGAAGCCAAGTGAGAAGAACAATTTGATCCATGATTTGGAGTTGGCAGCTATTGTGCACGCACTCAAGATTTGGAGGCATTACTTATATGGCGTGTCTTGTGAGGTTTACACTGATCATCAGAGTTACAAGCACTTCTTTAAACATAAGGATTTAAATTTGAGGCAACATGGATGGTTTGGGTTGTTGAACGATTATGATATCACTATTTTGTATCATCCGAAAAAGGCCAATGTGGTAGCAGAGCCTTGAGTAGAAAGGCGAAGAGTATGGGGAGTTTGGCATTTATTTTAGTAGTGGAGAGGCCCTTAGCTATGGATGACCAGGCATTGTCAGATGATTGGTGAGACTGGATATGTTTTAGCCTACCAAAGGTTTTACTTGTCTCGTTGCGCAGTCATCCTTGTTTGAGCGAATCAAGGCTCGCCACTATCATGATCCTACCATATCTTACCAGATATTTTTGAGCCTACCAGAGTTGTTTCTTGTGTCGTTGCACAATCATCCTTGTTTGAGCGTATCAAGGCTCGCCAGTATGGTGATCCACATTTGCTTGTCCTTAGGGACATGGTGCAGCGATGTGGTGCCAAAGAGGTGGCTATTGATGATGATGGTTGTGACTTCAAAGTTGGATTTGTGTTCCTAATGTTGATGGCTTGAGAGAGTGGATTCTTGAGTAGGCTCACAGTTCGAGGTATTCTATTTACCTAGGTGTTACAAAGATGTATTGTGATTTGAAGCAACATTATTGGTAGAGAAGGATAAAGAAGGACATTGTTGGGCATATTGCACGGTGTTTGAATTATCAACATGTCAAGTATGAGCATCAGAGACCATGAGGTTTGCTTTAGAAGATTCATATACCAGAGTGGAAGTGGAAGTCTATTACTATGGACTCTTTGGTATGGTTGTCACGGATTTTGAGGAAGTTTGATGCGATTTGTATCATTGTGGATCGGTTGACCAAATCAGCGTATTTCGCTCCGGTTATGACTTCTTATACTTTGGAGAAATTGGCTAAGATCTAAATCAGAGAGATTGTTCGCTTCGATGGTGTACCTATTTCTATCATCTTGGATCGCGACACTTAGTTTACATTGCACTTTTAGAGAGCTAATCAGTATGAGTTGGGCATGTAGGTTGAGTTGAGTACTACATTTCACCCTCAGAAGGATGGGTAGTCTGAGTGGACAATTCAGATTTTGGAGGATATATTAGGGGCCTACGTTATTGATTTCCGGGGTCAGTGGGATCCGTTTCTAACTTTGGTGGAGTTTGCATACAACACAAGCTACCAGTCTAGTATCCGGATGGCTCCATTAATGTCGTTCTTCGGTTGGTTGGTTTGATCCTAGTAAGGCTAGGTTATTGGGCATAGATTTGGTTCGTGATGCTTTGGATAAGGTGAAGTTGATTCGGGAGAGGCTTCGTACAACGCAGTCCAGGTAGAAGAGTTATGCTGATAGGAACGTTCATGATGTGGCATTCATGGAGGGTGAGAAGGTCCTTCTTAAAGTTTCTCCTACGAAGGGCGTGATGAGGTTCGGGAGGAAGGGAAAGTTGAGTCCTCGGTATGTTGGTCCATTTAAGGTTTTGGAGAGAATGGGTGAGGTGGCTTACATGCTTGCTTTGCCAACCAGCTTGTCGAGAGTTTACCCCGTGTTTCATATTTCTATGCTTCAGAAGTATCATGAAGATAAGTCACATGTTTTTTACTTCAACACTGTGCAGTTGGATGAGAATCTGGCTTATGAGGAAGAGTTGGTGGCCATTTTAGATAGGCAAGTTCAGAAGCTCAGGTCTAAGGAGATTGCATCAGTGAAGGTCCATTTGAGAGATCAGTCGGCTGAGGAGGCGACTTGGGAGACCGAGCATGACATGTGGAGAATATACCCTCACCTTTTTGGTACTTTGGGTATGATTCTAAACTCATTCGAGGACAAATGTTTGTTTAAGACGGGGAGAATGTAGCGACTGGATCAATCATTTTGTGAATTTGAGCCCAATTTTCCATTTGATGTTTCTCGTATGCTTGTTTGTTGTTTGATGACTTGATGGGATGGTTGGTTTGGTTTCGGGGAGGTTTTTGAGTGAATTGGAACACTTAGTTCCTTTGTTTGAAGCTTAAGTTGTAAGAGTTAAACTAGGTTTGACTTTTGTATGGAAGTTAACGAACTTAATAGAAGCTCAACTTATGCTTTGATCGTCGATTCTTGATTTTGATGTTAGTTATGGTGTTTTGAGAATTTTGGCAAGTTTTGATAAGGTATTGGGACTTGTTGGCATGATTGAATAGGGTCCCCGTGGACTCGGGTGTGTTTCGGGGTAGTTTCGGACCATTTCTCTTTGATTGGGAATTGCTGGTTTTCTAGTGTTTAGCAATGCTTCACGATCGTGGAGCTTGTCTCGCGATCGTGGAGAAAGGAAAACTGACAATCGAGATTTTCCTCTTCGCGTTCGCGTGGATGGAGTTCATGGAGAGATGGGAGCAGGAGCATTGCGTTCGCGTGCAGGAGGCCGCATTCGCGATTGAGTGATGCCAGGTAGAAGGATTGCCTTCGCGTTTGCGAACTAGGATCGCGTTCGTGTAGGCTTAGAAGGTCAGACACCACGTTCATGAGGGGAACTTCGTGTTCGCAAAGTGGAGCAGCAGCTGGACTGATTTTTGGCCTTCGTGGTCCCGAAGGGTGTGTCGCAATCTCGATACATACCACTGGGCAGATTATTTTATGGGTAAATTTTGAGATTTAGCCATTTTTTAAATATTTTTGGACCCTAGATTTGGGAGAGCCGATTTTGGCTCGGAGATTTTCACACAAGACTTTGGGGTAAGTGATTTCTACACATTTTATGTATTATTTCAAGAATCTACATGGATTGTTCCCACCCAAAATATGGAATTTCGAGGGAAATTCGGGGGGTTTTCCTACAACTTAAGAGAGTGAAATTTGAGTATTTGAGGGTCGAATTAGACTTGGTTTTGGAATCTAATCACATGTTTGGACTCGTGAGGTTATGGGTAGTCGGGATCTACCCCTTGATTCGGTCTTTGACCATGTAGGCCTAGTTGATTTTTTTTGACTTTTTGGGAATTGAATAAAGATAGATTTATTGTTTGGAATTGATTCTTATAACTTTATTTGATGTTACTGAGTTGTGTTTTGCTAGATTCGAGTCGTTCGGAGGCCGATTTGCCATGGAAGGCATTTTTGGAGCATTGATCTTTACTTGTTTGAGATAAGTATCTTGTCTAGCCTTGGTTTGAGGCACTAGCTGCTTGAATTGTTGATGATGTCTATGTGCCAAGGGTGATGCACATGCGGAGGGATGAGCATGTGTGCATGCATCGAGTTTTATCCATGTTAGAGGTTGTCCTTAGGTTGCGTTCTATCTTGTATTGGATACTATGCTTCTTGCTATCATGCTTCATATGTTTGTACCCCTTCGTGAGCTTTTTGATCATGTTAGAGATCATGTGTAGGCTAATTTCATGTACAAACATGATAATTGCTGTTTTGTGGCGTATTTGCCTAATCTGAGCTGTGGTAGCACACGTCGCACATGCATACATCATAGCATGTTACTTTTATCAGTCTATGAGTATGTGATTTGATATCCATTATTCGTGTGTATATATATATATATATATATATATATATATATATATATTCTTGTATATGATTTTTGAGTGATATGGACTGGATTGGCAGCACGTGAGTGATTCGTGCGGTTTGAGCTATGATAGCATATAGTGGTCCATGCGATTGTTATATTATGGCACGTTAGTTGTCCATGTAACATGTCGATAAGGATCCATCCCCTTGGTTTGTCCTCTCATGTTTCTCTCTTGATGACGTACACGCGGTATGAGAAAAATTTATTAGTGTTAGGTTTTTGCATCTCTTCTCTATTTGCAAACACCTCGGGTGTATACATGATTTTATCGCATATCTTCTCTATATGCTAGTTATGGAATGTATACATACCTCTTTATGCACATCTTCTCTATATTCTGCTTTGACTGAAGGATGAACACACGGTAAATATCTTTTGTATATGTTAACATATGCACATTTACTTGATTATTTATGCATATCTTCTCCATATGCAAATGTTGATGATTCATTGGTGATAGTCGCATATCGTCTTTATATGCTGAGATTTTAAACTGTTATAAGACTTGTGCACATCTTCTTTATGTGCACTGATTGATTATACATGTATATCATGCTTAGTTAGGCACCATTACTATGTACTTGTATATTTATGACTGAGCAGGTTGTTAAGTAAGTATCATTGGTAATTCTTTCCATTACTATCTCGCCGAGGTTAGCCATGATACTTATAGAATATATGGGGTCGGTTGTACTTAGACTATATTCTGCACTTAATTGTACAGATTCCGGAGTTGGACCCAGTCGAGCTTTGTGAGCTGAGTTGGTTGTTGTGTTATGGAAACCGAGGTAGAGTTTCTTCCTAATCGCAGTCCCTCGCATCTCTTCCTATTTTCCTTTATTTTTGTTGTTGTTTCAGTTAGTATTCCTATATTTCACACTTGTATTCGTACTGTAGAGATCATGACTTAGTGTTACCAGTTCTGGAGAGTTGTATTATGATTTGACATTATCTATGGTTATTTGTCTTTCAAACTTATCTATTATGTAATTCGTTATCATGTTTCATTATTGTTGTATAGCTAGCTTGCCTAACGAGTAAGTTAGATGCCATCACGACTGCTGGTGATTTTAGGTTGTGAAAATAGTGATGCAAATTGGATTACTGGATCAACCAAATCTAAATCCACACGTGGATATATTTTTTCCATTGGTGGAGGATAAATATCTTGAAAGCCATCCAACCAGACATGCATTGTCTTTTTTATGAACGAGTCTAGCTTTAGACAAAGCTGGTAAAGAAGCTGAATGAATCCGGAATTTCTTAGAAGATATTTTATTTTAGCCCAAATCGTTGGCCGCTATAGACATACATTGAGATAGTCAAAGCAATAGAAAGGGTTGAGAGCGTGATTTATAAAAAAGAATCTCGTCATATGCGGTGAAGATACAAAACCGTTAGACAACTATTCTCTAGTGAAATTTTTACAATTTACTACATAAAGTCAAGAGATAATATATCGGATCCATTTATAAAAGACCTAACTAGAAAGGTAGTTGAGAGATCATTGAGGTAAATAGGACTATGGCTGAGGAAAAGTTATCTAATCTACTTAGAAGACAGATCTAGGGTCAACGAGATCAAATAGAGTTAGGATTGACGGTTTAACATATTAAACAAAGATTTTAGTCTATTGTCGTGATGAGACAATGTTCAGTTACAAGGATAAGGCGTTAAGGCTTTTTAATTATTTTTAAGTTTGATATAGAATTACAAATAGTGTATCTATAGGATTATACGTTTAGGAATCACCTATATAAGTGTGAAGTGTTAGCCGCTTCAAGGAGAATTATGTAAGGTCAATTATCTATGCTCTTATGGAATCGGATAGTGTTCATGGCCGAAAAGAACACAATATTAATAACCAAAGACAACTAAAGGTTAATTGTGTGACTTACATTGTCTAGGTATATACCAGAGATCGACTGTTCAAAGATATCAAGTCTACCGATTGACCTAGTATATCTGATATATGTTCACTACAGAAAGTTCAAAGGGAAACCTACTTATCCAGATATGATTAATCCTTACTTGTGAATCCCACAATATTTCATGCATGTTTTCATGAAATAGTCGTTCCCCATTCATATGGGGGATTATTGGGTATTTTAAGGTGTGAATGAGAAAAAACATCTTTTGGGTTGCACCTCTCCAACGCACCCTTTCGTTTCCTATAAATTAAGAGGCTTGGCATCATTTTTCGCGCACTGAAATTTTTAAATTTCTCCCCTCTTCTTCTGCATTATTTTTTTCTAAAACAAACATAAGTGTCAAGTGTGATTTGTTCTGCCATTTGAGTTCGCCGAAATTCTGTAATTTGTAGTGTCGCTGTTATAGAATAGCTTTCTGTTTTATCGTAGAAGGAATTAATCCAAATATCTTAGGTAACAATAAGGGAATTAAATTCCTTAAGTACATGAAAAATTTTTGGACTCAAAATATTTTTACATTTCTTTTCTAAGTTCCGCCTTTTTTATTTTCAGTTATGAACACAGTTTACTAACATAGCAATGGACCTTAAATTCCTGACGAAGAAAAATATATTTCCTTCCTTCTCTTCCTAGTAGTAAGTAGGCACTGCCTTTCATTGTTCTTCTCTCAGACGAGAAAGACATACACCTTCACAAAAAGCCATGGCGACAGGCTTCTTGTTGTAGGAGAAATTCTAATTAATACAATACAGACATGAAAGACTAAGTTCAAAATGGAAACAACAAAAAAATTAATCATAGTCATAGTCACCCGGTTGTCCATGACATTATATCATCAATATGAGGTGCATAAATCGGGCCAAACAAATAGATAATGTATCTAGTTAATATTGTGGTGTATGACTATTTAGAGGAAACTGCTGCTTGCAATCAGAGAACCATTGACGAATTTTAGAAAAATGTAAAGCTCTGACCTTGCAAAAGCTTAGTATCATCAAATTCACTTGGTCAAAATCCAACTGACAGTATCTGCTTAAACGCTATGCTACCTTTGGTATCCTGACTATTTATACATAAGAGTACTAAAGATTTGTACTGTCCTCACAGAAGAGTTTACACTATAATTCAAGTTAGATATCAGGAAATTAATGCCCCTTCTAATGGAGAGAATGGGAGTTTACCTCTCTTGTTATTGATCATATTATGATTAGCAAATGTAACGGTGCTTCAGCCTTCAGCCGTAGCATAATCACTAAGATTGCTATTCTCATAGCATATTGTTGGGATCACGGGTATGGAGCTCGAATTTGGTAAATTTCAGGAAAAACGGAATATAGGTGAGCGTGCTTAAGTGGATTTAAAGAAACAGGATACTGTCGTTTCTCCTCAAGACTCAAGTGGTAGGTGTATCAGCGATCACAAGGAGTTCATTTCTTCATTCAGATGAATCTATCCTATAATGTATCAGATAACAAGTTGCCAAGTAGCAACTATAATTGGCCATGGTTAACTGATGAATGTAACATCACAGATTGTATAGAAATCTCTTGCATAAGTTTATGTACCAAATCTTGTCATTGACGTGCTAATCATTCTTTTATCACATTATCTTTTCATTTTTCTTGGGGTTTTTGTATGAATTTTCTTAGCTATTAAATTAATAGGCTATAAAAGAATATGACTCCCTTTTGATAAAGCTATAGAAACTATGGAAGACATTGTGAAAACTGAGTTCCTCGTATTGCCTCGTTGATAGAAACTAGGAGTCGACCAAATAGTATAGAGAAGCTTCTCTATTTGTTTCCATAGTAAATAGACAAAAAGTAAATGACACATAATATTTACGTGAAAAGCTCCTTGTTCAAGGGAATAAAACTTACGACCTACCCGAGTAGGATTTCAACTCCATTAAACCGAGCAACTTCAGTTATAACTTATTGCAATCTAGAAATTAAACTCTTAATATATCCCCCCTTACAACAACTCTATTGCAAGCTCTTTGCAATAATTCCATTACAAAGCAAACACGCTTTAAAAATTCTAGTCAAGAAAACCAAAACAACAATGGTTGAAATTTGTCCTACAAAATTACTTCTCGAAAGTGGTGTAAGATTACAAGTAAAGAACAAACGACAAAGACACAAATAACTTAAAGAATTAAGATATCTTCAGTGTTGGGATCTGGTCCTTGAGTTTGAAGCAACTTTGTTCTTGAATGCTCCTTGAGAGTAGTGGCTGCTAGCACTTGAGAGAATATGATTTTCAGATTAGCAAGTGTTAGGTCAAACCTTGTATCATGCTGTTTATATATGAGTGATCATGTGAGAAGAGATAGGGACATTTCATCTTTTAGTTTGGCTTCTAGCAAGCGTTTATTGGTAGAACTCGGAGTTGTCCCAGACAAGGCATTGTACCTCATATCACCTTCGATCACGTAGAACTTTGTTTCTTGAGTTGTGATGTTAGGCTAAAAATCTATGTTTTCGCATGTAATTTGCCTTGCATTATACCCCAATCTTATTAACTTTGGTGTAAATATTTGTGACTTGAGCTTAATAATGGTGTTTATATGTGTAGGAGTCAATTTAAAGTGATTTGGCAAGCTTGCATGCAAAGTGAAATAAATACAGAAGAATTTGGATGGAGTATGAGTTTGGTGCCCAGATTGGTGCCAAGCACCAACCAAAACACCAAAGGCAGAATAGTGGAAAATTTCGGTGTCCTGGTTGGCGCGAGGCGCCAAGTGAGACGGCTAAGGGAGGATTTCGTCCTAATTTGGCTAGGACTTGGTAGTTTCGACCCTACACACCTCCAACATGTATAAAAGGGGTTCTAAACCTATTTCTTGGGGGTTAGACATTTTTGGGGAGGAAAAAGGCGACGGGAACACTTAGAAGCAACGAATCGCAAGAGTTTTTTCTCTTTCATTCTTCCTTAATCTATATTTTAATGCTTTCAATTATTATCATGATTGTTAGTATGGTTATGAGTAACTAAACCTTCCTATCTAGGGTTTGATGGAACATTTTGAAGGATGACTCTTCCACTGCATTTAATATGAATTTGTCATTTACTTTTCTCTACTTGTTCAACTATATGATTATTGTGGTTGATTGAAGGGTCCTCAATTGACTGTGCCTATTTAGTGTGTATTACTTGGTAAAGAGTACACATTTAGGTAGTTGTTGACCAACATCACTCCTAACGTATATGAGAAATCAATATGGAGGGTTTAAAGGTGGGATTAGGAATAATGAAACCTTGGTGCGATCTTAGTGAGCGGTAAACTAGTGCCAGCTAGCGTAGTTCGGAATAATACGTCTAGTAAATTGTTGTATTTTCTCTAAAGAGAATTACAACACCTAAAGTGCTCACGATCGGTAGAGAATATCTAGGCGAATTTATATGAGACATGGCGGGGAGGATTCCGACGGGAGGGGAAGTCGTAACCCTAGACCTTTCCAATCTTGTTTGCAACATTTGCCTTTTTAGTATTAAAATTACAGCTTTTTAATTACCTGGACTTTAGTTAGTAAACACTCAAACCATTATTTAATATTTCTGATGGTTGATTACTTGAATTCGTGTGAATCTAGTGGTTGTAATTAGTAGGTTAATTCCCTGTGGGATTCGACTCCGGACTTGTAAATCGGATTATATTTGCAACGACCGCTAGACCTCTTAGGAGGCATAGTTAGACGTGATCAAATTCCGGCGCCGTTGCTAATTGCATCTAGAAGAATTGCTTGGATTCTTAGGCTGGTCCAAGCTTGTGAATATTTGTGTAATTATTTTCTTATCTTTGTTTATCTTCTTAATTGTTTTCTTGTTTATTTTCTTTGTTTTTGAAACAATGGCAGCATATGATAAAAATTGGTCGGATGGTAGTTGTTCATACTTTGATGACCCTTGTCCTTATTGTGAAGGACCACACTCGTGGAAAATTGTTTAAATTCTCCCGAGGGCGGATTGTGCATACAATCTCAAACCCATGAGTGGAGTTTATGTGATAAGTGTGGTGGTCAAAATGGTCATCGCACTAATTGTGCTTATATGTCGTTCCCTTCCCCGAACCCTCGCTATGATGATTCTACTTTTTGTGATGATAATTATAGGGATATAGAAGTGGAACAAATTGATCATAGTCAAAATGGAGAGTTCAAACTCGTGATGGAATGCCTACTTGAAGGAGGAAACAAAGAGCAAATTCCTTGGAGAAACTTTTGTAAAATGGTCTCTTAAATGATTTGGCGCTTGAGAGGTTGAACTTACAAATGGGAGAAATGCTTGAAGCTTTAGAGGTCCAAAAAGTCTCGGAAGTGGATGATATCCAAGAACCTTCCTTAGAGGTTGAAGCCGAAAATTCTTCTTTGGCACTTGATCAAAACCAAGAAGAACTCTCAAATACTCAAAATGAGAGGATGATGCTCATGTTGGAGACCATTCTTGAAAACGAGGAGAAGGATAACTTGGCACTCGAGGACTTGAAACAAGTACTAACTCAAAATGATGAGAATATCCGCACCTTGGAAGATCAAATGAAAAGATTGGTAGAGGCTCACTATGCCCACCCACTTGAGAGTGTGGAAAGAGTTCAAGAAAAGTCCAATTTTGAGGAATCAAGAATTGAACATCCGCCAACCGACTCCATGCTTGTTGGTGATGCCAAGAAAAATATGGAATTAGAGTCAACCGATGTAGTTGAAAATGACTCTAGTTTGGGGGAAAAAGAAAATGTCTAAATTCGAAAAAATGGCAATTTGAAGGCTTGATGTCACATTCTAAGCATTTTTCAACTTTGGAATTTCATGGTGATATGTAAATTGAGCCGTGTGAGTCCATATGGGAGTGCAGAGAAGAAAAACAAGATCCATACATCTTGCAATTTGTATATTCACGAACGCAAAATGACACCCCTCAAAAGAGAGCCAAGAAATGCAAAATGAAGAAAATGATGTTTGGCTTGATCATCTACTTACCACCACCCCCCCCCCCCGTCGCTCGGGGTCGCGAGCTTGATTCCATATTAGGTGCCCAATACATATCTTCCAAGTGGAGATAAAAGTGGTAAAGTTGATTTGCGTCGTACCGCAACGTTGAATTAATCGCTTGTTGGGAGGCAACCCAACTTTACTGTTTTTTATTTTATTTGTTTTTTTATAATTGTGCTATTTTTGTAGTGTAGTTTTTTTTATTTTGTAAGAGCATGGAAAATAAATCCATTGGAAGGAAACAAAAGCAAATCATATGATTGGAACTAAGTGTGCGGTGCCTGCATAAAAGACCAGGTTTGGGAGAAGCCTGAGTAACCCATGAGCTGCTAATGCTTCGGTCTTTAGCCTATCACGGAGTTTCTTTCACTTTCTTGTTATTTATGGTGTGAATTGGGGACAATGCATAATTTTATGTGTGGGGTGAAGAGATTGTCTGGGTGATTTTCTATGATATTTTAGTTGTGTTAGTTTAACTAAAACAAAATGGATTTTTCCTGACGATGGATCTCTTGGACAGCTTTCTTGAGGGATTAAGGTCAGATGAAAAATTCCAAATTTTTTTTTTTTTTTTTGTTTTAATTTTAGTTAGTCGTAGGTAGATAATAATTCTCCTTTGTTTTTTTTTTGGCATCGGTTCTTTTTCTGGGGATGTAACTTGAACCGGGTAATTTGTATTTTTAGAAAATTGAGGGAAGAAAACTTGAGTGTTCTATATGCCTTTTGACCTGTTTGATGCTAGTATAGTTAGGCCTTGGGATGCATATTACCTTCCTAACATATTTTGATGAAAATTGATGTCGTGAAAGATTGAATCGCCTGTCTGTGTCGCTTTCTCTCAGTTACCTGACTCATTGTTCATGTAGTGCTTTATTGCTTAATACTTCTTGACTTTGTGATTATTTGCCCAAACTTGAGAGTTAGAATAGAACCGTACCGAATGGGGTCATGTGCATTGTATGATGTGAGATGTTGATTACATTCTGTGCTATCATGTATTTGTCTAGAACTTTCCCTGTGTGTTAGTTGAAGCGAAATAAGTAAGCTTTGTGAGTCTAGGAGATGATGTAGGCGGTTCTATGAATTGACCATTGAGCTATTATGCCACCATAAATAAAAATTATCCTTAGATAGCCCATTTGAGCCTATAAGCTTTTTATTTGGCACCCACATTACAAGCCGATTCTCATTTTGTTCTTAATTAAATCTTTTCAAACCTTTACCTCCGAAAGAACTTAAGTCGCTAGAAGTGTAGGGTGTAAATTGGGATAGCTTTTGAGTGGAACCATAAAAAGTCCAAAAGGTGCATGTAAGTTTGATATCATTACCCGGGCAACCTAAATATGGAGAGTGTTGAGAAAAAAAAGGAAAGAAAATACAAAAAGACCAAAACAAAAAAAGAAGAGAAAATACACCTCTTATTCATCTCAATCTGGGCTAGTGAATACATAGTTGTTCTTAAATAAGAAGGACCAAGTTGTATATGGTTTCGTGGCATTGCTTGAATTGGTCATAAAAAGTGTGTATTGAAAAGTTAAGTGTAGTGTACTAAAGTGCTTAGGAGGGTTAGTCACTATACCCAAAATATATCCTTTTCGTCCCTTAGCCTACATTAAAATCCATAAAGACCTAATTGATCTTAGACTTTGCGAGCTTAGATTAGTGGAGATATACACTACGGGCAAGCCTATGGTACAACCACGGAATGCACGTGAATTTCTTTGTGAGAGTGAGTGGTTCTTTGTTTATATATGTGATGTCCTTAAATTATATTCGAATGCATATTCGAATGTATGGACGAAATACCCTCTTATTCTTTGGTGAGGCACTGAGTCCATGACGCATAAGTGACGTTATTAAACATCTCTTGTTGGGTGAGTGCACGTGTTGAGAGTGCTTATTGGCGACGAGTCGGTCCTTGAGGTTGGGTAGTTATGGGCAGGTTGTTTGAGTGTTTTTAATTGGTCACTAATATTCCGGCATGTAAAAGTTGGGAAAGGTATGAATGCGTATGCAAGAGCTGAATTGTTGGTATCAACCATGGTCATAGGTGTAGTGTGTTGGATTGCCAAATGTCCCTCCAATGTATGATGTCTTGCGTGCAGTGTTTGGCTAAAAATCCATGTTTTCGCATGTAATATTCCTTGCATTATACCCCAATATTGTTAACTTTAGTGTAAATATTTGTGACTCGAGCTTAATAATGGTGTTTATATGTGTAGGAGTCAATTTGAAGTGATTTGGCAAGATTGCATGCAAAATGAAGTAAAAATAGAAGAATTTGAAGGGAGTGTGAGTTTGGTGCCCAGGTTGGTGCCAGGCACCAACCAAAACGCCAAAGGCAGAATAGTGAAAAATTTCGGTGTCCTGGTTGGCGTCAGGCGCCAAGCGAGACGGCTAAGGGCGTATTTCATCCTAATTCAGCTAGGACTTGGTAGTTTAGACACTATACCCCCCAACATGTATAAAAGGGGTTCTAAACTTATTTCTTAGTGATTAGACATTATTGGGGAGGAAAAAGGCGATGGGAATACTTAGAAGCAACGAATCGCAAGAGTTTTTCCTCTTCCATTCTTCCCTAATCTGTATTTTAATGCTTTCAATTATTATCATGATTGTTAGTATGGTTATGAGTAGCTAAACCTTCCCATCTAGGGTTTGATGGAACCTTTTGAAGGATGACTTTTCCATTGCGTTTAATATGAATTTGTCATTTACTTTTCTCTACTTGTTCAACTATATGATTATTATGGTTGATTGAAGGGCCCTCAATTGACTGTGCCTATTTAGTATGTATTGCTTGGAATAGGGTACATATTTAGGTAGTTTTTGACCAACATCACTCCTAACGTATATGAGAAATCAATACGGAGGGTTTAAAGGTGGGATTAGGAATAACGAAACCTTGGTGCGATCTTAGTGAGCGGTAAACTAGTGCCAGCTAGCGTAGTTCGGAATAATACGTCTAGTAAATTGTTGTATTTGCTCGAAAGAGAATTACGACATCTAAAGTGCTCACGATCGGTAGAGAATATCTAGGCGAATTTATATGAGACGTGGCGGGGAGGATTCCGGCGAGAGGGGAAATCGTAACCCTAGACCTTTCCAATCTTGTCTGCAACATTTGCCTTGTTAGTATTAAAATTACAGCCTTTTAATTACCTGGACTTTAGTTAGTAAACACTCAAACCATTATTTAATATTTCTGATGGTTTATTACTCGAATGCGTGCGAATATAGTGGTTGTAATTAGTAGGTTAATTCCCTGTGGGATTCGACTCCAGACTTGTAAACCGGATTATATTTGCAACGACCGCTAGACCTCTTAAGAGGCATATTTGGGCGTGATCAGGTTGTTCCAGTAGTGTTTACTGGTAGAGTTATCTCCCTTTTCGTGGTCTCGCATGCCATGTTGAATCCATTCAATATTCGGACCGCTGGTACGATTTGATCATGTAACCCCAATTGCTCTACAACCCTCAATCTGATGTTGTTGGCCAAGCTACTTTGATAAATCAATACATGTTTAACCCGAGATTTATTGATAAGTACAGATATTATCAGTGCATCATTGTGAGGCTGTAAGATGCCCTCAGTGTCTTCATCACTGAATGAGATAGCTCCTTCCGCAACGTAATCCCGGGTGCATTTTTCTCTCGTGATAGAAACTTTGGTGCATTTTATCATCTGCCCTCAAATCCCCCAATGATCATGTTGATTATGTGTTGAGGCTCCTCTTGTTCGACCTGTTTGTTGGTGTCCCTATTTCTGAAGTGGTTTTTGGCTCGCTCGCTTAGAAATTCTCGAAGGTGCCCATTGTTGAACAATTGAGAAACTTCTTCCTTTAACTGTCGGCAATCCTCAGTCCTATGACCGTGAGTACCATGGTATTTAAACATCAAATTAGGATCTCTATGGGCTGGGTCAGACTGCAACGGCCGGGGCCACTTAATCTCTTTGATGCGCCCTTATGGTTGGCACTATGCTTGCAGCGTCCACATTGAAATTATACTCCGATAATCCCAGTGCCTCCCTACTCCCGAGTGACCTGTCAAAGCTACTCTTGTTCATCAGGACCCGGCCGCTCTGTCCTCGATTGTTTCTCGTCTCGATCCTTATCGGGTGGCGCCTGGATCCATTTCCCTCTGATCCGCATTGTATGGCTGATATCAATGGTTCTCTTAGACCTGTCATCGGTTCTGATAGGGGTAAATAGATCCAGAAGGGTCCCCGAGTTGGTCGTCTTCGACGCTAATCTTCGATTGATATTTGTTGTGGACGTCGGCCTAGGTGACCGCTGGGTACTCTACCAAGTCTTGCTTTAGCTGTTGAGAGGCCACGTAACTTCGGAGGTTGAGCCCTTGAGTAAATGCCTGAACATCCCAATCATCTACAACTGGTGGTAGATCTATATGTTCCATCTGGAACCTCGACACAACTCCCTGAGCATCTCGTTGTCTCTCTGTTTGACCTTGAAATGGTCTGACTTCCTAGTCTCGACCTTAATGGCTTCGGCATAGGCCTTCACGAAATCATCTTCAAGCATAGCAAGCGAGTCGATAAAATTCGGAGGCAAGTTGTGATACCATATCATTTCTCTCTTGGACAAGGTTTCCCCGAATTATTTCAGCAACACCGACTCGATTTCGTCGTCTTCCATATCATTCCCTTTGATCGAGCATGAATAGGAGGTTACATGCTCATTTGGATCTGTGGTCCCATTATACTTGCGAATGTCGGGCATTCACAACCTCTTTGGAATCGGCTTTGGTGTAGCACTCGGGAAGGAAGACTTTGATTTGTGTGTCATATTATGTCACAATAAAAGAAACCTTCCCATTTATATAGTAGAGGAATTTCAGTCCTAATACAGTCTAAATAAAGTAAAAGTCTTCTTTTTTCGTTAATGTCGATCTGCCATTGATACTGGATGGGATTCACGTCGTAATATCCAGTTGAGGGCTAATATTACGGCCCTCTACTCATCATGTATAACCATTCTCCACGTTTCCCGAGGTCCAGAAACTATACTTGGTCTGGGTCAGTTATTTCATTGTGCCCGATCTTAGATACATTGTTCATTCTTGCCGGGTTTCGATACGAGGGGTTCTTGAGCCTCGACTATAATCATGTTGAGCGATGCTTCCCTTTTGTTTCCTTATCGGGAAATCGGAAAGAATTCTGCCCCCGATTTTACCTGTACACACCGATCTTTTCCTCTTTGAATGTGGCATTGATTCTGTATCACTACAAAGCTTCTTGAGGGGATGGCTACTCTTTTGTTGGATGATTTTGTGTATGATTTATGCAAATTTTCACGTTAGAAGGCGTAGAAAGTGAAATTTGCTATTAGTGATTAGTACATGAAACTTAGAACTAATAAAAAATTTGATACAAGGACAATGATTGATGCCTTCAGAATCCACAACTATACTTAACGGTGCAACAACTTAAGAAATAAAGTTCATCTTTGGACAATCAAGCATATGATTTTACATTTAATCATTTCCATTCTGTACCCAAAGTTAGAGATTCTATAAATACTCGTTGTATCTAGGGGTGGCACGTGGGCCGGCTAGGATAGGGACCGGCCCAGGACCACAAGTCCAAATGAGCGGTGGGTCAAAACGGTCCTAACCGGATAGGACCTGGACCGTGGGGAGGTGGGCTGGGTAGTGGGCCGGTCCTATAGGGGAGGCCCGCGAGACCGGGACCGTTTGGGATCGGGACCAGCTGAAAAGTGGATCGGTTCAAGCGGTCCTAAACGGGCCTATCCGGGCCCAACGGATAATTTTTTTTTAAAATTTTTTTGACCGTTTGGCCATTGAAAAATTAGCCGTTTGGTCTGCCAAAATAGTCGTTGGCTATGTGTAAAATAGCCATTTAACTCCCCAAACTTTTTATAATTATACTTTTTCCCTATTTTAAACTATAAATACCCCCTCATTCTTTCATATTTCACACAAAATCATCAATCTCTCTCTAATATTCTTCTATAATTGCTTACTTAATTGTTACATTTTGTGCAAAATTATGAAGTTGGTGAATTGAAGTATTCAACGATAATTAATTTTCAACAAGTTGTTCATCAATTCGGTAAACTCGTTCCAACTCTTAAGTTTTAATATTATAGTTTTGTTTGTTTTATTTACTTTGCTTGATAAATTAAAATGGCTTATTCCTTAAAAAGAATGTTTAGTAAAAATAAGGAAAAATCCAAGAGTGGTGAATCTAGTGGCCAATCTGTTCCTCCTCCACTTCCCCCTACTCCCCGACCCAAACCTGTTACCCGTCCTACACCTCCTATTCTTGATAGCGATAATAGTTTATTATAATTTACCGAGAGTCAATTTTGCCATAATATTGCACCCGGTGAACAATTAAACCATGAATATATGAATGCTCTTTATGGTAATCCAACTATTGATGAAAATGATGATGAAGAAATAGATTTTGATGAAACGCAACCGGATGACGATACACCTACTAGTCCTGCTCCTGAAGTTCACCCAACTAATAATAATCCAAATGATGTCCCGTCTGACCCTCTTGTTACTGCCCCTACTTTTTCTAGACAACCTTCTAAACTGGCAGAAACATCTTTTGTTTGGCCATTTTTTACTCAACTAAGAGAAAAAAATAGGGCTAAGTGTAAAATTTGTGGCAAAGCGTTAGTTTTTAAACATGCTGGAAGTCGGGGGGAGGGGGGAGGGGGACGGGAAGTTTGACTAGACACATATTGCTACACCCTCAAGATAAAACTTGATATTTTCGGATAAAAGCTTTGGTCGAGTGGACAAGTGCACTTAGTCAGGCTGACCTTAGTACCGGGTCAAATCAATTTCAACCGGGAATTAACACTGTTACCGGTGGTATTTTATATTATGATCCAAAAAAGATCGGGAAGAATTGGCAAAAATGGTTACTGTTATGTGCTTACCCTATAGTTTTCCTTCTAACCCTCACTTTGTGCATTATATTAGAAAAGTTTATAATCTTACATATAAAGGTTTTCCTCGCACAACCGTAAAGAGCGATATTTATAAATATAAACATGAATATGAAGTGCATTATAATGCGCTTCTACAACTGATATTGGTAGAAGTGGTAATGACTTTGATTACCTTACTGTTACCAGCCATTGGATTGATGAGGATTGGATAATGCAAAAGCGCATTATTGCTTATAGAATAATTAATTCACGTCACACATGGCAGTTTATTTCTAGCACGATTACGGATATTTGTAGATATTTTTGCATTAGTGATAAAATAATATGAGTTTCAATGGATAATGCTACTAGTAACACAAATGTTGTAGCCTTGTTTATCACTACACTAAGTCCTGCATTTAGTAACATTTTTCATGTTAGATGTATTTGTCATATTTACCATTTAATTGTGGGTGATGGTATGCGAATTTTAAATGTTAAAATTGAAAAGGTTAAAATGGCTCTTAATTGGCCTTTTTATTCAAACCGTAGAAGTAGACTTAGAGAATATTTTAAAAGATGTGATGAATTTGGCTTAAGAGAAAGAAAGGTTCTTAAACCTTGTCCGACTAGATGGAATTACATGTATGAAAGTTTAGGTATTGCATATGAATATAGAAACCCCATAAACTCAACGTTTAATGCTCATGTAAGTGATGATGATGAGCACCTTACAAATGCGGATTGGGCTAATGTTAAATACTTGTAGATTTTTTAGAAAAAATTTATATTGCTACAAATGAATTTTCTGGGCAATATTATCCTACTATTTCTAACTGTTTAGTTTATATTGCAGAACTTGCAAATTTATTTGATCACTTTTCAGAGGGTGGGGAAATTTATCAACTTGCTATTGATTCTATGAGAAAAAAGTTTAAAAAATATTTTCCCCCTATTTTCTTTATTTACGGTGTTGCTGCATTGTTAAATCCTACTATGAAATTAGGAGGTCCTCAATTTTGGTATGAAACTGTTTATAATGGTTTAGCACTTGAAGATGAGGAGTTGTCTAAACTTCCGGACGCAATAGCTTCAATTAAAATAAATGTTCAAACAATTTATAATGCTTATCAAGTTGCATTAGATCATGCTAGACCAAATATTCCAAATCCTTCTTCTTCTAGTTCTCAATCATATAAAAGAACTGCGGGAGTAAGAGCACTTAGTGCTTGGGCAGGGTTCAGGGATTCTCAAGGTTCTAGTACTAGTGATTTTTCACAACTAAATGAGCTTGAAATTTATTTGTCACAAGGAATTGAGGAAGTGAATCCCGACGGCTCCTTTAATATTTTGAAATGGTGGAAGGACAAAGAAAAATACTTTCCGATTCTTTCAAGGATAGCCCGAGATATTTTAACTATTCAAGCTTCAACAGTGACATCAGAGAGCGCTTTCAGTCAAGCAAGACTTCAACTCGGTGATTATAGAGCGTCTATGAGGGAGAGCTTGGAAAAATCAGTACTTTTCAGAGATTGGTTCCGTTCGGAAAGAAGAAATTATGGACTTGCTGAATCACAACCAGAGGTAGACGAAACTTACGAAGAAATGCTAGCTGAACTTGCGGAGGATGATGCTTCGCCTGGAAGTGATGATGACCAAGCTTCTTTTCCGCCACCACCAACGGAAATTCCTCCGGACCTTAAAATTTGTAAGAGATACCATGTAAATTAATATGTAACTTGTATTTTGGCACATGTTGATTAGTTTCTTTTTCTTCTCAATGGTGGTATTAGCATCTTGTTGTGCTCATTCCATAGGGGGAGGAAGACTAAGAAAGATATTTCCATGAACTTTTAATGTTATAATAAAATTATAACGCATTGCTTTGAATATTTTTTTAAAATATTTTTGTCTTTTTATATATCTTAAGTTATATATATATATATATATATATATATATATATATATATATATATATATATATGTGACAATTCTATAATATAATTTACAAATTGCCTTAGATATTTTTATTACCATTTTTTTTCTCTAACTTGTATAAAAAAAATTAAAAAATAGAAAGTATCTGTTGGGCCCACTTAGGCCCGCTTGGGCCCGAGACCGGCCCACTTAATCTGGGACAGTTAGTTCGTGGTTCCGGTCCCGGACCGATTCCAACAAGAAGCTCGCGAAGGCCGGGACCGCTTAGGACCGGCCCGCCTAGGACCGGCCCACTTAGGACCGGACCCACGAAGCTCACTTAAGATCGGGTCCGGCCCACATACCACCCCTAGTTGTATCAATGTAAATGTAAATCTACAAGTATTTTCCTTGTTTGCCCCAATTCTCAAGGGATTAACTGTGATTCTCCACTTATCCTTAATGTGACTCGAAATCGTTACAGCAAAAAAACTGATAAAGAAACAAGTCGAAAAAATAAACATTAATTAACACAGCAATTCTCTGCTATGTCAAGAGCTAGTAAAAGTACACGAATTGCTAAAAGTCCACAACTTGCAACTTTTGCATTCGGTTCAAGAACCAAGAGATTTGTTGAACTACTTTCTAGCCAAACAATATGTCTATTGTCTATTCTTTCCTTTTTCTTGGTCTAACCTTTTAATCTTTTACTTTTGACCAAATATAGGTTAAACTTTAAAGTAAAAGATTGTGGAATATCAGATAGATTATTTGTACACAAGCTTAAGAAGATTGATATAAAGCAAAAGGCAAAGATGCAGAATCAGTAGCATAAAACCACATGAAGTCACCGGCAATGCCAACAGTTATAGTCCAATCGAATATCACTTCAAATCATTTCCCTCCTTTTTTTCTTTTTCTTTAATTTAATATTTTTACCAATAATGCAGCTCCATTATTCAGAAGGGTTCTGCAGAGTGTGAAATGGGAATGGGCACACTGACTAAGACCTTAGGGGTCGTTTGATTCAAAATCAGATTATCCCAATATCATAATCTTGAGATTATAACAAGGATATATAATCTAACCTTCTATATGGAATACATAAAATCTCAAAAATTTGATATAAATTTTATTCTGATTTTAACTAATACTCATAATCAAATACTGGAAAAATTTAATCGCAAACTTTTTTCTCGGGATAACCCTTAATTCCTATAACCAAACGGCCCCTAGGGTTTTGATTTAGAGTTTTAGTGAGCGTTTGGACGTAAGATTTGTAAAATTCCCAAAAAAGTGAAAAAAAATTTAAGTGAAAATAATATTTAAAAATTAGAGTTGTGTTTGGACATGAATATAATTTTGGGTTGTTTTTGAAGTTTTGTGAGTAATCTGAGTGAAAATTTTGAAAAACAACTTTTTGGAGTTTTCAAATTTTCGAAAAATACCAAAATGCATCTTCAAGTGAAAATTAAAACATTTATGAACAAACACTGATTTCGGAAAAAAGTAAAAATATTTTGAAAAAAAAGGAAATTTTTTTTTTATGTCCAAACGGGCTCTTATAGCCTGTTTGGCCAAGCTAGAGAAATCAACTTATTTTGAGAAGTGTTTTTTTTCAAAAGTGCTTTTGGAAAAAATAATTTTGGACAGAAACAGTTTGGCTAATCACTCTAAAAAGTAATTTTGAGCAATAATTTGTGTTTGGCCAAGCTTTTCAAAAAGTGATTTTAAGTATCAAATTACGAATAAGGACATGAATATATTTATTTAATAGTTAATATTATAAGTATATAAATAATCTCAAAAGTTTGTTATTACAAGAAATAATTAAATATTTTCATTTTATTTAAGTAAAATATGAAAATAAAATTTAAAAGTACTTAATTCTTTTAATATAAGTTAAATATAGTATTAAAAATCATTCAACAAATATAAAAGCATTCACCCCTAAAGTCACTATATATTAGAAAGTTATCCTAAAAATAATAAGAAATATGTATACATTAATATCCTAAGTATTAGGTTTAATGGTTATTTTGGTATATACTATATTTTGTTAAGAGTATTCTTGGTAAGAAGAAATGTCAAAAGTTAAGAGTATTCTTTTAATATAAGTTAAATATAGTATTAAAAATCATTCAACAAATATAAAAGCATTCACCCCTAAAGTCACTATATATATATTAGAAAGTTATCCTAAAAATAATAAGAAATATGTATACATTAATATCCTAAGTATTAGGTTTAATGGTTATTTTGGTATATACTACATTTTGTTAAGAGTATTCTTGGTAAGAAGAAATGTCAAAACTATTTCTGCTTCTACTTTTGGGAAGAAACTATTTTTTTCTGCTTCTCATAAACTGTTTCTGTTTCTTCCCAAAAGCACATTTCCCCCCAAAAACAACTTGGCCAAACACCTCAAGTTAAAAAAAAAATACTTTTGGAAAAAAACAATACTCATAGTCTACAATAAGTAAAAGTAACACAAGCCCCCATCACCTGCACCCCACCCCCACCCACCACCCCTCTTGTCTCCAGTCTTTTGTTCAGTCAGAAGGGGCAACACGAATCTTGCTGACTAATTGGATCATGGAATTATCAGTTACATAGTTAAGAACTAATGCTCCCATAGGTTCCTTACAATCCGTATTAACTTACTACTTCGGTTTCTTGTTTTGAAAAACTGGATTTATTTCAAATTATTTGATATTTAAATGATAAGAAGTAGTATCTAATAGTACTTAATTCTAATTTTTCAGTTTCATCCTTATTGCTCTAATCAGTGAATTGTTGATTAAGTGAGATATTTAAATTAAAGATAAATGGTAATTTAACTTAGACAAATACTCTTATAAGTAAAACTAAATTAAAGATAAATGGTAGTTTAACATGTTAGATCTCAGTTAATTTCAATGATACAAAATAATCAATTACTCCTTATGTGCAGGAACCGATTCTAAGCAACAAAATGGAGGTATATGGAGGCAAAAATTAATCAAACGAAAAAAGGAAAGAGAAGCGGAAAAATCAATCAAGGAAGATGGCAAAATTAATTAAAAGAGATATTATAGGAAGGATCTCAATCAAAGGAGATTAAGGGCATGAAATCATCCGCTAAAGATTCTCCCACATAAAGACGTCAATCAAAGCATCAATCAAGAGTTTGGCAACGGGAATATTCTCTCATTTAAGAAAAAAATCATTCAAGTCCGCGAGTCAAGGCAAGTCAGGAGAAGAATCAATCTTGGAAAGAATCAATTTACGATTCCTTCTTAATACAACTCCCTTGGGTTCACAATCTCTCAAAAAGATGTACAAGACTTGGAGGCCTTGAGAAGTATAAATACCTACTGCACCAGCCTTGGAACGATATACTTTGATCAAACCAATTTCAATCTCCTTGTTTTACTTCAAACAGAACACTGTAGTCTGCTTTAGATTTCCTGTGTAACAAAGAAGAGAAGAGAGAGAAAAGAACACTGGTGAAGCATTGTATCAATTATAGAGAGAAGAACAAAGTGACAAAAGTTGTTGGTGTATAACAACATCAACTCATCTGTACTAAATCACTTCATACTTGAAAGAGATCACCCTTGCAACCCAATGAGACTGAACGTAGGATTCACTCTGAATCCGAACCAGTATAAAAATATACTATGTCATTTACTTTCTGCAATTTATCTTTTACATTCTGCTCCTGAAAAGTCCAGTCGACTAGAACGCAAATTAGTCGACTACCTCGGGAAAAAAAAATTATAATTCAGCCCCTCTTGCACACAAATACTCTTATGAGTACGACTATTGGATGTCTTTCTTAAGGAGTAAAAAGAAATTTTAAAGGACAAATAATTTGGACTGAATATAGTGTATGATAATCTTTATATTTAGACAAGTATCAAAATATTAGTAAAATTACTCCCTCGATTTTAATTTATGTGAATTTATTTGACTAGATACCGAGTTTAAGAAAGAACGAAAAACTTTTAAAATTTGCTGTCTAAAACAAGTTATAGATTATAGCTATAAATTATTAATTCATATAAATTAAAACGGAGGGTGTAATAATAATAATAATAATATTATACAAACTTTTTACGAATTTCAAAATCCAATTGTAAATTTTGATGTACTCATTCCTCGCATTATCTTTCCCTTTTCTCTTATTCGATTAACCCGACCAGAGAAAACACATCCCTCTTGTCTTATTGCTTTCTTTTCGACTCTCAATCTGAAAAACAAGTGGTAACAATTCAAAATTTGCTGCTCGTGAAGCTGTCGTGGTCCACTTTAATTACCATATTTGAACTTTAATAGGTAGATTTTGGCCTTTAGATTTAGAGTTTTTCACCACAAAATAATGGACACAAAACACGTTAGGTCAAAAGTTTGAGTATTATTCACTCATGTGGAGGCTAGGAAGGTACGAACAGTCTGTTTCCTTCGTATCACACTTGTGGGATCTCGGTCTATAAACTCTTCTTTTAAAAAAAAACAATCATCCTATTCACCGGTATTCATCACCCGACTAATCTAATTTCTCATTAAAGAGGAAACACTTCCGATTAAGATCTTGCTTATTACAAGATTAGTATTCGAGACTTTTAGTTAATGGTGTAGGGGATCTCATCCATTATATACCGTCAAACCGGTTTTGACTTTCGTATGATTAGTCAAGATTGGAACATAGTGGACCAAGGAGCGTCTTCGTAATTTCATGATAAGATCTGAAGCCAGGTCACCGAGCTCATATTTTAGAAACCGATCGAGTTCCGAGCTCGAATCCATTGTCGAGTTCGAGCCAATATCGAGCTATAATGTGAAGCAAAGTTATCGAGCTTAACAGCCAGAGACCGACCAATACCGAGCCCGAGTCAACATCGAGCTCAAGTCAATATCAAGTTTGATCAAGATCGAGCCAAGGGACAAGAGCCGTTACAGCCGCACTAGAGGAGAAAATTTCGGCGGGAATCAGGGAAAAACTAATATATCATGGGTTCCCCACTATGTATTTTTAATTATATCCAAAGTAGGATCCCTCTAGTATAAGAAGGATGTCTATTATTTCTATAGTGAGGGAATCAAAAAAAGCATTCATACAATATAACTCATATACTATTGATACACTCTCATTTTGGGAGATTATCCTTTTGAGCTTTATATATTGATTCATCTAGTTTATCCATAAATCACTCTCCATTCAACTTGGTTGGTATTTCATTCTTTACAGTCAATATTCGATATTTCTACTTACTTCTACTATTTGTGTCAAGTCATACCACGTACCCTTGAACTACGTACAAATTTAACTCTATCCGTTTTTCGGGTAAACGGTTTGGCGCCCACCGTAGGGCTAAGGATAACAGTGGTTGTTTGGTACGAATCTCTACAAAACACACCATTTTACACTTGCTCTTGGAAGTATCTTTGATTTCAGGTTGAAAACGACGAATTCTCAATTAATGGCCCTACCTATTGACAACGAAGCTGGCCTTCAAGATGAGAACAACAACTTAACCCCCGGGGGTAGAAGGGCACTCATCGATCCCGTTGGAGCTCAGGTCGAAGAGCCAATAGACGTCAATTCACATGCGGCCATCGAGGCAAACCAACATTCCGACCCTGAAAACAACATTCATGGTGGAACTCGGTCTGCAACTCAAAATACCTAAAACGCTGAGGAAAACGGAATCAGCTTACGTATGATCTTCGAGATGTTGCAAGCTCAACAAGTAGCAATAGCCCAGTTACAGAGCCAAACCCAGGCACCGACCAGACTCGAGCTCAGTCCACCCCAAGAAGTCACCTACAAAACGGGTCCAGCTATAGTAAGGTCAAATGAGCAAGAATCGGGGACTAATCCCGAAATTGTTAAGATGCTCGAAGAACTGACAAAACGAATAGAGTCAGGAGAAAGAAGGATCGAGGCAAACGATAAAAAAATGGAAACATATAACTCTAGGATTGATCAGATCCCGGGGGCACCACCGATATTGAAGGGCTTAGATTCAAAAAAAATTATACAAAAGCCTTTCCCTCCGAGTGTGGCTCCTAAACCGATCCAAAAGAAGTTTCGCATGCCCGAGATTCCTAAATATAATGGAACAACCGACCCCAACGAACATGTCTCCTCTTACACATGTGCCATCAAAGGGAACGATCTAGAGGACGATGAGATCGAATCAGTATTATTGAAAATATTCGGTGAAACCTTGTCAAAGGGAGCAACGATATGCTATCATAATTTACCATTTAACTCTATTTATTATTTTGCTATGCTTGAAGATTCTTTCGTAAAAGCACGTGTTGGGGGCATAAAGGTCGAGACCAGGAAATCGGACCTATTCAAGGTAAGACAGAAGGATAACGAGATGCTAAAAGAATTCGTATCTCGTTTCCAAATGGAGCTAATAGATCCACCACCAGTCACAGACGATTGGGTTGTTCAAGCTTTTACTCAATGTCTAAACGAAAGAAGCTCGATGGCTTCACGGAGGCTGAAGCATAACCTGATCGAGTACCCAACTATTACTTGGGCCGATGTGCACAATCGATATCAATCCAAAATAAGAGTTGAAGACAAGCAGTTAGGTTCTGGGTCCGATATTAAAAGGGATATCGATTGAGAACCAAGGTCAAACAATGATCGATATTGGCAGTATAAAGGAGATCGTAAGGGTAGCGACCTTCACGCAACCCTGTATGAGGCGAAAGGAGAAATGATCGAGGACAAGGGTCTTAGGGGTTGATGAATAGGAATGAGTTCGACATGCATACCAGACCTAACCTCGGTTGTCGGAGTATAACTTCAACATCGATGCATCCACTATCGTATCGGCTATTGGACGCATCAAAGATACTAAATGGCCTCGACCAATGCAAATCGACCCTGCCCAGAGGAATCCCAATCAAATGTGCGAATATCATGGCACTCATGGCCACAGAATTGCAGGCAACTAAGAGAAAAGGTAGCCCGGTTATTCAATAAAGGTCACCTTCGAGAATATTTAAGTAATCTGGCCAAAAATCATTTCAAAAACAGGGATTTCAACAAATGAAACAAACAAGAAGAGCCACAATACATCATCCACATGATCATTGGTGGGATCGATACCCCTCAGGGGCCAGTGCTTAAACGCACTAAGATGTCGGTTATAAGAGAAAAACGATCTCGAACTCAGGATTATGCACCCATAGGAACCCTGTCCTTTAATGATGAAGATGCAGAAGGAGTCATGCAACCTCACAATGACGCACTAGTAATATATGTACTTATGAATAAGATTAAAGTTAAACGTGTGTTAATCGATCCAGGTAGCTCGGCCAACATTATTAGATCGAAGGTCGTAGAGCAGCTCGGCCTACAGGACCAGGTCGTACCCATAACCCTTGTTCTAAATAGATTCAATATGGTATGTGAAACTACCAAAGGCAAGATAATTCTGCTAATAAACGTGGCCGGAACCATCCAAGAAACGAATTTTCACGTAATTGAAGGTGATATGAGGTACAACGCCCTTTTTGGAAGGTCGTGGATCCACAATATGAGAGTTGTACCTTCGACCCTCCTCCAGGTTCTGAAATTCCCAACATCAGAGGGAGTCAAAATAGTTTACGGAGAACAATCGGCCGCGAGAGAAATGTTTGCCGTCGAAGAAACAACTCTGATATCTTCACTATCATCGGCAAAAGGATCGGGTTCGAAGGAGGAACGGAATACGAAATAGCAATCACAAACGTCAGCTCCGACCCAATTAGAGAATCGGAAGACTGATGAAGATGATGAACATGGGATCCCTCGATCCTTCGTGGTCCCCGATGATTCCGACGCTACTCAATCTACGATCGAAGAACTGGAGCAAGTCAAACTAATCGAATATCTGCCTGAACTAAAGGTATACCTGGGCACGGGGTTAGATCCCAAGCTCAGGAAAAAGCTTATTCAATTTTTTATAGCTAACATAGATTGTTTTGCTTGGTCCCAGCTTGACATGACAGGGATCCCACCGGGAATCACCACTCATAAGCTAAGCTTGGACCAAGGTTCCACCTGGTAAAACAAAAAAGAATGCCCCAGTACGAGCTAAAACACGCCTTCATCAAAGACGAGGTAACAAAACTTCTTAAAATAGGGTCCATTTAGGATGTAAAGTACCTCGAATGGCTGGCAAATGTGGTGGTAGTCCCTAAAAAGGGGAACAGGCTTAGAATGTGTATAGATTATAAGGACCTGAATAAATCATACCCTAAGGATTCTTTTTCTTTGCCTAATATCGATTGCATGATCGATACCACGGCCGGCCACGAGACTCTCAACTTTCTAGATGCCTATTCCGGGTATAACCAAATACAGATGAACCCAGATGATCAGGAAAAGACCTCATTTATCACTAAGTACGTGACTTATTGTTATAACGTAATGCCATTCGACCTAAAAAATGTTGGTGCAACCTATCAACTCCTAGTAAACAGAATGTTCGAAAAACAAATAGGAAAATAATGGATGTTTATATTGATGATATGTTAGTTAAATCTCTACTAGCAGAGGACCATTTAAAGCATTTGCAGGAAACTTTCGACATACTATGGGAGTACAATATGAAGCTCAATCCCAAAAAATGTGCTTTCGGGGTTGGCTCGGGCAAGTTTCTTGGTTTCATGGTGTCCAATCGAGGAATCGAGATTAACCCCATTAAAATCAAAGGAATCGAGGACATCACAGTGGTAGATAATGTAAAGGTCGTGCAAAGGCTACGGGACGGATAGCCGCCCTGGGATGATTCATTTCGCGATCCTCGAATAGGAGCCACCAATATTTCTCTCTGCTTAAAAAGAAAAGAAATTTTGCATGGGCTCCGGAATGTCAGCAGACTTTGGAAGAGCTAAAATGGTATCTATCGAGCCCTCCATTTCTTCATACCCCGAAGGCAGACGAACAACTCTACTTGTATCTAGCTGTTTCGGAGATAGCGGTAAGTGGAGTCCTAGTTCGAGAAGAACGAGGTACGCAATTCCTTATTTATTATATCAGTCGAACTTTAGGTGAGGCTGAAACTAGATATCCACACTTAAAAAAATTAGCGCTTTCTTTAATAAATGCCTCTAGAAAACTAAAATCATATTTCCAGTGCCATCCGATACATGTTGTGACAACTTATCCTCTACGAAATATTTTACACAAACCTGAGCTTTCAGGTCGATTGGCCAAATGGGCCATAGAGATCGGCTGGTACGATATCGAGTATAGACCTCGAACCGCTATCAAATATCAGATCTTAGCGGACTTTGTGGCTGACTTCACGTCGTCCTTGGTACCCGAAATTGAAAAGGAATTACTGATAAAATCGGATACCACTTCGGGAATCTGGACCCTCTTTACGGATGAAGCCTCGAACACAAAGGGGTCCGGACTGGGCATCGTACTAAAATCGCCCACATGTAATGTAGTTAGACAGTCTATTAAAACTATAAAATTGACTAATAATGAGGCCGAATATGAGGCCATGATTGCAGGTCTCGAACTAGCTAAAAGCTTGGGAGCAGAGGTTGTGGAGGCTAAATGTGATCCCCTCCCATGGTAAATCAAGTCAACGGGACTTTCGAAGTCCGAGAAGATCGAATGCAGAGGTACTTGGATAAATTACAAATGACTCTACATCGATTTAAGGAATGGACTTTGCAATATTTGATTCGAGAACAAAATGATGAGGCCAACGCTCTTGCGAACTTAGGTTCTTCGGTCGAGGATGACAAACTCAACTCGGAGACTGTCGTACAACTCATGAAATCGGTAATCGAAGAAGGTCATGCTGAGATAACCTCCACGAGTCTAACCTGGGATTGGAAAAACAAATATATAGAATACTTCAAGAACGGAAAACTTCCATCAGATCTAAAGGAATCGAGAGCTTTGCGCACAAAAGTTGCACGGTTCACCTTATCCAATGATGGAACGTTGTTCAGAAGGATGTTCGATGGTCCACTGGCAATATGTTTGGGACCGGGAGATACCGACTACATCCTGGGTGAGATTCACGAGGGCACTTGTGGGAATCATTCTGGTGCCGATTCATTAGTCCACAAAATAATCAAAGCAGGATATTATGGGATCGATATAGACAAATATGCTAGGGGGTTCGTTCGAAAATGAGACAAATACCAAATACATATGCCCATGATTCATCAACCCGGGGAACTTCTCCACTCGGTCCTATTTCCTTGGCCTTTCATGAAATGGGGAATGGACATCGTCGGCCCCCTCCCATTGGCCCTAGATAAGGCTCAGTAAATTTTGTTTATGACTGATTATTTCTCTAAATAGATTGAAGCATAGGCTTTCGAGAAAGTCAGAGAAAAGGAGGTGATAAACTTCATTTGGGACCACATCATATGTCGGTTCGGGATGCCATCCGAGATTGTATGTGATAATGAAAAATAATTCTTCGGAAGCAAATTAACCAAATTTCTCGAAGACCATAAAATCAAAAGGATCGTATCGACACCTTATCATCCCAGCGGGAACGGACAAGCTGAATCGACCAACAAAACCATCATCCAAAATCTTAAAAAAAGATTAACCAACGCTAAAGGAAAATGGAGAGAACTACTACCCGAAGTCCTATGGGAATACCGCACAACATCGAAATCGAGTACCGGAGCGACACCACTCTCGTTGGTTTATGGCGCCGAAGCTCTTATCCCAGTTGAGGTCGGAAAACCCAGCATCAGGTTTCAATATGAAACAAATTAATCAAATAACGAGACGATGAAGACGAGCCTAGAATTATTGGACGAAAAACGAGAAGCAGCTCTCGTCCGATTAGCCGCCCAAAAATAGCGGATTGAAAGGTATTATAATCGAAGAACCAATCTTCGATATTTTAAAATCGGGGACTTAGTGCTAAGGAATGTCACCCTCAATACCCGAAATTCAAATGAAGGAAAACTGGGTCCGAACTGGGAAGGACCGTATCAGGTTCTCGAAATCGTCGGAAAAGGATCCTACAAGCTCGGTGTAATAAACGGCAAACAACTACCAAGAAATTGGAACGTATCGCACCTAAAACGATACTACTATTAAGGTACGACCCTCCTATGTTCATTTATATTTCTAAATTAACCCTTGCAAGTGTTCGGTTGGAAACGGGGATGGATCACTCAACTAGAGCCTTTAGGCCTAAAAACACGCGTTGCACTCTTTTTCCCTTAGAGTAGTTTTGTCCCAAATTGATTTTTTGGCAAGGGTTTTAATGAGGCAACCATTGATCGAGCTAACTTAGAACAATTCAACAGTATCCGAGGCCTCTTTACAATCAACCTCGAATATTGTGGGCATTACCCTCAAATATATCAAGTTCGATTATCAAGTTCAAGGCAAGTAAGTTACTTCACAACAATAGGGTTTCGATAGGAAAAATTGTAAATAGCCAAATGGTCAAAACGAACCATGCTCGTGTAGTTTGCTCGACCCCTGGCATAAAACATGAACACATGTATAATGACATAAAGAGAAATTTCTTCTTTGTCTCTCATATCTCAGAATCCATCCTCTATTTTGTTATCTATTATGCAAACACGCTTGAGGGCCGACCATTACCCCATAAATCGGGGATTGCCAACCAAAAAATCAACGAGATCAAGCCCCACATAAGCCTACGGGCTATATTACTTCAAGTTCGAGCAATCACTCACTCGACCATAAAGCCTACGGGCTACATTACTTCGCGTTCGAGCAAGCACTTACTCGACCATAAAGCCTACGGGCTATATTACTTCGAGTTCGAGCAATCACTCACTTGACTACTAAGCCCACTGGCTACATTACTTCGAGTTCAAGCAAGCACTCACTTGACCATAAAGCATACGGGCTACATTACTTTGAGTTCAAGCAAGCACTCACTCGACCATAAAGCCTACGGGCTATATTACTTCGAGTTCGAACAAGCACTCACTCGACTACTAAGCCTACAGGCTATATTACTTCGAGTTCAAGCAAGCACTCACTCGACCATAAAGCCTACGGGCTACATTACTTCGAGTTCGAGCAAATCACTTACTCAACTATTAAGCTTGCGGGCTACATTACTTCGAGTTCGAGCAATAACTCACTCGACTATTAAGCCTAGGGGCTACGCTTACTTCGAGTTTGAGCAATCACTCACTCGACTACGAAACCTAAGGGCTACTCATTATTTTGAGTTCAAACAAACATTCATTCAACCATCTAAGCCTGAAGGCTACCTCAATTCGTACCTGATAAACGAAAGGGACTACCCACAAAGCCCAAAGGCAACGATAATTAAAAGTTCGAATTATTTAGCTTAAAAGGCCATTTTGCTGCAAAGGAAGAAAGTTTTTTATATATGCAAATCTTGTACAAAGGCAACTAGGAAGTTCTTTGCAAAAAATCAAAAATAGCCTCGGAGGCAACAACTACCTAAGGTCCTAAATGGCTTGATCCTCCTCAGAGGTCGTATCCTCGGCATCTTCCTCACCTTCAGACTCACTCGAGTTATCAGAGTCTTCCTCAGGAAAGGCAAACCTTCGAGCCTTGTTCTCTTCTGCCCTGGTAACTTCAATCTCGGCCCCTACATCAAAGCCCTGAGCACTGACCTCCTCGAGAGCTTCTCTCCAAGATTTCCATTTAGCATGTTCGACCATACTTTTGGCTTTGGCTTGGTTAACCTCAACATCGATCCTGAACTGAACCACTTTAGCATCGACTCTTTTATTGGCCTCAATAATCTCATATCTGGCCACTTCAAGTTCATTAGCCAAGCATGCTTTATCAGAAATGGCAAACTCCAACTGATGTTGAAGCTCTTTCATCTTCTCGATCGGCCCTGAGGCATTTTCTCTCGCAGATCAAAGTTGGGCATCAGAAAACTCCAACTGAGCTTGAACGACTTCCTTTTTCGAGGCAAGGATATCCATACTCTTTTTAAATTCTTCTGCCTCGGCCAGTAGTCCATCTACATGTAAGTTAAGTTGTCCGATCTACTCGATCCTCTATTGAACCTGTAGAATCAGATCGTTAGTGGTTATCTCTTTTTTATCTTCACTATCATGGAAAATTCGAAATACCTGCTCAGCCATCTCCTCGTGCTCTTCCCGAGCTGCTGTCAAATCTGCTCGAAGTTTTTCACTAAGGAGCTTGTAAGAGTCACTCTTCTCAGTGAGGCTCCAAACCGCAGCATCGTACTCCTCTCGGATCCGGAGGAAGGCCTCCTGATGCAACACCGAAGCCTACCAATAGAAGGAAAAACATTAGAATTACCTACAATTCTAAGTATAAAAGAAACATCAAAGATGCCATCAGAGTTACCCGATTCAAAACATGTTGGGCCTCGTTGAAAAGACAGGCGGGCCCCACCGCATTCATCACTGATTGATCCTCTTCGGTCACCAAGGACCGAAGGTAACTAGCAATCCTCGCGGGAGGAGAAACAATTCGGGTATCCTCAGGCACGGAGAGCACTATCTTCCGCCTACGGTCGGGATCAACACTCAGGGCTGGGAATCGGTCCACCAGTTTGTGAACCGATGAAGGCTCGGTAGGACCCGACCATGATGCTCTTTTTGGTATCGGCATTCCACCAAAACCGGTAACCTCCTCCGAGGCAGCTGACTCAAGCCCATCCAGAAAACCGTGGATATTGGTCGACTCCTGAATGCCCTCGTAGGACCGACCTTCCAACATACTGGCCTCTCGAATCATGGCATTCGAAAGATGAGGGAATCCACAAATACCAACTATCTTAAGCTCATCCCTCGAAATATCTTCTACTGCCCGAGAAGTCCTACCCCCGGTCTCCCCTTCAATCATCTTAGCTCGAGAAGGGATAATCTCAGTTTCTTCTTGTTTCGGGATTATGGCGAGGATTCCATGATTTGCTTACGCCAATTCGGAAGACTGTTGAATCACAATATTAGCCCATACACATGCTAAATCCCCTTCTCCTTCTTCGGGCTCGTCCCTTAATTGGCGGACCACTTCCAAAGGCATGACACCGGAGCCCCCTTTGGCTTGCGAGTTCTCTTAGCCGGATGTTTCTCTTCCAAGCCCGGGGAGCTCGGTACATCTTTTCTCTTCCTTTCTTTAACCTGCTTCGGGACAGGAACCTCTTCATCACCAGATGGGGGCCTCATGGATACATCCTTCCCAAGTCCTACAAAAAAAAGGAAAAGGGAATAAGCAAATAAAGAGAACAAATAACAGACAAATCGAGAAAGAGACTTAACATGACTACGAGCCTCCCATCGACCCTTTGATAATTCGACCCAAGCACGCTCGGAGTACGGTCTCTGTTGCACCAGACCTTCAACCCATTGTTTAAGATCCGGAATCGGTTCCGGCATCCGAGCTACGGCTGTGACAAGAAAAGGAAAATGGATTAACAAATTAAAAGGCAGTCACAAAATTAAAACGAACAAAGGGAAACGTTTACTCACGGTTCGTATTCCATTTCTCGGGAAATGTCAAGTCGTCGGCAGAGATCAGGTCCGAGGTTTTGATTCGAACAAAATGGCTCATCCAACCCCGATCGTGAGTCTCATCAATACTCGAGAACGACGCTTTGTTTGCTCGGCGAGCAAGCTTGATTAACCCTCCTCGGTAAATACGGGGACTATAAAGGCGCATAAGGTGATCAAGGGTAAAGATACGCCCCTCGATCTTGCTCGAGAAAAATCGGAGAAGAATCACTATCCTCCAAAAGGAAGGATGGATCTGGCCAGGGATCACATCGTACCTCTTGCAAAAGGCGACGATGACGGGGTCTAGAGGACCCAACTTGAAAGGATAAGTGTAAACACTTAAGAACCCTTCCACGTGGGTAGTAATTGATTCGACAGGTGATGGGACTACTACGAGCTTATTATCCTAGTTGCATTCTTGTATAACTTTCTCGATAATCGAACACTAGTACCTCGACATCGGCTCACATCGGCCCGGTACCGGAGAAGGCTTTTCAATTTAAAATCACCTACAGTTGAACACCCCACCGGAACTAATTCCTCAGGGCGAGGCTCCTCCATATCTTCGTCGCCGACGGGTCGAGATGAAGAAGCGACCTCTATTTGCGAAACGATTTTAGATGTTTTTGCCATCTATAATTCTATGGATGAAGATCGAAAGTATTTGGTGTTTAGAGAAGGAATTTGCAGTGAAAATTACAAATTTACAGAGGAAAAACTCAGAAGATGCGAAAAGGAACTTAGAAGATTTGAAGATGTGAAAGTGAAAAATAGTGAAGAGTGGGCTATTTATAGATTGGGCAATGGCGGTTCAATATCAGCAGTGGCCGACCGTCGTCTGACACGCATTTAATGCTTTGGTAACTGAACCGAAGGGACATCTATCACGTACGTCATGGTCGGGCTCGATGAAAACGTCAGTATATATCTAGTCAAGTCATTGAAAAATCATGTCGTTTCTCGCAACATTCTTCCCGAAAAATGAGGGGACTATCTGTATATGGTCAAACCGATTTAGACATTCGTATGATTAGTCAAGATTGGAACATAGTGGACCAAGGAGTGTCTTAGTGATATCATGATAAGATCTAAAGCTAGGTCACCGAGCTCATGTTTTAGGAACCGATCGAGTTCCGAGCTCGAAGCCATTGTCGAGTTCGAGCCAATATCAAGCTATAATATGAAGCGGAGTTATCGAGTTTAAGAGCCAGAGACCGACCAATACCGAGCTCGAGTCAACATCGAGCTCAAGTCAATATCGAGTCCGATCAAGATCTAGCCAAGGGACAAGAGTCGTTACAGCCGCACTAAGGGAGAGAATCTCGGCGGGAATGAGGGAAAAATTAATCTATCATAGGTTCCCCACTATAAATTTTTAATTATATCCAAAGTAGGATCCCTCCACTATAAGAAGGATGGCTATTATTTCTGTAGTGGGGGAATCAAAAAAAGCATTCATACAATATAACTCAGATACTATTAAGACACTCTCATTTTGGGAGATTATCCTTTTGAGCTTTATACATTGATTCATCTAGTTTATCCAAATTATTCTCCATTCAACTTGGTTGGTATTTCATTCTTTACAGTCAATATTTGATATTTCTATTTACTTTTACGATTTGTGTCAAGTCATACCACGTACCCTTAGAACTATGTACAAATTCAACTCTATCCGTTTTTTGGATAAACATCCATCTAACCATATACCTTATTAGTAGTCTATAAATCTATACTATTTTCTCCCTTCCAAAAGAATGTTTGTCTGCAAAATTTATTCTAAGAGGGTGTCTGAATTGGCTTAAAAGCTGGTCAAACTAATTTAAAAGCACTTTTTAGTTTGTTTTTGTGATTGGCAAACTCAATTTTAAGTCAAGTGCTTTTAGCCAAATTAATATAACTCAAAACAAGTCAAAAGCAATAAGTTGGTCTACCCACCTAATAATTTTTTTGGCTTAAAAGCACTTGGGGTTTGACCAAGCAAATTACCTTATTATCTCTTATATGTTCTTGTAATTCCCGAAGTAGCCTCTCTTACTAAAAGCCATAACCCCATTCCGTTCTCCCATTCTCGTTGTTGCTTCCTACCCGTCATAGCAGGTAACTTTTCTGGCCTGCAATTGCGTTTTTGCCGTGTGAAATTTTTTGGTTGTTAGCACAGTAATGTAACCGAGTTAGCTCTTGAATGTAATCCAAAATGCTTGTCATAGTGGGATCGAAGTTATCTTATTATTGCATGAAATTTTTACACTTATTGTAAGTAAGCAATTTTGATGAATTATAGCACTATCATTTTCAACGTCGAATTCAAACTGATGTAATGCAAATATGCGATACCACACATATTTTGCATTTCTCACATTGCTAATGAAACTTACAGCGTTGAATGATTGTATTTTCTAAATGAATTTTGTTCATTATTTATATATATTATCTACTTACAAACTTTTGTTAAACTAGTCTCACGGTACGCGCTTTGCGCATGTATTTATATTTTTTTTAAGAATCACGTAAATATTATTAGACCATATGTTTGAATTATACAAAATTATAAAATAAAATTTAGAGAAAAATTCCTGAAATTTATGAATATTGTTCCCATTAGTTAGCTCAATAAATGAAAAATTATGTCTCACAAAAGTTTTCAGATACCTAATTGTAATTTAAGGGTACTTTTGTCGAAATATTTTGTGAAAATTCATATGACCTGAAAACAAAAACATAAATGCTTTTCGTATGATTTTCTAAATATTTATCAAACAACACAAATGAAAAAATTAAATATTTTGGTCTTTTAGAGATTGGAAATGAAAAGATTGGTCATACACCTAAAAAAAAATTGATACTGACAATGTAAAGTCTAAAAATGAGTATTAATGTTAAGTTAATATTTTACTATGAATAACTTAATATAACAAACAATATAGTGAGATATTCTCATTTATTGGACTAAATGCAAATAAAAAAATGACAATTCATTTATAATATATTTTATTTTATACTATTTTATCCTAATTACTTCAAATTAATCAATTTGACTCTTACTATACTACACTATAATTGATTTTGCGCAATATTCCTTTTATCCTAAGAGTTTTGTCAACTTGACAAATAATTTTATTTATATGATGAATTTGAAAAGAATTAAATTAATTTTTTTGCTAATTAGTTAACTCAAAGACGTAATTATTTATTTCACAATTAAAGATAGTAATTTAATTTTTATTGATTCAAATTCTTAATGTTTGCTCATCCCAAGTTTTAAGTCTTAATAAAATTCAAATGGTATCTTCAACGGGTGAGACATTTCAAATGTGAAATGATGATCAATGGGAATATCCTGAAAATGATTACCGGATGTAATACCTTCTAAAGATGAATTACTTCTTTAAAGTTTGATAAAATTATATTTAAAAACTTGGCCTAATTTTTATTTGCAGATACATCACAAATCGACTTAAAATTACCTTATCTACATGTACCAAAGCTTAATGTCATGCACTATTGTTTATTTAATGTGTGTAACTTATCTTGAAAATATAATCTGTACATTGAGATCGAAAATATTCATTTAAAAATAGTTCAAATTTTCATACATAAAAAATAGTTCAATTAAATTAATAATAATATTTTATTATTAGTATTATTACAAACCCTAATATGAATATTTTTGTTTTGTTTTAACCTAATTTCCTGGTACCTTACACATAGATAGATTAGAATTAGGTGGCAACACTATCATACAATACAACCAAGAAACTAATTATTGGCCTTGAACACTCATTATCACTTTATGATGGTTGTTAATTAATTTTAAAGTCAAAATATTAAGAAGAGTAAACATATTATAGTTATGTTACGAATCAAATAAGGAAAGAATTTTGAAGTCCTACATATTAGGAATTTTGTGTGTTATAAACAAGGAAGGATTCAATATTCAATATTTTAGCTGATTTTAAAATGCTAAATATTAAAAAAATAATAAAATAACTATTTTTTTTAGTGTGAACTCCATTTAAAAAGGTAAAAAAAGACGAACGATCTTTTGTTAATGGCTTTCGTGCTTTTAATATAATATAGATTATTGGTATTATTTTAAAGAATCAATTTATATTTATTAAACAGAATCTTACATAATGTTATAACTCAAAATGAATTGAGACACACAAATATTTCTATTTGAGCTAATAATAAACTAATTTTTTGTGTTAACAGCTTCAACGGAATTTCAGTCATTTTAATAGGAAAAAGTATTTTTCAGTAATTTTTTACCAAACATACAAACTGCTTATTTTCAGTTTCAACACTTCTGCTTATTCATAAAACCAGCTACAGCACTTAATAAGTGCTTGCTTTAATTAAGCTAATCCAAACGCGCTCTGAAATGTAATCTTCAGATTCTAAAATTAAATTACTACTGATATTTGTATAGTTTTGTGGAAGTTCTTTCTTTAAGAAAAAAAAATTCACTTATTGAATCTTGCAAAGAAAAATAACATCTGACATTTATACTCCTATATTTTTTGTTTTCGCATACAACACATTAATAAGCACGAGATTCTTGTTTTAAAATTCTGGAGTCTTATCGATGTTTGTTGTTGATGGGAAAAAATAATTCTACCCCCAATCTTACAGCAAATGGTCAATGGACCAAACTGTTGGTGGTGTAGTACAACATTAAACATACTACAGAGCTCAAATATGTGTCTTTGAACGTTTGGCGATTTTTTATCACATTACTGTTTAGATTATACTCAAGGTGGGTTACTCTATTGTTAAGCACTCTCCACTTTCAATCAAGAGGTTGTGAGTTCGAGTCACCCAAGATCAAGGTGGAGAGTTCTTGGAGGGAAGGATGCCGAAGGTTATTTGGAAACAGCCTCTCTACCCCAGGATAAGGGTAAGGTCTGCGTACACACTACCCTCCCCAGATCCCACCAGTGAGATTATACTGGGTTGTTCTTGTTTAGATTATACTCAAATCTATTTTTGTTTTGTTATCTTTTTCTGTTTTTGCTTTTGTGCAATAGATGCAAGTGAGTAGATGTACTTTTTAACATTTGAAATATATTTTTTATTACCTTTCACGCTTTAATATTTTTTCTATTTTTGATGGTTCATATTTGGTGGGGTGTATTGTTGTCAGACTAGCACCACCACAATATTCCTATAGCAAATTCAAATATGATATAATCTACGGATGAAGCCAGTGGTACTGAATTCATTCTCGTAAAAATTCTAAAACTGAGGTGATATTATAAGAACAGCATTAAGGGGTGATAAGGTTATCGGGATTAAAATTTTGATATTTCTTCACTTCGTTTGGTAGGCATTTAATTTCTAGTATAAACAATACCGAAATAGGTTTATAGAATAATTCTTGTATTATCTTATACTTGATCTGACAGGAGATAACTTATAAAGGATACGGAGTTAAAACAACTAAAAGACCAAAATAACCTTGATTTTATTATTCTATATTAACATTTCTTTAAATGTAAAATTGTAATCTTTTGTACACTATACGCTTTACATCCCATTTTAATATACTGAATCAAACACCCACCGGAAAAGTAAACACTAGATAATTCATTGATTATTAATTGTTGTATCACAATCTTTGCATTATAATTCTGTATAACTTTATCTGCTAACCCCTAAACGTAAGCACATTGCATTTTTCAATTCTAACTTTATAGGGTAAAATTAGTTCACAATCATAGAGTGACACGTGGAATCGGAGACAGGCGGAAGACGAAGCGAGTGGAAATCAAGATCGAGGACAACAACTTCGGTTTTCATCGGATAGACCCCGAAGGGAATATTGCTAACAAGCGCAAACGAATATTTGCCACCAAATGACATTCAATGAAGAATATTCCTCAGTATTAATAAACAATTCGTTACAGAGAATTTGGCATTCATAGCATGCTGTTACATATTCATCAATGGCCCCATTATTGTCATTTATGAGGGGTTTGAACCTAGGCCTTGTTCCCTAGGTATAGCTATAAATAGTGACTTCAACAGCCATTGTAGGACACGAAATTTCTGACAAACTTATGCTACACATTATTCCAAGCTAAATAATACTTTATTTTATGTCTAACAATATATTGCTTTCTTCGGAAGCCTTGCTCCCGGAGTCAGCCTGTCTGCTATCTTATCTCGATTTTCAATGCTAAATCTTGCATTTTATTTAATTTATTTATCATTTTGGAATCAAATCGATTCGCTTGTTTATAAACCACGCTATAAATTCAACTAAATCATTTTACGGGTAAACAGTTTGGTGCCCACCGTGGGGCTTAGACAGTTGCGTAATTGAGTTGATCCTTGCGTCCATTACTAATATGTTTGATTCTTTGTTTCTTAGAAATAATTGTAAAAGGTGGCAGATAACGATGTCAATATAGCATACAACGTTGAGGCACAAGAAAATCTACCTCAACACAAGGATTCGATCAGCGACACCCGCAACGAGGAGGACGTAACCACGCCGGTTCATGGTAGGCAGTATCCCTGACACGTACGAGAGGCGACTCCTGATGACGCTGAAGACGAGCACGTTGTGAAAACGGTGAGGATCCTAAGAGAACAATAAAAGGCTATCATGGGTCATCTCTCACGACAAGACCAGGCCATGACAGAATTTTGGCAAGCGATGTCAGGTGCCTCCAACAACGTGAATGGAAGAGGTCCAGTTCCTCCCGGTGCTCTCGCAAATCAAACAGCGCAAATGGTTGATAACAACACCCCGAGGGGTGAGGTCGACTTCGACGGGGCCGGGGGGATCGACAACAAATCTGGGAACAATAACGGTAATGATCTTTTCAAAACTGAGCTCATGCAATTTATAAGGAAAATAAATGTCTGAATGGACCAAATTCCAGGCGCACCACCAATGCTTAAGGGCCCGGACTCAAAGAAATACACCCAGTTACCGTTCAAACCGAGCGCAACACCATAGCTGATTCCGAAGCGGTTCAAAATTCCAGACGTACCAAAATATGATGGGACTTCGGATCCTCAAGAGCACATCACCACCTATACAACGGCGGTGAAAGCAAACGACTTAGCTCCACACGAGATTGAGTCGGTCCTACTAAAGAAGTTCGGAGAAACCCTCACGAAGGTGACCCTAACATGGTACTCACTTTTACCCGAGCACTTAATAAATTCCTTTGAAATGTTCGCAGACGCTTTCATCAAGGCCCATGCCGGGGCCAGGAAGGTCCAAGCCCAGAAGGCGTACATATTCAGAATTTCGCAAGGAGAGTTTGAGTTGCTACTCGAGTTCGTGACCAGGTTTTAGAAAGAAAGTATGTTGCTACTGGTCGTGACAGACGAATGGGCACCTGAGGCATTTGCTAAAGGGATGAACCCGAGGAGATATGACGCCTCCCGGAATCTGAAAGAAAGCCTGCTCCAGTTCCAGGCAACTACATAGGCGAATGTCCATAACCGCTATGAACTAAAGATAAGAATAAAAGATGATCATCTCGGGTTCCTGGCATCAACTAAAGGCCGGGATCGAGAAAAGAAAAAAGATAACTTGAAGGATGATTTTGACGTAGATCAGCGGTCTTCTAAGGACCAGTTTTGCCCTATGAAAGGGTCGAAGGACGCCGCAGAGTGTTCCGATAGGTGAATAGGTTCGCGCCCGATAAAAGAACTGACCATGGCCGGAATATCAGATCATTGCAAGATAAAGAGGTGCCGGGCTCTCGGGATTCCACCTATCTTAGAGTGTTCGAGTATAATTTCAATGTCAGCGTAGTAGAACTGGTATCGGCGATGAGGAACATTAAGGAAGAATGGTTCCCGAGGCCGATGAGATCCGATCCTAACCAAATGGGATCCTAATCTATGGTGCGAGTATCATGGTACTAACGGCTGATCCACTCCCAATCCACACTCAACAATGAGTGAAAGAGATCGGTGGAAGAATAGTACCCAACTATGAGTCGAGGTCAATTTCCTTAGGGAGTTAAATGTGGGTGTTAGAGTGTACACTTGATTAATATAGAAGAAATAGCTTAAATACGCTTTCAAATAAGATGGCTTTGCAAATTACTTCTACAAACTATACTAACAATGAATAACTAGAGATTGATTAATTGCTTTTGGTTGTTTTCAAATAGGTAAAAGGCCTAGGATGTAACATCCGTCTAGGTGTTAGTCTAATGGGTTAATTACGTTAACACTTGTTTTAGTGATCGGGGTGTATTATAGTTCTCAACTCTAAATTACCCACTCAATACCTCTCGATCAGAGAGTGATTTTTCCCAATTTGACTTTCTCAAGCCCAAATGGTTATCAAACCAAATAATTGATACGAGCTCAAGTCAAATTTTTCCTATCTCTAGTTCAAACCCTTTAATTAGGCTAGTCAAAACCTTAACTAGCCTAATTTCTTGTTAGCCAAGTTTTTCTAGACAAAGTTCCTCTTTCTCAAGTAAAGACCAAGTAAAAAAGGCATGAATCAATGTTTGCAACCATTAATTCTAAAATTAAAACATGAACAAGGCTAAATAACAAATACCCAATCATAAACAAGTATTAGATTAATTACCCATAAGGTTTACACACTAGGGTTGGGTCATAACGCTAGAAAATATCTAGCTACTCATAGTAGAAATGGAAGAAAATAAATAAGAAACACTAATTAAAGCCATAACACAAAATTAAAATGATAAACTAATGTGCTTTTAATCCAAATTGGTCACAAACTACAAAAGTGATAAACTACAACTGCTACAGCTCAAAAAACTACAAAACTTAACCTAAAAAAATAATTTCCGTCTATTTATAGTGGCCCAAAATTCTCTAACAAAAATTCCCTTCGGGAGGTTCTACGGCCGCACAATTCCATGTGCAGTCCGCACTTTACTCGAGTCTGCAGGTTGAGAGATTCTGCAGCCGCACAATTTGATCTGCGGCCGCACAATTCCATGTGCGGTCCGCACTTTTCGCATGCTTCACTCTTGGTTATTTTGCTCTGAACTTTTTGAATTCTTGTCAGTGAGATCATGTTTTGTGGTTGCACAAATTGTGTGTGGTCCGTCCTTTTCTTCAATCAACTTTTGAGCCTCAACACCAGATCTGCGGCAATAGAGAGAATTCTGCGGTCCGCGCTTTCTTCTGCGGACTACACTTTTGGTCTGCCGCGCTCCTTCTTCTCTTATGAGCCGAAACACTCCTTTTTAAGTTAGATTTCTTTATTAGAGTCCAATTCTCCAACATTTCTGCAATTTGCACGCTTTCATTAGTTTTGGGAATATAAATCAATACTTTCGGACTAAAACTAAAACAAGAAGGTACTAATAAGTGGTTAAAATCCACACTCAATAACTCCCCCAAACTTAAATCTTTGCTTGTCCTCAAGCAAATAGATTAGTTCTCACCTCCTCGGAGTGAAAGGTCATTTCAAAGAGTCAATGGTAAACCATTCATACTTAGTTGGGACCAACAATTACCCACACTACTCATGCATTATCGACAAAGTGACAAATCACATATTATGTACATATAGTTCTAATGTGATATTTAAGCTTCAAGAATTGACTTTACTCATCAATGACTCTTGTTCTATCATGTAGATTATGGTGGAATCCAAACTCTTCCTCCTCTACCTTCCATTTGCCAAGCTCACTTCAAAAGTTAGCGCTCATTCTTTAGATCAAAGAAAGATTCACTCTCTCTCACAAATGAATGTCACAAGTATAGCTTCAAGTACCATAGGCCTACCCTTCATGTAGATCACCACTAATGTAAGCTCACTTGGTTCAAAATTAAGTAGGATTTATTTCGGGTTGTAATAAAGGATTTTGGATTGGGGTTGAATACCATATGGGTAAGTGGTTACACATTTCCTTAAGCACTGTACATTTTCATATCTTGGCTCACATTTACCAACTCTTAGAGGCATTCTCTTTTTCTTGGGGGTTAGAGAGTCTTGACATCACTCTTTCTTGTTCATTTCATTATTTTTCTCCCTTGATGCTCATGCTAGGGCTAATCACCTCTTTTTTTATTTCCTCAACCCTTCCTCTTATTCTCTTTTTTTGCATTTTCTTTTTGTTCTTTTTCTTTTCTTGCCTTCTCTTTTCATAGAGATCATTTCTTTTCTCTTGTTGTTGCCTTGAACAAGGCTAAATAACAAATACTCAATCATAAATAAGTATTATATTAATTACCCATTAGGTTTACACACTAGGGTTGGGTCACAACACTAGAAAATATCTAGCTACTCATAGTAGAAATGGAAGAAAATAAAGAAGAAACACTAATTAAAGCCATAATAAAAAATTAAAATGATAAACTAATGTGTTTTTAACCCAAATTGGTCACAAATTACCAAAAGTGTTAAACTACAACAGCTACGGCTCAAAAAACTACAAACATAACCTAAAAAAATGATTCCTGTCTATTTGTAGTGGCCCAAAATTCGCTAACAAAAATGCCCTTCGGGAGGTTTTGTGGCCACATAATTCCATGTGTAGTCCGCACTTTGCTCGGGTCTACAGGTTGAGGGATTTTGCAGTCGCACAATTTATTTGCGGCTGCACTTCAGCTTCTGCAGCTGCACAATTCCATGTGCGGTCTGCACTTCTGGCAAAGATTCATTCTTGTCATTTTGCACATTCTCTGAATTTTTTGATTTCTTGTCAGTGCGACCATGTGTGCGGTCCGCGCTTTTCTTCAATCAACTTCTAAGCATCAACACCAGATCTGCGGCCGCAGAGAGAATTGTGCGGTCCGCGCTTTCTTCTGCGGACCACACTTTTGGTCTATTGCGCTTCTTCTTACCTTATGAGTCAGAACATTCCTTTTTGAATTAGATTTCTTCATTAGAGTGCAATTCACCAACATTTCTGCAATTTGCACACTTTTATTAGTTTTGAGAACATAAATCAACACTTTCGGTCCAAAACTAAAGCAAGAAAGTACTAATAAGTGGGTAAAATCCACACTTATCAACGGCCTCCGGACTGGAGACTGCCGACATCTATGCGGGGAAGTGGCGACGTTGTTAAAAAATGGCCATCTCAGAGAGTTCTTAAGTTACCGGTCCAAAAACAATTACGACCGCAAACGAGATAACGCAGAGACCTTGAAGATAGGTGAAGACCCTCCCCGACAAACCATCAACATGATTTTTGACGAAAACGAGATCAATGGTGTGACCTTCTCCGTAGCAAAAAAAGACAAAGGTGTCGATGACTTATAGCAAGAGACTCCGGGAAGTCGCCGAGGACGACATCACATTCACAAAAGAGGACAACGATGGACTTCTACTGTCGCACAATGATTCCCTGGTAATTTCTCTTCACGTTCTAGATTTAAAAATTAAACGTGTTTTGGTGGATCTAGGAAATTCAGTCAATATCATTCAATGGAGAGTGCTGGAGCAAGTCAAGATAACCAGAAGCATCATCCCATCCACAAAGCTCCTCGCTGGGTTCAACTTAGCAAGTGTGACAACCCGAGGGGAGATCCTGCTACCCACGAATGTCGAAGGGGTCATGAAGACTACTTTGTTTGAAGTAGTAGATGACGACATGGGCTAAAACATAATTCTTGGAAGACCATGGCTACACGATATGAAGGTCGTGCCATCAACATATCACCAACTTCTGAAATTCCCAACTCCAGAGGGAATCAAACAAAAAAGAGGAGATCAACCGGCGGCAAGGGAGAGGAACGCGGTCTCGGTTTCCAGCAGTAAAGGGAAAGAACATGCAGTATAGCAATTACAGGAGCTGACGCCAGCTCCCAAACCAAATAAAGATGAAAAAGGGGAGGAGCCATCGAAATCCTATCAGGTACCAAGGTATTTTTAGGTACCAGAAAAAACAAACCAAATCCACGGCGGAAGAACTCAAACAAGTGGCATTATTCGAAAAGTTTCTAGAAAGGAAGTTCCACTTGGGGACAGGACTGAACCCTGAGCTCAAGTCAGGATTTATAGAATTTCTTAAAACTAACGTTGATTGTTTTGCATGGTCGCACGCGGATATGACAGGTATCCCACTAGAGGTTGTCGTGCACAAGCTAAGCCTGGACCCTTGCATTCCGCTAGTAAGACAAAAGAAGTGCCCAATTGCTGAGGTCAGAAACAGGTTTTTCAAAGAAGAGGTAACTCGATTGCTCAATATTGGTTCAATCCGGGAGGTAAAATATCCCGACTGGCTAGCTAACGTAGTAGTAGTTCCAAAAAAGAATAATAAATTTTGCATGTGCGTAGATTAAAAGAATCTTAATTAGGCGTGCCCAAAAAAACTCGTTCCCATTGCTAAACATTGATCAAATGATTGATGCAACGGATGGGCATGAAGTGATGAGTTTCCTCGATGCCTATTCCTGGTACAACCAAATCAAGATGAATCCGGAGGATCACGTTAAAACTTTATTTATAACGAACTTTGGCACATATTGCTACAATGTGATGCCCTTCGGGCTTAAGAACGCCGGAGCCACTTATTAGAGGCTCGTGAACAAAATGTTCAAAAAGCAAATAGGTAAAACAATGGAAGTTTACATAGATGATATGCTAGTTAAGTCTTTGAATGCATGTGACCATCTGAAACACCTTCAAGAAACCCTTGACATCCTAAGGAAGCACAACATGAAGCTTAACCCCCGAAAAGTATGCGTTCAGAGTCAACTCGGGTAAATTTTTGGGTTTCCTGGTTTCACAAAGGGGGATGAAAGTCAATCCCGACAAGATTAAATCCATCGAGGACATCCCATACCAGTTGACAAACGTGAATGAAGTCCAAAGGCTAACCGGAAGACTAGCCGCTCTAAGCAGGTTCATTTATCGGTCCTGGGAAAAATGTCATCACTTCTTCTCACTTCTGAAGAAGAAGAACAACTTCGAATGGAGTCCGAAATTCCAACATGCTCTAAAAGACTTGAAACGGTATTTATCAAGCCATTTGTTACTATCAAAATCGGAGGAAGTTGAACAGTTGCTAATATACTTAGCGATTTTGGAGGTAGCGATAAGTGTCATTCTAGTCTGGGAAGACGAAGGTACGAAATCTCCTATCTATTATGTTAGCAAAATTTTAATGGGAGCAGAAACACATTATCCGCACCTCGAAAAACTGGACTTAGCTCTCGTAATCGCCGCTCGAAAACTTAGGCCTTACTTTCAATGCCACACGATAGTCGTGATGATAACGTTTCCCATGCAAAATGTCCTTCACAAACCTGAATTGTCAGGTCGACTGGCCAAATGGGCAGACGAAATGAGTGAATTAGACATCGAATATAAACCCAGGACTTCGATCAAATCACAAGTTTTGGCCGACTTCGTGGCCGATTTCAGTCCCGGGGTGCTCCCTTTGGCCACTAAGGAAGTAGTGATGGTGTGAGAAATGACATCGGGAGTTTGGACCTTGTTCACGGTCGGAGCTTCCAACGTGCAAAGGTCCGGGCTTAGGGTAGTCCTAATCACGCCCTTGGGAGATATCTTGAGGCAGTCCAAAAAAAATATTCCCTTGACTAACAATGAAGCCGAGTATGAGGCTTTGCTTACAGGACTTGAATTGGCCCAAGGACTAGTACTGAGGTCATTGAAATCAAATACGATTCTCAACTGGTGGTAAATAAGGTATATGGAATCTCCGACACCAAGGAGGAATGCATGCAACAATATGTGGTGAAAGTTCAAACTCTGCTCGCACGGTTCAGGGAATTGTCAATCACCCACATCCGAAGAGGAGAAAATGCAGAAGCACACGCACTGGCCAATCTGGGTTCGTCCACAGAAATGAAGGGTTCAGATCCTGGTACGGTCGTACAACTAATGCACTTAGTGTTGGATGTGGACAGTTATTATGAAGTAAATGCGACTAACTTGGTTTGGGACTGGAGAAATGAAATCATAGACTACCTTGAGCATGGCAAGCTGCCCGAAGACCCGAAGGCATCCTGGGCACTTCGCACCAAAGCAACTCATTACAGCTTCTAGGGAGGACAGTTATATATAAGGTCATTCCAAGGGTCGTTGGCCTGATGCTTAGGCGCCTCCGAAGCTAATTACGTGATGAGAGAGGTTCACGAAGGAAATTATGGATACCATCCAGGTACAAAATCGTTGGTGTTAAAATTAGTTAGGGCAGGATACTACTGGCCCTGGATGGAACGAGACACTCAGGCATTCGTTCAGAAATGCGACAAGTGTTAATGCCATGCGCCGTTAGTACACCAATCGGCAGAGCTACTGCACTTGGTATTATCCCCATGGACATTCATGAAATGAGGGATGGATATAGTCGGACCGCTGCCACTAGCTCCCGGGAAGGTAAGATTTCTCTGAATTTTAACTGATTATTTCACAAAGTGGGTTGAAGCAAGTCCGTACCAAAAAATCGGCGAGCGCGAAGTGGTCGATTTCCCGTGGGAGAACATAATTTGTCGGTTCGGTGTACCAAAGGAGATTGACTACAACGGGCCATAGTTCATAGGCGCAAAGGTCACAAAATTCCTTGAAGACTTGAATATCAAAATAATCACATCTTCTCCATACCATCCGAGCACAAATGGGCAAGCAGAGTCAACAAATAAGGTGCTTATCTAAAACCTCAAAAAGAGATTGGAAGCATCCAAAGGCAAGTGGCCCGAAGAGTTACCGGGAGTATTATGGGCATACAGGACGACCAAGTCAAGCACGGGGGGAAACACCTGTCTCTCTCGTATACGGAGTAGAAGCTCTAATCCCGGTGGAAGTAGGAGAATCGACCTTGAGGTACTTCCGGGCGGACAAAGAAACAAACAACGAAGCATTGCTAGTCAAATTGGAACTGCTTGACGAACACAGGGAATTAGCGAATAAAAAGATGGTGGCACATAAACAAAGAATGGAAAGGTACTATAATCGAAGGGCCAATCTCTGTTATTTCAAAGTGGGAGACTTGGTTTTAAGAAAGGTGACTCAAAACACCTCGGGATCTCAACGCAAGAAAGCTGGGTCAGACATGGGAAGGCCCCTACCGGGTCTCAGCTGTCACTGGGAAAGGATCGTATGAACTGGAAAACCAAGATGGAGTCAAATTCCCGAGCAACTGGAATGTGATTCACCTCAAAAGGTATTATTGCTGATGAGCACCGCTTATACTGAAAGTATGTGCTGTACTCTTTTTCCCTTCCTCTAGTTTTTGTCCCAATTGGTTTTTTCTAGCAAGGTTTTTAATGAGGCAGCAACAAAAAGCATACTACGAAGGAAACTTCATCAGCAGAAGTAAGACCTTTAAATGACAAGGCATCGAAATGACAAACCATTGCGAGATGGTTAAATAGTCTTTGGCTCGGTGCCAAATTCCTAATGGGAAGCAAAACTTGCCACCGGACCAAAGGCTATTCAACTATTTACAAGTGTTTTCCCTATAAGCCACTAGGGGTGGTTAGATAATCTTTGGCTCAATAGAAAAGTTCCTAACGAGAAACGAAGCTTAATATCGGACCAAAGATTATCCAACCATTCACTAGTGGAATCCTCAAAAGAGCAAGACTTCCAGTGTTCCAATTCGCATTCTTCGCATTTGAACACTAGGGGAGGATGATATAAGAATATGGAAATTGATTGACACATAAATCGGGACTACGAAATTCGGGAACAAAAATATCTCATCGGGACCCGGGACTACACAGCCAGCCCCGTAGAAACAAGTTGCACAAATTAGCCACAAGTAATGGCAATTTTTTTCTTTCAGCAAAACGAATGCTTATGTACTTTTGAAGATAGAAGGAATAAAATAAAGTCCTTTTCTTTTTGTCTTGTTTCTTGTCCAAATGATGAATTGATTTTATCATTTGAAAGTTAATCAAGTACTTCAAATGCTAGTGCTGGAATGAACAGAAGACGTCCTCTTCAAGAGCACCATAAATGTAAGAGGACCATCTCTTATGAAACCCTCACAATAAAGTATTGGTTCTGGAAGAAATTATGCCCGGAACCCCAAATGCTATCGGAAAAAAATGCCCCTGAAGCCTTGCATAATTAGACTTAAAAAAGTAAGCTTTGCGCAATGCTTAAACAAAAAGCACTTTTATTTATCAAACGTGCCAAGCAGCACAAGTAAAAAATTCAAAAAGTAAACAACAAAAGAAAAGAAAGCAAAAAGCTAAGCTATATCGCCCCTAGAACTCGAGGGAAAAGAAGCATTAACACCCTCGGGAGAAGTAGGCGGATCTGCCGTCAGCTCAGGATCTTGGCCTTCATCATTATTCTATTAAAGTTTCTACTTAGTTCCTGAGAACTCTGAACTGGAACCAGAAGAGTCAGTTGCATCGGACTGAGCAGGGAGGCGAATTCGAGCAGTTGACTCAAGCTCTCTGGCCTTGGTGATTTCGTCATCAATATCAATGACACCCACTTTGGCTTCTTCTAAAGTTTTTCTCCTCATGCTATACATAGAATATGAGGGAATTCTCTTGGCGCTAGAGTTCTGATTTAAGTCGCTCAACCTCGGTCAAAAGGCCATCCCGCTCGGAACTCGCACCGCTAAGGCTAAGATCAAGATCACGGATAATGGTTATATGAACCTTATTATGCTCCATGATCCTCTTCTACCTATCCTCCATAAGGACACATTTCTCCACGACAGTAGCAGCCTCTTCAGCTTTGGAGTTCAAGGTTGCCTCTAAGTTATTCAATCTCTCAATGGAGGCAGATTCGCGCTCAGCGGCAGCGGGCATAACATTCATGACCTTAGACCATTTAGCCTTGGCTCCTTGGAACTGTACATTTAATTGAGAGGCTTCTTGGCTGAGGGCCATCACTTCCTGTTAACTCTGTTGAAACCGAGCCTCTAACTCATCAGCTTTTGCTTCTAGCACCGGAGGCGAGCAACAATTTGGTCCCTCTCGGCCAACAACTTATCCCGCTCGGACCAGAGTCTTTCTTTATCAAGGATCAGCTTTTGAAGGCCCTCAGAAGCAAGAAAGTTGGCGTGCGAAGCAAAAATCCAAGTTAAAAACCCTATCATAGCAAGTCCAGAAGAAACAAGTAGTAAAGAGAACAAATATGTTACCGCTACTGCATTATGCATGTCATTGTTTAACAAATACTCTCTCTCTCGAGAGTGTATTTTCTTCTTATCCTTTTCTGAAGCCAGTGGCTTCAGATAGTTGGCAAGTTCCACCGGCTGGGACAGCAGATGGCACTTAGTAAATACTGAGAGGGAGACAGTCCTCCTCCCTTGGGGATCTGCAGAACAAGGAGGAGGAGGAGGAGGGGGAGGAGGGGAGGGGGAGGGAGAGAGTAGTTATGCCCCAAATTTCCATAGTCTAGGGATTGGGGAGGAGGGTCATCCTCCTCTCGGGCATCTGCGGCCGGTGGGGGTGATGTAGCAGTTGCTGGTGATGAAGGTATGGCCGGTGTGGAAGGAGATGAAGCTGATGGTATTGTGGGTTGAGAAGCAGCTGCGCCGGAGGCAGTGCTGGTTGTTGGTTGCTTACCAACCGAAGACGGAAGAGGCCCGGTACTCAGCCTCACAGTATCGGGAGCAACAACTGGGACCAGAAAGGGAGGGTTGGCATTCTCCACCAAGGCAAACCCTCCCCAGAGCGCTTGGGCATCATCCTCGGTTGGGTTTGTAAGCTCTTCAGATTGAGCATTCTGTTGAGTTGATGAAGGACGTTATCTCCTTTATAGGGAAGCCCCTTCATCACTAGCTTCCCATCATCATCAATCACCATCGTGACTGTGGCTGGCTCAGGCTCCATTTTCTTTACCTTTTTATTATTGCCCTTGGGCAAAAAAGAACGCCGCCTTTTTGGTTGCTTGTTCTCTGGCTGGGGACTCCGAGAGGAAGCGCTTGCACTGAAAGTAGATCCGATGGCACATGTTTGGGTGAGAGCCTCCTTCAGCAGCCTCGCAGCCTCCACATGATCAACTAAAACATCTTCTTCAGCGATAGTAATAGAGGTTAACTAGTTTTGTTATGCACAAAGATTAGGGCAAAATCGGTTTTGCGAGTCAACTTACCATGATTCTTGGCCCTCCATCCATATTTGGGGCCAACCTTTTCCACCATTGGGTCTCAGGCATGGTCATGTCTAGAATCATCTGAACCCACCGGTCCAAGCCTTCAACCCTTAGAGGTGTCCACCGAGTTGTTGAAATAATGAAAAGAGAAGGGTGAGCAATGACATGAAATAACCTTTTTTCAGAAAAAGACAAACTTTGAACTTACGTGTACGAGTCCAGGAGTCAGGGAAAGATGGAGTGGTGATCGGGATGATATCCCTGGTGGAAACAACGACAAACTGCTCTATCCATCCACCGTCGTTATCGTCATCCATGCTGGTGAGAAAAGCATTGTGGCCACGTTTACTAAACTTTATTACCTCCCCACGGAAAATCTTGGGGAGTAGAGATTCGTCATATGAGCCAAGGTGAAATACTCATATGTTTCCTGGCACAACCGCCGTAGACAGGCCACTGTTCGCCATACTGAAGAACCTACCTGTGCCATACAAACCTGGTGTCGCTGGCACAACTCCAAAATCAAATGCACCCAAAGTGAATGGATATGTAAAATTATACATGAAGCCCTTCTTAGTGAAGGTTACTCGCTCCACGAGTTCGGGAGCAATGATGTTCAGGTCATGGAAATCACAGTTCTCCTTCATATCAGGAATGTGAAAAGGCGGATAGAAGAAGGGTATATGCTAACAGCCCAAGTGCGAGAACTTGAAGAAGGAAAATTCTCTTCGAAGTCCTTGGCTGTGTTGAGTTGTTTAGGGATGATGGTGCTCACCGTGGGAGGGCCAGCATCAATATCGATTTCTTTGTCTTTTCTCTTCTTTGGGCCCCCCACCAAAGAGAAGACCAGAGTTCTTGGAAGGGTTAGTAAAAGAAGCCATGATCGGCCAAAGATAATGAGAGTTCTTTGAAGACGATTAAAGAAAGATGAAAGCATCGAAGAGTTGAATGCACGTTGAGAGAGTTTGTAAAACTGTTAAGTGTAAAAGAAGAAGAATGAAGCGTATAAGTAAAGGTATAGGCTGCTAATATCGTGGCCATGATTACCTCGAAAACTGGCAAACATATTGCTAAATCGTGGAGTAACACGTGTTCAGGGTATTAAATGCGAAGAGACGTGCTTCTAATCAGGCGTCAGAAACTTTTCAGAAGGGTTCAGAAAATTTTCCGCTAAGAAAGGAATCTTCACCAACTTTCCGGCGACATAAAGATGTGCCATCGAAAAATATGGGGACTATCTGTATAGGATAAAATCGATTCACATTAAATTATCGAATGATAGAGTAACACGTGGAGTCAGGGACAGGCGGAAGACGAAGCGAATAGAAACCAAGATCGAGGACAACACTTCGGTTGGCATCGGGTAGACCCCGAAAGGAACATTGCTAACGAGGGCAAACGAATATTTGCCACCAGATGACATTCAATGAAGAATATTCCTCAATATTAAATACAGAATCCGCTACAGAGAATTTTGGCATTCATAGCCTACTGTTACATATTCATCAATGGTCCCCATTATTGTCATTTAAGAGGGGCTTGATCCTAGGACCTTGTTCCCTAGGTATAACTATAAATAGTGTCTTCAACAGCCATTATAGGACACAAAATTTCTTATAAACCTATGCTACACATTATTCCAAGCTAAATAATACTTTATTTTCTGTCTAACAATATTCTTATTGTTGTCTTCGGAAGCCTTGCTCCCGAAACCAGGATGTCAGCTATCTTATCTCGATTTCAATGCTAAATCTTGTATTTTATTTAATTAATTTATTTATTTGGGATCAAATCGATTCGCTTGTCTATAAACCACATTATAAATTCAACTGTACCATTTTACGGGTAAACACTAACATGTATAGAAGTGGGAGTCAGGGAGGATGAACGGGGTAGTTTTGGGGCTTTCTAAATTTTGGACATGTTGAGCATAATTCCTCCATAGTTGAAGGGTTGTTTTGGCCTTTTTCCATTCAATAAATTTTTTTATCTCTTATTAACTTAGTATATATAACGAAATAATAGAAGAGGAATATTAAACCAACCTTTGACCCTGGTGTAGCCTCATAAGGTTGGACGACAATTCTATTAATTTAGCTATAAGAAAAAAGACATTGTATTGCCGTTCTCAAAATAATAGTCGAAAAAATATATTTTTTTTTGTATATATATACATTCTGTTAGTTATATACAAAAATTATACAAATTTTATATACTTTTTCGACTACCGAAAATAAATAATTTCTAGCGCGAGTTAAAAATAATAATATCTCTTAGGTATACGTGCTAGTAGTCAATTCCCGCATAAGCATCAGTATTAGGGAAACATAATGTAATATCGTAAATCAAACGTTACACCGGTTATGCAGACATTAAGAAAATTATACAGAAAACAAATATTGCAATGTTTTTGAATTTTATTATATAACGTATCAAAATTCAAATGAAAGAACGAGTACAATAGTCAGATATGTTTTTCCGGATTCTATCCGGTGTTTGATACGTGTTTTAAATCCCGGACTAATTTAAATTTGTGTAGTATAAAACCTATTATTTTTATTCTTAGGGTTCAAATAAAAAACTATAGTTAAGGACAAAGTGATCCTATTTATTTCTTCAATCCCTAGGTGGCATGTCCCTACACCGTTGCTTCCTCGTGGTACAAGTGGGGGAGCACTTTGCCTCCTTGCTCAGATGTTCGTCTCGTCCGAGACAGGCACCTCATTTCCACCACAGTACTCTGAATCTACCACACGGGTGCTGTCATTTCTTTACTTTTCTTGGTTTCCTTTTTTACCTCGTCACTTTCTTACATATTACACTTTTGGTCCATCAATTTTACCTCCATCCAATCCCTTCTTTTTCCTTTTTTTGGTCCAAGAAAGGGAAACAAAGGGCTAAATTGATACTCTGCTCTTGGATGAAGAAAAATAAGGACAATCCTTCATACCATCCCACACCCCCAAGGGCACAATTGTAAGGCAGGAACAATCAATCAGTCCGATTTTGGGTCCCACAAAACAGTTTTTTTCAAAGAAAAATGGATAAAAAACAAAACCAGTCCTTGTCATCTCCTTTTCCTGGTACATCAAAAGACAACATATATATCAATACTATTTTCTTTTAGAAGTAACTTTGGGGTTTAGACAATATTTACCTGACGGTTGAGGAAAAAACAAAGTATTTAAAGATCAAGTTGAAAAGAAAAAATTGAAAGTTTCTGTTTGGACATTAATTTCATTTGCAAAAAAATCAAATACTTGTGGTGAAAATTCCTAGTTCTAGTGAAATACTCTTGAAACAAGTTTTACTTAGTCTGTTTGTCCGAAAAGTTTTTCACAAGAAATTGCAAATTTTTCTTCTATATGATTAGTTTGGTCTCTTTCTCTATTTTTTAATTAAGAATATTGTTTGACTTTAAGAAGCAGCGTCACGACAATTTTCTAAATTTGAAATAAAACGGAACGTTAAATACGCAATAATTTATATATAGATAGTAGATTAGCATTGTGCTCACTTTGTCTTTTTCTTACATGCCCCTAATAGCACATGAGTAATGAATCAATAGGATGGACTTCTATGACAATTTAAAATTTTGTCAAAATGTGTTTTTACAATATTTATAAAATAAAATAAAAAGTTCAAAAGTCTTATTCTATTTTAGCTAAGAGAAGAACCTTTAATTGCGCTTGCATCCGAAGCTAAAATTTAAGGACCTCTTTTTCCTTTTCTGCCCAAGTACATGATTGATAATTTGCCTTATTAGACGGTGTCGAGGCAACTATTTATATGAATAAAGATGATATAGAATATTGAGTTTTCTAAGCTCGTGTGAACATCATTGAGACTTTGACACACATTTCTATTTGTAGTTATTGTTCTAAAAGAAAAGGTTAAAAAGAAAAGAAATTTTGATACTTTAATATAAATACTTTACGCCTCTAAACTACACACAATTGGATTTTGCTACCACTGGAATTTAGTAATATGGAGTTGTTTTCATTTATTAATACAGTGTCTTTAAGTTCCATGTAAATAAAACAAAAAAGAAATCTTATTGTTTACACCATCCATGCTATATGTGAAAGTTTTTTGTCGGGCACAAAATTCAGAATTAATGAAGACTTTTGACATAACTGTCAAATATATGCAAGTACCCAAATTATTTTTTAAATGAGATAGAGTTCGCATATCTTTATTTTTTAAATCTCCTTATTTGTTTTTGGTTTGATGTCATTAAGCGTAAAAATGAGAATATTAAATTACATAGTATCCGAAAAGAAAATTGTATCATTTTTATCTGAAAAAAACTAAAACGAAAATATATCGAATAAAATTAAATTTTAAATGTATGATCTATTTTCAGAAATACAATTTTGAGCGAGTAAAGAGACTGTTAATGTGATGATCCGGCCGGTCGTCTTGTCTATTTGAGCTCTGTTTTTCTATTTGATATTTTTCGTGTGCTTGATTGTTGTTTTGTGACTTGTAGGGATGCTTGGTTTAATTTTGAGAAGGATTGAGAGTGAATAGGAACACTTAGTTCTATTTTGGATAGCTTAAGTTATTAGAGTTGATCAATGTTTGACTTTTGAGTAGACGATGATATTTAGCTTGAAGTATGTATATTTATATGCATATCGCCTCGCATTTTACTCATGTTTCGTAGATTTCGGATGTGAAATGTAATGATTTATGTTAATTTGTGGTATTTTTATGTGTAGGAAATACCCGGAGGCAATATGAGACGAAAGTGCGAGATTGGAGGCAAAAAGGAGCAAAACGGAAAATTGCCACAAAGTAGCGCCACAAGCAGCGTGGGGTGCTACCTGTGGCACAGAACTCAGAATGTTAGAAATTCCAGAGCCAGAGCTAGCGCCCCACGCTACCTTAGGCAATGGTGACGGAAAAGTTCTCCTAGTTCGTTTGGGACAAGGTTATTTCGCCCCCCCTCCGTCCCCCCTCCCCAAACTCGTATAAAAGCAAGACTAAGCCTATTTTGAGAGAGGAGTCTCCACTTTGAGGGAAGAATACACATGAGGAACATCCGGGAACGAGGATATCTCAGTTTTCTTCATCTTTTCTTAGTATTCTCAATTATTCAACACTTGTGAATTTGTTTTGATATTATCATGAGTGGCTAAAACCCATAGTTCTGGGGTTGTGATTTAGCCATGAATATTATTGTTTAAAGTTGACTTAACCTTAATTGTCTGGCCAACAGTTAGGTTCTATTTACTATCTATGCCATGTTTGGGAAAGCTACGTCTAGATTAGAGAAGAACTGAAGAGGGCATGATCTTAACTCTAAGTGGGGGGCGGATTTGTGGGTAGGATAGGAATATACCTAGTCACCATGCTTAATTGAATATCTGTAACGACCCGACTTGTCATTTTAAGAATTTACACCCCGTACATCGACTTAAGATCCCGAGCAACTTCGTAATACGTATTATGACTTGCGTGTGTGGTTGAGTTTGGTTTTCAGACAATTTGTGATCAAATTGGGAGAACAATTCTTAATTAAGAAGTATAGAAGAAAAGAGTTGACCAGCGAGTCGAATTTTGAGCAAACGACTCCGGAATAAAAATTTTATGATTCCAATAGCTCCGTATGGTTATTTTGGATTTAGGAGTGTGTCCGGATATTTATTTCGAAGTCCGTAGTTGATTTTGGCTTGAAATGGCGAAAGTTGGAAATAGAAGGTTTGAAAATTTGACCGGGAGTCGACTTTATCGATATCGGGGTCGGAATCCAGTTATGGAAATTTTGATAAGTATGTTATGTCATTTATGACTTGTGTGCACAATTTGAGGTCAAACGGACTTGATTTGCTATGTTTAGGCATCGAACCTAAAATATTTTGACATTGATTCTTCAAGAATACGTGGTATCACATTAAAATAATGTGCTCCAAATTCAGTTTTGATTAAAGCATTAGATCCGTATTGAAATTTTGGAGTCATAGCAAAAAGAATCGTCGAATTCGGACATCGTATGAGAGAGTTATGCCCATTTCCGCGCCGAGAATAATTTTCCGTCGCCATCAGCGCCTGGGGTAGCGCGAGGTGCTAGCCCTGGCGCGGGGATGTTTAAAGGTACTGGAAACAGCGCCACAGGCAGTGTCCCCATGCCACCTGTGGCGCCCGAATCAACTGAACCCCATAAAACAGAGAGTTTTGCCATTTTTACTCATTTTTGAGTTTGGGGAGCTCGGTTTGGGTGATTTTCACGGGTAAACATTGGCGTAAGTGTTCCTTATCCTATATTGATTATATTTCATGATTCCATACTCATTTACATCATGAATCCGTGAATTTATGGAAGAAAAATTAGATTTTTGTAAAATCTACCAAAAATGTAAAATGAAGATTTGAAGGTCAATCCGATATCGGAATTTGATAAAATTGGAATGGGTGGACTCGTAATTGAATGGTTTGTCAAATTTTGTGAGTTTTGTCGGGTGATACCGTGCCAGTTGAAGTGTAAAGAACAAAGGGTGATGCCGTGCCATTTGAGAGTGTAAAGCATGAAGGGTGACGTCGTGCCATTTGAGAGTGTAAAGCACGAAGGGTGATGCCGTGCCATTGAGAGTGTAAAGCACGAAGGGTGATGTCGTGCCATTTCAATTATATTATCACATGAGGATGAGAGTAAAAGGACGAAGGGTGACGACATGCCATTATTTTTATATTATCATATGTTCATGGCACGAAGGGTGTTTCCGTGCAGGCGGGGATAAGAGACATACATTATATTATGATATCTTTTTGTTGTGTATTCATTCAGGCCTTTATCTTGAGATGTTATTGTGCACCTATGTTTCTATGTGACTTGTAGTCGTTGTTGCTTCATGTGTGCCTCTCACTTTATTTCTTTTATTGTTATTGCCATTTCTCCTACCTAGTTGGTACTGTTATATGTAGGCATGGTGAGAAAAAGATAAATGCACGAAGGGTGTTGCCGTGCCAATTGATTTGATCTACATATATACATTGGGTGAGAATGAGACAGGTGCACAAAGGTATTGCCGTGCCATTTGATTTGATATATTGAATATATTTCTCACACCAAAAAAGTTAAATGAGGTGTCATATGGTGACTTTTACTCGAAAGAATTATATTCAAAAAATATTTATTTGAAGGAATTATATTTGAAAGAGATTTATTTGAAAGAATTATATTTGAAGATAGTTATTTGAAGGAATTATATTTGAAAGAATTATATTTGAAGATATTTATTTGAAAGAATTATATTTGAAAGAGATTTATGTGAAAGAATTATATTTGAAAGATATTTATTTGAAGGGAGTATATTCGAAATATATTTATTGGAAAGTATTATTTGAAAAGCATATAGGCGAAAGATTTATATTTGAAGGACTTGATTAATTGGTTGTACTTATATTCATTATTTGTTGAGCAATATTAATGGTGTTTTTGTTGTCCTGCTGTGTATATCACTTGTTGATTAGTGTTGCCATTATTGTTATTTTGTTTTCTATTATATTTTGTATACTATATTGCACAGGTTATTAGACTAGTGCGTGTCTTGACTGTACCTCATCACTACTCCACTGAGGTTAGTCTTGATACTTACTAGGTACCGACTGTGGTGTACTCATACTACACTTCTGCACATTTCTTTTCGCAGAGCTAGGTATTAAAGATATCAGACTCGGATAGAGTTAAAGTATGATCGCAAGTATTCAAGGTAGAGCTTCTTGGTCGTCGCAGTCCCTTAGAGTCTTTCCATTTTTATTGTACTGTTAATTTCTTATACGAACAGTATTGTACATTCGGTCCTCGAGATCATTCCATGTGTTCAGTTAGAGTTCGTGACTCAGTATTACCAGTATTGGGAGGTTGTTTGAATATTTTCGTTGTTGGTTTCGACATATGTATTTGATTATCTATTTCAATAAAAAATATAGCTTGAATTGTTATTATAATCGGCTTACCTAGTCGTAGAGACGAAGTGCCATCACGACGCGTGTGGTGGGATTTTGGGTCGTGATAAGTTGGTATCAGAGCTCTGGGTTCATAGGTTCTACAAGTCACGAACGAGTCTATTAGAGTCTTATGGATAGGTACAGAGACGTATGTACTTATCTTTGAGAGACTACAGAACTGTTAGGAAATTTTCAGTTCTTCCATTCCTGTGGTGCGGTATTTGTTGATCTTGGAATTTGATCCTTTGTATCTCTATTCCCTCACAGATGGTGAGGACACGTACTACCAGGTCAGCTGAGCAGACACCCGCGCATTCTTCTAGGGTCGCAAGAGGCCGGGGCCGAGGACGAGGAAGGGCAGGTGCCGCAGCTAGAGCATATGTTAGAGCAGCAGTTCAGGAGCCACCAGTAGCTCCAGTTGGGGGACAAGTACCGAAAGCACCTGTTGTTACCCTCGTACTTCAGTAAACTTTGGCATAGTTCCTGAACATGTTTGATACATTGACTCAGGCAAGATTGATCTCTGTTTCACCAAATATTTCACAGATTGGGGGAGGAGTTCAGACAGGTTCACGTTGGTCAGGTTCTGAGTGAAGTACCGGTACAACCTGTTATTCCGGTTCAGCCTGAGGTCAGGCCAGAGACATCAAAATAAGAACAAAAGAGGCTTGAGAGATTTAAGAGGTATAGTCTATGTACCTTTAGTGGCACATCTACTGAGGATACCTAGAGTTTTCTAGTAAAATGTCACTGTATTCTCCGCACCATGGGCATTGTGGAAGTGAGCGAAGTTGCCTTTACTACATTTCAGCTGTCAGGCACATCGTATTAGTGGTGGCAAGTTTATAAAGAAGGTAGACCAGCCGATGCAATACCACCAACTTGAACTTAATTTTCGGCGATTTTTTTGAAAGAGTTTGTTCCCAAGACTCTCCGAGATGCGTGACGCACAGAGTTTGAACGGTTGCATAAGGGCACCATGACGGTGTCAGAATACACTATCAGGTTCAGTGAGTTAGCTCGTCATGCACCTATCTTGGTTTCTACAGTTAGAGAGCGAGTCTGCAGATTCATTGAAGGGCTCGATTATAATTTTAAAATATGTATGGATCGAGAGTTACAGATTGACATTCTATTTTAGCAAGTAGAAGAGATTGCCAGGATGTTAGAACGTGTTCGAAGTGACGAGAAGGAGTCTAAGGAGGCCAAAAAGTCTCAGAACTTTGGAGGGTTCAGTGGATTTTACTCTTCAGCTATGACCCATTATGGCGGAGGCTCGAGCAGTCAGTCAGCTCAGTCCGCTCATAAAATTACTCAGGGTGCTCCAGTAATATCTTATAGTACACCACCGACACGAAATTCTTACAGTGGTTATTCCAATTATCTAGCATAGGCTCAGTACTAGCAACCGCGACCTCAGAGGGGTTGTTATTAGTGTGGTGATACTAGGCACATTATGAGAGATTGTCCCAGACTTGGGAGGGGTGGATTTCATCAGAACATTCGGCTACGGGCCCCAATGTAGCTACTACCCCACGTGCACAACCAGTTAGGGGTGGAGGATAGGCGGGTAAAGGGCACCCTAGAGGGGGAGGCCCAGCCCGTTGATATGTTTACTATGGTGTGGCCGAGGCCACCACACCAGCTGATGTCGTTACAGGTACGATCCCGAATTGTTATAAGGGGATATCTCTCCTTAATTTGATTCGGTTCTGAATATTGAGGCGAGTTCTCTTATTATGCTTCTCTTATGGGTGGACTTCATAATTTTGTTACCCACTTATATGTTTATCCCTGTCATGAGATTCGATGATGTTAGCCTGTGTCTATCATTTTTATTTTGTACCTTATTGAGGACTATAAGTCCAAATGTGCCTTTCTATTACTCTCTACAGCGGTTTTTGATATGATTTCGGAATAATTCATTTTAATTTTATGAATTATATGCCCTATTGGTATGGGGGTTCATTATGTGTTGTGAAGATTGTTTACGAAATATATTGAAAAGAAGAAAGAAAGGAAATGGAAAAATTTTCTAGGCACAATGTGTAAAATACTTGTGATTCAGAACTGAGGATGAGATTCTCACATTTTAATATGATTTGATATGTTTAAACCGGGCTACGAGCCACGGTGGAAGTAATATAAGGACGAGATCCTTGTGATAAAAAATTATGTGTTTATATTCTCCCTTATGAAATTAAATTTATACTATAGTACTTTTAGGGAGTCATGCCTGTTAGGCTTATTTGAAAATTCTTGTATGAATTTCTCTTTGCACAATTTGCCATATTTGTGTTGTAATTATTGAGTTTTAGCCTACGAGGTGAGTGCCCAGGTGGCGTTAAATATGACTCGTTAATTTGGCTAAATAATTATGAGGTCTTCATGCCTCGTGTCTCGTTGTTAGTAAAGTGGAGGTTTGAAACGAGATTTTGTTAACATGAGGTTAATTGGCGATGTTGTAATCGATTATGAACAACTATTAAGACCAAAGATGTGGTGATGGGCATACATATGATGTTCTTCATGTCCTGATATCATTATGATAATTCAATGCTTGTAATGCTAAGATTAATGTTATTGATATATACATTCTGGTGCTTTGTTGGGTTGTGGATGTGTTGTTAGGAGTTGTTTTGGTGTTACCCTGGCAGGTGGATAGGCCCAATTACATGGGAGACTCTGCCGAAATTTCTGAAATATTTGGGAGTTAGTAAGGGGATTGAGACGTGCGAAATAAGAGATAAGTTATGTGTTTGAGGGAGGACTTTACTTTTCATTTAAAGGCGAATGATCCTAAGTAGGGGAGAATGTAATACCCCAAAAATTTTTGAAGTACTTCAACACTATCAAGAAAGTTGATGTGTGCGTAGGCACGAGTTGCTATATCCAGTTGAGACTAATACCGTGCGTTGATGTGAAAATCAGGCCTTTTAAAAATGTTTGGAGTGTAAGAAATTAGTTTTAAAGTTTATAAGTATGGATGAAAGAAGTAATCTTCAACTGCGATGGCTTTATCGGATCCATGTTAAATTTGCGGTGACGTAGAATCACCTGCAAGTTATGTGTGTAAGAATGCCCTTAGTAATTTAATATCCTCAAAATAATTTTTGGCACATTCGAGGATGAACGTATGTTTAAGAGGGGGAAAATGTAACGACCCGACTAGTCGTTTTAAGAATTTACGCCTCGTACATCAACTTAAGGTCCCGAACAACTTCGTAATACGTATTATGTCTTGCATGTGTGGTTGGGTTTGGTTTTCGGACGATTTGGGATCAAATTGGGAGAACAATTCTTAATTAAGAAGCTTAGAAGAAAAGACTTGACCAGAGAGTAGACTTTTGAGCAAACACCTCCGGAATGAAATTTTTATGATTCCAATAGCTATGTATGGTGCTTTTGTACTTAGGAGTGTGTCCGAATATTTATTTGGAAGTCCGTAGTTGATTTGGCTTGAAATGACGAAAGTTGGAAATAGAAGGTTTGAAAGTTTGACTGGGAGTCGACTTTATCGATATCGGGGTCAGAATCCAGTTATGGAAATTTTGATAGGTCTGTTATGTCATTTATGACTTATGTGCAAAATTTGAGGTCAATCGGACTTGATTTGCTACGTTTCGGCATCGAACCTAGAATGTTTTGACATTGATTCTTCAAGAATACGTGGTATCACATTAAACAAATGAGCTCCAAATTCAGTTTTTATTGAAACATTAGATCCGTATTAAAATTTTGGAGCCACAGCAAAAAGAATCATCGAATTCGGATATCGTATGAGAGAGTTATGCCTATTTTCGCGTTGAAAACGATTTTCTGTCGCCATCAGCGCCCGGGATAGCGCGAGGCGCTAGCCCTGGTGCTGGGATGTTTAAAGGTACTGGAAACAATGTCACATGCAGCGCCCCCACGCCACATGTGGCGCCCGAATCATCCGAACCCCATATAACGGGGAGTTTTGCCATTTTTACACATTTTTGAGTTTGGGGAGCTCGGTTTGGGCGATTTTCACTGGTAAACATTGGAGTAAGTGTTTCTTATCCTATATTGATTATATTTTATGATTTCATACTCATTTACATCATGATTCCGTGAATTTATGGAAGAAAAATCATATTTTTGTAAAATCTTCCAAAAATATAAAATGAAGATTTGAAGGTCAATCTTATATAAGAATTTGATAAAATTAGTATGGGTGGACTCATAATTTAATGGGTTGTTGGATTTTGTGAGTTTTTTCCGGTTCTGAGATGTGGGCCCCACTGTTATTTTTGAGTTAATTTCGGATTTATATTGTGAAATTTAGCAAATTCATATGGAATTAATTCCTACAATTCGTGTTGAGTATATTGAATTGTTTGTCACTAGATATGAAGCTTTCATACACGAATTCGCGAGGCAGAGGTTTATTGGAATCTTCAAATTGGTTGCGAAACCAGGTAAGTATCTTGCCTAACCTTGAGTGGGGGAATTACCCCTTAGGTATTGAGTCTTATGTGAAAATTGTATAATTGAAACCTATGTACGCGAGGTGACGAGTACTAACTTGGTTTATATGTGCAAATTATATCGGTTGAAATTCGTAGACGCCCTTATGTATTAAATTGGAAAATTGTTGGAACTTAGTAAATCCTTAATTTGTCATGCCTCATTCTTTGTTTGTCGAATTTGTATTTTATATGATAATTTGGTATTTTTTTCACTTGGATTTTTATGTAAATTCCGTGTATTGTTGATTTGATATTTCTTGGAAATAATCACATTATAGATTTTTCATCAGTAAATAATTAATTAAATAAGTTTAAATTGAGGCGTTTATCTATTTATCAAAAAGTTGGATTAAAGAAGGCGTTGTCCTGTGATGAGTTATTTTCTCATCCTTGTGGTTGTTTTTGAGATTTTATATACGTTGTGTGGAGCCTTGGGCTATTTGTTGAGAAATTTATTAATTTTGCTACATATTTGGAAATTGGTTGTGGTCAGTGGAAAATTGTGATATGAATTATTGTATTATGTTGTGGTTTAAACACTCTCCTTGATGTTATTTATGCTTCCTACCTTGCTTGTTAAAGATATACATGTGATGCCGTGCCATTTGAGAAGTAAAGCACGAAGGGTGATGCCGTGCTATTTGAATTATATTATCATGTGAGGGGGAGTGTAAAGCACGAAGGGTGATGCCGTGCCATTTGAAAGTGTAAAGCACGAAGGGTGATGTTGTGTCATTTGAGAGTGTAAAGCACGAAGGGTGATGTTGTGTCATTGAGAGTGTAAAGCACGAAGGGTGATGCCGTGCCATTTCAATTATATTATCATATGAGGATGAGAGTAAAAGCACGAATGGTGACGCTATGCCATTATTTTTATATTATCATATGTTCATGGCACGAAGGGTGTTTCCGTGTAGGCGAGGATAAGCGACATACATTATATTGTGATATGTTTTTGTTATGTATTTATTCAGGCCTTTATCTTGAGATGTTATTGTGCACCTATGTTTCTATGTGACTTGTAGTCGTTGTTGCTTCATGTGTGCCTCCCACTTTATTTTTTTTTATTGTTATTGTCATTTCTCCCACCTAGTTGGTACTGTTATATGTATGCACGGTGAGAAAGAGATAAATGCACGAAGGGTGTTGCCGTGCCAATTGATTTGATCTACATATATACATTGGGTGAGAATGAGACAGGTGCACAAAGGTATTGTCGTGCCATTTGATGTGATATATTGAATATATTTCTCACACCAGGAAAGTTAAATGAGGTGTCGCATGGTGACTTTACTCGAAAGAATTATATTCGAAAGATATTTATTTGAAGAAATTATATTTGAAAGAATTATATTTGAAGATAGTTATTTGAAGGAATTATATTTGAAAGAGATTTATTTGAAAGAATTATATTTGAAGATATTTATTTGAAAGAATTATATTTGAAAGAGATTTATATGAAAGAAGTATATTTGAAAAATATTTATTTGAAGGGAGTATATTCGAAATATATTTATTGGAAAGGATTATTTGAAAAGTATATAGGCGAATGATTTATATTTAAAGGACTTGATTAATTAGTTGTACTTGTATTCATTATTTGTTGAGCAATATTAATGGTGTTCTTGTTGTCCAGCTGTGTATATCACTGATTGATTAGTGTTGCCATCATTGTTATTTGTTTTCTATTATATTTTGTATACTATATTGCACAGGTTATTAGACTAGTGCGTGTCTTGACTGTACCTCGTCACTACTCCACTGAGGTTAGTCTTGATACTCACTGGGTACTGACTGTGGTGTACTCATACTACACTTCTGTACATTTATTTTTGCAGAGTCAGGTATTGGATATATCGGACTCGGATAGAGTTAAAGTGTGATTGCAAGTATTCAAGGTAGAGCTGCTTGGCCGTTGCAGTCCCTTGGAGTTTTTCCATTTTTATTATACTGTTAATTTATTATTCGAACATCATTGTATATTCGGTCGTTGAGATCATTCCATGTATTCAGTTAGAGTTTGTGACTCAGTATTACCAGTTTTGGGAGGTTGTTTCAATATTTCCGTTGTTGGTTTCGACATGTGTATTCGATTATCAATTTCAATAAAAAAAATGGCTTGAATTGTTATTATAATCGGCTTACCTAGTCGTAGAGACGAAGCGCCATCACGACGCCTGTGGTGGGATTTTGGGTAGTGACAATATCGTAATCTTAATGTGTTCTTATTAGATTGATTTCATAGGAATATAGGCATTAATCTATTTTGAATAGGCGAGTAGTAATTCAGGAGAATACTACGAGAGCAATTGTTTGATTAATTAGCAGCCATGAGTGAATTGTATGAAAGGGAGAGTTGATTAGAACACAATAGGATTGGTGAATTGATCGCAACCCTGGAATATTTGTCTCGACTGAATACACAACAACTATTTTGCCGTTTGATAAATTAGTTGCTTGTCAGAATTATTGCTTAGCATAATCACACCTTTGAACTCTGATTGACTAGACTAATAATAATTTTAGTGAAACTAGTGGGTATTTAACACAAGTCTCTGTGGGTTCGACACTCGATTTATTACTTTATTACTTGTACGACCACGTATACTTGCGTGTGCATTTGGGAGCAACAAGTTTTTGGTGCCGTTGCCGGGGACTTGAATATTGACTACTTTCTAGCTTTTACTTTAGTTGTTTATTTCATCAAGTCTAACATTTCTTATTGGTTGCTTTGCTCTCAAGAACTTTGATTGAATGGGAAGGGTCAGAAGCCAAGATAGACTTCAAAGCTTTGACCCCGGACCTGAGAGAACTTTTCACATGAGGTTGAGGGAAGAAAGGGACACATATAATCTTCAGGCACTTCTTCAACTACCCGAGAACGTGGAGGAGGAGCAACATATGGTTGTTTAGGAGGTGGCGATGCCCAGCATTGCTAATGTCACCTCCAGCATTATGAAGCCCAGAATCACTAGGTACTTTGAGCTGAAATAGAGTATGATCCAGCTACTACATGAAAATGGGGAGTTTATGGGTGTTCCACACGAGGATTCACAACAGTACATCCTGAACTTCTTGGAGATTAGTGATACTTATATCACTAACGGAGTCACTCCAGACTATGTGAGGCTCACACTATTCCTGTTTTCTCTAGTGGGAGAAGTAAAGCGATGGTTGAAGGCAGAACCAGCTAATTCTATTACATCATGGAATGATCTGGTGAGGAAATTTTTGGCACGGTTCTTTCCATTAGGCAAAACGGCAAAGATCAAAAGTGAGATAGTCACCTTCAAACAGAAATCGGGGGCGTCTATGTATTCAGCTTGAGAGAGATTTAGGGGCTGCTTAGAGATTGTCCTCATCACAACCAGACAAATGAAGTGTTAGCTCACACCTTCATAGAAGGGCTCCATCCAGAGATAAAAATTGTGGTGGACGCTGCAGCGGGAGGTCAAGTGTTGGAGAAAAGTTTTGATGAAATTTATGCTTATTGAACAAATTCACCAAAAGTAATCCTGATTGGAAAGGAGAGACAGGCAGACACACAGTGCAAAAATCTATAGGGGGTCCTCGAGTTAGTTGTTGTCTCTGCATTATCAGCACATGTTGTCACATTGTCCAACCAAGTCAATAATATGACCTTGGTTATTAACAAGCAACAAGCTCAGCCAGTGCAACAGGTTCAGAAATTTTGTGAAGTATGTGGAGAGGGTCACACGAGAGACTTATGCCCAGCTAATCTAGAGTCTGTCTGTTTTGTGGGTAATGCAAATAGGGCCCAGACAAACCAGTGTGGGAACACTTATAATCCTAACTGGAGGAACCACCCAAATTTCGCTTGGGGTGGAAACCAAGGTGCTCAGAATCAGTACATGCCACAAGCTCCTCAACATTAATATAGACCACCACAGGTTGAACAACCTACAAACTCGACGAGTCACATTGAGGAGATTCTAAAGAAATTTATGGTTGACCAGCAGGCCCAAGCAGAAGTGATCAGAAATTTGGAGAGACAAATGGGGCAACTTGCCAGTTCCCAAAACATTCGACCAGTTGGAGTTCTTTCAAGCGACACTGAGGCTAATCCTAAGGAATCTATTAATGTTGTGTCATTGAGGAATGGGAGACAGTTATAAGAAGTCCTATCGAAAAGGAGAAAGCAAGTGACCTTTAATGAGATATTGTCCACCATAGAAGCAAAATCAGAAAAAGCAAAGGAGTCAGAGAAGCCAGTTGAGGAGGCGGTGGCTAAGCAACCCCTACCCTTAGTTGTGAGGCCAACACCTCCGTTCCCTCAGAGATTGTAGAAAGTGAAGGATAATTCCGCTTATAAAAAATTTCTTGATATTTTGAAGTAGGTGCAAATCAATATTCCGCTGATAGACATCTTGCAAGAAGTGCCCATTTATGTCAAATACATCAAAGACATAGTGGCAAATAAGAGGAGGTTGGCAGAGTTCGAGACTGTGGCACTCATTGAATAATGTAGCTCAAGAATTCAAAGCAAGCTACCTCAGAAATAAAAAGATCCAGGTAGTTTCACTACCAAAATCTTGATTGGTAAGCAAGTAGTCGGGCGAGCTTTGTGTGATCTTAGGCGAGCATCAATTTGATGCCGCTATCTGTTTCCAGATAGTTGGGGTTAGGTGAGCCACGCCCAAACACAATGATTTTACAGTTGGTTGATCGCTCTCTTGCTCATCCTGAAGGAGTGATTGAAGATATGTTAGTTCAAGTGGGTTATTTCATATTCCCTACTAATTTCATTATCTTGGACTATGAGCCTAATCAGGAAGTCTCATTTATTTTGGGGCGTCCATTATTAGCCATGGGTTGAGTTATTATTGATGTATGTGAAGGAATGATGACAATAAGAGTGGGTGATCGAGTGGAGGTATTTAATGTGTATAAAGCACTCAGATTGCCAGTCCACTATGAAGAGCTATCCATAATTTCTGTGGTGGAAAGTGAGGTGACTTCATTGGTGCCTTATATGAGCCCCACAAATCCTCTTGAATGAGCCTTGATGGGGGATGTAGAAGATAATGAAGATGAGATGATGGAAGAAATTGAGCAAGTCCTTAACATGTGTTGCAAATATGTCCATGGGCTTGGGAGGTTCGAAGAGTTGGACAGACCTGCTACTCTGATCCCTCCTAAACCATCTATTGAAGAAGCTCCAAAGCTAGAGCTCAAGCGCCTTCCAGAGTATCTGCGCTATGCTTACTCGGGGACTCTGAAACATTGCTAGTGATTATCTCATACATCTTAACCGATGTGCAAGAAGAAAAGTTTCTTAGAGTGCTTTGTGAGCATAAAAAAGCTATTGGGTGGACAATTGTTGATATCAAAGGATTTAGTCCGTCATTTTGCATGCATAAATTCTTTCTAGAAGATGGACACCGCCCCAGTATTGAGCAACAAATGAGATTAAATCCCATTATGAAAGAGGTCATGAAGAAGGAAGTAATTAAGTGGCTTGATGCATGTATCATCTTCCCTATTTCTGACAGTAACTGGGTAAGCCCAGTGCAATGTGTGCCTAAAAAGGGGGGGATGACTGTTGTAGAGAATGAGAAAAATGAGCCAATTCCTACTCGCACCGTGACGGGGTGGAGAGTTTGCATTGACTACAGAAGGCTTAACAAAGCAACCCGCAAGGACCACTTCCTACTTCCATTCATTGACCAGATGTTGGACAGATTGGCTGAGCATGAATATTATTGCTTCCTTGATGCTTCTTTAGGGTACAACCAGATTGCCATATGCCCAGAGGATCCGGATAAGACCACTTTCACATGTCCTTATGGTACATTTGCTTTCAAGCGAATGCCATTTGGTCTTTGTAATGCATCGACCACTTTCCAAAGGTGTATGATGGCCATTTTCACTGATATGGTGGAGAATTTTGTAGAAGTCTTCATGGATGAATTTAGTCTTTGGGTCTTCTTATGATGAGTGTTTGAAGAATTTAGGCAACGTGCTGGCCCGTTGTGAAGAAACAAATTTAGTACTAAGTTGGAAAAAGTATCATTTTATGGTACAAGAAGGCATCATGTTGGTCCATAGAGTGACAAAGAGTGGCATTGAAGTTGATAAGGCAAAGGTGAAGGCAGTTGAAAAATGACCTCCACCCATTTCTGTGAAGGGTGTACGGAGTTTCTTGGGACACGCGGGGTTTTATAGACGCTTTATTTTCAAAAATTACTACTCCTTTGTGCAGGTTTCTTGAAAAGGATGTAACCTTTAATTTTGATGAAGCCTGCCTAAAGGCATTCGAGGAACTCAAAAAGAAGTTGGTGGATGACCCCATTATTATGGCACTGGATTGGTCCTTACCATTTGAACTTATGTGCGATGCAAATGACCATGTTATTAGGGCAGTGCTAGGCCAGAGGAAGGACATGATATTTTACTTCATATACTATATGAGTAAGACTCTTGATGATGCACAGCTAAATTACACCACCACTGAAAAAGAGTTGTTGGCCGTTGTGTGGGCCTTTGAGAAATATCAGACATACATGGTGGGAACAAAAGTTATAGTCCATACCGATCATGCAGCAATCAAGTATCTATTTAAAAAAAAAGAATCCAAGGCTCGATTGATGCGCTGGGTTTTGTTGTTGCAGGAATTTGATGTAGAAATACGAGATCAGAAGGGCATAGAAAACCAAGTAGCCGACCATCTATCAAGGCTGAAAAATCATGAGCACGAGAAGGAAGGTAGACAAACTAAGGAGGCATTACCTAATGAGCAGCGTGGGGCGCTACCCTGGGCGCTAGTGACAGGAAAGTTCTCTTAGTTCACCCGGGACAAGGTTATTTCAGCCCAAGACCACCCCAACTCGTATAAAAGCAAGACTAAGCCTATTTTGAGAGGGAGATGCCACTTTGAGGGAAGAATACACACGAGGAACATCCGAGAACGAGGATATCTCAGTTTTCTTCATCTTTTCTTAGTATTCTCAATTATTCAATACTTGTGAATTTGTTTTGATATTATCATGAGTGGCTAAACCCCATAGTTCTCAGGTTGTGATTTAACCATGAATATTATTGTTTAACGTTGAGTTAACCTTGATTACAATTTACTAAGATATGGTTGTTTCTTCAATTTTATGATTAATTGCTTAATTGTCTGGACAACAGTTAGGTTCTATTTACTATCTATGCTATGCTTGGGAAAGTTGCGTCCATATTAGACAAAAATTGAAGATGGCATGATCTTAACTATGAGTGGGGGGGGGGGGATTTGTGATTAGGATAGAAATATACCTAGTCAACATGCTTAATTGAATATCGTAATTTTAATGCGTTCTTAATAGATTTATTCCATAGGAATATAGGCGTTAATCTATTTTGAATAGGCGAGTAGTAATTCGAGAGAATACTACAAGAGTAATTGTTCGATTAATTAGAAACCATGAGTGAATTGTATGAAATGGAGAGTTGATTAGAACTCAATAGGATTGGTGAATCAATCGCAACCCTAGAATATTTCTTTCGACTGAGTACACAACAACTATTTTGTTGCTTGATAAATTAGTTACATGTTAGAATTATCACGTAGTATATAATCACACCTTTGAAATTTAATTGACTCGACTAATAATAATTTTGGTAAAACTAGTGGGTAGTTAACACAAGTCTCTGAGGGTTCGACACTCGATTTATCACTTTATTACTTGTACGACCGCATATACTATGTGAAAGTATTTTATCAGGCACAAAATTCAAAATTAATAAAGACTTTTGACATAACTGTCAGATATTTCCATGTACCTAAATTATTCTTTCAATGAGATAGAGTTCACATATCTTTATATTTTTAATCTCCTTATTTGTTTTTGGTTGATGTCCTTAAGCATAAAAATGAGAATATTAAAATTACATAGTTTCCGAAAATAAAAATGTATCATTTTTTATCTGAAACAAACTAAAACGAAAAGATATCGAATAAAATTAAATTTCAAATGTATGAACTACTTTTTCAGAAATACAATTTGAGCGGGTAAAGAGATTGTTAATATGATGATCTGGTCGTTCGTCTTATGTATTTGAGCCCTATTTTTCTATTTGATGTTCTTCATGTGGTTGTTTGTTATTTTGTGACTTGAAAGGATGGTTGGTTTAATTTCGAGAAGGATTGAGAGTGAATAGGAATACTTAGTTCTATTTTGGATAACTTAAGTTATTAGAATTGATCAATGTTTGACTTTTGAGTAGACGATCTCGGATTAGTACTTTGATGGATCCAATAGGTTCATATGATAGTTTTGGACTTAGAGGTATGTTCGTATTTGGATTTGGAGGTCGTTGGAGGGGTTTTGGCTCTATTTACCAAAAGTTGGCAACTTGAAGGTTTGGAAAGTTTTAAGGTTTGATCGGGAGTTGACTTTGATGTTATCGAGATCCGATTGGTATTTCAGAAGTTAACTTTAATATTATCGGGATCCGATTGGTATTCCGGAACTTTGGTTACGTTCGTTTAGTTGATTACCATTTATAAGTTTGGTTAGAATCTGGAATGTTTGGGCGTGATTCAGACATGTTTGAGGAAGTTGGAAGCTTGAAAGTTAAGAGGTGAATTTTGATTGTCAATTCTTTATTTCGATGTTTGTTGTGGTATTTTGAGATTTTAGATAAGTCTAGCAGGAAAGGGAGGAAAATAAGGTAATAAGACTTGTTAGTATGGTTAATGGGGGCTTGTGTATGTTTTGAATTGATTCCGGACCATCATAGTGATTATGAATAGATCCAGTGCTGGTGTGTTGCACCTATAATAATTTTTGTGCAGGTGCGAGACCACAGAAGCGAGGATTTGAGTCACACATACGAGCAAGAATTTGGGGCTTGAGGCCCGCAGATGCGAAAGTGTGGTCGTATCTATGGTATGGTAGAAATAATGGGTTGGTCGCACTAGCCCCTTCGCAGAAGAGAGGGATGTGCGCAGAATCGAAGGGACGACTGGTTAAGTGAAGCTCGTAGGTGTGAGATTTCTTTCGCAGAAGCGACAGTGTTGGCCGCAAATGTGGATTCCCTAGCAGAATGATATAATTTGAGGTTTTTTTTTTTTTTTCATTTTTCACTATTTTGAGTTTTGAAACTTGGCTAGAGGCAAATTTGGAAGGGGTTTTCACTAGTACTTTGAGGGTAAATAATTTTTACTTGATTTTGATTATATATCTTATTTCCCCATAGATTATTTCACTTAGAATATGAAATTTGAAGATAGTAGTGTAATCGGGGAATTGAGAATTAATTTAGACTCAGTTATGAACTTTAATCACATATTTAGACTCGTGAGATTATGGGTAGTCAGAATCTATCCCTTAACTTGAGTTTTGACCATGTGAGTATGCGTTGACTTTTGGGTATTTGATTAAAGATTAAAACTTATTATTTAAAATTGATTCCTATGGCTTTATTTGATACTATGGTGTGTTATTTTACTAGATTTGAGTTGTTTGGAGGCCGATTTGCAAGGTAAGGCATTTTTGGAGTATTATGTTTTGCTCGTTTGAGGCTAAGTATCTTGACTAACCTTGTTGCGAGGGAATAACCCTTTGGATTCAACCTTGTTTGTCTAATTGGAATGTGTGGGAAGCGACATATATGCGGGTGCTATATATGATTCATGACCGGATTAGACTATAGGCTTCTATTATACCTTATTTGAACTATGTGTTTTCTATAATTCATGTTTTAGTCATTTGTATGGCTATGTGAACTTCTTGAATCATGCTAGAGATCATGGGTGGGTTTTGATTTTCTGTTTGAACATGATACTCGTTAATGTATCGCTTACTGCCTAATATGAGTTGTAGTCGTACACTTCACACATGCATACACTTTAGCATACTATTTTATCAGTCCATGAGTATGAAATTTGATATATGTTGTTCGTATACATGTATTATTGTATATGTTTTCTATGAAATGGATTGGAATGACAACACATGAGTGGTTCGTGCTGGTTAAGCTGTTATAGCACGGGAGTTGTCCGTACAGTTGTTATGATTATAGCATGTGAGTTGTCCTGCAACGTATGGATAAGGATTCATCCCTCTAGGTTCGTCCTCTCATGTTTCTCTTTTGACAACGTACACACGTATTATGGAAAACTAATAAGTATTTAATTTTGTGTATCTTCTCCATATGCAAACACCTTGGATTTATACATGATTTTCATTGTATATCTTCTCTATATGTTAGCTATGAAATGTATACATGTCTATTTATGCATATCTTCTCTATATGCCGCTTTGATTGAAGACTTGATTCATAATTGATATCTTTTCTATATGTCAACCTGTATAACTTGTCTTGATTATCATGCATATCTTCTCCATATGCAAGTGTCGATGATTTATTGATGTTTGGCACATATCTTCTCTATATGTTGACCTCTTAAACTTTTACGAAACTTGTGCATATATTCTTTACATGCACTAATTGGCTATACATGTACTTCATACTTCATAATGGCCCTCCGAAACTGGGCAAGTCCGCCCTATTCTGCGGTCGCATAATGCGCCGCAGAACTTCCCTCCGGAAATTTTCATGCTAGGTCTGCGATGGGTTATGCGGCCCGCAAAATGATTATGCGTCCGCATAATGGTTCAAAATTTTTGCCCAGTTCTCTACTTCAATCCGAGATTGATATGTGGTCCGCAGACCAGTTCTTCGACCGCCGAATGGACCGCAGAAATGCCCTATATTTCTAAAACTTTTCTACAACTCTCTAATGCCCTGTTTAACCCAAAACATCTGAATCACGACAATCAACAACACGTAAGTCTACTCCGGCATTACGAAAGCCCGGGTTTTAGGTGAAATAATTACGGGGCCTTACAGGTTGCTCCCCAACTAGAATGTAAGTAAGACTCCCCATGTTCTCAACCTTCCTATTCAATGCATCAGTCACCACATTGGCCTTCCCCGGATGATAAAATATGGTAATATCATAGAGCTTTAGTAGGTCTAACCATCTACATTGCCTCAACTTCAGATCCCTTTGCTTGAATAAATGCTTGAGACTCCTGTGATCCGTGAATACCTCACAAGATACGCTATAAAGATAGCACTGCTAGATCTTAAGCGCGTGAACAATGGCTACAAACTCCAAATCATGCACATGGTAGTTCTTCTCATGGGGCTTCAACTGACGCGAAGCATACACAATTACTATATCATCCTACATCAATACACAACCAACGCCAATACGTGAAACATCACAATAGACTGTATAAGAACATGATCCCGAAGGCAAAACCAGAACTGTAGTTGTAGTCAAGGCAGTCTTGAGTATCATTGATAACTTTCGTCACTATGTCGACAAGGTTAGACTTGATACTTACTAAGTACATGGGGTCAGTTGTACTCATACCATACTATGCACTTAATTGTGCAAATCCAGGAGTCGGACCTAATGTTGAGAGCTGAGTTGTTGTTGTTGCGGTTGAGACCCGAGGTAGAGCTGCTTCCTGGCTGCAATCCCTAGTGTCATTACTGTTATTATTTCAGAAAATATGTTGTATTAGCAGACTTGTATTCATATATTAGAGCTCATGACTCAGTGTTACACAGTTCTTGGGATTTGTTATACTGACTTGGTATTTGTCTGTGATTGTTCGACTTTCAGACTCATTTATTATTATTATTATTATTATTATTATTATTATTATTATTATTATTCACAATGTTTTATAATTGGCTTGACTAGTAAGTGGGGTTAGGCGTCACCGTGGCCGGTGGTGGTTTTAGATCGTGACAGCCAAAGGCCTGTATAAAACATGTAGTAATTAATTTTCAATATGTATATGTAGTAATTCCTCTTATCCAATTTATGTGATATAATTTTTAAAATTTGTCCCAAAAAAGGATATCTTTTATTTAATTTTAATAAGATGATTATATCATAAATTTTAAAAATATTTTTTTTCTTAAATACAACCATATAATAAACTCAGTATAATTTCACAAATAAGATTTGAACAGGGTAGAGTATACAGAGACCTCGACCAGACTTCCTATTTTTCTTTCTTAAATGACCACAATAAATAGGACAGATGGGAATAAGTAGAAAAATTGTACTAAAATATAAGGTGCCGTTTGGTATGATATCTTATCGGGTATTAACTTTGGTATGATTAGTTCCCTTATTTGGTAGTATTTTTCAACCCAATCATGTGTTATATTTGGTATCATCTAATGTATAACTAATACATAACAAATCATAACATTAGTAATACCCTAATTTTTAATATATGGATAAGCATATATACACTGCTATGCAATGCATGTTATTTTCAATACACTAAACCAAATAGTGAATAAAGGAATAATCATATTATAACTAATCACATCATTACTAATACAACAAGTAGTATTCGGATACACCTTAACAAACGAGCCCTATGTAAAAAGCTAAAACAAGAAAGAAGGTACCATTGACAAACAAACATCAGTAAATTTCTCTCTCATCTTTGTAATAAATGAAGAGGCTAATTAGGGTGTATGTCTTTGACTTGGACTGACACCTTCACACGCAACACTTTCAATAATAGAATCCAATCCCCCCACATTGAAGGCAGTCTCCTCCCCTGCAGCCATCTTCCTATTTTCTTCTGAGCTTTTAATTTTGCATTAACTTTCCCTATCTCCATACCAGTATAGCTTAATTGTAGCAAACACTCGTCTCTATATAACTTCACTATTTTTCGCAGCTCCATTTGGGCGATGGGCGTATTACACAGCCGCCATCATCATTTCCAACACACACCCTCCTGCTTCTCTTTTGCTACCATAGCCACATTAACCTTCCTTTTGCTCACCTCTGTTGTTTCAGCTCTTCGTCTCAACCCCACTCGACGACTCAGTGAGTTCACTTATTTCTCACTAATTTACTTTTTTTTATTTTATATCAGTATAGTTTTTTCATACATACGACATATTGAATCTTTATACTATGAGTATATTTTAATTTATGCTCGTAGCTTGTAATAATCTTCATTTTTGGTGACTGATTATTTATAATTTTCTTTTTAAGTGACGTGTCTGTGGTAAAGAAGATTTACACTGTTAGCGCATAAACTCTTTGTAATGAATTTTTCATTTTTGGTGACTGCTTATTACTATATAATTTATGTTTATAGCAAGCTCATCACTGATAGCTTGATTCTTTTTATTGAGTCTAATATTATATGTGAAAATACTTTTTGTTGATGAATAACGGTGAGATTCAAATGCACGAATTTTATACAATGTGCTGTTGAATTGTGTAATCTTGAAAATTAAGCTCTTAAGAGGGGTATAACGTATACATATATTATACAATGTGCTGTTGAATTGTGTAATCTTGAAAATTAAGCTCTTAAGAGGGGTATAACGTATACATATATTATATGTGTATAACCAGAGGCGGACCTACATGGAGATGAGAGGGGTCATCGGAACCCGCTAACCTCGGTAAAAACCGTGTATATATATATATTTGTATATACATCAAGGACCCCTCAAATAATTTTAATGTGCCCCTCAAGTAAAAAAGTTGAACTGCTCTGTTGGTTTAATAAGTTGCATTATGTCCCACCTCACTAGAAGATCTGGGTTCGAGGTCTGATACCAATTCTCTTTTTTCATTTTATTTGTTTTTTTTTTCTTTGAATTCAACACAGTATAGTATCATGTATTTAGTGGTCAACTTGTTTTATTTTTCTTTATCTTTTCTAAGTTAAATGAATAATAATTTAGTACTAATAACTAGAAGGGAATAAAATATTCCATTAGCAAAAAACCAATCACCTTCTTTATCCTTATATCTTAGTTTATAAGTATTACCACTTTCTTGACATGTATAAAATTAAGTAATTCACCAAAAAATTTTCCAAACAATAATTAAAAACTTCAAAAACCCCTCTGCTTTCAAGGATCACTTCGGCAAAGTAGCAAACATCTATCGATTCAACAACAGTGACTAAGAGGATTGCTTAATAGACCTTTAATCTTGATCTTATTTGACTAAGTTCTTTTTATATTTTTGAACATCCTTTCGGTCACTGACTCATATTCATTAAATTTTCAAGGAGTTAGTGCGCCAAATTTTGTCGTTATTAGCTGACATATCTATGTCAAAGATAGCGGTGGCTCCGTTGCGCTCAAATCGTGGGTCCGCCTCCGTGTATAACACTTGGGCAGTTGAGCGATAACATTGATATTTTTATTCTTGTTTAACCATTTGCAAAATATGGTGCGGAAAACCCAAAAATGTATCTAATACTCGCTAACTGCTAGAGATATTTATGTTTTTGTGAAGCATAGGCGGTGAGCAGCAAGAGATAATTGTGACTGAGAGAAGACTGAGTGGACTGGGTTCATCTCCACCCACCTGCAGATCCAAGTGTGGAAGGTGTTCGCCATGTAAACCGGTTCGAGTCTCCATTCAACCCGGTTTTAGTTTCACTTTAGAGTACTACCCTGAAGCGTGGAGGTGCAAGTGTGGAAACAATCTATTTATGCCTTAAAAGTATAGTAGATTATTACTCTTGTTTCTTTCTTATAAATTTGTACCTAATTTTGTTCACCACGTCTAATTAATCACTTATTCTACTCTCTTCACTGCCTATAATATCGAAATGCACCACCAAAAAGCATATACTAACTACTAAGTATCATAAACTTTTGCTATATTCTAAATTAGAGCTTTTTATTTTTAATTTTAATTATGTAAAGTTTTTTTCTCTGCTTATTAATATTATTCAAAGAAAAGATTCTCCAAAGAAAAGAAATAGTCAAAAGAACCATTTTGTTGTGTAGTTGTACTGCTGATTCTTCTCTTTTTCATGCGAATGACAGAACCTTGGAAACGTAATATTTTTTTTGTTGAGACTTCAGAGATTTGTTCTTCACTCTTTGCTCGCTGCTCATTGATTGCTCTCCCATAACACTTGTTATCTCTGCGAGGCAATTAATTTTATGGCTTTTTATAAATTTATTTTTAGTTTTATGATCATATTTTTTTTAATACATAAAAAATTTATTTTTGTACGCAAGAGATATGTCTTTTACATATAAGAGAACTAAAACAATAATTTTTTTAATTTTAAAATTATAAAGGGATATAATGTACAAATACCACCTTTTTTCATGTATCTTTTTTTTTAATAATAATTCCTTCGGCCCACTTTAAGTGATTTTTTTTACTATTCTTACACATTAAAGAATCTACTTTAAAATATTAATTAACAATAAAATTGACCATGTTAACTTTATTATCTATTTAATTTGTTTATTAAAAATATAACAGATATTCCAATACTCTTTATTCCAAGGACAATTTTTTTTTTAAAATAATTAAAAAAAAATTATATTTGAAAAAATTAAATATTATGGATCACACAAAAAAAAGCCAAAAAACTTAATTAAAGTGGATCGGAGAGAGTAGTCGAGATCAAGCTCTCCTACTTCAATTAATTCACGATTGAAATTCACGCTATGTTTTTAATATATCATCCGATAATGGCAAGGTAAATCACTGGGTGAAGCCTGTGACTCTTTAAGAAATATCAGTCACCTCGTTTCAAGGAGCTTTGCGTGCATTACTTTGAGTTTAAATTATATGTATTTAACGATGCAAAAATACACACACAATTAGATCGCTTAAAATATAGTTACTATTGTATACGAGTAAAATCAAGGATAGAGTTATTCCTGATTTTCTGTTGTGAAACGACGAATGACGTTACTTGTTACAGGCTCGAGTGAGACCGAAGATACCCATAGATCGAAACCAAGAACGGACGAATGACATAACGAGTCTCGAGCACGGCCGAACCCAGAGGGAATCAAGCTCGAGTGAGATAAAGAATCGTGGGTAAAGAAAATGCGGTTAAAGGAGACAAACGGGGAGTCGAAATATCCGTCATCAGTTCTATCTCGAGGGCTCAATCGAGACCAATCGTTGACATTTAAGCTAACACAAGGCTTAACTACTATGTCACTTTGGTTTGATTGTTTTATCTCATTTCAATTCAACTATTTACTGTTCTTTGATCATTTGTGTTAAATTAAACCATATACTCTTTAAACCGCGTACAAATTTAATTGTTATCAATTTTAAGGATGCAAAAGACTTCGTACAAAAGTGTGACGAATGTTAGAGGCATGCCCCGATGATCTATCAGTCGGGGGAGCTACTCCACCCGGTCCTTTCCCCTTGGCCATTCATGAACAGGGGAATGGATAAAGTAGGTCCTTTACCATGTGTACCCGGTAAGGTTCAGTACATTTTTCTTAAGACTGTTTACTTCTCCGAATGGGTTGAAGCACATGCGTTTGAGAAAGTTAGAGAGAATTAGGTTATCGACTTCATCTGGGATCACATAATTTGTCAGTCCGAGATACCAACCGAAATTACATGTGACAACGGGAGACAATTCATCGGCAATAAGGTCAATAAGTTCTTCGAAGATCATACAATCAAAAGGTCAATAAGTTCTTCGAAGATCATAAAACCAAAAATATTTTATCGACCCCTTATCACCCGAGCGCGAATGGTCAAGCGGAGTCGACAAACAAGATCATACTGCAGAACCTGAAGAAAAGATTGACCGATTCAAAACGAAGGTGGAAGGAAATTCTACCCGATGTCTTATGGGCGTATCGAACAACCTCGAGGTCGATTATCGGTGAAACACCATTTTCTCTAGTCTACGGGGCAGAGGCTTTGATTCCAGTAGAAACAGGAAAATCGAGCTTGAGGTTCCAATATGCTACAGAAGCATCGAACGACGAGGCCATGGCCGCAAATTTAGATTTAGCATATGATTGACGAGAAGCCGTCCTGGTCCGATTAGCAGCGTATGGGAAGATATTACAGCCGAAGGGCAAACCTTCGACACTTCTAAATCGGGGACTTGGTCTTGAAAAAGGTCACACTGCATACCAAAAACGCAAATGATGGAAAATTAGGCCCGAATTGGGAAGGACCATAGAGAGTCATCGGTATAACCGGAAAGGGCTCGTACCAGCTTGAGTCTGAAAGTGGCAGACAACCGCAAAACAACTGGAACGTGACACACCAAAGCGGTACTACTACTAATATATGAAAATATCAATTTTCTTTAAGATTTATTACCCTTTGAAACTAACCCGTGCAGGTAGTTAATCGAAGTCAAGACCAAGAATCAGAGAATTAGGTCTGAAAGCACGTGTTGCACTCCTTTTTTCCTTCGACCGGTTTTTTCCGGAAGTGGGTTTTACAGCGATATTTTTAACGAGGCAACATGAAGCGTGCTACTTTAGTTTTGAAGACCGGTCAAGGACCGGAGACTGGGAACTGCCCATATCAGATCAATAGTACTCGAGCCCTCAAATTTTGGCCTCAAGTACTAGGGGACTATCACACCCCGAATCAAGATTTGAAGATCTGAGTTCGAAAATTTCGAAGACAATTTTATTTGACAATCGAAGCCAAGGCTTGAATAATAGGATTATTGTAAGGGTTAAACGATCAAATGAATCGTGTCCCGATAGTTCATTCTTGCCACGGCGGATAGTTTTTGTATCTTCGACTATTTACACTACATTCAAAGTAATAAAGTGAGAAGTTCACCTTCTATACTTCATCGCTTCACGCTTACACGAGCAGTGTTACCGTTATATCACTTAGAATAAATATTGGGTTCAAAACCTTCTAAGCCCACAAGACATTATTAACCGAGGGCATGAAACCCCAATGGTAGTAAAAGTCCACGAGACTGTGCCCAATCAGTTAAAGACCCCTAAGCCTACGGGTCACCCCGAACCGGGGACTGCCATCTGACAATAAGATCATGCAAATCGAGTTACAAAATATCGAGGGCACCAAGACTATGAGGCAGGGCCTAAATACAAAAGGCGACGGCCAACTTAAAGTCTGAAGTCATTGGAGCTTCGACCCCGATGTATAAACGACTTGGAGACTTCTGAGTTCGTAAATATAAAAAGTAAGGTCCTTACACATTTTAAGTCCACAAAGACTATGTCCGGTTTGATAAAATCAATCGGTTTTGAATTTTAGCCAAGGGAAAGGTCACCTTGGTCAAAGACTAACTGTGTCCGGATAAATCATTCAAAATTAAGACTTCGTTTCATTTTTGTCAGATCCTCCGAAGTCAAAGAAACTCGGAGCCGTTATTTGACCCAGATCTTATTCAGGCTTTGGAAGTCAAACAATTTGAGCGATGACAAAATTTATGCTAAGGCAATGATGATATATTAGTCATACTGAATCTGAGACACAAGTTATATATTCTAAGTCCTAAGCAAAAAGCAAATGCGGAAATTAAATGACATAATGTATAGCCGAAGGGTAATTTTATATATTTACCAAAACATATTTACAGAGGCGCGATAAAGTGGCCCCAAAGAACAAAATGTACTAGTATAGAGAAACAAAAATAACATCAAATAAGGCATTCACTTCCTAATCTTCATCAGAGCTGAGCTCGCTATCTGATCCCTCGGGCTAGTACTTCTCTTTGGCCTCGACTTCGACCCATTTGGCCTCTTCAATCTTGGCTGCTACATTGACCTCCCCGGCTTGGATCTTCTTAAGAGACTCCCTCCGAGATAGCCACTTCACATACTCGATCTTCATTACAATCCAGGCATCGACTATCTCGACGTCAGCCTTATACTGGGCCAACATATCCTGGGCATACAAGATCTCGTTCGAAGCCACTTCCAATTTGGACTTTAGCGCAGTATACTCTTGGCTAATAGTGTCACGATCTGCAACAGCCGAGGCATGTTGTGCCCGGAGCTCCTCGTTTAGCCGAGACCATTTTTTAGCCTTGTCTTTCATCGCTCGGAGTTGTACCTTGGTCGACGCCAAGTCCTATTTGGTGGCATCCTACTCTGATGCTAGGCGATCCATTTTGCATCTCAGGTCATGGGCTGAAGCCTTGACCTCGTTCATCTCGGTCCTGGGCTGGTTGATCAAAGTTATTTTTTCCTAGACCTAGGTGGTTGCAGCGTTAGCATTGACATTTAGCTCAATCTAGAGCACTCTTACCTTCTCAACCGAAAGGGCATAGTCTTGTTTTGCTTTCGAGTACTCCTTCTCGTCCTTCTCCAGTTCGGCTTAAAGGGCGGAGAGGTCGTTTGTGTCCATAAGAACTTCATCCTTTTGCTCATAGAGAGCTTTGTACATCTCTGTTTGCCGGACTTGTTCCTTGAGCTTGAATTCAAGATGGTTCACCTCCATCCTGGATCGGTGGAAGCTCTCGTGATGAAGCACCGAGGCCTGAGATATGGAGAAAGAAAACCGTTAAAAATAGTTAAGGCAACGGGAACTCGCTAAAATAAAATGGGAAGAGGATATACCCGATTCAGCACCTGCTGAGCCTCATTGAAAAGGCTTGGCCCTCCTACCTCGTTCATCTTCATTTGGTCTTCCTCAGTTACCAAGGAACGGTTATAGATGGCCACTACGACTGGCCTAGACAACATGTTAATGTTCACTGGCACCAAAAATATGACCGTCTTCATTCGCTTGGGGTCCACAATCGGGGAGGGAAACTGTCAAGCCCCGACCTCGGGGAGCGCGGTCGGCGCTCAACCAAGATAACCCGACCGAGCAAGCCTGCTGGATTTCCTTCTACCCAACTCACCCATAAACAAAGAGAATATAATCTTCATTAATTAATACCACGAGGGTTCATGAACAACACTAGTTCATCACCATTAGTTACTTCATTTATAAGTCTCCAAAACAATACATTTCACAACCATAGTTTTACAGTGGAAGCATGAGATACAATTACGACATCTTTAGTTTAACTTTTTCATACTAATACACAACCCACACTATATCTACGGAGCCTCTAATAGATATAAAAGAATACAATGATGGTGCCGGCAACAAAGCTCCAGCTATAACTCAAAACATAATACATACGGAACAAAAGATGCACAATCCCGGAATGGAGTGGGGCTCACTAAGTCAGTTGGGAAAAAGTGTACCGTTATCACTGGTCAATGCCTCCCGCTATGGAACCATCTGCATCCATTAAAGATGCAGCGACCCCGGCAAAATGGACGTTAGTACATGTCGAATAGTACTAGTATGAAAACCAAAACATCTATTCAAGGACTTGGAAATACAACATGAATATGATGAATCATGGTAACAATAATAGGGCTTAGATAGCCATACAAGTCGAAACAGATGTTATTAAAAACTTCCAATAACATTATAAATTTCAAGTTGGGGGTCCTCTACAACTATCTTTACACAGAGCGGCCTTGCCTCCTAACCCTAAGGTATGCGGGTGGAGGTGCAATCACAATGCTACACAAAGCAGCCCCGCCGCCTCACCCCAATATATGCAGATGGAGGTGTACTCACAATACCACAACTCTACACAAAGAAGCTCCGCTGCCTCACCCCAATGTATGCGGGTGGTGGTGTAACAACAATACCAAAATCCTAAATAAAACGGCCCTTCCGCCTCACCCCAATATATATGCGGGTGGAGGTGTAATCTCAATCACAATCTTTACATAATTTGGAATAATAACTTTCATTTGAAACATGACTTGGAGTTATAACATGAAGGCACAGAACCATACTTTGAACACATCCTCAATTAGTAGCACAACATAATAAGAGCATTTGAAACATGTATTGAATATATATCTTTTCCACAAAGCTTATTCGGAATAATCGATTTATGATGATCAACTAAGAACTTATAAGGGTAATGTGGGGTTCAATTCTAAGATAAGAGTTTAGCCAACATACCTTGCTTTAAGCTTCCTTAAATTACTACAATATTCGAAAACTCTACCAACCTCAATCTATTTAGAAACATAACAAAATTGAACCATAATTAGGAAGATATTCGTGGGTTCACATCATTTAGGCATTTTTATCAAACACTAGGTGTGCATCCTGATTTCAAGGTTCTTCTATGGTGGATTCCTTCATCCCACAACCCAATCGTTACTCATTTGAGCCCGACAACCTTCCCATACATCTCGTTGGTACATGCATGTATAATAATACTCTCTCATACAAGAATCACACTCCCTATTACTCAAAATCCAAAATTAAAGAATTGGGGGAAAAATTCTTACCTTTTAGAAGCCCTAACAAGCTCCTCTTGATGAGATTTCAAGGCTCGAATCAAGTTGAGTAGTGAAATCCTTATCCCTCCCTTTCCTCTCTCTAGACTAGCTCTCTACTTTCTCTAAAACATCAGGTAATCCCCCAAAAAATGAACCCTTAGGCTAGATAAATGAAATGGGGACCGGGTTATAAAATTAAAAAAATGAAGCCCCGACGTAGATTTACGGTCGCATATGCGACCGCATAACACTTCTGCGGTCCACAAATCGACCCCAACATTGGTGCTTCAAAACTGGGACCTTCGGGTTGGGTCTGCAATAGTTTTGCGACTCACAGACCTATTCTGCAGTCGCATAATGCATCGCAGACCTGTTCTGCGGTCGGATAATACACCGCAAAACTTTCCTCCGAAAAATCTCCATGTTGGTTCTGCGATTGGTGTGCGGCTCGTGAAACTATTTTGCGGTCGCATAATTGACCGCAAAATGTCATCCAAAATTTGCCCAATTTTCTGCTTCACTGTGCGACCATTCTGCGGACGTATAGTGGGCCGCAGAAATGCTCTATTTTCCAAATGTTTTCCTAAACTCCCCAACGCACTGTTCAACACAAAATTTCCGCACCGCGGCTCGCAATCTTGCCGTGAAGAATCTCTACAATCATTTACATATAAGTCTACCTCGGCACCACAAAATCCCGGATTTTAGGTAAAATTTTATGGGGCCTTCTAGAAACTACTTCTTGAGCTTTGAGCTCGAACTCGACCCACATGATTCCGATTGCACAACCCTTTTCGGGATCACAAGGTGGCCAAAGCAAGAGTATTATTCCAACATACCAATACCACACCCTGGAATAATGAGTTAATGGCATCATCCACAGCCTGGGACATTTCGGTCGATTTCACTTCAGTAGCCCGAGCCTCATTTAAAGTGGCCTCCATTTTGGGCAGTGACTCGTGGATGTGGATAATGGTGTCACCTTTGGAAATGAACCTTCTCGGGACCAAAGGGCTTCTTGCAAAGTAGCAACTGCATGCTCTTCTTCAGCCCCCAAGTTAATGATGATTCGGTCTTACGAGCATCCTCCTCAGGGGCCACCAACTCTTGATCAGTGTTTTCCCAGTCATTCGACTAGTGGGTGATTAATTTCATGTCTTGGTCATCCTCGGGAAAATCCTTGTGCTGACGAAGAGCTTCCAAACCCGGGACCCGGGCATCCAAAGTCTTTTTGGTGCTCTTCTTGACCTTGAGCATGATTCTTCTTCTTTTCTTGACCTCAACAGGAGCGTCCGAGGAGTCGGGGGATCTCTTTTTCTTCTTTGTTTTATCCTCCTTTTCTACGACAACATCAGCAACGGCCGGTAGAGGGGCAGAGGGTTTGGAAGATGAGGTTTATACCACGGTATCAGCGACTTCTCAAAGCTTGGTGGTCTTTGGCAAGACTATGAAAGAAGGAATGAGTTGTGTCAATGATGAAATAATGAGCGACAAGGAAAATATCTACCAGAAAAGTGCACACACCATGTGAATGAGCCTTCCACTTGCCTTTGGAGAGCTTACGCAACTCACACTCGGAGTAGGTAAGTTGCTTGCATATACCTCGATCCACTCCTTCCAATGCGGGATTGCATTAGGGACTCGAGGGATAGCTACACATCGAATGAGATATGTCATGAATCGGAAAAGTAAATACAAGTAAATACTTTGACGGCTTAAGAGGAAGTAAACATACGATTCGAGTTTTGCTTCTTAGGGAACGCCATGAATTCAGGAGGAATTAGTTCCTCGCTCTTTATCCAAACGAACCTCCCCTACCAACCTCGGTCCCTATCCTTATCTATGCAGGAGAAAGGGGCCTTCTTTGCTCGATGAGAATGTTTGATTAACCTCCCTCAAAAGTTTCGAGGGATGTACACTCGAATCAAGTAATCAACTGTGAATCGTGGCTCCTTCATATTGTTCGCAAAGTGGTAGAGAAGAGTCACGATCCTCCAAAAGGATGGGTGAACTTGCCCGAGGCAAATGCCATATCTCTTGTAAAACTCAAGGACTACCATATCACTAGGACCAAATGTGAAAGGATACATGTAAACACTAAAGTATTATTCCACGTGTGTTGTGATGTACTCATCGGGACTGGGAACAACTACATCCTTGTCTTCCATTATGCAGTCCTCTCGAACAGCCTCGAGTGTCTCCTTGGTAATGGAGCAGACATACCTCCACGCTTCCTCATCCCGTTCTCCTTGTGCAGAGACTTTCTCGACTTTGAAGTCATTATCTATGAAGCAACCGCCGGGGATAAAATCTGTAAGAGGAGGTCCCGGGGCTACTACCGGAGGCACTGCCTTGGTACCAGTGGCCGAGGAATAGGTTGTCAGTGCAGTTTTTTGAGGTACCGATTTTGAAGTCTTCGCTATCCCTATCTGAGAATATGAAGATCTGGGGATCTGATATGAAGATTTGAAGACCTGATATGAATATTTGAAGATCTGATATGAAGATATGAAGATTTGAAGATAAGGTATGAAGGTTCGAAGATGAACTATGAAGATATGAAGAACAAGTTGTGAAGGTTTGAAGGATCGACAAACAGATGAAAATATGAAAGGCCCAAAGGTAACTTAGGGAAATTTGAAGCCAGAAAGTAAAAAAGTGAAAGTGAGAAACCAAAACTTTTATAGGGAAAGAGTAATGATTGCGAGACATTTCGAATTCGGTAACTACCGAGGGTGTTCAACCGATGATGACTGGCGCATGTCTAAAGTCAAAGCAGCGTGATTGATGGGACATTTTGGTTTGTCAGTTTGCACATGATTTACGAGAGAAGGAACCATGGTCAAATAGTCACTTCTCATTGCTCCTATAATCTACTCTCTGAGAAGTGAGGGGACTATCTGTATACGGGTAAAATCGAGGATAGAGTTACCCCCGATTTTTTGTTGTGAAACGAGGAACGACGTTACTCGTTACTGGCTCGAGTGAGACCGAAGATACCCACAAATCTGAACCAAGAACGGACAAATTATATAACAGGTCTCTAGCACATCTGAACCCGGAGGGAATCAAGCTCGTGTGAGATGAAGAATCGAGCGTAAAGTAAAGGTGGTTAAAGGATACAAACGGAGAGCCGAAATATCCACCATCAGTTAGGTATTGCGGTGCGGATCACGCTCAGTACTGGCTGCGGATCTTATTTTTGTGGGAGACAACGAAGGAAAAGATATTTACCTTATTTAAGCTTATATTACGGTTAAATATCCTCCACTATATAAAGAGGGGGACCCCTTCATTTTTTGTGGACTACTTTTCATGCATAACAAGGCAATAAAATTTACTTTGGCTCTCAGCAATTGTTTTAAGTGTTCTTCAGTTGTTCACTCGTTTATTCGGATCCGAACACTATCTCGAGGGCTTAATCGAGACCAACTATTGACATTTAAGCTAAACACAAGGCGGCTTAACTACAACGTCACTTTGTTCTGATTGTTTTAACTCATTTCAATTCAATTATTTACTGTTCTTTGATTATTTGTGTTAAATTAAACCACATATCCTTTAAACCGCGTACAAATTCAATTGTTATCCATATTAAGGAGTAAACAACTATAAATTCATTGCATAAATATTGATCGGTAAGTAACTAAACTTGTTATAATACATTTAGTTATACTAATGATATAAAAAAATTATATTACACTATCAATATAACTTAAATTGTGTATCTTATTGCAAAACAACTATAGGCACAAAAAATGAGGGAGACCAAACCGGACCTCCTAATATAAGATTACATCTCTCTTGCATCATAACATATCTCTAAGACAAGATCAAACTAAGTTGAATGTTGACATACCCCAATTTTGGAAGCCTGTTTTATCCATACAACGTTGTTTTTAAGAAGGGCATTTAGCATAGACTCAGACGTGCAGAAATATTTGAAAAGAGAACAAATATTTTATTCAAATTATTTTTTATACAAAAATAACGAGTCTTGGTCTAGTGATAAAATATTCCAGGGGAAAACCTTGTTGTATTCACAGAGTATCGTCCCAATATATACAGAGTTATGTCCAGCTAGCAAGTCTCTTAGATCCTATTTTGTTGGGTACATAATATATGCGAATATTACCTACCAAAAATACAAAATATAATTTTTATTATAACGAGCCGACCTGTGTATTTGAGCCTTGTTTTTTCTATTTGATGCTTCCCATATGCTTGATCGTTGTTTGGTGACTTACCGGGATAGTTGGTTTGGTTCCGAGAAGGTTTTGGAGTGAATAAGAACGCCTAGTTCCATTGTGTAAGCTTAAGTTATAAGAGCTGACAAAAGTTTGACTTTTGTAAAAACAATTTTGGATGGGTGATTTGATGGTTCCAATAGGTTTGTATGGTGATTTTGGTCGTAGGCGTATGTTCGAACTTGGATTTGGAGGTTCCAAGGTTGTTTCGGCTCTATTTGCCGAAATTTTGCAATTTGAAGGTTTGAAAAGTTTACAAGTTTGATCGGGAGTTGACTTTGATGGTATCGGGTTCGAATTGTTGTTTTGAAACATGAAATAGGTCTATTTTGTCATGTTACACCCCACATGTGATGTTGAAGGATCTATGAGGTTTATGCACAACCAATCAGATGGCGACGCGTTACTGGGCAAAGGAGGCAACTGCATACGACCAGATTTCGCCAGCTGTCTCACCGGGCACGATAGCTAAAGCGGGGCGACCCATTTTGCATGAGGACCTGGAGGAGATTCCTATGAATGGTACCTGTATAAAAAGGCAGTAAGGCTCACTCTCTTTCATTTTTTTCCGAGGAGTATCACTCATTATAATTCACCAAAAACGTTCTCATATCCCCTTTGAAGTTCCAAAATAGCTAAATTGAATCAGAAATAGTTCCGTTAAGATTTAGCTTAAAGAAACTAGGAAAGCGATTGTTCTAACATCTGTTATCTGGTGGTGCTAATTGTGAAGATCCGTTAGAGGCAAAGTTAACCATCATAAGTATAGTTAGTTCTTCCACAAGATATGTAGGGCAACTTTATTTCTTAGCATAAGCTAGTGTAAGTCTCTCCTTCCTTCTGATTGAATCACGCACTGTAAGGTCTTGTAGTTCTAAGCTCCTTTAAAAAATGTTGTTCTTTTCTTCTACTGTCTTACTGCTACCATTTCTTGTGGAGTCTAAAATATTCTAGTTGGTGTCCTCATGTCGGAAAGTATAATTCGTTCTAAGTCCAAACTCAATACCTTTTGAAGTTGATTCTGCATTTCACTTATATGTATATGTGACTATTTTGCTTTACCGAGCCGCGCTATAGACGACCGGGTACGGTACCTACTGTACAACTATTGATAAGTTGGGAATGATGATAATGTTACCAAACCCTTGTGTGGCCAGGTACGATGATGTGTGAAGTGACATTACCGATCCCTCCTGTAGCAGGGTAAGATCGAGCCCTTATGTGGCCGGGTATGATGGTGTGTGAAGTGACATTACCGAGCCCTACTGTGGCCGGGTATTGTCACGCACAAACCTCGGGGAGCGCGACCGGCACTCAACCGAGTGAACTCGGTCGAGCAAGCCTATTAAACCTTACCTACCTGACTAATTCATAATCCAAAAAGGGAACGCATCGCCATTTGTAAAAACAGGGAAGAGATCAGTTATATAAATATATAAATGTTGCTAGTTCATTTTTCATTAAATACATTATGTCATAGTTAAGTTTCCAAAATACAACTCAATCCAACGACCACTCCAGCATACATACATGACCCACATAAACGTCTACGGAGCCTTTAAGGGTACAAAAGAGCAACATGTTAATGCCGGCAACAAGGCCCGGGCTATACCTCAAAATATAAAAACTTATACAAAAGAAGGACTACATGACCCCAGGAAGAAATGGGGATCACCAAGACTGTTGTGATGAGTGTGAGGGAGAACACCACTATCTGTGATCAGCGATATCTGCGATGGAACCACCTACATCCATTCAAAGATGTAGCGCCCCCGGCAAAAGGGACGTTAGTACTGTCGAATAGTACTAGTATGTAAGGCAAACACCAATCTTAGTAGAATGAACAGTGAAACAAAGAGAAGGCAGTCACAACAATCAATAAGTACTTAACATAAATACAAAGAAATACCAAGTAAGGATCACATAATTTCATATTCAATCTTTCCATATTTTAGGTTAATAATCTTTAGTGCTAAAGCCACAACTCACAATACTACCGTGTTTTTACACGGAATCCGGTCTCGGCCCGACCGGCTAAGTCATCTCAAGTGAGACATATCTATATCCACAATGTGAATCAATAATTTCAACATAAATGCCACCATGTGTACAGCATGGCGTCCGATCTCGGCCCGAACGGCTAAGCCATCCCACTTGAGACATAACCTCTTTCAATTGTTCACTCAATTCATATTTCTTTCCCATCTTTCATTACATGGTACAAACAACCTCATTTATTAAGTAGTTCTTGGCACTTGGGCACATTTTACAATTCAAGTCTTTCCCTTTTTATTCGTTCAAATAACGTCATCATTCATGTCGATAAGTACCATCACATAAGGTATTGCACACATAAGGGAAGGAGCTTGGAAAATATTAGTTACGTTCTCAAATAGCACGATGACATGTTAAACATCTAAAACAATTAGGGAACATGAATCTTTCAACTCAACACACTAAGGCAAACAATTCTAGTAAGATCACGTTAGAACTTACACCAACTATTCGGACACCAGGAGTTCGATTCTAGGAAGAAAAGAATTAGCCATACATACCTCAATTGCGCTTCTTTAGATTCTATAATTATCCGGAACCCTTAGCAACCTCAATCTATTTTAGCAATATACAAATTAAATCCAAAATTAGGAAAACGTTCATGGTTCTAGTTCACTTTTTCACACTCTTTTACCACACATGCATGCAAGATAAACAACCCTCAGACCCATGAACCATCTTATTAATTACTCATTTTTAGTATAAGTTTCAAAAATTTAGGGCTAGGGTATAGATTCTTACCTCTAGGATGGAGGCCTAGATTTCTTTCCTTGATAATCTTTAAAGTTTCAAGAAAGAATTGAAAAATAATTGATGAGGGTTACTTTCTCACTCTAAGGCTCCCTCTCTCACTCTATAGTATCAGAAAATGAGCTCAAAATAGACTAAAGGGGGTGTTTTAACGGAATGGGGGTCGGGTTTTTAAATTAAGAAAATGGGTGCCCTGACACAGGTCTGCGGTCGCATATGCGACCGTATAACGGTTATGCGGTCCCGCAAAGTGACCGCGGAAATGGCCCTTAGGGGCCTGAACTTACAGCCTAGGTATGCGACCAGTATGCGGTCCGTATACTCGTTTTGCGGTCGCATAATGCACCGCAAAACTTCTTCCGTAAAAACACAAGAGGGGTTATACGATCGATATGCGGTCCGCATAGTGTTTATGCAGTCGCATAATCGACCGCAAAGCTGACCTCAAATTGGCCAATGTACTGCTTCACTCTGCGGCCATTATGCGGTCCGCAGAATGATTATACGGCCGCATAATGGGCCGCAGAAATGCGTCCTTGCGAAGCATTTTCCTCTTAAGTCCGTGGGGTACTGTTCAATCCAAAAAGTCCAAACCGCGGTGAGAATGAAGATCCTTACATCCTCCCCCACTTAAGATCATTCATCTTCGAATGAGGATCAAGGTTTTCTTAATACAGTTTCAGTTGTACCACATAACATCAGCCCCAAATTTGCCTAACTTATTAACTTTCTAAAAATTTCGCCAGCGTTTCCTTTGTATTTAGGCCTATCCACCTATTAGAGAGCCCCCAAAATACACCTTAGCAACATATATAGAATTAAATGACACAGCAGAATGCAAAATAACACCAACGAAAGCCTCATAAGGGACATATAACTAGAAATGAGTGTCTTTATATTAGCCAAAGAAGTGATACAAAAATTAGGGGGGGGGGGTCAACATTATAGAGCTATTACATGGCTATTCAAACAAATGAGGGTACTTCTTTCTCATTTCATTCTCGGCTTCCCAAATAGCTCCTTCCACTTACTGGTTTAGCCATAATACCTTTACGAATGCAATTTCTTTGTTCCTCAACTTCCGGACCTATCTATCAAGGATAGCAACCGGAATCTCTTCATATGACAGTTCTTCCCTAACCTCGATGGTCTCAACCGGCACAATAGCGGACGGATCTCGAACTACCTTCTTCAACATGGACACATGGAATACTAGGTGCACTAATGACATCTCAGGTGGTAGCTCAAGCTTGTAACCTGACCTATCCTTTGAATGATTCTATATGGCCCGACAAACCTCGGACTTAATTTCCCTTTCTTTCTAAACCGCATGATCCCCTTCATGGGAGATACCTTCAAGAATACCCAATCATCTTCCTTGAACTCTAAGTCTCTGCGACAAATATCCGAATAGGACTTTTGACAACTCTGAGCAATTTTCAACCGCTCTTTTATGATCTTAACCTTTTCCATAGCCTGATGTACAAGGTCTGGTCCTATTAGTTTAGCTTCTCCAACCTCAAACTACCCAATCGACGATCTACATCTTCTACCATACAAGGACTCAAACTGCGCCATCTGAATACTAGCATGGAAGCTGTTGTTATAAGCAAATTTTATGAGCGGCAAATGATCATCCAAGCTACCCTTGAAGTCAAGCACACACGTACGCAACATGTCCTCAAGCATCTGAATAGTCCGCTCTGCTTGCCCGTCAGTTTGTGGATGGAAAGCCGTGCTAAGATTTACCTGCGTACCCAAACCTTGCTGAAATTTCTTCCAGAAATTAGCTGTGAATTGGGCCCCTTGATCGGAAATGATGAAAACTAGAGTGCCATAAAGCCTGACTATGTCCTTGATATACAATTGAGCATATTGTTCCGCAGTGTCTGTGGATTTAACTGGCAAGAAGTGTGTTGATTTCGTGAGTCAATCCACGATCACCCAAATTGAGTCAAACTTACGCGGAGTGCGTGGTACCCCTACCACAAAATCCATATTGATCATTTTCCATTTCCACATTGGAATTTCTATACTCTGTGCTAACCCACCGGGCCTTTGATGCTTGGCCTTCACTTGTTGACAGTTTGAACATTTTGCCACAAAGTCCGCCACACCCCTCTTCATGTCATTCCACTAGTAAACTTCCTTGAGATCATGATACATTTTTGTAGAACCTGGGTGCACGGGATATCTAGAAGTATGAGGTTCTTCCATGATTCTTTCCCGAAGACCATCTACGTTTGGAACACATAGTCGTCCTTGGTACCGTAATGTACCGTCATCCAGGCCAAGAGAAAAAGCCATAGTCTTGTTTTTATGAATCCCTTCCTTCAGCTGCACCAACATTGGATCCTTGTATTGCTTCTCCTTAACCTCCGTCACAAGCAATGATTCCGCCATATTCCGCACAATCACTCCCCGTTCATTAGAGTCCGCAAGAGGAACTCCCAAACTGGCCAACTGGTGAACCTCCCGGGCCAAGGGCCTTTGACATGACTCCAAGTGAGCCAAACTACCCATATATTTCCGGCTAAGAGCATCCGCCACCACATTAGCTTTCCCCGGATGATACAAAATATCGATGTCATAATCTTTGAGCAACTCAAGCCACCTTCTCTGCCTTAAGTTCAATTCCTTCTGCTTGAAAATGTATTGAAGACTCTTGTGATTTGTGAATACATCTACATGGACTCCATACAAATAATAAAGCCAAATGTTTAATGCAAAAACCACCGCCGCAAGCTCTAAGTCATGAGTTGGATAGTTCTTTTCATGATTCTTAAGTTGCCTTGAAGCATATGATATTACCTTACCATGTTGCATTAATACATACCCAAGACCTATCCTTGAAGTATCGTAATACACCACAAACCCCTCGGTACCCTCTGGCAGGGTCAATACCGGCGCCGAAGTCAATCTTGATTTCAATTACTGGAAGCTCCTTTCACAAGCATCGGACCACTGGAACTTAACCGCCTTCTGCGTCAATTTAGTCAATGGAGAGGCCAGAGTGGAGAACCCCTCCACTAACCTCCTATAATACCCGGCCAAACCCAAGAAACTGTGAATCTCTGTTGGAGTAGTAGGTCTAGGCCAATCCTTCACCACTGCAATCTTTTGAGGATCAACCTTAATTCCTTCTCCGTAGATGACAGGACCCAGGAATGTAACAGATTCAAGCTAAAATTCACATTTCGAGAACTTTGCATACAATTGGTATTGATGAAGAGTTTGCAGAACTACCTTGAGGTGATCAACGTGATCCTCTCGACTTTGTGAATACACAAGGATGTCGTCAATGAATACTATTACAAAGGAGTCGAGGAACAGCTTGAAGACTCAATTCATAAGATCCATGAAAGCTGTCGGGGCATTTGTTATTCTGAAAGACATTACCAAAAATTCAAAGTGCTCATACCGGGTTCTAAAAGCCGTTTTCGAAATATCCTACTCCCTTACCTTCAATTGATGGTACCCGGATCGCAAATCAATTTTGGAGAAGAACTTAGCACCTTGTAATTGATCAAACAAATCATCTATTCTAGGCAATGGGTATTTGTTTTTGATTGTGACTTTGTTGAGTTGCCGGTAATCAATACACATCTACAGCAATCCATCTTTCTTTATAACAAAGAGAACCGGTGCGCCCCAAGGTGACACACTCGGTCGGATGAAACCTTTCTCTAGCAAATCCCTTAGTTGTTCCTTTAGCTCTTTTAATTCTGCCGGCGCCATTCTATAAGGTGGAATGAATATAGGCTGCGTGCCCGGCATCACATCAATCCTAAAATCAATCTCCCTGTCTGGTGGAATTCCAGGGAGCTCATCCGGAAATACATTGGGGAATTCATTTACAATTAGTACAGACTCAAGGGTAGGCACCTCAGTAGTGGTGTCCGTAACTCGGACCAAATGATAAATACACCCCTTCCCGATCATCTTCGTGGCCTTAAGGTGAGAAATAAACCTACCTTTTGGCATAACATTATTCCCCTCCCACTCAACAGCTGGCTCATTAGGAAACTCAAGCATCATGATTCTGGCTCGGCAATCGAGTTTGGCAAAACATGAATAAAGACAATCCATTCCCATTATTACGTCAAAATCAATCATCCCTAGTTCAATAAGATCGGTCATGGTATCCCGAACATGCACCGTGACAACACAATCCCTATAAACGCGTGCGGACATAATAGACTCGCCAACCAGAGTAGATACAGAGAATGGATCATGAAGTTGTTCCGGTTCTATCCCGAAGCTCGTAGCAACATAAGGAGTAACATAGGACAAAGAAGATCTGGGATCAATAAGGGCATACACATCATGAGATTGAATAGTCAATATACCTGTGACGATATCTGGGGAAGCCTCTGCACTCTGTCAACCACTCATAGCATAGAATCGGTTGGGTCCTACCGAACTCTGTGCACCACCCCTAGCTGCACCATGCCCTGTGGGTGCTGGAGAGCCTCGAGCTGGAGAGGGTGCTGAAGATGTAGCAGTTGTAAGACTGGATGACTGAGTTGTACCCCTGCCTGCACCCTGTTGGGATGCACGATACTCCCTCTGAATATGACCTCATCCCGCATCCGTAACATACTGGCATGTCCAGGTAGCAGACTCCCGAATGTATCCTCCCACACTTAGGGCATGGGGCCCTCAGCTGCTGCTGGAATCTCCCTCCTGATCGGCCCTGTTAGTGGGACCCCCTGCTGTCCTGACCGGGTCTAAAGTGACTCCCCTGCTGCTGACCGTGCCTTGATGGGGGATACTAGCTGAAGACTGAGCATAAGACTGGGGCAGCCCTGATGATCCTTCCCGAAAAGCTGATCTCCCACCTCCGAATGAATCCCCAAGGTTGCTCGCTGATCGGACCCTACTACTACTTTCCCGTTCCATCCTGAGCTTTAACCTCTGAGCCTCCGTAGCTTGGGCAAATGCCACCATCTTCCTATAGTTCATGTCGGAATTTAGAGCAGCTGTGGCAGCCTCATTAATAACCAAAGGGCTAAGGCCCTGCACAAATCGACGTACCCTAGTCTCTATAGTCGGCATCATATGAGCAGCATACTTTGACAGGCGTACGAACTCCATGTGATATTCCCACACACTCTTACTACCCTGTTTAAGGGTCTCAAACTCCACAGCACGAGCTGCCTTAGTCTCGGCAGGCAAGAAATGGTCTATGAAGGCATCCGCAAACTCACTCCATCCCGCCGGAGGGCTCCGCTCCTCACGGGAATCCTCCCACATCTCAAACCAGGAATATGCCACCCCTTTCAGACGATAGGAGGCCAACTCTACTCCCTCTGTCTCCGTAGCACGCATAACTCGGAGAGTCTTATGCATCTCATCAATAAAATCTTGAGGGTTTGTCCCGGTATCAGTACCTGTGAACACTGGAGGGTCTAACTGAAGGGACCTGTTTACCTTGGAACCAGAAGAATCTCCTTGCAAGCTAAATGAGGTGGGTGCAACATTTGACCTCTGAGCCTCAGAAGCTACTAACTGAGTCAGTATCTGAATAGCTCCTCTAAGATCCCCATCGGAAATACAGGGACCAGGAGCTGGGGCTGGAGGTGGAACAAATTTATCGGCGGGAGGGATTGTGGTACCCTTCGCGGGTGTAGGAACTGGGGTAGCCTGTTTTGGAGTAGACAAATTAGGCAGTGTGATAGTAGGGGGATTATCCTCACTCGCATTATCAAGCAAGGGATCAACAATCACTCCTGGGGTGGTATTGGCTTCTTGGCCAATTCTCGCTCTCTTCTTAGGTGCCATTTACTGAAAGTTAGAACAATGCACGAGTTAGGGGAAAACAACCTCACGTTCCGCTCTATCACACGATATAGAACAATAATGAAGGGTATCATTCTTAAATGTCCAAGTAGCCCCCTAATTATAGATGTGGTCGACAACACACCGATAAGAAGGGCTCTACTAGACACGGCTCCGAGACATCCTAGGACACTTTAAAACCTTAGGCTTTGATTCCAAGTTTGTCATGCCCCAACCTCGGGGAGCGCGACCAGCGCTCAACCGAGTGAACTCGGTCGAGCAAGCCTATTACACCTTTCCTACCCGACTCATTCATAATCCAAAAAGGCAACGCATCGCCATATGTAAAAATAGGGAATAGATCAGTTATATAAATATATAAACGTTGCTAGTTCATTTTTCATTATATACATTATGTCATAGTTAAGTTTCCAAAATACAACTCAATCCAACGACCACCCCAGCATACATACATGACCCACATAAACGTCTACGGAGCCTCTAAGGGTACAAAAGAGCAACATGACAATGCCGGCAACAAGGCCCCAGCTATACCTCAAAATATGAAAACTTATACAAAAGAAGGACTACATGACCCCAGGAAGAAATGGGGCTCACCAAGACTGTTGTGATGAGTGTGAGGGAGAACACCACTATCTGCGATCAGCGCTATCTGCGATGGAACCACCTATATTCATTCAGAGATGTAGCGCCCCTGGCAAAAAGGGACGTTAGTACTATCGAATAGTACTAGTATGTAAGGCAAACACCAATCTTAGTAGAATGAACAATGAAACAAATAGAAGGCAGTAACAACAATCAATAAGTACTTCACAGAAATAAAAAGAAACACCAAGTAAGGATCACATAATTTCATATTCAATCTTTCCATAATTTAGGTTAATAATCTTTAGTGCCAAATCCACAACTCACAATGCCACCGTGTTTTTACACGGAGTCCGGTCTCGGGCCGACCGGCTAAACCATCTCAAGTGAGACATATCCATATCTACAATGTGAATTAATAATTTCAACACAAATGCCACCATATGTACAGCATGGCGTCCGATCTCGGCCCGATCGGCTAAGCCATCCCACTTGAGACATAACCTCTTTCAATTGTTCACTCAATTTACATTTCTTTCCCATCTTTCATTACATGGCACAAATAACCTCATTTATTAAGTAGTTCTTGGCGGGCACATTTTACAATTCAAGTCTTTTCCTTTTAATTTGTTCAAATAATGTCATCATTCATGTCGATAAGTACCATTACATAAGGCATTGCACACATAAGGGAAGGAGCTTGGAAAATCATAGTTACGTTCTCAAATAGCACGATGACATGGTAAACATCTAAAACAATTAGGGAACATGAATCTTTCAACCCAACACACTAAGGCAAACAATTCTGGTAAGATCAAGTCGGAACTTACACCAACTATTCGGACACCAGGAATTCGATTCTAGGAAGAAAAGAGTTAGCCATACATACCTCAATTGTGCTTCTTTAGATTTTACAATTATCCGGAACCCTTAGCAACCTCAATCTATTTTGCTAATATACAAATTATACCCAAAATTAGAAAAACGTTCATAGTTCTAGTTCACTTTTCCACACTCTTTTACCATACATGCATGCAATATAAACAACCCTCATACCCATGAACCATCTTATTAGTTACTCATTTTTAGTATAAGTTTCAAAATTTTAGGGCTAGGGTATAAATTCTTACCTCTAGGATGGAGGCCTAGATTGCTTTCCTTGATAATCTTCAAAGTTTCAAGCAAGAATTGAAGAATAATTGATGAGGGTTACTTTCTCACTCTAAGGCTCCCTCTCTCACTCTATAGTATCATAAAATGAGCTCAAATTAGACTAAAGGGGGGTGTTTTAACGTAATGGGGGTCGGGTTTTAAATTAAGAAAATGGGTGCCCCGACACAGGTCTGCGGTCGCATATGCGACCGCATAACGGTTATGCGGTCCGCAAAGTGACTGCAGAAATGGCCCTCAGGGGCCTGAACTTACAGCCCAAGTATGCGATCCGCATACTCGTTCTACGATCGCATAATGCACTGCAGAACTCCCTCCCCTAAAACCCAAGAGGGGTTATGCGATCGATATACGGTCTGCATAGTGGTTATGTGGTCGCATAATCGACCGCAAAGCTGACCTTATATTGGCCAACGTACTCCTTCACTCTGCGGCCATTATGCGGTCCGCAGAGTGATTGTATGGCCGTATAAAGGGCCGCAGAAACGCGTCCTTGCGAAATATTTTCCTCTAAGTCCGTGGGGTACTGTTCAATCCAAAAAGTTTGAATCGTGACTCGTAAGTTTGCCGCGAAGAATTTTTCCTACAATAACGCAGGAATCTATCTTGGCACCACGAAACCCCGAGTTTTTGGTTTAAATTTTTACGGGTCCTTATAGGTATGAGCGAGCCCGTGTGTGGCCGGGTAAGAGTAAGCCTGTTAATCGGGCCGAGCCAGCCCATTTACAGCCCGGTTCAACCCATTTCAGCTCGGGTCAGCCCGGTACGCTAGGGGGTGGGACAGGTTGGGTGAGGGTTGGGGGGAGGGGAGGATCCGGGCTTGAACGAATATCTTTTGGCTACCGGTGTACCGGAACCCGGTTAGCCCGCTAACCCTTCCAGCCCGGTTTGTGTTGTAATGTTTTTATTTATTTATAAATTTTGACCGTTGTCAACGGTCAAAATAAAAAAATGACCGTTGGGCAACGGCCATGTTTTGCACTTTTAGCCATTTCGGCTTATCCCCTTACTAAAATAGCTCCTCCATCCCCTTATAATTGATAAATTATATTCTTAGCCTTTTAATAGCTTTAAATAGCCCCCCTCTTCTTCATTTGTTTTTCACAACTTGCTCTCTTCTTCTACTCTAATTCTCTCTCAATTCCCTTTTGATTATTGAATTGCTTATTACTCTCAAGTTCTCAATTAATTAATATTTCAAGTTTTATCAATTATTTACGGTAGCCACTACAAAATTACAATTATCAAGTGAAGTGTGGTTACCATATTTGTTAGGTTCAAGTTAAATCATATTTAAGTTAATTTGTGACAATTTGGGTTATTTTGAATTTGTTAAACTTATTTAAGTTTAATGTGTTAGTTTATAAGACAAGTTAATTTGAAGTATTATTATACAATGAAAATATGAAATGAAAGTATTTGAAGTTTGATCCTTACATATTGGTCTTATTAAATAATTTTATGTAGCCACTTAATTTCAATTTTAAAATTTTAAAATTCAAACTTTAAAGTTTAATTCTAATCCTTAAAAGTTTGTAAACATTTAAATATCAATAACATTGAATAAGAAAAAATAAATATAAAAAAAACAATTGAGCTAGCCCGGTCCGAACCCGTTAAGCCCGAACCCGGACGGGCCCACCAAAACCCGAAAAATCCCAACCCACTACCAGCTCAGAACAATAATCAGACGAGCTATTTTTTTGTGTCCAACCCGGACCAGCCTGTCCGATTAACACCTCGAGTCCACTATGAGGCCGGGTACAGAGTGATAAAATGTGCCGCGAAGAAGGGCTGAAGATATGTATAAATATGAATAATATAAACTAATGCATGGCCCCAATGGGTGGCTTGGGTTCATAAGAGTTACATACATTTATGATTCATGGTTCATAGTCTCCATAGTTTGGTTTACGCCCCGAGTGGCTTGTCCTTGGTGTCCAGGATAAGATTATGTACTGACGCCCTTCTCTTTTGGGCACTCTGTTCATGCCCACAGGTGCAGATAGACCCGGTGACATTCCTCCCTAGTAGGGTGTTGTTCACATTATTTGTTTGTTTCTCTCCACTCCTACAAAGTACTTGTTAAGAAGTCAATAGGTACTAAAGCAGATGTCATAAATGTTTTGGGTACGGTGGGGCCTTGTCCCGACCAAGTTGTGTAATATGTATATCTCTTTTGGTAATCTTAGAGGCTTGCAGACTAGTGTTAGTGTTTGATTGCGTGTAATGGTCGGGTATGACGATGTTGGTAACAGTAATGGTCATGTATAAAAGGACAATGTTTCTTTTGATAATCATCTGTACACATGTTAATTTTGGTAGTTTTAATTAGAGGCCTCAATGGCCCAACTTAATGAATAAAAAGAATATCAGAACATGCGTCGGTTTGCACGGGCCTTCGGGCAGCGTGTGCCAGTCGCACCTCCCAAGGTTGGAATGTGACATGTTATTTTAAACTTGTGTGCAAAGTTTTGTTGCATTTCGAGTTGGTTAGGTATGAATCGGATGCTAAGCAGTGAATTATTGAAGTTCTTGAACACGAAGGCATGCAACATGAGTTTTGATGCTTGATTCTAGTTGGTGGATGTCATTTTGATGATTTGAGATTACGAGCGAGTTCATGTGAGGTTTATATACTTGGGTGGATGTTTGGAGTGGGGTCTGAGGTGCTCGGTGAGTTCTGATCGCATTTCGGGAATGTTCATCGCATTTGCGATGTTGGATTGGGGAGGCCAGCTTTGCATTTGTGAAGCTAGTGTCGCAATTGCGACTTTCGCTTTTGTGAGGGATAGTTCGCTTTTGCAATGAAGGCTCCCATTTGCGAGGTTTTGGGTCGCTTTTGCGACATCTGCTGCATCAGAGGTTATGTTTGCTTTTGCGAGCCTTCAGTTGCATTTGTGAGGGTCACATTTGCAAACCCTGGTTGCAAATGTGACACCTACAACTAGGTTATAGAGAGCCATTTCGGTATTATGGCTCATTATCTCATATTTTAAACATTAGATTGGGAGAGGCAATTTTGGCTTGCAGATTTTCACACAAGGCTTTGGGGTAAGTGATTTTTACCATTTTAGTATTATTTCTAGAATCTATATAGATTATTAACACCCAAAATAGGGAATTTTGAGGAAAGTTTTGGGGGGTTTTCCAACAACTTAAGAAAATAAAAACTGGTGATTTGAGCTATGATTTGGACTTGGTTTTAGAATCTAATCACATATTTAGACTCGTGGGATTATGGGTAATCGAGATCTACTCCTTGACTCGAATTTTGACTATGTGAGGCTAGTGTTGACTTTTTGGGAATTGAATAAAGATCAAAGTTTTATTGTTTGAAATTATTTCCTATAGTGTTGTTTGACATTATTGTGTTATTCGTTCCTAGATTTGACCCATTTAGAAGCCGATTTAAGAGGCACAAAATTTTTGGAGTATTGATTCTCGTGGTTTGAGGTAAGTATCTTGCCTAGGCTTGGCCAGGGGATATATTTCCCGTAGGTCAATATGTTTGATATATGTTGGGGGTGACGCATATTCAAAGTGACGAGCACACATGCGTGTACCACCATTTTTATGATCCTGATTGAATCTAGGATACTTTATGCCTTGCTTTGATACCATGTTTTCTTTAATGTCGTATTTTCTATTTTTTTTTTATACGTGAGCTATGATGCATGCTAGAAATCATTTCTAGGTCATCTATTCATCTATTTGGGACATGATAAAGCTATTTTTGTTGTATTGAGCTATTTCTCTTAGCAATAGTCATACTTTTCAGTCATGATATTATATCCGCGTATTATATCTCCATCTTAGTGTATTCTTTATATGTTATCTCACATGTCATTAGTGTCCTTGTGTGTGTGTCTGATACGTGTTTGAGCTGAGCTGTGGCACATTGGCTAACTCCAAGCAGTATTTAGATCATGGTACAGTGAGATGTGAGCATATTGAGACTTGAGCGGCTTGATGACACATCTTGGTCCATATAGCCATGTTGATATTGATAGTGAGGTGATGTTTGAGCAGGCGCTAGTATCCCAAGCCAAGGCAGCGATAGGTTGGGGGAGGCAGAGGTATGGGTGGAGCATGTACCACAACTACGGACCCTGCTCGAGCAGCTACTGTGGAATCACCAGTAGCTCCCATTAAGGAGTAGATCCTGATTATGTTGAGCTGGTGGAACCAACTTAGGTTCCCAAGGATTTACTTGATACACCAATTGTTCAGGACGCTTTGGTCCATATGGTTGGTTTGTTCGAGAATTTGGCTGGGGCATTTCCTACTGTTGCACCTACTTTCCAAGCAGGGGGCGGAGCGCAAACTCCAGCTACTCGTACCCTAGAGTAGATAGTCCATGGTTATCATACCCCTAGATTGTTACAAATTGGGGGAGTTTAGTATATTGTTATTAAGCATCCTGAGGAAAGACCTACGATGTCGGCTGATAAGCAGAAGAGGCTACATAAATTCACAAAGTTACATCCTCCTCACTTCCGTGGTAGACCTTCCAACGATTCCCATGAGTTCTTGGATCGTTGTCACGAGATTTTGCACAATTTGGGACTAGTTGAGTCCAATGGAGTTGACTTTACTACCTTTTAAATATAGGGTCAAGCCAATGGGTGATGACAGGTTTATGAGCTGGTCAGACCAGCTGGATCACCTCCTCTTACTTGGGCTCAGTTCTCCAGGGTCTTTTTGGAGAAGTTTGGACCCTGCACTAGGAGAGAAGAGCTGAGGATGAGCTTGAGCATCATCAGTATGGTCAATTATGAGTCACTAATTATGAGATAAGGTTTATAGAGTTATTCGGTCATGCTAATGTTTTGATTCCTTTCGATGAGGAGAGAGTCAGTAGATTCATTGATGGTCTTCACCGTAGTATCCTCCTTGCTATAGCTAGAGAGGCAGAAACCAAGACTTTATTTCACTAAATTGTAGAGATAGCACGTCGTATTGAGCACGTTTGCGGTGAAACTAGAGAGTTGATGCGGGGTAGGGACAAGAGGTCCCGACATTCATGTAGCTTCGATGGTGCCTTATCTGGAGGTCGAGGTCGATTTGGGAGAGGCTATTCTAGCAGGCCGGTTTATCATACACCACTACCCAGTCGAGGAGCTTCTGTGCAGTCTTCACTTAGTGCACTTCTAGCGTAGAGTTCTCATCACGCTTCATCTATTCAGGGTTCTTCGGCACCAGGTTCTTTTGGTGGATATTCTAGTCCACGGGATTCGACTCAGGCCCCGCTATCATTTCTGATAGGAGGTTGCTGTGAGTGTGGAGATTTGGGGCATGTCAGGAAATACTACCCCTTCTTTCACAGAGTTTTAGGGCAGCAGGGAGATCAGACTATGATTCTGTGCTGGTTGCTACACCACCTACTTGGCTAGTCAGGGTGGATGATGTTACACCCCACATGTGAAGTTGGAGGATCTATGAGGTTTACGCGCAACCAATCAGATGGCGACGCATTACCGGGCAGAGGAGGTAATTGCATGCGACCAGTTTTTGCTAGTTATCTCATCGGGCATAACAACCAAAGCAAGGCAACCCATTTTACATGAGGACCCGGCAGAGTTTCCTATGACTGGTACCTATATATAAAGGCGGTAAGGCTCACTCTAGTTCATTTCCCAGGAGTATCACTCACTATCATTTACCAAAAACATTCTCATATCTCCTTTGAAGTTCCAAAATAGATTAAATTGAATTGGAGTACGGTTCTGTTAAGATTTACTTTAAAGAAATTGAGAATCGATTGATGTAACATCTGTTATCTGGTGGTGTTAATTGTGAAGATACGTTAGAGGCAAAGTTAACCATCATAAGTATAGTTAGTTCTTCGACAAGGTATGTAGGATAAATTTCTTTATTCGATGAGCTAGTGCAAGTGTCTCATTCCTTCTGAATGCATCCTGCATGGTAAAGTCTTGGAGTGTTAAGCTCCTTTCAATAATGTTGTTATTTTCTTGTACTATCTTGCTGGTAGTATATCTTGTGGAGTCTAAAATGTTCTAGTTGGAGTCCTGAGGTCGGAAAGTATGATTTGTTCTAAGTCCAAACTCAATACTTTTTTGAAGTTGATTCTACATTTCACTTAAATGTATATGTAACTAATTTACTTTATCGAGTTGTGTTATCAACAACCGAGTATGGCACCTACGGTGTAACCACTGTTCAGTTGGGTATATTGAGAAATATTACCATGCCCTCTTGTGGCGGGGTACGATGATGTGTGAAGTAACATTACCGAGCCCTTTTGTGGCCGGGTACGACCGAGCCCTCCTGTAGCTGGGTACAATGATATTGAAGTGAGGATACCGAGATCTCCTGTGGTTGGGTACGACCGAGTCCTCTATGAGGCCGGGTTTAGAGTGATAAATGTTCCCTAAAGAAGGGCTGAAGACATGTATAAATATGTATAGTATAAACTAATGCATGGCCCCAATGGGTGGCTTGGGCTTATAAGAGTTGCATACATTTATGACTCATGGTTCATAGTCTCCACAATTTGGTTTACTCCCCGAGTGGCTTATCCTTAGTGTCCAAGATAGGATTACGTACTCATATCTCCTATGTTATATCTCTGATTTACATGTTTAGCCTTACATACTCAGTATATTTTTCGTACTAATACCCTTCTCTTTTGGGCGCTGCATTCATGCCCACAGGTACAGATAGACCCAGTGACATTCCTCCCTAGTAGGGTCATGTTCCAACTAATTTGGTTGTTGCTCTCCACTCCTTCGGAGTAGCTGTTCCGAAGTCAATAAAAGATGTCATAAAGGTTTTAGGTACGATGGGGCCATGTCCCGACCAAGTTGTGTAATATGTATATCCCTTTTGGTACTCTTAGAGCCTTGCAGACTAGTGCTAGTGTTTGATTGCGTGTAATGGTCGGGTATGACGATGTTGGTGACATCAATGGTCATGTATAAAGTGATAATGTTTCTTTTGATAATTAGTTATACGCATGTTAATTCTGATATTGTTACTCGGAGGCCTCAATGGCTGGCTTAACGAATAAAAAGAATATTAGAACAGGCGTCGATTCGCACGGGCCTTCAGGTAGCGTGTGCCGGCCACACCTCCCAAGGTTGGGGTATGACAGAGGACAGCCGGGATGTGATTGTCCAAGATAGGGAGCTCAGTCTAGTGGAGGTCAGGCCAGATGGTATGCATTCCTAGGGAGGACTGAGGTTGTTGCTTCTGATGTTATTTTACAGGTATTATTTTTGTGTGCCATAGAGCTTCTTGAGTATTGTTTGATCCCGGCTCTACTTATTCATATGTTTCATCATACTTTGCTTCTGTCTGGATATGCCATGTGATTCACTTGTTACCCATGTTCATGTATCTACATCGGTTGGGGATTCTATTATGGTGGATTGAGTTTATCAGTCTTGTGTGGTCACTACATACGATTTTTAAATGAGGATGGACTTTCTATTATTAGATATGGTAGATTTTGATGTGATCCTGGGTATGAATTGGTTATCTTAGTACAATGCTATTCTTCATTGTCAAGCTAAGACCGTGACGTTGGCTATGCCGAGGTTGGAGTGGAATGGTTCTCTTGGTTGATACTCCTAGCATAGTGATCTCATTTTTAAAGGCTCAACGGATGGTTGAGAAGGGATGTTTGGCGTATCTTGCCTTTGTCAGAGGTGTTAGTGCTGATACTTATACTATTGACTCAATTCTAGTAGTGAGGGAGTTTCTGGATATGTTTCTTGTAGACCTACTGGGCATGATACCCGATAGGGATATTGATTTCGGCATTGATTTGGGACCAGACACTCAACCTATTTCTAGTCCACCGTATCGTGTGGCTCCTGCTGAGTTGAAGGAATAGAAAGAGCAGTTACAGGAGCTGCTAGATAAGGTATTCATTATGCCTAGTATGTCACCTTGGGATGCACTGGTGTTGTTTGTTAAGCAAAATGATGGTATATGAGTATGTGCATTGACTACCAGCAGTTGAACAAGGTTACCATCAAGAATAAGTATCCACTGTCGTGCATTGATGATTTATTTAATCAGCTTCATGGTGCTCAAGATTGATCTAAGATTTGGGTATCACCAGTTGAAGATCAGGGCTTCTAATGCCCGAGCAGCTTTTATGCATTTGATTAACAATATGTTCCACACTTATTTGGTTTCTTTTGTCATTATGTTCATTGATGATATATTGCTGTATTCCTGTAGTAGGGAGCACAAGCAGCATTTGAGGTTGTGCTTCACACATTTATCAAGAAGATGATGTATGCTAAGTTCTCTAAGTGTAAATTTTGGTTGGACTCGGTGATATTCTTAGGCCACGTGGTGTCTAGTGATGGGATCAAGGTGGATTCAGAGAAGATTGAGTCAGTTTAGAATTGGTTTAGACCTTCTACCCCTATGGAGATCAAGAGTTTCTTGGGTTTGGTGGGCTATTATCACCGCTTTGTAGAGGGATTTTCATCTATCGTAGCTCCATTGACCAAGTTGACTCAGAAGAGTGCTCCATTTAGATGGCCTGATGAGTGTGAGGAAAGATTTCAGAATCTCAAGACTGCTTTGACTATAGCTTCAGTTTTGGTATTTCCCTCAGGATCATGGTTTTATACTATCTGTTGTGATGCTTTGCGTATTGGCTTTGTTTGTGTGTTGATGTAAGACGGTAGGGTAATTGTCCATATGTCGAGCCAGTTGAAGCCCCATGAGAAGAACTATCTAGTACATGATTTGGAGTTAGTAGCTATTTTCCATGCGCTCAATATTTGGTGGCATTATTTATACGGCGTGTCTTGTGAGGTGTATATGGATCATCGGAGTCTTCAGCATCTATTCAAGCAAAATTATTTGCCCCTGAGGTAATAGAAGTGGTTGGAGTTATTGAAGGATTATTGTATTACTATCTTGTATCAGCAGTGAAGGCGAGTAGGAAAGCGGAGAGTTTTGGGAGTCTGGCATTTATTCCAGCTATGAAGTGGTCTTTGGCTATGGATGTTCAGGCTTTGGCTAACAGATTTTTGAGATTGGATATAGCCGAGCCTAGCAGAGTTCTCACTTGTGTTGTGGTGTAGTCATCCTTGTTCGAGCGCATTGAAGCTCACTAATATGATGATCTCCATTTGATTGTCCTTCAAGACACGGTGTTGCGTGGCGGAGCTAAGGAGGTTACTATTAGTGATGATGTTGTATTGCGACTTCAGAGTCAAATTTGTGTTCCCAATGTGGATGATTTGAGGAAGTTTATTCTTGAGGAGGCTCATAGTTTGCGGTATTTATTCATCCAGATGCTACAAAGATGTACTGTGATTTGAAACAATATTACTGGTAGATTTGGATGAAGAAGGACATTGTTGGATATGTTGGGCGATGTTTGAATGGTTAGCAGGTCAAGTATGAGTATTAGATACTGTGTGGTTTGCTTCAAAAGATTGAGATACCAGAGTAGAAGTGGGAACACATCACTATAGACCACGTTCATTGAGGAGATTTGACGTTGTTTGGGTCATTGTGGACAGACCGACCAAGTTTGTACATTTCATTCCAGCCATGACGTCCTACACTTTGGAGTAGTTGGCTAAGATCTACATTAGAGATATTGTCTGCTTGCATAGTGTTCCTATGTCTATCAACTCAGATCGAGGCACTCAATTTACTTCGCACTTCTAGAGAGCCATTTAGCGTGAGTTGGGCACGCAAATTTAGTTGAGTACTGCATTTCACCCTCATATGGATGGGCAGTCTGAGCGGCCATTCAAATTTTGGAGCATATATTGAAAGCATGTGTTATTGATTTTGGAGGCCAGTGGGATCAGTTTCTAACATTGGCGGAGTTTGTATATAACAACAACTATTAGTCAAGCATCCAGATGACTTCATATGAGGCCTTATACTGGAGGCGATGTCATTCGATGGTTGGTTGGTTTGAGCCTGGTGAGGATAGATTATTGTGCAAAGATTTGGTTCACGAAGCTTTAGAGAAGGTGAAATTGATTCAAGAGTGGTTTTGTACAACGTAGTTCAAGAAAAAGAGTTATACTGACAAGAAGGTTCGTCATGTGACTTTCATGGAGGTTGAGAAGGTTCTTCTCTGAGTTTCACCTGAAGGAGATTTGGGAAAGAGGGCAAGTTGAGCCCTCTGTATATTGATCCCTTTGAGGTATTAGAGAGAGTTGGTGAGGTGGCCTACAGACTTGCTTTGCTACTCAGCTTGTCGGGAGTTCATCCAGTGTTTCATGTATCCATACTCCAGAAGTATTGTAAGGATCAGTCATATATATTATATTTCATATTAGTACAATTGGATAAGAGTCTGGCTTATGAAGAAGAGCCGGTGGCCATTTTGGACAGACAGGTTTGGAAGCTAAGGTCTAATGATATTGCATTAGTGAAGGTTCAGTGGAGAGGTCAACCAGTAGATGAGGCAACATGGGAGGCCGAACTTGATATGAAGAGCAGATATCCTCATCTTTTTGATATCCCAGGTATGATTAGATTCTAAACTTGTTCAAGAACGAACGTTTATTTAAGAGGGAGAGAATGTAACAACCCAGCCGTTTGTTTTATGTATTTGAGCCTCGTTCCGCTTTTTGATTCTTCCCGTATGCTTAATTATTATTTAGTGACTTGCGGGGATGGCTGGTTTATTGTAAGGAATGTTTTGATGTTATTTGGAACACCTAGTTCCATTGTTGGAAGCTTAAGTTGTAAGAGTTGACGAAGAGTTGATTTTTGTGAAAACGACATTGGATTGGTGATTTGATAGTTATAACAGGTTTGTATGGTGATTTTAGACTTAGGCGTATGTTCGGATTTGGAGGTTCATAGGACGTTTTAACTATATTTGCCAAAATTTAGCTTTGAGGGTTTGGAAAGTTCACAAGTTTGACCGGGAGTTGACTTTGATGGTGTTGGGTTCGGATTATTGCTTCAGAACTTGGGATTGGTTCATTTTGTCATTTGGAACTTGTTTGCAAAGTTTAGTTGCATGCCGAGTTGGTTAGATATGAATCAGATGCTTGGTTGTGAATTATTAAAGTTCTTGAACTTGAAGGCATGCAACATGAGTTTTGATGCTTGATTCTTGGTTGTGGATGTTATTTTGATGATTTGAGCTTACGGGCGAATTCATGTAAGGTTTATATAGTTGGATGTTTGGAGTGGAGCCCGAGGGGCTCGTGTGAGTTTCAGATTGGTGTAAGATTGAGTTTGGAAGTTGGGATTTTTGCTGGTGGTGCACACATTGCATTTGCGATGTTCTGCTTGCATTTGCAAGGTCCGCATTTGCACTGTTGATCGCATTTGCGATGTTGGATTGGGGAGGCTTGCTTCGCATTTGCGAAGCTGGTGTCACAATTGCAACTTCCGCTTTTGCAAGTGGTAGTTCATTTTTGCAATGAAGGGTCACATTTGCAAGGGTTTGGGTCGCTTTTGTGACATCTACTACACATGGGTTATGTTCGCTTTTGCGATCCTTTTGTCGCATTTGTATGGTCCGCATTTGTGAACCCCTGTTCGCAAATGCGACACCTGCAACTGGGTTATATAGAGCCATTTATGAATTTTGGCTCATTATCTCATACCCTAGACTTGGGAGAGGCAATTTTGGGTTGGAGATTTTCCCACAAGGCTTTGGATAAGTGATTCCTACACATTTTTTGTATTACTTCAAGAATATATATGGATTATTAACACTCAAAATATGAAAATTTTAGCAATATTTGAGGTTTTTTCCTAGAACTTAAGAAAATGAAAATTGGAAATTTGAGCTATGATTTGGACTTAGTTTTGAAATCTAATCATATATTTGGGCTCGTGGAGTTATAGGTAGTCAGGATCTATCCCTTAACTCGGGTTTTAATCATGTGAACTTACGATTGACTTTTTGAAAATTGAATTAAGATTGAAGCTTTATTGTTTGGAATTATTTCATATAGCCTTGTTTGACGTTAGTATGTTGTTTTTTGCCTGATTTGACCCGTTCAGAGGCCGATTTGAGAGGCAGCGGATTTTTGGAGTATCGATTCTCGCACTTTGAGGTAAGTATCTTGCCTAGTCTTGGCTTCAATGTATTTTCCCCATAGTTCATAATATTTGATATATGTTAGGGGTGACGCATATACAAGGTGACGAGTGCATATGCGTGCACCATGATTTTTCATGATCCGAATAGAATCTTGACTATTATATACCTTGCTTTGATACCATGTTTTCTACACTTGTTGACTACGTGAGATATGATGCATGTTAGAAATCATGTCTAGGTCATCTATCAATCTATTTGGGATATAATCGAGCTATTTTTTCTATGTTGAGCTATATACCTTAGCCGTAGTCATACTTCTCAATCATGATATTATATCTGCATGTTATATATCCATCTCGGTGCATTCTTTATATGTTATCTGTTGTTAGTATCCTTGTGTGCGTGACACATGTTTGAGCTAAGTTGTGGCACGTTGGCTTATTCCGTACGGTATATATATTATGGCATTGTGAGATGTGAGCATATTGAGACTTGAGCGGATTGATGACTGATCTTAGGCTATAGATCCGTGTTGATATTAATTATGAGGTGACGTTTGCATCCAGGCCCTATATTGCTTAAGCAATATTGATTATGGTGTATTGATATTGATTGTGGGGGGATGCCACATCGAGACCCATATTGGGCTGAATGATATTGATTGTTGACTTTTGATCTGATCAGCATTTAGGCTAGGATCCGCTCCTCTAGAGTCAGGTATAATCATGTGAGTGCAGACAATGGATATGTGCTTAGTGAGGGCGTATTCCAGGTACTCGTACAATGCTGAGTGTGTGATGATTCGAGGGATTTAAGCCAGCCACCGCAAGTATGCTGAGAGTATGGTTGAGGAGTATTTGTGCTAGGCACTATGTATATGCTGAAATTATGTTTACTTGATGATTAAACTGTGATGTAGTTGATTTTGGCATGAATACTTGTCATGTAGGAATTGAGTTGTATTTTCCTCATGTTATTTGATATTTGATGTCATTAAAGTCAATGCCTTGACTGATATATTTAGAAAGCATTCTTATTTTCCTCTTAATGTGATAGAGTTGAACTTGATATTATTGAGTTGATTTTCCCTTTGTTATTATTATGTGTTATTGTTGTAGTTGGTTGTTAAACATGAGTGTTGGACCTTGCCAAGCTCGTCAATGCTTTCAACCCGAGGTTAGACTTGCTACTTATTGAGTACATGCAGTCGGTTGTACTCATACTACACTCTACATTTAATGTGCGGATCCAGGTATTATTGATCGTGGTAGCTGCCAGTGAGCCGGATCCAGATTAGTTGGAGATTTCAAGGTAGCACTATTGTCCCGTTCACTGGCCTTGAAGTCTTTTTACTTATTTCAAGTTATTAATGTTTTGTCTTTCAGATGGTATTGTATTTGACTCAGACCTTGTATTTACTTATTCTATAGAGCTCATGTATTCGGTGACACCAAATTTTGGGGTGATTTTCAGTTAAATTATTGTTTTGACTTCAGAATTATTGAAGTTTATTTATGTATATTAGTTATTGGCTTTCCTAGAAAGAGATGATAGACGACATCACAACTCCGGTGGAAATTTGGGTCGTGACATTCATATTTAAGATTTAGAATTATTTCTAATACTCCCCCTCAACTTGGAGCTGGAGACTACAAATGCCCAGCTAGTGAGGAAGAAAAGAAAATTGAGGATGTCCCAAAGCTTTTGTGAATACATTACTGAATTGAAAACCTGTACTCACATGAGCAGTAGTAATATTTCTTATCATAAGCTGCTCGTGAATATAGTGACAATCAATTTCAATATGCTTGGTACGTTTGTGGAAAACTAAAATGGCTACAATGTGTAGAGCGATCTGGTTGTCAGAAAACAACGACATTGGTTTCTGATGAATGACTCCTACATATGCCAAGAACAACTTGAGTTAAACTAGCTCAGCTGTAGTGGTTGCCATAGACCGATATTCACCTCTACGGAAAAACGTGATATAGTAGGTTGTTTCTTGATTTTTCAAGAGATCAACGAATTTCCCAAGAGAACAAAATACTGAGTTAAAGAACGACATGTCAAGGGACAACTAGCCCAATCAGAGTCGCAAATTCACTATCAGTTGAGGAAAAAAGTCCTCGACCTGTGCTACTCTTCAAATACTTACGAACTTATAAGGCAACGTCATAATGTTTAACTCGTGAAGCTTGAAGGAATCGTGACAAGATATGGACTAATTAGAAAATCACTGGTATATTGACGGTGAGGTAAATAAGACGTCCCATTAAGTGACAATAACGGCTGGGATCAGTGCACAAGTCACTTATTGCAAGGCCGAGACGCTAGTTTTGAACCATTAGAGTAGAAGTAGGTTTAGCTCCCAAAAGTCCTACTTTAGATACGATATCTAAAGCATATTTTCATTGACATAAGAAGAGACCACACTCACTAGGAGTAAACTCAGACACCAAAAAGATATTTTAAGGGTCTGAGATGTTTAAGCAAGGCCGGCCGAAGCCTAAGGCCACTAAGGCAATGGCCTTAGGCCCCAAAAATACTTAGGGCCCCAAATTCTATAAATAATATATATAATATTTAATAATTATGCACTATTGATAGAATTTAAAATTATTTGGTTAAAATAGTTATAGCCAAAAGTTTTACACATATTAAATTGTAGTTAATTACTAGTTGTTTCATTTCTTTAGTTCATCCCAACTTAAATCGATCTTCTTACAATGTTAGTTTATAAAAATATTTCTTAATTTTTTGAGTGCCTTTATACATTTTTCAAGCTACTTTGATAAGTAAATATTAATTAAAATTCGTCCTTAACATTGAATGACTCTTGAAACATACTAGTAGTTACTACAATATTATTTGTTTCAACTTATATTTATAATTAAAAGTGCTAAGAGGAATTATATAAGTAGAAGAATACTCTAATTGGCGAAATCAATCAGGGAAAAGGTGTTAATTCAATTACCATTAACAATTTCTATATTTGTTCGTCAGTTGAAAAAGTTTTTCAAAACTAAATCAATAAAGTTCAACATGATAACACAAGAGAGATTAAATAAATTAGTTAGATATTGACAATAATTAAAACTAATTATAATTCGATAAATTATAAGAGTAAAACAAATAATTAAAAATATTTAAGGCCTCGCCTTTTATTTTCGCCTTAGGCCCCATATTACGTCGAGCCGCCCCTGTGTTTAAGCGAAAACTTTGTGCCAAATAATCCTTGAAATACCTCTGGAGTGTTTTTAGCTACCTGTGAATCATCAATATATACTAAAACACCAATGAATATCTTGCCCTTTTAGAATGTGAATAAAGTGTGATCTGCAACGTACTGAACAAAGCCGTATTTTCGAAGAGTTGTTGTTAACTTAGCGAACCAGTTGCTTTGAGACAGTCGGAATCGATACAAGGATTTGTATAACTTATAAACCAAATTCAACTGAGATGGAATAAAACCTGGAGGAAGCTTCATATAGACATCTTCATGTAGATCGCCATATAAAAAGGTATTATTGAAATCGACTTTTTCCATTTGGTATACCAAGGCTTGCTTATTATGGAATAAGAACTTTTTCCATGTCAATGTCTCATTCCTCCAGTGAACGTCTTCGGACAGAATTGCCCGATGATGAGCCTTTTGCAGTCCCTAATTTCCCCTGGATTAAGCTCATGAGAAATGATTTTGATTCACCCTTCAGAGAGCGTAAACCCAAGGGTCTCTTTTTTGAATTTGCTATTGAGCAAAGCATTGCCAGCTCTAAAAGCCATGGTCTACTTATTAACAGTTTCTACGAGCTTGAGTCTATTTATGTGGACCACTTTAATACTAGTAAATATAGTCCAAGAGCAGTGGGCGTTGGACTATTTTGTGCAGCGATCGAGCCACAAAAAGCACAATCGGAAAGCTTAGAGAAACCTTCATACATCAAATGGCTTGACGGAATGCTAGAGTAGGGAAAATGAGTTTTGTTCGTGGCATTTGGCACCCAAGCGCAAGTATCTTTTGAATAATACGAGGAAATTACAATTGGTTTTGAGGAATCGGAAATGAACTTTTTGTGGGTAGTCAGGAGAAATCTAGCAGAAGTCAATGATGGATTTGAAAATAGAGTGAAAAACAGGGGATTGGTGGTAACAGAGTGGGTTGATCAGAGAGAAATCCTGAGCCACGGGAGTGTTCAAGGTTTTCTAAGCCACTGCGGTTGGAACTCAGTGATAGAGAGCATATGTGCAAAGGTTCCAATACTGGCATGGCCAATGATGGCGGAGCAACACCTGAATGCAAGGACTCTGAGAAAGGTGCGAACAAACACTATTTTAGCTATGGGGGAAAAGGTCTCTATGAAATCGATGCCCTCTTCTTGTTCATGAACTACCAAGCGAGCCTTGTAATGTTCTACTATGCCATCAAAGTTGTATCTAGTTTTGTGGACTCATTTACATTGAATAAGTTTTTTACCATGGGGAAGAGGCACAAGAAACCAAGTTCTATTTTCTTCGAAGCATCAACCTCTTTTTGCATACCTAGTTCCCACCAGCGAGGATCTTTGGTTGCTTCCTGAAAAAGCAGGGCTCATTCCCCAAAGTAATAGCATCAAGAAAATTTTTATAGGCATTAAAAAAATTACACATGTGAAAAAACAAGGATAATGAGTACCATTTGTTGAGGTTGCAGCAAGATGGGATGTATTGCTCGAACTGAGTGACAAACATAATCTTGTACGTGGGAAGAAGGTCATTTTTCCCTGTTATCACGAACTAAAACCTCAGTCTCTAGAGAAGGAACCCCTACAGGTTGAGACATACTCTCTTTCCCACTCACAAGTATCTGTAATAACTCCTTCCCGAATATTCAAATTTTCATTTGAAGTTGGGCCCCGCTAGATATATAGGAAATTTTGTGTCACTTTTATCTAGCATTAAGTAGACTCATACAACTCTACTAAAGTCATTGACAATATTTAAGAAATAATATGCACCAGCAACTAAGCAATGACGATAGGGGTTCCAAATATTAAGATGAATTAAATAAAAAATAACAAGGGCTTTATTATCGATCACTCAATGAAAAAGAAGTTCTAGTCTATTTAGCTCGAAAGAAAATATCACTTATTTGTCCTTTTAAGAAGATATATTAACTAAGCCTGACAACATGGATAAATGCTAACTTGAAGGATATCCCATCCGCCGATGCCATAATCTATTTTTCTCTACAAAATTTGCAACCTAATTGTCATGAAAGATCGTGGGTTAACTAGCGCACAATCACACACAAAGAAAATAGAGAAGAAAAATCAATACAAGAATTTAACGAGATTCGGTTAAGGGGGCAGAAACAGAGAGAGTTTTGCTCTATAAATGAGAAGAAAAGCACCATACAATCTCTAGAATCCCCAACTACAACCCCTATATATAGATCCCAATAAGTTTCAAACCTATAAGATAAAGATTTTTCAATCTGATAAGGAAAATAGGGTTTTCTTTCCCAAATCTATTAGGACAATGAGTTTTCCCAAACCTATAAGGATTATGGGTTTCATAAAAATACAAGGAAATAATTCAATCCAAAAAATAATAAATCTTCCCCTTGGCTTGAATTCTCTTCATCAATATGAACGTCTCTCTACCTTGCCCTCATCCCTCGCAAGGGCTCTACCCATAGCCGCACATATCAACCAAGTTTAGGCAATGCCTAAACTTATTAAGAGACTCAATCTCTTTAGCCATGCACTAATTCGTCGATTTGGTTTTGTACTATGAATAACTTCTAGATAGCTATAACACTTAAACGCATCAACGACCTCTACAACTGCCAAAGCAAATCCCACAAGATTTGTGTATCCAAGAAGATTCCCATAAACTATGTTTGCAAACCTTTGCGGTCAGTTGATCACTCTCTTCTCTTCGCATGTTACAATGCTATATGGTTGATGTTGCACATGTGCATTAATATTATAATCTTGATCAATATTTTGTACCTCCTCCACTTCCTCTACTTTAGAACTACTAGGTTGAGATAGTGGAGATTCAATTTCTAGCTCTATGTGATCACTGACACCACGATCAATTTTTGTTATTGTCTTCTCCCTCTGACTTTCCAGTGAGGTAGATTCATTGAATGTTACATCCCTACTGATAATTACCCCCGGAATCTTTTGATCTGTGCACCACAACCTATAACCTTTCACTCTAGTTGCATACCCTAGAAATATGCACTTCTTTTCCCTCGGCTCAAGTTTTTCATCCCTCACATGAGCATAAGCAGGACAACCAAATATCCTTAAACTTAAATAATTAGCAGGCGAACCGGACCATACCTCGAAAGGCGTTTTGAACTAAATAGTTGTGGATGGAGATCTATTGACCAAATAACAAGTTGTATTGATTGCTTCAGCCCAAAATCCTTGCTAGCACATGAGTGTGAAAGCATGCTTCACGCCATATCACAAAGCATCCTGTTCATACGTTCTGCAACACCATTTTATTGTGGTATTCTGACACAAGTACGGTGTCTCACTATGCCCTCTCTGCTACAGAAATTATCGAACTCAAAAATTACAAAATTCTAACCCATTGTCAGTTCGAAGATGCTTAACTTTTTTTTTCTGTCACGACCCAAATCAAAGGGCCACGACTGGCACCCGGTGCCTAGTCAACCGAGCGCCACATACTGTATCCTTTTTTTTCTATAAGACTCATCACGGGCCATGATAGGCCACATCTATATATGTAATTAATAATATTAGAACTTAACTCACATAACTAATTCAAAATTATTTATATAGATACATAGGGGACGACAAGGCCGTTGACATGTCATACATAAAGCTATACACAGGACACTGTCTGCAAAACCTCTAAGAAAACATGATCATAATATATAAGTCGGGACAAGGTCCCTGACATCCTCATAAAATAAAGTAACATATATAGAACGTAACTCGGCAATACTCCAAGAAGATGTGGAGCTCACCAACCAAAAGATGATATCTGGAGGCAGCCTACAATGGATGGTCCTCACCTCGCATATCTACACCTGCGTGGCATGAAACACAGCACCCCAGAAAAAGGGGCGTCAGTACGAAGAATGTACCGAGTATGTAAGGCAGCAATGAAACGTAATAATAATAAGATACTATCTCGGGGAGAGATAAGAGTCAACTTATAACTTCTGACTTGTCGCTGACGGCCGTAACATATAGAGTAATACCCATCTCGTATATATAAATAAAAATACAATACAATAGTTCTAGTTACCTCATTTGCGTGATGTTAACTGCCCAACTGATCAGTGGTAACTGCCCGACCGACCGTAGCTCGGTGGTAAATTTGTAACTGCCCAATCGGCCGTAACTCGGTGGTAAATGCATGACTGCCCAACCGACCGTAGCACGGTGGTAAATATGTAACTGCCCAATCGGCTGTAGTTCGTTCGTAATTGAATATGCATGTCTGCCCAACCGGCTGTAAATAATGATACATAACTGCCCAACCGATGGTAACTGCCCGACCGGCCGTAGCACGGTGGTAAATGCATAATGATGCACGTACATGTATCACTATATTATAAATATTAACATCTCTATCATATACCTCAATAGGGACTTAGATACATATTTAAACATGCTTGAATATCACTTTACGGAAATGAATAACATAGACATCCTTAACTACTAAGAGTAGAACCACTTTTGAAATATCATTACGTTTACGTCTCGTTACTTGAATCATGCCAAAAGAAAGAAGGATTATCCTTAACATACCTGGAGTAAGGAAAACTCTGTATGATATTATTAAAAAAGGTTGCACCGTACTCCTTTGGAACCGCAAAGGTTTACATTGCTAAGGTGCTAATAATTCTCGCTAGAATTAATTTGGTCGCAAGAAATTTTGTTGGAAGCTTGTTGAATTGAGTTTTAGCGACTGTGTTTTCTTTGAAATGCTTTGAATATAGGATGAAAGATATATGATTTCTCACTTTATCATAAACTAAAGTCGTATAAAAATGAAACCAAACTTGTATGACTTCTACTTTAATGGCTTAGTACTTTAGATAGCCACCTAAGCTATTAGGACTAAGAGTCATATGTCTTAGTTGTGGCTTGCTGCCACGTGGGGGTGGGGTTTTTTAACTTTATCTTATAACCAATTAATTAATTAGGTAATATCCCGCTATCCGATAATTAATCAATTACCCACATAATTAAGAATTGTCTCAAATTACTTAAAATTCTACTTATCTTAATACACTTTATATATAGTATTATCACGGTCATAAGTTACTTTGTATGGTACTAGTCCATAACTATCGGGTATTATAGCTCGGACTGTATTTTATCCCAAAATAATAAAATTCGGCGATACTCAATTTCTTCGATTCGTTAACCCTCTAACCTTTCTAACACTTACTTATCACTTGTTACAAATAGCATAAATGCTTATGATCTCAAAATAATCTCATTCTCGAGTCTACGTCGATTAACTTATGACGAAATTTTAACGTACGAAATGTGGGATGTAACATTTCTGTCTGCCTCTCAACCATCGTCTTCCATTTAACAAATGTCGGAAATGCCTCATCTTTTATTTTCAGAAATTACACCCACACCATCCTTGAGTAATCATCAATCAAAGTCATAAAATATTCGGCACCACTCTTGGAGGGAACTCTGATTGGACACCACAAGTCTAAATGTATATAATCTAACTAGTCTTTGGTCTTGTTTTCTACCTTCTTGATGAACTTTACCCTTGTTTGTTTACCATACACACAATGCTCACAGAAATTCAAAACTTAATTTTTGTACCCAATCAGCAAGTTTTGCTTGCTCAACAAAGACAATCTCATGTCACTCATATGACCAAGTCGCAAGTGCCACAACTGAGACTTATTCAGATCACTTTTCCTAGAAGCTACAGTAGCTTCCCCTTCAACTACACTAGCCTGAAGATGATACAATTTATAATGCAATTTACCCTTCATGAACACCATAAAGCCTTTACACACTTTAAGTATTCCATTCTCGGAGTGAAACTTATACCCTTGATCATCCAATGTCGAAAGAGAGATCAAATTTCTATTTATCTGAGGAACATGCCAACACTCAATGTTTCTGATAATTCCATCGAACATTCTAAATCTAATATTACCAATCCCCTCTACTGGTAATGGATTGTCATATAATTCCATCGAACATTCTAGATATGATATTACCAATCCCCTCTACTGGTAATGGATGGTCATCTCCTATGTAGACAGTCCCACTAATCTACTTGTAAGTTGCAAACCAGTTCTTGTGTGGACATATGTGGAAAGTAGCACCAGAATCAAGAACTCCAAAACTCTGCCCATGATTAGAACTCACGGCACAGACTTCCCCTACATAATCACTATCATCAGAATTATTGCTAGTGTCAACAATATTTGCCGAATTATCTATTTTCTCCTTTCCTTCTTTTCTCTTTCAACTCGGGACAATCTCTCTTGTAGTGACCTTGCTCCCCGCATTCATAACAGTTTTGCTTCCTTGGTCTAGACTTCGATCTAGCGATAGACTTTTTCCTGTTAAAGTTCTTTTGTTATGTTCTTCCTCTACTCACAAGACCCTCACCCTCAATTCTGCCATTTGGAAAGCTTTTTTTCAACTCTTTAGATTTTAGTGCATTAATAACATCTTCCACTGAAATACTATTTTTTCCATATAGCAACGCATAGGCAAAAATATCATAAGACGGTGGTAAATAACATAATACAATCAAGGCCCGATCCTCACTCTCAATTTTGATATCCACGTTCTTCAGGTCCATTATAATTGAATTAAACTCATCAATGTGAGTTTTAACAGGTGTACCTTCGCTCAAACAAGATTGTATAACCTCTTTTTCATGTAGAGGCGGTTTATCAACGATTTATTATAATACAGATCATCCAGCTTCTTCCATGTCGTTGCTGCATAAGTCTTTTAAGCAATTTTCCGAAAAACAATATCTGTAACGCTCATGAAGATCGCACTCAAAGCCCTCTTCTTCAGGTCTGCCTTCTCTGTCTCTTTCATATCTTTAGGAAAAATCTCATCAATTGCCTTCCATAACCCTTGTAACATCACGGACGATTTTCATCCTAATCTTCCATAGACTAAAACTAGAACCCCCGCCAAATTTTTCTGCTTCGTACTTCATTGAAGATGATGAAGACATCTTACCCTAGATTATATATAGAAATCCGAACCTTGCTCTGATACCAATTGTTGCGAAAGATCGTGGGCTAAGTAGAATACAATCACACACAAAGCAAATAGAGAAGAAAAATCAACACAAGGATTTAACGAGGTTCGGCTAAGCCTAATTCTCGGGGCAGAAGCAGAGAGAGTTTTTCACTATGAATGAGAAGAAAAGCACAACACAATCACTATAATCCCCAACTACAACCCCTATATATAGATCCCAAATAGTCTCAAACCTATAAGAGAAAGGTTTTTCAATTTGACAAGGACAATAGGTTTTTCTTTCTCAAATCTATTAGGACAATGAATTTTTCCAAACATATAAGGATTATGGGTTTCCTAAAAATAAAGGAATAATTCAACCACAAAATAACACTAATGTATTACCCGTCGAAAGTAGTACACCCTATATTGCTGCTCACCTAGCTCAATCGAAGTTTGATCCTATATCACACATAATTTATCAACAAATATCACAAGGCATTTAGGATCTATAATTAATTGCCCAATAGAAATAAGATTATAAGATAAATCAGGCATAAATAGAACATCTTATAATATAAGACTAGTTGTCCTGACTTAGTAGCTGTCATTTATGTATCATCAGGAAGACACACTGGCAACGGATCAATGTCAACAATATCAAATACTTCTAGCAAGTTTAAATTTCTTGTAACATGATGTGAGGCACCACTATCAATAAGTCAATTATCTAGTCTATTGATATATTCTTTTCCAAATAATTTATCGCTTTTGGACGAGTAAATTTAAATCATAGACAAGACTCGCTACACCTGTTCAGTTGCCAATCGACTGAAACTATCAGTGGCAGAGTCCTCGTGACTATCCGCAATGTGTACAACAAGGTGCCATGCTGTTGTTATGGTTGCAAGCGTTCACCACGGCCTGGATTTCATTAATGGAGTCGCTCCCTACCAAATGTATTTTGCTAATTGCTGTAGAAAAAAGAGTAGTTGTGAAGCATTGTTACAGACAAGCAAACAAAGTTACATATAGACTAGCTGTTATTAGTGATGTTTTATACTTCAATACCTTATAAGAGGGGGTTATTTGTGTGGTGCCTGATTTTCGCGTACACTGAATTATCGAAGGACCTGGTTCTTCTATGTGTTCCTTACACTACAGTTGCGGGATAAATAATGCAGAAAGTAAAGAACACAAGGACTTTTACATGGACGGCTCAAAAGGTGAAAAAACCACGACCTACTACCCAGTAGGATTTTCTCCAAACACTTCACTTTAACTGTGAGCCAACAACAAAAGTTTACAAACTCTTGCAAACCTAAGGATTACCTCTAACCCTGGTAGCAACCAACCACAGGCTGTTGTGAATGCTTCAAGTTAACTCTAACTTAAACAATACAACTAGAGTTTACAACCTCTTACAAACCTAAGGATTAACTCTAATACTTATAAAAACACACCACAGGCTGTTGCAACTACTTCAAGTTACCTCTAAATTGAAAGATACAACTTAGGTACCTAGTACAATTTGTTTCTTAGAAAGCTGAAAGGTACAACTCAAAACGCCTACTACACTTTGAACTGGAAATAAAGAAAGACACATAAAACTCTTTATGGAGCTGGTTCTTCAATCTGGTTCGTGTAGCTTCAGGATCGCACTCTTAAATCTCACAGGAATTGCTCACAAAATGCCTTGCTATTTTACTCTCAATTCGTGCTTAACTTCAGTATGTTTGCATCCCTGTAAAAGAGAATAGAACTAGTATATATAGAGTTAGTGAATAAAGGTTAACTAGAAGTCTAATGCTTTACTCTTCCTTGGTAAAAGAGTTCTAGTTATCTCCAACTTCTAACTCTTTTCTTTTCTTGGATAGAGTTCTCTTCAAGTAAGGAGTCCTGCTACTTATCAATTATGCAACATTTTCATTCAGGGATTATTAAAAATAACCACTTATACTTATCCCTTTCACGTGCATGCCTTTTGCTTGATTATGTCCGTCACCTGTGTACACTGTCCATGGACCTGGTTCATGCATGTGTTCCTTTGTCAATCATCAAAACAAACTTACGCCAACAATTAGCCATACACATCAGCGACACATCATATTCTCCAACAATGAAGCTTTACCAAAGACATATTAGAGATGGCCTCTTTTGGAATCAGGCAAATGAAAGCGTCAGTTTGATCAACCCTGAGAAGTGTGCAGTTGTTAGTGCAATGCCACATTTTATTTTCTTTCCTTCTTAATACTGTTTATTCAAGTGTTACAGAGTTTTATTTACCCATAAAACGGTACAGTTGAATTTGTTCGTGGTTTCTAGACAAGTGAATTAATTTGATCCAAAAGATAATGAAATAACTGATGAAATATAGAATATTTAGCCTTAGAATATAGATGGAACGACAGAGCTGATGAGTCCGGGAACAGTGTTTCCAGGCACAACAATGATGAGATCAAAAGCGAGAAAATAAAATTGTATTAAAATGCTATATCGAATGTAGTGTAAGTTAGCCAGAAAATTCGTGTTCATTACAATAATAACTGAGCTATCTATTTATAGCTATGTCTAGGGAAGGAAGTCCTAGGATCTTGCCCTTATTTAATGTCAATTATGAGGGCCATTGATGAAGATGTAACGTTAAACATAAATGCCAAATTCCATATAACGGGCCATCATCCTTAATGCTGTAAAATATTATGTATTAAATATTAACGGACGCAAAGAATTTAATACTTCTTTTATGATCGTTATTCCTTCCGGTGACAAGCGGAATAGCTATGTTTGGTATCCATCCCCAACTTGTGTTCCATGTGTTCTTCCTTTAAGTGTTCACGTATCATGTCGTATTTTTTCCTATACAAATAGTCCCCCTGCTTTCCAGTGACATACTCTTGAGTTACCGAGAAGTTGGTAGAAAGCACCTTTTTGACGGGAATTGCTATAACTCCCTTTGAAGTTTTCTGACATTTGATTAGACGCACGTCTCTCCGCATTTAATGCCCCGAACACGCGTCATCCCATGATTCAGCACAATATTTGCCGATTATCGAGGTAATCGTGGCCATGAATTTAGCCGCCAAAATTTTACTTATACGCATCATCCTCCTCTTATGTACTTCATAATTTCTCAAACTTCTAATTTACATCTCTATTTCCCAACCTTTCTCTGATCTTCTACGAACCAGAAATTTTCCTTCCTTATATTCCAATGGCTTCCTCTCAAAACGTGCTAGTTCTTCAAAGGGGAAGAACAAAATCGAGGATTTCATTCCTCCAACAGTGGTTTCCATCATCCCAAGAAGGCTTAGTACTTCGAAGGATTTTGAAGAGAAATTTTCTACTGCTAACCCTCGCACATGGGCTGCTAGTAGGTACCCTTCTTCTATTCATCCTTCTAGTATTCCTATTCTGAAGGAGGACTGTCGCTGCCCTAAGTTAGATATTATTGCTCCTGATTTATTAGAGTGAGTGACGCATCCCAAGAAAGGTTTTACATATTTTTTCACGTACCCCTTTACTTTGGGTGCGTTCTCTTTGATCGGAGAGCTCGATCCTGTGATTGCAGAATTTTGCCTTCGCTACCAAGTGTGCTTGGCACAGGTGAGCCCTTCAGTATGGAGGATGGTTGCCTGCCTTCGACGCCTGTGTCAGGAAACTGGGGAAGAGCTATCATTAGCTCGTATGATGAACCTTTATTCCCCCAATATTTTTCGGGGAGGTATGATAAATCTATGTAAACATGGCCAACATGCTTTGTTGACTAGCATGGATGATGACAACAACCATGGGTGGATGGAACATTTCGTTGCAGTTGCCATTAGTGACATTATTCCAAAAATGGCTTCATCTTTTCCGGTTGTTTGGAACCGTTCTCGTAAGTTCCTTTTAATACACTTTCTCTTACTAAATATTTTATGCATGTATTGATCCTTCAACCTTCGTATATTACAGAAACTTGATGGACCCCACCGGTGGTAGAAGTCTTAGATCGGTGGGTTCAGAAGATCTTGGATGCCACAACTCCTGAAACACGTTTGTGGAAAGAGTTGTCCCTTAAATACAGTTGGAATGCCAAAAAATCATGATAACTTTATTTTACCTTGTTTTCACTTTTTGTATATGAAGAACTTAGTTGAACCCTTCTGACTTGTTCACGAAATTAGGTCTACCTGTGGGCTCAGTTGATGTCCCCGAGGAAAATATTTTGGCTGACCCTGCTGATGCGGCGAGGCTGCTTCAGGAGGAACTTACTCAAACAGGCATCTCCGGGCCTGCTTCAGGCGCAAACGTTTCTTTACGGAGTCCCAGGCCAGAGAATAAGCAACCAAAGAGAAGATGTTCCTCTGCGGTCGGGGAAAAGAATAAGAGGGCAAAGGTTGATGCCCCTGAGTCATCTCCAGTTATGATGATGACCGGTCCTCCTTCCGGGACGGTCATAGACACTGTAATGATCGATGATGATGAAGAATCTAGTGATGGGGGAGCTTCTTTACATAGAAGGATACGATCCTCATCATCTCAACAGGATGTTCGACCTGTTGAGACAACTGCACCAACTGACTATGACATCTCAGTACTTTGGGGAGTATCTAATTTAGTTGAATATGCTAACTCCCGCTTCCGGGCCCTAATTGCTATTATCGGTACCGCGGGGCTGAGTACCGGGTCCATACCGTCTTTGGTTGGCGAGCATCAAACAACCAGCACTGTATTTGATGCAGCTGCTTCTCACTCTTCAACTCCATCAGCTTCATCTCCACCTTCACCACCACGAGCAACTGCTACATCATTTCCATCTTCATCTACTTTTCCAACATCGGATGCTACATTATCTCCATCGGCCGCACCTGACCATGAAGAAGGTATCCCTTCTCCACAGTCCCTAGTTCATGGGAATTTAGGGAAAAATTATGCTGACCCTTCCGAAGATCCACAAAGGAGGAGGAATATTACTCTTTCAGTCTCTATTGGGTGCAACCTGCTATCCCAGCTAGTGGAGCTTGCTAATTATCTGAAGCCTTTGGCTTCATAAAAAGACTGGGAAAATATTTAGACACTCTCAGGGGAGTATTTGTTGAACAATGCTATGCATAATGCCGCAGCGGTACGTTCCTTTCTTCTTCTATTAGTTCTTCTACTTTTGAATAAATGTACTCTAAGTTTTACCTCATCTTGTTTTGTAGGCCAACTTTCTTACTTCTGAGGGCCTTCAAAGATTGATTCGTGAGAAGGAAGACCTTACTTCTGAACAGGATTAGCTTTTGGCGGAACGGGACCAGACTGTTCGCCGCCTCTTGGAACTGGAAACCAAGGCTACCGAGGCCGTTGTTTTGGAGGCTCATTTGCAGCAGAGCAAGAAAGAAGTGGTAACCCTTAGCCAAGAAATTGGGCCGCTGAGGGTTATATTTGATGAAGCCAAAGCTAAATGGGCAGAAGTCCAGAATGTCGTTCTTGCTGCAAACGATCGTGAGGCTGCCTCCACTGAAAGAGTGAAGAGCTTGCTGTTGTGGTGGCAAAACATGCTCAGCTAGAAGAGAAGTACAGAAAATTTATCGAGCATAATAGTCTCTTTAGTTCAACTGTCCATAAGCTCGATGTCAGTCTTAAATCTGCTAGGTCCGCTCGGGAAAACCTTTCTGCTGAAGATACTCAACTCAAAGCAGAACTCAAGTGCTGAGTGGCTTCCCTCATTGTTGAAAAAACTTATTCCATGTATAGCATGAGGATAAAAACCTTGGAATAGGCCAAGACTGGTATCATTGACATTGGTGTCGAAATTGCTAAGGCCTCAAAGCTTGACTTGGCTGCAAGAAATGGACTCCCAGCGCAGTCTGATGCTCCAGGTTCTTCTGATTTCGGTTCCGAGTTTTCGGAAACTGAAGAAGGATCGGAAGGCGATTATGTTGAAGGCCAAGCTGGGGAAAATATTGAGCCATCGGTGGAACCATCTACTACTCCTGGGGATGCGGATACTTCTCTTCCTCCTGATTCCGGAGACGTTGCAGTTTAACTGTTTTGTTTCTTTTTCTATTTTGTACCTTTATCAATTTAACGCGTCCTTGTAAATAAAAACATATTTTTTCTCAAGTATTGTTTGAGTCTTACTTTCATTTGAATATTCATGCAAGTCTTTAACTTTCGTACTTGCTCAAGTATTCTATGCATGTTGTTCTGTTCGCACTTTATTATGTGTAATCTCGGATGCTTTTTCTTCGAAGCATTTTGGTTCCGAGTATTATCCCTTTTTCATGAGGGTTTCCATAGGTATTTGCGCAGATTTGCTTTTTGCGTCGTTTTCGTATGCGGCTTCGGGTGTATTTTTCCCCGATGTCATTCTAGATTCCGGGCATTGATTCTTCCGGAACCAGCCCTTTAACGAGAGGGTTTTTATAAGAGAGGCCCCTCTTATGTTTACGGTTCTCTTGAAGAGGACGTCTCCTGTTCATTATGGCACTAACATTTGAAGTACTTGTTTAACTTTCAAATGACAAAATTAACTCATCGTTCAGACAAGAAACAAGATAAAAACAAAATGATTTCTTTTAATTTAATTCCTTATATTTTCAAAAGTACATAAGTATTTTGCTATGCAGAAAAGAAATTGCCATGACTTGTGGCTATCTTGTACAATATGTTTCTATGGGGCTGACTGTGCAGTCCCCGATCCCAATGATGTATTATGTTCCTGAATTTTCGTTCCTCGATTGACGTGGCATTCGGTGTTGTTTTATTCTCATTTCATTCCCCCCTAATGTTCGAATGTGAAGAATGCAAATTGGAACACTGGAAGTCTTATATCTTCGAAGATTCCACCAATGAATTGCTAGGTAATCCTTCACTCGGCAACATATCTTGTTTTCCCTTAGGAACCCATGCTCTCGAGCGAAAGAATACCTAACAGTCCTCTAGTGGGTTGTGCTCGTGAACGACCGGGTAACCTCTGTTAACAAACTTAACTTCTCGGTGGGAATTTGCTATCGAACCAAAGATTACCTAATCTCCCCCGAGTGAAGCCTTGGAATCATATATCTTATTGCTGATGTCTTTGTAGTATGCTTTCCGCCGCTTTCTTGTTAAAACAACTTCCCAGAAAAACCCAATTGGGACAAAAACTGAACGAAGGGAAACAAGTGCAGCACATACTTTCCGTTTGATTGTTGTTTGTCAGCAATAATATTTTTTGAGGTGAGCCACGTTCCAGTTGTTGGGCAACTTGTCTCCATTATGGTTCTACAACTCGTATGATCCTTTCCCAGTGATAGCTGAAACCCGATAAGGGCCTTCCCATGTTGGGCCTAACTTGCCCGCGTTGAGTTCTCGGATATTTTGAGTTACCTTCCTCAAGACCAAGTCTCCTACTTTGAAATAACGAAGGTTGGCTCTTCGATTATAATATCGCTCCATTCACTACTTTTGAGCTGCCATTCTAACATGTGCTAAGTCCTTGCATTCCTCGAGCAGCTCTAAGTTGATTAGCATTGCTTCGTTGTTCGATTCTTCGTTCGCCTGGAAATACCTTAAGGTTGGTTCCCCTACTTCCACCGGTATCAAAGCTTATGCGTCATACACAAAGGAAAAAAGGGGTTTCTCCCGTGCTTGACTTGGTCGTTGTTCGATAGGCCCATAGAACCAGAGGTAATTCTTTGGGCCAGTTGCCTTTTGTTGCCTCCAACATTTTCTTTAGATTTTGTATAATCACTTTGTTTGTTGACTCTGCTTGACCATTCGCGCTCGGATGATAAGGTGAAGAGGTAATCCTCTTTAACTTCAAATCTTCAAGGAACTTTGTAACTTTTACGCCGATAAACTACGGCCCATTGTCCCATGCAATTGTTTTTGGTACTCCAAACCTGCAAATTATGTTTTCCCACAGGAAGTCGACCACTTTGCATTCTCTGATCTTCTGATAAGGACCTGCTTCCACCCATTTAGAAAAATAGTCAGTAAATATTAAAAGAAACCTTACCTTTCCGGGAGCCGGTGGTAGTGGTCCGACGATGTCCATTCCCCATTTCATGAACGACCATGGGGACATAACCGAATGTAGGGGTTCTACCAATTCATGTACTAGTGGTGCGTAATGTTGGCACTTATCACATTTTCGTACGAAGTCTTTGGCATCTTGTTCCATACGAGGCTAGTAATACCCTGCCCGAACTAATTTTAGCGTCAAAGAATCTACATCTGAGTGGTTGCCGCATATCCCTTCGTGGACTTCTCTCATGACATAGTTAGCTTCCGATGCTCTTAAGCACCGGGCCAATAGGCCTTGAAAGGATTTTCTGTACAATTGGCCTTTCTTGAAGCTATACCGTGCAGCTTTGGCGCGTAACGCTCTTGATGCTTTGGGGTCTTCGGGCAACTTTCCATGCTCGAGATAATCAATTATTTTTTTTCTCCAGTCCCGGACCAAAACTAGTCGAATTCACCTCATAGTAACCATATGTGTTCAACACTGAGTTTATCAGTTGTACTACCATTCCTTATTCTGATCCCTGGACTTCGATCGATGAGCCCAAATTTGCCAATGCATCTTCTTCAGCGTTATCTTCCCTCGGGATATAAGTAATTGACCACTTTCAGAATCGTGCCAATAAAGCCTAAACTTTTACCACGTATTACTGCATACATTCTTCTTTGGTGTCAAAAATTCCGAAGACCTGATTCACCACCAATGGCGAATCATATTTGATTTTGATGATTTCAGAGTCAAGCCCCCGGGCCAATTCGAGCCTTGCAATCAAAGCTTCGTACTTTGATTCATTGTTAGTTAAATGAATCGTTCTGATGGCTTGCCTTACGGTTTCCCCCAAAGGCGTGATCAAGACTATTCCAAGCCCGGACCCTTTTACGTTTGAATCTTCATCCGTAAATAAGGTCCAAACTCTCGATGTCGATTCTGATACCATTATTACCTCTTTGGCTGCTAGAGGCAATAGTCCCAGACTAAAATCGGCCATGAAGTAAGCCAAGACTTGCGACTTAATTGCAGTCCTCGGTTTATATTCTATATCGAACTCGCTCATTTCGAAGGGCCATTTGGCCAATATACCCGAGAGCTCGGGTTTTTGGAGGATGTTCCTCAGAGGGAAAGTAGTCACCATAACTATCGAGTGGCATTGGAAATAGGGCCTTAGCTTCCGAGCGGTGACTACGAGAGCTAATGCCAGCTTTTCCAGATGTAGGTAGTGAGTTTCTGATCCCGCTAAAATTTTACTAACATAATAGATGGGATATTGCGTACCTTCGTCCTCCCGGACTAAAACTGCACATACCGCAACTTCTGAAACCGCGAGGTAGACTAGCAAAATTTCACCTTCTTTTGGTTTTGAGAGCAACTAAGGGCTTGACAAATATTTCTTCAACTCCTTCAAGGCTTGCTGACACTCCGGTATCCATTCAAAATTATTTTTCTTTTTGAGCAGTGCGAAGAAGCGATGACATCTTTCCGATGAAAGGGAAATGAATCTTCTCAAAGCTGCCAATCTCCATGTAAGCCTCTGGACTTCTATTACATTAGACAATTGATCTAGGATGTCCTTTATGGCCTTGTTTTTGTCGGGATTTATCTCAATTCCCCTTTGTGAGACTAGGAATCCTAGGAACTTACCCGAACTGACCCTGAACGTACACTTCTCGGGGTTAAGTTTCATATTGTTCTCCCTCAGGATGTTGAATGTTTCTTGCAAATGCTTCAGGTGATCACCTACATTCAAAGACTTAACGAGCATATCGTCTATATATACTTCTATAATCTTTCTTATTTGTTTTTCGAACATCTTATTCACGAGCCGTTGATCGGCGTTCTTTAACCCCAAATGGCATCACATTGTAACAATATATGCCAAATTTCATTATATACGAAGTCTTTTCCTAATCTTCTCGATTCATCTTAATTTGATTGTACCCAGAATAAGTATTGAGGAAACTCATTAACTCATGCCCGGTCGTAGCATCAATCATTTGATATATTTGGCAACGGGAGTGAGTCTTTGGGGCACGCCTTATTAAGATCTTTATAATACACGCACATGGAAATTTATTATTTTTCTTAGGGACTACTACTACATTGGCTAGCTAGTCCGGATATCTTACCTCTCGGATTGAAGCAATCTTAAGTAAACGGGTTACCTCTTCTTTGACAAATTTATTCCTTTCTTTGGCAATAGGGCGCTTCTTCTACCTTACCGGAGGTATGTTGGGATCCAAGCTTAACTTGTGCGCGTCTATCTCCGTCGGAATTCCTGTCATATCCTCGTGTGACCATGCAAAATAATCAGTGTTAATTTTAAGGAATTTGATAAAAGCAGTCCTGAGCTCCAAATGGAATTTCCTTTCTAGGAATTCTTCGAACAATGCAACTTACTCCAGTTCTTCTGAGGTGGACTTCGTCGCATTCGTCTCTTCTGGTACTTGAAAATACCTTGGTACCTGGTATTGTTCTGACTCTTCTGTCCCCGGGCTAACTTCATCTGGTTCGGGGGCAGGTGCCGGTTCTAGTAATTGCTATGCCACACGTTCCTTTCCTTTGCTACTGGAGACCGAAATTGCATTCATCTCCCTTGCTGCCAGTTGATCACCCCTTATCTGTTTGATCCCCTCGGGTGTCAGAAACTTTAACAATTGGTGATATGTTAAAGGCACAACTTTCATCTCGTGCAACCATGGTCTTCCCAAGATGATATTATATCCCATGTCTCCATCCACCACTTCGAAGAGAGTTATCTTCATTACTCCCTCAACGTTTGTGAGCAGAAAAATTTCTCCCCGGGTTGTCACGCTTGTGAGGTTGAATCCGGCAAGGAGTTTCTTTGCCGGGATAATGCTTCCAGTAAGTTTAGCTTGCTCCGGTACTCTCCATTGTACGATATTAGCTGAACTTCCTGGATCCACTAAAACACGTTTAATTTTAAAATTTAACACATTTAAAGAAATTACCAGTGCATCTTTATGCGGTAGCAGTAATCCATCTGCATCTTCATTCGTAAATGTGATATCGTCTTCCCGGTGCCTTTTACTATGATTTATCAATATTTTTGTCTTCTTTGCCGCCGAAAAGGTGACCTCGTTTATTTCATTTCCTCCGAAGATCATGTTGATCGTTTGCGTGGGGGTTCTTCTCCTGCTTTCAAGGTTTCCGCATCACCCTTGTTCCGACCATAATTATTTTTAACTCGGTCACTCAAGAATTCTTTGAGGTGACCATTCTTTAACAGTGTTGCCACTTCTTCCCAACGGTGTCGGCAGTCCCCAATCCGATGGCTGTTAGTGCCATGGTATTCACACCATAAATTGGATCCCTCTGGCTGGGATCCGATTTCATAGGTCTTGGGAATTGTGCCTCTTTAATATTTCTCATGGCTGATACAAACACCACCACACTGACGTTGAAGTTATACTCCAACAACTTTGGGTACGAAGAATCTCGCGACCCCAAGATTTCTCTATCCTGTAGCGATCTGTTGTTCCGACCACAATCGGTCCTTCTATCAATGGTGAATTTGTCTGCTGTCCGAAAGCTCCTGCCACGACCTTCTGTCAACTCGTAGGGCAAAATCCGGCCCCTTGAAGTCCGTCTATCCGTGTCAATATCATCTTTCATTTTTTCTCTATTCTTCTCCCGTCCTTTGGTCGACAATGGAAAACCAACATGATCGTGTTCGATCCTTATTTTCGACTCGTATCGGTTGTGGACATCCGCCCAAGTCGTCGTTTGAAACTCGAGTAGACTTTCCTTCAACTTTCGGGAAGCGTTGGAACTTCTCGAATTTAAACCTTTGGTGAATGCTTCAACTGTCCATTCATCCGGGACTGCCGGCAGTAACATCCTTTCCTTTTGGAACTAGGTTACGAACTCTCGTAATAACTCGGATTCTCCCTGCGCGATCCTGAATATGTCAGCCTTTCGGGCTTGTACCTTTCTGGCACCAGCATGAGCTTTGATGAAAGAATTCGCGAGCATCTCAAAGGAATCAATTGAATGCTCGGGCAATAATGAATACCATGTTAAAGCTCCCCTCGTAAGAGTCTCAATAAATTTCTTTAGCAACACTGATTCAATTTAGTGAGGAGCCAAATCATTTCCTTTCACCGTTATTATGTAGGTGGTAATGTGATCCTGTGAATCTGAAGTTCCGTAATACTTTGGCACTTCGGGAATTTTGAACCGCTTCGGGATTAATTTCGGGGTCGCGCTTGGTTTATACGGTAATTGAATATACTTCTTCAAGTTTGGGCCTTTTAGTACTGGTGGTGCGCCCGAGATTTGATCAATGCGAGCATTTAGTTCCTTCATGAACCACAGAAGTTCATCTTTGAGCGGATCTTTCTCGTTGTTGAGGACGGATCTACTCCCCCCAGCCTCGTCGGAGCCAACTTCGCCCCTAGGAGTGTTATTATCAACTTTCTGCGTTATCTGGTTCGCGGGAACATCAAGAGGAACTGGATCTTGCATGTTTGCATTATTTGAGGCACCCGATAGCGCCTGCTTCAGTTCCGTCATAACCCGATCCTGCCGCGTGAGATGGCCTAGAATGATTGCATGTTGCTCTTGTAGGACCGTTACTGCATCCGCCACATGCCCCTCAACAGCATCATCAGGAGTTGCCTCCCGAACCTGTCGAGGGTACCGTGTGTCATATACCGGTGTGGTTGAATCCCCTTGAATTTCAGGGTTGCGTGTGCCGTTAACAATATTATCTGCCATTTTTTGTGATTTTTTTGCTAAGACAAAGTAATCAAAACACATTAGTAAAAAAAGCAAGGATCAATTTAATCGCACGGCTGTCTAGGCCCCACGGTGGATGCTAAATTATTTACTCGTAAAACGGTACAGTTAAATTTATTCGTGGTTTCTATACAAGTGAATTAATTTGATCCAAAAGATAATGAAATAACTGATGAAATATAAAATACTTAGCCTTAGAATGTAGATGGAACGACATAGCTGATGAGTCCGGGAACAAGGTTTCCAGGCACAACAATGATGAGATCAAAAGCGAGAAAATAAAATTGTATTAAAATGATGTATCGAATGTAGTATAAGTTAGCCAGAAAATTCGTGTCCATTACAATGATAACTGAGCTCTCTATTTATAGCCATGTCTAGGGAAGGAAGTCCTAGGATCATGCCCTTCTTTAATGTCAATTATGAGGGCCATTGATGAAGATTTAACGTTAGACATAAATGCCAAATTCCTTGTAGCGGGTCGTCATCCTTAATGCTGCAAAATATTCTGTATTAAATATTACCGGGCGCAAAACATTTAATACTCCTTTTATGATCGTTATTCCTTCCGGTGACAAGCGGAATAGCTATGTTCGGTGATCATCCCCATCTTATATTTCACGTGTCCTTCCTTTAAGCTGTCACGTGTCATGTCGTATTTTTTCCTATACTAGTTTGGGATCCCAAACTCTCAAATAGCGTGAAAGGGCCGTGCCGGTTTTCCTAATGCTGTGTGATTTCTGAAAATTTAATAAATGTGGCCTGTTTGATTTAATATATATATATATATATATATATATATATATATATATATATATGAATGCTAATTAAGAGTGGAGACACTTTATTCACCCGCCACATCCCTAGTGCTAATAATGAATATTGAGAATTATTTCTAGTCCCTAGCAGTGGCGTAATCCTATGCCACGGGTGGTCAAGCACACGCCCTTCGCTGAAAAATTTACTGCACATATAAGTTTGATACTATTTTATATGGTTATATATTATATTTTGAACACCCTTAACATAGTTGAGTGAGGAAGTCCAGCAGTCCAGTGTGTTCAAAGTAACGTTCATGAGTTCAAAGTTCTACCATTTTATTTGCCAAAACTAAACGGAGACAATCATGTATGGTCTATTTAATTCTTTTTCAATCTAAAAAAGTTTCCTAATGAAGTAATTCTTAATACTTAAAATTGGTGTAGAAATAAACAACTAATCTTAAAAATAAACTTTTAACTAAAAGTTATTTCTTAAATAAATTTTAAGCTCTACAAATTTTTTTTCAGCTCTCTACAAACTACAAATCCTCTCGCCTCTCTCTTTCCTTTGGTTTTATGTTTATTTTTATTAGTAAAATTTCTAATGTCATCTTTTTGTTATTTTAATTTTGATTTATAAAATTATAATTCTATTAATTTTTTTATTATTTAGCTAAATGTTGTGTAGTTTTATTTAGAAAATTTGGTACATCATTCATGAGTAAAAAATATTATTGACTTGCTTAAAGTTTGAATACCCTTGACAAAATTTCTTACTACGCTACTGGTCCATAGCTTGTAAGATTGTGCCAAGCTTTTTCTCCGGAGAATTCTATTGCATTTGGTGAAATATTCCGATTCACAAACTGAACGTATGGTGAAAAACTCCATCCCATTGTAGATATTTGATTAAACTACGAGAAACAGTCAAACAAACTTTCGCCACATAAATTAAATAAAAATCACAGTGTACACGTGGCATAAAATAACAGCATTAAACTCCAAATATCAGTGATATATTAACCCAATGAACTTAGCATTTCCCAAAATACTGTAACTCTATATTGAGGTCGATCTTACCTAAGAAAGGTAGTATCAGCAGACATGGCAATCGAGGTGAGTTTATTGATAGGTTATTTATTTATTTATTTATTTATTTTTGATAGATTAGTTAAATTTAAAAACAAAAATTACTTTTGTTTTACTACAAATTATTGATTGATTAATTGATTGCGTATAAGTTTAGGCATGGTTCATGGATGAAAATTCAGAAGATCAGAGGCTACCTCACCAAAAGAATCCACCGGAGTTTGTGTCTGTGGATCACTTGGCAGAAATTGGAGTATTGTACTGGAAACTGAATCCTAAGGAGTACGAGAACGATGAAGAATTGAAGAAAATTCGTGAGAATAGAGGATACAGTTACATGGTATTTGTCTTTGTGCTTTATCTATTTCTTCAATTCATCTTTTGTGAGTGTTTCTTAAATTGATGATATCAATTTGAAGACTAGGGCTTACTTGAGGAGTCTTAGAATATTTATTAAAGATATAACTAATAGAGTATTGAAATATTATTTGCATTTATGGACAAGATGATCCTTTTTGGGTCCTTGCATATTTGGTTCTCTATATCCTTTGATTAGTTTCAGGCATTCGGTCAGGGACTTTGTTTTAATTGTTGAAACATGTGAATAATTGTGCAACGGGGTGGAAACACACAGGACAGATATAGATGGAGACATTGGTCAAAACTAGCATGAATGAAAGTTAAGTTGATAATTATAGAGGCTAGGGGAATTAGGTTGAATGGAATGGTTCAGGTTTCTCATCTTCTGGATAGAGTATAATATAAAGTGAGATGTTTTAGTGGTGCTTTTTTGTTTAACATGTGGTGTCTTAGAGTGATAAGGATCCAAGAAGGTAGTGATTGAGCTATACGTGAACTTCCAGCAGCCCAAGGGAGGTGGTGATGAGATGCAATGTAATGCAACATACCTTATGCCAAAATCCCAATAATCTGGGTCCAGGGAGATAAAAGGCAGTGAGGAGCATGCAAATATGCGGCTGGTTTTCGGTCTTCTGAAACCTTCTTTCGCTCTTTTTGCTGTATGTGCTTTTCAAATGAAATCTTTTCTCAATTGAAGCTGTATACAACAACAACAACAACAACCCAGTATAATCCCACTAATGGAGTCTAGGGAGGGTAGTGTGTACGCAGACCTTACCCCTACCCTGGGGTAGAGAGGCTGTTTCCGATAGACCCTCGGCACCCTCCCTCCAAGAACTCCCCACCTTGCTCTTGGGGTGACTCGAACTCACAACCTCTTGGTTGGAAGTGGGGGGTGCATACCACTAGAGCAACCCACTATCAAGAAGTTGTATGATAGTGAATATAGAATTGCCACTATCATAGCATGTTAAACATGCGCATACTATACATCAGCTATTAGAAATGTGCGATTTAAGGTTCAGTATTAGTGGTCATTTATTGTTTTGTTCGGGTGTCACAAGTAACTACTCAATGCACGCAAAACCGAAACTTGCAACTTCAGTTTCTTAGTTCTATAAGTCTATCGACTTTAAGTGTAGCTTTACCAGAACTCCCTATAGAGCGCACATGATCTTATTCTCTCGTTCTGTTCAGACTGTAATAATTGTGTCCATTTTAAACTCTGGATCTGTACCAGCTATCTAGAATATGCTGCAGCTTCATTTTCTTACTTCTGTCCCGCTTTTGCCTTGAAGGATTTGCTGGATTTGTCCCCTGAGAAGGTGGAGAGCTATGAGCAGAAGTTGAAGAATTTCTACACAGAGCACATACATGCAGATGAGGAGATACGCTACTGTCTGGAAGGGAGTGGATATTTCGATGTGAGAGACAAGGAAGATCGCTGGATTCGCATCTGGATCAAGGCTGGTGATCTGATCATCCTACCTGCGGGGATTTACCACAGGTTCACTCTCGACACTGGGAACTATGTCAAGGTATGTAGAAACTTGAGTTTCTCTTTCAGTAAGCAGAGAAGAAAAGTTGGTTTGCCAGTGACATTAACAAAGATCACACAGAGTGCAGTTCTCTGTTTGAGTGCTTGTAAAATTTTCATAGTTCAAGCTCTATCCTAATCAATCAAAGAAGTGAATATGTCCCGTTCAAACTAAGTGAAGCTTATCGCTACTTAATCTTATAGTAATTGGTAATGCAAGGATGTAACTAACTAGTTCTTTGGTGAATGTGATACCTGATGAGTCATTCCCTGATTTTAAATTCCCATTTCATAAATGATTTTGTGTGCAGTTGATGAGGTTGTTCGTGGGAGAACCGGTGTGGACAGCTCACAATCGACCACAAGAAGATCATCCAGCAAGGAGGGAGTATATCAAGAGTGTTACTGAAAGCGCAGGAGTGCCTCTTGCAGCACACTGAGACATTTGTTTCTTGTTAAATGGAGCTCGTGTGAAGCAGATTATTAAGAACTTGGAAATAGGATTTGCTGCATGTTGTTGTAAGTTGGCATAGAATATCTTCTGTATATCTGGAGACAGTGTAGAAAATATACTTATTTGAGGCAACAAATGAATATATTTGGACTAGGAGCTTAAGTTGGCCTCTGTTATCTAAATGAACTCTTACTTGGTGAATTTATGCTATGTTCAGATATTGCCAATGGCCTGTGGTAACAAGGGCCAAAATATTTCCCTAAAAGTTGTATACATAAAACAAATACTCCTATGAGGTTTTTAATACATAATTAGTTATGGCCTTGATATATGAAGTTCCTATTTTTCCAAATGAAGATTTGACTATTAAAAGTCTTTAAAATTAGTTGCAACTTTATCTTTCATTAGGCATACAAACCAATCTTACTAAGATTTTCCCTTCTTCCACTATTAATACTTATCTCATTCAGACTCTAAATTCTTTTAAAAAGAGAAGTAGGTTTTTTGAAACTCTATCTTCCCCATAGGCAAGAATTATAATTTTTTCAAACATAAAGGTAATTCCTACTTTAAGGGATATAAAGGGGAATAGAAGGGAGAAACGAAAGAAAGAAAAAGTTGATGGCACGGAAAATTGCTTAAGATAAACGCATTATAGCTCAAAAGGTTTATTCCAAATTTTCAAAAGCTGATTGAATTTTGGACTGGAACTATCTTTGTAACATAATACAAATTGTATTTTAAGTTCAACGCTTACTAGCTAAAACAGTCTGTAAATACTGAAATTTGATCGGATGAAGTCCATATAAAATACTACTAGCTAAATCTTAAATACAAGAAGTATTGACTTAATTAAGCAAATATTCTGAGGTTAATAAAATTGAATTAAACTTAATTCAAATTATGCGATTTAAGTGAATTCTAATTTCATTATGCGAGGTTATTAAGCTGGACTCAACAACAAAATGTGCCAATCCACATATTTCAAACGTAAAAATCCCTTATGGCTACTTGGTCACTATCACATAGAGTATATATATCTATATTAACCAAGGCAGCATTTTGAGTTAACATTTTGACTCAAACTCAGAGCAGCTTCAAATGATATTGTCACCTCTCGCAATACTAAATGGAAATTTTTGAGGAAGTTCGATTATTGCAAATTGTTAGTGAAAATTCTGATGAAATGTATTATTGAAAAAAATATTTATTGGAATGCAATTATTGTTAAAAAAAACTTGCGTGATGTTTATAAAATATAACAACTTGTCGAATGTGAACAAAATTATTAATATAGAATTATTAAGAAACCTTAAAAACCATTCGTCAGTTGTTTAAAACAGTATCCCATCTCCAGTTAGATTGTTTATTACTTCATACTTAATTCGAAATTAAAAGTTGCATTCCCATGCGACATGACAATGTGATTAGCAGCCTTAATGGACCAGTTATTGATGGATTTTGTCAAAAAGTTAAAAGAAAAGCTTTTTATGAGAATTTTATTTACATTATAGTATTAGATTAGTTGATTACTGAAAGTGAAGGTGTATCTGAAGTTACCAATAATAATAAACAAGACACTAGTAGGAATATATTTTAAAATTTCATCATGCCAGGGTGGATTCAATGCTTCAACATCTGGTTTATCTAAAACAAGTATTTTCATCGCGGGTATAATTTTTCTATAAAAATTCAATAAACATTTTATAAATTTTAGATCTCAATTCGTAATTTTAAAGATATAATGATAATTCAATGATAAGAACTTTAAAAATCAAACTCTGTGATATTAATATCTTTGCATAAACGCCTCTGTTATAATGTATATGGCCTTTGAAGATAATGCGCATGGCCTTCGAAGAGCTGATAATGGAACTTTGCAATCCATTATAAATTCAAAAAAATTATAAAGAATTACTATATGTTTGAAAAAAATATTTAGTATCTTTTAAAGAATATAAAAGTTGGTAAATATTACGAAGTTATTTTTGTCGCTCGACATTTTGCTATGGAACTTCTTGCTTTTGTAATAATATGAATAAATAGATTGTCTATTGCGTATTTCATATATATCGAATTCTAAGCATAATGTACATAGCACTAACTTATTGTTGAATAAATATTGCAACGTGATATCAAAAAAGAAGACTAAAGTAGCTTCAAATGATATTATCGCCTCTTCGAAAACTAAATGGAATCTTTGATGAAATTGGATTATGTACAAATTGTAAATGAAAATTTTGTTTAAATGGATAATGGAATGCACTTTATTTAAGAAAAAAATGAAGAAATTTATATTGGAGTGCAATTCTTTTATTATAAAATGACTCTAATTAAACCTTAAAAACCTTACATGAATTGTATAAAACAACTTCTCCTCCCACCTCCACTTAAACAGTGTTTAATACTTAAATACTAAGAGTTGCATTCCAATGGGCAGTGACAACGAGGTTAGCATTTTAGTCGACCAAGTCTTCATGAATTTGGTTTAAAAATTAAAAAGAAAAGACTTAATGAAACTTATATTTGTATTAGTATATAGATTACTGAAACTGAACGAGTTAGCAATAACTAAAAAATAGACACTGGTAGTAATAAAATTATGGAGATTCACACCCAACTAGCCTCGAAAAGAAAAAGTCGGTTGACTTGGACTTTATAGTGACATGATCTTTAGTTTTTTGAAAAACCAAAGTTTTGAAAAAAAAGAAGTTTCCACTTGCGGGAAAGAAAAAAAAAAGACGATGGACATTGATTTAAAGATGGTTCTCACTACCACTATATATTTTCTTCTAGCATTTTACATTAGTATCAGATTTTCAACATTCGTCCACGTTCCAGAAGAGAGATTAGCAAATAAGGAAAGATGGTTTCTATTGCAAAGGTAGGTAATTGACAATTTTTCTCTTTTTATTTCCTTAATTTTTCATTGGTTGTTCTTGGAAGGGATATACAAATCTTCCTCAACTTTCATGGGTGTTTTTGTAGTTTCTTGATGCTATTTACAATGTTTATTATGCGTAATTTCTATTGGAATTATAGATAAACAAAGTAACATCCGATGCATGCAGTTTCATGCATGATGTATAAGAATTTTAGTCACACTATATAGTAAGTTATTATCCAATCACTTCTTCTCTTTCTACCAAATATTTTCATGTCCATAAAGTTACATTAGTGCACGGTGGAAAATTGACCATAGCTCTATAATAGTATTACGGGGTTGGCTTGTATTAGGTAAGTCCCAACCTGCTGTAGATAATAGAGATATCTTTTACAATCAAGAGTGACACTATAGTATTCTCTTTTTTTCTTCCTAATTAGGAGGTGTGTTGAGTGGTACTTCAACTAACTTTTTGAAACTAAATACCTTTACTTGATCATTTTTTCTCTAGCTAGCCAGATGTTAAGGCGCATTCTTTTTATTTTAAGATGGAATGAAGACTAATTGAAAGTTTCTCTACACAGATTTTAATTTCCCTTGCCTTCTTTTGTGGATTCGGGGTCTGACAACTATCAGAAGTAGCTGTAAAGGATCCGAGAGAGGAAGTGATAGAGGCATGGTACATGTTTGTCAATCAGAGGCTTCCCCTTCACCGCCACCCTAAGGAATTTGTGTCTCTTGACAAGCTTGCTGGTAATACATTACGTTAATATATATTACTCCCACTGTTTCAGTTCATGTGGTAATATTTTCTTTTTAGTTTGTTACAAAAAGAATAATAACTTTTTAAATTTAGAAAAAATTTAGCTTATTGATAGTAGGTTATATTTATGCAATTTAGACACTACTTACACTCTAATTTAGTCGCACTTTATTGATTTTTGAATGCTAAAAGATAACAAAATGCTCTAATTAAGAATTTGATGCTTTGCAGGAGCTACTCCGAGCTAGGAGGGAGCTAACGAGTGTTTTGGAGTCAACATGGAGTGTGAAAGGCCAATCGAAGGTTAGCCCGGTCGAAAAGGAGCGAGAAAAGCAAGCGAGACGACCCCTCCAGGTGCGCGGCCGCGGAGTAGGCCGTGAATTGGTCCGCGAACTCAAGGCAGTGAGGCAGTGAAAATCTGCGGCTGGATCCGCGGTCGAATCCGCGACCGCGGACGGGCGGACGAAAGCCAAACACGCAGGGTTAATTATGTAATTTCCTAGGCGACTAACGTAAACCTAAATGACACCTAAACTCGCCCAGAAGTGGGATATAGCTGTTTTAGAAGATTTTAGAGGCAAGAACGAGGGAGAGAAGACGGATAATTTCCTAAGAGTTTTCATCTTCTTCTTCATACTTCTATTTGTTGATTATGAATTATTTTAGTGATTTATTTTTCATTAGTATGAGTAGCTAAATCTATTATCTAGGGTTGATGGAACCAATTGTTGGATGGAGTCTTGACTCTATTTTGTTATAATTGAGCCGTGTTTGTTCTATGATTGTTCATCTACGTATTGTATTGTGGTTAATTGGAAGGGCCCTCGATTAATCGTGTCTAGTTACCTTGTGTTGCTTGAGAAAGAACACCTGGTTAGATTGTTGTTGAACAACATCACTTTTGGGTAAGTTAAGAGATAATTACTTGAATTTAAAAGTGGTGTTAGAAATAACGAAGCTTTGGTGAGATAATTTTGAGTGCATAAATTGTTAACTAGAGTAGTTCGAGAGAATGCTTCTAGTAAATTATCGTGATTGATCGAGAGGTAATTACGGTAGCCCGAAACTCATAATCCTTATAGAGTATTACGACGAGATTATAGCTGAAGAGTTGAGAATTAATCCGGCAATTGGGGAAATCAATAGCCCTAGATCCTTTTACCCTTGAATTCAATTTTAGTCTTGATTATTGCTAATTTTATTGTTAGTTTTCCTTAGCTAAATAAATTCTACTGATTATTCATAAAACTCTTGCATCCGGAAGTTGTCGGAGCTTATCATTAGCATTATTTAAAGTTGTAGTAAATAGGTTAGTTCCCTGTGGGATTCGACTCCGGACTTGAACCGGGTTATATTTGCAGCAACCGCTTAGTCCTTTTTACAAGGCATAGTTGGGCGTGATCACTTATTTTCTTAAATTTTACGCATACTAAAATTTGATGTAAACCTTAATTATTAATACAAGTTGAAGTCCTAGATTGTCCTACTTATTTTCTTTAGTTACTATATGTGAAAATTTCGGAGCTTGGAGTGCTCAGCTGGAGACTTGATGCAGACAAGTATGAGAGAGTGATGAGGAGTTGAAGAAAATTCGAGAATCACGTAAATATCTTTACATGGTAAGTTGAAATTTACGTAAGCTGAAAGCATATGAGGCTTATAGTATTAATTGGCCATAAATACTAGTATTTCAAATTCTAAACGTCAACTTCAAATTAATACTCTTATTGTTCAATTTCAACTAAAATATTGTCCAAACGGTTACTATATAATTTCTTCAGGACATGATTGAGGTTTCCCCTAAAAAATTAGGAAATTACGAGGAGATGATGAAGAAATTCTTTGAAGAACATTGATGAGGAGGTCCATTACTGTCTTGCAGGAGGCGGTAATAATGCTAGACTTTATTAATTTGACTTTTCAAATCAATCTGTCAACTATACTCTGTTTAAAATATGCATCTCTTCTTGTTGTAGGTTATTTTCATATTTTATCATTTATTTTATTATTTTTTGAATGTTGTCTAGAACAAATTCAATTGTATCGTTTTTCGGGTAAACAAGAACATTGATGAGGAGGTTCGTTACTGTCTTGCAGGAAGCGGTAAGAAATCTCTTGACGTTTCAAATCAATCTGTAAACTATATATACTCTTGACATTGCCAAAATATATATGCATCTCTTCTTGTTGTAGGCTAGTTTGATGTCCCGGATAGTAATGGCGCTTGGATTCGGATATGGGTAAAGAAAGGTGGACTCATTGTTGTGCCTGCTGGAATTTATCATCGCTTCACACTTGATTCAAGCAATAACATTAAGTTACTTAATAAGACCATTAATTCCTAAGCAAATGATGAAGAGCAGCGTGAGTGCGTGACTATTCATTTTCTTGAGTAAGGGAAACCCCAAAAGGAGATAAAAATATAGAAGGATTTAGGAACTAAATTGATAAAATTAGACCACAATAAGTATATAACAATGATTACATCCTCATTGCGTAAATATTAACATAAAGATGTCAAAGATAAGCAAAAATATTACCCAAAATTAAAAATTTAAAAAAACCTTCAATTGCAATCCAATGAGTTCGGTAGAGTCTTACCTAAATTTATCAGCCAAAACACTACAGTGCTCCTATTTATTTTGTTGTTAGCTAAACAGAGAGTTTAGCCCCAGCCCCCAAGTCCAAATATACTAGACTATTAAAAGCTTTTCCATAACTAACGGAGTCGTAGGCTAATGGGGTATGTGAAATTATACTTGAATTAAGCTCCAAGGGTGGTCAAATCCGTTTTCAATATTAGTCAAACTTTTTTAGTTCTTGATCAACCCTTTCGATCTTTTTTAATGATCTAATCTCGCGGTTATGTTATCGTCACTGCTCCCTCATGGTTTAAGGCTAACATTGGTTGCACTTTTTTGTATTATACTCCCACCATTTCAATTTAGATGATACATTTCGTTTATCGAAAATCAAACTGTGTGAAGTTTGACAAATATTTTAAAATATATTTTGTTATCATATTGACATGTAAAAAATTATAACTTATATCACTTTTCGTTTAGTTTATGAATATCTGAAATTTAATTTTAAAATACTAAGTTGAACTAATTTAATTTAGTTTCAAAGTTTAATCAAATTAACTCTCGATAAGCGAAATGTATTATCTAAATTGATACAGATAAATACAATCGTTCTCAAATGTGCCATCTATGAAATATGATTTTTGTAGGCAATCCGGCTCTTTGCTGGTGACCCAATTTGGACAGCGTACAATCGTCCGGATGCAGATCAACCACCTGCAAGGTCTGTTTTATAAACCTTCCTTATCCTCTTTTTTACTTTGTACTTTGATCATTAAAAAAGGTTAATTATTGGGCATGGACACTAATTAAAGAACATATATAGGGGTAAAATCGGGCCCACTGAACACCTCGATTTTCCAGTAAGTCAAGCGGAGCAGGAACGTGACTGTAATGAATCAGAGTCAAAGCGAGGAACTCCTCGTTTCGGGGCTCAGTGTTGCTCCAAAACGCACACGCAAGTATACGTGGTCGTACAAATAATAAGATGATAAGTCGAGCGTCGAACCCGCATAGACTTGTATTAACTACCCACTAAATTCACCAAGATTGTTATTCAGTCGAGTCAATCCGAGTTCAAAAGTGTGACTATACTAAACAATAATTCTAACTAGTAACCAAATTATCACGCAGCAAAATGGTTGTTATGTATTCAGTAGAGACAAATATTCCAGGGTTGCGATCAATTCACTAATCCTACTGTGTTCTAGTTAATTCTCCCTTTCATACAATTCACTCATGGATGCTAATTAATCGAACAATTGCTCTCGTAACCTTCTCCCGAAGTACTACTCGCTTATTCAAAATAGATTAACGCCTATATTCCTATGAAATCAACCTATTAAGAACGCATTAAGATTACGATATTTAATTAAGCACGGTGACTACGTATATTCCTATCCTAACCACAAATCCGCTCCCTCTCAAAGTGAAGATCGTGCTCTCTTCAATTCTTCTCTAATATAAATATGGCTTTCCCAAGCATAGCATAGATAGTAAATAGAACATAACTGGTGGCCAGACAATTAAGCAATTAATCACAGAATTGAAGAAACAACCATATATTGGTGAATTATAATTAAGGTTAAGTCAACGTTAAACAACAATATTAATAGCTAAATCACAACGCCAGAACTATGGGTTTTAGCCACTCATGATAGTAATCAAATAATTTCATAAGTGCTGGATAATTGAAAATACTAAGAAAAGATGAAGAAAACTGAGAAATCCTCGCTCCCCGATGTTTCTCGTGTGTATTTTTCCTTCAAAGTGGCTTCTCCCCTCTCAAAATAGGCTTAGTCTTGCTTTTATACGCATTGGGTAGGTCTAGGGCCGAAATAACCTTGTCCCGAGCAAAGTTGGAGAAATTTCCGTCACCAGCGTCCAGGGCAGCGTGGGGCGCTGGCGCTGACAAATTGAACATTTTGTCCACGGCGCCACAGCTTGTGGCGCTGGAATTCACCATTTCCCATTTTTCTTCCGTTTTGGCTCTAATCTCGCACTTTTCGCCCTCAATTGCTTCCGGATGATTCCTACACATAAAGACACCACGAATTAATATAAATCAATACATTTTACATCTGAAATCCACAAAACATGAGTAAACACATAAGGCGATATACATATAAATATATATACTTTAAGCTAAATATCAACACCCCACACTTAGACTCTTGCTCGTCCCCGAGCAATGGAACTATTAACTATATCCCAACTACGTACAAATCTCAACTAGAGAGGAGCATTTCAATTTTTGTTTTTAACCATACTCTCTACCCTTGACTATGATCGATACCAGCAATCAAGCATGAACATACAAAATTCACATTCTTCCCATTTTAAACATGCCCAACTATATCCATTTCAATTTAATCAATTCAAACAACCCATCCGTAACCACCCTACCTCAAAAGTCGACTCGTTACCACTAAGCTCTCTCAACTCGCGCACTTACCCAACAAGAGACATTTGCAACATTACCAATCCTTCATGAGATCATGTACCCTCACCAACAAACAAAAGAGTGAATATAAAATAGTCCAGACATTCAAGTATGCTTTTGAATATAAATTAAGGATATCACACAATTGAACAAAATTCGCTCACTCTCACAAAACATTCATGTGCATCCTGTGGTCGTACCATAATCTTGCCCGTAGTGTACATCTCTACTAATCTAAGCTAGCCAAATCTAGGATTAATTGGGACTTTAAGGTTGTAATGTAAGCTAATGGATGGGTAGGATACATTTAGGAATAATGACTAACCTTCCTAAGAACTTTAATACACTACACTCACAAATCGAGCACATATTCTTCTCAACCTATTCACTCGCCACAAACCATATACAACATAGCCCTTATTTTCATTAAGCACTTCTATACTCTCACTAGCACAAATTAGTAAGATTAGAAGGTGTGTGTTTTCTTACATTATTTGACTATAATTTTTTTTTCTTGCAATTTTTTCTTTTTCTCTTTTTTTTTCTTTTTTCTACACACACTCCATACATTATGGTTCATCGGCTAGTGACCGTGTTTTTTCAACTTTAGTTCACCAAAGGGCCCTTCCATGGTTCCACTCGAAAGCTACTCCCCAATCTCTCACCTTACATCTTTTCGTGACTAAGTACCTTAGAAGTTAAAGATTCAACAATCTCAATTAAGATAGTGGTACGACTTGTAATGTGGGTGCCAAAGAAAAGGTCTATAGGCTCAAAGGGGCTAGCAACGGAAACTTTTATCTTCAAGTGACAAGCATATCTATTGTCAAGCAAGAAACGCCTACGTCATCTTCTAGATTAGCACAACTTAACAAATTCGCTTCGATTAACACACGGGGCAAGTTCTAGACTACACAAGATAGCACAGAGAATCACAATTCCTCACACACACATTGCACATGACTCAATCAAGACGGTTCTGTTCAACTCTCAAGTCAAACAAGCTCATATAATTGAGCAATTTAAGCAATAATGCACTATGTGGCATACAAGTCGAACAACTGAGAAAAGGCATCACAAAATAGGTTATTTCTTTACTTAGGCATCACAATTCAAACCAAATGCACGAGAAGATAAATCGCACATCATAGCCTAATATGCCAGCACCAAACATGTCACTAGGTATCTCAGAGCAACTCAGTTACTTCCTAACCTACTCCTAATAAAAATAAAGTACCCGGTTCGAGCTACACCCTTGGAAAAGAACTGACGCCAAAGAAAAACCAAAACCTAACTATCCTAAAAAAAATCATTTTGGTATTTTTAATCGGACTTTATCCCTCAAGAAAATTATCCAACAGATCCATCGTCGGAAAAAGTCCGGGCTTTTTCTAATTTTTTTTTTCTAAAACAAACTAGAGTAAATAAAAACTAATAAAAGAAACAAATTGATACAATTTATACAAAGTACATCACAAGTAGTAATTCTCCCACCCCATACTTAGCATATGCATGTAAAAATGTAAAGCAAAGTAGGGTGAAAGGAAAACTCCGGGCACATCATCATCAGGTCCCAGGGGCACCAAAGCCATCAGCTCCCAGGGGCACCAAAGCCATCAGCTCCGTGACATCATCACCAATCTCATCCTCCGTGTCGGAGCCTTTGCAAGTGTGTGCGTCCTCCTATGAGTGAACGGGGCTGCCATGTGCAATCCCCAACATCTCTTTGGAAGAACTAGACAAATCATTGCGTAAATACATACGCTCCTCGTCTGATACACTCATCCTGCTCATGATTATATTTAAGGAGTTATAGAGATACCTGTTGAAGTTTTCGTCTCTTTCATTCCGTGCTGCCTGAGTGAGCTTAGACGTAGTCTCCAACAAAGATATGATTTCCAACAACCCTTTAGGAACCTCCACCACCTCATCATATCCGAGGTATTCCGGCACCTCCCGGGAGAGCATATATTGCGTGAGCAAGTTAAGAAGGAAAAACCTTTTAATATTCTGCCCTAATCGTGTGCGGGCCATCTCCCCTAGCATGATATCACCCACATTAATGGGTCTCCCAGTCAAAAATAATATCACACACACTCGAGCTCGAGTGCATTCGCTGTTGTGTTCAACTGGCATGAGTCGAGCCTGCACGAAATTCAACTGGCATATATGCATTAAAACCAATCTCCCAAGTATGTAAAATCATTCCCACACACCCCACACTTAGCCCAATATCATATACAACCACACTCGATTACTCAGACTTCACCGGTGCACAAAATACTCATTCAAACATTTGAACAAACACCTTGTGGGCATGAAGTGTGTGCACTTTAGTTTAACAATGGTGGAACATGGTGGCCCTACCAAAGTTTAATGAAGTAGAGGGAATTCTAGTTTACTACTCCGTATACAATACAACCACAACCTAATTTCGTCCCAAATTCGGGCCACCCACCATAGAACAAGTCTTAAGAAGTAACTTAGGGGAAACATTTGGGATTAGGGTATTTGGGAGGGGTGATGTTTATTCTCATCTACCAATTAAAAGAATAAGAAGAAAAAGAAGAAGAAGACATACTTGTAGGATTTAGGATGAGAGCAAGAAGGAAGCTTGAGAAAATTGAGGGAGAGAAGGAGTGAAGAAGCGCGACAGAAGCTTTACAGAGGGAGAGAGTTACGGTGAGTGAGAGAGAGAGAGAGAGAGAAATAGAGTTAAGGTGTTGGAGTTGTATTTTAATTTAAAATGGGTATGGGTATGGATTGTAAGGTGGGTTATAATGTTAGGATATATGGGTATATGGGTCGGGTTTTATGGGTATGGGTATGACCCTAATAACCAAAAGAAAAACTTAAACTCACCTGTACCCCCAGCCCAGCGCCCCACGCTATGCCTGGCACTGAGAGGTTTGGACATTCTGTAAAGGACGCCCCATGCAGCGTGGGGTGTTGGCCTGGGCGCTAATTCGCGATTTTCTTTTTTTGAAATAACATCCCGATCCCCCGAGCCCTTTATATATCTAATTTTCATGCCCCACATCATTCTACCTATAAATTCTATGTCTACAAAGAAAATGCAAACTCTAGTCTACTCTAACTAATTTTTTTTTAAAACTAAGCTATGAAAGCAATAAAAATTGGGTTTCCTCCCAACAAGCGTCCGATTTAATATTGCGGTACGATGCAGGGCCTCACTTACTCATCAGCGAGTACTACTTTGGTCTTCTCATGATCAATGATTCCTCTCCAATAGTGCTTGACTCTGTGTCAATTCACTAAATATTTTCTTTCACCATTTGAAGCGCGCAACTCAATTGCACTATAAGGAGTGACTCTCACTACCTCAAATAGACCTGACCATCTTAATTTGAACTCCCCAGGAAATAGTTTGAGCCTAGAATTGAACAATAGTACATGTTGGCCCGGTTCGAAGTGACGTGGCTTGATACGCTTGTCATGCCATATTTTCGTTTTTTCTTTGTAATGCTTATAATTTTCATAGGAGTGAAGCCTGAACTCATCTAACTCATTCAACTGCATGAGTCTCTTCTCGCCAGCGACTTCAAGGTCCATATTCAAATTTTTAATGGCCCAGTATGCCTTGTGTTCAAGTTCAACAGGCAATTGACATGCCTTCCCATAAACAAGCTTATGCGACGACGCCCCAATTGGTATTTTGTATGCAGTTCTATATGCCCACAAGGCATCATCTAACTTTGCAGCCCAATCCTTCCTATTCACACTCACCGTCTTCTCTAATATTTGCTTTATTTCTCTGTTAGACACCTCAACTTGTCCATTTGTTTAAGGATGATATGCCATAGTAACTCTATGGCGGACTCCATATTTATCTAGAAGGTTATTCAACAACCGATTGCAAAAATGTGTCCCTTCATCACTAATCAAGGCACGTGGAGTCCCACACCTCATAAATATGTTCTTTTACACAAACACCACTACCATAATAACATCATTTGTTGGCAATGCAATCGCCTCTACCCATTTTGACATGTAGTCAACTACTAGCAAGATGTATTTGTTTCCTCTGGACAATGAGAATTGTCCCATAAAATCTATCCCCCACACATCAAAAATCTCGACCTCCAGGATGTTATTCAAAGGCATCTCATGCCTCTTTGTGATTGTTTATGTTCTTTGACACTAGTCACACTTCTTAACAAATGCATGGGCATCCTTGAATAATGTAGGTCAAAAGAATCCATATTGTAATACCTTTGCAGCTGTTCTATCGCCTCCATGATGACCCCCCATAGGGTGATGCATGACAATCATACAACACTAATTCCACCTCCTTTTCTGGAATGCATCTCCTCATCAACTAATCAACACATTGTTTGTACAAGTATGGCTCATCCCAGTAGTAGAAGTTCACATCATGTAGAAACCTCTTTCTAGATTCAGATTCAATTTCAGGAGGAAGTACCCCACTCACTAGATAATTCACATAGTCCGCGTACCATGGGGGAGGGTCTTGGGTGATAGCAAAAAGTTGCTCATCAGGAAATGCCTCTTTAATTTGTCCACCATCCTCCACGTGGTCATGATTTTCTAGCCTTGATAGATGGTCAGCTACTTGGTTCTATGTGCCCTTTCAATATCGTATTTCTACATCAAATTCCTGCAACAAAATCCAACGCATCAATCTAGCCTTGGATTATTTTTTTTTGTAAATAGATACTTGATTGCTACGTGATCGGTATGGACTATGAATTTTGCTCCCACCAAGTATGCCCGAAATTTCTCAAAGGCCCAAACAACAGCTAATAACTCCTTTTCAGTGATGTAATTCAGCTGTGCATCATCAAGAGTCTTACTCGCATAGTAGATGGAATAAAACATCTTGTCCTTCCTCTAGCCTAGCACTGCCCTAATAGCATGATCACTTACATCACACATAAGTTCAAATGGTAAGGACCAATCCGGTGTCGCAATAATGGGGGCAGCCACAAACTATTTTTTGAGCTCTTCAAATGCCTTCATGTAGGCGTCATCAAAATTGAAAGTTGCATTTTTTTAAGCAACCTGCACAAGGGAGTAGCAATATTTGAAAAATCCTTAATAAAGCATCTATAAAATCCCGTGTGTCCCAAGAAACTCCGGACACCCTTCACAGAAATGGGTGGAGCTAATTTTTCAACCGCCTCCACCTTCGCCTTATCAACTTCAATGTCGCTCCTTGACACTCTGTGGACAAACATGATGCCTTCTTGCACCCTATAATGGCAATTTTCCCAATTCAACACTAGATTTGTTTCTTCACAACGAGCCAACACCTTGCTCAAATTCTTTAGACAATCATCATAAGAAGACCCAAAGACTGAAAAATCATCAATAAAGACTTCCACAAATATTTCCACCATATCGGTAAAAATAGCCATCATGCATCTCTGGAAAGTGACTGGTGCATTACAAAGACCAAACGACATTCGCTTGAAGGAAAATGTGCCATAAGGACAAGTAAAAATGGTCTTCTCCTGATCCTCTAAGCATATGACAATCTGGTTGTACCCTGAATAACCATCAATGAAGGAATAATATTCATGCCCCGCCAATCTGTCCAACATTTGGTCAATGAATGGAAGTGGGAAGTGGTCCTTGTGGGTTGCTTTGTTGAGCCTTCTGTAATCAATGTGAACTCTCCACCTCGTCACGGTGCGAGTAGGAATTAGCTCATTTTTCTTATTCTCTACCACAATCATCCCCCCCTTTTAGGCACACATTGCACTGGGCTGACCCAGTTGTTGTTAGATATAGGAAATATGATACCTGCATCGAGCCACTTAATTACTTCCTTCTTCACGACCTCTTTCATAATGGACTGATTCCCTTGATGTCAACAATTGTCCACCCTATAGCCTTTTTATGCTCGCAATGTATTCTGAGCAATTTTTATTCTTGTACATTAGTCAAGTTGGATGAGATAATCACTAACAATGTCTCAGAGTTCCCCAAATAAGCATAGCGCAGATGCGCTGGAAGGGGATTAAGTTCTAGCTTTGGAACTTCTTCAATAGATGGCTTAGGAGGGGTCAGAGTGACAAGCCTGTCCAACTCCTCAAATCCCCCAAACGCATGGACATAACTGCAAGACGTGTCAAGTACTTGCTCAATTTGTCCCATCATCTCATCTTCACTGTTTTTTTCATCCCCAATCAATGCTCGTACAAGAGGATCTATGGGGCTCATATAAGACACCAACGACGTAGCAGCACTTTCCACCACAGAAATCATGGATAGTTCTTCATAGTGGGTTAGCAATCTAAGTGCTTTATACACATTGAATATCTCCACTCGGTCACATACTCTCATCATCATCTTTCCTTCGCATACATAAATAATAGCTCGGCCCATGGCTAAGAATGGATACCTCAAAATAAATGGGAATTCCTGATTAGGCTCGTAGTCCAAGATAATGAAATTAGCAGGGAATATGAAAGAACCCACTTGAACTAACACATGCTCAATCACTCCTTCAGGATGAACAGGGGAGCGATCAGCCAACTATAAGATTACCGTTGTTGGGCACGACTCACCCAACCCTAATTATCTAAACATAGATAGCGGCATCAATTTGTTGCCGCTATCTATGTAAGATTACCGATGTTGGGCACGGCTCACCCAACCCTAATTATCTATACATAGATAGCGGCATCAAATTTATGATCGCTCCAAGATAACACAAATCTCGCCCGACTGCATGCTTATCAATCGAGATTTGGATAGTGAAACTACTCGGATCCTTCAATTTCTGAAGTAAATTGCTTTTCATTCTTGAGCTACATTACTCAGTGAGTGCCACGATTTCGAACTCGGTCAACCTTCTTTTATTTGACACTATGTCCTTGATATATTTAACATATTTGGGCACTTCTTGCAAGATGTCTACCAATGGAATATTGATTTGCACCTTCTTCAAAATATCAAGAAACTTTTTATATGCGACATTATCTTTCACATTCTGCAATCTTTGAGGGAATGCGGGTGGTGGCCTCGCAACTAATGGTTAGGGTTGCTTAGCCACCACATCTTCAGTTGGCTTCTCTGGCTTATTTGATTTTTCCGATTCTGCCTCTATGGTGGCCGGCTTCTCATTAAAGGTCACCTGTTTTCTCCTTTTCGACTAGACTTCTTCTAACTGTCTCCCATTTCTGAATGACATAATATTAATAGATGCCTTAGGATTAGCCTCAGTGTCACTTGGAATAGCTCCAACTAGTCGAGTATTTTGGGTACTAGCAAGTTTCCCCACTTGTCGCTCCAAATTTCCCATCGCTGCTGCTTGGGCCTGCTGATCAGCCATCGATTTCTTCATCATCTCTGCTACTTGGGCCTACTGGTCAGACATTAATTTCCTCATCATCTCCTCAAGGTGACTCGTCGTGTTTGCATGTTGTTCAGCCTGAGGTGGTCTATATTATTGTTGAGGTGCTTATGGTTTGTACTGATTCTGAGCACCTTGGTTTCCACCCCAAGAGAAGTCTGGGTGGTTCCTCCAATTAGGAATATAAGTGTTCCCATACTGGTTTATCTGGCCCCTATTTGTATTACCCACAAAATAGACAGACTCTGGATTAACTGGGCATAAGTCACTCGTGTGACCCTCTCCACATACTTCACAAAATAATTGATTGCATTGGCTGGGCTTGTCTTTTTGTTAATAACCATGGTGATTTGATTGACTTGGTTGGTCAATGTGAAAATCTACACTAATAATGCAAAGACGACATCTAACACGAGAACCCTTGCAGATTTTTGCACCGTGTATTTGTCCATCTCTCATTTCCAATCAGAATTGCTTTTGGAGTATTTGTTCAATAATGCATATATCTCATCGAAGATTTTCTCCAACACTTGACCTCCAATTGCAGCATCTACCACAATCTTTGGCTCAAGATGTAGCCTTTCTATGAAAGTGTGAGATAACACATCGTTTGTCTGATTGTGATGAGGACAGTCTTTGAGAAACCCCTTGAACCTCTCCCAAACTGAGTATAAAGACTCCCTCGATTTCTGTTTGAAGGTGACTATCTCGCTTCTGATCTTTGCAGTTTTCCCTGAAGGGAAGAACCTTGCCAAAACGTTTCTTCCCAGATCATTCCATGATGTAATAGAATTAGCTGGTTCTACCTTCAACCATCGTTTTCTTCGCCTAACAGAGAGAACGGGAATACTGTAAGCCTCACATAGTCTGGAATGACTCCGTTAGTGATATAAGTATCACTAATCTCCAAGAAGTTCTGGATGTTCTGTTGTGGATCCTCGTGTGGAAGACCCATAAACTGCCCATTCGCATGTAGTAGCTAGATCATGCTTTGTTTCACCTCAAAGTGCCTAGTGATTCTGGGCTTCACAATGCTAGAGGTAACATTAGCAATGCTGGGCATCACCACCTCCTAAACAACCATGTGTTTCTCCTCTGCCATGTTCACAGGAAATTGAATAAGTGCCTGAAGATTATTCGTGTCTCTTGCTTCCCTCAACCTCTTGTGAAATGTTCTCTCAGGTTTGGGGTCAAAGCGTTGAAGTCTATCCTGGATTCTGACCCTTCGCATTCAATCAAAGTTCCTAAGTGCATAGAAATAATCAAGTAAAGTTAGACATGACGAAATAAACAATTAAAGAAAAAACTAGAGAGTAGTCAATATTCAAGTCACCGGAAACGGTGCCAAAAACTTGTTGCTCCAAAACGCACACGCAAGTATACGTGGTCGTACAAGTAATAAGATGATAAGTCGAGTGTCGAACCCACATAGACTTGTATTAACTACCCACTAAATTCACCAAGATTGTTAATCAGTCAAGTCAATCCGAGTTCAAAAGTGTGACTATACTAAACAATAATTCTAACTAGTAACCAAATTATCAAATAGCAAAATGGTTGTTGTGTATTTAGTAGAGACAAATATTCCAGGGTTGCGATCAATTCACTAATCCTACTGTGTTCTAGTTAACTCTCCCTTTCATACAATTCACTCATGGTTGCTAATTAATCGAACAATTGCTCTCGTAGCCTTCTCCCGAAGTACTACTCTCCTATTCAAAATAGATTAATGCCTATATTCGTATGAAATCAATCTATTAAGAATGGCATTAAGATTACGATATTTAATTAAGCACATTGACTAGGTATATTCCTATCCTAACCACAAATCCACCCCCTCAGAGTTAAGATCGTGCTCTCTTCAATTCTTCTCTAATCTAAACATTGCTTTTCCAAGCATAGCATAGATAGTAGATAGAGCCTAACTGCTGACCATACAATTAAGCAATTAATCACAGAATTGAAGAAACAACCATATATTGGTGAATTATAATTAAGGTTAAGTCAACGTTAAACGACAATATTCATGGCTAAATCACAACCCCAGAACTATGGGTTTTAGCCACTCATGATAGTATCAAACAATTTCATAAGTGTTGGATAATTGAAAATACTAAGAAAAGATGAAGAAAACTGAGATATTCTCGCTCTCCGATGTTTCTCGTGTATATTTTTCCTTCAAAGTGGCGTCTCCCCTCTCAAAATAGGCTTAGTCTTGCTTTTATGCACGTTGGGTAGGTCTAGGGTCGAAATAACCTTATCCTGGACAAAGTTGGAGAAATTCTCGTCACTAGCGTCCTGGTCACCGTGGGGCGTTGTTCCTGGCACTGGCAAATTGAATATTCTGTCCACGGCGCCACAGGTGGCGTGCTGCCTGTGATGCTGGAATTCAACATTTCCCATTTTCCCTCCATTTTGGCTATAATCTCGCACCTTTCACCCTCAATTGCTTCCGGATGATTCCTACACATAAAACACCATGAAATATTATAATCCAATACATTTTACATCCAAAATCCACTAAACAAAAGTAAAACATGAGGTGCTATACATATAAATATATATACTTTAAGCTAAATATCACTCGGGCAAAACACCTGCCGTCGGGGGTATCGGGGTTATGTCCTCCGGGTCCGTTTCGAGGATCAAGACTTCGGAGAGCATTACCAAACAGCTACACACAACTAAACAAGGGTGGTGATGTCCGTGACCAAATGGATATCATGGCGTGAATCTCGCCCCGTATCGGAAGAAAATCAGTGATTAGCAAAACATAAGTTTTTTACCTTTTTAGAATTGTACTTAGGGTAAAACTCCCCTACTATATAAAGGGGGAAGCTTATTATTCACGGGACACACATTGTAACACGCATATCAAGGCAATTTATTTTAATTCTCTTTATTGTTCAAAGTTTGTATTTTTGTTCTTAAACTCTTCATAAGTATAAGCTTGGAATCGAGGGCAGGTTCCTCATCGAGCCATCAACCGAGCTCAGAATCATTCTTATCATTGGTTTGGCCATCTATTACATTTTTCATTCGCTTAATCCAACGTCATTAATCACTTATATTGAATTAATCCACATATCTTTAAAACCACATATAAATTCAATTGTTATCCATTTTTTAGGGTAAACAGTTTGGCGCCCACCATAGGGCTAGGAATAATAGTGATAATTTGATACAAATTTCCATAACGCATTCTGGTTTACACTTAATTTTTGAGATTTTAACTTTAGGTCAAATTAAAAATGTCGAACTCTCAATCAACTCATTTGAACATTGACGGTGAGTCTCGACACCATGGTGAGAACAACGATGCAGTGCCCAACAACGAGGTGCCTCATGTTGACTCCAACGGAGTTCCAGTCGCGGACCCGATAGATGCTAACTCACATGTGGTATTCAACGCAAACTTGCCTATCTACCCCAAAACAGCGTTCGCGAGGGAGCTCGATCGATATCCCGGAGTACACACGACGTCGAAGGTGATGGGATTAATTTATGGGTGATCTTCAAAATGTTACAGGCTTAATAAGCAGCAATAGCCCAGTTGCAGGAACAAAGCCGTGCCCCTAGCAGAGTTGAGCCCGAATCATCCCGGGAAAACATTTGCATAAATGAACCAGCCAATAAAAGGCCTGGTGAAGTTGAACCCGGGACCAACCTCGAGATAATAAAGATGCTGGAGGAACTAACAAAGCGGGTGGAATCATGAGAAAATAAAATTGAAGCCAACGACAAACAAGTGGAGACCTATAACTCTAGGGTTGATCAAATCCCAGTAGCGCCCCCGATATTGAAAGGTATGGATTCCAAGAAATTTGTTAAAAACCTTTTCCTCCGAGCGCAGCTCCGAAACCAATCCCAAAGAAGTTCTGTATGCCTGATATTCCAAAGTATAATGGGACTACAGATCCAAATAAACACGTGACCTTCTACACATGTGCCATCAAGAGGAATGACTTAGAAGATGACGAAATGGAGTCGATTCTGCTGAAAACGTTCGGAGAAACCATGTCTAAAGGAGCAATGATATGGTATCAAAACCTGCCCACTAATTTCATTGATTTGTTTGCTATGCTTTTAGATTCCTTCGTAAAAGCTCATGCCGGGGCCATCAAATTCGAGACCAGAAAACCGGACCTCTTTAAAGTGAAACAAAGAGATAACGAAATGCTCAGGAATTCGTATTGAGGTTTCAAATGGAAAGGATGGACCTGTCCCCGATTGCGGACGATTGGTCCGTTCAAGCATTCACTCAAGGACTCAACCCCCAAAGCTCCTTGGCTTTACAACAGCTTAAACCGAATTTGATAGAGTACCCGGCGGTAACTTGGGCTGACGTCCATAATAGGTACCAATCGAAAAACATGGTTGAGGATGATCAGCTCGAGGCCCCCTCTGGGTTCGTGTATCCCATCAGAACTAATGACAGGTCTAAAAGAGTCGTCGATCATGAACCAAGACCAAGCAGAGATTGGTATCAACAGTATATCAGAGATCGAAGGGGTAACGAATCGAGATGTAACCCTATGAGGAATGAAAAAAGAAGCGATCGAGGTCATAATAGTCGGGGACTCATGAGCAAAAGTGGTTTTGACAGGCCAATCGGGCCCAAAGAGGCAGCGAGGTTATCAAAATACAACTTCAGCATCGATGTTGCCAGCATCGTGTCAGCCATCGAACGCATCAAAGATACCAAGTAGCCTCGGCCATTGTAGTGTGATCCTGCCCAAAGAGACACCAACCTGATGTGTAAGTATCATGGCACTCACGGCCACAAGACCGAAGACTGCTGACAGCTAAGGGAAGAAATGGCCTGGTTATTCAATAATGGACACCTCCAGGAATTTCTAAGTGATCGAGCCAAAAACCACTTCCAGAATATGGACTCCAACAAGCAGACCGAGCAAGAGGAACCTAAGAACGTCATCAACATGATCTTCAGTGGAGTCGACATCCTCCAGGGGCCAATGCTAAAGCGTACTAAGGTGTCCATCACAAGGGAAAAATGAACCCAAGATTATATGCCAGAGGAGACCATCTCTTTCAATGATGAAGACGCTGAAAACATCGTGCAACCGCATAATGATGCACTGGTAATTTCTGTACTCATAAATAAATCTCGAGTTAAGCATGTGTTGATTGATCAAGGTAGCTCGGCCAATATCATTAGATCGAGGATTGTAGAGCAGTTGGGTCTACAAGACCAAATAGTGCCTACAGTACGGGTCTTAAACGAATTCAACATGGCATGTGAAACTACTAAAGGGGAGATAAACCTGCCAGTAAACACCACCGAAACCATTCAGGAAATGAAGTTCTACATCATCGAAGGGCGTATGAGGTATATTGCTCTATTCGAAAGGTCGTGGATTCAGAACTTGAGGGTAATACCCATGACACTACACCAGGCATTGAAGTTCCCCACACTAGGAAGGATCAAGACAGTTTACGGAGAACAACCGACCGTAAAAGAAATGGTCGTAGTTGATGAGGTGATCCCGATGTCTGCATTCTCGACATCAATGAGCCCGGGGTCGGTCAGGAAGGAGGAAACTAAATAGCAATCATCGACACCGGCTCCGACCGAACCGGAGAAGCAAGAGGCTAGCGAGGATGATGATTACGGAGTTCCTAGGTCATTCATCGCCCCTGCCGATTCCGATACCACCAAACCAACGGTCAAGGATCTGGAGCAAGTCATATTGATCGAACATTTGGCTGATCGGAAGGTATACCTAGGCACGGGGCTGACTCCCGAGCTTAGGAAAAACTCATTAAATTACTTATAGCTAACGTGGATTATTTTTGCTTGGTCCCATCTAGATATGACAAGGATCCCACCAGAAATGACCACTCAAAAGCTAAGCTTGGACCCGAAGTTCCATCCGATTAAATAGAAAATGAGGCCTCAATCCGAAGTCAAACATGCGTTCATCAAAGGCGAGGTGTCCAAACTCCTTAAAATAGGTTCCATTCGGGAAGTTAAGTACCCAGATTGGTTGGCTAACGTAGTAGTAGTGCCTAAAAAGGGAAATAAATTAAGAATGTGCGTAGATTACAAATACTTGAACAAGGCGTGCCTCAAGGATTCTTTTCCTTTGCCTTATATCGATCGCATGATCGACGCAACGGTCGGGCACGAGATACTCAGCTTTCTCGATGCCTATTCCGGGTATGACCAAATCCGGATGGACCCGGGCGATCAACAAAAAACTTCATACATCACTAAATTCGGCACCTATTGTTATAACGTAATGTCGTTCCAACAAAAGAATTCCAGTGCCACTTATCAACGCCAAGTAAACCGGATGTTCGAAGAACAAATAGGAAAATCAATGGAGGCTTACATTAACAACATGTTAGTTAAGTCCCTGCGAGCAGAGGACCTTTTGGAATATTTGCAGGAAACTTTCAACATACTGAAGAAATACAATATGAAGCTGAATCCTAAGAAATGCGCATTCGGGGTCGGGTCTGGGAAGTTCCTTTGATTTATGGTGTCCAACCGGGGGATTGAGATCAATCCCGACAAAATCAAAGCTTTAGAAGACATGACCGTGGTGGACAATGTCAAGGCTGTTTAGAGGCTAACCGGGCGCATAGCCGCCCTGGGTCGGTCCATAGCAAGGTCCTTCGATAAGAGCCATCAGTTCTTCTCATTATTGAAGAAGAAGAACAACTTTTCGTGGACCCTGAAGTGCCAGAAAGACTTGGAAGAAGTCAAACAGTGCCTTTCGAGTCCACCCATACTTCATACTTTGAAGGTAAACAAGAAGATGTACCTGTACTTAGTAGTATCCGAGATAGCGGTAAGTGGAGTCTTAGTCCGGGAGGAAGAAGGTATGCAATTTCCTATTTATTATGTTACCAGTACTTTAGCCGAGGTCGAAACAAGGTACCCTCACCTAGAGAAGTTGGCGCTCGCTTTGCGTAGCGCCTACAGAAAGTTAAAGCCATATTTTCAATGCCATCCCATATGTGTCATAACTTCTTACTCGCTGAGGAACATAATGCACAAACTCGAGTTCTCGGGACGATTGACCAAATGGGCCATAAAAATTAGCGGGTACGATAATGAATATCGACCTCGAACCACCATCAAATCTCAAATTTTAGCAGACTTCGTGACCGATTTCACGCCAGCTTTAATACCCGAAGTCTAAAGGGAATTGTTGTTAACCTCAGGGACTTCAATGGGAATCTGGACCCTCTTTACGAACGGTGCCTGAAACGCAAAAGTATCCGGACTCGGCATCGTGTTGAAGCCACCTACGGGTAACGTAATCAGAAAATCTATTAGAACTGTGAAATTGACTAACAATGAGGACAAGTATGAGGCCATGATTACAGATCTCGAATTGGCTAAAAGCCTGGGGGCCGAAGTGGTCGAAGCTAAATGCGATTTCCTTCTTGTGGTAAATTAAGTCAATGGGACATTCGAAGTGAAAGAGGAACAAATGCGAAGATACTTGGATAAATTACAAATAACTCTGTATCGATTTAAGGAATGGACCCTACAACACGTGCCCCGGGATCAAAATAGCGAAGCCGATGCCCTGGCTAACTTCGGGTCATCGGTAGATGATGGTGAATTCAGCTCAGGAACAGTCGTACAACTCATGAAATCGGTAGTGGAGGAAGGCCATGCCGAAATAAATTCAACAAGCTTAACATGGGACTAGAGAAACAAGTATATAGATTACCTGACGACCGGGAAGCTACCCTCGGATCCTAAAGAATACAGAGCTCTGCACACGAAGTCGGCCAGGTTTAGCGTATCTGAAGGTACCCTATTTAGAAGAGCATTCGATATCCCACTCGCCATATGCTTGGGCTGACAGACACCGAATATGTTTTGAGGAAAGTTCACGAAGGCACATGCGGAAACCATTCAGGACAAAATCTTTGGTTCTTAAGATAATCAGAGCCGGCTATTACTGGATCAACATGGATAAATACATGATGGACTTTGAATGGAGATGTGACGGCCGTCAGAGGCATGCACAAATGATTTGTCAAACCGGCCGTCAGAGGCATGGGGAATGGACATTGTCGGTCCCCTACCATGGGCACCCGATAAGGCTCAAATTATACTATTTATGACTCACTATTTCTCTAAGTGGGTTGAAGCTCAAGTATTCGAGAAGGTCCGGGAAAAAGAAGTCATCGACTTCATTTGGGACCATATAATATGCCGCTTCGGTATACCGGCCGAGATAGTGTGTGATAACGGGAAGCAGTTCATCGGCAGCAAGGTAAGCAAATTGTTTGAGGAACATAAGATAAAAAAGATCTTGTCAACACCCTATCACCCTAGTGGGATTGGACAGGAGGAATCTACGAACAAGACCATACCGTACGAACTCAAATCTAGTACCGGGGCCATTCCGTTTTCATTGGTCTACAGTGCCGAAGAACTAATACCAGTTGAGGTGGGAGAAACGAGCCTCAGGTTCCGATATGCATCCAAAGAATCAAACAGTGAGGCCATGAGCACGAGCCTGGAATTATTGGATGAGAGGCGCAAGGCTGCCCTAGTCCGATTGGCCGCCCAGACACAACGGATAGAAAGATATTACTACCAAAGAGCCAACCTTCGACACTTCAGTGTCGGGGACTTGGTGTTAAGAAAAGTAACACTGAACACCCAGAACCCGAATGAAGGGAAGCTGGAACCGAATTGGGAAGGACCATATCGAGTCATCGGTATTACCGATAAGGGTTCATATAAACTCGAAGCAGGGAACAGTGCACAACTACCAAACAATTGGAACGTGACCCACTTAAAACGGTATTACTGCTAAGGTATGACCTCATTCACTTCATTTTTAATATAATGAATAGGCTAACACATGCAGGCAACGACCAAAGGAGAATGTAGTTGTTAGGTCTGAAAGAACGCGTTACACTCTTTTTCCCTTGAACCGATTTTGTCCCAAATGGGTTTTCCGGCAAGGTTTTTAACGAGGCAACAGTAAATTATGCTAACTCAGCGTCGAAGACCGGTTTTAAATCGGAGTCAATGGTCGCATAAAAAGTATCTGAGCCCTCTCAAAGATCGACCTCGAATACTGGAGGTCATCACCCTCGGGTCAAGATTTTTAGCAAGGAAGGAAATTTTGTACTCAAACAATCGAGGCTCGGTGGTTAGGATTTCTTGTAAGGGTCAAACGGTCAAGTGAGTCATACCAGCGTAGGCCACCTCCGCCATAATACAAGCTTTTACACGCTTACAATCTTGTACGTTACGCACAGAAATGAAACAAAGTTCCTACCTTGCTAACAAATATTTTTTGCTTCTTAAAATTATCGAGCCTAAGGGCTATTCCTACCCGGGAACTATCGAGCCAAGGGCCACCCTTATCCGAGCCCAAAGGGCTACTCCCACTCACGGACTTTCATCCGAGACAAGTTCGGGTGGTTCGGGTTATCGAAACCCGGAGGCACAAAACCTGTTAGGCAGTGCCTAAACCTAAAAGACTACGACCACCCTAAAAAAGGTTCGGAGATGTCCGAAGCCCTTAATCAAAACATAAGGCCTTCAACAAAATTCTAAACTTGTTCAAAGGTTACCCTCGGCAAAGATATAGTATAAAAACATTTAAACAAGCATCATAGGGAAATTTCCGATCACTCTGAGCTTCCATTAGTTCGAGGAAAAATTACATCGAGGAAAGGTCTTGTACAGATCTCCGAAAATGACTTATTACTATGTTGGACTCTGTGCTAAGGCATTAGAAATATTTGCAATTGTAAAAATATGCTGAAGATAATAGACTTGAAAATTGCCAAAAGGAAAAAACTTTATATATTATGGAATCTCTTTACAAAGGCCAATAAAAATAGCCTCAACAAAATATATGTACAATATACAAAAACAAAAAAAAATCCTAAGGCATTTCCACCTGTTCTTCACCGGAACCTGACTCGTCACCAGAACCATCGGGACCTTCGGATTCTTCAGAGCCCTCAGAGCCCTCTTTACCTCAGGGTTCAGCTAGCCTCTTGGCCTCGACCACGAGTCTTTTTTCCCTTTCGATCTCGGCAGATAGGTCAAAGCATCGAGCATGTATTTCTTCAAGGGCCTCCCTTCGGGAAAGCCGCCTCATATACTCAGCAGTAGCCTTCAGGCGGGCCTCGGCTGCTTCAACATTGGCCTTATATTGGGCCTCTATATTGTCAGCATCAGCCGAGGTTGCTTCCAACCTGGACCTCGTTATTTTGAGCTCCTTGCCAAGGGCATCCCGTTCATCGATGGTCGAGCCCAATCGTTCTTGGAGGTCCTCATTTTGCTGAGCGCGTGTATCAGCCTTCTCTTTCGTCACCTGAAGCTAAACTTCCACCGAAGATAGCTTGTACTGGGCGGTATCCTTCTCCGAGGCCAGCGGGTCCATCTTGTTTTTCCACCCATCGGCCATCACTTGGATCTCATCCATCTCCTTGCAGTGTTGCTCGATTTGGTCGATCTTCTGCTGGACCTGTGAATTATTGTTGTTAGCGTCAGTGACCAGACCTTCATTTCTAACTTTGAAAACCTTTACCTTTTCCACCAAGTCGGTGTGCTCCTGTCTTAAGGCCGATGCATCTTTTTGACCTACTTCCAGCTCGGCCTGGAAGTTCTTGGCGACCCCCTCTTGCTGCTAACTAAGAAGAGTGTACATGTCCCTTTTTTGGGTAAGCTCCTCCATCTCAACCCGGTACCGAAAGAAGCTCTCGTGATGAAGTACCGAGTCCTACAAAAATGCAAAAAAAACGTGAGAAACGTCAAACACAAATAACTATAGATAGATTAAAGGGAATGATGCCTTACCTAGTTCCGCACCTACTGTGCCTCATTGAAAAGGCATGGCACGTTCTCCGCATTCATTTATGCCCGGTCCTCCTTGGTCACCAGGCATCGGAGGTAGCTAGCTACCCCCACAGGAGCGGACAAAACCTGGGCATCCTCCGAGATAGTTAGTATCATCGACCTCTTACGACCATGGTCCACGCTCGGAGCGGGGAACTGATTGACAAATTTTAGGATCGAGCTCGGTCCGCCGGATTCCGAGGAAGTGTCTTTCTTCGGAACTTCCAGATCACCCAGACCTGAAAAGTCTTCCATAGCGGACGAGTCCACTCCGTTGAAAAATGAGTGAAGAGGATATTCCGCACCCTGGCTCCCCTCATTGGATTTCTCCTTTCTCGCTTGGTACTCCTCAAGAATAGACTCAGTATAGGAGGGCGTCCCCAAGATCTCAATTACACTATGTGATTCCTTTGGAGGAGAACTGACATCCTGTGAAGTTTCACCCCGAGTATCCACGTCGGTCTTTTGAGTTTGAGGGGGTCGATATCGCGAGTCTCCCCTTCGGATGCATCCTAGTTTCCGGGATAAGTCATCCCGTGGGTTACAAAAATAGATTCATCCTCCGGCTCGTCCCTAAGCCGGAGGAGGGAGTCAGAGTCTGGCACCCGGGAATTGGAGCCCCTCCTTGCTTGCAAAGCACCCGCTTCTTCGGTTTATTCACCTCAGAGCCCAAGGGTTTTCTCTTCCTCTTCTTTTTTCCTTCCGTTTCAGCAATGGATGGATCAACTGATGGGGGCACATCTTCATCCCCTTCCGAAAGCCTAAGTTCGGTGGTCTTAGGCAAACCTGCAATAACAAAGAGGGTAGAGGAGTCAGTATAATAAAAGGTGAAGACATAGTGTTGGCTACTCGGAAAGAAACCTTACCATGAGAATGAGTCTCCCATTAGCACTTCGAGAGTCCGTGCCATGTGTGCTAGAAGCACGACATCTGAGTACGGATACCCTCTATCCACTCATTTAACCGGGGGACCGCATTCGGAACCCGGGCGACAGTTGCACAGCCACAAGCATGAATGAGAAGATAGAAATGGAAGAAGAAGAATTATTGATGTTGAGAGAGGGAGTCGCACTTACGAGATACATTCCACTTCTCAGGGAATGGCATATATTCCGGGGGGATCAAATCCGCGGTCTTCACCTCAGGGAAAACCGCTTCAGTGCCAACGACTGGTTGAGAAGATGAGGAGAAAATTTTTTGAGGAACGGTTTTCAATGTTTTGGCCATTGTCATCTGAGGGAGTGTTTGAAATTTTGAGAAAAGAACGCAATGTTTTGGAAAAATGGCTTTTGAAGATGAAGAACAGAGTATGAAGATTTGAGGAAAATCTGGACAAAAGTCTGGAGATTGTTATGGAAATTAAAGAATAAGGATGAAGATATGAAGGTTTGAAGAAGGTTTGATGATGGCTGGAAAGCTCGAAGGTAGTGATTTGGTCGAAAAGTAGAAAAGGGCCAAAATGAGGAAGCTTTTTTAGGGAAACGGTCGACGTTTCACATTCGAAGGTGACCTACCGGTGAGAGACATGTGTCTGAAGTCAGAATGATGTGAGCGATGGGACATTTTGGCTCCCTCGCCGTAACATACGAAGGAAGGAACCGGAGTCATCTGTCATTTCCCATCGTTTTGGAAAGCCTATTCTCTGAGAAACGAGAGGACTATCTGTATACGGGTAAAACCGGGCCCACTGAACACCTCGATTTTCCGGTAAGTCAAACGGAGCAAGAACGTGACCGTAATGAATCGGAGTCAAAGCGAGGAGCCCCTCGTATCGGGGCTCGGACAAAACACCTGCCCTCGGGGGTATCGGGGCCATGTCCTCCGGGTCCGGTTCGAGGATCAAGACTTTAGAGAGCATTACCAAAAGGCTACACATGACTAACCAAGGGTCGTGATGTCCGTTCCCAACCGGATATCACGGCGTGCATCTCGGCCTGTATCAGCAGAAAATCAGTGATTATCGAAACAGAAGATTTTTACATTTCTTAGAATTGTACTTAGGGTAAAACTCTCCTACTATATAAAGGGGGAAACTTATTATTCATGGGACACATTGTATCACGCATATCAAAGCAATTTATTTTAATTCTCTTTGATGTTCAAAGTTCTTATTTTTGTTCTTAAGTTCTTCATAAGTATAAGCTTGGAATCGATGGCAAGTTCCTCATCGAGCCATCAACCGAGCTCGGAATCATCATTATCATTGGTTTGGCTATTTATTAGGTCTTTCATTCGCTTAATCTAACGTTATTAATTACTTGTATTGAACTAATCCACATATCCTTAAAACCACATATAAATTCAATTGTTATCCGTCTTTTAGGGTAAACAGAACATATTTTTATTTGCAGGAGAGAATATGTTGAAACTTTTGGGGTGATCAAAGAAGGCGTTGCTACTCATGATGTTGATAGAGTTGAAGAACTTGAAACTTTATTAGGCTGTAATAAATGTTTCCATGGTCTTCCAAATCGTATATGCCTTGCTCAGCTTGCTAAATGCTGAATTCTAACATGTAAATAAGTCCCTTATATATGGGAGATTGAACTTCATAATATTAATAATAGTGGAGTCTCTATTCGTTGAATTTATACACTCTTGTTGCATATATTTTGAATCTTATAACTGATGCCTCTTCAACTATGTTGCTAGGACTCCATTATGCAGCACAACACCAGTTACGGCAACCTTTTTGTTGGTGTATTTTGAAGAATTTGCACGAAGTACTGTCACCCTTATTACACCTGTTGGACAAGGGTATATTAAGCAAATGAATGATCCACTCAACATAGCTCTTCAATATATTACTTGAACTTCTCTATGGCTTCTTTTGCTAAATCCTCCACTCATGACCTTGCAAGAATGTACATATGACACGCTTGACAATGTAAAATATTTTTGTACTATCAGCATAAACTATGATGTCATGCATGTTATCACTTTATTGAGTAAATATATATTATACCATTAATACACTGTGCACAAAATTTAAACTCTAGTATTTAGTATTTAATGTAATATAATAGTAATTTATTTGTGATTTATGGATCAACACTTTGTTTTGCAAGGGCTGCTACGTTTACAGCAATGAGGTTACTAGAGGCTGCTGCATTGACAGTGGCAAGGTTATTAAAAAAATGCAGATCCCCTTCTTCGCAAGAAGAAAAAAAATATTATAACTGCCGATATCTTTGTCGCTTAGTAACAATAGACAGTCATGTTCTATGTGATTATTCTCTGGTTGTTATTTTAAGAGAATGTAATGTCATTACTCTGAAAGGGGAAAATTGATACCAGGCGATAATATATAATATGAATTGACAAATTTTCTACCTTAGATTACATTAGCAAAAATGTGACGATCCAATAGGTTATTTCTAGAACTAGCTCCCTTTTCTGTGTTTCGAGACCTTCCATAGCTCAATTTGATGATCTATGATTTGTGTACGTAGTCTGTGTCGTTTTCCGGAAAGTTTATATGTGAAATTTTGAAGAAAATGTGATTTCTAGTTTTAAAATGACTAGATTGACACGGTCAACGTTTTTTATAAACGACCTCGGATCGGTGTTTTGACAATTCCGGTAGGTTCATATGATGTTTTTAGACTTGCACGCATGTGTTGATTGGGGTTCCAGATGTTCCGAGGCTGTTTCGGCGTATTATGTGAAAAAATAGAAAATTGAGTTTCAAAGTAGAAAATCTAGAGTTTTGATGATTGATTATTGATATTTAATGTTATTTTAATGATTTGAGATAACGGGCAGGTTTGTATGATGTTGTTACACTTGTGAGAATGTTTGGATTGGAGACTGAAGGGCTCGGGTGAGTTTCAGATGAGTTTTAGGAGGTTTTGCGACAACTGATGTATTGCTGGTGTGGACTGCCTGCAGATCTCGCATTTGTGAGGTACTGCTCGCAAATGCGAGCATCGCTCTTGTGAGTGATTGCTCGCATTTGCGATGGTCGCAATTGTGTACAAGAGCTTGCAATTACAATATCTACAACTGGGTAAAGGTTGGGAATTTCGGGACTTAGCCCATTTTGCATATTTTTTTGAACCTTAGACTCCATAGAGGCGATTTTTTTAGAGGACTTTCTTCTCAAATTTATTGGCTAGTGACTTCAACTTGTTTTCAATGAATTTCAATTACTTTCTCATGAATTTTATCATCAAATCTATGAATTTCAAGGTAGAAATTAGGGGGTTTTGGGTATAATTTAGAAATTTTATAAAATTAAGATTTAGACATTAAATTGTTGGAGAATTTCGAAACAAATCACATATCTGGGTTCGGGGTAAATGGGTAATCGGAATTTGGCCAATCTCGAATTTCGGCCACGTGTGCCCGGGCTAACTTTTTATTGACATTTTTAATTTAGTTAAAGATTGACCCTTTTTCATTCGTGTGTAGTTTCTAAAGCTTGTTTTGAATTGTTTGAACTATATTTGACTAGATTTGATTGGTTTGGAGACTTGTACTAAAGGAAAAGTCGTGTTGGATTGTTGATTGTGTTCAGGAAAAAGTAAGTATCTTGGTTAACCTTGATTTTAGGAAAATAAGGTAGAATCAAATCTATTTACTATGTGAATTATGTGTTGGGGGCGTATTATATGCAAGGTGACAAGTGTATATGCGTTGGCCATGGTATAAGCATGCGGGTTGAATTAGTCTTACTTTTACCATGTTATTGTGTGTACTGTGTCTCTCATGCCTTAGATAGATTGTTAATTTTTTGATTACTCACTTTCATGTTATTTCTTATGTTGAAATTATTGTGATATTGGGCACTAAGAACGTGGAATTTGTTGATTGGCACTAATTGTTGGAAGAATCTGTATGACGAGTTGTGTTCAAATACTATTATTGAAATTGAATTTTCTTCCCACTTATCATTAATTATAATATTTTTCTAATAAATTGCTCTGGACAAGAGCGTTAGTGGACATGGAGTAGGCGAAGCGTATCGTTCGTAATGGAAAGAAAATACCATAAAAGTCAATTATTTGTTGATAATATACTTCTACAATGTATTTCATGTGAGTAAACACATGAAATTCCCCAAGTACTACCGTAGGTATAAATATCCCCATGTAAATCTCCAAGAATAAATCCCTAGCTAAAATCGTAACAACTTTATTCCCGTGTAATTTTGCAGGTACTAATATCCCCAAGTAAATCCCTAAGAATAAATCTCCAACTAAAATAACAGCAACTATATCTCCAGGTAATTCCACAGGTACGTATATCCCCAGGTAAATCCCCACGAATAAATCCCAAGCAAAATCTGCAACAACAATATCCCCAAGTAATTTCAAAGTAAATAATATCCCCATGTAAAACCCCATGTGATTATCCCTAGCAAAACTCGTAGGTAGTCTACCTAGAGATATTCATGCGGATTATCAAAGGAAAAATTATTATTATTTTTTCGTTCGCTTTCCTGCGGATTTACATGCGAATATTGTATATGCGGATTTAATTCTCATCTACTTCCGCAAGTGTTATTTTTGCGCTAGATGGCGCTAAATATACATGCAAAATTTTCTGGGAATTCCGTTTTCGCAAGTACAATATTTTTATATTTAGGAATTTTAGATTTTCCCATGAATATCCGCATGTATTACCTAGAGAAAAACATTCATGTAAAATCTCCATGTAAATGACACTTTTCTTGTAGTGTATATCAAGGACTAGAGGGACTCGTTGTTACAGCCATTATCATCGAGTAAACTAACTATAAAGGTGATATATTGGTTTATATAAATAATATATAAAGAACAAGATGATTATCATCGAGTAAACTAATTACTATAAAGGTGATATATTAATTTATTGATTTATAAACCAATATAAAGGTGATATAAGCAATATATTGCTTATATAAACCAATATATCACCTTTATACTCAGTTTACTCGACGATAATACTTATAGTAATCTTACTACAATTGAGGTGATGATGTTTTGCCACATGTTACCTTTTGGCCTCGATGATAGTAAGATTACTATAAATATTGTTTTATTAATTATAATTTTATCTTATTAAAATAATTGTTTTAGTGACAAAAAAATTATTTATTTATTTCGAACACAATTATAAGTACAACAATAAATCTCACTAAGACATCCATTCAATTACTCTTTGATATTAAAAATATATAACTTTTAGATCAAAGAATAAAAAAATTCAATTTGCACTTGCGGACAATATATAATGACATCAAATTGGGTAGGATAGTCAAAAATTGAAATGTTTTTTTGAGCCATGTGAATTTTATTTTTTGAATTTTTTAAAAATTTAAAATAATATATTTTTCCATGACTCATTATTTATCTGTTTTTAACAACGAGATAGTTGTATTTATATATTCAAGAATTTTCACTTAAATAAATAAATATAGATTTATAAAGATACAAATTATACATAAAATTAACTAAATACAAATGAAAAGCAATAAAACGCACAATTGAATTGTTTCCCTCTTAAGTTTTTTTGCCAAATACAGAACGTGCGGTTTTTCCCTCTCTAAGATGGCTCTCAATTTCTGAAACCCTTCACATTGCAATATCAAAATCTAGGGCTCGAGAGTTTCTCCAAAATACAATTATTCTCGATCGAAGGCTTTCCTCTCACGGTCGGCAATCCTCGACAAAGGCCTGAAGAAGGTAACTTGCATACCTTCTTGCTTCTTCATCTAGATAGTTTTTATCTCCTTTGTACATGGCTTTAGGTGCTTAAACTTTGGTCCAGTCATGTTATGGTCTTAATATTCATTATAGTTGTATTGTCAATTTTCGGGGCCATTGTGAGAGATTTTTTGAAGAGATATGTGGAATGACTAAAATAACTTCATCAACTAATTCTTAAATGGCTAAAAAAAATTCTTTTTCGCAGACAAATACTTGATTGAGTAAACTGATTGGAATCTAAGAATCTCCTGTAACGACATGACTGGTTGTTTTGAAAATTAGTGTCCCGTTCGGCGGCTTAAGGTCTCGAGCAATTTCGTATTATGTATTATGACTTGCGTACGTAGTCGAGTTCGGATTTTGGATGATTCGTGATCAATTTGGAAGAAGGATTCTTATTTTAGAAGCTTAAGCTGTAAGAGTTGACCGAAATTTGACTTTTGTGTAGACGACTCCGAAATGACGTTTTGACGATTCCAATAGTTTTGTATAGTGATTTTGGACTTAGGCGTGCGCCCGGAATTGGATTTGGAGGTCCGTAGGATAATTTGAAGCATTTCAGCGAGAATTGGAAAGTTGAAGTTTTAGAAGGTTGAGAGGTTTGACCGGGAGTTGATTTTGTTGATATTGGGCTCGGATTGTTATTCTGAGAGTTGGATTACTTTCGTTATGCCATTTGAGACTTGCATGCAAAAGTTAAAGTAAATTGGAGTTAGTTTGGTATGAATCAACATTAGTTTTGGGATTTGAAATTTCATAAGTTTCTTATGCTTGAATCGATGCGTGATTCGTGATTCTATTGTTATTAGAGGCAATTTGAGGCTTCGAGCAAGTTCATATCATATTTTGAGACTTGTTAGTATACTTGGTTTGGGTCACATGGGGCTCAGATGAGTTTCAGATGGGTTTGGATTGTGACGCGCACTTATTTGATATTTCGACGTCATTTCTTTTGGAATAAAGGGTACCACATTGTGCAAACGAGCTTTTATTTGTGATTTGATTGAACCATCATATCTGTATCGTAATTACAGAACCATACCAACAAGAATCCTCGCATTCTGAGGTCGCATGAGAGAGTTATGCCCATTTTCGTGTCGGGAAAGACTGCTGTTTTCTGATTTTTGAGGGATCAGAGGCAAATCGCAGGTGTCAAATGCGATTTATAAGTCTCATGTGAAATGCGACTTATAAGTCTCAGGTGTGAAATGAGATTCATAAATCTCAGGTGTCAAATGCCACTTGCTTGGAGATGTTTTTAAAAACGGGGGTTTTACCATTTTTAACATATTTTGAGTTGTAGACCTCGGATTTGAGCGATTTGTGAGGGGTTCTTCACGTGTTCGATTCTGGTAAGTGTTCGAAATTGATTACATTTCATGATTTCATACTTATTTATATCATTAAATCAGTTAATTGAATGGAAGAAAATGGAAAATTTTGTAAAAATCTTTCAAAATATTAAATGAGGATTTGAAGGGCGATTCGATATCGGAAATTGATAATTTTGGTATGGTTGAACTCGTATCGGAATATGTGTCAGAATATTATGAATTTTTCTGGGTTTTGAGGTGCGGCTTCGGGGTTGACTTTTGGATTGACGTTTTAGTTTTTGTTAAAGATTGAAACTTTATTATCTAGAATTGTTTCCTATAAGTTTTATTTATGATTTGAAGTTTTTTTTTTATAAGGAAATTTGATGGTGTGAATCTTCGAACTCGCGACCTCATCTACCGAACATGATTTGAAGTTATTTTGACTAGATTTGAGTCATCCGGAGGTTGTTTCACTCGAGAAGATCATTTTAGAGTAACGGTCTAACTTTATTGAGGTAAGTATCTTGCCTAACTTTATATGGGTGAAACTACCCCTTAGAATTTGAGTCACATGTGCTAATTGTGTCATGTGAAGGCCGTGTACGCGATGTGACGAGTACGTACTCGGGCATATTTGTGAAAATTTGACCGTTTAGGGATCTTAGGTTCTAATGTTCATTAGATATGAAGTTGTTTTGTCATGTTAAATCCCCCACTTACTAAATTCACCCTTACGTATCTTTTTGGAATTAATTGATTCATGTTCTACCCTTATTTCCAATTAAACTTTTATATGCCTTAACTGAAGTTGTTGCCTCTTTTATTGTCATGCTATCTTTTTCGTAATTGCTTAACCTTAATTGAAGTTATTATTATCTTTTCCGTAATTTCGTAATCCTAAATAAAGTTATCATTAGCTCTTTCGTAATTGGTTAACCTTAATTGAAGTTATTAGTATCTCTTCCGTAATTGTTTAACCTTAATTAAAATTACTATTACCTCTTCTGTAATTTCTTACCCTTAATTGAAGTTTGTTATCCCTTTCATTGTTGACGTATTCTTATTTGGGGTCATTGATTCATGCTATCTCTCTTATCGTCGAATTGTACTTTTGTGGAATCATTGTTACACATTATCTCTCCCTTATTGAGCTATTCTTGTTGAGACCATTATTCCCTGTTGTGTCTTTCTTTGTGAGCTCGTTCTTCCATTTCGTTGTGTTCTGAAGTTCTTGTGTTAATTTACTTATCGTATTCTCGTGTTATTGTTGTTGTGATGTCATATTCAGTGTTGTTGCATCGAGGGCTATGTGTGGTTGTGGTATAAAAACTATTTTGAGGAAATGTTGTGGCATATGGACACATGTTATGAAAGCCATTTTATTGCATTGTTATGTTTTGGCAAACGTGGTATTGTTGTGAGAATTGCCGGGGTGTTCACACGTGAATTGTCCGTGTTGTTGTTATTATTGATATTTGCACATGCGGCGTGACAAAGCGGGTATATATGTGGGTTTGCGCATGTGGCGAGATAAGGTGGGAATATTATTATGCGCGTGTGGCGAGACAAGGCGGGCATTTATTTTATTATTTCGCACATGGCAAAATAGGGTGGGCTATGTCAGGGAATTATTTATGATGAATTGGGATGGCATGGGGGCATTGTTATTGTTGATATTTGTGTAGTGGTGTGCCTACCTTTTGTGAGTTATACTATGTATATTTTGGGGTGATCGTTTCTTATGTTCCATTCATTGTCTCTACTCTTACTTGTTGACTTGAATTATGGTAAAACACTTGCACCAGCATACACATAAATAAATCACCCATATCGGTTTAAGAAGATGAACCCTAATGTTATTGACCATTTACATGCACTCCCATTTACTTGCCTTTTGTGTGAGAGTTGTTCTATCGGCACGTGAGTTGTCTATGTGGTTATGAATCCTTATTATTGTTGGCACGTGAGTTGTCTGTGTAGTTATGAATTGTAATGTGGGCACGAAATGCCAAGTTATTAGGGCTCATGAGTTGGGACCCGTGAAATATGACTATGAGGTGAAGTACCTCGGGAATGTCCTTGAACAAATCTTGTGAGAAAGTGGTTGCTCTTATTGAGTGTTACTTGTTTTTCCTTACTTGGTTTCATCGGACTTAAATTGTATTTAGCTTACTCCACGACGTTATTACATGTTGTGTCTCATTGCTAATTGCTGCTTTTAATTTCCTATTACCAACATTGTTTCATGTTTGTTATCATGCTTAACTTTAGTTTGATATTGTTCCTTGTTCGTTTCACATTCATAGTTGTACATGTTATTAAGTCTAGTAGGTATCTTGACTTTCCCTCATCACTACTCTACCAAGGTTAGTCTTGATACTTATTGGGTACCGTCGTGATGTACTCATGCTACGCTTTCTGCAAATGTTTGTGCAGATCCAGGTACTCGGAGTTTATTGATCATTATCTAGCCGATCGGGCATCGTTATGGAGACTCAAGGTACACCTGTTGCTGTGTTCGCATGCCTCGGAGTCACCTTATGAAATTTTACTTTGTACTATTTATTTCTATCCCGAAACAGTTGTATATAGAGATCTTCTAGTAAACTTAGTAGAGCTTATGACTTGTACTGCCAGTTTTGGGATTGTAAGCTTTGTATAGAAAATTTTTTGTTCGTGTTTAATAGTTTTTGGTTGAGTTTCATTAATTCAGTAAGTGTTAGGCTTACATAGTCCCTAAGACTAGGTGCCATCATGACATCTTATAGAGGAAAATTGGGATCGTGACAAGTTGGTATCAGAGCTCTAGGTTCATAGGTGCTACGAGCCATAAGCGAGTTTAGTAGTGTTTTGCAGATCGGCGGAGTCTGTACTTATCTTCGAGTGGCTACAGAACTATTAGGACAGTTTCACTTTTTTCATTCATATCGTGCGGATTTATTGATCTCGGAGTTTGATCCTTTGTCATTTTATTCTCTCATAGATGGTGAAGACACGAGCTGCAGTTACTGATGACGATGCCCCTAGAGTCGGTGTTGCTAGAGGCTGGGGCAGAGGCATAGGCAGGGGCTGAGGAAGAGCACGTGTTACAGCTAGAGCACCTGTTAGAGCAGCAGTTGAGGAGCCGCCAGTAGCTCCTGTTGGGAGGACAGGCACCTGAGGCGCATATTGTCACTATCGGACTTCAGGAGACCTTAGCACAGTTCCTGAGCATGTTTGGTACATTAGCTGAGGCGGGGTTGATTCCGGTTGCACCGGCTACTTCAAAGACCAGGGGAGGAGCTAGGACTCCCGCCGCCCGTACTCAAGAGCAGCGAGTCTATGTTGGTCAGGTTCCAGGTGTCATGCCGACATAACCTATTGTTCCAGTTCAGCCCGTGGTTAGGGCAGCAACATTTGAGGAATAACTTAGACTTACGAGGTTTAAGAAGTATTACTCTCCTACCTTCAGTGGTTTGGCTTCAGAGGATGCTCATGGTTTCCTAAAATAGTGCCACCATATTCTCCGCACTATGGGTATTGTGGAGACGAGTGGGGTTGCTTTTACTACATTCCAGCTTAAGGGAGCGGCATATCAGCGGTGGCAAACATACGAATAAGTTAGCCCAGCCGATACAACTTTACTTTTATGGACTCAGTTCTCAGAGATATTCTTGAGAGATTTTGTTCCCCAAACTCTTCGGGATGTCTGGCCCCCGAAGTTTGAGCAACTGCGCTAGGGCACTATGTCAGTGTCAAAGTATGTCGTTAGATTCAGTGATTTGTCCAGACATGCACCTGCTTTGTTTTTTACAGTTAAAGAGCGAGTCTGTAGGTTCATTAAGGGGCTCAGTCATGATATTCGGTTCAACATGGCTCGGGAGTTGGAGACGGATGTTCCATTTTAGTAGGTGATAGAGATCGCTTGTCGATTAGAGGGCATGTGGGACCAGGAAAGAGGGGACATACGGGGCCAGGAGAGAGAGGACATGGAGGCTAAGAAGCCTCGTGGACCGGGAGGATATACTAGTCCTTATTTTGGAGGCAGGATAAGCCATGGTAGAAGTTTTGTGGGTCAGCCAGTTCAATTTGCACTTCAAGCTTCGCGCGGTGCTTCAGATATTCATAGGTCTCAGAGTGCCCGTACCGGACAGCTTCCGCAGCCATGTGAGCGAAAGGGTTTCTTTGAGTGTGGAGATACCAGCCACATGGTGAGAGATTGTTCCAGACTCCGTACAGAGGTGTCACAATAGGGTATTTAGGCTAAGTGTTATGCTCCAGTTGATGATATCCCTGCACCGCCAGCTTGGGGTGCAGGTCAGGCGAGTAGAGGGCGCCCAAGAGGGGGAGGTTCGACCCGTTGATGTGCTTTCCATGGTAGGCTGAGGCCATTGCACCAGATGGTGTCGTTACAGGTATGGTTTCTATTATTATAGAGGAGCATCATTCTTATTTTGATTTAGTTCTGCTTATCGGGGTGAGTCCTCTTATCTTGCTTCACATATGGGTGAGTTTCGTGATTTTGTACATTGCTTATGTGTTTACCTCTATTGGAAGATTCTATAGCGGTAGCCCGTGTCTGTCATTTTGTTTTGTTCACTCTTGATAGCTATGAGACTATAAGTGACTTTCTGTTACCTATTACGGTAGTTTTTGATGTGATTTCTGGGTGGTTGGTTACGATTTGTGAATTAGATGCTCTACCAATACGGGAGTTCAGCATATGTTGTGACCTTGCTAGCAGAAATTAAATAAGTGGAAGGTTTTGGTTGATATGATGTGTATTCTACTTGTGATTTAGAGCTGAGGATGGATCCTCGCGTTTCCATGAGGTTTGTTATGTTTGGATCGAGCTGTGTGACGTGATGAAGTTGTATTAGGATGAGATCCTTGTGATTTGTTCATATACTTTGATTCCCTAGTGTAATTAATTTGTAGTATACTACTGATAGGGAGTTGTCCCTATCGGTCTTGTTTGTTAGTTATTTCATTTGTTTCCTTGTATATTCAGTCATATTCGTGTTGTACTTATTGTGTTTTAGCTTGCGAGGTATGTACCTAGGTGGCGTTGAATGTGACTTGTTGATTTGGGTGCTGGATTTGATTATGGGCATCTATTATGATCTGAGATGTTGTTTTGGGCATATGTGTAATGTGTTACATCGTGTGGTTGTACCTGGTGTGTGTAGGCATGAGTTGTTGCAGCTGGTTGAGGCTGATACCTTGTGTCGGTGTGTGAATCTGGTCTTTTGGAAATGATCGGAAGGTGAGGAATTTTTTTCTAAGGTTATCAGTGTGGGTGGAAGGAATAATTTTTAGTTGGGATGGTGTCGTCGGGCCTATGTGGATTAGGATGATATGAGATCGCCTGCGGGTGTATGTATGGTAAGTTCACTCAGTGATTCATGACTTCAGAATGATTCTTGGCACGTTCGAGGACGAACATTTATTTAAGGGGGGGGAGAATGTAACGACCCTACCAATCATTTTAAGAATTAGCGTCTCATTCGATGGATTAAGGTCTCGAACAGCTTCGTATTATGTATTATAACTTGCGTGTGTGGTCGATTTCAGATTTCGGATGATTCAGGATCAATTTAGAAGAATGATTCTTGTTTTAGAAGCTTAAGTGGTAAGAGTTGACCGGAGTTTGACTTTTGTGTAGACGACTCCAAAATGACATTTTGATAATTTCAATAGCTTCGTATGGTGATTTTGGACTTAGACATGCATCGGGATTTGGATTTGGAGGTCCGTAGGATAATTTGTAGCATTTCAGCGAGAATTGGAAAGTTGAAGTTTTGGAAGGTTGAGAGGTTTGACTGGAAGTTGACTTTGTTGATATTGGGCTCGAGTTGCAATTTGTTGATTTCAGCGGACTTTGTTGTATTATCTCTGTTATGTCATTTGACACTTTCATGCAAAATTTGAAGTCAATCAGAATTGGTTTGGTATGCATCGACATTAGTTTTGGAATTTGGAAGTTCATAGGCTTCTTAGGCTTGAATCGATGCGTGATTCGTGATTTTAGTGTTGTTAGAGGCAATTTGAGGCTTCGAGCAAGTTCGTATCATATTTTGAGACTTGTTAGTATACTTGGTTGGGGTCCCATAGGGCTCGGGTGAGTTTCAGATGGGTTTGGATTGTGCCGCGCTCTTATTTGATATTTCAGCATCGTTTCTTTTGGCATAAAGGGTACCACATTGTGCAAACTACCTTTGATTTTTGATTTGATTTAACCATCAGATCCGAATCGTAATTACAGAACCATAGCAACAAGAATTGTCATATTCAGAGGTCGTATAGGAGAGTTATGCCCATCTCCGTGTCGGGAAAGACTGCTATTTGTTTGGTGTTTGAGGGATCATAGGAAAATCGCAGGTGTCAAATGCGATTTATAAGTCTCATGTGTGAAATGCGACTTTCCTAGTGAGGTTTCTAAAACTGGGGGTTTCACCATTTTAACATATTTTGAGTTATAGACCTCGGATTTAAGCAATGTTTGAGGGGTTCTTCACGTGTTCGATTGGGTTAAGTATTCTATATCCGAAATTGATTACATTCCATGATTTCATACTTATTTATATCACTAAATTAGTGAATTAATAAAATGGGAAATTTTGTAAAAAGCTTTCAAAATATAAAATGAGGATTTGCAGGGCAATTTGATGTCGTTTCAAGGTGCGAGCTCAGGGTTGACTTTTTATTTTTTGTTAAAGATTGAAGCTTTATTATTCATAATTATTTTCTATGAGTTTTATTTATGATTTGAAGTTAGTTTGGCTTGATTTGAGTTGTCTAGGGGTTGTTTCACTCGAGAATGTCATTGTAGAGTAACAGTCTAGCTTCTTTGAATTAAGTATCTCACCTAACTTTATGGGGGGGGGGGAAGGGAGGGACTACCCCTTAGGATTTGAGTCATTTGTGCTAATTGTGTCATGTGAAGGTCGTGTACGCGAGGTGACGAGTACGTACTCGGGCGTTTTTATGGAAATTTGACCGTTTAGGGCTCTTAGGTTCTTATGTTCATTAGATATGAGTTGTTTTGTCATGTTAAATCCTCTATTTACTAAATTCACCCTCATGTGTCTTTTTGAAATTAATTGATTCATGTTCTACCCTTATTGCCAATTAAACTCTTATTTGCCTTAACTGAAGTTGCTGCCTCTTTTATTGTTATGTTATCTTTTCCGTAATTGCTTAAACTTAATTGAAGTTATTATTATCTTTTCCGTAATTTCTTAACCCTAAATGAAGTTATCATTATTTCTTTCGTAATTGCTTAACCTTAATTGAAGTTATTAGTATCTCTTCCGTAATTGCTTAATCTTAATTGTAATTACTATTATCTCTTTCGTAATTGCTTAGCCTTAATTGAAGTTTGTTATCCCTTTCATTGTTGACGTATTCTTATTTTGGGTCATTGATTCATGCTATCTCTCTTATCGTCGAATTGTACTTTTGATGAATCATTGTTATACATTATCTCTCCCTTGTTGAGCTATTCTTGTTGAGACCATTATTCCTTGTTGTGCCTTTCTTTGTGAGCTCGTTCTTCTTTTTCTTTGTATTCTGAAGTTCTTATCTTGATTTACTTGCCGTATTCTCGTGTTATTATTGTTGTTGTTGTCGTACTCAGTGTTGTTGAGCCGATGACTTTGCGTGGTTGTGGTATTGAAACTGTTTTGAGAAAATGTTGTGGCATATGGGCACATGTTTTGAAAGCCATGTTATTGTGTTGTTATGTTTTGGCACACGTGGTATTGTTGTGAGCATTGTCGGGGTGTTCGCACGTGAGTTGTCAGTGTTGTTGTTATTATTGATATTTGCACATGCGACGTGACAAGGCGGGCTATATATGTGGGTTTGCGCATATGGCGAGATAAGGTGAGAATATTATTATGCACGTGTGGCGAGACAAGACGGGCATTTTCTTTATTGTTGCGCACGTGGCGAGACAAGGTGGGCTATATCAGGAAATGATATGTGATGACTTGTGATGGCCTGAAGGCATTATTATTGTTGATATTTGTGTAGTGGTGTGCCTACCTTGTGTGAGTTATACCATGTACATTTTGGGGTGATTGTTTCTTGTGTGGCATTCATTATCTCTACTCTTACTTGTTGACTTGAATTGTGGTAGAACACTTGCACCAGCATACACGTAAATAAATCACCCATATCGGTTTAAGAAGATGAATCTTGATGTTATTGACCATTTACATGTATTATCATTTACTTGCCTTCTGTGTGAGAGTTGTTCTATCGGCACGTGCGTTGTCCGTGTGGTCATGAATCCTTATTATTGTTGGCACGTGAGTTGTCCGTGTGAATATTTGATATTGTCACTCCCTTGGCACATGAGTCGTCCGTGCAGTTATGAATTATTATGTGGGCACGAAATGCCAAGTGATTAGGGTGAATGCGTTAGGACCCATGAAATGTGACTATGAGGTGAAGTACCTCGGGAATGTCCTTGAACAAATCTTGTGAGAAAGTGGTTGCTCTTATTGAGTGTTACTTGTTTTTTCTTACTTGGTTTCATCGGACTTAAACTGTATTCAGCTTACTCCACGGCGTTATTAACTGTTGTGTCTCATTGCTAATTGTTGCGTTTAGTTTCCTATTACCAACATTGTTTCATTAGTGTTATCATGCTTAGCTTTAGATTGATGTTGTTCCCTATTAGTTTCACATTCATACTTGTACATGTTATTAAGTCTAGTAGATATCTTGATTGTTACTCGTCATTACTCTACCGAGGTTAATCTTGATACTTACTAGGTACCACCGTGGTGTACTCATGCTACGCTTTCTACACATTTTTGTGCGGATCCAAGTACACGGACTTTGTTGATCATTAGCTAGTCGATCGGGCATTGCTGTGGAGACTCAAGGTATACCTGATGTTGCGTTCGCAAGCCTTGAAGTCACCTTCTGAAATTTTACTTTGTACTATTTATTTCTATTCCGGAACATTTGTATATAGAGATCTTCCAGTAAATTCAGTAGAGCTAATGACTTGTACTGCCAGTTTTGAGATTGTAAGCTTTGTAAAGAAAAATTTATGTTCATGTTTAATAGTTTTTTCGTTGAGTTTGCCATTAATTCAGTAAGTGTTAGGCTTACATAGTCCCTAAGACTAGGTGCCATCACGACATCCTACGAAGGAAAATTGGGGTCGTGACATCTCCGTTGTAACAATAATGATGGTGATGATCATCTATATAGTTAGAATTATATGTAGAAGAAAACAATAGTGTAATAGAATTTCCAAATGCCTCGTGCTGCAAAACTTTTTAAGTCTGATCTTATTGTCTTTACACTATTTTTAATATATAGTTAACGAAGTGAGAAGATAAAAAGAATAAAAGAAGAACAAAAGTGAACGAGGAAGGATGGCGTCGAATAATAGATTGGACCAAAGGTATTATATACTGATAATTGATACCTTAAAAGTTTCTCTGGAACTAAATTTAACTGTTTGGTGTTAAGGCACTGTGCTTACTGCTTTGGTTGGTTAAAGCTTTAGTGAGATTATTAAATAATACTTCTTGCCTATTTGTGTTTACTTATATAACACTGGTGGCATACCTTATCTAGTGTCCGCATGTAATTGTTTATGTGTCTAAATACGTTTAACTTTTGGTATAGATAATGAGAATTACTGAGCATTGAAAAATGGATGGAAAATAGACATCTCCCAGGTCTAGGGATATACAACTGAATTTATAAGTGGCATGAAAAATTTATTGAATTTGCTTGTCGTCAACAGAAGTACTTATCTGAGGGAGTCATAAGGTGTCCTTGCAAGCGTTCTAAAAATCTGAAGCACCTTAGGCTAGATGAAGTTAATGCACATGTTTATCGAAGTGGGTTCACACCAAGATATTGGTATTGGACATCACATGGAGAGGAAGCACCTCCCATTAATTTGAATGAACATAAATATTCAGGTGCTTATAGTAGTCATCAAGGGTGTAAATTTGACATGGCTTCAAGCAGTCAAAGTAGCATTCTAGGGGATGACTATGAAAAAAAGAAAGAAGAATTATTAGCTTCCCAAAATGCATCTGTTGATGGAGAAATTAATTCAGCCATCGAACAATCTCAATTAAGTGAAATGGATATTTGGATGCTATCAGTTGGTGGAAAGAAAAGAATATTAGGATCGGGAACCCGGGTAATGCGGAATATAGCCAAACAACGGTATAATGGCAATAACAAAGATAATGGAAGTTGATAACAACGACAATTAAAATAGATAAAGAAGACACAAATTTAACATGGTTCGGTCAAAGTGACCTACGTCCACAAGCGGAGAAGGGCAATTTACTATAACAATAAGAGTACAAAATTAGAGTAAATACTCTAATTAATCCCAAATACCCTAAGGGAATAACCTCACAAGATCACTCCAAAGAAAGGGTTCACACAAGTGCTTCCCAACACTAACTCTCATACAAAACACTCTTAATAAATGAGGAAAGGAAGAAACGAGAAATGAAGACTCAAGTTTTGTTGGTGTGTCTAAAATGAACTAATGGCCTTCCCTTTTATAGGCAAAAAAGTCTTGACCTCTTAGGTGTAAAAGAAAAGATACAACTTGTGCATATGATGTTCAACACACAATGCAATATTTTTGGGTCCCAAAGAATATTGCCAACAAAGTCTTCACTTTGCAAAGATGTGTATGCTTATGTGAGATGGACTTCATTTGACAAAATAATGGCCATATTACAAATCTCCACCTTGGCCTAATTTTGGATGATATAGTAAATTTGCTCCACCTTCTCCGCAAAAGTCCCAATGGGCATATGTCAAAATTTAATGCCATCAAAATCAGATAAATTGTCTGATACCAAAACGGTAGTAGGGCCTATAACAGTGGATCCCAATAAAGTATACAACGAACCAGATCTGTGTGCTTTCATGATCAAACGAGCACCTTGAAAATTTTTCAGAACTCCACCTTCACCAGTGAATTTGCACCCAAGGGATTCTAAAGTGCCTGGAGAGATGACATTTTTCTTCAACTCAGGAACATATCTAACATCGGTGAGAGTTCTCACCACATCATCGTGCATTCTGACCCGAATTGTACCTTTGCCAATAACGTTACAAGTAACATTGTTACCCAATTGGACAACTCCACCTGCAACTGAATCATATGTAGAAAACAAGTCCCTTCTAGGACACATATGATGTGAACAACCGGAATCTAAAATCCACTCATTGTCTAATATGAAACTAGTTTCAGTTGCTAAAAATATAGTTCCCTCATTCTCATCAGTTGCTACACTAGCTTCGGCGGTGTCAGTATTTTTGTGCTCATTTTTTCTTTCCTTATGCTTTTCTTTATTTTTTAGCTTATAGCATTCGGAGATAATGTGACGTTTCTTATGACAATAGCAACACTGTAAATTATTATATCTGGATATGGAGTCGGAGTTGCCCCTAACAAACAAGCCAACTTCCCCTTGAGTTCCACTAGCTTCCCCAGTAATATCACTATCTATCTGTTCCTTTGATTTTAAGATAGATTTAATATCCTTATAAGAGATATTATCCTTTGCATAAAGCATAGTATCTCTTATATGCTTAAAAGATGGGGGTAGAGAACAAAGCAGTAACACGGCTTGATCCTCATCTTTTATTTCAGCATCTATATTACTCAAATCCATAAGAATGGAATCAAATGTGTCAAGATGAGAGAGAATAGAGGTACCTTCACCCATACGAATTGTATAAAGCTTCTGCTTCAGGTAAAGTCTATTTTCCACCGTCCTCTTCATATATAAGGTTTTCAATTTTTCCCACATGCCTTTAGCTGTGGTTTCTACAAAAATTTCACGTAAAACCTCATTTGAGAGATTTAAAATGATACATGCTTTTGACTTTTTGTCTATGATGGCAAACTCCTCGTCTGTCATTTTATCCGGCTTCTTCTCCTTTCCTTGCAACGCCAAGTCTAAGCCATCCTGAATTAGGATAGCTTCCATCTTTAATTGCCACATTTCGAAGTTTGCAGTTCGGTCAAATTTCTCAACATAGGTCTTTGTTAGAGTCATTTTGGCTATTAAAACTAACCCGCTTAGATCCGGCTCTGATACCAATTTTTTAGGATCGGGAACCCGGGTAGTGTGAAATATAGCCAAACAACGGTAAAATGGCAATAACAAAGACAATGAAAGTTGATAACAACGACAATTAAAGTAGATAAAGAAGACACAAATTTAACGTGGTTCGGTCAAAGTGACCTACGTCCACAAGCGGAGAAGGGCAATTTACTATAACAATAAGAGTACAAAATTAGAGTAAATACTCTAATTAATCCCAAATACCCTAAGGGAATAACCTCACAAGATCACTCCAAAGAAAGGGTTCACACAAGTGCTTCCCAACACTAACTCTCATACAAAACACTCTTAATAAAGGAAGAAAGAAAGAAACAGGAAATGAAGACTCAAGTATTGTTGGTGTGTCTAAAATGAACTAATGGCCTTTCCTTTTATAGGCAAAAAAGTCTTGACCTCTTAGGTGTAAAAGAAGAGATACAACTTGTGCAAATGATGTCCAACACACAATGCAATATTTTTGAGTCCCAAAGAATATTGCCAACAAAGTCTTCACTTTGCAAAGATATTTATGCTTATGTGAGATGGACTCCATTTGACAAAATAATGGCCATATTACAAAAAGGAAGAGTTGCAGGTCTTGGCTCTTTGGGTCGATTTGTAAAAGTACCTAAGCAAACAACATTTGATGTGTCAGAATAAGTTGATGATCGGATAGAGCCCAAGTTCATGTGTTAAATGTTGAGTTATATAATCAGTTGGAAGAAGCACAACGCCAAAATGAAGAGATGAGGCGCCAAAACAAAAAAAATAAGGAAGGAGTTAGGTGACACAAATGAGAAATTAGCAGCACTGATAAAGCATGTGAAGCATGTGGGTTACCTGGCATCATCTTCAAATGCATAACCATCATCTTCGGAAGACAAACAAGATTCTCAGAGTGATAATGATGATAACAACAACTCGGTAGATGAGTATGATCAGGATTGAGATACTTGGTTGTACTGAAGATGAGTATGATCAAGATTGAGATACTTGGTAGTACTATTTAAGATTTACAGTTTAGACTTTTAATTTTTTTTCATTTAGCAATTATGCATTATTATTTATTAATTTATAGATCATAGTTTGGCTATATATTACTTCAGATTTGTGCAGAGTTGTTTGTTTGAAAAAAAGAGAGGATGAATATCATATGTATATTGAATTGTGTGGAATATAATTTGGGACTAAATACTAATAAATTTTCTTTTGAAAAATGTACAAGTTACTTGAGGATTTTCATGGGGAAGTGCCCTGAAGTGAATCAATCTTTTATTAGGAATTTACCTGCAAATATATAGTATATGGGGATTTACATGGGGATTTTGTTTGGAATTCTCCTGCAAAATTATCACATCAAATTCCCACGAAATTCCCTTTTTCCACGAAAGTTTTATTGAATATTTTCTGCAAATTTACTTGGAGGTTTTGCTGAGGAATTACATGTGAATATTTGCCCATAAAAATTCCTAGGAAAACTCCTTTCATTCACAATTGTTTACCAAAATTTACTTATGATTTTTTGGTATTTTTTGCGAAAAAGTTCGCAAATAACTTACATAGGGATTTAACATGCCCAGGTAATGTACCTGCGACAAATTTATTCTCAGGTAATATACCTGGGGAATTTAAAATTCGCATGTAATAGTTACCCACAACCTTTATTCCTGCGGATTCCCGTTTGCATGAAAATCCCAAAGTAAGGATTTTACCTGCGAATTTTATATTATAATCCCTGAAAACATCCCTATGTAAATGGCACTTTTCTTGTAGTGTTGCTTGGTATTATGTTATTGTGATTGCTTGGTGAGGAAGAGTGAAAAGCACGAATGGTGATGTCGTGTCTTATTTGCATATTGATATTATTGCTTAAGTGAACGTGAGGATAAAGCACGAAGGGTGATGTCGTGCACATGCTTTATTATTATTATTATTATTATTATTATACGAGGATGGGAGTAAACGTACGACGGGTGATGCCGTGCACATGCTTCTTTATTATTATTATTATTATTATTATTATTATTATTATTATTATTATTATTATTATTATGTGAAGATGATAGTAAAAGCACGAAAGGTGATGCCGTGCACATGCTTTATTATTATTATTATCATGTGAGGATGAGAGTAAAAACACGAAGGATTATGTCGTGCACTTGCTTTTATATTATTATATGAGAATGAGAGTAAAAGCACGAAGGGTGATGTTATGCATATATGTTGATTTCACTGCGATTTAACTTGATACTTGGAATGTGAAAATGACTCGGTGGTTTCGTTATTTACTTTGAAAATAGGTTTACTTGGTGATTCTTTACTTATTGTTTCCATTTATTGTCCCATTTACATGTCCTTATCCTGTTGTTATATTTGATTCTTTATCTGTTATTTTTCTACTTCTCGATATATAAAGTCACATATTTATCGTAGGTGTCTTGTCTTAGCCTCGCCACTACCGCGTCGAGGTTAGGTTAGATACTTACTGAATACATTAGTGTAACGACCCAGCCGGTCGTTTTGAGTATTTTAGCCCTGATCCCCTATTTATTTCCTTCTCTATGTTACTTTGTGATTATGTAACTTGTCGGGGTATTTGGTTTTGGTTTCAGGTGAGTTTCGAAGTGAAATGGGACACGTAGTCGAGGTTTAAGTTGAAAGAATTTATCATAGTTTGACTTTTGTATAGATGACTCCGGAACAGAGTTTTAACGATTCCAATAGCTCTGTATGGTGATTTTGGACATAAGAGTGTGTCCGGATGTTGATTTGGAGGTCCGTATGTCGTTTCGGCTTGAATTAGCGAAGGTTAAAAAGTTGAAGGTTTGGAAGGTTTGAAGGTTTGGCCGGGAGTTGACTTTATTGATATCGGGGTCGGATTCCGATTCCGATTTCAAAAGTTGGAATAGGTCTGTCATGTCATTTATGACTTGTGTGCAAAATTTGAAATCAGTCAGAGTTGTTTTGGTATGAATCGGTATTAGTTTTGGAATTCGGAAGTTCATAGTTTCAATAGGCTTGAATTGGGTTGCGATTCATAGAATCGATATTTTTTTATGTGATTTTTGGCCTCGAGTAAGTCTGTTAGGTGTTTTGGAACTTGTTGGTATATTCGGACGAGGTCCCCGGGGCCCTGGGTGTGATTCAGATTGAATCTAGAACAAATTTGGGAATTGATCATTTTGTTGAAGCTACTAGTTTATCCTGTTCTGGTTTCCTTCTACGTGTTCGTGAAGGTTCACCCGTGATCGCGTAGAGTCATCAAGGGCAGCTGGGATTTTTTCCTTCGCGTTCACAAAGGTGAGGGCGCGATTGCAAAGTTTGCTAGGCGTGTTCATCGCAAACACATAAGATATACTGCGTTCGCATTTAAGGAAGACGAGGCTAGGGGTGAAGCATGCTTGTGCATTGCATTCACGTGAACTTGGACGCGGTCACGTAGGGGGAGGAAGCTTGTTCATCGTGTTCGCGACTGGATTTACGCGATCGCGAAGGGTGTTTTATTGAGATGGGGATAATTGTTCTACGCGATCGTGAGTCTTTATCTGCGATCGAGATAGAGGACGACTAGGCAGCAGTATTAGAATTTCAAAACGAGGGTTTCATCTCATTTTTAATTTTTGGACCTAGAGAGCTCGGTTTGTGGCGATGTTTTCATAGGTTTTTCAAGAAATTCATCAGGGTTAGAGATTCTAACTCGGTTTTGAATATATTACACGAATCTATTGTTATTTTCATTATTTAGTTAGTGATTTGAGTTGGAAATTTGGGAGGGAGGGGAGGATGTGAAAACTTCTTAGGCTATAATTTAGGGATTTGAAAGGCGATTTGGGGTCGGATTTGAGTAATTCTTGTATAGTTGGACTCGTTATCGAATGAGCGTTCAGATTTTATAATTTTGGTCGGGTTCCGAGATGCGGGCTCGGGTTGAGTTTTTTAGTTGACTTTTTGTAAAGATCATAACTTTATTGTTCGAAATAGTTTTCTATAATTTATATTTATGGTATGAAGTTATTTTGGTTAGATTCGAGCAGTACGGAGTTGGCTAATCAAGGGAAAGACTTACTAGTAGATTGAGTTAGCGTATTTTGGGGTCAGTGCCTTGCCTAACTTTGTGGGTGGGGGGGGATGGAGAAATTACCCCTTAGGATTGGTATTGTTTTGTGATAATTGTGATGTGTGAAAGCCGTGTACGCAAGGTGACGAGTGTGTACACGGGCTAAATGTGGAAATTGATCGATTTTATCTATGTAGATTCCTTTCATACCTTAATTGAGTTATCTTAACGTGTTATATTCATCATCATTAATCTATCTTCATATGCTCTACTTGTTTTATCTCTTTTTTATTAATTGCCTTTACATGTTTAGTTGAAGAATTGTTTCCTCTACTCTTTATTTATTATTTGACCGTTGACCTCTTTACTTGAAATTGTTATTTAAATATCTTGTTGTTGAAATTGGTATTGGGTTATAAAGGTCGTGATTTACATTGAGGCAAAGTCGTAAAGTTGTGAAATACTATTCTTGTTGAGTTATTCACTTCCAGTTGTTATTGTGAGACTCTTGTGCATATTGTGGTTGAGCCATGGGCTATTTGTTGTGAAAGCACTATTGTTGTTGGTTTCTTGGCAAGTTGTGTTATTGGGCACTTGAGGTGCGATTTGTGATACGTTGTGATATTGATACGCATGCGGTGGTATAAGGTTTTGAGGTTGAAACGTATGCGGTGAGATAAGGTGGGCTTGATATGCGTGTTGCTAGTAGGAGAACTATTTGAAGCAACGCGGTGTGATAAGATGGGCTAAAACACGTGATATAAGGAAAGATTGTAAAATGCTTTGTGATTTGAGACTACGAGGCAGTACCTAGGTAGTGATTCTTGTTGATACTTTTCTATTACTTCACTTTTATTTTGTAGCTTGTTCTGTGTCATAACATTCCTTGTTTTCCTCATGTGATGCATTATTTGCCTTAGTTTAGTGTAGCTAATCTCGGTGTATTTCTTTATTGTCTTATTTCTAATGCTATCACTATTTCACTATTATATACTTGTTTAGCTTCTTATTTATCTAGTAGGACCTTGACCTGCCCTCGTCACTACTTTACCGAGGTTAGACTTGGCATTTACTGGGTACCGTTATGGTGTACTCATGCTACGCTTCTGCACATCCTTTTGTGTAGATCCAGGTACCTCCTACCAGTCCAGGCACTAGTGAGATGAGACTAGTCGGAGACTTCAGGGTATACCTGTCGGCATCCGCAGGCCTCAGAATCACCCTTTATCTAGTCTATTTTCTTTTCTTATCCCTTTATAGATACTGATATATAGGGATTTTTAGTACCATCTTATAGAGCTTGTAACTTGTATTCGCCGGATTTTGAAAAGTTGTATTCTGTTGAGTTATGGAGTTTCCTTATTTGATAATGGTTGAGTATTTGAGAGTTTATTCATTATTTTCAGTTATATTCCGCATGTATGTTAGGCTTACCTAGTCTTAGAGACTAGGTGACATCACGACATCCTACGGAGAGAAATTGGGGTCGTGACAAGTTAGTTTCAGACCTCTAGATTCATAGGTGCTATGAGTCACAAGTAGGTTTAGTAGAGTCTCGTGGATCGGTACGAAAACATCTGTACTTCTCTTCGGGAGGTTATGGAACTGTTAGGAAAAAGCTTCATTTCTTTGATTCCTTATCGTGCGAATTTGTTGACTTCGAAATTCTAAATCCATGTCTTTCTATTCTTTCATAGGATATGAGAACACATCTAATGATCAGCTACCCGCGCCCTCTGCTAGAGCCGCGAGAGGCCGGGGCTTGGGCAGATGTCGAGGACGGGCACGTGGTGCAACCATAGCGCCTGCCCGAGCTGCTACATATGAGCCACCAGTAGCTCCAATTGGAGGGCGAACACCTGAGGCGCCTGTTATTACCCCTGCACTTCAGGAGACTCTCGCCCAGTTCTTGAGCATGTTTGATACTCTAGCTCGGGCAGGGTTGATCCCACTTGCACCGGCCATATCCCAGACTGGGGGAGGACCACAGACTCCCGCAGCTCGTACCCCAAAGCAGCGGGTCCAGGTTGACCAGGTCCCAAAGGTCATACTAGTACAGTTGGTTGTCCCTGTTGACGGCCAATTTTGACCCTCTCTTTTAAAATTAATTTATTAAAGCTTAACAATTTATAATAATTGCTTTAAAGGTATTTTTCTAGTAATGAATATCTATTTTATAAATTAATTAAGTATTAGTTTCAAAATTAATCGCATAGTACTAATATTGTGTAATTACAAATATATTTACTATCATAAAATAACTTTTGTATGTACATTACATAGGTTTTACAATTTGACAAAATTATTCCTTAATTTCCAAAATTAGGCTACTCTATTAATATTTTGAAATTAGTGCTAATTTAAAATATGTGTCATTTATAGATAATTAAAATAATTAGTAACATATAGTAATTATAATTTCACCATATTTTATTAAAATTGTTAAGTTTATTTAAATTAATTATAAAAGGGATTATTTTTAAAACTAACAGGCTACAATTTCAATTCCTTAACCAAGCACAAAGTGGATATTCTTTAAATTAATTTTGGCACAAATACCAGGTCCAAATCGGAACAACCCAGTCCAAACACCCCATCCTCTTCCAACTTGGTAATCCTTGCCATTACCTCTCAACTAATCATGACCTAACACATCACCCGTTGATCCTACTCACAAAACAAATACAAGCGATCTGAACTGTTGATTCAAACCATAAACGGTCACAAATTATTCCCTATTTTCCGTTTAAATCCCGATCCATTATCAGAAATTCTCTCAGCCGTTGAATCACATAGATCTAATGGTTCCCATATTTTCCTAAAATTATTTTTCTTAAATAATAATGCTCTGATTTATCAGGGCCGTTGATCAAGTGATCAAATGGCCCAAATCTTTTTCCCTCATTTTAACTCAGAGACCAACTGGTCTCACACCCCAAACCCTAACTCATTTCACCGCACCTATTCGCCTTTCTTTCCTCTTATTCTCTCTTTATCTCGTCTGCCTTAAACCCTCATCAATCAACAAACCTTGAAAAAAGTGGTGCAAGGTCACAAAATCGACCTCAAATCATCTCATTTGTCTTCCATATCCAGGATTCCCGCTGGACGTTTACCTATTTTATCACCAAATCAAAACTCCCAAAATCCGAACTTTAATCTTAGAGATGAGATTTCAATTTGTCATTGATTTTTCAAATTCATGGCATACATGGCTATTCCTTTTGTTCCTGCACTCTCAGTCCTATCATTCTTTCTATTTTCGCCTTTCAAATTCAAAACCCTAGTCGAGAAAATCAGACCTCAAAGGTGAAACATCAAACTCACATGTTTCGTCCTTTGTTCTTTCAAATCAAAGCGTGCAGGAGGTGTTAGCTGGCTTCATCATCAATATTCGACACCCAGAGGTAAAATGCAATGACCTTTAGGTATTAGGGTTTTAACCGATGGTTTCTTATGCCTCAACGTTCAACGATTCACTCCACTCCAGTACTTAGGTAAAATCATTACTAATTCCACCCTCTGTCTTCTGATTTTCACTCGATTAACTGTCATCATCTACCATGCATCACTCTCCACTACTGGTTTGAATTCATGAAGCCTTAGAGCATTGAATGCCATTGTAAAAAGGGGTCTTTAATATTCTTACCGACACAACCTAACACAACAAACTAGAGAAACCAAAATACTAAGAAATTAGGTTTTCTCATAATTAGTTCTCTTACTGTTTTCTTCTATTTTGTCGAGTTCTTTGCTGGTTCAAGCTTAAAATTTTTCTGGGATCTTTGAGCAATAAAATGGAATTCGTTTGGTCTGCTGCCCTTGAGAAGGCTAGCACCTTTATTTCCATTTTCTATTGTTTGCCTCTCTAAATGATTTAGATATGTTCATGTTAAGTTATGTATATTATAATTATACTGTGTGTATTGGACTTGTTTTGATAATCATGTTTTGTTAGCATAATAATCCTTTACGAGCAGCCTATTCCGTTATTATTCCTAAGTGATAATCGATTAATTGAATGATAATTATTGATCTTTGTTCTGAGCTTTCTTACAACATCTATGCCTAAATTCTTATATGTTTATGTTCAATGTAAACTTCATAGTTCCTAGTGACTCATAATGAGCTTATTCATGTTTTATTGCACTTCTGTAATTTTATGAGTTCTAAACGCTAAGTGTGTTATTTGGTATCTATTAAAATCTAAATTTGCTCAAGACTTGTGTCCTTGTCTTTTAACCTTAAGTTTGAACTTACAATGTTCAAGAACTTTCTTGTTTGTCTGTGTTTCTTAAAATTGCTTTTGAATTAGCACTATGGTCTTTATTCTGTTTGATTACTATCATCGATAAGCCAATCATGTTCATGTTTCCATTCCACCAATAATATTGTTATAATATTCAGCTCCGTATATCATTTCCCTATATTCTATATGTTTGTAGTCAGGTTCATTATGTGGTGATCTTAACTGATATACCATATGTCCATGTCACTTAACTGAGTTGAAGGTGTCTGGGTGTCTAGAGGTTTTCTTCTCTATATCTATACATGTTAATTCTAAGAGTGATATTTGAGTTGTCACTAGGACTTTCCCATGATCATGTTTAATTGTTTCATGCATAGGAACAATATCTTACTTATATCAAGTTGTTCCTTCCTCGTGAATCTTTGTTGCATATACATTCTGTAAGATTAACTATTTTCTTCTTTTAATGTAAGCCATGATTTGATTAGATAAAGTCAACTAGTAATTGTTGCATAACTAGTTTTTTCTATTCTATAATCAGTTGAGATTTTCATACACATGTGCAATACATCCCTCTCCTTAGTCTTTGAACTCCTGGGGTTTATTGAAAAGTCTGCATACATTTATAGTTAGTTTATCTCTCATGAAGAAATGATTTAGGCCTACTACTAAAACCAATGATAGACTTGAAGCATGATTACTTCATACCAATATCCCGAGCTAAGTTCATGTTCAGTTTGAACTTGTTTGACACAATGTTTTCATCTCTTCTCTCCACTGGCTTGATCAGTTTGACTCTGTAATGTGTAAAGTTCCTATACTTATTTTAGGTCACTACCTCATTTATTCTTCCCATAAGTAGTTGACTGAAGGTTTCTAGCCTTTGCTTAATTCTGCAATACCATACTATGTTTTTAACCATGCTCAGTCTTTCTTCCTACTGTTGATCTAAAACTAGAATTAATTCTCAAACCTTATTGAAGTCCCTTTGTTGATATTGCATGAACATGATAACTGGCTGATATTGTTAGAAGCATGATCCTATTGATACCTTAGGGATATTATGTTTAAATCTGTGAGTGTGTAATCATGATGAGAATTCAGACCCATGATATTGATTATATCTCTGAATCAATTGTTGACTATGACTGTTGGTTTGAATCTGCCTTGATGTCTTTAAGTTGCCAAGTGATATTACCACTGCCTGTTTGAATATGCTATGCCTTAGTGATTCATTCATATAATGGTGTGATCATGAAATTGTGTGTATTCTAAACTCAGCCCCTCTTCCTTTAATTTTCCTTAATATATTTTCCCTATTTAATATCATAGTAGTATGAATTCTCTTGTATTATTTTATTAAGAGGAAAGTATATATGTTGTGGTAGGAAGTACTTTAGTATTTAGTTCGCATTGGAAGGGTTTCATTGGCACTTAAACCCATAAGGAAAATATGTCATTAGTGATCAAGGATATTTGGGAGTGGAGTTTGACTTTAGTTTGGGCTGCCCTCTCCAGCACAAGCATTGCCCTGGGCCTTGAGTCTCTTGGAAACTTTGAAGTGTAGGGGGATCCAAAGGGAGCTTCGAACTTGAGTGGGGTTCCCGTTTTAGCTCTTAATTCATTGACACATTCAGTTCTTTAAGGGTTTAGTGTTTAATGACAACGAAAGGGTTCCAATGTGAATTATTTGCTTAGTAAAGCCAGCACATTAATATGTAACTTCCTCTACCATATCAATATAGTTCTTGCTTTAATTAATTGTTTATGTATTTGTCATGTACATTGAAGTGTTTTGTAGATGGAATATGTTTAAAGTATTGGATATATGTATAATGACTTTCTTATCTTTCACATGTACATCTGCTTGGGCCTCTGAGTTCTTGATGAACTCAGGCCCAATTCCAACTCTATTGCACCGCGTCCAGAGGTCCAAAGTCAGTTGTGTTCGCTCTCCTTTACTGTTGTGCCTATATTCTTGAGGCCCAATCCCAAAGTCCAGTCCTCTTTCCCTCAACTCCTTTTTATTATTATTACTACCTCGTTAATCTAGTTTACCGCCTCTACTAGTTTAATATTTTAGTTGTATTTGTTATGTCTTTATTGTTATTTTATCCCTCATGTATATAACACTCATATATTAGAACACATGCTCTCTTTTTTTTTCCTTTATGCTTTAATATCATATGAACTTAGGCAAGCCTTAGGCAATATAGGATTTTTAAAAGGGAAAATTAGCTAACAATAGGTCTTTAGTTCGCAAGTTGTAATCTACTCGATAATTACTATGTTTTTCACTCGCCCTTCTCTTCTTGAAAAGATTTTGAAATACAAAACTTAGTGAAAAGCAACTCTATTTCTAAAAGGAAAACCAGACTTCAATTTTCGTTTTCTCAAAAGAAAAATCAGAACTTCAGAAGATCGTCGCTTTCAGGAATTTCCAGCAAATGACCTTTTCTTTGAAGATCCTTGAATCTAAGGCAAATCCTAGACATACTTTTTATCAAAGAATCATTCATCATTATGTAAATAAATATCCCCCAAATCAAAGTGTTTTTATAACTCAATATCTTTTATAAACTTATAAATTTTAGACCACTTATGTACTAATTTCAAAACTTTTTTAACATTTCTTATGAATCCTTTCATAAATTCCTATCCCTTTAAGACTTTGTATCCTTTTTGTCAATATCATCCTTAGGTGTACAGTAAGCCATCTTCCTTATTATTAATCAAAGCTTTTATACAAATAATTGATCCCAAACTTAGTCTAAATCCTATAGAGCTACCTCAGGTAGATTTTAAGGGGTGCCTAATACCTTTCCCTTAGAAGAACAAGAACCCTTACCCATAATCTCATCGGTTAGAAGACCAATAAAGAACGTGACTTAGTAGTTAAATAGATACCCTAGTATACCTTTAAAATATTAGGTGGCGACTCTCTTTCATCAACAACAGAGAAACCACAAGTTAAATCCTATATTGACTAGTGCAAGATAGGATGCGACAATCCCAGCTTAGCCTGAGGTTAGGGCACCAACATCTAAGGAGGAGAAGATCAGGCTCGAGAGGTACAAGAAGTACCATCCTCTTATATTCAGTGGCCTGGCTACAGAGGATGCACATGGTTTTCTTGTGAAGTGCCACTGTATCCTCCGTACTATTGGTATTGTGGAGTCGATTGGGGTTGCGTTCACTACATTCCAGCTTAAGGGAGCGGCTTATTAGTAGTGGTGAGCGTATGAGTTGGGTAGCCCGGCCGAGGCAGCTTCACTCACCTGGGCCCAGTTCTCAGATATGTTCATGAGAGAGTTTGTTTAAGATGCATGGAGCGTAGAGTTTGAGAAGTTGCTCCAGGGTGCTATGACCGTATCAGAGTATGCTGACAGGTTCAGAAAGTTGTCCATACATGCACCAGCCTTAGTCTCCACAGTCAGAGAGCTAGTCCATCGATTTATCAAGGGGATCAATAATGGTATTAGATTCAGCATGGCTCGAGAGTTGGAGGCTAATACCCCATACCAGCAGGTTATGGAGATCGCTAGGAGATTAGAGGGTATATAGGGTCGGGAGAGAGAGGAGAGGGAGGACAAGAGGCCTCGAGATTCTAGAACATATAATGGTGCTCATTCCCCAATTACAGCCCGTCATAGTAGAAGCTATATTATTCGTCATGTTCATTCAGCACATCAAGCTTCCATTGGTATTCTGGCTACTCCCAGGTCTCAGGTTGCCCATTATGCAATGCCACTATCTAGTGCACCTCCTGCACGAGGTGCTTTCAGCGGTTAGTCCAGCCGAGCAGGCTCGAGCCAGTCTCAGTAGCCACGTCCTCCGAAATCTTATTTTCAGTGCGGTAACACTCGTCATATGGTGAGGGACTGCCCCAGACTTAGGAGGGATGGACCTCCACAGACCACTCATGCTCCACGTATTCCACAGGGTCCTCAGGCTTCTCAGGTTATGGTTACCGCACCAGTTTCCACTCCACCTACACAGCCAACCATAGGTGAAGGTCGGGCGGGTAGGGGTCGCCCTAGAGGGGGATTCCATGCCAGAAGTTATGCTTTTCCGACTAGGACAGAGGCGGTTGTATCCGAGTCAATTATCACAGGTATTGTTCCAATTTATCATAGAGATGCATCAGTCTTATTTGATCCAGGCTCGACTTATTCATATGTATCATCTTACTTTGCTCCGTATTTAGGTATATCCCTCTATTCATTGAGTTCTCTTATCTATGTGTCCACGTCTGTGGAAGATTCTATTGTTGTTGACCATGTGTATAGATTGTATTTATTTGTTCTTGGTGGTTTTGAGGCCAGAGCTGACCTATATTTAGATTTTGATGTTATTTTGGGCATGGACTGGTTGTCGCCCTATCATGCTATTCTTGATTGTCATGCCAAGACGGTGACATTGGCTATGCCAAGTTTGCCGCGATTGGAGTGGATGGGTACTTTGGATTAGGTTCCTAGCAGGGTGGTGTCTTTCTTTAAAGCATAGCGGATGTTTGGGAAGGGTTGTGAGGCATATCTAGCCTTTGTGAGAGATGTCAATGTTGATACTCCTACCGTTGAGTCAGTTCCAGTAGTGAGGGATTATCTACATGTATTTCTGACGGATATTCCGGGCATGCCGCCCAATAGGGATATCGATTTTGGTATTGATGTATTGTCGGGCACTCAGCCTATATCTATTCCACTATACCGTATGGCCCCATCGGAGTTGAAGGAGTTAAAGGAGCAGTTGCAAGAGTTGTTTGATAAGAACTCCATTCGGCCCAGTGTGTCACCTTGGGGGTGCTCCGGTCTTGTTTGTAAAGAAGAAGGATGATTCTATGCATATGTGTATTGATTATCAATAGTTGGACAAGGCTACAATGAAGAACATGTATTCATTGCCACACATTGATGACCTATTTGATCATCTACAGGGTGCCAGAGTGTTCTCAAAAATTGATTTGCGGTTAGGCTATCATCAATTGAAGATTTGGGATCTGGATATTCCGAAGACTGCCTTCAGGACTCGGTATTGTCATTACGAGTTCCTTGTGATGTCATTTGGGCTAACCAACGCCCCAGCAGTATTCATACATTTTATTAACAGTGTATTCCATCCCTATCTTGACTCATTCATCATTGTGTTTACTAACGACATCTTGGTGTACTCCTGGAGCAGGGAGGATCATGAGCAGCACTTGAGGGTCGTACTTCAGAAGTTGTATCCAAAATTTTCAAAATATGAATTTTGGCTTGATTCAGTGGCATTTTTGGGTCATGTAGTATCGAGTGAGGGGATCAAGGTAGATCCAAAGAAGATTGAAGCAGTGCAGAACTGGCCCAGACCATCTTCAGCTACTGAGATTCAGAGTTTTCTTGGTTTGGCAGGGTATTACCATCGATTCGTAGATGATTTCTCATTTATTGCAACACCTATGATCAGATTGACCCATAATGGTGCTTCGTTCAGGTGGACCGAGGAGTGTGAGGAAAGCTTTCAAAACCTCAACATTGCTTTGACTACAACCATAGTGTTGGTATTGCTTACAGGTTTAGGGTCTTACATTGTGTACTGTGATGTATCGCGTGTTGGCCTCGGCGCGATGTTGATGCAAGACAGTAGGGTGATTGCCTTCGTGTCTAGACAATTGAAAGTACATGAGAAGAATTATCCTATCCACTACCTTGAGTTAGCAGCTATTGTCCATGCCTTGAAGATTTGGTGACACTATTTGTATGGCATCCCTTGTGAGGTTTATACCGACAACCGGGGTCTACAGTATTTATTCAAATAGAAGGATCTTAACTTACGGAAGCGGAGATGGTTAGAGTTGCTTAAGGACTATGATATCATCATTCTATATCATCCCGGAAAGGCCAATGTAGTGGCGGATGCCTTGAGTCGTAAGGCGGAGAGCTTGGGAAGTTTAGCATATCTACCGGCAGCGGAGAGCCTATTAGCATTGGATGTTCAGACCTTGGCTAACCAGTTTTTTAGATTGGATGTTTCGGAGCCGAGCCGAGTTTTGGCTTATGTGGTTTATCGGTCTTCTCTTTATAATCGTATCAGAGAGTGTCAGTATGATGACCCCCATTTATTTGTCCTCAAGGACACGGTTCAGCACGGCGATACCAAGGAGGTTACTATTAGGGATGATGGTATGTTGCGGATGCAGGGTTATGTGTGCCTAATGTAGATGGTTTGCGTGAATTGATTCTTCAGGAGGCTCGCAGTTCGCGGTACGCCATTCATCTGGGTGCCTCCAAGATGTATCAGGACTTGAGGCGGCACTATTGGTGGAGGAGAATAAAGAAAGACATAGTGGAGTATGTAGCTCGGTGCCTAAATTGTCAGCAGGTGAAGTACGAGTATCAACGTACAGGTGGATTGCATCAAAGGCAAGAGATTCCAGAGTGGAAATGGGAACGGGTTACTATGGATTTTGCAATATGGGTGATTGTGGATAGGTTGACCAAGTCGGCTCATTTCATTCCAGTGGTGACTACTTCTTCTTCATAGCAGTTGGCTCAAGTTTATATTCGTGAGATTGTCCGACTTCATGGCGTGTCAGTATCCATCATCTCTGACCGGGGTACGTAGTTTACATCGCGATTCTGTAGGGCTGTACAACGTCAGTTGTGCATACGGGTTGAGTTGAGTACATCATTCCACTCTCAGACGAACGAACAATCCGAGCGCACTATTCAGATATTGGAGGATATGTTCTGTGCCTGTGTCCTATAACAACAACTATCATCTGAGCATTCAGATGGCTCCGTATGAGGCCTTGTATGGGAGGCAGTGTCGGTCACTGGTGGGTTGGTTTGAGCTGGGGGAGGCTAGGCTATTGGGTACTGACTTGGTTCAAGATTCTTTGGAAAAGGTTAAATTGATTCAAGATCAACTTTGTACAGCCCAATATAGACAGAAGGGTTATGCAGATCGGAAGGTTTGTGATGTTGTGTTCATGGGTTGAGAGCGGGTCTTGCTCTGGGTTTCGCCCATGAAGGGTGTTATGAGGTTCGGGAAGAAGGGCAAGTTGAGCCCTAGGTATATCGGACCTTTTGAGATTCTTGACAGGATTGAAGAGGTGGCCTACAAGCTTGCACTGCCACCTAGTCTAGCTGCAAATCATCCAGTATTCCATGTTTCTATGGTCCGGAAGTATCACAGTGATCTGTCTCATGTGTTGGATTTCAGCTCAGTCCAGTTGGACAAGGGTTTGTCTTATGTTGAGGAGCCGGTGGCCATTTTGGACAAGCAGGTCCGAAAGTTGAGGTCGAAGAACATTGCTTCAATGAAGGTTCAGTGGAGGGCTTAACCAGTCGAGGAGGTGACTTGGGAGATCGAGCATGATATGTGTAGCCATTATCCTCATCTTTCACTATTTCATGTAATGTCTCTATATTCGTTCGAGGACCAACGTTTATTTTAAGAGGAGGAGGATGTAATAACCCGGTCGGTCATTTTGAGTATTTTAGTCTCGATCCCCTATTGCCTCCTCTATGTTATTTTGTGGTTATGTGACTTACCGGGGTGTTTGGTTTTGGTTTCGGATGAGTTTCAGAGTGAAATGGGACACATAGTCCCTAAGTGGGAACTTTAAGTTGAAAGAGTTAACCGTAGTTTGACTTTAGTGTAGATGACTCTGAAATGGATTTTCGATTATTCCAATAGCTCCGTATGGTGATTTTGGACTTAGGAGAATGTCCGGATGTTGATTTGGAGGTTCGTAGATCGTTTCAGCTTGGATTGGCGAAAGTTAGAAAGTTAAAGTTTTGGAAGGTTGGAAGGTTTGACCGGGAGTTAACTTTATTGATATTGTGGACAGATTCGGATTCCGGAAGTTGGAATAGGTTCGTCATGTCATTTATGACTTGTGTGCAAAATTTGAAGTCTGTCGGAGTTGTTTTAGTATGAACCGGCATTAGTTTTGGAATTCGGAAGTTCATAGTTTCAATAGGCTTGAATTGGGTTGCGATTCATAGAATCGATGTTGTTTGATGTGATTTTTGGCCTCGAGTAAGCATGTTAGGTGTTTTGGGACTTGATCATTTTGCTGAAGCGGCTGGTTTTTCCTGTTCTAGTTTCCTTCTACGGGTTCGCGAAGGTTCACCCCCGATCGCGTAGAGTCATCACAGCCAGCTGGGATTTTTCCCTTCGCGTTCACGAAGTTTTCTGGGCTTGTTCATCGCGAACACGTGAGGTATATCGTGTTCGCATATAAGGAAGGTGAGGCTGGGGATGAGGCATGCTTGTACATTGCGTTCGCGTGACCTTGGACGTGGTCGCGTAGGTGGAGGAAGCTTGTTCATCACATTCGCGACTGGATTTACATGATTGCGAAGGGTGTTTTATTGAGCTGGGAAGAATTGTTCTACGCGATCGCGAGTCTTTGTCCACGATCGCGATAGAGGACGACTGGGCATCAGTATTAGAATTTCAAAAGTAGGGTTTCATCTCATTCTTAATTTTTGGACCTAGAGAGCTCGGTTTATGGCGTGTTTTCGTGGGTTTTTCAAAAATTCATCGTGGTACGATATTCTTACTCGGTTTTGATTTTATTACACGAATCGATTGTTACTTTCATCATTTAATTAGTGATTTGATATGGAAATTTAGGGGAAAGTTTTGAAAACTTCTTAGGCTAAAATTTCGGGATTTGAAAGGTGATTTGGGGTCGGATTTGAGTAATTCTTGTATGGTTAGACTCGTTATCGAATAGGTGTTTGAATTTTGTAATTTTGGTCGGTTTCCAAGACGCGGGCCTAGGTTGACGTTTTGAGTTGACTTTTTGTTTCTTTGTAAAGATCGCAACTTTATTGTTCGAAATAGTTTCTTACAATTTATATTTATGGTATGTAGTTGTTTTGGCTAGTTTGAGTCGTTCGAAGTTCGATAATCGAGGAAAAGGCTTACTAGAGGATTGAGTTAGTGTGTTTTGATGTAAGTGTCTTGCCTAACTTTGTACGGGGGAATTACCCCTTAGGATTGGTATTGTTTTGTGATATTTTTGATGTGTGGAAATCGTGTACGCAAGGTGACGAGTGTGTACACGGGCTAAATGTGGAAATTGACTGATTTTAGCTATGTAGATTCCTTTCATGCCTTAATTGAGTTATCTTAATATTTTATATTCATCATCATTAGTCTATCTTCATATTCTCTACTTGTTTTATCTCTTTTTTATTAATTGCATTTACATGTTTAGTTGAAGAATTGTTTCCTCTATTCTTTATTCATTATTTGACCGTTGAGCTCTTTACTTGAAGTTGTTATTTAAGGAATATCTTGTTGTTGAAATTGGTATTGGGTAATAAAAGCCGTGATATACATTGAGGCAAAGTCGTAAAGTTGTGAAATACTATTCTTGTTGAGTTATTCACTTCCGGTTGTTATTGTGAGACTCTTGTGCATATTTTGGTTGAACCATGGGATATTTGTTATGAAAGCACTATTGTTGTTGGTTTCTTGGCAAGTTGTGTTATTGGGCACTTGAGGTGCGATTTGTGATACGTTGTGATATTGATACGCATGTAGTGGTATAAGGTTTTGGGGTTGAAACACATGCGGTGAGATAAGGTGGTCTTGATACGCGTGTTGCTAGTAGGGGAACTACTTGAAGCCACGCGGTGTGATAAGGTGGGCTAATACGCGGGAATTTATTTTGGGAAATATGCTTTTCCAAACTAAATGCAAGGCTCCCGTGGTGATATAAGGAAAGATGGTGAAATGCTTTGTGATTTGAGACTACGAGGCGGTACCTCGGTAGTGATTCTTGTTTATACTTTTCTATTACTTCACTTGTGTTTTGTTGCTTGTTCTGTGTCATAGCATTCCTTGTTTTCCTCCCATGATGCATTATTTGCCTTAGTTCAGTGTAGCTAATCGCGGTGTATTTCTTTATTGTCTCATTTCTATTACTGTCATTATTTCACTATTATATACTTATTCAGCTTCTTATTTATTCCAGTAGGGCCTTGACCTGGCCCCGTCACTATTCTACCGAGGTTAGGCTTCGCACTTAGTGGGTACCATTGTGGTGTACATGCTACGCTTCTGCACATCTTTTTTTGCAGATCTAGGTACCTCCTACCAGTCCAGGAACCAGTGAGACGAGCCTTGTTCAGAGACTTCGGGGTATACTTATAGGCGTCCGCAAGCCTAATAGTTACCCTCTAGCTTGTCTATTTTCTATTCTTATCCTTTTATAGATACTGATGTATAGGGATGTTCAATACCATCTTATAGGGCTTGTGACTTGTATTCGCCGAATTTTGGGAAGTTGTGTTCTGGGTTACAAAGTTTCCTTATTTAATAATGGTTGAGTATTTGAGAGTTTATTCATTATTTTCAGTTATATTTCGTATGTATGTTAGGCTTACCTAGTCTTTGAGACTAGGTGCCATCACGACATCCTACGGAGGAAAATTAGGGTCGTGACATTGGGTCGGTTGTACTCATACTACACTTCTGCACTTCTTGTGTAAATTCTAATATTGGTACCAGTGGAGTCCCGAGAGGTACTTAGCAAATACAAGACGGTGATTCAAGGTAGAGTCGCAGTCTATCCCCAGCCTTTGAGTCACTTTTCTGTTTTCATTATATTGTTTCCATTTTATTTCGAATAGTGTTGTATTTCTTTCAGAACATTGTATGTAGAAAAATCTATATCCTCATGTACTTGTGACTCTACATCTTGGGATAGTTTGCGTAATTGTTGAATTTAGTATTATTATGTTTATCTCGAAATTGCCTTTACATTATGTTGTTATTCTCTTGTCAGTCTTTTATATCAGTTATTTTTATTTATTTGTTGTGTGTTGGCTTTCCTAGCTAGTGGTATTAGGTGCCATCACCACCCCAATTAGTTGGGATTTTGGAATGTGACACAAAAGTAGCCTAAAACTTTACATTATATAGCCAAATTCTAAAAGACCTATTTCTCTATTTATGCTCCCTCCCCGTAACACGTTCTTTACCTCTCTTTGTCGTCACCCTTTCCTCATATTTTATCTCTCTCTCTCTCTCTCTATCTCTCTCTCTCTCTCTCTATCTCTATCTCTCTCTCTCTATAATGACCCTGCCGGTCGTTTTGAGCATTTGTATTCCGTTCAACTATTTGAAGTCTTGAGTAGATCTGTATGATGTTTTAAGACTTGCATGAATCGTCGGTTTTGATTTACAGGTGATTCAGGATTGAGTTGGAAGAATAATTCTTAACTAAGAAGCTTTAAGTTGGAAAAGTTGACCAAGTTTGACTTTTTGGTATTTGACCTCAGATTGGAGTTTTAATGGTTTTGATAGGTCTGGATAGTGATTTTCGACTTGGGCGTATGCCCGGATTTGTATTTGGATATTTCTAGAAGGTTTCGGTACTATTTGGCGAAAGTTGGCAATTTGAAGGTTTGGAATATTCATAAGTTTGATCGAAATTGACTTTGATGATATCGGGTCCGGATTATGGTTCCGGGAATTAAAAAAGCTTTGTTATGTCATTTGGGACTTGTGTACAAAATTTGAGGTCATTCCAGGTTGATTTGATATGGTTCGGCACGAGTTTTGGAAGTTGAAAGTTCAAAAGTTCATTAAGTTTGATTTGAGGCGTGATTCGTGGTTTTGTCATTGTTATGTGTGATTTGAGGCCTCAAGTAGGTCCGCGTTATGTTTTGAGACTTGTTGTCATGTTTGGACGGAGTCCCGAGGGGTTTGGGTGAATTTCAAATGAGTTTCGGATCATTTCCATACTCTTTGGCACTACTACTTTTTGGTGTTTCAGACCTTCTGTGCGATCGCGAAGATTGGTCCACGATCACGAAGTGTATCAGTGATGAGCGCAAAACACAAGACGAAATTGATGCTCGCTAGTCAAAGATAGTATAGTATAATTATCATCTCCACATGGAATGGATTTAAATATTGCTCTAGTAATTTCTGGTTTAATTACTATTCAGGAGGATCAACACTTGAGTTAAATGATTAAGAACTACAATTAACAAGTAAAGTAAAGCAATTGACAATTGACTGCAACAAACTAGAGATTAGAAAGTCGGTTTCTTATCAATGTGAGAAATAAGGGTTTGACATGATAGGTGCAAGGTTGTTATTCTCGATATGATACTGTTATATTTCACTCTTGAGGTTCTATCGATTCTCATTAATTCAATAGGTTATTAGCTTATGCTTCCGATTCAGACTCCTCTCTCGATTAAATCTAAATCTTTCAAATAAAGTAATGTGAAGTACGGTGAAACTTGCAAGAATCTATTGGTTGGAATGATCTAAGAGAAACTTCTCACGAACATTTCTCATTCTCAATTTAAACAGTAACTCAAAAAACTCTCTCGATTACTTCAAAGAATTACCAAACTAAACTAAGGCATGCGCTGCAATGATATTCAATAAGATATTTTTCTTTCAATTAAATACTATAAATAATAAAATCACAACTCTATTAAAGATCCTCCAACAAATTCAAGCAATTAAACAGTAATCAAATCCATAAACAACAACTAAATAACCAAATCATGTCAAACCCTAAGGTAAACTACTCCATAGATATGGAGAAAGTCATCAAAAATAAATTTAAGAACATAGAAAACATTACTCCAACGTTAAATCCAAACTCGCGTATTGAATTGATGGAAGAATAATGAAATCATGTGTCTTGAAGCCTCCAATGCTCTCCAATAGTTTCCTAGGTAAAAAGTCCTCTAAAAATTATGTTTTTGGTGTATTTATACCATATAGGAATGGGCCCGGATGAAACTATCTTTTCCAAGCCGAAGTATGAGAAATACTCTGTAAAATTTGCACATGAACGGCGCATGGGGCGTCGCCCCATGCGGTGCGCCTGTGGAGAAGTTTAGAGAGTTGATTTTTACACTTTGCAGGAATTTTGCACTAGCGCCCCATGACCCGCTACGCATGGCGCGGTGCGGTAGTGCAATTTTCTCAGAGTAATTTTTGTTTTCTCACTTTTTGACATCCAGACTTTATCCTCGACCCTCGAATGTGATCTCGTCTTAATTTCTTGGGATTTTACTCAGACTTCAAAGCTTCAACTTGTTCAAATTAGCTCCAAATTATCTTAATAGCTCGGAATCATTTCCTGCAAGGTATAAAACACATAATAAGCACAAATCATCATTAATTAAGTTCAAGCACATGTAAAATACAGTGATTAGAGTGCAAACTATGACTAAAATACAGGTTTCTAGCCTACTAAAGGTTGTACATATAGAAAGGTGGATGGGTGCTTGAACTCTTCTTCCATTACTTCACTCTTAACCAAAGCCTCATCTTTAATTATCTCAGTTGAATCAGAGTCCTCTTGCAATGTGAAAAGCTCTCTCTGTAGATGCTCATCCTCCTGGGTAGAATCATTCTCACAGGGTATCTCTTCCATATATTTACTATCAAAATGTAATGATCTTTATGAAAGTATATTTACTAGTTTACTTACTCGCGTTGTTAGGTTCTTAATGGCTTCAACATTTTGTATAAGTTCTTTTTGATTTTGTATCAATCTTTCTTCAATACTATTCATGAACTTATAATAAGCTTATCTAAACTATCATTCTCCTATTGAAGTGGTTGTCTCACTTCGCTTTCATTCCAGTCATAATAAGGGTATTCATTCCATTCATAGTCAAAATTGTGCCCATATGAAACCTCATACCTGTACGGACTAGAAATAGAGTGAGATTGTTCAAAAGACGCACCATAGGAAGAACACTTACCTGTTTGACAGCCAACCCACAGATGATTTCCATTACATTTAAAACAAATAGCAAACTTGTGATAATGTTCCGCTGCTAACTCTTCAACCATTTTCTTAGGCTGGTTGTACTCCATTTTCAACAGCAATTAGAGTTCAACACTATAAATAATTCTTTAAGTTTTCTTCCAAACACTTGTCAGGTACTACAAAGGAAATCTCGAAGACAAGTTAACTAAAAAAAAATAAAAATAAAAAATAAATGAAAGTTAATTCCTAAATTAGCACCAAAAATTATTATGAACACTATTGAATGCCAATCCCCAACAACGGTGCCAAAATTTGACGAGCGCAAAGCACAACACAAAATTGATGCTCGCTAGCCAAAGATAGTATAGTATAATTATCGTCTCCACATGGATTGAATTTAAATAATGCTCTAGTAATTTCTGGTTTAATTACTATCCAGGAGGATCAACACTCGAGTTAAATAATTACGAACTACAATTAACTAGTAAAGTAAAGCAATTGATAATTGACTGCAACAAACTAGAGATTAGCAAAGTCGGTTTCTTATCAATGTGAGAAATGAGAGTTTTGACAAGATAGGTGCAAGGTTGTTATTTTGGATATAATACTGTTATATTTCACTCTTGAGGTTCTATCGATTTTCACGAATTCAAAAGGTGATTAGCATATGCTTCTGATTCAAACTCCTCTCTCGATAAAATCTAAATCTTTCAAATAAACTAATGTGAAGTACGGTGAAACTTGCAAGAATCTATTGATAGGAATGATCTAAGAGAAACTTCTCACGAATATTTCTCAATCTTAATATAAACGATAACTCAAAAATCTCTCTTGATTACTTCAAATAATGACCAAAATAAACTTAGGCATACGCTGCAATGATATTCAATAAGATGTTCCTCTTTCAATTAAACACTATAAAGAATAAAATCACAACTCTATTAAAGCTCCTCCAACAAATTCAATCAATTAAATAGTAATCAAATCCATAAACAACAACCAAATAACCAAATCATGTCAAACCCTAAGGTAAACTATTCCATATATATGGAGAAAGTCATCACAAATAAATTTAAGAACATAGAAAACATTAATCCAACGTTACAATCCAAACTTGCGTATTGAATTGATGGAAGGATGATGAAATCCTGTGTCTTGAAGCCTCCAATGCTCTCCAATAGTTCCCTAGGTCAAAAGTCCTCTAAAAATTGTGTTTTTGGTATATTTATACCATATAGGAATGGGCCCGGACGAAACTCTCCTTTCCAAGCCGAAGTAGGAGAAATACTTGGTAAAATTTGCACATGCGCGACACATAGGGCGTCGCCCCACGCGATGCGCCTGTGGAGAAGTTTAGAGAGGTGATTTTTACACTTTGCATGAATTTTGCACTAGAGCCCCGCTACGCATGGCGTGCCGCTCTAGTGCAATTTTCTCAGAGTAATTTTTGTTTTCTTACTTTTTGACATCCAGACTTGGTCCTCGACTCCCGATGTGATCCAGGCTTAATTTATTGTGCTTTTACTCAGACTTCAAAGCTTCAACTTGTTCAAATTAGCTCCAAATTATCTTAATAGCTCAGAATCATTTCCTGCAAGGCATAAAACATGTAATAAGCATAAATCACCATTAATTAAGTTCAACCACATGTAAGATGTAATGATTAGAGTGTAAACTATGACTAAAATTCGGGTTTCTAGCCTACCATCAATAAGTGGAGCTAGCATTTTCCTTCATCACGTTCATGACAGTGTTACCGCATTCGCTTACCTTTATGAGGCCTGATCATCGCATTTGCGTTCGTCTGCTCGCATTCGCATAGAGTTAAGTTGAGAAACTGGGAGCTGGAGATTTCTTCTTTGCGTTCGCGTTGGTCTTGTTGCGATTGCGTAGTGATGGTGCATGTGGTCATCGCATTCACATGGGAAGTTTTTTCGAACGCGTAGGGTATTTTTGGAGGCTGTCGAGTTTGTTCTTCGCGATCGCAAAGGATGTCCCACGATCGCGAAGGGTACGTCTGTCCAGTGAGTTACAAGAACTCTATTTCGAAGGTTTCAGATATTTTAGCATATTTTGAGCTATGAAGATCCAATTGAGGTGATTTTCACCACATGGAATGGGTTAAGTGTTTTATATCGGTTTTGATTATATTTCATGAATTCGTCTTCATTTTTGGAATTTGATTAATAATTTCAAATTAGAATTTGGGGATTTTTGTCTAGAACTTCATAAAGTGATTTTTTTAGTTTTGAACATTGATTTGGAGTCGGATTGGAGTGAATCGGAGTCGGAGTCAGATTGGACTCATAAGTGAACAGGTTTTCCAATTTATTGAGTTTTGTCGGGTCCCGAACTGCGGGCCCATGATAGCATTCGTAGAGTATTATTTGGCTTTCTCGGTATTGGATCCGGCTTATTCGAAGTAAGTAACACTTCTAAACTTGGTGCTGAGGGTATGAACCCTGAATATACGTGTTATGTGTTTGGTGTTGAGGTGACGGGCATGGGGGAGTGCACTGTGTGAATTATGACTCAGTTGATTCTGTGGTACTGTGTAGCTATCTATCTTGTTTCTATCCATGAGATTCCTACGTGTTAGAGTGATTGAGCTGTGATTTATGTTAGAAATCATGTTTAGGCTATGTACTTATTTTGTTGGGACCCACTGAGGTCATTTCTGATGTTGTGTTATTTGCTTAAATTACAATTACATACTAGTCATACTAATTTATTTTTATATAATATCTCAGTCTCTGTTATTATTTGTTGTCATGTCATGATGTCATTGTTTGGGCTGATTGGCATGAGATTTGTGATCTTGAGAGACTGGAGAGATTGATGACTGAGTGAGGCTGAGGGCCTTATTGTGAGTGATATTTATGGGATTGGGTTGCACGCTAAAGCAGCGTTTATTGATTCATGATGGGATCGGTTGCACGCCGCAGTATGCCATGATTAGCTTATATTAGTGCTTGGGCAGGATCCGCCCCTCCGGAATCTAACATACCATCAGTGAGCACAATTACCTATAAGTGCGAGTGCCGAGTGCGAGTGCCGAGTGATTGAGAGTGTTGAGTGATTGGGAGGTGCTGAATGGTTGAGAGTGTTGAGTGAATGGGAGGTGCTGAGTGATTGAGCGTCCTAAGTGAGGTTGAATAATCCGAGAGCATAAGCATATGAGTTTATCACTGTGGTGAATTACATTTGACATGCATACTTAGCATGTAGGCATAGAGATGCATTTTCTCATGCTATACAGTATTGTGACATTTATGACTTCACATGCACATTAACATGTAGGCATAGATATGTACTTTCCTCATGCTATCTAATAATGATACATCTTACCTATTGTTGAAAGTTTTTTGGCAAAAATCATAGTTTTTCTGACATACTCACATTTTGGTGACTTTAGTGAAAGATTTGACTGAAAAGCATTCCTATTTTCCGTAACTATGAACGAGTTCAGCATCATATCTTTGAGTATTACTTGTACTATTTTCATTATATTGTTACGCGTTGTTCTTGGGTGTTGGGGTTGGACTCTGACTGTTGTCCAAGCTCATCGCTGATTTCAACCTAAGGTTAGGTTTGTTACTTATTGAGTATATGGGGTCGGTTGTACTCATACTATACATCTGCACCTTGCGTGCATATTTTGGAGCTGATGTTGTGGTGTATGGCGGGAGCTGGCAATGAAGATATACATGTGCTCCGATTGTTGCTGCCTCTTGTTCATGATAGCTTTAGATTTATAAAAATCTGTTTATGTACATTTCAAACAGATGATGTATTTATTTCATAGTAGCTTTGTAAACTCTAAATCTTAGAAGCTCATGATTTATACTACCAATCCTTGGGAATTTTGCATAGAAGTTCACTTATTTCATCATTTATTTTTTTTGTAAATCTAGTTTGAGTTGGGTTGTTGCTAATTGGCTTACCTAGCATGTTAGGTTCGGTACCATCACGACTAGTTAGATTTTGAGTTATGACAAGTTAGTATCAGAGCCCTAGGTTCATAGGTTCTATGAGTCATGAGCAAGTGTCTAGTAGAGTCTTGTGGATCAGTATGATGACGTCCATACCTATATTCGAGAGGCTATAGGACATTTAGGATAAACTTCCCATCTTTCTTTCCTTATCGTGCGATATTGATTCAGCTTGAAGTGTATATCTTTGAATTCTTTCCACTCACTCGTACGTGTATGTGAGCGCTCGGTATCAGCTGTGCATCGATGGCTTGTGGATACCATGGTTGAGATGGGAGATGTGTTGCTAAGTTGTGGAGTTGGTCTAGTCTGGAGGACTTGAGGCCAGGTTTTGACCGCAGCTTAGGCTCAGTAGTTTCAGTTGTATGAGCATGTGCTTTTGGACTTATATGCCCGGTAGTGTCCGTATGAGTGGAATTTATGGCTCGATATGTGGTTAGATGGCTATATGATGAATATGATGTGACTGCAGGATGTGTTCAGATGGTTTGAATGTGATTAGAAGATTTTGCTTGAGATGTGAAAAGGGCTATTGGGTGCTCGATTTCTGTGGATGAGTTATACGGTCTGGAGTTATGAGGGTTTTAAGGGATTCTTTCATGTTATTTCATTCGGGGAACGAAGTGGAATCTCATGTCTTTTTGATGAGAGGCTCAAGAAGATTAAGTGATTGCGTAGTAGTTGTGGCTGTGAAAGGGTATAGTGGAATGCCAATTTGAGGCTAAGTATGTGGGTTATCTCTTGTGGGGTGGTCTACGGATGTGTGATCCTTATGATATTGTGCGGAGAGTTTCTTTTCTATCAGTGGGTTATATGTGTTGCAATTTGAGTTTGGATCAGTTGAGAAAGTTGACATGACTGTCACAAGGATGAATGTGAGATTAGCGGATGATTTGAGGTATTTTATGGGCTGTATTGCAGGAGCTTGTAAAGGATTTAGTTGAATCTCACTGCGGGATTATGGCAGTAATAGAGCATGGGTATTGTGAGTTATCATGTGTTTTGTTATATGGATTTGAGCCAAGTGGGAGAGTATGCTATTGGCGATTTGATTGCATGGTTATGTGTTGTATTGATTTCGGTTTGAGGCATACTTGTGGATCGGTTGTGACTTGCAGAGGCTGGATTTGAGGAGGACTTAAGCAATGAAATTTCTGGATGTATGGTGTATTACACTTTATGGGTATATGAGAATCATGGAATGATTGAGTTGTTATTTGTGAAGGATGTAGTGCGCATGGAGTAGGAATTTGCTCGGTTATGTTAAGGTGGGGTTACTTCTTTGGGTGTTGTCGTGCTAATGGGACATAGGCCGTTCGACCTGTTTGGGTGGTGCAATTGAAATTTGCACAGGGTGGATGACTCTCGAGAAGGTTCGAATGGATTCAAGATTTATTTGTGAAAATTGAGAATTTATCGAATTTGTATATGGCTAGAATCTGAGATTTGCATTAGTTGGTGTCGAGACTCGTGATATTTTGTGGAGATGTTTGGAGGCTAGAGGTGTACATATTGCCTACGTTAGGTTAATTAAGGACATGTATGATGGAGTAAAGACCCTAGTAAGGACGGTAGGTGGGGACTCAGACCATTTTCTGGTTATGATGTGGTTGCATTAGGGGTCGGGACTCAGCCCTTTTTTGTTTTCCCTGGTAATGTACGTACTGACGCGCCACATCCAAGGGGAGGTGACGTGGTGTATGCTAATTGCATATGATATTGTATTGATTGACGAGATGCAAGACGGTGTGAACGCGCAATGAGAGGTATGGAGGCAGACCTTGGAATCTAAAGGTTTCAAGTTGAGCAGGACCAAGACAGAATACTTGGAGTGTAAGTTCAGTGGCGAGACTCAAGGAAGGGAATGGAGGTGAGGCTGGACTCGCAGGTCATCCCTAGGAGAGGGAGTTTTAAGTATTATGGGTCTATTATTCAGGGGGGTAGGAGATTGATGAAGATGTCACACATCGTATTGGGGCGAGATAGATGAAATGGAGACTCGCTTCCAGCGTTTTGTGTGACAAGAAGGGCCACCGAAACTTAAGGGTAAGTTCTACAGAGTGGTGGTCAGACCAATGATGTTGTATGGGATTGAGTGTTGGCCAGTCAAAATCACTCATGTCTAGAAGATGAATGTAGCAGAGAAGAGGATGTTGAGATGGATGTATTGGCACACCAGGTTAGATAGGATTAGAAATGAGGTTATTCACGACAATGTGGGTATGGCCCCTAATGAGGACAAGATGCGAGAAACACGACTTAGGTGGTTTTTTCATGTGAAGAGGGGGAGCACAGGTGCCCCGGTGAGGAGGTGTGAGAGGTTGACATTGGAGGGCCTACAAAGAGGTAGAGGTAGGCTAAAGAAGAGTGGGGAGAGGTGATTAGGAAAGACACGGCGCATCTTCAGCTGACCGAGGACATGACCCTTGATAGGAAGGTATGGAGGTCGATGATTAGGGCATTAAATTAGGTAGTCTGGAGTGTTCATAATAGCAGTATTGGCACGCAGTCTTGCTTTCTGTTGGTAGTAGGGTTTTATGACTAACCGTTGTTTTCTTTCATTGTTGATCACCTTACTATCTTGTTGTTTTTATTCTGCTTTTAGATGGCTTTTTGGTACTGTACCTTCTTTTCTATATAATCATTAATGTGGTGCTTATGCTTTCCTAAGCCGAGGGTCTAGGAAACATCCTTTCTATCCTCACAAGGTAGGGGTAAGGTCTGCGTATACATTACCCTCCCCATACCCCATAGTGTGGGATAATACTGGTTATGTCATTGTTGTTGTATGGATTCTACATTTCAGTATCAGGAAAGTAAAGAAAACGGTTGTAGATTCACATAAGGTCTCTTCATAGTGGATATCTCGTGTGCGGTATTTTGAGTGTTTAAATGGGAATACAATGGCTTTTGGACTTTAGGGCGATATGGTTTCATGCTAGGATCTCGTGTGGCAAGTTTTGGTTGAGTATCGTGGTATTATGTCAAGGAGAAGTGTTAACTTGAAGGCAGTTCAGAAGAAGCCCAAAGGAAATAGGACAGCTTAGTGGTAGATTGGATCAGCATAATAATAGATATGATCGGTTCTTTGGGTACTTATGACGTGGTGAGTCTCTATAGGTGTTTTGTGGCAATACTCTTAGGATTGGCGACCTATGTGACTTGGTTGGATTAGAGGGATTCAATTCTAATGGCTTGGTTACATGCAAATGGGTTTCGAAGTGTTCTCGATGATTTCCACCATAACTTGAGATGGATTTATCTACAGGTATGAGAGGTATGTAGCGTGTTATGATTTTCTCCTGGATAGGATCAAGTGGAAGGTTTCAGACTAATCAGGTATGTATTCTGTTTGTGACTCAAAGTTGATTATGAGAATCTCGTACTTTTCATATGATGGCATAATAGATGTGGTGCATCCTGTGGGATTGAGATTTGCATGTGCAAGGTGGTGGTTCAGTTTTGGAGGGATGGTTGTGAGTTCTTAGACAGAAGGGACGGTTTCGGGGATTAGATGAATGCTATTACTACTTGGCATTTCCTGAGAAGAGTACGCATTTCAGAAGGCGCACTGTGTTTTGACTTATGGATGCTTCATTGGTATTGTGGTACTCACTTGGTTGATCGACTACTGATGTTTAGATTTTTTCTATGTGGAACGGAAGAATTATGGAAGTATTCCTCGTGGGATAATCGTGTACGGGAGATGTGCTAGCCATGAGAGTGGTGGAGTTGAGATCGGCTATGGTGATTCATGTATTCTATGGATTTGGAGACTGGGAGTTGTCAAAAGCAGATTTTCTAGGGCTTGCGGACTATGAATATGCGGCCAAAGTTACCTAGATGATAGTACGTGCTATGGTTAGGTCATTGTGGACTTTCGAATGGCCATTTATCCATTTGTGGATGACTAGAGTTGATTTGGGTGCCCATTGGTAGGCCCAATGAGGATGTGTATTCTACATCGGGTCAGATTTGTTGACTCAGTACCGTTATTGCGGAAATGTGTGTCATTCAGTTAGATTTGAGCTTGTTCGTGTTCTTATATATTCTATGTGTTATTCTTCTATGCTACGAGAGGTTGTGATCTGTTGGCTAATTATACACTAGATGTGTTTCTGTCTGGGCCTTGTAGCGAAATTCGAGAGAGATGGTTATTGGGGTGTGGAATGGTTGATTGCACCTTGGTTATGGTCTTTCCTGTTTGTGGTATATGGTGTTATTACATTCTCCATGGTTATGGTCATGCACTTCGTGTACCTGATGTCGAATTACGTGTAGTTATTGATTTTGAGCATTGTGGCTTGAGGTATTTCATACGGGCCAGTGTTTAGATGGGTTCAGGCACTACAGCGTGGTTACATTGGGATATGATTCATTGTAATAGATTCCTGTGTTTTGGTTCTACTATGTGTGATGGGTTCGCAGCATTGCGTTTGTGGTGGTACTTGTTGAGCTTGCAGGGCAGTTCTCTCATTGAATCATTTTCCACGTTTGAATATATTTGAATTGTTACGTATTGGTGCACAGATTGCACGGTTGTGGATTTAGGTTGTATTGGTGTGGCATGTCAATAGGATAGTTTTGTTTGATGAGATAAGGTCAATGGACATAGAATGGATACTATCAGATTTGATTACGGTATGTTTGGAAGAATAATATAGGAAGTCAACTTAGGATTTGGCTTTGGTACTTATCGGAGGAGAGAGAGCTCCATGACTTGTTGATCTGATGTGTGGTTATGAGTTTCTGCGTGTTTCTTTCATCAATGGCAGTGTACGAAGGTTTTGAACGAGGTTTTATTTTATATGAGGTTTACTACCGGGTTTGTGTTGAGCAGCTACTGTGATTGGGAATTATTGCTACGAGTGTGTGAGTTGTGTGGTATATCATGTGATTACATCTTGGGTTATGGATATGACTTGATACAGCTTTTTAGACTTATACTGCGTGTAGGTGCGAGATGGGGTCTTGTAAGGAATTTTGGGTGTTAGAAATTGGGTTCTAGGGCTTATGGACTAAGGTTAAAGTAATAATCTTCAGTTATGTTGTGTTGCCAGGCTTACATGGATTGGGGTGACGTGAGATCACCCCCGGGTATGTGCATTATAAGGTTACACGGCAATTTGATGGCTTTGGAACGACTCTTGGCACGTTCGAGGATGAATGTATGTTTAAGTGGGGGAGAATGTAACGACCCAGCTGGTCATTTTGAGCATTTGCATTCCGTTCAGCTATTTGAAGTCTTGATTAGCTCTGTATGATGTTTTATGACTTGCATGAATCGTCGGTTTTGGTTTTTAGGTAATTCAGGATTGATTTAGAAGAATGATTCTCAGCTAGGAAGCTTTAAGTTGGAATTGTTGACCAAGTTTGACTTTTTAGTATTTGACCTCGGATCGTAGATTTCATGGTTCTGTTAGGTCCAGATGGTGATTTTCGACTTGGACGAAAGTTGGCAATTTAAAGGTTTAGAATGTTCATAAGTTTGATTGGGAGTTGATTTGATGATATCGGGTCCATATTGTGATTCCGGGAATTGAAATAGCTTCGTTATGTCATTTGGGACTTGTGTGTAGAATTTTAGGTCATTCCGGGTTGATTTGATATGGTTCGGCATGAGTTTTGGAAGTTGAAAGTTCAAAAGTTCATTAAATTCGATTTAAGGCGCGATTTGTGGTTTTGAAGTTTTTATGTGTGATTTGAGGCCTCGAGTAGGTCCTTGTTATGTTTTGAGACTTGTTGTCATATTTGGATGGGGTCCCAAGGGGCTCGGGTGAATTTCGGATCATTTCCATGCTCTTTGGCATTGCAGATTTCTTGTGTTTTAGACCTTCTATGCTATCGCGAAGATTGGGTCGCGATCGCGTAGTGTTACTGCGTTCGCGTACCTTTGTGAGTCCTGAGCATCGTGTTCGTTTTCGTCAGCTCGCGTTCACATAGAGTTAAGTTGTGAAGCTGGGAGCTGGAGATTTCTTCTTCACGTTCTCATTGGCCTTGTCGCGATCGCGTAGTGCGGGTGCATGTGGTCATCGCATTTGCATGGGAAGTTTCGCGAATGCGTAGTGTATTTTTGGAGGCTATCGAGTGTTTTCTTCGTGATCATGAAGGATGTCCCGCGATCGCGAAGGGTACGCCCGTCCAATGAATTATAAGAACTCTATTTCTAAGGTTTCAGACACTTTAGCATATTTTGAGCTATGGAGCTCGGATTTAGGTAATATTTTAGGCAATTTTTACCACATGGATTGTGGTAAATATTTTATACTCGGTTTTGATTATATTTCATGAATTCATATTCATTTTTGGCATTTGATTGATGATTTCAAAAGAGTAATTGGGGGGTTTGTCTAAAATTTCATAAAGTGAATTTTCGAGTTTTGAGCATCTATTCGGAGTCGGATTTGAGTGAAACTAGTATGGTTAGACTCGTAATTGAATGAGTTATCAAATTTTATTATTTTTTTTGGGTTTCGAGATGCGAGCCCGTGTGACTTTTAGGTTGACTTTGGGCTTTTGATTAAAGATTTAACTTTTATCGATTGGGTTTGTTTCCTTTGGCATTATTTGAAGTTCTTGAGTTGCTTTTGGCTAGTTTCAAGTCGTTCGGAGGTTGGTACATGCGGGATGGCGTTCCTAGAGTATTGTTTGGCTTGATCGGTATTGGATTCAACTTGTTCGAGGTAAGTAATACTTCTAAACTTGGTATTGAAGGTATAAACCCTGAATATACGTGTTATGTGTTTGGTGTTGAGGTGACGCACATGCTAGGTGACGGGAGTGTGGGCGTGTACCATGTGAATTATGACTCGGTTAATTTTGTGGTACTATGTAGTTATCTATCTTGTTTCTATTTATGAGATTCATATGTGTTAGAGTAATTGAGGTGTGATCCATGTTAGAAATCATGTTTAGGCCATGTACTTATTCTGTTGGGACCCACTGAGGTCATTTATGATGTTGAGTTATTTGCTTAAATTGCAATTACATACTCAGTCATATTCATTCATTTGTATATCAAATCTCAGTATCTGTTATCATTTGTTGTCACATTATGTTGTCATTGTTTTTGGCTTATTGGCATGAGATTTGTGAGCCTGAGAGACTGAGAGATTGATGACTGAGTGAGGCCGAGGACCTGATTGTGAGTGATATTTATGGGATCGGGCTGCACGCTACAGCAGGCTTTATTGATTCATAATAGGATCGGGTTGCACGCCGCAGCATGCCATGATTGGCTTATATTAGCGCTTGGGCAGGATCTGCCCCTCCGGAGTCTGACATACCAGCAGTGAGCATAGGTACCTATGAGTGCGAGTGATTGAGAGTGTTGAGTGATTGGGAGGTGCTGAGTGATTGAGAGTGTTGAGTGATTGGGAGGTGCTAAGTGATTGAGTGTGCTGAGTGAGATTGAATACTCCGAGAGCATGAGCACATGAGTTTATCACTGTGGTGCATTACATTTGACATGCATACTTGGCATGTAGGCATAGAGATGCATTTCCTCATGCTATACAGTATTGTGACATTTATGACTTCACATGCACATTGACATGTAGTCATAGAGATGTACTTTCTCATGCTATCTCATAATGAAACATCTTACATGTTGTTGAAAGTTTTGGGGGGAAATCACAGCTTTTCTGACATACTCACATTTTGGTGACTTCGGTGAAAGATTTGGGTTTTACTGCTATACCTGAAAAGCATGCTTATTTTTCGTAACTATGAACGAGCTGAACATCATATCTTTGAGTATTACTTGTACTGTTTTCATTATATTGTTACGAGTTGTTCTTGGTTGTTGGTGTTAGACTCTGACCGTTATCCAACTCGTCATTACTTTCAACATAAGGTTAGGTTTGTTACTTATTGAGTACATGGGGTCGATTGTACTCATACTATACTTCTTCACCTTGCGTGCAGATTTTGGAGCTGATGTTGCTGTGTATGGCGGGAGCTGGCATTGAAGATGTACCTGCGCTCCGGCTATAGCTGCCTCTTGGTCATGGTAGCTTTAGATTTATAAAAATCTATTTATGTACATTTCAAACAGATGATATATTTTAAACTCTAAATCTTAGAAGTTTATGATTTGTACTACCAATCCTTGGAATTTTTGTATAAAAGTTCAGTTATTTCATCATTTATTTTTTCTGTAAATCTTATTTGAGTTGGGTTGTTGCTAATTGGCTTACCTAACGGGTTGGGTTAGGTGACATCACGACTAGTTAAATTTTTAGTCGTGACACTCTCTCTCGCTCTCATAGTTTAGGGAAGATTATTGCAAATTATGTACAAAATTCGGTGAGGAATAATCTTGTTCCTTTTGCTTTTTGATCCCACCAGAGATTATGTTTCCCCCGAAGAATCCTGATAATTTTTTACAATTCTCCTCTTCCTCATGAATTTTCACATCTTTTAACTACCCTAATACGTTTTTGAATTTGAACATCCAATTTTTAAAGATCACATATTAACTGGCGGTGGTTGTCACTGGTCCATTCCCTTCAGTGCGATTACAATTATTCTCTAAATCACACGAGAAGCATATAAAATTGTTTCCCAATTTTAGTGCATTTTGCAGTTCCCTTCTGCACAATGTCTACCTGTGTGTATATCACATTATATATTATGATATACAACCGATACAATCCCTTTTCTACCCTAAAATTGGCATTGGCTAGAACATTTATATACAAAGAAGGAAAATAAATCTAATACACATTTTGATATACAAAAAAATAAATAAATATTTTTTGATAGACATTTTGATATACATAAAGAAGAAAAATAAAGTTGCGATACATATTTTGATATACACATTATTTGATGTATTATACACTGGATATATAAATAATACAATTATATTTTTATTATACATTGGGTATAGAGATAATAATAAATTATAGATAAATATAATTATAATTTTATATTTTAGATATACATATAAGAAAAAAAATTGATATACATTTTAATATGCACAAACAAGAAAATAAAATTATGATATACATTTTGATATACCTATTATTGTTGTGATATATATTTATTGGCCACCTAATATTAATAAATGAAAAATAAGTTAATTCTAGTCAATTAGTAGGCTGAGTTATCACACGCGACAAAGTTCCTTGAAAAGAACCGATAATTTATGGGCCTAGAGAAGCTAGCTTTCGGCCTATGGCCTCTAGGGCCACAACTGAAGGGGAAATGCACAGTTAGCCACTAATAAGACATGTATTTATTTTTAAGTCATTGTTTAAAATATTTTTAGCTTTTAGTCACTGCTTTAATAAACTTTACCCGCCCGGATGAAAATACCCTTCTGCTCATAAAGTTCAGGACCAAGTGTCCTTAACTTATGAGCTTGTTACTGCAAGTTCAGGACTAGTTGTCCTTAATTTATGAGCTTGTAAGTCTAAGTTTAGGACTACTTGTCCTTAACTTTTGAACTTGTAACTTTAAGTTCAGGACTACATGTCCTTAACTTTTGAACTTGGAACTCGAAATTCAGGACTACCTGTCCTTAATTTTTGTGCTTGTAACTCTAAGTTAAGGACTACTTGTCCTTAATTTTTGTGCTTGTAACTCTAAATTAAGGATCAAGTTTTCTTAATTTTTGAACTTCCAACTCTAAGTTCAAGACCAAGTGTCCTTAACTTATGAGCATGTTACTGTAAGTTCGGGACTAGTTGTCCTTACCTTATGAGCTTGTTACTGTAAGTTCAGGACTAGTTGTCCTTAATTTATGAGCTTGTAAGTCTAAGTTTAGGACTACTTGTCCTTAACTTTTGAACTTGTAACTCTAAGTTCAGGACTACATGTCCTTAACTTTTGAACTTGGAACTCGAAGTTCAGGACTACCTGTCCTTAATTTCTGTGCTTGTAGCTCTAAGTTAAGGACTGTCTATCCTTAATTTTTGTGCTTGTAACTCTGAGTTAAGGACCAAGTATCCTTAATTTTAGAACTTCCAACTCTAAGTTCAGGACCAATTGTCCTTGACACATCTAACTCCGCAATCTCAATTTGTACCTCCAAATTCCAATGGTATAAGTTTCTCTATTGGTATACCTGTTTGACTAAGGTAAAACGGCAACCAGTACAAAAATATGTATGCTACCAACTTTGAGAAGAAAAGACACAGTGCAAATGGAATCACTCCTGGTATTAGACAAGCATCAAGAAGATCAACACTTCTCATATTTCCTGAACTATGCTGACGGACATTGTCATGTCCATTTTCAACCACATTTTCTTTCATTGTCCTTAATCGAGAGAGAAGCGAGGGTTTGGGAAGAAAAGAAAGGGAAGAAAGGGTAAAAATATCTTTTCATATTAATTTTAATAGAGTAGTGGCTATTTTTGCTCAACATTAGAATTGCTGGATAAAAAATAAATATCACCTTAAATAGTGGCTACCCCACGCCATTTTTACCCAACTGAATGCATCTATATTTGGGGGGTGGGGGTGGGGGTTTAATGTTGGTTGTGGCCTATGAAAAATAAGCTTGAGTTGGTGAACTTGTATTGTTATCCGGGGATTCAAAGTAGGCGTGTGGACATAAAAATTATAAATTTTGAAAAAAAAAATATTTGGAGTTAAGTTTAAAAATAGTATTTGGAATTTGAAATTATGTTTCGACATGCATTTTACTTGAAAAAATATAGTAGTTTTGTGAGTGGGAAAAAAGAAATTTGAAATTTTAAAAAAAATGGTGAAACCCACTTTTTGATTTTTGAAAAACTCATTTTCAAAACAATTCTAAAAACTTGCAAAATTTTATAGACAAATACATTTTTGAACAAAAATTTTGAAAAACAAAAAGAAAGAAAAAGAATTATGGACAAACGGGGCCTTAATATTTTACTAATGGCTTTGTTAAATAAGCCCCTTATTTAGCCTAATGTGATCTTTAACTGTACGAATAAAGGTTAAGGGTTAGGTAGTCGAGCGTTGACCTTATTTGTCACAATAGCTTTGATACACCATGTCACGATCCAAAATCCCTCCGAAGAAGTCGCGATGGCACCTAGTCTCTAAGACTAGGTAAATCTATGACTTAATGAAATAATGATAGAATTTAACCAAAACAACTATTAAACATGAACTATATATTTCTATATAAAGCCAACGATCCTGACATGATATAATATCCCAAAACCGGTAGTACAAGTCATAAGCTCTACTGAGTTCACTAGAAAATTTCTAAGTACATCTGTTCCGGAATAGAAATAAACTGTACAAAATAAATTTTAGAAGGTAACTCCGAGGCCTGCGAATATGACGACAAGTATACCTTGAAGTCTCTACAGCAATATCTGATAAGCTATCTAATGATCAACAAACTCCGAAGTACCTGGAACTGCACAAAAATGTGCAGAAAGCGTAGCATGAGTACACCACAGCAGTACCCTGTAAGTATCAAAATTAACCTCAGTGGAGTAGTGACGAACAACAGTAAAGACACCTACTAGATATAATAATCCGAACAAGTATAAATGTGAAACTAACAAGGAACAATATCAATATAAAGCTAAACATGGTAAAACGATAACAGTACTTGTAATAGAAAACTAGAAGCAATAATTATCAACAAGGAACAAACAGTTAATAACGGTGTAGAGTAAGCTGAATACAGTCAAATGTACAAATATCAATAATAACAATAACACGGGCAACTCACGTGCGAACATCCCGACAATCTTCTCAACAATATCATGTGTTCCAAAACATAACAACACAATATAACAACTCGCATCACATGTGCCCGTATGACACAGTGTTTCCTCAAAACAACTCCAGTAACACAACCGCACATAGCCTTCGGGTCAACAACACTGAGTGCAACAACAACAACAATAACACGAGAGTATGACAAATAAATCAACATAAGAATTACAAAACACAAAGGAATAGAAGAACGGGCTCACAATGAAAGACATGACAAGTAATAATGGTTTCAACAAGAATAACTCAACAATGAGAGAGATAGTGTGTAACAATAATTCCAAATAAGAATGACCCAACGATGAGAGATATAACATGTAACAATGATTATAAATAAGTACAACTCAACGATAAGAGAAAAAACATGTAACAATGACTTCAAATAAGTACAATTCAACAATAAGAGAAATAACATGTAACAATTATTCGAAATAAGTACATCTCAACGATAATAGGGATAACATGTAACAATGATTTCAAATAAAGATAAGTCGACAACGGAAGAGACACATGGCAATAAAAGAGGCAACAACTTCAATTAAGGCATATAAGAGTATATTTGGCAACAAGGGTAGAACATGAATCAATCAACTTCGAATAAAACACGTAAGGGTAAATTTAGTAATGGAGAATTTAACATGATAAGACAACTTCATTATAATATACATAAGAACCTAAGAGTCTAAGCCGGTCAAACTTCTACATACAAGCCGTGCACACACTCGTCACATCGTGTACACGTGTTTCACGTAGTTCAAATAGTACAAACAAACCAATCCCTACGGGGTTGTTCCCCCACATAATGTTAGACAAGATACTTACCTCAAAAGCCCTCAATCAATTATCAAAAATAGCTTTTCCTTTACAATTCACCTCCGCCTGGCACAAATCTAACCAAAATTGACTTAATAACATCAAATAATGTAAGAGAAATCAATTCCAATAATTAAAGCTATGATCTTTACACAATTGTTCAAAAGTAAACAAAAGTCAACTCCAGGCTCGTCCGATCAAAATCCGGGTCCAATGGTAAATTCCGACTACCCATGACTCCACGAGTTCATATATGTGATTAGTTTCAAAATCTGAGTCCAAATCGATTCTCAAAACTCAAATTCTTATTTTTCAAAAACTTGACAAAGTTTCACAAATTTTCACTTTGATTCACATGATTTTGATATTAAAATCTAAGATATATTGATAGAATATGATCATAAATAGATTAGAATCACTCAGTCGAAGTTTGTAGATGAAAATCCTTCTTCAAAATCGCCTCCTACCGAGTCTAGGGTTCCAAAACATGAAAATGAGACCAAAATTCTGTCCCTCAACTCTTATGTCCAGTCATAGATGTCGCAATTGCGACCTGGAGTTCGTAAATGCGAACAACGCAAATGCGAAGAAACCATCGCAAAAGTAAAGTCCCTCACACCTCTGCTATAGTCGCAAATGCGAACCTAAGACACTTCGCAAAATCAATCAGGATGATCGCAAATGCGAATCAAGTTTACCTAGCCCCCATCGCAATTGCGAACCCTTCGTTCACAAGTGAGAACCTAGTAGATTACAGTTAACATCGCAATTGCGATCCAAAACTCGCAAATGCGAGACCTGAGGCATCTGTGCAAAAACCAGCAGAACTCAAACTTTATCAAACACTCTGCAACGCGTCCAAAACTCACCCAAGCCCTCAGGGCTTCAAACCAAACATCAACACAAGTCTAAAAATATAACACGAACTCACTCACATGATAAAATCATCAAAATAACATATGAAATCATGCATCGGACCTCAAAACACATGAATTCAACATGAAACTCAAGAACTTCTAAAAACACAACCGCGCGTCTGATTCCTATCAAATCAACTCGGAATGACGCCAAACTTTACAGGCAAGTTCCAAATGACAAAATAAACTTATTCCAAATCCCGAAACAGAAATCCAAATATGATATCTAATAAGTCAACTTTATCAAAATTCAAAACCTTTAAATTGCCAACTTTCGGCAAAATAACACAAATCAACCTACGGACCTCCGAATTCGATTTCGGACATATGCCCAAGTTCAAAATCACGATACGAATCCATCGGAGCCATCAAAACACCATTCCGGGGTCGTTTCCACAAAAGTCAAACCTCGGTCAATATTTTCAAATTAAGCTTCTAAAGTGAGAACCACTCGTCCAAATTTATTTTAAACCATCCAAAAATCAAATCCGAGCATGAACGCAAGTCATAATACACAATATGAAGCAACTAAAGACCTTGAATCATTGAATGGAACCTTAACGCTCAAAACGACCGATCGGGTTGTTACACACCACTTGGTATTTTGTGTTTTTTTTGTATCCCTGGACTTCTGTTACTACTTGTTATTGTCTTTATTTCAGTTTTCTAATTGCATTACCTATTGCTAGTTTTGTATTTTCATTTCGGTTGCAGATCGGTTTGTTTGTTATCCCCCCCCCTCTTTTTCCTTTTTGAGCCGAGGGTCTCTGCCTTCTTAAAGGCAGGGGTAAGGTCTGCGTACGCTCTACCCTCCCTAGACCTCACTTGTGGGGTTATACTGAGTTGTTATTGTTGTTGGTGTTGTTGTTAGTTGTTGATCTTTAACTATGCAAGAGTCATATTACGAGTGAAAATCATTTACACTCCCAAACGTTGCGTTAAAAATCAAACTCCATCAACTTTGAACAATAGTCATTCTTCCCCTTTTATCCTACACAATACCTTTTTTGCCCTTGAATTTTTAATTTCTTCCTTTATGTAATACTTTTTTATTATATGATATATTCTTTATGGTTTTAGCTATAATTTAAATTTCTGTTATACATATTATAAATTGTCATTTAAGTTCATTAAAATTATAAGTAGAATATTCCTTTTATAAATATTATAAATTTACTGTTATCTTTATAATTGTTATTTTAATGTAATACATATTAACTATATATTTAAGTTATATTTTCTCGGTGGAGGAGCGAGAAATTCATATAAGAGGATTGAAAAAATCCATAAAATATCATTTTTAGGATCGGAACTTGTGACTTAGGAGAGCTTTCGAATCTCTATACCACTTCAGTATCTTCTTATGTCAAAGGGATTTAAAATTTGATATACAACTAAAAACTTTACTTTTGTCCTATTTATGCAGTCTAATTTTCTAGCGCGAGAATTCAATTGAATCATCTTACCTCCTTCGCCCATTAACTTTCTCTCTTATTCTCTATTGTAGATATATATTTTTGGATTTTTATTACCATTAATGAACTAATTTATAAATTTATATTTTAGAATTCATTTATTATAAAGTATAACATAATTTAAATTAAAGATAAAATCATAAAAAATATCATAGAATAAAAAAGTATTATATAGAGGGGGGAATTAAAACATTAAAGGCAAAATAAGTATTTTGCAGGATAAATGAATAAAAATGACTATTGTTCAAAGTTGAAGAGGGAGTTTGATTTTTAAAGAGTTAGGGTGTGTAAATAATTTTCACGTGTCATATTACCCCTGAACTCGTTTGAAACGCATCATGGAGCCCCTTATTATAGCACCAGATGCCACATAGAGCGTATTACGCTCTCTTAAGGGGAGTGGGATGGGATAAAAATACTTCATTTAATGTTTAGCATTTCTTTCATTTTTCTTTTTACCTTTTTCATTCTTTTCTTTTTCGTTTTTTGTTTTGTTTCTCTTCAATGTATTTCTTTTTCCCCTGCTAATTTCAAGTCCGGCAACCAGAAAATAAGTTCGGCCACTGGAAAATTCATCGTCGACGTAAACAACCACCACAATTCTTTTTTAATTCTTTTAATTTTTTTTCTTTAGCTTATTTCTACTACACATTATTTCACTGGAAAATTCCATAGCTTTAGCCGGAAATAATTTGCTCTGATAACTTTTCTTACTATCTCCATCTTCAAGTTTTCTTTTTTTTCTTTCCTATATCAGATTTTGACCCATATCTATTTTTTCTCTACCCATTACTCTTTCCAAGGTACCATTTTAGCCGAATTGTTTTACTCCAACGACTCCTCATGTCCTACAAATTTCTTTTCTTTTCTTTATTTTTGTTGTGCCTTTCTTCCATAGAAAATGAATTCAGGAAAGAAAGACAAAAAAAAACGCATCAAGGTTAAGGGACTACGGGAAGGGCCCCAAAGGTGGTGAACGATGGAGGGGTCTTACAGGAAACGAAAAAGGAAAAGGATGGGGAGGAAAAATGATATCTTTTTGGTTTAATTCTTTAGGGGGTTATACTAAAAATATAAAGCCTTTTTTTCCTTTTATTTTTTCATTTTTTTGACAATATGACACATAGCAAATCTTAATTGATACATAGTGTGATGACCCGATAGGTCATATTATATTTTAAAACCTAATTCTACATTTTGAGGTCTCAAAAACTTCATAGTAACCTTCCTCGATTTGCGTACATAATCCGAATATTGGCCCGGAAGGCTTATATATTAAAAACTAATAAAAATAAGAAATATTTGCCTAAAAACTTCAATTGAGTTGACTTCGATCAATATTTTTGGTAAACGGGTCCAGATCCGACGGTCCCGGTGGGTCCGTATCGAAATATAGGATCTGGGCGTATCCTCGGAATCGAATTCGAAGGTTCCTAACTCGAGTTATGAATTTTTTATGAAAATTAAAAGTCTGAAAATATAATGGTTTTTAAGAATTGGTTGATGCTTGGCCTTGTTGATACCGGATCCGTATTTTAGTTTCGGAGCCTGGTATAGGTCCAATATAATATTTATGACTTATCTGTGAAATTTGGTGAGAAACGGAGTTGGTTTGACATGATTCGGACGTCCAGTTGTGAAAATAGGAATTTTAAAGTGTTCTTGAGAATTTCATTTGATTTGGTGCTAAATTCATAGTTGTAGGTGTTATTTTGGTGATTTGATCGCACAAGCAAGTTCGTATGATGTTTTTAGACCTTTGTGCATATTTGACTTGGATCCACGAGGGCTCGGGTGAGTTTCAGATAGGAAAAATATAGTTTCTGCAGTTTCAATGCCTTCTAGTTTCCTTCTTCGCGTTCGCGAAGGCACTCTCGCGAACGCGTAATAGAAATTGGGCTGGCTGAATTTTGATTCTTCGCGAATGTGAAGGCTGGATCGCGAACGCGGAGCAATGGGGAGTTTACCCTTCGCGAACGCGACCAACTCAACGCGAACGCATAGTGATAGGGACATGGGGGAGGGGTCAGTCACTCTTCATCGCGAACGCAAAGGCCAGGGGGCGTAACCTTCGCGAACGCGATAGGAGTTTCGCGATCGGGTAAGCTTGGAAAGCTTTGCTCTTCGCGAACGCGATGAACATTATCGCCCAGCTATTAAGCAGTCACGTTACGGGACTTAAGCCATTCTTTCACATTTTCAAAAGATAGACGGCCTAGAGACGATTTTCAAAAGACATTTTCTTCCCCAAAGTGTTGGTAAGTGGTTCTAAACCACATTCTTTCAATTATCCATTATATTTTATAAATTTTCAATATAAAATCTAGAGTTTCATGGTAGAGTTGGGGGTATTGGGTAGAAACTAGGGATTTGGAAAAAAATGGGGATTTAGACCTCAAATTGAGGTCGTATTCCAAAACCAATTATATATCCGGGCTCGGGGGTGAATGGGTAAATGAATTTTGGTCCGAATCTCAGGTTTTGACCAAGCGGGCCCGGCGTCGATTTATGACTTTTTGGGGGAAAGTTTGGGAAATCTAAATTTATGCAATGTAATTTATTCCTTTAGCAATATTTGATATTATTAAGTCATTTTTAATAAATACGAGTAGTTTGGAGGTGGATTCTAGAGAAAAAATTGTGATTGAGTATTGAGTGGCCTTTAGTGCGAGGTAAGTATCGTGGTTAATCTTGACTTGAGGGATTAGGCATTATTCGCTTATTTGCTACGTGTTTGTATGTTGAGTACAACGTATAGGTGAGGTGATGAGTACCTATGCGTTGTTGTCGAGTCATAACATGCGAGTGAGTCTTATTATTGTAATCGTGGTATTCCTTGATCATATTGTTCATGATTAGACTAGCTATTCGTTATATTGAACAACGCTTATTATGTTTCACAGAAATTGGTATTGATTGGATATTGACTCAAAGTTGAGGTTAGTAACGTGGAATTGAATGTTGAAGTAAAACCTGTTCTTGATATTTCTATATCCCTGATGTTATTGTTCATTGTCTTGGTGAGGGAAAGTGTTAAAGCACGAAGAGTGATGCCGTGCAATGTTTTGTGAGTGAGTGATAATGCACGAAGGGTGATGTCGTGCCATGTTATGAGAGAGAGTTAATGCACGAAGGGTTATGCCGTGCTGTTTCTATTGTTTCTTATGGTGAGGTTGAGAGTAAAAGCACGAAGGGTGATGCAGTGCACTTTTCTTTACTGTGTTTACTTTTTTCTTTCTATTAAAGATATATCTATTGATCATTTTCTCATTCCTGTTGTGATTCCTTGCCAGGTAATCCCCTCAGCATGTCCCATTCCCAATATTTCTTGCCTTGCTTCTTTAGTTGTTGTTATTGTTGTATATATTGATATATATATTGCACGGGTTTAATTGTAGGTGTCTTGTCCTAGCTAAATCTTAGTAGTTCGTGGATTGTGACACCAGTTTCTGGATAGTTGTGTATAAGCATTAAAGTTGTTATGGATTTCCGCGCTTTGTTTCATTTTACCTTGTTATAGCTTATTTACTGTTAAATATTGAAATGTACAAGAATTTGGCTTAATCATCTCTATTGTTGGCTTGCCTAGCAAGTGAAATGTTAGGCGCTATCACGGTCCAAACGGTGAGAATTCTAGATCGTGACAAGTTGGTATCAGAGCACTAGGTTGCCTAGGTCTCACGATTAACGATCGAGCTTAGTAGAGTCTGGAGGATTGGTACGGAGATGTCTGTGCTTATCTTCCAGAGGCTATGAAGTTTAGGAACAAATTTCACTTCTATTCTTCTCTGTCGTGCGATTTTGTTTTGTCAATACTGATTGAACTCTTCTACTCTTATTCTCTCGCAGATGGCGAGAACACGTACCGTTTCCTCAGCTAAGCAGCAGCCAGAACCCCCAGTGACAGCTCCTACGAGGGACAGAGGTCGAGGCCATGCCAGAGGCCGAGGAAGGGGAAGGGCTCATCCTAGAGCTCATGTAGCAGTACCAGCAGTGGAGCCTCAGGTAGAGTTGGGCGAGGAGGTTCCAGCATAGACTGTTCCTGCCGGACCAACTCAGGTTCCGGAGGGGTTCATTGCCACCCCAGTACTTCAGGACGCTTTGGTCTGTTTGGTGGGCCTTATGGAGAGTGTGGCCCAGACTAGCGCATTTCCCATGGCACCAGCCATCTCTCAGGCTGGAGGAGGAGCCCAAACTCCCACTATTCCCGCTCCGGAGCAGATAGCTCCCTAGTATCAGGCTCCAGTAGCTCAGCCAGTCAGAGTAGTTCAGCCGGTTGTTGCGGCACAGGCCGAAGATGGGTCACCTATGTCTTCTGAGGCTTTATCGAGATTGGACAAGTTCACCAAGCTCTTTCCAGTTTACTTCAGTGGTGCTCCTTCAGAGGATCCCTAGGAGTATCCCGACATCTGTCACGAGGTTCTACGGAACATGGGTATAGTGGAGACCAACAAGGTCGATTTTGCTGCATTTCAGATGAATGGTTCCGCCAAGAAATGGTCGAGAGATTATCTGTTGACCAGACCAGTTGGGTCGCCTGCTCTTACTTGGGACCCATTTTATTAACTCTTCCTAGAGAAGTTTCTCCCTATCACATTGAGAGATGAGCATCACCGTCAGTTCGAGCATCTTCAGCAGGGCAGTATGAGACCCATTTTATGGATTTGGCCTGTCATGCTCTTATTCTACTTCCTACCGAGAGAGAGAGAGGGTGGGGAGGTTTATTGATGGACTTGCTCAGCCTATCAGATTGTAGATTGCTAAGGAGACTAGGAGTGAGATTTCTTTTCAAGCGGCTGCCAATGTTGTTAGGCGAATCGAGATGGTTTTAGCTCATGGGAGTGGTCAGGGGTCTGACAAGAGGCCTCGTCACTCCGGTGGATTCAGTGGAGCCTCATCTGGAGGCCGGGGTACTTATGGTAAAGGCCATCCTCCCAGGCCCTCAGATGCATTATTCTGACCAGCTAGCCTACAGTGCACCACCAACCCCTATTAGTGCACCTCCACTCCAGAGTTTTCAGGGTGGTTACTCAGGTCGACATGGTCAGTTTCACAGCCAGCATTCACAGCAGCCGAGGTTTTGCTATACTTGTGGTGATCCGAGGAATATTGCTAGATTTTGCCCTCGGACATCGGGAAGCTCACAACATCAGGGTTCTCGTGCCATGGTTCCGCCACCAGTTGCTACACCACCTGCTCAGCCATCCAGAGGCAGGGGTCAGGCAGCTAAAGGTAGGGGCCAGACTGTTAGAGGTGGAGGTCAGGCCGTTAGAGGTGGAGACCAGCCAGCTAGAGGTCGTCCTAGGGATGTAGTTCAAGGTGGTGGGGCCCAGCCTCGGTGTTATGAATTTTCAGCCAGGCCTGAGGCTGAGTCATCTGACGTTGTTATCACAGGTATTGTTTCAATTTGCAGTAGAGATGCTTCAGTTCTATTTGATCCGGAGTCTACTTACTCCTATGTGTCATCCTATTTTGCTTCATATTTGGTTGTGCCTCGTGATTCTTTGAGTGCTTATGTGTATGTGTCCACACCAGTGGGAGATGCTATTATTGTAGATCGTGTTTATCGTTCATGAGTGGTCACCATTGGGAACCTTGAGACTCGTGTAGATCTTCTACTTCTCGATGTGGTTGATTTTGATGTCATTCTGGGTATGGATTGGCTATCACCTTATTATACTGTATTGGATTGTCACACCAAGACAGTGACCTTAGCCTTGTCGGGGTTTCCTCGATTAGAGTGGAGAGGGACTCCTGTCCATTCTACCAGTAGGGCTATCTCTTATGTGAAGGCTCGGCATATGGTCGAGAAGGGGTGTCTAGCTTATTTGGCTTATGTCCGCGATTCTAGTGCGGAGTTTCCTTCCATGGATTTAGTGCCAGTAGTTCGTGAGTTTCCAGAGGTGTTTTCTACAGATCTGTCGGGGATGCCACCCGACAGGGATATTGATTTTTGTATTGATTTGGCTCCGGGCACTCAGTCCATTTCCATTCCGCCATACCACATGGCCCCGTTAGAGTTGAAAGAATTGAAGGAACAGTTGCAAGATTTGCTTGATAAGGGCTTCATTAGACCTAGTGTCTCGCCTTGGGGTGCACTTATGTTGTTTATGAAGAAGAAGTATGGATCGATGAGGATGTGCATAGATTACCGGCAGTTGAACAAAGTCACCATCAAGAACAAGTATCCATTTTCGAGGATTGATGACTTATTTGATCAGCTACAGGGTGCCAAGGTGTTTTCAAAGATTGATTTGAGATCTGGCTACCATCAGTTGAGGATTAGGGCATCTAATATCTCTAAGACAGCTTTTCAGACTCGGTACGGGCATAATAAGTTTTTGGTGATGTCCTTTGGGTTGACAAGTGCCCCAGCAACATTCATGGATTTGATAAACCGAGTGTTCAAACCTTATTCATACTCCTTTGTGATGGTGTTTATTGATGATATCTTGATCTACTCCCGCAATCGAGAGGAGCATGAGCAGCATCTCAGGATTGTGCTTCAGACTCTGAGAGACAACTAGTTGTACGCTAAGTTTTCAAAATGTGAGTTTTGGTTGAGTTCAACTGCTTTCTTGGGTCACGTTGTATCAGTAGATGGTATTCAGGTGGATCCTAAGAAGATTGAGGCAGTTCAGAACTGGCCTACACCTACTTCAACCACGGAGATCCGTAGTTTCTTGGGTTTGGCGGGTTACTACCGTCGGTTTGTAGAGGGGTTCTCATCTATAACAACCCCGTTGACCAGGTTGACCTAGAAGGGTGCCCCGTTCAGATGGTCAGATGAGTGTGAGGCGAGCTTTCAGAAACTCAAGATAGCTTTGACTACGACATCGGTATTGGTGTTACCCTCAGGTTTAGGATCTTATACAATATATTATGATGCATCTCGTATTGGTCTAGGTGCGGTATTGATACAGGGTGGCAAGGTTATTGCATATGCTTCGCGACAGCTGAAGGTTCACGAGAAGAATTACCCTGTTCATGATCTAGAGCTGGCAGCCATTGTTCATGCGCTGAAGATTTGGAGGCACTATCTTTACAGCGTTCCATGTGAGGTATTCACTGATCATCGGAGCTTGCAGTATTTCTTCAAGCAGAAGGAGCTCAATTTGAGGCAGAGGAGGTGGTTGGAGCTATTGAAAGACTATGATATCACCATATTGTATCATCCTGGGAAGGCTAATGTGGTGGCTGACGCTTTGAGTTGAGAGTCAGCTAGTATAGGTAGCCTTGCATATATTCCAGTTGGTGAGACACCGCTTGCATTGGATGTTCAGGCCTTGGCCAATCAGTTCTTGAGGTTGGATGTTTCTGAGCCCAACGTATTTTAGCTTGTACAGTTGCTCGATCTTCTTTGTTGGAGCGCATCAGAGATCGGCAGTATGACGACCCTCATTTGCTTGCCCATAGGGACACAGCGCGGCACGGTGGTTCCAAGCAGGTTACTGTTGGAGATGATGGAGTTTTGAGGATGCAGGGTCGTATTTGTGTACCTAATATGGATGGACTTCATGATTTGATTCTTGAGGAGGCCCATAATTCCCGGTATTCCATTCATCCAGGCGCCGCCAAGATATATCAGGATTTGAGGCAACATTATTGGTGGAGGAGAATGAAGAAAGATATAGTTGCATATGTGTCTCACTGTCTAAATTGTCAGCAGGTAAAGTTTGAGTATCAGATACCTGGTGGTTTGCTTCAAAAGTTGGAGATTCCTGAGTGGAAGTAGGAGCGTATCGCTATGGATTTTGTTGTTGGACTCCCACAGACTCAAAGGAAGTTCGATGTCATTTGGGTCATTGTGGACAGGATGACTAAGTTAGCGCACTTCATTCCTTTTGCAGTTTCATATTCTTCAGAGTGGTTGGCCGAGATTTATATCCGCGAGATCATCCGTCTTCATGGTGTGCCCATGTCTATCATATATGACCGAGGTACGCAGTTCACCTCGCACTTCTGGAGGGCAGTACATCGTGAGTTGGGCATGCGGGTTGAGTTGAGCATAACGTTTCATCCCCATACAGACGGACAGTCCGAGCGCACTATTCAGATCTTGGAGGATATGCTCCGTGCATGTGTTATAGACTTCGGAGGATCGTGGGATCAGTTCTTGTCCCTTGTAGAGTTCGGCTACAATAACAGCTACCAGTCGAGCATTCAGATGGCTCCCTATGAGACATTATATGGTAGGCGGTGCCGGTCGCTAGTTGGGTGGTTCGAGCCAGGGGAGGCTCGGTTGTTGGGCACAAACTTAGTACAGGATGCCTTAGATAAGGTTAAGATTATTCAGGATAGTCTAGGCAGAAGAGTTATGTCGACCATAGAGTTCGTTATGTTGCATCCATGGTCGGGGAGAGAGTGTTGCTTCGGGTATCACCCATGAAGGGTGTAATGAGGTTCGGAAAGAAGGGCAAGTTGAGCCCTAGGTATATCAGACCTTTTGAGATTTTGGAGAGAGTGGGAGAGGTGGCTTACAAGTTTGCATTGCCATCAGTTCATCCGGTGTTCCATGTGTCCATGCTTCGAAAGTATCACGGTGATCAGTCCGGTATTGGCCCGGAACCTAATTATGCATTTTGAGGTCTCAAAAACCTCATCTTAGCCTTTCTCGATTTACGTGAGCAGTCCGGTATTGGCCCGGAAGGCTTATATGTTAAAACCTGATAAAAATAAGAATTTTTGCCTAAAACCTTTAGTTGAGTTGACTTCGGTTAAAAATTTTGGTAAACGGGCCCAAATCCATAATTTGACAGCCCCGGTTGGTCGATATCAAAATATGGGACCTGGCGTATGCCCGGAATCGAATTCAGAGGTTCCTAGCTCGAGTTATGAATTTTTTATGATAATTAAAAGTCTGAAAATTTAATGAATTTTAAGAATTGGCTGATGTTTTTCCTTGTTGATACCGGGTCCGTATTTTGGTTTCGGATCCCGGTATAGGTTCAATATAATATTTATGACTTATCTGTGAAATATGGTGAGAAACGGAGTTGGTTTCACATGATTCGGACGTCCGATTGTGAAAATAGGAATTTTAAAGTGTTCTTGAGAATTGTGTTTGATTTGGTACTAAATTCGTAGTTCTAGGTGTTATTTTGGCGATTTGATCGTGCGAGCAAGTTTGTATGTATTTTTAGACCTGTGTGCATGTTTGGTTTGGAGCCCCGAGGGCTCGGGTGAGTTTCGGATAGGCTACGAGATGTTTTGGACTTGGGAAAAATCTAGTTTCAGCAGTTTCAGTGCCTTCTGGTTTCCTTCTTCGCATTCGCGAAAGCACTCTCATGAACGCGTAGTAGAAACTGGGCTGGGTGAATTTTGCTTCTTCGCGAATACGAAGGCTGGGTCGCGAATGCGGAGTGATGGGGACTTTACCCTTCGCGAACGCGACCAACTCAACGTGCACGCGTAGTGATAGGGACCTGGGGGAGGGGGTAAGTCACTTTTCATCGCGAACGCGAGCAAGGACTCGCGAACGCGATGGCCAGAGGGGCATAACCTTCGCGAACGCGATAGGAGTTTCGCGATCGCGTAAGCTTGGCAAGTTTTGCTCTTCGCGAATGGTATAGTGTCCTCGCGAATGCGATGAACATTGTCGCCCAGCTATTAAACAGCCCCATTACGGGACTTAAGCCATTCTTTCACATTTTCAAAGGCTAGACGGCCTAGAGGCGATTTTCCAAAGACATTTTCTTTCCCAAAGTGTTAGTAAGTAGTTCTAAACCATATTCTTTCAATTACCCATTATATTTTATGAATTTTCAACATAAAATCTAGAGTTTCATTGTAGAGTTGGGGGTTTTGGGTAGAAACTAGGGATTTGGGAAAATGGGGATTTAGACTTCAAATTGAGGTCGGAATCCAAAACCAATTATATATCCGGGCTCGGGGTGAATGGGAAAATAGATTTTGGTCCGAACCTCGGATTTTGACCAAGCGTGCCCGGGGTCGATTTTTGACTTTTGGGGGAAAAGTTTGGGAAATCTAAATTTATGCAATGTAATTGATTCCTTTAGCAATATTTGATATTATTGAATTATTTTTGAATAAATACGAGTGGTTTGGAGGTGGATTCTAGAGGAAAAGCTGTAATTGAGTATTGAATGGCCTTCGAAGCGAGGTAAGTATCATGGTTAACTTTGGCTTGAGGGATTAGGCATTATACGCTTATTTGCTACGTGTTTGTATGTTGAGTACAACGTATAGGTGAGGTGACAAGTACCTATGCGTTGTTGTCGAGTCATAACATGCGAGTGAGTCTTATTATTGTAATCGTGGTATTCCTTGATCATATTATTCATGATTAGAATAGTTATTCGTTATGTTGAACAACTCTTATTATGTTTCACGAAAATTATTATTGATTGGGTATTGACTCAAAGTTGAGGGTAGTAACATCGAATTGAATGTTGAAGTAAGACTTGTTCTTGATATTTCTATCTCCTTGTTGTTATTGTTCATTGCCTTGGTGAGGGAGAGTGTTAAAGCACGAAGGGTGGTGCCGTGCAACGTTTTGTGAGTGAGTGATAATGCACGAAGGGTGATGTCGTGCCATGTTATGAGAGAGAGTTAATGCACGAAGGGTGATGTCGTGCCGTTTCTATTGTTTCTTATGGTGAGGTTGAGAGTAAAAGCACGAAGGGTGATGCCGTGAACTTTTCTTTACTGTGTTTACTTGTTTCTTTCTATTAAAGATATATCGATTGATCGTGTTCTCATTCCTGTTGTGATTCCTTGCCATGTAATCCCCTCAGCATGTCCCCTTCCCAATATTTTTTGCCTTGCTTCTTTAGTTGTTGTTATTATTGTATATATTGATATATATTGCATAGGTTTAATTGTAGGTGTCTTGTCCTAGCCTCGTCACTACTTCGCCGAGGTTAGACTCGACACTTACCAGTACATGGGGTCGGTTGTACAGATACTGTACTCTGCACTTTCTGTGCAGATTTTGGTACCAGACCGAGTTGACCCTGAGTCTAGCTGCTGGCTTGATCTGTTTGGAGACTCAAGATAGTCCTATTGGCGTCCGCAGGCCCTGGCGTCCCCTTCTATGCATTTCCTTTACTGTTTCATTTGTATCGAAAACAATTATATTTCCTTAAGACACCTTACTTGTAGCTTCCTTCAAACACCTTACTTGTAGTTAAATCTTAGTAGTTCGTGGATTGTGACACCAGTTTCTGGGTAGTTGTGTATAAGCATTAAAATTATTATGGATTTCCGCACTTTTTGTCTTTTTACCTTGTTATAGCTTGTTTACTGTTTAATTATTGAAATGTATAAGAATTTGGCTTAATAATCTCTATTGTTGGCTTGCCTAGTAAGTGAAATGTTATGCGTCATCACGGTCCTGACGGTGGGAATTCGGGGTCGTGACACATAGTTATCACAGTCTTTTTAAAGTTGGGGGTGATCAAGAAAGAGGCTCTTAATCTATACTATATTAAAAGCACGAAGGCCCTTAGCGAAATGTTGTTCTCCTTTTTTTACCCTTTATGATTAGATTTCACATTAGACAAAATAGTGATTTAATTATTTTGCAAATATTTAGGAATTCTAAATAAAGTAAATTTTGTGCATTATTTCCCTAATATTTAGGAGTTCCAAATCAACTAAAATTGTATATATATTAAATATTCCTTGTTTAAACTTCTATGTGATGAGGCCTAACGTATGCTATAAACATGAAAAAATCTAAACAAAACATTTCCTTTTTTTAGAAAAAGAAAATTTACGGCTTAGAATAGGTAGTAGATTGTTGTTGGCCAATGAAAAGTATCATTTTTATGTCCTAATTTTAGTATAAAAATATTCAAAGCATTTTCAAATATTTTTTTCTATCTATATTTATTTATACCAAAGTAAGAAAAAGAAAAGCTCAAACAATTAATATTCTTTAATTACAATTAGTGCAAAAGAAGTTTAAGCAAATTTATAATTATAGATTATATTTTAGAACATTATTTTATGTATGTTTCATTAGGACTAAGCATGAAAACCTAATCAAAGCCAACGGTATAACACAAGAAAAGTAAATGAATTTGAGTGGATTTTATTTTCTAATTTCTCATGTTATTCAATGAGAATACACGTTATACCTACTTTTGAAATTCTAATTACAGTTAAATTCTAGCTTTCTAGATATTGTTTTTGTATAATATTTGAAAAGTACACTCATCAATAAAAAGATAAATTACTAAAAAGATATTTAATAATATAAAAGATCTATCAACTCAAAAATCTAAAAGTGCAGTATTAGAATAAGTTTTTACTCTTCAACAATGCAAACCTTTTATTGGATAAAATTAATAACTACAATTAAATATTTAAAACTATGAATGAGCTAATATATGAAGAACTTGAATGAATAAAAAACAATGTTAAAAACAAATAATTAAATCTTTGAATTACTAATTATCGAAAGAACTCAATTTAATTATTTTTTAATTCATCATATAAGTAAATTAGTTTTCAAGTTAATAAAAATCTTAGGATACATAAATTTATCTCCATAAAAAGAGTATTAGCGGTGAACAAAATGAACAAAATTAGTTAAAATTAGAATTAAGAATCAAATTAGTAAAAATACAAACTTAAAATAATAAGGATGAAACAGTGAAAGACAAAATATATTCTAAATAAGTTGTCATAAATTATTATTATTATTATTATTATTATTATTATTATTTGCATTATTCCAAAAATGGCAACTTTTACAATTTCTATATATTAAGTTAATAGTTGTAAAATAGTAACTCAAGATCAGTTATTTTTAGATTTTATATTGTCACTTATTAATTTCTTCTATGTGCTATAAAACCAACCTCATCGTTTCTAAAGACCAAAACATTCAATTTTTCAAATTATTTGAGTTATCTTCGTTAATAAAAGTATTTTATGTTATTTGTATGTTTTCAGTATTAGGCTATAGAAATAACAATAATTTTCGTAAGATACTCCCATAGAAATTCTTTAAAATCACAATAAGGTATATGAGAATTTCAATTGGCAAGATTCCTTCCTTTATTGAGCTAACAAAATGGGATCACGAGTCATCATTTTCAAGAACTTGCATTTTTCTTTAATTTTAATTTTATAAGTCAAGTTATTAGTTAATAATATTTATATTTATTTTTAAATTATATATTCAATAATATAGACATACGCGCAAAGTGCGTACCCTAAAGCTAGTACTTTTCAAATAGAGTAATAGGACTCCTCAATAGTTAAAGGTCGCAACGTGCTAAAGTGGCCAACTTCGGAGGGGAATTTTATGTATTTTCCCTATTGTCTTTCTACAAATGAGAAATTTTGGCTATCTAAGTCTTTTGAATTTTAAGATTAGAGTTGTGGTCTAATGATTATAATTTTGGTTGACATTAGTTAGGCATAGAGTCTCAGTAAAGACCTGCGTCTGTCACTATTAATAGGTTATTCCTGCTCAAAAGAAAATCAAAGAAAAAAAATCTATTGAAATTCTATTTTTTCCCGCACTACTGTTTGACCTAAAATCTAGATCTAGGTATAAATAATTAAATTTTTTAATAGAATAGAGTTAATCTTAGCCAATATTAATATCCAAAAGATTGTTTAACTGACTTCGTGATAGAATATCACAAGTTTCGTTTGAATGGCAGTAAATATGTAACAATAAATAGTATTCAATGGCCCAAGAACAAAGAAAATTGCATTAAATAGTAGTAAATGATATATGATGGCATTTATGTAAATAAATGCAAGTGAGGTAACCGAAAAAAGGATGAGATTTTGTGATATTCTTCCTGACAATGATAAATGATTGATGAGCCTTTGAATATTCGGTTTCTCCTTGGATCGTGGGAGAAAAGTTAGACACAAACTTGGAGGAAAGATGTATTTTATATGTATGTAATAAAGCAAAAATCTTCAGAGAATGTAAATATATTATTTTTTACTATGAGTGTCCAATCCCTTTTTGTATCTACATATCTTTATATTTATAAGGGCACATGGGCCACAAAAAACCTAATAGTACAGATCGGAAGAATATTCGCAAGAATAGTCTCAAAGTCTTATCATTAAAACTAGCAGTTACTATCTTTTTAAAGGGAGTGCTCGTCCTCGTTCCTCTAACGCATCAGCTCGACCTCGCCTTCGTCCTTCGTAAGATCACTTCAACCTCGCCTTCGTCCTTTGTTGAGAACATATTGGCGATACGTGGCAGCCTTCGAAGGCTATCTTAATATTGATTCGGCCCACATATAATTAGGATAATTTTTAGCCTATACAATTAGTCCCTCCGCTTGTTGAGGATGTCTTCGTGGGTAGGTTCAACGAGCGGATAATAGCGTTCATGGTCATCTCTGTGGTCGAGTTCGCTGAATAGATACCACCGGCTGTGAATGTTGTGATGAGCAGGTGACGTGGTTCTTTGCAGACCATATGTTTCAAACCCCTGACTTTCCCGGGTAATTTGTTGGAACCATTTGGTCTAAGAGAAAAGGTGGCGTCATGACGTCATACATCATGATAATGCCGATTCCCCATGCATTGCGTCGATTCACGCATGACCTTTGATAGGCTCTACCGTTTCGATTCTAGTGCCAATTATGATGAACCGTTTAAAGTTTGGTGCCTTAAACTCTATAAATAGGGATGGCCTTATCAAAATTCAAACTTTTACACTCTCTTCATTTCTCTTTTGGAATTCATTTTCCTGTTTTATAAGTTTTCGCTGTATTTCTGATTTACCTCTCTGTCATCTTCTTAATCTCCATAACTATGTCGAACCTTTCACCTGATACCAGTATGGAGGACTATTTTGTCCCTTTGGCCATCGTATTAGCTGTTCGCGGGGAAGATACTGCTGCCACCTTTGAGGAGAAAGCCCTCCCCTCTGTGGTGGAGATATACCTTGATACCCCGATGCTAAACCCGACTTCCACAAGCCACCGAAAGTGGTTACCGAAAAGTTCCCATCCACGACGAAGGTTGAGTGCTTAACTGAGCTTAAGAATAAGTTTGGCCTTCCTGACCACGTGAAGCTAGTTCCTGTTGGTGATGATAAAATACAAATACACCGTCTTGGGTACTGTGCTCTCTACGCCTATCCGTTCATCATCAGCTACTCGTTCCCCTTCCATCCGCTGGTAGAAGAGTTTTGTCTCCACTACAACATGTGTCCTGCATAACTCACCCCTCATGATAGCAAGGTGATAAAGATGTTGGCGAAGTTCGCGGAACTAGCCAGAGTCTTACGTCACTTGGTGCATCTTTTCGCACCCCATTTTTATCGAGGAACAATGCTGAATCTTCGCCACCGTGGAGGAAAGTGCTTGGTGGTAAAGATGGATGACAAGGGTAGTTGACAGTTCTGGCTCGACTACTTATTCATCAGGACCGAGGCCGTGGTGTTTGATATTACTGGCTTCCTTGAGGCCTGGAACCCCACACGTAAGTATTCGTGTTGTTATTTCTCCTCTTTTTTTAAAACTCTATTTGTTTTGGACTGGTCGTATAAGTCTTCTCTTTCTGCAGCCACTAATTGACCTCTTCAGTTGGTGGTACATCTCGCCGACTGGATTAGGCGGATCCTTCCCTATACGGCGGGGATTCACGACTGACCGAGCTTCTTTCAGAAGTTCAAACCGGCTCTCCCCTCGATAGGTAATCTCATTCGATGCCATAATTACTTTGGTGTACGCTTGTCGTGTTTACTTTTCTCTTCCTTTTTGTTCTTCTCTAGGTTCCGTTAGGGGGGCCAGGGCGCCTGTGCCCTCGTTCAGGAGGAGAACAGTTTCCACGCCTTCTGCTTTTGCCCCTGTTTCAGCCGCCGCGCCCGCCCCTTCCTTGCTTTCCCTCGTTGATGAAGATGGGGAGGTTTCTCATTGTGACACAGACCTAAGGCTCCGCAAGAGGAAGGCCATGGACGTCGAAGAACTCCCTCGACCGTCGACATGTTGGAGGGTGAGCTCCTGATACGGGAAACGATAATAATACACATCGGGAACGATGTCGTGGCCACTTCTGAGGCCACTCAGCTAAAAGTCACTGATGCTGACGTGATTGTGTGCCCCGGGAAGGAGGGAGTCGTGGAGGAGGCAATTGGTGATGACTCTGCGCCGAAGGGGCATGAAGAGGCTTCTTTCTCCAGGCCGGCATGGGAGGCTTCTCCTGCTAATAGGGATAAAGGTAAAGGCATCGCCAACGATGGTGATGAGTCGGGTTCGGACATGGACCTTGATGATCTGACGATGATTAATGAAGGGATCACCAGATCGAGATAAGGACGGAAGGAGGTTCAAGGACTATTACGATCCCTAGGGATCGTAATCTGCTAAAAAATACCGAGGACGTGGTCAACGCTCTCGGTCCTCTCTGCTCTGAAGCCGAGCGGATGACACTTCAGACTTTGACTGACGGCACCCTGTCGAAGAGCATTGCTGGACTCGCCCCCAGGGTAAGTGTCTTCGTTCCTCGTTCTTTTTCTTTTGCCTCGTGCTATTTCCGGCCTCTAACTCCTGTTTTCTCTTATTTTGTAGACCATTATACTGGAGATTGAGAGTGTGCGATGGGAGAAGAAAAGGAAAGATATTTTAAGATTAGAGTTGTGGTCTAATGATTATAATTTTGGCCGACATTAGTTAGGAATAGAGTCTCAGTAAAGACTTGTGTCTGCCACTATTAATATGTTATTCCTACTCAAAAGAAGAAAATCAAAGAAAATAGATCTATTGAAATTCTATTTTTTTTTTTCCGCACTAACTGTTTGACCCAAAATTTAGATTTAGGTATAAACAATTAGATTTTTTAATAGAATATAATTAATCTTAACCAATATTAATATTCAAAAGATTGTTTAACTAATTTTGTGGTATAATGTCATAAGTTCCTTTTGTATGGCAGTAAATATGTAACAATAAATAGTATTCAATGGCTCAAGAACAAAGAAAATAACATTAAATAGTAGTAAATGATATATGATGGCATTTATGTAAATAAATACAAGTGAGGTAACCGAAAAAGGGGTGAGATTCTGTGATATTCCTCCTGACAATGATAAATGATTGACGAGCCTTTGAATATTTGGATTCTCCTTGGATCGTGGGAGAAAAGTTAGATACAAATTTGAAGAAAAGATGTATTTTATATGTATGTAATAAAGCAAGGATCTTCAAAGAATGTCAATATATTATTTTTTACAATGTATGTCCAATCCACTTTTGTAGCTACATATCTTTCTATTTATAAGGGCATATAGGCCACAAAAACCCTAATAGTACAGATCAGAATAATATTCGCAGAAATATTCTCTTTAAAGTCTTATCATTAAAACTAGTAGTTACTATCTTTTTAAAGGGAGTGCTCGTCCTCGTTCCTCTACCGCATCAACTCGACCTCGTCTTCGTCCTTCGTCAGATTACTTCGACCTCGCCTTCGTCCTTTGTTGAGAACGTATTGGCGACACGTGGCAACCTTCGAAGGGTCTCTTAATATTAACTCAGCCCACAAATAATTAGGATAATTTTTAGCCTATACACTGACAACAAAATTAGCTATCATGAAATTCAATGAAGGGGGGTTAGTGGGGGGGGGGGGGATGAAAGAAAAAGAACGAAGGAAATGATGGTAGAGAAAATTGCTTAAGGTAAACGCATTAGACTTTGATACGACTAAAATAAATTCCTTATTTGGTTTAGTATGCAACATTAATACCAATTGAATTTATGTTCGATGCTATAACATTCATGTATATCTATTAGGCTGTTACGTAATGAATGAACTTTTTGGTCTCATGTTTCTTATTTGTCTCTAAGTAATTGATTTTTTGAAAATTTGAAGTCAACGTCAAATTGCATAATCTACAAGCGTGAAAAGTGACGAAGTAGCGAACTCATTGTTGAACAACTATAATAACATAATCTCATGTAAGTGGAGATTTGCATTTCGATAACATTGGATCACACTAATGCAATACAAATTTTCAAGTAATTAACTTGCGTGATATTTGTAAAATTATATGGAACTTTGAGAGAGAGAAAACGGAAATTTAATGAATATGCAAGAAAAATTATTACAATTGTTCAAAACAGTTTTCGCCTCATCTCCACTTTAGTAGCTTCTTAAAACGTAATTAAAATGTTAAAATTGCAGCACATATAACTTGGCAAAGAGGTTAGTAGTTAGTCTCAAAGAGGTGGTTGAGTATTTTAGGCCTAAAACAAAAATTTGGAGACCTCGGGTCCGTATTATTATTGCCACTTTTTGTGTGAATTCATTTGTCTCAGTTTTGATAGTCAGCTTTTGTGTTTTAATAGATTGACCGATTGGTTAATCAACTGCACACAACGGACTTTAGTATCTTATCACTAAAATAAAGAAGAATAGCTATTTCAGTTTTGATTCATACACGACGCAATTTTGATTCAAGGGGTGTGCTTGATAAACACTTATCCCATTAAGTATTTATATTAGTTTAATAAATATATAATTGTATACGGTTAAAACCGATCCTCGATCATGAAGATCGATCGAAGATGGCATCTCAATCAAGGGGTATCTTCATAGAGAACCCGAACGAATTTCGAGATGGGAGCGTCGAGCTCGGGGCATCCGAATCGACCGAGGTAACATCGACCGATATAGGTCCCGAACATCGATGCCCGAAAGTGATCACCAAGCTCGAAACCAAGGCCGAGATTCCGATCCGACACCGAGCTCGAGTCGGTATCGAGCTCACAGACAAAAAGTTGTTACAACCGCACCAAAGGAGAGAATCTTGGCGGGAATTAAGGAGGAGACACACCATCATGGCTCCTCCACTAGTAATATTATTCCATTATGTTGCTATAGATAAAGTAGTGATCCTTGGCTATAAAAGGCAAGATAGATTGTAATAGAAGACATCTTCCCTGGGATCAAGAATTCATTGTGTTTATCTTTCTAACACTCACTAAGTATCTTGGTTCATCATTTTCTATTTTGCATTATAAATACGTGTATTGTTATCTTCAGATCAAAGGAATCTACTTACCCTTAGAACCATACATAATTTCAACGTTATTCGATTTTTCGGGTAAACAGTTTGGCGCCCACCGTGGGGCTAAGGATAACAAGTGATTATTTGATACAAATATACAGTACACTCCTACAATTTCATACCAGCAATGGCTCTGCCAATCGACCTCGAAGTCGGCCTTCAGGATGAAACCAACAACTTGGTACCCGTGGCCGAAAGGCTACCCAACAACGGCAATGAGGCTCGAATCGAGGAACCCGAAATTCGAGCCGAAGTACCAGTAGATATCAATTCACGAATAGCTCTAACAACGAATCAGCGTTCCGAGCAGGAAAGAAACGTTCAGGGTGGCGCTCGACCCATAGCCCGAGACACCCACAGCACGGGGGAAATCGGGGTCAACTTGCGTATGATTTTTGAAATGCTACAAGCCCAACAAGTAGCGATAGCTCAGTTGCAGAGCCAAACTCATATGCAAAGTAATCCAAACTCCAATCCACTTCTTCGAGAAGTAACCCCCAGAACGGAGCCCGACACAGTGAAATCGAACGAGCGAGAATCAGGAACCGCTCCTGAAATTGCTAAATTGCTCGAGGAACTCACAAAACAAGTCGAAGCCAATGACAAAAAATTCAAAACATATGATGCTAGGATCGATCAGATCCCGGGGTCTCCGCCCATGATGAAAGGGTTGGATTCGAAGAAATTCATACAAAAGCCTTTTCCATCAAGCGCGGCCCCAAAACCGATCCCAAAAAAGTTTCGTATGCCCGTACTTCCCAAATATAACGGTACGACCGATCCTAACGAATATCTCACCTCCTATACATGTGCCATCAAAGGCAACGATTTGGAAGATGATGAGATCGAGTCCGTATTATTGAAAAAGTTCGGAGAGACCCTCGCAAAAGGAGCAATGATCTGGTATCACAACTTGCCACCAAATTCTATCGATTCTTTTGCCATGTTAGCAGATTCGTTCGTAAAAGCACATGCTGGTGCCATAAAGGTCGCAACGAGGAAATCAGATCTATTCAAAGTAAAACAAAGGGATGACGAAATACTGAGGGAATTTGTATCCCGGTTTCAAATAGAATGCATGGATTTGCCACGAGTCACAGACGACTGGGCCGTACAAGCTTTCACCCAAGGGTTGAACGGACTGATTTCGACAGCATCACGTCGGCTGAAACAAAGCTTGATCGAATACCCTGCAATAACTTGGGCGGATATACACAATCGGTATCAATCGAAAATCATGGTCGAATATGATCAATTGGAATTTCTGTATGAACCCACGCGTCAGAACCGTGCAACCACTAAAATTCTGAAGGAAACCAACATAGAACAAAGGTCAAATAGAGACAGTTAGGAATAACCGCAGGTATGATCGGGGGCAAAATTCTCGGGGACTTATGAGCAAGAAAGGCTTTGATAAATATGCCGATCCTATAGAAATTCCTCGATTATCGGAATATAACTTCAACATCGATGCATCCGCCATCGTATCGGCTATCAGACGCATCAAAGATACCAGATGGCCTCGACCCATGCAGACCGATCCGGCCCAAAGGAATCCCAATCAAATATGCGAGTATCATGGCACCCATGGTCACAAAACGGAAGAATGCAGACAACTAAGAGAGGAAGTAGCCCGCTTGTTCAACAAAGGGCACCTTAGGGAATTTTTGAGTGATAGGGCGAAGAACCATTTTAAAAACAAGGACTTCGACAAGCAAAACGAAGAAGAAGAACCACAGCACATCATTCACATGATCATCGGCGACGTCGATACCGCCGCCGATGATCCCTCAGGGACCTATGCTCAAACGCACTAAAACGTCGATTGTGAGGGAAAAACGATCTCAAATTCAATATTACACTCCCTCAGGGACTTTGTTGTTCAATGATGAAGATGCAGAGGGAATCATCCAACCCCATAACGATGCACTGGTAATATCCGTACTCATGAATAAAATTAAAATTAAGCGTGTGTTAATTGATCCAAGTAGCTCGGCCAATATCATCAGATCGAAGGTTGTAAAACAGCTCGGCCTACAAAACCGGGTTGTATCCGCAACTTTGGTTTTAAACAGATTCAATATGGCATGCAAAACCACCAAAGGCGAGATAACCCTACCGATAAATTTCGCCGGAACAATTCAGGAAATAAAGTTTCACGTGATCGAAGGCGATATGAGATATAATGCCCTTTTCGAAAGGTCGTGGATCCACAACATGAGAGCTGTACCTTCGACCCTACACCAGGTCCTCAAATTCCCAACACCGACAGGTGTCAAAATAGTGTACGGAGAACAACCAGCCGCAAAGGAAATGTTCTCCGTCGAGGAAGCAAAACCAACGTCTTCGTCGGTGAATGGATCGGGTTCAAAATGAGGCACAGTCGAAGACCGGAACGCCGAATAGCAACCAAAGACATCGGCCTCGACCCAGCCAGATAAGCAGAGCATCAAAGAAGATAATGATCAGTGGATCCCTCGATCCTTCGTGACCCCCGATGACTCAGATGCCACCAAATCAACTATTGAGGAATTGGAGCAAATCATTTTGATCGAACACTGGCCCGAACGAAAGGTATACCTGGGAAGGGGTTTGAGCCCCGAACTCAGGAAGAAAATCATTCAATTTCTTATCGATAACATCGATTGCTTTGCTTGGTCCCATTTAGATATAACAGGAATTCCGCCGGACATAACGACACATCGATTAAGTGTGTCCCCTAGATTCAAACCGGTGAAGCAAAAAAGAAGACCCCAATCGGAGGTGAAGCACGTATTTATAAAAGATGAGGTAACTAAATTGCTCATAATAGGATCCATTAGAGAGGTAAAATACCCCGAATGGTTGTCCAATGTGGTCGTAGTGCCTAAAAAGGGAAACAAACTTAGAATGTGTATAGACTACAAGGACTTGAACAAAGCATGCCCTAAAGATTCTTATCCATTGCCCAACATCGATCACTTGATCGATGCCACGGCCGGCCACGAGATCCTTACTTTTCTCGATACCTATTCCGGGTATAATCAAATCCAGATGAACCCGGAAGACCAGGAAAAGACTTCATTTGTGACCAGATATGGAACATATTGTTATAACGTAATGCCCTTCGGGCTAAAAAATGCATGAGCTACTTATCAACGCCTAGTAAATAGAATGTTCGAAGAACAAATATGTAAATCAATGGAAGTCTAAATTGATGACATGTTAGTCAAGTCCCTGCGCGCAGAGGACCATTTGACCCATTTGCAGGAAACATTCGATATTCTGAGGAAATACAACATGAGGCTTAACCCCGAAAAATGTGCTTTCGGAGTCGGCTCGGGTAAGTTCCTAGGCTTCATGGTGTCAAATCGGGGAATCGAGATTAACCTAGACAAAATAAAGGCCATTGAAGACATGACCATCGTGAACAGCGTGAAAGCTGAACAAAGGTTAACAGGAAGAATAGCAACCTTAGGCCGATTCATTTCGAGATCATCAAATCGAAGCCATAAATTTTTCTCTCTACTAAAAAAGAAGAACGACTTCGCTTGGACATCAGAATGCCAACTAGCGTTACAAGAACTGAAACGATATCTATCGAACCCACCACTGCTGCACACTCCAAAAACCGACGAAAAACTTTACCTGTACTTGGCAGTATCAGAAGTCGCCATAAGCAGTGTCCTGGTTCGAGAAGAGGAAGGTACGCAATTTCCTGTTTACTACGTAAGTCGGACCTTAGGGGAAGCGGAAACTAGATATCCGCACTTGGAAAATTTGGCGCTTGCGCTGATTAGTGCCTCTAGGAAGTTACGATCGTACTTCCAATGCCACCCTATAAGCGTATTAACCACCTGCCTACTTCGTAATATTTTAGATAGGCTTGAACTATCGGGCCGATTGGCCAAATGGGCCATCGAACTCAGCGGGTATGATATCGAATATCGACCTCGAACGGCCATCAAGTCTCAAATTTTAGCAGACTTCATGGCCGATTTCATGCCGACCCTCGTACCCGAAGTCGAAAAAGAACTACTATTAAAATCAAATTTATTGACGAGGGCATGGATCCTCTTTACGAACGGAGCTTCGAACGTAAAGGGGTCCGGGCTAGGCATAGTTTTAAAATCTCCCACGAGTAACATTATTAGGCAAGCTATTAAAACTATCAGGTTAACTAACAACGAGGCCGAGTATGAAGCCATAATTGCAGGTCTCGAGCTAGCTAGAAATTTGGGAGCGGAGGTCGTTGAGGCCAATTGCGACTTTTTGCTGGTGGTGAGTCAAGTAAACAAAACCTTCAAAGTCCGAGAAGGCAGAATGAAAAGGTATTTGGACAAACTTCTTATCACTTTGAACCATTTCAAACAATGGAGTCTACAACATGTTCCACGAGAACAGAATAACGAGGCCGATGCGCTTGCTAATTTGGGATCATCGGTCGAGGTGAATGATTTGAACTCGAAAACTGTCGTTCAACTTTCAAGATCTGTAATCGAAGAAGGGCACGCCGAAATAAATTCTACTAGCTTAACCTGGGATTGGAGAAACAAGTATATTGAATACTTAAAAAATGGAAAGCTCCCTTCAGACCACAAAGAGTCCAGGACCCTTTGAACTAAAGCTGCTCGATTTACTTTGACTGCGGACGGAATGTTATATCGAAGAACATTCGATGGACCGATGGCGGTATGCATAGGTCCAGGAGATACCAATTACATCCTCCGGGAAGTACACGAGGGCACTTGTGGCAATCACTCTGGCGCCGATATGTTAGTTCGAAAAGTGATCAGAGCAGGGTATTATTGGATCGATATGGGCAAAGACGCAAAAGAATTTGTTCGTAAATGCGATAAATGTCAAAGGTTAGCTCCAATGATCCATCAACTCGGAGAACAACTTCACTCGGTCCTATCCCCATGGCCATTCATGAAATGGGGAATGGATATCGTCGGCCCCCTACCATCGATCCCTGGTAAAGCCAGATTTATTTAGTTTATGACTGACTATTTTTCTAAATGGGTTGAAGCGCAGGCGTTCGAGAAAGTAAGAGAAAAAGAGGTTATCGACTTTTTGTGGGATCATATCATATGCCGATTCGGGATACCATCCGAAATAGTATGTGATAATGGGAAGCAATTCAGTAGCAACAAAATCACAAAATTCTTCGAAGACCACAAAATAAGAAGGATACTAGCAACCCCGTACCACCCCAGCGGAAACAGACAAGCCGAATCAACAAACAAAACTATTCTTCAAAACCTGAAGAAGAGATTGAACGACGCTAAGGGAAAATGGAGAGAAATCATGCCCGAAGTCCTTTGGGCATACCGAACAACATCGAAATCCAGTACAGGGGCGACCCCATTCTCCTTAGTATATGGCTCCGAGGCATTGATACCAGTCGGAGAGCCTAGTCCCAGATTTCGATTCATGACGGAAGAATCAAATAACGAGGCTATGAACACCAGCCTTGAATTATCGGATGAAGGACGAGAAGCTGCCCTCATCCGGTTGGCCGCACAAAAGCAACGAATCGAAAGGTATTACAATCGAAGAACTAAACTTCGCCACTTCAAGCCAGGGGACTTGGTGTTAAGGAAAGTCACCATCAATACTCGGAATCCAAATGAAGGAAAACTAGGACCAAATTGGGAAGGACCGTACCAGGTGCTCGAGAACTTTAGGAATGGATCGTACAGGCTCGACATCATAAACGGCAAACAGCTATCAAGCAGTTGGAATGTATCACATCTAAAACGGTACTACTGCTAAGGTCTGACCTTTCCCATATTTATTCAACTGTCCCGTACAGAAGTTCGAACAAAGAACAGAAGTATTCTTTTACTCAAAATCACATGTTGCACTCTTTTTTCCTTAGACCGGTTTTTTTTCCCAAATGGGGTTTTGCAGCAAGGTTTTTAATGAGGCAACCATCGATCGTGCGGCGCTTTTAAAACAGTATAAGAGTCTTTCGACCCTTAGCCCGAACGGCCTCAAATACCGGAGGAGGGGGGGTACCAGGCCCTCAAATACATCGAGTTCAGATGCAACAAAGTGTCTTCTCACAACAATAGAGGAAAAATTGTAAGAGCCAAAATGGTCAAAATGAACCATGCTCATATAGATTGCCCCAAAACATATGTACAATGACTTGAGATTTATTATGCAACCAGCCTACAGGCATATCGAGTTATCTCGAGTTTGAAATAAACACTCGAATATTAAGCCTACAGGCTACTTCTATATCGAGTTCGAAATACTCAGTCGACCGTTGAGCCTACGAGCTACTTCTATATCGAGTTCGAAATACTCAGTCGACCGTTGAGCCTACGGGCTACTTCAACATCAAGTTATAAATAATCACTCGAATATTAAACCTACGGGCTTCCACATTATCTCGAGTTCGAAATAATCACTCGAATATTAAGCCTACGAGCTACCACATTATCTCGAGTTCGAAATAAACACTCGAATATTAAGCCTACGGGCTACCACATTATCTCGAGTTCGAAATAAACACTCGAATATTAAGCCCACAGGCTACTTCTATATCGAGTTCAAAATAAACACTCAAATGTTAAAGCCTACGGGCTGCCGAGTTCGAACAAGGACCCAATCGAGTTTGAAACATTGAAAACGCTACGTTTACTCAGAGTTTACGTTAACCACCACATTATCATCAACTCAACAAGCAAAACGTCACTCCAAATCTGATCGATCAAAATCGACCTTGTTATATATATACAAAATTGCCTACGTAATTAATTTACAGATATGGAGAATTAGACTCTAAGATTCTGGGTCGGGGTCTTCCCCACCCTCGGACCTACTTTTGCTACCATCATCATTATCATCGTCATCATCATCAGAAGCCAAGGCTTCAGCTTCCACTTCAAGCTCTTTTGCCTTTCTAACCTTTTCGGTAAGGTCGAAACCTCGAGAATGTATCTCCTCGAGGGTCTCCCTCCAAGGTCTATACTTAACAAGTTCGGCAACCCAATGAGCTCGAGCATCGGCAATCTTTGCCGCTTCCCGGGCCTCCTCCTGAGCGGCCTCAGCATAAGCTCGATATACATCAATAGACTTATCCGCCAAAACTTTCGACGACTCAACCTCCGCCTTAGCCTCAGCAAGTCGTATCTCAAGCTCATCGATTTTCTTAGCCTGAACCGATACCTTTTGCTTGACGTTTCGAAGCTGAACGTCGGCTGATAATAACTTTGTTAAGATGGTTTCTTTCTCCGCTGCCAGGCGGTCAATAGTCTCTTTCCACTGGTTGTATTCGGCCCGGATTTAATCGACCTCCTCTCGAAGTAGCCCGATCTTTTTGATATTTTGTTGCAACTGAGACAATGAAGGGTTAACTTCCACAGTCGAGTCGAATCCATACTTTAACAGAACGAGGCTCACCTACTGATCGAGATCGACCCTTTCTTCACGAACCTTAGCCAAATCCGCTTGAAGATCCTTTATAGCCTCCTCCTTTTTGCTACAAAGAAGCCGAAGGTCATCTCTTTCACCTAGGACCTTCCGGAGTTCGGCCTCATACTGGCTAAGATCAACTCGAAACCTACCGATGGCCTGCATAGTTGGAAACTATCATCAACACCAATAAAACAAAGAAGGATCACCGATATCGGAACCGTCAAGTATGGAAAAGAACAAAGAAGCCAAGTATGGAAGAATCATTACCCGAGTAATAAAACGCTGAGCTTTCTCTAACAAAAGAGAAGCATCACAGATATCAGAACTGTCATCAACACTAGTAAAACAATCCTTAAAAGGATCCGCTGTACCTGAGCCAGCACCAATATCGGGAGTCTTCAGCTCTCGAGCCTCCTTCAACGCCTCCTCAGAAAAAGACGGAAGAGAAGGTGAATGACCCATTGTCATTGCCCCGAGCAAATCACTCGGAGTACTCCGATCAAGACTTAGGTCTTTGGAACCAACCCCGATGGGCACGGCCGCCATCGGCTCAGCAGCTCTAGCAACCTCGACTGCCTCCGTAGGTCGGACTACCAAAGCCGATGAGCTATCTTCTTCTTCGTCTTCCTCCCTCAGTCGTTGTACCGAGTCGATCGAAAGGGCAATGATTTTTCTCCTCACCTTTCGAGTTTTGGGCTTAGGGTCCTCCGGCCGAGAGGAAGCCCTTCGTTTCTTTTCCCTGTTCCAGGACCGGGGACTTGTTTCATTCATCACCGCTCGAAGGCCTCAAAACGGCATCCCTAGTTACACCTATATACAAAGGAAAAATCGATAACGAAATGAACGCATAATATACCTCGAGGGAAACAAGAACCAAACATCACCATGATTCTTGGCCTCCCATCTACCTTTAGCCAAATCACGCCAAGCACGCTCGGCATAGGATGAAGTCGAGGCTAACTTTCGAACCCAATCCTCGAGATCAGGCACAACTTGTGGCATCCAAGGTGAAGCTGGACATCAGAAAATAATATTAACAAAAACGGAAAAAGACACGAAAAGCAAACATGAATCACTTACGGTCAAAATTCCATTTTTCAGGAAACGACATATTTTCCTCCGGAATAAGATCACAAGTCCTCACTCGAATATATCGACCCATCCAACCTCGATCCTTATCTTCATCGATGCTCGACATCAAAGCCTTCGATGCTCGACGATGTAGCCTAATTAGTCCACGATAAATCTGAGGCCGATACAGTCATATAAGGTGGTTCAGAGAAAAATCCAACCCTTCGGCTTTGATAGAGAAGAAACGCAATAAGATGACTATATGCTATAAGGAGGGATGAATTTGGCCGAGGGTGACCTGATATCTCCTGCAGAAATCAAAAATCACGGGATCGACAGCTCCCAACGTAAAGGGATAGGTGTAAACACTTAAAAATCCCTCCACGTATGTAGTGACGCTCTCATCGGAGGATGGGATTTGTAACACAACCTCAGAACCCCAGCCACAGTCTTTTCTGACGGCCTCGAGGTGAACCTCCGCTATAGAGCACGTATACATCGATACGTGCTCACACTGACATGGAACAGACGAAGGGTTCTCCACCCTAAAATCAGTTTTTAAAATACACGAGCCGGGAATAAAATCTTGAACGGACGGCTCCATCGGCGCCTTATCGTCACACGGCCGTGAGGAGGAAGCTTTCTCCTTGTGAGGTACAATTTTTTGAAGTTTTCGCCATCAATATGAGAAGAAAAAGTCGCAAAGGAGGGTGAAAGAGGGGAGAACACCAAAACTCTGGTATAAGCGGCACTAAAGCAACGAAGTAGAGAAAATAATCAAAGGGAATTTGGGAAAAGAGGAAGCACAAAAGTGGAAAACATTATATGGGAAAACTATTTATAAGGCATGGCGATTCGTTTCTAGCGGTGGCCGACTACCGACTGACACACATTAAATGCCTCGATAAAACCAAATCGATGGGATAGCTATCACGCACGTCATAGTCAAAGTCGATAGAAATGTCATCATTGATTCGGTCGAACCTTAGGGAAATCACAACGTTTCTCGTCATCTCCTTTCCAAGAAACGAGGGGGCTATCTGTATATGGTTAAAACCGATCCTCGATCATAAAGATCGATCGAGGATGGCATCTCAGTCAAGGGGTATCTTCATGGAGAACCCGAACGAATTCCGAGATGGGGGCGCCGAGCTCGGGGCGTCCGAATCGACCGAGGTAACATCGACCGATACAAGTCCCGAACATCGATGCCCGAAAGTGATCACCAAGCTCGAAACCAAGGCCGAGGTTCCGATCCGACACACCATCATGGGTCCTCCACTAGTAATATTATTCCATTATGTTGCTATAGATAAAGTAGTGATCCTTGGCTATAAAAGGCAAGATAGAATGTAATAGAAGACATCTTCCCTGGGATCAAGAATTCATTATGTTTATCTTTCTAACACTCACTAAGTATCTTGGTTCATCATTTTCTATTTTGCATCATAAATACGTGTATTGTTATATTCAGATCAAAGAAATCTACTTACCCTTAGAACCATACATAATTTCAACGTTATCCGATTTTTCGGGTTAACAATAATACATGTTTTTACAAATATATTTATCACTAAATTTTAATTAATTAATTTTTATTTCTACTTTATTATTATTATTATTATTATTATTATTATTTAATTAATAATAAATTAATATAATTCGATGCGCACACTCCATAAGATTAAGTTTTTATGTGTGTTCGGTTAAAATACCAGATGAAAAAAAAAAAAATGTATATATTTGATATCGAACGTCTATGTGAATTTGTCAAAAAAGAACAAGATACTGGTACAATTGGCGAGTATGCGTTTCCCACATCCCACCTACCATTTTCACCCCTAAATGACAAAAACACCCTCACTTCAACTAACCTCAAAACAGTGAATTCGTTTAACCTGGACGGATCACAGATTTTTAGCGTGAAAACAAAAAGGTTAATTTAGTCTTTTGACAAATTAGTACGTGCCGGTATAAGATAAAACACTTGAGAAAAACGTGAGACTCGGATTTAAGGAGGGTTCTATAATTTTCCTCTGCAATTCTCACATTTCAAGATTCCGTAACGCTCCGAAATTCAGAAGCAATAACAAAAAATGGGTTCCATCGAAAAGGTATGTTAATTATAATCTCTTCTTCTGAATTTTATTTTCTTAATTTTCATTCTCTTTGTGCCCATTAGTTTTGTTAAAATTTTGTGTTTTCGTGTTCTAGATGCTATTTATGATGGTTTGGTAATTCCTTTTCCTGGGAAATCTTTTGATCTGTTTCTGAATTAAATTTTCTTAAATGTTTTTGGGTTCTTGTGATGCTATTTATGATGTTTTATGAAAGTTCCAGTTCGTTTTTACTTGGGGAAATTTCTTATAGAAATATGTTTGGTTGATAACTTGTTTGATACGCATACATCTAATATTCGTCGTTGTTTGTGCATACACATAAAGATAGGGATTTTGCAACTGGGATTCTCATTTGTTTTATCTTTCTTACTTGATCTTGATTTTGATTGCTGTAAAGGGTTTGATCAGTTTTATGTTTTGTTTGGATTTTATAGGTTGTTTGATACACCCAACATAACCCCCCCCCCCCCACACACACACACCCCAACCTTTTTGGGTGAGAAAACTGTCAAAATGTTTTTGCATTTTATGAAATCTTTTATGACATTCAAGCTATCTGACTTGCAATTTCTTATTCTGCAAAAAGCTAATAGTTTGCTAGGATGCATATGGTGCTCCTAGACAGGTCTAGACGATGTTTCCCTTGGGGGGGGGGGGTTCGATAGAGCAGAGCTGATTACCAGTGGCGTAGCTACTCTTATGCCAAGGGTGGTCAAGCGCATATCCTTCGCCTAAAAATTATATTGCGTATGTAAGTTAAATACTACTTTATATGGATATATATTATAGTTTGCACACCCTTAACACAATTGAGTGAGGCAGTCCAACGGCTCAGGGTGTTCAAAGTGACGTGTTGTTCATGGGTTCAAAGTTTTGCCCATTTTGTTTGCCAAAACTAAATGGAAACCACCACGTGTGGTCTATTTGATTCTTTTGCAATCTAAAAGTTTTTCTAACAAAATAACTCTTAAACTTATATTTGTGTAGAAATAAATAACTAATCTTAAAAGTAATTTTGTAACTAAAAGTTATTTCTTAAATAAATTTTATGGTTTAAAAGTTAAGCTCTACAGAAATTTTGGTACACCATTCACAACAACAACAACATACCCAGTACTATCCCACACTGTAGGGTCTGGGGAGGGTAGTGTGTACGCAGACCTTACCCCTACCTTGTGAGGATAAGGAGGCTGTTTCCAATAGACCCTCGGCTCAGGAAAGCATAAGCACCACATTAATGAAAATATAGACAAGAAGGAACAGTACCAAAATACCATATAAAAACAGAATAAATACAACAAGATAGTAAGGTGATCAACAATGAAAGGAAACAACAGAAACTTAGTACCAACAGAAAGCGAGACTGCGTGTCAATACTACTGTTATGAACACTCTAGACTACCTACACTACTACCCTAATCCTCGACCTCAATACCTTCCTATCAAGGGTCATGTCCTCGATCAGCTGAAGCTGCGCCATATCTTATTGACTTGTTTAAAGTTTGAACACCCTTGATGAAATTCCTAGCCACGCTACTGCTGATTACCCCATTCCAAACCGTTCGGTTCGATTGCTAAAAATAAATAATGTTGACTGTAGGAAAGTTGAAAACTAACCTATTGTCTATTTCATTGTACCAGATAGAAGTCATTATAGATGAAAAAGGGAGTTGTGATGAATAGAAAAAGATCAACAAAGCAAAATTATATGACGTTCAAAGAAAGTTGATCAATTTATGAACGAGCTAGATCTTTTAATAAGGTGCGAGGAATAAGAAAATTAGTCTCAAATATGAGTTGTGTTTCAAAATTTAGGGGTTTATAGCAATAGTTGTAATGTCCATGAAGGTACTTTAGTGTATCTTGGGCATAATACAACAGGACATAATTCTGGATGGCTTGAGTTAGTTGCAAACTGCTTTAAACAGTATAGACAGCTTTTATGGTGGAGAGTGATTTGCTTAAAGGTGAACCATCCGAGTAAACCATGACAAGAAGTGCAAATAAAATGATATACGTACAAGACAAAGAGAGGTTTGGATTTTATTGGTTGAAGAGGGATGGCAGGCCATTATTGCCTCGTCATGGTCTTAATAATGCTTGCATTTTCCTACAAGTTGATGTATTTGGTCATTGCCTAGGGTAGAGTATGGTTTTCTAATATGGTGATTGTCTTTTATTTGGCCATACAATAGAGTGCAACATGATTTTTTTTCATATCAGGTAGAGTGCAATGTGACTTTATTACAAACATGGGTACAAAGTAAAAACGGCATAACACAACGGGGACAAAGTTTCAGTAGACAACAGAAGCTCCATATTAGCTGTTGAATAACATTTTTGTAATAACGCCCCCCCCCCCCCCCCCCCAAAAAAAAATAAAAACCAAACGACATGAATGTGAGGTCTCATACCAACTAGAGACTCAAAAGTACAATCAAACGGTCTTGCAGGGTACAAGCCCTGGCAATATGATTATGATGATTAGTAACTTCTAACCAACTGTCTTATAGTAATTACTTACGGTTTTATTTGATTTGTATGTGCTCCACTAAAAGTTTTGAATTTTTCGGTTTTATTGCAAAAAGCATACAAGTCTTATAGTTTTGAGGCGTCTTCCAAGGTGAGAAACATTGAAGAGCTGGAAAGCTTGTCTCATGTGAACTCTGAATGAGATCTTGAATAGGTAACAGTCTGGGAACAAACGGTAATTACTTTCCAGAGTAAAGGAAACAGGTTCTGGTTCTGAGTTTGTTATAATAAGTTAGCTCCTCTAGCCTGGATGAAGAACTTATAATACATTTTACAACAGACAGCAAATGAAAAAACAATATGAATCAGGCATGCTTGGGCAAGCTTATTTTAAAAGGAGAATAAAGACGAGTTGAGATCTATGCTACACTGATTTTATTTTCCGTGCCTCCTTTTTTTGGTTTGGGTTTAAGGATCATGTTAAGCATAACTTGAGTACTATCAATACCTTATATATATATATATTACCTTAACCACATGGTTATACCTTTAGGCCATTTAGTTTAACATGTTAACAGAATATTTGGGTACTTTATCGGAGTTCCTTGGCCCCCTAAATCTGCAAAGGGGAGAATGCTCTTAGATCTGTTTTTGAATGAATTTTCACTGATTGAAACAAAGTATATTTTACCATAAAATTAGTGAGTTGGAGAAGGAACTGGGAATTATTTGCAAGCTCTCTTAGTTTTTTCAATTCCTGCAGGATCCACGAGAGGACGTCGTACAGGCATGGTACATGGATGACAGCGATGAGGACCAGAGGCTTCCCCATCACCGTGAGCCAAAGGAATTTGTGTCTCTTGACAAACTTGCTGGTAAAGATCAGGCTAAGTTTTATATCTATTTAATTTATCTGTGAGGAACAGAAAAGCCCTCTTCATCCTTCCTCTCAAAAAGACATCGCGTGGGTTTTGGGGCCAGTTTATACTTTTCCCCCAATACCTTCAGATAAGTTTTTGGACTTCTCTGGATTAGGATCTCTACTTGGTAAATTGTTGTAAGTGGATAAGTGACTTTCCAGTTAATACTGCTAATCTAATTTTTATTAACTCTCTTGGTATTTTGGGCGTTAGAAATTGAATAGGTGAAAATCTTTTTTATGTTGTGATTGCCTGATTGGTGGGTGAGAATCCCACGTGGATAGGAAGTTGTATCTTTTTTCCAAAATTCCAATCGGGTACTTCATCATATGATGAACAAGGAATAATAAAAGTGAACCGACCCTTAGCGTAGGTAGTCCTTGTCTTTTTGATGACCGAGAAATTCGTTTGGGGCCAATCCTTAGGACCAACCACAGCCTTTGTAACTCGGGCATAATGGGTCCTCCCCCTCTAACCTCTACCTAAATACGGGGCTTACTTTGCATGCCGCAGGGCTCGAACCTGTGACTTGAGTCACAAGTCCCTTAACCTTTGCACCTTGAACTAGGCCGTTAGGGCATAGTGTAGGTATTCCTTACAAGTTGATTGCTGGATTTGGCCTGCCTTCATACTCCGTTCATAATTACTGTGTGAATATTTCAGAGCTTGGAGTGCTCAGCTGGAGACTTGATGCTGACAATTATGAGACAGACGAGGAGTTGAAGAAAATTCGGGAAGCTCGTGGCTATTCTTACATGGTATGTTAAAAGTTACAAAACGGAGACCTTTCATCTGTTAAATTGATATATCGTGGTCCTTATCTTTTAAAGTTTTGGGAAATGCCAAAGCATTAAGGGTTCACAATTTACTTCAGGATTTCTGTGAGGTTTGCCCTGAGAAACTACCGAATTACGAGGAGAAAATCAAGAACTTTTTTGAAGAACACCTGCACACCGACGAAGAGATCCGTTACTGTGTTGCAGGAAGTGGTATGATTGCAGTAAATTGATTGGGCTTTGCAAGTCCAGCTGCCCACTATACTGCTTTTTCTAAATATATACTTCCGGATGTAGGTTATTTTGATCTCCGGGATCGGAATGATGCCTGGATTCGTGTCTGGGTAAAGAAAGGTGGAATGATTGTTCTGCCTGCTGGAATTTATCACCGCTTCACACTTGATTCAGACAATTACATTAAGGTACTTCTTAAGAGCATGCATTAACATACATGGTTAATGATGAAAAGAGCATTTCCATTTTCCTTTTATTGCTTCCCCTGTCAAGACACGTTTTTGGCACTTGCTCTTGATTGCACTTCTTGCATGGTATATTTGATCAGAGGAACGGTTTTCAATTGTGTTGGTAATAATATTTGGTTTGTGTAGGCAATGCGACTCTTTGTTGGTGACCCAATTTGGACTCCATACAATCGCCCACATGACCATCTCCCTGCAAGGTCTGTTTATAGGCACTTGCTATACTCTATTTTTACTATCTGGTCCTTGTTATAGTTGGTTAATCAGACACGGTCTTGGGCGTGGAAGCTAATGAATTTTTTTTGATAATGCAGGAAAGAATATATTGAATCGTTTATCCAAGCAGAAGGCGCTGGCCGTGCAGTTAATGCTGCTGCTTAAATTTACTAGAGGCGAAGAAGTTGAAATCCATAAGGCTGTAATAAATGTTACCATATGATGGTTGTGTGGTTCCTGAAGTGTGCGCCTGGCTCAGCTTGTTGAATGTTGTAATTCGAGCACTAAATAAATCTCCTATGGGGATATTGAACTTAATAGTTATATACAAGTGGAGTCTATGTTGTGAATTTAAACATTTGTGCATGTCGAGTGGTCCAATATTTCCTGTTTCGGGGCGTAATTAGCTCTGCCATTTTTGTTGTTGGATGTCAATGACATGAACTCTTGAACTTGTTCTGTGTCCAACACAGTCCTCTTTCCTTTTGCAGAATCCTCCCTCTGTAGACTTGCAAGAAGATACAGGTACATGCTACTCCTAATCCTATTTATGCATAAAACCTTTACTAATTGACCTTGAGTATGATTTGGCAAAGTCTTTATTATCAATAAATAATTTTTGGGGATGGAAAAATATTTCTGTCCTCTCCCTCTCACAGCAATAAACTTACCCATTTAAATTGGCAAAAGCGTATTTCAGAAATAAAAATAGTAGAAGCTCTGGACGCTGCTAGACAGTTTAGACAGCACCAACACTTTTTTGTTTCATTGGATTTTGGAGTAGCTTGTGTTGGGAAAAGTGGGGGCCTGGGATCTGCCCTTCTTCTACATTCATCTGATACCTCAATTAAAATATTACTGGATATCGTTAGATAGTAATAGTATTATTTTTCTGATCAGCTAATCATGACACTTTTCAGCTTTTCTTTCAATGCATGGATTATAGTTGTAACACGTGCACTGCTTTTATTTGGCTTGGTCTGATGCTGCTACTTTTTTTTGGTAACTAAAAAGAATTTATTTACTTGGCTTGGTCTGATTTAGGTAGTATTACACTAGAATCCAGTTTACTTGAACTTATTTTCTTTTTGGTTCATTCGAAAAAGAATGACTCATTTCTAAATATGGTAATAATTTAGCTTAAACTTTCAATTGTACCCTTAATGAGAAGTTTTTATAACCACATAAATACTCTGGATCCATTTTTAATTTATTTAGGACCACAAATTCCAAAAGTCTTTATTTTTTTTAAACTCCGTGTCCAGTCAAACATGTTCACATAAATTAAAACGGGGGAGTATCTATTTTCGGTGACTAGAGATTTTTTATTTACCAACTGAGAACTATGTACAAGACCAGAAACAGAACTGAAATTTGGACATAGTCCCAAGTACCAGAACTCAACTGCCTATGCTTTCCATCTTCTGTACCACATATACGTAAGGATAAAAACTTAGATCTTGGCTTCTAACTTCCTCTGCAGACTGCTTCCTGAACTATCAATCGTGTGAGCACTTGAGGACTTCTTTGTTTAGCTTGAAAGACTCATATTGCGTTCTTTCCAGATAATATAGATGCTACAGCATAATATAAAACCAGTCTGAACATTTCATCTAGTGCATTCTTCCCACTTCCATTTGTCACTTCATTTCATTGCATGGCAGATCTTGATACTTACTACCCCATTTACTAACTGCTAGTACTAATACTCCTTACTTCTATTAATTGATGAAATATTAAACGTTTGATCATCATTTGTCTTGGTCTATACTCCAGCAGACTTATTGTTAACTACCTACTAAATCAACTGACCAATGCAAACTCGCTTTCTATCCCTCTTTCCAACGCTAACATTTTTTAATGAGTAAAACACACGCGCCTCCCCATGGACCAGACGGACGGTGCCATTCCGACGCGTCTGGATGGGCAAAACGCTTCTACTAAACAGGCGAAGCAAACCATTGAAGCAATTGAAGGCAAAATCTCCTATGCAACCACAGTCACAAACTCCCCAAATTCAACCGTGTGCCCTAACCGCCATGAACGAGACTCTGTAATTGCTACACACACCACACACAATGGTACGTCGACAATCATGTTCAAAGCGTCAGACTATTATGAAATCATGGCTTCCGAATGCAAATTCACTCTAGTTGGCAGATTTCTAAAACTTCGGCCCTAAATAGATCGAATTAGATCTAAATTTAAGGAATTGATTTCGCTAAAAGGATCGTCCAAAATTGACGTGTATGACAATTTTAATGTGTTTCTAGATTTCACTAATGAAGAAGATTTCTCCATGGTTTGGTTCAAACGAGTTATAGAGATCGAGGGACAACAAATGTGGCTTCAGAAGTGGTCACCGGATTTTAAGCCGGAGGAGGACCTTCCAATTGCTCCGGTTTGGGTACTTCTTCCAAGCCTTCCTTTTCATATGCATACATGGCAGTATGTAAAACAAGTTGTTAGCGTTGTGGGTATTCCACTCGAAATGGACTTAGCGACTAGGGGTAGAACAAGACCAAGTGTAGCTAAGGTTAGAGTGGAGATTTACCTGTTAAAACCATAGCCAGATTCTGTGTATGTGGGACAAGTATATGATAATGCTCCTCAAAAAAGATTTGTTCAAAAACTCGAGTATGAAGGAAATCCTAAGTACTGCAAATTCTGCAGAAAATTGGGACACAATTTGCTAAATTGCCGGGCCATTGAAAGAAAGAAAGCAGCGGAGGAGAAAAAGGCTGAGATCAAGAGGAATAAAGAGGCTTTTGAAGCAGATATTACCACAATCAATGAAAATGGTAAGGCTCATGGAACTATGGATGGCAGGAGAGTCATAGGTACAAAGAAAATGCCAAATATTATGCAAAATGAAGCTACCAGACAAGCAGCAGAGAAGGAGGCGACCAAACAAACTCCTGAGAAGGAAATTTTTTAGCAGATTGATAATATCCAAAACAGTATGCCCACTCAACACAAAGAACAAGCGGATGATATCAATGACATTAAGATCGGAACTTCCAAAAAGAAGAGAAAATTCTGCAAAACAAAGAGACTCCCACAAAAGAAATCCAAAGTGTCATTTAAACCAATGTGGTGTCAAGTCAATGGCAGCAGAAGGTTTAACAAAGGCAAGGCGGATCAAGCCAATCGACAACAGCAAGAACAAGGAAAAATGGATGAAAACAGTGATGCTGGTGTGAACCTTGATATAAGAAACAATGATGATAACAGGGACACCGACTCTAGCAACGACTTCAAAGAGTGTAGTAAATCTAGTCCAACAAACAGAAAGTTTGAAGGATCAGAACATGTGGTGCAAGAATCCTCTAACATTCAAGGAAATATGGTTCAAGAAAAGGAAGGGAGCAGTCAGCACACCAACACTCAACAAGCTCAACATGACCTAACCAAATACCTCACAACTAATGAGGGTTCAATCAGCGTTCCTTCAGAGATCAAAGTAATGGCGGGGATTAATATGGTAGTCCAACTAGACCTTGAATCCCCACAATCATCTACAAATAAACCTCACCCTACGAAGAAAGCTGATCATCAGATAGAGGTGAATTCACCAAATAAGGTTACGGTGAGGATTTCTGAAGACCAAATGCAAAATGCCCAAAGCAACCAAAAAGACAATGAGGGATTCTCACTGGTCCAAAAGAGCAAGAGCAGAAACAGAAGCAAAAAGATGGGAAAGAAAACTAAAGAGAAGCAGAACTCTTCCAATGTGGAAGGGAGTACAAACTAATCTTCCATCGACTTATGATAAATTCCATCTTTTGAAATATTAGAGGTGTAAAATAAAAAAAAAGCCATTCCCAGGTTCAAAAACTCATCAACGTGTACAAAGTGGAGCTTGTAGCAATATTTGAACATTTTGTTAGCATTAATAAAATTGAAAAGTATATGAAATTCCTAGGCTTTCAACATAGTATGGCCAACAAGAATGGGCAGATTTGGTTTCTTTGGTTAGGGAACTATCAAACCAGTGTGGTCGACAATAAAGAGTAGCAGCTGACCATCAAGATGCAATACACCCCCGCTAATTGTGATCTATTTCTCACAGCAGTATGTGCCAAATGTACTGAGAATGAAAGGAGAGAGCTTTGGAGCAGTTTGGAAGACATCCACACTCACATCAATGGTCCTTGGTGCATTGGGGGTGACTTCAATGTAATATTAGATCTAGATAAAAACAAAGGGGACAATCCTTACAGAATGCACATAAGTTTTGAGTTCAGTAACTGTATGGACAATTGTGAGATGGTGGATTTGGGGTTTGTAGGCCCTAGATTCACGTGGTGCAACAACTGGAGAGCTAGAAAAAGGATTTGGAAGAGACTCGACAGAGTCTTTGTTAACGACCTATGGGCCCAACTTTTCCAGATTAATATGGTCAAGTACCTAGCTAGAACTGGCTCAGATCATAGGCCTCTCCTCATCAAATGTCAAAAGGAGCCTCAAGCTGGCATCAAATACTTCAAATTCCTAGATTTATGGGCCGAGCAACCATCATTCATGAACCTGGTAGAAGAGATTTGGAGCATTCAAGTTCCTGGAAACCCCATGTGAAGGCTACAACAAAAATTGAAACTTCTTAGTAAGAGTCTCACAAGATAGTCGAAAGCGAAGATTGGAAATGTTTTTGAACAAGTTAACATATGGGAAGCAAAAATGGTAAACCTGGAAGAGATTGACACTATTAACAACACAGATCAATCCAGAGAAGAGCTCAATAAAGGCCAAGCAGAATACATCAAGTGGCTACGTATGCAAGATGCGATCCTTAGACAGAAATCTCAGCAGAAATGGTATGAAGAAGGGGATAGCAACACCAAATACTTCCATAGTTTTATTAGAAACAGGAGATGTAGGCTCCATCTTCACACGATCAAGGATCACAATGTCTCATGGGCCCAAGGGGATGAAAATATTTCAAGGGTGGCTGTGCATCACTTCAAGCATCTGTTTAACCTTCAATATCAATTCAGTAATCATGAGGTCCTCAACTGTATCCCTAAATGTATCACTGAGGAAGATAATGATATGCTCAATGATATACCTAATGAGGATGAGATTAGATATGATGTATTTAGTATGAATGCTTCAAGTGCAGCGGGACCGGATGAATTTAATGGCACCTTCTATCAAAAATGCTGGAATATCATCAAATATGATATTGTAGACTTTGTGCAGAACTATTTCAATGGAAGGGGCATGACCAAATTCTATAATCATACATGTCTGATTCTAATTCCCAAAGTCGACTCCCCAACCAACTTCTCTGAGTTCAGGCCTATTAGCCTGAGCAACTTCACCGGCAAAATCATTTCTAAAATTCTTTCTAGAAGACTGAACCCTATGCTTGAGAAAATAATTTCCATTAATCAAAGTGATTTCGTCAAGAGTGGGATGATTACTGACAATGTCTAATTAGCACAAGAAATTGTCCACAAGATAAGGCAGAACAACAATGGGGGTAATGTAGTTATCAAGCTGGATATGGCTAAAGCCTACGATAGAATGTCCTGGAATTTTCTAATGGCCGTCATGAGAAAATTTGGCTTTTCAGAAGCTTGGATTGATATAATTTGGAGATTGGTTAGTGATGTGTGGTATTCTATCATTATTAATGGGTCCAGAAAAGGATTCTTCACATCCTCGCAAGGTCTCAAACAAGGTGACCCGCTATCTCCTTCCCTGTTCATTATTGGAGCTGAGGTACTGTCCAGGTCCTTAAACAATCTTACTACTCACAACAACTTCACCCCATTATCCATAGACCATAGAGGGCATATCATTACTCACCTTGCTTATGCCGATGATATAATGATATTCACTGGAGGTGATAAGCACTCGATAAAACTCATTAAGAGTCGGATAAGAAGGTATGAAAAAACATCAGGTCAAAAAGTGAACAACGACTAGAGTTTCTTTGTTACTGATCCGAACACCTATGCTAGTAGAATTAATAGAATCAGAAGAAATTCTGGTTATATGGATAAGCCCTTCCCTTTTAATTATCTCGGATGTCCAATCCACAATGGTAGGAAGAAAATTAGCAACTTTGATCGCATGCTAGCCAAAATTGTGAAAAGACTCAACGGTTGGCAGGGGAAGATGCTTTCCTATGGAGGGAAGATAACCTTAATCAAACATGTCCTCCAATCCTTGACTACCTATATTTTATTTGTTATGAACCCTCCCAAAGGCATCATCAAGCTTATGGAAAAACACTTCAACAATTTCTTCTGGGGGTCTTCTGAAGGAAAAAATAACTATCACTGGTTCTCATGGAATAATCTCTGCCTACCTAAAGATGAGGGGGGTGTGGGGGTCAGGAGAATGGAAGATATCACTGAAACGCTCTCTCTGAAAAGATGGTGGAGATTCAGGACTCAACCATCCCTCTTGGCCACTTTCCTTATTGCTAAATATTGCAAAAGAGCTCACTTGGTTACCAAAGTTCCTACCCCATCTGACTCTCACATTTGGAGAGATTTGACGAAGGCAAGGACCAAAGCTGAGCCAAATATCATTTGGAAATTCAAGTAGGCAACTCTAGTTTCTGGTGGGATAACTTGACGGGCAAAGGTGCTTTGGCCAAGGTAGTTCAGGGCCTGGCTAAATCTCTCAAGCTACTCGTTAAAAATTCCATCCATGAAGGTACCTGGGACACCAACAAATTGGCAGCCACTATCCCTCCTCACCTATTGGATACTGTTACTAAGGTGGATATTGGCAACAGAAATCTTAAGGACTTTCCAATATGGAATTTAGCTGAAGATGGTCAGTTCAATAATAAATCGGCTTGGCACTTAGTGCGAATGAAAAAGCAGAAGAATAACTTCATTAGTAAGATTTGGCAAAAGTCTATACCTTTTAAAATCTCATTCCTATCCTCGAGGTTACTCAAAAGGCGACTACCGTTTGATGATATTATTGGTAAATTTGGCACTAACATTGTTTCTAGATGTTCTTGTTGTTGTTTGCCGCAAGTGGAGACTATGGAACATGTATTCAATAGAAGCGAGGAAGCAAAAATAACATGGAATATAATTGGCAATCCGCTGGGAATAAGGCATCAAATAGAGCCGGTGGTGGGCACCTTCAAGAGATGGTGGGAAACAAGCTCAAAGAACAAGGTCCATAACTTAATCCTTCAAATAGCTCCTTTAACAATATGCTGGGAACTATGGAAATAATGGACATCATACAAATATAGTAATCAGAAGAAGTTCCAACCCAACATGATGGTGCATCAAGCTATCTGGAATATCAAAGGTGCTATTTCGAAGATTATACCAAGCTGGGACAACCACCTCCCTTGGCCAGATTTCTGCCTAAGAATTGAAAAGTTGAAACCAATGCAAAGTTGGAGTCAAGTGTTGTGGTCGACACCAAATCAGGGATGTATCGAAGTTAATTCCGATGGTAGTTACATCAGAGAAAACAACAAAGCAGGTATAAGAGGCATCATAAGGAATAGCAACAGTGATCTTATTATGGTCTTCTCGAAGGCTGTCCTGTGCGATAACAATAATATTGCGGAGGCTCTAACTGCTGAGTTTGGAATAAAATGGTGTAAGCTACAAGGCTACACTAATTTTATCCTCGAACTTGATTCTATGGTGATTGCAAACATGTTGATAAATAGGGACACCAACAATCTGAAAATCAAACAAACGATTGATAGAATGCTGCAGACTATTCAACATGAAAATATAATAATTAAGAATTGTTACAGAGAAGGCAACCAAGTTGCAGACTGTCTTGCGAAACTGGCCTCTACCTCGGGTAATAGCATGACTATCAACTCATATCAACAACTTCCTACATGTGCTAAAGGCTATTTCCTTTTGGATAAGTGGAAAATGCCAAGTATCAGAACCAAATTCGACAAAACTAATTTTTTTTGGTCAGCTAGAGTTGTATCCTTCGATCTTCCCAGAAGGAGAACCCCCTTATGTATATTTCTCCTCTGGTTCCTTTTTTTTTTTCCTGTTGTTTGTTTTGGGTGATGGAATCACCAAGTTGTATTTTATGAGGTAAGGCCTAGCCCCCCTTACTGATCCTTTTTGAATACAACTGTGCCCAGCAAAAAAACCCCTACTAAATCAACTAAAATCGTTATTTAACCAAGCATATCAAAGGTTGAGTTTTTTGTTGCTAAAATATGGATGTAAAAGTAAAACGAGAATTCAATCTAGGACATTAGATAATTATTATTTAGAGTTACTTCAGTAGAGATGAATATTTCAAGGTTGTGTTAAATTTGAGTCTTAGCTAATTCCCTTCAAGTCGAATCACTTATGGTTGCTAATTAACTGGATTATGTGTTCTTATAGTATTCTATCGAATTACTATGCGCCTGTCCAGGATAATTTCATGCCTATATTTTTATGGAATTAATCTATCAAGGGTGCATTAAGATCACAATATTCAATTAAACATTGTGACTAGGTATAATTCTATTCTAACCACAACCCTGTCCCCTAATTTTAGAGATAAGATCATGCTTTCTTTAACTTTTCTCTAATTTAAAAATGACTTTTTTCAAGCAAAATCTAGATAGTTGATAGTAACTGTTGGCTAGACAATCAAGAAATTAAGTACAGAATTAAAAAAGTAATCGTATAATAGCAATCTGTATTAAAGGCAAAAGTAGTAATCAAACATCAATATTCATGGCTAAACACAATCCTAGAATAAAGAGACTTAGCCACACATAATCATCATAATAAATTCAGAAGTATTTGAATGATTAAAGTACTAAGAAAACATAAAGGTATAATACATAATTACCCAATTGGGGTTTAACCAATTTGCCATATGCACCCTTTATCTTTGCAAGGGTTCTATGACCCTCCATATATGTTTGAAGTGAAATTATTATCCCTTTTATGACAAGCACCAGTTTCACACAGATATGTGAAACACACGCACCAACCAGGTGATGCCACGCTAGTTTTAAATACTACTTTTTATTTTCTTTTTATTCATTATTTTTTCATTTGACCTTATGTCCTTTTTTCTCTTTTTCTCTCATTTGTTTTCTTTCTTCTTCTCCTATAACCTCTATCAAGTTGTTTCTGCCATAGCACCACCATTATTGATGTAGCCACCACCCCTCATTCTTCCCCAACCTCCTTTTCCAGCGAATCACTCCCATTCTCAACCCCTTTCTCTTTTTTCTCCAACTAAGCCCATCACTGCCCCCTCCCCCCCCCCAAATTCGTCAGTTTTAGTAAACTTTTCATTTGACTCCAACTCAAAGCCTCAAGCTCTGATTTTAATACTCAAATCAGTCTTCAATTTTCGCATCTTCTCCTTGGACTTTAAGAAATCAAAGCAGGAAAGGTTAGCATAGGTTAAACATTAATTAATCAAAACGAAAATAAAACAAAAAAAGAAAAAAAGAAAATGACTGATAATTAATGTAAAAACTAATGACATGATGGTGGTTATGGTGGATGAAGGTGGCGGGCTGTATGTGGGAGAAGCAAAAGGAAGAAAGAGAAAAAATAAAAGAAAAAGAAGAAAAGGAAAAGAAAATATAAAAAGAAAAGTAAAATAAATTAAAAGTACATTTTAATTTTAATAAAGAAAAAATACGCTTAGTTTTATCCTTTATCGCGCTACTTTGAGGTGCAAAATATTCTCCGTGCCACATAAGCATAAAAAGGGGATAATAATTTCACTTCAAATATGTATAGGGGGGTTATAAGACCCCTGCAAAGATAAAAAGTGCATCTAGTAAAATGGCTCAACCTCAATGGGGTAATTATGTATTATCCCAAAAATAAATAATAAAAGAATTCTCTAATTCTTGCTTCAACTTGCTCACAACATGCGTTTTGCCTCCAAAGTGTCGTGTTCCCCTCAAAATTAGGTTTAAAAACCCTTTTGCCCTTTTGTATGAGTTGGGGTGTGTAGGACCGAAAGAACCTTGTCCCAAGCAGAATAGGACAAATCTCGGACAGAGAGTCCTGGCCAGCGCGTCGCGCTAGGCTGGCGCTGGACCCTCTTTATGCTCTTGTCTCACCTGCCCACAGCGCTACAGGCAGCGCCTATCACTGGTTTTGACGATGGGCGTGCACCTCGTTCAATGTTTTTCGTTTTCCACTTCAATTCGTACACATTCATCATGTGTTGCTCTCAATCGATTCCTACACATATAAACACCAAAATTAAGCTCAACTAATTACAACACACATAAAAATAAATGAGATTCAAGTAAAATATGAGGCGACGAGCATACAAATGCATATACTTTTAGCCGAATATCATCACCACACACTTAAATTCTTGCACTCGAAGCCTCAAATCACATCAAACAACGCCAAAACCACGAATCGCACCCCAATTCAAGCCTAATGAAGTAATGAACTTCCAACTTCTAAAACTAATGTCGAATCATATCAAACCAACTCCGATTGACCTCAAATTGTGTACACAAGTCATAATGAAACAATGAACCTACTCCAACTCCCGGAACCGAAATCCAAACCCGATATCAACAAAGTCAACTCTTGGTCAAACCTTTCAAACTTCCAAACCTTTAACTTTTTAACTTTCGCCAATTCAAGTCAAGACGACCTACGGACCTCCAAATCAATATCCGGACATACCCCCGAGTCTAAAATCACCATACGAAACTTTTGGAACCATAAAAAATCCATTCCGGAGTTGTCTACACAAAAGTCAAACTCCGGTAAACTCTTTCAACTTAAGCCTTCAACTTTGAGACTAAGTGTCCCAACCTACTCCGAAACCTCCCGGAACCAATCCAACTTCCCCGGAAAGTCACATAACTGCAAATAAGCATAGAAGGAGTGATAAGTAGGGGAACGGGGCTATAATACATAATACAGACGGTCGGATTGTTACATTCTCCCACTCTTAAATAAATATTCATCCTCGAACGGTTCTAGAATCATACCTGGAGTCTCAAATAGGTGTGGATAGCTGCTCCGCATCTCCCGTCCGATCTACCAAATAGCCTCCTCGACTGGCTGGCCCCTCCACTGAACGTTCACTGAAGCTATATTCTTTGATCTCAACTTTTGAACCTGCCGATCCAAAATGGCCATCGGCTCCACATCATAAGTCAAATCCCCATCTAACTGCACTGTGCAAAAATCCAAAACATGAGACGGATCACCATAATACTTCCGGAGCATAGAAACCTGAAACACTGGGTGAACACCCGATAGGCTAGGTGGCAATTCAAGCTTGTAGGCCACCTCTCCAATCCTCTTTCGAACCTCATCACACCCTTCATGGGCGAAACTCTGAGTAACGCCTTCTCACCCACCATATATGCAATATCACGAACCTTCCTATCGGCATAACGTTTTTGTCTAGACTGTGTTGTACGAAGCCGATACTGAATCAACTTGACTTTATCCAAGGCATCCTGAACCAAATAAGTGTCTAATAACCTAGCCTCTCTGAACTCAAACCAACCAACTTGAGAACGACACCGCCTCCGATATAAGGCCTCATAATGAGCCATCTCAATACTCGATTGGTAGCTGTTGTTGTAGGCAAACTCTAAAAGCGGTAGGAATTGATCCCAAGAACCCCAAAAATCCATAACACATACACGTAGAATATCCTCCAAAATATGAATGGTGCGCTCGGACTGTCTGTCTGTCTGGGGGTGGAATGATGTACTCAACTCAACCCATGTGCCCAAATTTGACTGCACTTCTCTCAAAAATTGCGATGTGAACTACGTTCCCCGATCAGAAATAATGGACATTGGCACACCATAAAAACGAACAATCTCACGAATATAGATCTGAGCCAGCCGCTCTGAAGAATAGGTGGTCACAACCAGAACGAAATGTGTGGACTTAGTCAACTGGTCCACAATTAACCAAACTGTATCAAATTTCTTCAAAGTTCGTGGGATCCCAACAATGAATTCCATGGTAACACACTCCCATTTCCACTCGAGAATCTCAAGTCTCTGAAGCAAACCGCCTGATCTCTGGTGCTCGTACTTCACCCGTTGACAGTTCAAACACCGAGCCATATACTCCACTATATCTTTCTTCATTCTTCTCCACCAATAGTATTGCCTCAAGTCCTGATACATTTTGGAGGCACCTAGATGAATGGAATACCGCGAACTGTGGGCCTCCTCAAGAATCAACTCATGCAACCCATCCAAATTAGGCACACAAATCTGACCATGCATCCGCAACACCCCATCATCTTTAATAGAAACCTCCTTAGCATTATCGTGTTGCACCGTGTCCTTAAGGACAAGTAAGGGGGTCGCCATACTGACGCACTCTGATGCGCTCATACAAGGAAGGCCGAGAAACCACACAAGCAAGAACCCGGCTAGGCTCCGAAATATCTAACCTCATGAACTAATTGGCCACAGCCTGAACATCTGATGCTAGCGGTCTCTCACCAACTGGACTATATGCAAGGCTACCCATACTCACAACCTTTCTACTCAAGGCATCGACCACCACATTGACCTTCCTGGGATGATACAAAATGGTGATATCATAGCCTTTTAACTGCTCTAACCACCTTCGCTGCCTCAAGTTTAGATCCTTTTGCTCAAACAAGTGTTGCAAACTCCGATGATCTGTGAATACCTCATAAGACATGCCGTAGAGATAATGCCTCCAAATCTTCAATGCATGAACAATGGCTGCCAACTCTAAATCATGAACAGGGTAGTTCTTCTCATGGGGCTTCGACTGACGCGAAGCATAAGCAATCACCCTACCCTCTTGCATCAAGACACACCCGATGCCAATCCGCGAAGCATCACAATAAATTGTATATGAACCCGATATTGAAGGAAAAAATAGAAACTAGAGCTTTGGTCAGGGCAGTCTTGACCTTATGAAAGCTCTCTTCACACTCATCAGACCACCTGAATGGGGCACCCTTCTAGGTCAATCTAGTCAAAGGTGCAACAATGTACGAGAAACCCTCCACAAAATGGCGATAATACCCGGCTAAACTAAGAAAACTCCGAATCTCAGTAGCTGAAGACAGTCTGGGCTAACTCTAAACTGCTTCAATCTTTTTTGGATCTACCTTAATCTCCTCACTGGACACCACGTGCCCCAAGAACGCCATAGAATCAAGCCGTAACTCACACTTAGAGAATATAACATTAAGCTTCTCCTCCCTCAAGGTATGGAGTACAATTCTCAGATGTTGCTCATGATCCTCCTAGCTGCGTGAGTACATCAATATATCACCAATGAATACTATGACAAAAGAATTAAGTTATGGATGGAATACACTGTTCATCATATGCATAAATGCTACTGGGGCATTGGTCAGCCCAAAAGACATCACAAGGAACTCGTAGTAACCATAACGTGTCTTGAATTCCGTTTTCAGAATATCAGAATCCTGAATCTTCAACTGATGATACCCATACCTCAAATCAATCTTCGAAAACACTTTAGCTCCCTGAAGCTGGTCAAATAGGTCATCAATGTGTGGTAGTAGGTACTTGTTCTTAATTGTATCTTTGTTTAAGTACCTGTAATCAATGCACATCCGCATAGTACCATCTTTCTTCTTCACAAACAGAACCGGTGCACCCCAAGGCGACACACTAGGCCTAATGAATCCCTTATTAAGTAGCTCTTGAAGCTGTTCTTTCAATTCCGTTAACTCTGCTGGTGCCATACGATATGGAGAAATAGAGATGGGCTGAGTGTCCGGCACCAAGTCAATACCAAAATCAATGTCCTCTCAGGTGTCATGCCCGACAGGTCTGTAAGAAACACATCCGGAAAGTCCCTCATTATCGGAACAGACTCAATGATAAGAGTATCAGCACTAACATCCCTCACAAAGACCAAATATGCTAAACACCCTTCTCAACCATCCATTGAGCCTTCAAGTATGAAATTACTCTACTGGGAACATAATCCAGGGAACCTCTCCACTCAACCCTAGGCAATCCCGGCATCGCCAACGGTACTGTCTTAGCGTAACAATCCAGAATAGCATGACATGGCGATAACCAATCCATGCCTAAAATCACGTCAAAATCAACCATACTAAGCAGTAAAAGATCAATTCTCGCCTCCAATCCCCCCAATAGTCACCACACACGACCGATACACATGGTCCACAATAATAGAATCACCCACCGGTGTAGATACATGAATATGCATAACTAAAGAATCACAGGGCATATCCAAATAGAGAGCAAAGTACGATGATACATATGAATTAGTGGAACCAGGGTCAAATAATATGGAAGCATCCCTGTGGCATACTGAAACAATACCTATGATCACCGCGTCTGAAGCAACTTCCTCTAGCCTAGAGGGCAAATCATAGCATCGAGCCTGACCACCACCTTATCGACCTCCCCCTCTAGGACGACCTCGAGCTGCCTGAGTCCCATCTCGAGCTGGCTGAGCAGGTGGCGAAGCAACTGGTGCAGGGGTCATAGACTAGCCTTCTTGCTGCACTGGACCTCTATAGTGACGGGGGAAATACTTCCTCGCATACCCCAACTCTTCATAGTCGTAATAACCTCGAGCTGGAAATGACGGTGGGGCCTGAGATATAGTATCATGACTGAGAACATGTGTGCAAATAAGGTATACAACTTAGAAACTACAAGAATAACCCTATCAAGTCTCAATCATTTAGTACTTAGCCTAGACATGTTGTCATAACATGAATCACAGTTTAAATAATCAAACAAGTAGAGGAAACGTTGGGGATAACTTTATATGACAGCAAAACAAACTCGGTAATAGCCTAAAGGCCTCCCCAAACCATAACACACCAGTACACGTACACATGTCCATAACTTAGCACGTGCGTCACCCCAATATCTTTCATATAACATAGTTCTCAAGGTTAAATACCCTTAAATCCAAGTTTAGATGTGTTACTTACCTCAAAACGCATAAATCAACACTCCAACATGCCCTTCCCACGCGTATCAGCCTCCAAACGACTTGAATCTAGTCACAAATAACTCAATATCAACAAATAATGCCGTAGGAAGCAACTTCAAACAATAAAGTTTCGATCTTTATCAAAATTAAAAAGTCAATCCCGGGCTTGCACCTCGAAACCCGACAAAATATATAAATTCCAGACACCTATTCGATTACAAGTCCAACCATAACAAAATTATCCGACAACAAATCGGCCTTCAAACCTCCATTTTTCACTTTTGAAAAACTTCTACAAAATCCCCAATTTTTTCACTTTAATACACTAATTTCATGCTAAAAATAAAGATGGAATCATGAAATAATGACAAATCCGAGTAAAAAAATACTTACCCCGATCCAAATATTGAAAATCCCCTCCAAAATCGCCTAAAACCGAGCTCTACAACCAAAATTATGAAATAATAACTCTAACCCTCGAAATGGCTTTTTAACATTCTGCCTCAGGTGCCTACACTTCGGGAACGCGGAAGAAGCCTTGCGTTCGCGAAGCAAAACATCGCCTTCAGCCAAAATCCTCCTTCGCGAACGCGATGAAAAACTAGACCATGCATAGACGAACGCGTTCCCTTCCTCGCGAATGCGAAGAAGCACACACCAAACACCAGATCAGCTATCCAAACATGAGGAGAATGGCCTGAAACTCATCCGCAACACACCCGAGACCCCCTGGGACCTCAACTAATCTTATCAACAAGTCCTAAAACACAACACGAACGTACTCGAAGCCTCAAATCACATCAAACAATGCCAAAATCACGAATCGTACCCCAATTCAAGCCTAACGAACTAATGAACTTCCAACTTCTAAAACTAGTGCCGAATCATATCAAACCAACTCCGACTAACCTCAAATTTTGCATACAAGTCATAAATGACACAACATACCTATTCCAACTCCAGAAACTGAAATTCAAACCAGATATCAACAAATTCAACTCTCAGTCAAAGCTTTCAAACTTCCAAACCTTCGTCTTTTCACCTTTCGCCAATTCAAGCCAAAACGACCTACGAACCTCCAAATCAATACTTCCGAGTCCAAAATCACCGTACAAAGGTATTGGAACCATCAAAACTCCATTCTGGAGTCGTCTACATAAAAGTCAAACTCCGATCAACTCTTTCAACTTAAGTCTTCAACCTTGGAACTAAGTATCCCAATCAACTCCGAAACCTCCTCGGAACTAATCCAACCACCCCGGCAAGTCACATAACCGCTAATAAGTATAGAAGAAGCGATAAGTAAGGGAACATGGCTACAATACACAAAACGACCGGTCGGGTCGTTACAAAAACTAAGTCTCTCATTCACAATCAATGTGGGAAACTTGATGTTGGGTATATTTTTATATGTTTCGATATTAATTTACTCGTATTTTTACCGCTTTTTGATTCTAATTCGTGTGAAATATAACCAACTTAGCTTGATTATTGAGTTTATATTAATTGAATGTTATTGTGATTTATTAGGAACAATTGAAACTAATTGTGGAGACAAAATGAAGACAAAGAAGGAAAGTTTGATAAAATTATAAAAGAAAGAAAAAGCAAGAAAAGAATAAAGAAATAAAGAAGAGAATAAGGAAAGCTTACCTGGAGAGACGTGAAGCAAAGTTAGGCATTCAAAGCAAGTCTCCAACGAAGAAACAAAGTAGCAGCAGGCGACGCGAGAAATTTCGCTCGCGTTAATTGCCGCGAGGCTACGTCCAACGCGAGAAAGTTGGTGCGTCTCACACCGCTGTCACCGCGATGCGCAGTATTCGGATTATAAGGCTATTTTGTTTTCTTTTTAGTTTTGGACTTGGTTATTTTTTCAAGATTTTTTTCTACACTTATAAATAGTCATTAGATACGATCTTTATAAAACTTTTGACCAAGGAAGAACACGGAGCTGCCGTGGGGCCGAAATTCATCAGATTCCATCTTTCTTCCGTCAAACTTAATAATTTTTGTGTTTCTTCGGATGATTTATTGTTTGACTATCATGTCTATGTGGAGCTAAATTTTGCGTTCTAGGGTTGTGGTTAATATGAATATTGACGTTTATTAACTACGTCTTTGTTAACTCAAGTTATCATCTTTAGTTGTTTCTCTAATTCTATGCATAATTGCTTAATTGTTTGACCAACAGTTGAGTTCTATTTACTTGCTAAGTTATGCTTGGGAAAGCCGTGTTTAGATTAGAGTAGAATTAAAGAGAGCTTGTTTCTAAACCCGTGGCTCGGGGAAGAATTTCGCGGTTAGGATATGAATACTTAACGGCCTCGCTTAGTTGAATGTCGTATTATATTCGTTCATGATAGATTCAATACCATAGGAATATATGATTGATATATTGTGAATAGACAAATAGTATTGTGGAAATATGCTATTCATATAAACCATCCGGTCAATTAGAAATCATAGATAATTCGGATTACCAAGTGTAATTTACGAACTCAATAGGATTGATAAACCGATCACAACCCTAGAATCTTTATCTCCTCTGAGTATAATCTAACAACACATGTTTGCATTCTTGATAAATTAGTTACTACTTGTTTAATTTTCACAATAGTAGATTAATAGAAAAATAACACTCTTGATTATTTTGGACAGTTAATTGATTTGAATTAGCCTAGTTAACAATCATTCTAAGTCACTGTGGGTTCGACATCCGACTTTCGAGTCACTTTATTACTTGACGGCCACGTAGTTATTGATTGCTTATCTAATTTAAGCTTTTAATTGATTTCTGTTCAAGTTTTTAATTTTGTTATTTAGTTAGTATTACACACACACACACACACACACACATATATATATATATATATATATACATGGCATCTTTGAACGAAAAGTGTTAGAATGGTCAGTATTCTTGTTTTTGTGATCCTTGTCCATATTGTATAGGACCCACTTATGGCAACAATATAAAAATATTTTCAGGAACGAGTTGTGTGCACCATTATAATTCTGTACTATTTGTGGTAACTTTTGGAATAATTGTCCTAAGTGTTGTTATCCAACCCCAATCCCTTATTGTGATGATTCTGATAATGCTTGTGAGTTTTAAAGGAGTAACGAATTAGTTAATGTGGAACATAATATTCACAATCTGGATATGCGCAGGAAATTATTAGAGGAATATGGAGGTCTCCGTGAGAATATTACGGATGAGATGAGAAACTTAATAAAAGAAAGAGATGAACTGGGACAAGAGATCGATAAATTTAGCATGGCTATTCACGAAGTTGAGGCTCAATTGCGTGCACATGTTATTGCATCTAACGCCCAACAAAATAATTCTGAGTTGTGTGAAGCTGAAAAGGAGCTTATACGCCAAATTGAGGAGCTAAAAGTGGAGAGCCTATCATTCGACTATATTTTTTTTGATGATGTCAATGTTGAACAAAGTACACTAGAGTCATATGAGGAAGTAGATAATAATATATCTGAATACTCTAGTGTGTGTACATATGAGAGTGTAAATAGTAATACAATTCTAGAGTTGGGCGTATTGGTCCTCATTCCATACATTTTTCAATACTATGTTTGGATGATGACATAAAAATTGAGTCATCTGAGCCTTTAGAGAAGTCCAATGATAGAGGGACAATGTGCTCATATTCTTGAATTTAACGTTCCAGAGAGACATAATTACATGTTTCAGCTGAAAGCCAAGAAATGCAAAATAATATATTGGTTACTTGGCCCAATCAGATTTGTCCCACCACCCTAGGAGCTTAACTGAAAGCTTGAAGCCAATTAGGGGTTCAATTCATAAGTTCAAGTCGGAGGCAAAAAGTAGTTCATGTCGTGCCGCAACGTTAAATTAGACGCTTGTTGGGAGGCAACCCATCTTTACTGCTTTTATTTTTATTTTTATTTATATTCTTTTTATTGTGTTATTTTATAGTGTTTGTTTTTGTTTGTAGGATTATGAGCATAGGAAGTAAAGCTATTGGAAGAGTGCAAAAGCGAGCTAGATGGTGAGAATTAAGTGTGGGGTGCTCACACAAAGGACCATGCATGGGAAAAGTCTGAGTACCTCGTGAGTCGTGATTGCTTTGACTTTTGGCCTCTTAGGGAGTTTCTTGTCCGCCCTCGTTATTTTTTGATTTATTTGTGCATTGAGTACACTGCACTCTTTTATGTCTGGGGTGGGAGAATTTCATTGGATAATTAGTAATATTATATTAGTATGTTAGCTTCTTATTTTTGTTTTAATTTTGTTTAGCTGCTTATTTTTATTGTGTCGTAATTAGTTGTGTAGTATTTTAGTAGTAGTTTTAGTAACTTAATCTATAAAAAAAATAAAATAAGAAAACCCGAAAAAAAATATTCGACTTTTTCCGACGATGGATCTTCTAGGCAGCTTTTTTGAGGGATTAAAATCTAAATAAAAAAATATAAAAACATGTCTTTTTTTTTTGTAGGTAGTAATAATCCTCCGTAATATTTTTGTGCCTCGGTTCTTTTTTATAGGATGTAATTTTAACCGAGTGGTATTTTTTATATATTTTTAGAGTAGATTAGGATTTGGGAAATAAAAAGGGGGAGGAAGATGAGATTCCTAGGAGCCTGACTTATTTTGTAGTAGCATATTTAGGTTTTGGCATGTATCTTCCCTATATTTTAAACTTGTCATGATATCTTGATGAGTTGGATATCATATTTTATGACGCCTATGTCTCATTTTCTTGACTTATGTTCACTTTGTGCTTAATGTTTAATATCTTGTGGCTCCGTGAATACTTACATTAGTTTGAGAGTCGGAATAATATCGTCCTTAGTGAGTCATGTGTTATGTGTGTGGAGAGATTTTTGTGTAGTCCATGTCATTATAATTGAGTCTAGAACTTTCCCGGCATGTGAAGTGAAGCGAAATCCTAGGTTTGCACGGTTTGAAAAATAATTTTAAGCTTTCTTTTATCTTCTTGAGCTTAATTCTTTTCACAAATAAAAATTATCCCTAGTTAACCCTCTTGAACCAATAGACTTTTATTTGGTACCCACATTACAAGCCTATACCCTTTTTGTTCTTAATTGATATTATTTTGATCATTTTACATCTTAAAACACTTAACGTGCAAGATGAGCGCTAAAAGAAGTAAGGAAGGAACTTGGGTGGCTTTTGTGTGGAAGAAAGAAAAGTGCACTTGTGTTGTAATAGATACATCACTAGCAAAAATTTTAAAGAAGAGAAAACTTGCAAAGGAAAAAAATAGTTGAAAAAAGAGAAGAAAAAAATATGTAGATAAATAAATTGACATCTTGTTTTGCTAGTGGGTGTGAATTAAACTAGTGCTTAAGGAAAAAGAGAGCGTTTTTGGGGCTATTTGTTTGTGAAATTGAAGAATTTGCGCTTAAAAAATTATGTGATGTGTTAAAGTGATTAGGAGGGTTAGTCACTAATCCAAAATATATCCTAACCGTCCCTTACGCCACATTACAACCTTGAAAAAGTCCTAATTGATTTTAGATCGAGCGAGCCTACATTAGTAGAGGTTTAGATAAGTGCAAGCCTATGATACCTTGTGCATGCATGTGACTTCTTTGTGAGAGCGAATGACTTCCTTGATATATGTGAATCCTCAAACTATATTTATATGACGACCCGACAGATCATTTTGAGTACTAGCCTTTATTTACATATTTTGTGACCTCTATTAGCTTCATCTGGTATTTTTTGATTTGCGTGCATGGTCCGTGTCATTTTCCGGAAAGTTTTTACGTAAATATTTGAAGAAAAAGTGATTTTAGGCTAAGTCTAGGACTTGAGTTGACCACGGTCAACATTCTTGGTAAACAACCTTAGATCGGTATTTTAACAATTCTGGTAGGTTCGTATGATATTTTTGGACTTGTATGCATGTTTGGTTGGGGTGCGGGGTGACCCGAGCGTATTTCGACGCGTTATGTGAAAAATTGTGAAAATGCATTTTTTAAGTTGAAAATGCTTGAGTTTTGATGATCGATTCATGTCGTTTGATGTTATTTTGGTGATTTGAGGTACGATCAAGTTTTCAGGATGTTATTACACTTGTGTGCATGTTTGGTTTGGTGTCTGAGGGGCTAGGGTAAGTTTCGGATGAGTTTGGACAATTATGCAACTGTTGGTGCATTTCAGTTGTTGGTGCTTGTTGCAGAACTCGCAATTGCGAGGTCAGGTTCGCATTTTCGAGCCTCACTTTTGCAGCCACGTTATCGCATTTGTGAACTGGGAACTGGGGCTGTGATTCCACATTTTTGAACAAATATTAACTTTTGCGATGAGGTCTGGGATCGATTTTACGATCCTGGGGTCGCATTTGCAAGTGGAGCAGCTTTGCGAGGCTTGGCACACATTTGCGGGGGGGGGGGGGTGTCCTTCGAAAATGTGATGGTTTCATCGCATTTGCAACGTTTGCATGACTTTTGCACATGTCGCTTTTGCGATCACTATTTTACAAATGTGGGCTTCACAATTGTGAACAAGAGTTCATAATTGCGATACCTGCGGCTGGGTAAAAGAGGGGAAAATCGGAATTTTGCTCATTTCACTCTATTTTTTCAACCCTAAACACTCTAGAGGCGATTTTCTTGAGAGCTTTTCTTTGTAAAATTATTGGTAAGCAACTTTAACTAATTTTTAATCAATTCTCATTACTTTTCATGCATTTTTAAAATCAAATCTTGAAATTTTATAGTAGAAATTAGGAGTTTTGGGTAAAATTTGGGAATTTTATAAAATTGAGATTTAGACCTCAAATTGAGGTCAGATTTCGAAAAATATTAAATAGTCAGGCTCGGGGGTGAATGGATAATCGGATTTTGGTTCGAATCTCGGAAATATTGACCAAGAGTGCTCGGGGTTGACTTTTCCAATTTCATCAAAGATTGAACATTTTTCATTCATGGGTAGTTTCTAAAGCTTATTTTAAATTATTTGAACGATATCTGGCTAGATTTGGTTGGTTTGGAGGCTTGTTCGAAAGGAAAAGTCATGTTTGATTGTTGAGTTGGTTGCGCATAGTGGTAAATATCGTGTCTAACTTTGACATGAGGGAATTAGGACTTGTTGGTCTATTTGTTATGTGAATTATGTGGGGAAACAACGTATATGCGAGGGGACGAGTGTATATATGATGTCACAGGTTAAAGCATGTGGGTTTGGGCTATTTACCTTTATGTCATCACTTATTCCAACTTATTCCATGTTATCTCTTGTTATATACATTGATTGCTACTTGATCTTACTTGTTATCCATGCATCACTTGTTATCTGTTATTTAAATTGCTACTTATTTGATTAATTCATTTCTCACTCAATATCTGTTTACCTGCTATATGTTCCTACCTGAATTAATTATATAACTTCATTGTTTATATTTTCTAGCCTTTACTGTCTTTACATTACTTGTTGCACTTTATTCTGTTATTCTGATTTCTGTGAGTTCTTTAGTTATTCTTGTATTGGTGATTTGTAGAGAATTATGAATACGAGGTATTGGTTATCCTCCAATGGTATTGGTAATTCCCTGATGTTTTGTACGCTTTATTTCCCTTTCGTGTTGAGATTTTGTTATTGGTTGTGTTTAGTTGTTTATGTTTACATGTTGATACTGGGAACGGATTGCATACCGCAACAGTATTAAAATGAATTGATATTGGGATCGGGTTACACGCTGCAACAAATAATGATATTATATGATATCAAGATCGGGTTACATGTCGCAATAGATATTGTGATAAATGTGTGGATAAGGTTACACGCCGCAACAAGTATTGTAATAATTATTAGGATCGGGTTGCGCACCACAACATGGTATGACGTGATGTAGATGTTTGTAGTTATAGAGTCTTATCTCGATACTGTGATATGAGATTTGAGATCATGTTATTCTAGGTCCCTCTGATACTTTCGGATCAGTTTCTATGAGTTTATTGCTTTATCTGTATTTCCGTATTCCGTTATTATTATTCATATAGGTTTATTATTAGTGTCTTGCCATAGCCTCGTCACTACTTCGTCGAGGTTAGGCTTGACACTTACAGATTACATAGGGTCGGTTATACTCATACTACACTTCTGCATTTCTTGTGCAGATTCCGGTGTTGGTCCAAGCGGTGCATAGAGGAGTTCGCTCGGATCTTACTTGCCCAAGAGACTTGAGGTAGAGATGTTGGCGTTCGCAGTCCCTGAAGTTCCCTTCTACCTTATTTCCACTATTTATTTTGCTTCAAATAGATGTATTTCATTTAGACCTTATTTGTGGTATTCTAGTTGTTCATGTACTCGTGACTCCGGATTTCTAAGATATGTTTAGACTGCACTACGTTTGTATTTATCACATCTATTTCAGATTATTTTAGTTTTTTATTAATGATCTCCTTTTAAATTGCTAAAAACGGTTAAGTAATTAGCTAACGTTAGCTTGCCTAGCAAATGGATGTTAGGCGCCATCACGGCCCCACGGTTGGGATTACAGGTCGTGACAAGTTGGTATAAGAGCACTAGGTTGTGTAGGTGTCACGAGTCATGAGCAGGCTTAATAGAGTCTAGAGTATCGGTACAGAGATGTTTGTACTTATATTCTATAGGCTATAGGGCTTTAGGAAATTTCACTTCTTTCTTTCTTTATCATGCGAATTTATTCCATCATTGAAGTTGAACCATTATATTCTCGTTCTCTCATAGATGGTGAGGACACGCGCAATATCCACACCTGGGCAGGAGCCGGAGCTCCAGGTTCCAACCACTACCAGGGGTAGGGGACGGGGCTGAGGCCGAGGTAGGGGCCGAGGCAGAGCTCAGCCTAGAGCACGCACAACAAGACATATTGCAGAGCCTCAAATCGAGCAGGAGGAGGAGATTCCTGTTATGACTGTACCAATTAGACCAGCACAGGTCCTAGAGGGGTTCATTGCCACCCCATACTTCAGGATTCCCTAGTCCGCTTAGTGGGCCTTATGGAGAGTGTGGCCTAGGCCGGTGCATTTCCTGTAGCACTAGCCATCTCTTAGGCTGGGGGAGGAGCCCAGCTCCCGCTACTCGCACTCTGGAGCAGATCACTCCCATAGACTTTGGTAGTTCCATCGGTTGGAGAAGTTCAGCCCGTTATTGCTACATAGCCGGTGGAGAGACCCGCTATGTCGTTAGAGGGGTTGAAGAGGTTGGACAAGTTCACCAAGCTCTGTCCTATTTATTTTGGTAGTAAACCTTTTGAGGACCCACAAAATTACGTGGACCATTGCAACGAGATGTTGTGCAACATGGGTATTGTGGAGTCAAATGAAGTCGACTTCGCAGTGTTTCAGATGACCGGTTCTACTATGAGACGGTGGCAAAACTATGTTTGAGGAAGACCAGCAGGTTCACGTCTACTCATTTGGGATAAGTTTTTACATCTACTCTGGAGAAGTTTATCCTTTTTACTCAAAGAGAGGATTATCGCAACCAATTTGAGCGCCTTCAATAGGGTAGCATAACTGTTACCCAATATGAGACAAGATTTATGGACATATCTCGCCATGCAGTTGTCTTGATCCTTACTGAGAGGGAGATGGTGCAGAGATTTTTAGATGGCCTTACTTATGGTATCAGGTTGCAGAAGGCCAGAGAGACTAAAGATGATATGTTTTTCAATATAGTTGCAGAGATTTCTAGATAAAGCGAGAGGATTCGTCATCACGGCAGGGAGGCTACATCTGAGAAGAGGCCTTGTCTTTTTTGTGGTTTCTATGGCGCCTCATCTATTGGCAGGTTTCATTTGTTAGGGGCCATCCTCACAAGTCGATTCAATCAGTGCTTCAGGTAGCACACGGTACTTTGGGCAGTCATGGTTCTTATGGGTCTCGTTCTGAGCAGCCAGTATTCAGCACACTTCAGCTCCTATTAGTGCACCACCACTATAGAGTTACTAGTAGTCATTTGGGTCATCAAGGATCATCTCAGACTCAGCAATTAGGCCAGCCATGGGGTTGCTATGAGTGCGAAAAAACACGTCATATCAGGAGGTACTGTCCTTGATTGAGGAGCAACATACCACAACAGGGTACTCATGTCATGATTCTGGAACCAGTTGATCCACCACCCGCTCAGCTAGCTTGAGGGAGGGATCATGCAACTAGAGGTGGTAGTCAAATCGTTAGAGGTGGAGGACAGCCGGTTAGAGGCCGTCCAAGGGCATAGGTCAGAGTGGTGGGGCTCAGCCTCATTTCTATACATTCTTAGCTAGACCTGAGGCAGATTCGTTAGATGTAGTCATCACAGGTATTATTCCAGTTTGCCATAGAGATGCATCCGTTCTATTTGATCCGGGTTCCACTAATTAATATATGTCATCCTATTTTGCTTCATATTTGGATATGTTGTGTCTACGCCTGTTAGGGACTCAATTGTGGTAGAATGGGTATATCATGTTTGTTTGGTCATTATTGGGAGCTATAAGACTAGTGTAGACCTTCTAGTACTTGATATGGTAGATTTTGACGTGATCTTGGGCATGGATTGGTTGTCACCTTATCATGTTATTTTGGATAGTCATGCCAAGATTGTGACATTATCCATAATGGGGTTGCCTCGATTGGAGTGGAGAAGGACTTCTGGCTATTCCACTAGCAGGGTAATTTCATATGTGAAGGCTCGACGTATGGTCGAGAAGGGGTGTCTAGCATATCTAGACTATATCTGTGATCCTAGTGCGAAGGTTCCTTCTATTGATTTGGTACTAGTTGTGCGCGAGTTTCTAGAGGTGTTTCTTACAGATTTGTTGGGTTGCCATCTGATAAATATATAGACTTCTGCATTGACTTGGTTCCGGGCACTCAGCCCATTACTACCTCACTCTACCATATGGCCCTAATTGAATTGAAGGAATTAAAGGAGCAGTTGCAGGATTTGCTTGATAAGGGATTCATTAGACCCAATGGTTCGCCTTGGGGTGCACCGGTGTTGTTTGTGAAGAATAAGGACGGAACGATGAGGATGTGTATAGATTATCGACAGTTGAACAAAGTCACTATGAAGAACAAGTATCTGTTGCCGAAGATTGATGAATTATTTGATCAGCTTCAGGGTGCCAAGGTGTTTTACAAGATTGATTTTGAGGTATGGCTACCATCAGTTGAAGATTAGGGAATCAGATGTCCCTAAGATAACTTTTTAGACTCGGTATGATTAGTATGAGTTTTTGATGATGTCATTTGGCTTGATTAATCCCCAAGCAACCTTTATGGATTTGATAAACCGGGTGTACAAGCCCTATCTGGATTCTTTTGTGATCGTCTTCATTGATGATATTTTAGTTTACTCTCGCAGTCGAGAGGAGCATGAGTAGCATCTTCGGATCGTACTTCAGACTCTGAGGGATCGTCAGTTTCATTCCAAGTTTTCAAAGTGTGAGTTCTGGTTGGACTCGGTTTCCTTTTTGGGCCATGTTGTATCTTATGAGAGTATAAAGGTGGATCATAAAAAGATAGAGGCAGTTCAGATATGGCCTAGACCTACTTCAGCTGCAGAGATTCTGAGCTTCTTGGGTTTGGCGGGTTATTATCACCGGTTCGTGGAGGAATTCGCATATATCTCAGCCCCATTGGCCAAGTTGACCCACAAAGGTGATCTTTTCAGATGGTCTTACGAGTATAAGTTGAGCTTTTAGAAGCTCAAGACTGCATTGACTACAGCCCAGTATTGGTGTTGCTTATAGGTTTGGGATCTTACACCATGTATTGTGATGCATCGGGTAATGTACTTGGTGCGGTGTTGATACAAGATGGTAGGGTGATTGCCTACGCGTCTCGGTAATTGAAAGTTCATGAGAAGAATTACCTTGTGCATGACTTAGAGTTAGCACGCATTGTTCATGCGGTTATGATTTGGAGGCACTATCTTTACGACGTTCCATTTAAGGTCTATAACGACCATCAGAGTCTTCGGCACCTGTTCAAGCAGAAAGATCTTAATATTTGGCAGCAGAGATGGCTAGAGTTGTTGAAAATCTATGATATCACCATATTATATCATTCGGGGAAGGTCAATATATTGGTTGATGCATTGAGTAGGAAGGCTGAGTGCATGGGTAGTTTGGTATATTTACCGATAGTAGAGAGGCCACTAGCTATGGATATTTAGGCCTTGGTCAATCGATTTGTGAGATTGGATGTTTCAGATCCTAGCCGGGTTCTTGCTTGTGTTGTGGCACACTCTTTGTTGTTAGAGCGTATTAAGGCTCGACAGTTTGATGATCCTCACTTATTAGTGTTGAAAGAAACGGTGCAATGGGGTGGTGCTAAGGAGGTTGTGATTGTAGATGATGGTGTTATGCGGCTTCAAGGCCAGATTTTTGTTCCAAATATTGATGGGTTGAGAGATTTGATCCTTGAGGAGGCCCACAATTTGCATTATTCCATTCACCCAGGTGTCACGAAGATGTACCGTGACTTGAAATAATACTATTGGTTGCGAAGAATGGAGAAAGAAATCGTTGCTTATGTATCTCAGTGTTTGAATTGTCCATAGGTGAAGTATGAGCATCAGAAACTAGGTGGATTGACATAGAGATTGGAGATATCGGAGTGGAAGTGGGAGCGCATCATTATGGATTTATTGGTAGGCTTACCACAGACCTTGAGGAAATATGATGCAGTCTGGATTATTGTAGACCGGTTGACTAAGTTCGCACACTTTATTCCAGTGATGACTTCCTATTCTTCATAGCAGTTGGCTCAAATTTACATCCGGGAGATTATCTGCCTGCATGGCGTGCCCATTTCTATCATTTCTGATCGAGGCCGCCGTTCATATTACATTTTTGGAGAGTCGTGAAGCGTGAGTTGGGCACGCGGGTCGAGATGGGTACCACATTTTATCTTCAGACGGACGGACAGTCCGAGCACACTATTCAGATCTTGGAGGACATGTTACGTGCCTATGTTATTGATTTCGGAGGTTCATGGGATCAGTTCTTACCTCTAGCAGAGTTCGCCTACAACAACAGCTATCAGTCGAGCATCGAGATATCTCCGTACGAGGCCTTATATGGGAGGCGATGTCATTTGTGAATTGGTTGATTTGAGCCCGGAGAGGCTAGATTGTTGGGCACTGATTTGGTCTGTGATGCTATGGAAAAGGTTAAGGTGATTCAGGAGTGATTTCGTACAGCTTAGTCCGGGAAGAAGAGTTATGCGGACCAGAAGGTTCGAGATGTAGCTTACATGGTGGGTGAGAAGATTCTTCTCTGAGTTTTGCCTATGAAGGGGGCCCAAGATTTATTGGCCTGTTTGAGATATTGTAGAGAGTTGGCGAGGTTGCTTAAAGGCTTGCATTGTCTCCTAGCCTAGCAGAGGTACATCTGGTATTTAATATTTCCATGGTTAGGAAGTACCATGAGGATAAATCACATGTTTTGGACTTCAGCACAGTGCAGCCTGATGAAAATTTCACCTATGAGGAAGAGCTGGTAGCTATTCTAGACCGACAGGTTAGTAAGTTGAGATCTAAGAGTTTTCCTTCTGTGAAAGTGCAATGGAGAGGTCAGCTGAATGAGGAGTCTACGTGGGAGTCCGAGTCCGATATGCAGATTATCTACCCCCACATGTTTACTAGTTCAGGTACTTTTCTATGTCTATTCGAAGATGAATGTTTCTTTTAGAGGTGGAGAATATGATGACCTGATGATCGTTTTGAGTACTAGCCTTTATTTCCATGTTTTGAGACCTCTATTAGGTTCATTTTATGTTTCTTGATTCGCTTGTTTGAAAAGTTTTTACGTAATAATTTGAAGAAAAAGTGATTTTAGGCTTAAAATGAGACTTGAGTTGACCACAGTGAACATTCTTGGTAAACAACCTCGGACCATAGTAAACATTATTGGTAAATGACCTAGGATCGGTATTTTGACAATTCCGGTAGGTTCGTATAATATTTTTGGACTTGTACGCATATTTAGTGGGGGTCCGGGGTGACCCGAGCGCATTTGGTGCGTGAAAAATTGTGAAAATCAGTTTTAAGTTGAAAGTTCTTGAGTTTTGATGATCGATTCATATTATTTGATGTTATTTTGACGATTTGAGGTAGCGAGAAAGTTTGTAGGATGTTATTACACTTGTGTGCATGTTTGGTTTGGAGCCTGATGGGCTCGGGTGAGTTTCAGATGTGTTGCGGATAAGTTTGGACAATTATGAAACTGCTGGTGCATTTCAGTTGCTGGTGCTTGTTGCAGATCTTGCAATTGCGAGGTCAGACTTGCATTTGCGAGCCTCGCTTTTGTGGTCACACGATCACATATGCGAACTAGGAGCTGGGGGCTAGGATTCTGCATTTGCGAACAAATGTTCTCTTTTACGATGAGGTTTGGGATCGATTTTGTGATCCCGAGGTCACATTTGTGATACCTTGCTGACTAAAGTAGCGTCGCATTTGTGAAACTTGGCACACATTTTCGAAGGGGGGGGGCTTCGCAAATGTGATGGTTTTGTCGCATTTGCGACGTTTGCATGACTGTTGCACTATTCACTTTTGCGATCAGTGTTTCGTAAATGTGGGCTTCGCAATTACAAACAAGAGTTCGCTATTGCAATACCTGCAGTTGGGGAAAAGAGGAGAAAGTCGGGATTTAGCTCATTTCACACTATTTTTAAACCCTAAATACGCTAGAGGCCATTTTCTTTAGAGCTTTTCTTCCCAAAATCATTGGTAAGAAACTTTAAGTAGTTTTAATCAATTTTTAACTTTTCATGTATTTTATTAAATCTAAGAATTTCATGGTAAAAATTAGGGGTTTTGGATAGAATTTGAGAATTTTATAAAATTAAGGTTTAGACCTCAAATTGAGATTGGATTCCGAAACAAATCACATAACCGAGCTTGGGGGTGAATGGATAATCGAATTTTGGTCCGGATCTTGGATATTGACCAAGCGAGCCTGAGGTTGACTTTTGTTGACCTTTTCAATTTCATCAAAGATTGAACATTTTATTTGTGGGTACTTTCTAAAGCTCATTTTGAATTGTTTGAATGATAATTGGCTAGATTTGGTTGGTTTGGAGGCTTGTTCGAAAGGTAAAGTCGTGGTTGATTGTTGTGTTGGTTGCGCAAAGAGGTAAGTGTCGTCTCTAACTTTGACATGAGAGAATTAGGAGTTGTTGGTCTATTTGTTATGTAAATTATGTAGGGAAAGAACATATATGCGAGGTAACGAGTGTATATGCACTATCGCAGGTTAAAGCTGTAACAATTCAGCCGGTCATTTTTAGTGTATTATCCCTGATCCCCTATTTATTGTCTCCTCTGTGTTATATTGTAGTTACATGACTCGCGGGATGTTTGCTTTTGGTTTCAGAGTGAAATGGGACACATAGTCCCCAAAACTGGATGTTTAACTCGTATGAGTTGACCATAGTCTGACTTGTGTGAAAATGACTCCAGAATGGAGTTTTGATGGTTTTAATATCTCCGTATGGTGATTTGAGTCTTAGGAGCGTGTTCAGATGTTGATTTGGAGGTCCGTAGGTCATTTTGGCGTTAATTAGTGAAAGTTGGAAATTTGTGAAATTTTGGGAAGTTTGACTGGGAGTAGAAAATAATATCGGGTTCGGATTCCGATTCTGAAAGTTTGAATAGGCCTGTAATGTCAATTATGACTTGTGTGCAAAATTTGGTGTCAATTGGAGTTGTTTTGGTATGTATCGGCGTCGGTTACGGAATTTGGAGGTTCATAGTTACTTAAGCTTAAATTTGGGTTGCAATTCATTGAATTCATGTTGTTTGATGCGGTTTTTGGCCTCGAGCAGGTCCGTTAGGAATTTTACAACTAGTTGGTATACTCGCATGGGGTCCCGGGGGTCGCGGGTGTGATTCGGATCGATATCGGATCATTTTAGACTTGTGTAAATCTGCCGAAGCTGGGCTATTTCTGGTGTCTTCGCACCTGCGGAGGGATCGGCCGTAAGTGCGGGCTCGCAAATGTGAGCCACTAGTCGCAGAAGAGGATTTCTCCTAGGCCAGCTGGGATCATAGGTGTGATCAATTGTCCGCCGAAGCGGACTCACGGATGCGGAAGCTACCTTCGTAGAAGCGGAACTTGGGGAGACATCCTTGGGCTTGACCACAGATGCGGTCCTTTCTCCGTAAAAGTTGTCTCGCAGATGCGAGCCCTTATCCGCAGATGAGGAAGCCCTGGACTTAAGTTTTGATGGTTTTTCCGGAGGTGCGGCATCGCAGAAGCAGAAGTCGTTGGGCAGAAAAAGGGAATTCGAGGGTTTGATTTCATAATTCATTTTGCACTTTGAGAGCTCAGTTTGAGGAAAATTATTGAGGGATTATCAGAGGAATTGTTGGGGTAAGGATTCTTGATATCTTGTTTTTGATTAATATGAATCTACTGATAGTTACATCTTTTATATAGTGTTTTGGAGTTTAAAGTTAGGGAAAAATGGAGCAAACTTCTTAGGCCGAATTTTGCATATTTGAGCGGGATTTTAGTATCGGATTTGTGACTTGATATCGAATGGGTGTTTGGTTTTTTGTAAGTTTGGTCGGGTTCCAAGGCGCGACCCCGGTTGAAATTTTGGAGCAATTTTTTAATTCTTTGCTAAGATCATAATTTATTCATTTAAATTAGTTTCATATAGTTATAGTATGAAATTCTTTTGGCTAGATTCAAGTTGTTCGGAGTTGGAAAATCAAGGGAAAGGCCTTCTAATTGATTGATTTAGCGTGGTTTGAGGTAAATGACTTGTCTAGCCTGGTGAGGGCGAAATTTCCTTAGAATTTGGTACTGTTGTGATAAAATGTGATACGGAAGGCTGCGTACACAAGCTGACGAGTGCGTACACGGTCTAAATGTTGAGATTCCGGTTTTAGCTATGTAGCTTCTTTTTCATGCCTTAGTTGAGTCACTTTAGCATGTTATAGTCACCATGTTTAGCCTAATTTCACATGTCTACTTGTCTTATCAATTATTTGCAACTTTACTACATGTTAATAGAATTACTTGCTTCTTAATTCCGTATTCATTATTTAATTGTGGAAATTCTTTACTTGAGATTTGTTATCCTTGAAATATCTTGCTGTTGAGTTTGGTGTTGACTAGTAAAGGTTGTGGTTTCTATTGAAGCAAGGTGTAAGTTGTGAAGTGTCATTTTATTTAGTTGATATGCTTAGGCTTCCATGTTATTGTTGAGGTGATTATTTGGTTGTGTGCACGAGGTTTCTGTCGTGCCATTGTGTTGTTACTATTTACACAAGGTTTTTGTCGTGTCATTGTGATTATTGATAAACATGCGGTGGTATAAGGTCTGGGTGTTGAAAGGTATGCGGTGATATAAGGTGGGCTTGATACGCATGGCTAGTAGAGGAACTACTAGAAGCCATGCGGTGTGATAAGGTGGGCTAAAACGCGGGGTGCTATTTCGGGAAAAATAATTTTCAAAACTAAATGTAAAGGCTAGCGCGGTGATATAAGAAAAATACTGTGAGTTACTTTTATGATTTGGGACTACGAGGCGGTACCTCGGGAGTGCCCCTGCTGATCTTCTCTATTTGCTGTATTGTTTGGTTGTTGTTTCCTTAACATGTAAATTTTCTTATTTTCCTTTCGTGTTGTTACTTCCCATAAATTCCTTATTGTTTCACTGCCCTATCATTTTCATTATATCATTATATCTTCTGTCTTGTTCCTTATTATCTCCAGTAGGGCCTTGACCTGACCTCGTCACTACTCTACCGAGGTTAGGCTTGGCACTTACTAGGTACCATTGTGGTGTACTCATACTATATTTTTGCACATGTTTTGTGCATATCCAAGTACATCCTATCAGCCTCGGTATTAGCACGTGAGTGGCTTGCTTTGGAGACTTTAAGTATACCTACCCGCATCTGCAGGGCCTCAGAGTCCCCTTCTACCATGTTCTTCCTTATTTCTTTATGTTTTGATAGACAATGATGTATAGGATTGTCCGACATTGTATTTAGAGCTTGTGACTTATATCTCACCGGGTTTTGGAAAATTGAACGCATTGAGCTTATAGTCTATTGCTGAAATTGTTGAAGTTATGAAATTTTAAGTTTTTATTTGATGTTTCCGCATATTGTTAGGCTTACCTAGTCTTAGAGACTAGGTACCGTCACGATATCCTACGAAGGGGATTTAGAGTCGTGACAAGTTGGTATCAGAGATCTAGGTTCATAGGTGTTATGAGTCACAAGTAGGTTTAGTAGAATCTCGCAGATCGGTACGGAGATGTCTGTACTTATCTTCGGGAGGCTATGTAACTATTAGGAAAAGCTTCACTTCTTTGATTCCTTATCGTGCAGAATTTTGACTTTGAATTCTAAATCTTTATCTTTCTATTCTCTCATAGATGGTGAGGACACATACAACCGAATCAGGTGAGCAGGAACCCGCGCCCCCTGCTAGAGTTGCGAGAGGCCGGGGCCGAGGTAGAGGCCGAGGATGCCCATGTGGTGCAGCCAGAGCACCCGCACGAGCTGCTACAAAGGATCCACTAGTAGCTCCAGTTAGAGTTCTGGCACTTGAGATACCTGTTACTGTACCAGCCCTTCACAAGACTCTCGTCTAGTTTCTGAGCATGTTCGGCACTTTGGCTTAGGCAGGGTTGATACCACTTGCTCCTGCCACATCTCAGGACGGGGGAGGAGCATAGACTCTCAAACGCTCGCCGCCCGTACCCCAAAGAAGTGGGTCTAGGTTGACCAGGTCCCAGAGGTCATACCAATGCAGCCGGTAGCCCCAATGCAGCCCGAGGTTAGGGCAACAGTTTCTAAGGGCGAACAACTCAGGCTCGAGAGGTACAAGAAGTACCACCCTCCTACTTTCAAAGGCTTGGCGTCAGAGGATTCCCAGGATTTTCTTGAGGAGTTCCACCGTATCCTCTATGCTATGGGTATTGCAGAGTCTAGTGGGATTGCTTTCACTACGTTCCAGCTTAAGGGAGCGGCTTATCAGTGGTGGCGAGCATATGAGTTGGGTAGTCCGGCCGAGGCAGTTTCACTCACTTGGACTCAGTTCTCAGATATGTTCTTCAGGGAGTATGTTCCCTAGAGTCTCAGAGATATATGGCGCGTAGTGTTTGAGCAGTTGCACAAGGGTTCTTCGACCGTGTCGGAGTATGCGGTCCAGTTCAGTGATTTTTCTAGGCATGCACCAGCCTTGGTTGCTACTGTCAGAGAGCGAGTCCGTCGTTTTATCGAGGGGATCAACCCCAATATCAAATTTAGCATGGCCCGAGAGTTGGAGATGGACATCACATACCAGCAGGTAGTGGGGATCACTAGGAGAATGAAGGGTATGTTGACTCGGGAGAGAGAGGAGAGAGAGGCCAAGAAGTCTCGAGATTTTGGAACATATAGTGGTACCTTGATAAGTAGGGATTTTGACTACTTATTAACGCCTTTTAGCTTTTGTTTTAGTCTAAAATCAGTAAATTGCGTTCCCGAAACTAATGAAATGTGCAAAATTGCAGGAATGTTGGAAGTTGGACTCCCGAGATGAAATCCGCTCAAAAGGAAGTAGTCCGAGCACAAGGCAACAAAAGGGAACAGAAGCAATAAAAGTGTGGTCCGCACAAGAAATTGCGGTCCATAGAATTCCATCTGCGGCCGCAAATAACAAAGGAAAAAATATCAGACTTTCTAGAAAATTGTGGACCGCACATGAATTGTGCGGCCGCAAAAAAAGAGTTTGAGACCAACTTCAGAGGGTGTGCAAAATTTCCATGTTCCGAGTCCCTCAGATTTGCGGACCGCACAAGAATTGTGCGGCCACAGGAGAAGTGCCTTGCGGCCGCAGACATAAAAATGTGAACCGTAGAAGACTAGGTTGCAGCCGCAGTTCTAAATCTGTGGACCGCAGAAATATTGTCTCGCGACCGCAGTTCAAAATTGTGCGGCCGCAGAATCCCAGCTCCTGCAAGATGAAGAATTGTGCGGACCGCACATGGAATTGTGCGGCCGCAGAACATCTCGAAGGGCATTTTTGTCCGAAATTTCAAGCCTTGTATAAATAGACAAGTTTCATAAAATTAGGTTATGTTTTGACATCAGCAAGTCTTGTAGCCATTTTTCTTTGCCTCTTTTGGAAGTTTTCTATATTTTGGTGTATTTTACTATAGATTTTGTCATTTTAACTTTACATTATGAGTTTAATTAGTATTTCTTCTTCTCTTTCTACAATTTCAAGCATGAGTAGCTAGAGTTTTACTAGGGTTGTGACCCAACCCTAGTGTGTTCACTTTATGGGTAATTAAATTAGTGTTTGTTTATGATTGGGTATTTATTATTTAATCTAGTTCATGATTTAATTTATGGAATTAATGGTTGTAAATATTAGTTCATGCCTATTTAACTTAGTTTCTACTTGAGAAAGAGAGACTTAGTCTAGGAAAACTTGGCTAAAAAGGAATTGGGTCAAACGAGAGATTGATTAACCCAATTAAAGGGTTCAACCTAGAGATAGTAATAACCTGACTTGAGCTTTTATCAAATGTATTGTGTGATACCCATTTGGTCTTGAGAAAGCCAAATTGGGCAAAACTATTCTCTGACCGAGAGGTATTAAGTGGGAGATTGAGAGTTAATAGCTATAATACACCCCGATCAACAAAATAAGCATTAAGGTTTTTATCACATTAGGCAAACACCAAGGTAATGGTCACATCCCTAGGCCTTTACCTATTTGAAAAAAACATCAAAAACAATTATCTTAGTCTTATTTCTTTATTTTGCAAACTTTAGTGTTAAATAGAAATAGAAACAAAACCTTTTCTTGTGGAAGTGCAAATTAAGATAATTCAATTTCACGTATTAGAATATATACTCCTAACTCCCATCTAGCTCCATGTGGATTCGATCCCGACTCTTTGTTGGGTTACTATAATTGAAACCGACCATTTCATACCTTGTTTTGAGGTGTGCATTTGAGTGTAGTTCATACCCGTGCCTCAGTTGCAGATCGTCATGGTAGAGGCTATGTGAGTATCCCTGTTCATTCAGTACTTCCACCTTCCAGCGGTATTCCGGCCATTCCTAGGCCCCAGGCTCCCTATTATACACCGCCATTTTCTAGTGCAGCTCCTACACAGGGTGCTTTCAGTGGTCAGTCCAGCCGATCAGGCCCGAGCCAGCCATAATAGTCACGTTCTTCGAGATTTTGTTTTGAGTATGGTGACACTCATCATATGGTGAGGGATTGCCCCAGACTCAAGAGGGGTGCACCTCCACAGAATACTTAGGCTCCGCGTATTCTACCGGGTCCTCAGGATTCTCAATACATGGTTACTGCACTAGCTTCTACTCCACCTACAAAGCCAGCTAGAGGTGGAGGTCGGGCAGGTAGAGGTCGCCCTAGAGGGGAAAGCTAGGCCAGATATTATGCTCTTCCTTCTTGGACAGAGGCAGTTGCATCTGACTCAGCCATCACATGTATTGTTCTGGTCTATCATAGAGATGCATCAGTCTTGTTTGATCCAGGCTCCACTTAATCCTATGTGTCATCTTACGTTTCTCCAAATTTGGGTGTATCCCGTGATTCTTTGAGTTCTCTCATCTATGAGTCCACACCTGTGGGAGATTCCTTTATTGTTGACTGTGTGTATCGGTCGTGTTTAGTTGTTCTTAGTGGTTTTGAGATGAGAGCCGACCTATTATTTCTCATTATGGTAGATTTTGATGTTATTTTTGGCATGGACTAGTTATTGCCCAATCATTCTATCCTTGATTGTCACGCCAAGACCGTGACATTATCTATGCCCGGTTTGCCACGGTTAGAGTGGAGAGGTACTTTAGATTATATTCCTAGCAGAGTTATCTCATTTCTAAAAGCTCAGCGGATGGTTGAGAAGGGATGTGATGCGTATCTAGCATTTTTGAGCGATGTTAGTGTTGATACTCCTACCATCGAGTCAGTTCCAGTAGTGAGAGATTATCCAGATGTATTTCCGGCAGATCTTTTGGGCATGCCACCCGACATGGATATCGACTTTTGTATTGATTTGTTACCGAGTACTCAGCCCATCTCTATTCCCCCATATCGTATGGCCTCACCAGAGCTGAAGCAGTTAAAGGAGTAGTTGCGGGAGTTCCTTAATAAGGGCTTCATTCGGCCTAGTGTGTCGCCTTGGGGTGCTCCAGTCTTGATTTAAAGAAGAAGGATAGTTCTATACGCATGTGTATTGATTATCGCCAGTTGAACAAGGTTACAGTGAAGAACATGTATGCATTTCCACGTATTGATGACTTATTTGATCAGCTACAGGGTGCCAAAGTATTCTCCATGATTGACTTACGTTTAGGCTATCATCAGTTAAAGATTCGGGATCCAAATATCCCAAAGACTGCCTTCAGGACTCGGTATGGTCATTACGAGTTCCTTGTGATGTCATTTGGGCTGACCAATGCCCCAACAACATTTATGCACTTAATGAATAATGTATTCCGGCCCTAGCTTGACTCATTTGTCATTGTATTTATTGACGACATTCTGGTGCTCCCGAAGCCGGGAGGATCATGAACAACACCTGATGACTGTGCTTCACACCTTGAGAGAAAAGAAGTTATATGCAATATTTTCAAAGTGTGAATTCTGGCTAGATTTGGTGGCATTTTTGGGTCATGTCGTATTGAATGAGGGGATCAAGGTGAATTTGAATAAAATTTAAGTAGTGCAGTGTTGGCTCTTCAGCTACGGAGATCCGGATTTTTCTTGGTTTGGTGGGGTATTACCGTCAATTTGTAGAGGGTTTCTCGTCTATTGCAGCACTTATGACCAGATTGACCTAGAAGGCTGCTCCATTCAGGTGGACTGAGGAGTGTGGGGAGAGATTTCAAAAGCTCAAGACATCTTTGACTACAACCCTAGTGTTGGTGTTGCCTTCAGGTTTGGGGTCTTATACTGTATACTGTGATGCGTTGCGTATTGGTCTCAGGACGCTGTTGATGTAGGATGGTAGGGTTATTGCTTAGGTATCTAGACAACTGAAGGTGCATGAAAAGAACTATCCTGTCCACGACCTCGAGTTAGCAGCTATTGTTCATGCCTTGAAGATCTGGCGACACAATTTGTATAGTGTCCCTTGTGAAGTCTACACCGATCACCGGAGTCTACAACATTTGTTCAAACAAAAGGACCTTAACTTGTGGCAGTGGAGGTGGTTAGAGTTGCTTAAGGACTATGATATCACCATTCTATATCATCCCGGGAAGGCCAATGTTGTGGCCGATGCCTTGAGTCACAAGGCGGAGAGTTTGGACAGCTTAGCATATCTACCGGTAGCAGAGAGGCCATTAGACTTGAATATTCAGGCCTTGGCCAGCCAGTTTGTTAGATTGGATATTTTTTAGCCGAGCCGAGTTTTGGCTTGTGTGGTTTCTCGTCTTCTCTTTATGATCGTATCAGAGAGCGTTAGTATGACGACCCCCATCTGCTTGTCGTCAAGGACACGGTTCAGCATGGCGATGCCAAGGAGGTCACTATTGGAGATGACAGTGTATTGCGGATGTAGGACAGGCTATGTGTGCCCAATGTAAATGGCTTGCATGAGTTGATTCTCTAGGAGGCTCACAGTTTGTGGTACTCCATTAATCCAGGTACTGTGAAGATGTATCAGGACCTGAGACAACATTATTGGTAGAGGCGAATAAAGAAGGAGATAGTGGAGTTTGTAGCTCAGTGCCTAAATTGTCAGCAGGTGAAGTATGAGCATTAGCGGCCATGTGGATTGCTTCAGAGGTTAGAGATCCCAGAGTGAAAATGGGAGCAGATCACTGTGGATTTTGTAGTTGGAATCCCAAAGAGTCAAAGGAAGTTCGATGCAGTTTGGGTGATTGTGGATAGATTGACTAAGTCAGCTCATTTCATTCTAGTGTGACTACTTACTCTTCAGAACAGTTGGCTCAGGTTTATATACGTGAGATTGTGAGGCTTTATGGCATGCCGGTATCTATCATCTCTGACTGGGGTACGAAGTTTACATCGCGGTTCTAGAGAATCGTACAACATGAGTTAGGTAATCAAGTTGAGTTGAGCACAACATTTCACCCTCAGACGGACGGGCAATCCAAGAGCACTATTTAGATATTGGAGGATATGCTCCATGCTTGTGTGATGGAGTTTGGGGGTTCTTGGGATCCGTTCTTTCCACTTGTGGAGTTTGCCTACAATAACAGTTATCAGTCGAGGATTCAGATAGCCTTGTATGAGGCTTTGTATGGTAGGCGGTGCCGATCTCCAGTGGGTTGGTTTGAGCCGGGTGAGGCTAGGCTATTTGGTACAGACTTGGTTCAAGATGCTTTGGAAAAGGTTAAATTGATTCAGGATCAACTTCATACATCCCAATCCAGACAGAAGAGTTATGCTGATCGAAAGGTTTGCGACGTCGGGAAGAAGGGCAAGCTGAGCCCTAGGTATATCGGATCTTTTGAGATTCTTAAGAGGGTTGGAGAGGTAGCCTACAGACATGTGCTACCACCTAGTCTAGCTATAGTTCATCCAGTGTTCAATGTTTCTATGCTCCGGAAGTATCACGACGATTCGTCTCATGTGTTAGACTTCAGCTCAGTCCAATTGGAAAAAGGATCTATCTTATGTTGAAAAGCCGGTCGCCATTTTGGACAGGCAGGTTCAAAAGTTGAGGTCGAAGAATATTGCTTCAGTAAAGGTTCAGTGGAGGGGTCAGCCAGTCGAGAAGGCAACTTGGGAGACTGGGCATGATATGCATAGCCGTTATCCTCATCTTTTCACCACTTCAGGTATGTCTCTATACTCGTTCGAGGATGAACGTTTGTTTTAAGAGGGGGAGGATGTAACGACCCGACCGTTCATTTTGATTGTATTAGCCCTGATCCCCTATTTATTCCCCCCTCTGTGTTATATTGTAGTTACATGACTCATCGAGATGTTTGGTTTTGGTTTCGGAGTAAAATGGGACACATAGTCCCCAAAACTGGATGTTTAAGTCTTAGGGGTTAACCATAGTCTGACTTGTGAGAAGACGACTCTGGTATGGAGTTTTGATGGTTTCAATAGCTTTGTATAGTGATTTGAGTCTTAGAAGCGTGTTCGGGTGTTGATTTGGAGGTCTGTAGGTCATTTTGGCTTTAATTGGCGAAAGTTGGAAATTTGTGAAATTTTGGAAAGTTTGACCGGGAGTGGACTTTTTGATATCGGGGTCGTATTCTGATTCCGGAAGTTGGAATAGGTTCGTAATGTCAATTATGACTTGTGTGCAAAATTTGGTGTCAATCGGAGTTATTTTGGTATGTATCGGCGTCGGTTCCAAAATTTGGAGATCCATAGTTGCTTAAGCTAGAATTTGGGTTGTGATTCATTGAATTCATGTTGTTTGATGTGGTTTTTGGCCTCTAGTAGGTCCGTTAGGTGTTTTTCAACTAATTGGTATACTCGTACGGGGTCCCGGAGGCCCCGGGTGTGATTCGGATCGGTATCGGATCATTTTAGACTTGTGTAAATCTGCCGAAGCTGGGTTGTGTGGGCTCGCAAATGCGAGTCACTAGTCGCAGAAGCGGATTTTGCCTAGGCCAGCTGGGATCGCAGGTTCAATCAATTTTCCGCAGATGCAGACTCGGGGATGCGGAGGCTACCTTCGCAGAAGCAGAACTTGGGGAGACAACCTTGGGCTTGACCGCAGATGCGGTCCTTTCTCCGCAAAAGCGGTCTCGCAGATATGAGCCCTTATCCGCAGAAGTGGAAGCCTTGGAATTAAGTTGGGACCGTACCTGCGATGCTTTTTCTGCAGGTGCGACGTCGCAGAAGCGACCCATTGGCCGCAGAAGCGGAAGTCGCTGGGCAGAAAAAGGGAATTCGAGGGTTTGATTTCATAATTCATTTTGGACTTTGGGAGCTCGGTTTGCGGCAAATTATTGAGGGATTATCAGAGGAATTGTACGGGTAAAGATTCTTGATATCTCGTTTTTTATTAATTCCCATGAATCTACTGATAATTACATCTTTTAGTTAGTGTTTTGGAATATGAAGTTGGGGGGAAATGGAGCAAATTTCTTAGGCCAAATTTTGCATATTTGATCGGGATTTTAGTATCGGATTTGTGTAATTCTTATATGGTTGGACTCGATATCGAATGGGTGTTCGGTTTTTGTAATTTGGTCGGGTTCCGAGACGCAGGCTCGGGTTGACTTTTCAGGCGATTTTTCAAGTCTTTGCTAAGATCAAAATTTATTCATTTAAATTAGTTTCCTATAGTTATATTTATAGTATGAAATTATTTTGGCTGGATTCAAGCCGTTCAGAGTTGGAAAATCGATGGAAAGGCCTTCTAATTGATTAATTTAGCGTGGTTTGAGGTAAGTGACTTGTCTAACCTTGTGCGGGTGAAATTCCCCTTAGGATTTGGTACTGTTGTGATAAAATGTGATATGTGAAGGATGTGTACACAAGGTCACGAGTGCGTACACTAGCTAAATGTTGAGATTCCGATTTTAGCTATGTAGCTTCTTTTTCATGCATTAATTGAGTCACTTTAGCATGTTATAGTCACCATGTTTAGCCTAATTTCACATGTCTACTTGTCTTATCTCTTTTTTGCAACTTGTACTACATGTTTAGTTGGATTACTTGCTTCTTAATTCCGTATTCATTATTTAACTGTGAAAATTCTTTACTTGAGATTTGCTATCCTTGAAATATTTTGCTGTTGAGTTTGGTGTTGAGTTGTAAAGGTTGTGGTTTCTATTAAGGCAGGGTGTAAGTTGTGAAGTGTCATTTTATTTAGTTGTTATGGTTGGGCTTCCGTGTTATTGTTGAGGTGATTGTTTGGTTGTGTGCATGAGGTTTCTGTCGTGCTATTGTTACTATTTACACGAGGTTTCTGCCGTGCCGTTGTGATTATTGATACGCATGCGGTGGTATAACGTCTAGATGTTGAAACGTATGCGGTGAGATAAGGTGGGCTTGATACGCGTGGCTAGTAGAGGAACTACTAGAAGCCATGCGGTGTAATAAGGTGGGCTAAAACGCGGGGTGCTATTTCGGAAAAAATAATTTTCAAAACTAAATGTAAAGGCTCCCGCGGTGATATAAGGAAAATACTGTGAGTTACTTTTATGATTTGGGACTACAAGGCAGTACCTCGGGAATGCCCATGTTTACCTGCTATATGCTTCTACCTGAATTAATTGTATAACTTCATTGTTTCATGTTTTACTAGCCTTTATTGTATTTATATTACTTGTTGCACTTTATTATGTTATTCCAATTTTTGTGAGTTCTTTAGTTATTCATGTATCAGTGATTTGTAGAGAATTATGAATATGAGGTAGTGGTTACCCTCTGTTGGTACTGGTTGTTCCTTGATGTTCTGTACATTTTATTTTCCTTTTGTGTTGAGATTTCGTTATTAGTTGTGTTGAGTTGTTTATGTTTACGTGTTGATATTCGGAACAGGATGTGTGCCGAAACAGTATTGAAATGAATTGATATTGGGATCGGGTTGCATGTCGCAACGGATAATGATATGATATGATATTGGGATTGGGTTGCACGCCGCGACAGATATTGTGATAAATATTGGGATCGGATTGCACACCGCAACATGTATTATGATAATTATTGGGATCGGATTGCATGCCACAATTGAGTATGATATGCTATAGTTGTTTGTAGTTTTAGAGTCTTATCTCGGTACTGTGATATGAGATTTAAGATCATGTTATTCTGGGGCACCTCTAATAGTTGACTTTCAGATCCGTTTCTATGAGTCTACTGCTTTATCTATATATCTGTATTCTGTTATTATTATTCGTACAGGTTTATTGTGAGTGTCATGTCATAGCCTCGTCACTACTTCATCGAGGTTAGGCTCGGCACTTACAGAGTACATGTGGTCGATTGTACTCATACTACTCTTCTGCACTTTTTATGCAGATCCTGGTGTTGGTCCCAGCGATGCGTAGGAGTTCGCTTAGATCTTACTTGCCCATGAGACTTGAGGTAGAGCTGTGGGCATTCGAAGTCTCTAAAGTTCCCTTCTACCTTGTTTTCAGTGTTTTATTTTGCTTCAAACAAATGTATTTCATCCAGACCTTACTTGTAGTATTCTAGTTGTTCATGTACCCGTGACTCCAGACCACTCGGATATGTTTAGACTGCGCTACATTTGTATTTATCACATCTATTTCATATTATTTAAATTAGCTTAGTTGCTAAAAATTGCTAAAAATGGTTAAGTAATTAGCTAACGTTGGCTTGCCCAGCAAGTGGATGTTAGGCGCCATCACGATTCCATGATTGGAATTTCGGGACGTAACAATTTGATCATGAGATCGATTCGAATGTGTGGATTTTACTTACTCTTCTTGATTTTGTTGATAGGGCACATGATTTCACGATGGATAGGTTATGTTATTACACTTCTCTTTGATGTTGAATATTCAAGCCATGAGTGCATTGTGACATGGAGTCATCTTTTGAGGCTAGGATTGTTATGAGCATGTTGTCTTTGTTGTGAATATTGACATAATTTAAGGAAAGTGTGTGTTGAATCCATATGCTAGAGCTTAGTTGTTGCTATCAACCATGGTCATATGTATAGTATACTTTGAATGGTAGGTCCTTAATTTTGTTTCGTCTATTATAGTTGTGTTTCATTCGAGGACGAACAAAGATTTAAGTGTGGGGTGGTGATATTTGACATATTTTCATATGTGTTCGATATTAATTTACTCGTATTTTTACCGCTCTGTGATTCTAATTCGTGTGAAATATAGCCAACTTAACTTGATTATTGAGTGTATATTTATTGAATGTTAATGTGATTTATTAGAAATAATTGAAGTTAATTGTGGAGACAAAACGAAGACAAAGAAGAAAAGTTTGATAAATTACAAAAGAAAGAAAAGGCAAGAAAAGAATAAAGAAATGAAAGAAATAAAGAAGAGAATGAAGGAAAGCTTACCTAGAGAGACGTGAAGCAAAGTTAGGCATTCAAAACAAGTCTCCAACGTAGAAACAAAGAAGCAGCAGGCGACGCGAGAAATTTCACTCGCGTTAATTGCCGCGAGGCTGCGTCCACCGCGAGAATGTTGGTGCGTCTCACGCCGCAATGCGCGGTGTCCGGGTTTCGAGGCTATTTTGTCTTCTTTTTTTTTTTTATGTTTAGATTTGTTTATTTCGCCTAGGTTTGTTCCTACACCTATAAATAGTCATTAAACACGATTTTTACAAAACATTTGACCAAAGGAGAGCACAGAGCTGCCGTGCGTGCCAGAATTCGACAGATTCCATCTTTCTTCCATCAAACTTAGTAATTTTTATGTTTCTTCGAATGATTTGTTGTTTGACTATCATATCTATATGGAGCTAAACTTTACATTCTAGGGTTGTGGTTGTCATGAATATTGACATTTATTAACTACGTCTTTGTTAGCTCGAGTTATCATCTTTAGTTATTTCTCTAATTCTGTACATAATTGCTTAATTGTTTGGCCAGCGGTTGAGTTCTATTTATTATCTATGATATTCTTGGGAAAGTCGTCTTTAGATTAGAGTAGAATTAAAGAAAGCTTGTTTCTGAACTTGTGGCTCGGGAAAGGATTTCGAAGTTAGGATAAGAATATACCGAAGGGCCTCGCTTAGTTGAATGTCGTATTATATTCGTTAATGATAGATTCAATATCATAGGAATATATGATTGATATATTGTGAATAGACGAATAGTATTGTGGAAACATGTTATTCATATAAACGGTCTGGTCTCAATAGGATTGATAAACCGACCACAACCCGTAATCTTCATCTCCTCAGAGTAAAATCCAACAACAGACATTTGTATTCTTGAAAAATTAGTTACTACTTGTTTAATTTTTGCAATAGTAGAATAATAGAAAAATAACACTCTTGATTATTTTGGATAGTTATTGATTTAAATTAGCCTAGTTAACAATTATTCTAAACCTCCATGGGTTCGACATCCGACTTTCGAGTCACTTTATTACTTGACGGCCACGTATACTTGCGTGTACTTGAGAAACCAACAAGTTTTTGAATGAGAAAACAAAGCTAAAGAGCGTTAGCACATAATCAGAAAGCTCATTATATTATGCATTATATGAATATCTCATAACAATAATTTATTTTTGTATACGGTCGAAATAGATTTCGGTCTTTCTAAGTTCGATCGAGTTCGAGTGGCAAGAAATCGGAGTAGGATTTTGGGAGTGAGCTCCGAAGACAGTACAAATGAGCCTCGAGTTCGAAGGCTGCTCGAGGAGTCGGCTCGATAATCTTATCGAGCTCGTGACCAAATCGATCTGCAAGGCATTACTTCGAGGTCGGAAATGCGCCACCATCCCGAAGGTCGAACTCAAGCCAAGACCGAAGGGCCGACCCAGTAACGAGTTCGAGCTAGTATCGAGCTCACAGACAAGAGTCGTTACAACCGCACCAAGAGAGAGAATCTTGGCGGGAATCGAGGAAGAGACAAATCATCATGGGTCCTCCACTATATGCTTTATTTTATTATTTTGTTATAAATAAAGTAATGACCCTCTATTATAAAAGAGGGGATCCTTGTAAGCTATGGACATACTGAATAGACTGGAAAAAAAGATCTTTTCTCATATACAAAAATATCTCCTTGTGCTTGTTTTACTTTATCTTACTCATTCTTTCTGTTCACCATTCTCATTCTCATAGTCAAGAATACTCGTATTGCTATCTTTGTATCAAAGGGTATCACGTATCCTAAGAACCATACATAAATTTAACGTTATCTGATTTTTCGGGTAAACAATTTGGCGCCCACCGTGGGGCTAAGGATAACAGTGATTGTTTGACATAAATCTACAGTACACACCACTTTACAACTTTAAATCAGCAATAGCTGTATCTATTGACCACGAAGCCGGCCTTCAAGATGAAACCAACAACGTGCACTCGGGGGCGGAAGGCCACTTGACGATGGCACTGAGGCTCTAATCGAAGTACCCAAAATTCGAGCTGAAGTACCATTGGATGTCAATTCACAAATAGCTCTGGAGGCGAATCGGCATTCCGAACCGGAAAAAAGCATTCAGGGCGGTACTCGATCCGTATCCCGAGACACCCATAACGTGGGGGAAATCGAATCCATCTTACGTATGATCTTCGAGATGCTACAAGCCCAACAAGTAGCGATAGCCCAGTTATAGAGCCAAACCCATATACAAAGCAGGCCGGATTCCAATCCGCTTCGAGAAATCACCCCCAGAATGGAGCCCGCCATAGTGAAATCAAACGAGCAAGAATCGGGGACCAATCCTGAAATTACTAAATTGCTCGAGAAACTCACAAAATGAGTCGAAGCCAACGACAAGAGAGTGGAAACATACAATGCTAGGGTCGATCAAATCCAGGGCGCTCCACCAATGATAAAAGGGCTTGATTCGAAAAAATTCATACAAAAGTCTTTTCCCTCGAGTGCGGCCCCAAAACCAATCCCCAAAAAATTCCGTATGCCCGAAATTCCCAAATATAACAGTACGACCGATCCTAATGAACACGTCACCTCTTACATATGTGCCATCAAAGGTAAAGATTTGGTGGACGATGAGATCGAATCCGTGTTGTTGAAAAAGTTCGGGGAGACCCTCTCGAAGGGAGCAATGATCTGGTATCACAATTTACCGCCAAATTTCATCGATTCTTTTGCCATGTTAGCAGATTCGTTCGTAAAGGCACATGCTAGTACCATAAAGGTTGCAACAAGGAAATTAGACCTCTTCAAAGTAAAGCAAAGGGGTAATGAAATGCTGAGGGAATTTGTATCCCGATTTCAAATGGAACGCATGGAATTGCCACCGGTCATAGACGATTGGGCCGTACAAGCTTTCACCCAAGGGTTGAACGAGCTAAGTTCGACAGCATCACGTCAGCTGAAACAAAATTTGATCGAGCATCCAGCAATAACTTGGGTAGATATACACAACCGATATCAATCGAAAATTAGGGTCGAAGATGACCAGTTAGGAGCTCCGTATGGACCCGTGCATCAGAACAGGACAGCTACTAAAAACCAAAGGGAGATCGATAGAGAAAAAAGGTCGAACAGAGACCGATATCAACCGTACATCACAGATCGGATGAACAACAGTTCAGCACGTAATACAGTTCGGAACAATCGAAGGATTGATCGAGGGAAAAATTCTCGGGGACCTATGAGCAAGAGAGGCTTTGATAAATATGCCGATCCAATAGAAGCACCTCGGTTATCAGAGTATAACTTCAGCGTTGGTGCATCCGCCATCGTGTCGGCTATCGGACGCATCAAAGACACTAAATGGCCTCGACCCATGCAGACCGATCCTACCCAAAGGAATCCCAATCAAATGTGTGAATATCATGGCACCCATGTCCACAGAACGAAAGATTGCAGGCAACTAAGAGAGAAAGTAGCCCGCTTATTTAACAAAGGGCACCTTCGGGAATTTCTGAGTGATAGGGCGAAAAACCATTTTAAAAAAGGGATTTTGGCAAGAAAAACCGCAGCACGTCATTCACATGATCATTGGCGGCGACGATACCCCTCAGGGACTAGTGCTTAAACGCACTAAACTATCGATTGTGAGGGAAAAGCGATCTCGGACTCAAGATTACGCACCCATATGGACTTTGTCCTTCGATGATGAAGATGCAGAATGAGTCATCCAACCTCATAACGATGTACTGGTAATATCCGTACTCACGAATAAAACTAAAATTAAGCGTGTGTTAATCGATCCAGCTAGCTCGGTCAACATCATCAGATTGAAGGTCGTAGAACAGCTCAGCCTGCAGGACCAGATCATACCCCGCAACTCTGGTTCTAAACGGATTCAATATGGCATGTGAAACCACTAAAGGCGAGATAAACCTACCAATAAATGTGGCCGGAACCATCCAAGAAACAAAGTTTCACGTGATCGAAGGCGATATGAGATACAACACCCTTTTCGAAAGTCTATGGATCCATAACATGAGAGTTGTACCTTCGACCCTATACCAGGTCCTCAAATTCCCAACATCGAGAGGTGTCAAAATAGTGTACGGAGAACAACCGGCCGCAAAAGAAATGTTCGTCGTCGAGGAAGTGAAATCAATGTCCTCGCCTTCGCCGATAAAGGGATCGGGCATAGAAGGAGAACGAGACACCAAATAGCAATTACAGATATCGGCTTTGACCCATCCAGATAACCAGAAGATCGAAGAAGATGATGATCAAAGGGTCCCTCGATCTTCCATGATTCCCGATGACTCTGACGCCACCAGATCAACAATTGAGGAACTAGAGCAAGTCATACTAATCGAGCACTGGCCCGAGCGAAAGATATAACAGGGATCCCACCGGATATAACGACGCATCGGCTAAGCTTGGACCCTAGGTTCAAACCGGTGAAGCAAAAGAGAAGACCACAGTCCGAGGAAAAGAACGCATTCATAAAGGACGAGGTAACCAAACTTTTCAAGATAGGGTCCATTCGGGAGGTGAAATATCCTGAATGGTTAGCCAATGTAGTTGTATTGCCTTAAAAAGGGAACAAACTTAGAATGTGTGTAGACTATAAATATTTGAACAAAGCATGCCCCAAAGATTCCTTACCGCTGCCCAAAATCAATCGCATGATCGATGCCACGGCCGGTCACGAGATCCTCACTTTTCTCGATGCCTATTCCGGGTACAATCAAATCCAGATGAACCTAGAGGACCAGGAAAAGACTTCATTTGTCACCAAATATGGAACATATTGTTATAATGTGATGCCCTTCGGGCTAAAAAATGTAGGGGTTACTTACCAACGCCTAGTAAATAAAATGTTCGAAGAACAAATAGGTAAATCAATGGAAGTTTATATTGATGACATGCTAGTTAAGTCCTTGCGCGTAGAGGACCATTTGAACCATTTGCAAAAAACATTCGAGATTTTGAGGAAATACAACATGAAGCTCAACCCCGGAAAATTTGCTTTCGGGGTCGGTTCGGGAAAGTTCCTCGGCTTCATGGTGTCAAATCAGGGAATCGAGATTAACCCCGATAAAATCAAGGCCATCGAAGACATCACCATCGTGGACAGCGTGAAAGATGTACAAAGGCTAACAGGACGGATTACAGCCTTAGGCCGATTCATTTCGAGATCATCAGATCGAAGTCACAAATCTTTCTCTCTACTCAAAAAGAAGAACGATTTCGCTTGGACCTCGAAATGCCAACAAGCATTAGAGGAACTAAAACGATATCTATCGAGCCCACCACTACTTCACACTCCAAAAACAGACGAAAAACTTTGCTTGTACTTGGTAGTATCAGAAATCGCCGTAAGCGGTGTCCTAGTTCAAGAAGAGCAAGGTACGTAATTTTCCATTTATTATATAAGTCGGACCTTAGGAGAAGCGAAAACTAGATATCCGCACCTAGAAAAATTGGCACTTGCACTGATAAGCGCCTCTAGAAAGTTAAGACCGTACTTTCAATGTCACCCCATATGTGTATTAACCATTTATCTGCTTCGTAATATTTTGCACAAGCCCGAACTATCAGGCCGATTGGCCAAATGGGTTGTCGAACTCAGTAGGTACGATATCTAATATCAACCCCGTACGGCCATCAAGTCTCAAATTTTAGCAGACTTCGTAGCCGATTTCACGCCAACCCTCGTACCCGAAGTCGAAAAAGAACTCCTGTTGAAATCGGGTACATCATCAGGGGTATGGATCTTTTTTACGGACGGGGCTTCGAATGTGAAGGGGTCCGGGCTAAGCATAGTTTTGAAACCACCCACGGGTAACACTATTAGGCAATCTATTAAAACTACCAGGTTGAATAACAACGAGACCGAGTATGAAGCCATGATTGCAGGTCTCGAGCTAGCAAAAAACTTGGGAGAAGAAGTCATTGAAGCCAATTGTGACTCTTTGCTGGTGGTGAGTCAAGTAAACAAAACCTTCGAAGTTTGAGAAGGTAGAATGCAAAGGTATTTAGACAAACTGCTTGTCACTTTGCACCATTTCAAACAATGGACTTTACGGCATGTTCCACGAGAACAAAACAATGAGGCCGATGCACTTGCAAATTTGGGATCGTCGGTCGAGGTAGATGACTTGAGCTCGGGGACTGTCGTTCAACTTTCGAGATCGGTAATCGAAGAAGGTCATGCCGAGATAAATTCTACAAGCTTAACCTGGGATTGGAGAAATAAGTATATTGAATACTTAAAGAGCGGAAAGCTCCCATCGGACCCTAAAGATTCCAAGGCTCTACGGACTAAAGCTGCTCGATTCACGTTGGCTTCGGATGGAACGCTATATCGAAGGACATTCGATGGACCGTTGGCAGTATGCTTGGGTCCGGGAGATACTGATTACATCCTACGGGAAGTGCACGAGGGCACTTGTGGGAATCACTTCGGTGCCGATACATTAGTTCAAAAAATAATCAGAGCAGGGTATTATTGGATCGATATGGGCAAAGATGCAAAGGAATTTGTTCGTAAATGTGACAAATGTCAAAGGTTTGCATCAATGATCCATCAACCCGGAGAGCAACTTCACTCAGTCCTACCCCCATGGCCGTTCATGAAATGGGGAATGGATATCGTCGGCCCTCTGCCATCGACCCCAGGTAAAGCCAAATTTATTTTATTTATGACTGACTATTTTTCTAAATGGGTTGAAGCGCAGGAGTTCGAGAAAATAAGAGAGAAAGAAGTTATAGACTTTATTTGGGATTATATCGTATGCCGATTCGGGACAGCAGCCGAAATAGTATGTGACAATGGAAAACAATTCGTTGACAGCAAAGTAACAAAATTCTTCGAAGATCTCAAAATAATAAGGATACTATCAACACAATACCACCCCAGTGGGAACGGACATGCCGAATCAACGAACAAAACTATCATTCAAAACCTAAAGAAGAGGTTGAACAACGCTAAAGGAAAATAGAGAGAAATCCTACCCGAAGTCCTTTGGGCATATCGGACAACGTTAAAATCCAGTACGGGGGCGACCCAATAATCCTTAGTATATGGGTGTGAAGCATTGATACCAGTCGAAGTCAGTGAACCCAGTACCAGATTTTGATTCAAGATGGAAGAATCAAATAACTAGGCTATGAATACCAGCCTCGAATTATCGGACGAAAGACGAGAAGCTGCTCTCGTCCAATTGGCCGCCCAAAAGCAGCAAATTGAAAGATATTATAATCGAAGAACCAAGCTCCGCCATTTCAAGCCCGGGGACTTAGTGTTAAGAAAAGTCACCATCAATACTCGAAATCCGAACGAAGGAAAACTAGGACCAAATTGGGAAGGACCATATCAGGTTCTCGAGAACGTCAGAAAGGGATCGTACAGGCTCGGCATTATAAACGGCAAACAGCTATCAAACAGTTGGAATGTGTCACATCTAAAACGATACTACTGCTAAGGTACGACCCTTCCATATTTATTTACATTTCAAAACTGACCCCTGCATAAGTCCGAACAAGAGCTAAGATGGATCCTTCGCTTGAAAACACGCGTTGCACTCTTTTTCCCTTTCGTGCTGCACTTACAACAGTATCTGAGGCCTTTGTACAATCGACCTCGAATACTGGGGGGCATTAGCCCTCAAATATATCAAGTTCTGATGCAAGAAAGTTATTTCGCAACAACGGGGTTCCAGTAGGAAAAGTTGTAAGAGCCAAAATGGTCAAAACGAACCATGCTCATGTAGTTGGCCCGAACCCAGACGCAAAACATGAACACATGTATCAATTTGCAAAGAAAGTCCTCCTCTTTACCAATATCTTAAATCCAAGAAAAATTCCTCTATTTGAAGATTTATTATGCAATCAGAATTAAGATAAACTCGATCACTAAGCCTATGGGCTACTATTATTACGAGTTCGAGCAAGCACTCACTTGACCATTACGCCTACAGGCTATATTACTTCGAGTTTGAATCATTCACTCAATGAATAATAAGCCTACGGGCTACTTTTATTACGAGTTCGAGCAAGCACTTACTCGACCATTACGCCTACGGGCTACATTACTTCGAGTTCGAATCAATCACTCGACAACTAAGCCTACGGGCTACCTTCATTTCGAGTTCGAGAAGGCACTCACTCGACCATTATGCATGCGGGCTACATTATTTCGAGTTCGAATCATTAACATGACGACTAAGCCTATGGGCTACTATTATTACGAGTTCGAGTAAGCACTCACTCGACAATTACGCCTACGGGCTGCATTACTTCGAGTTCGAATCAATCACTCGACATCTAAGCCTACGGGCTACCTTTATTTCGAGTTCGAGCAGGCACTCACTCGACCATTACGCCTACGGGATACATTACTTCGAGTTCGAATCATTCACTCGACGACTAATCCTGCAGGCTACTTTTATTTCGAGTTCGAGCAAGCACTCACTCGACCATTACACCTACGGGCTACATTACTTCGAGTTCGAATCATTCACTCGACGACTAAGCCTACGGGCTACTTTTATTTCGAGTTCGAGCAAGCACTCACTCGACCATTATGCCTACGGGCAATATTACTTCGAGTTCGAATCATTCACTCAACGAATAATAAGTCTAAGAGCTACTTTCATTTCGAGTTCGAGTGAGCACTCACTCGACCATTACTCCTACGGGCTATATTTCTTCGAGTTTGAATCATTGACTCAACTAGTAAGCCTAAGGGCTACGTCACTTCGAGTCTAAAAAAATAATCAATCATAGAGACTACGAAGTCCAAATTTGATTAAATTATTAAGATCCTTGTGAAAACATTTGTAAGGCACGTATAAAGTCTTCACGAAACATAAGCAAGTCGGCCAAGTTGTCTATATACAAAATTGTCTACGTGATTGATTACAAACATAAAAGATTAAGAACTAAGCTTTATGGTCATCCTCAGGGGCGTTTACTTCTCTGCCAGGCTCTTCCCCGTCCTCGGATCTTCTCTTGCTACCGTCGTGATCATCATCATCGCCATCAGAAGCCAAGGCTTCAGCTTCAGCTTTGAGCTCTTTAGCCTTTTTTATCTCTTCAGTAAGGTCGAAACCTCGAGCGTGTATCTCCTCGAGGGTCTCCCTCCGAGACCTACATTTAGCAAGTTCGGCAACCCAATGTGCTCGAGTGTCGGCAGTATCCGCTGCCTCTCGTGCCTCCATCTGAGCAGTATCGGCCTTGGACTTATCCGCCATGAATTTCAATGACTCAACCTCCGCCTTGGCCTCAGCAAGCCGTGCTTCAAGATCCTCGATCCTCTTAGCTTGAGCCGAACCCTTTTTCTTGACGCTTCGAAGCTGAACATCGGCTGATAATAATTTGGTCAAAATGGTTTCTTTTTCCGTAGCCAGGCGGTCGATAGTCTCCTTCCACCGATTACATTCAGCTTTGATTTGATCAACTTCTTCCTGAAGTAACCCGATCTTTTCAACCTTTTGCTGCAGCAGAGCCAACGAAGGGTTAACTTCCACAGTTGAGTCAAACCTATACTTTAACAGAACGAGGCTCACCTACTTATCGAGTTCGGCCTCTTCTTCACGAACCTTAGCCAAATCCGTTTGGAGATCTTTTATAGCCTCGTCCTTTTGGTTGCAAAGAAGCCGCAGGGCGTCTCTCTCCCCCGAGACCTTCTGAAGCTCGACCTCACACTGGCTAAGGTCGACTTGAAACCTACTAATGGCATGCACAGTAGGGAAATAACATAAGTCAAGTTTGGAAAAGAACAAAGAAACCAAGTATAGTAAAATCATTACCCGAGTAATGAAACGTTGGGCCTCTTCTAGTAGAAGAGAAGCGTCATCAATATCGGAAGCATCATCGACTCCAGTAAAGCAATCCCAAAAAGGGTCCCCTACACTAGAGCCTCCGCCCATATCGGGGATCTTCAATTCTCGAGCTTCCTTTAACGCCTCCTTAGAAAAGGTTGGAAGGGAAGGCGAATGACCCACTATCATAGCCCCAAGCGAATCACTCGGGGTGCTCCGATCAAGACATGGGATTCCAGGACCGACCCCGACTGGTACAGCCGCCATCAGCTCAAGAGCTCTGGTGACCTCGATAGCATTCGCAGATTGGATTACCAAAGCCGAGGCATCGTCTTCTTCTTCTTCTTCTTCTTCTTCTTCTTCTTCTTCTTCTCTCAGTCGTTGGACCGAGTCAATCAGAAGAGCAATTGCCTTCCTCCTCACCCATCGAGTTTTGGGCTTGCGGTCCTTTGACCGAGAGGCAACTTTTCGCTTCTTATCTTTCCCCGGTTTCGGGACCGGGGACTTGGTTCCATCTTCACCGCTCGAAGGCTTCAAAGCGACATCCTTGGTTACACCTGTATGAAAGGAAATCGGTAACGAATGGAGCACAAAGAACACTTCGAAGGAAACGAGAAGTAAAACCTTACCATGAATCTTGGCCTCCCATCTATCTTTTCCCAAATCACGCCAAGCACGTTCGGCATAAGAGGAAGTCAGGGCTAACTTCTGAACCCAATCCTCGAGGTCGGGTACCGCTTGTGGAATCCAAGGGGTAGCTGTATATCGAAGAAAGGCATCAGAAAAAATCAGGAAAAGATACGAAAAGCAACGTCTTATGAGAACCACTTACGGTCGAAATTTCATTCCTCGGGGAACAACATCTTCTCTTTCGGAATAAGGTCACGGGTCCTCGCCCGAATATAACGGCCCATCCAACCTTGATCCTTGTCTTCGTCGATGCTCAACATCAAAGCCTTTGATGCCCGACGATGAAGTCTGATTAGTCCTCGAAAGATTTGAGGCCGATACAATTGTATGAGGTGATTCAGGGAAAAATCCAGCCCCCCGGCTTTGATGGAGAAGAAGAGAAGTAGGATTACTATATGCCATAGAGAGGGATGAATTTGACCGAGGGTGACCTGATATCTTTTGCAAAAATCAATGATTACCGGGTCGACGAGACCCAACGTAAAGGGATAAGTGTAAACACTTAAAAATCCCTCCACATGGTTGATGACGCTCTCTTCGGGGGATGGAATTTGCAACACAACCTTGAAACCCCAGTTGCAGTCTTTCCTAACGGCCTCGAGATGACCCTCCGTTATAGAGCACATGTACATCGACACATGCTCGCATCGACCTAGAACAGATGAAGGATTCTCAACCTTAAAATTGATCTTCAGAGTACACGGGCCGGGAACATAGTCATGGATGGACGGCTCCACCGGCGCCTTGTCGCCAGACGGCCGTGAAGAAGAATCTTTCTCCTTCTGAGGTACAATTTTCGAAATTTTGGCCATTGATATGAGAGGAAGAAAGGCAAAGGAAAGTAAAAAATTGACGGCACCAAAACTCTGGTGTAGATGGCTCTGGAAGCGACGAAATAGTGAGAAAAGATAAGAAAATTTGGAAGAGTGAAGGCATAAAAATGGTAAATGTTAGATGGAAGGGTTATTTATAGGCTCGCATCATGACAGTTCAATATCAGAGGTGGACGACCGCCATCTGACAAGCATTAAATACCTTGAAAGACTAAATCGATGGGACAACTATCACATACGTCATAATCGATCCCTGTTAAAACGTCAGCTTATAACCTGATCGAACCGTCAAAAATCATTTCGATTCTCACCGCATCCTTCATGAGAATCGAGGGGACTATATATATACGGTCGAAATAGATTTCGGCCTTCCTACGTTCGATCGAATTTGAGTAGCAAGAAATCGGAGTAGGATTTTGGGATTGAGCTCCGAAGACAGTACAAACAAGCCTCGAGTCCGAAGGCTGCTTGAGGAGTCGGCTCGATAATCTTATGGAGCCCGTGACCAAATCGATTCGCAAGGCATTGCTTCGAGGTCGAAAATGTGTCACGCCCATTCCGAAGGTCGAACTCAAGCCAAGACCGAAGGGCCGACCCAGTAACGAGTTCGAGCCAGTATCGAGCTCACAGACAAGAGTCGTTACAACCGCACCAAGAGAGAGAATCTTGACGGGAATCGAGGAAGAGACAAATCATCACGGGTCCTCCACTATATGTTTTATTTTATTATTTTATTATAAATAAAGTAATAACCCTCTATTATAAAAGAGAGGATCCTTGTAAGCTATGGACATACTGAATAGGCTGGAACAAAAGATCTTTTCTCATATACAAAGATATCTCCTTGTGCTTATTTTACTTCATCTTACTCATTCTTTCTGTTCAGTATTCACATTCTCATAGTCAAGAATACTCGTATTGTTATCTTTGTATCAAAAAATATTACGTATTCTTAGAATCATATATAAAATTTACGTTATCTGATTTTTCGGATAAACAGTTTTAATCACAAACTTGTTGAGGTCGATTACTGTTTTTGTAATTAACACTGAACGACAGCACAGACTTTTCTTCTCTTCTTTAATCTCCATATGTGCTAATTAGAGTAGGAATATTCTACCAGCTTTCCACAAGAAGATACTAGGAACTCAATTGACGCGGACCAATGTTTCTAGCGGCTTACTACTTTTATATAATCCAAGTAAGTACAGAACCCCTTTTTGGAATTATTTGCCACGATAGTAACTAAACCCTCTTAACGTCCATTTTTATCAAATGAGTACTACTATAAATAGTAATCCTAATTGTTTAGAGTTATTAACCGAAACAACTTAAGAGACAACTCATCTATTCAATTTATTTATTTATTTTATTGATAGTCGTATATCGAATTTTTTGTTTAACCTAATAATACTCGATTTGAGTAAGCTGTTTCTTCCAATAGATTATATAAAGTACGCAAAATTAAACATTTGCTTAATGCAAGTCCTAGATGCTTCGTTCCATCGCATTCAAGACGGTGGACCCTTTAATAATTATAAATGACAGAAGCTGCGCACCTGCCAATTTAAACTTTAATTTAATTAGCGCATGTAATAATGTGCACTGGCCAAGATATTTTCCTTACTTTTGGGACGCAGGCTAGATATTTCAAACAAACTTTTACTTTACATTCCCAAGAATTTCGAAATGAAAAACAACATTATATAGGACAGTTTCTTAAGCATAATATCCTATGTAAAACTTGACATGCAGTTGATATTTGCATCAAATTATACTCAATTTACGTGAACTCATTTAATTCGGCACAAAATTTAAGAAAAGAGATAAGACTTTTAAATTTGTAGTGTAAAATGAGCCACATATATTTTGTGTGGCTATAAATCATTGCATAAAAGTAAATTGTTTCTAAATAAGGAAATGGGTCATTCTTTTAGGCACGGAGTGTGGCTAAATATGTGAATCCATTTAACTGGGTACGAAGTTTAAGAAAAGAGAGAAGACTTTTAAACTTGTAGTGTAAAATGAGACACATATATTTTGTGTGGCTATAAATCATTACATAAAGGTAAATTATTTCTAAATAAGGAAAATGATCATTTTTTTTTGCACGAACTAAAAAGGAAATATATTCACATAAATTTGAAACGGATGGAGTATTAATTTATTTTGATTAAGTAATAAATTATAATAAAAAACTGTATTATATATAATTAATAATAATACTATATACGAAGAAGCCTGTTATGTATTCTTTCAACTCATGTGTATTTAAAATTTTCAGCTCTACGAGATCTGAAATTTTGATTTCCAAAACCAAATTGTCATCCACTACCTTAAAATCTGCAAGTGGTCCATGTGTGAAAGTAGAAAGAAAAGATATTAATATAAAATGAGAAGAGAACAAAATTTCCAGTTAAAAGAACTGTATCAATGTTTTTGTGGGGTCTTACCGTCTTTGATAAATCATTACATCATTTCCTTTGATTAGCCATAGTGATATTTACCAGCCCTAGAAATATCTAGAATTCATATTTTGTTTAGTTTTCTTGAATGCAGGTTTGGTTGAACAGGCTGAAAGATATCTTTATTACAGATATGAAAGTTAAAATTAGTAATGACTTTATGTTTATATATATACCCTCTGATGTTTCCCTTTATATGGAAAATATGTGGGGTCCATCCCATTGGTTGGCAATAGTCTTGTGCCTATTTTGCTTATGAATTTACTTAGTAAGAGAAGCCTGGCGGAAGATTTTACTTGGAGCCAAAGTATGCAAAGATGTGGAGAAGAACTAAAATTCTCCTCTAGCACACTTAGAGCCCAAAGTTATTTTCTCCTATAAAAGGAGGAGTTCTCTCACTTCTTCAAACACACCAAAAAATAGAGAGAAATAATAGAAGTTAGAGAGAGTAATTCACAGATCGTGTAGTCTGTGAGATAAATAGTGAGTGCGAGAAATATTATTGTGAGGTATTTAAATAAAGAGTGTTATTTCTTTCGAAGTTGTACTAGTCTCTTGAAACTACTAAGCTGTAATATTATAGTGGTAATATTGCTCCAGTCGGATATTGAATTTTACCCCGTTAAAAAATTTGGTATCTTTGTTACTCTCCTGTATTTTATTATTTATCGTGGATATTATTCCTGGGCGGGGTTTTTATTATTTTCCCAACAACGTGGTATCAGAGCCATGTCGAATAATGGTACGCTGTCTTTTCAGTACCCCCACCTCACAAATGATAATTATGAGAAATAGTGTCTACGTATGAAAGTCATTCTTAGCTCCTAGGATGTGTGGCAAATCGTAGATAGAGGGTATGCAAAATCCGATAATAAAGACACTCTACCTCAAAATGAAAAAGATGTCTAGGTAAAGACAAGGAAGAAGGATCAACAAGCACTCACGCTCATCCACGAATGTCTGGATGATGCCATGTTTGAGAAGGTGGCAGATGCTACCACCTCAAAGGAAGTTTGAGAGATTTTACAAAATTCTCTTCAAGGAGTTGACAATGTGAGGAAGATAAAACTTCAAACTCTAAGGGATGATTTTAAAGTTTTAAAAATAAAAGAACCCGAATGCATTTCAGATTATTGTTCAAAAGTGAAGGTTGTTGTGAATCAATTAAGAAGATACGGGGAGGACATAGAAGGTATCTGTGTGGTAGAAAAGATCATTTGCACTTTAACACCTAAATTTAATTTTATAGTGTGTGTTATTGAGGAGTCTAAAGATTTAGACTCTATTATGGTGGAATAATTGGAGGGTTCTTTACAGGCACACAAAGAAAATATCAAAAGGAGACAAGAAGTTTCATTGGAGCAACTTCTTAAAACTTAGGTATCTTTCAAGGATTATGGAGGTGCAAAGAGCTATCGAGGAAATGGACGGGGACAAGGTAGTGGCGGTCATGGAAGAAGAAGAAGTAATGGTAACAACTTCAACAATGAAGTTAAAACCCACCCAACATTCAGAAGTCGTGGTCGTGGACAAAGAGAAGGAAGAGGACATAGCTACAATCAAGAAAATAATGGACAAAGGTATGATAAATTAAAAATTGAGTGTTATAATTGTCATAAATTTGGCCATTACTCTTGGGAATGTCGTAGCAATGTTGAAGAGAAAGATAACCTTGTTGAGAACAAGAAAGAAGAAGATGAGTCGACATTGTTGTTCGCACTCAAGGAAGAAGATAGGGATGATTGTAGCTCGTGGTATTTGGACAATGGAGCAAGCAATCATATGTGTGGATGCAAAGAGAAGTTTGTGGAGATCAATAAGACGATAAGAGGTAATGTGTCCTTTGGAGATACCTCAAATATTCAAATCAAAGGGATAAGTACGATTCTGATCTCCTATAAAAATGGTCACCACAAGTTAATTCATGGTGTTTATTATGTCCCAAAATTAAAAAGTAATATTTTGAGTTTAGGCCAACTTCTTGAAAAGGAATATGACATCCACATGAAAAATATGCATCTTTCGCTTAGAGATTCAAGTGGAATTCTAATTGCTAAAGTGCATATGGCAAAGAATAGATTATTTTCTCTAAATCTTAAGACAATTGATGCAAAGTGTTTGAAGGTTAATGTGCAAGATGAATCATGGTGTTTGCACATGCGATTTTGGCACTTGAATTTTGAAGCACTTAAATCAATAGGATAAAAGAATATGGTGCATGGGATACCATCAATCAACCATCCCAATCAATTGTGTGAAGCTTGTCTTCTTGGAAAACATGCAAGGAGGAGTTTTCCAAAGGAGGCCATGTCAAAATCAACCAAACCGCTCCAGCTTGTTCACACTGATGTGTATGGACCAATTAACCCATCTTACTTTGGTAAAAGTAAATACTTTTTGCTTTTCATTGATGACTTTAGCAGAAAGACTTGGGTTTATTTCTTGAACCAAAAATCTGAAGTTTTGCTGCTTTTAAAATTTTTAAAGTACTTGTGGAAAAAGAAAGTGTCTATGAAATAAAAGCTTTAAGGTCTGATAGAGGAGGTGAATTCACTTTAAAAGAATTTAATAACTTTTGTCAGCCTCATGGAATTCGTCGCCCTCTAACGGTACCTTATTCACCCCAATAAAATAGAGTTGCAGAGAGAAAGAATCGAACGATTCTCAATATGGCTAGATGTATGTTGAAAGCTAAAAGTATGCCCAAGGAATTTTGGGCCGAAGCTATTTCTTGTGCAGTTTATTTGAACAACAGGCCTCTAACAAGAAATGTTAAAGATCAAACCCCTCAAAAAGCATGGAGTGGAAGAAAATCAAGTGTCAAGCACCTAAGAATTTTTGGGAACATAGCCTATACTCATGTGCCACAACAAGGGAGAGCGAAACTTGACGATCAAAGTGTTAAGCATGTGTTTGTTGTCTATGATACGAGTTCAAAAGACTACAAGTTATACAACTCAAGTAGCAACAAAGTGGTGGTAAGTCGCGATGTTGAATTTGATGAAGAATTGGCATAGAATTAGAAAGCTCAGGAAGAAACTTCATATGATTTTCTTTCATAGTTTGGTAATGAAAAAGAACCAGAGACCGTGGAACATGTGTAGGATATAACTCCAAATCCTTCTTCAACCAATGTTGCATCTCCTTCTTCTCAATAAAATTCAAATGAGCAGTCGCAAAGGATGAGGAATATTCAAGAGCTCTATGAGGACACATAATAAGTTACTAATTTTAATTTTTTATGTTGTCTCTTTGCTGATAGTTAACTAATGAACTTTGATGAAGTTGTTACAAACAAAAGATGGAGACAATCTATGGAGGAGGAGATTGAGTCAATAGAGAAGAAAAACACTTGAGAGTTAAAAACTCTTCCCAAGGGACAACGAGCAATTGGAGTGAAATGGGTACACAAGATAAAGAAGAATGTTGATGGAGAAGTGGAGAGATACAAAGCACGACTTGTGGCTAAAGGCTACAAGCAAAGGCAAGGCATTTATTATGAAAAAGTTTATGCACTTGTTTCCCACACGGAGATAATTTGTTTGCTCATATTTTTGGCGATGCAAATGAAGTGGAAGATCCATTAACTAGACGTCAAGTCAGCCTTTGTGAATGGCTATCTTGAAGAAAAAGTCTATGTTGAATAACCATTGGGCTTTGTGGTCAAAAACCATGAAGATAAAGTGTTGCGGTTGAACAAAGCTTTATATGGATTAAAGCAATCCTCACGAGTATGGAATAGTTGCATCGACAAGTATTTTTAAGACAATGAATTTACTCGTTGTCTCAATGAATATGCTCTTTACCTTAAAATTTATACTAATCGAGATATCTTGTTTGTTTGTCTTTATGTTGATGATATTATTTTTACGGGTAATAACCCAAGTTTGTTTGAACCTTTTAAGAAAAATATGTCCCGTGAGTTCGAGATGACGGACGCATGACTCATGTCATACTACTTGGGCCTATAAGTGAAGCAGATAGAGGATGGAATTTTTATCTTTCAAGAAAATTATACAAAAGAGATATTGAAGAAGTTCAACATGCTCGATTGCAACCTTGTGAACACGCCGATGGAGAGTAGGCAAAATTGTCCAAGCTTGATGAAGGAGAAAAAGTGGATCCCACATTTTTCAAAAGTCTTGTGAAACGTTTGAGGTACTTGACTTGTACCAGGTCATATATACTCTTTGCAGTTGGAGTAGTAAGTCGCTTCACGGAAGCTCCTAACTCCACTCACTTGAAAGTCGCTAGAAGAATTTCTTCGTTACCTAAAATGTATGATTGATTTTGGGCTATTTTACTCTTCTTCTAGTAATTTTAACCTTTTGGGATTTTGCAATAATGATTATGCGGGAGATATTGATGATAGAAAAAGCACAACCGATTTTGTATTTTTCTTGGATGATTATGTTATTTCTTGGAATTCAAAGAAACAATCAATTGTTACTCTCTCGACTTGTGAAACTGAATATGTAGCAGCAACATCCTATACATGTCATGCTATTTGGCCGAGAAGATTATTGAAGGAGCTTAATTTACAACAGATTGAAGCTACAGAGATTTGTATTGACAACAAATCTGCACAAGCATTCGTGAAGAATCCAGTGTATCATGATCGAAGCAAGTATATAGATACAAGGTATTACTTTATTAAAGAATGCATTTCCAAGAAGGAAGTCAAGCTCGAATATGTTAAGTCTCATGATCAAGCTGCGGATATCTTTACAAAACCTCTCAAGTTTGAAGATTTTAGATTGAGATCAAAACTTGGAATAAAAAAGAAAAATTAAAATTAAGGAAGAGATTGTGGGGTCCATCCCATTGGTTGGCAATAGCCTTGTGCCTATTTTTCTTATGAATTTACTTTGGCAGAGAAGCTTGGCGAAAGATTTTACTTGGAGCCAAAGTATGCAAAGATGTGGAGGAGAATTAAAATTCTTTGTGTAGCACACTTGGAGTACAAGGTTATTTTCTCCTATAAAAGGAGGAGCTCTCTCACTTCTTCAAACACAAAACAAAGAGAAGTAATAGAAGTTAGAGTGAGAAATTCATAGATTTGTAGTATGTGAGATAAATAGTGAGTGCAAGAAATATTGTTGTGAGATATTTAAATAAATAGTGTTATTTCTCTACTAAGCTGTAATATTATAATGGTAATATTGCTCCGCTCAGGTATTGAATTTTACCCCGTTAAAAAATTTTGTGTCTTTGTTACTCTCTTGTGTTATTGTTATTTATCGTGAATATTATTCCTGGGCGAGATTATTATTATTATTTTCCCCACAAAATAAAGGTCAGATTTTCATTTTCCTCGAAATTATTTTGGGTGGAAACAGAAAAGTTACTCTAAAACGCGAAACCGGCAGTGTTGATCCAGTTACAACTATTACAACGGACATTTTAATCTCAAGTAAATTAGGTTGGTTAAATGAATCTTCAGTATCTATGCCACTTCACTTAATCTAGAATCCCTTTGTGTTTAAATGTGCTGTGTTACATCTTTGTATATCCATTGACATGTGGCCAACGGGAGGTGGAGAAGGAGACAAACAAGGAAGAATGGATGAGGGAGAAATTAAGTTTTACTCAAGGAATTTGCCTTATAATTAATAGGCTAAGCATGTAAAGAAGAAAGCTCTGGAAATATAATTTTGTATGCAAAATCATTAAACAGATGCAATTTGTTCATGTTATGTCAAGAATTGTTGAATGCTATAATTTTAAAGAAGTAATTTTTGGATATTGAAGATAATAAAATTGCATGTGTCATGACTTCCTGATAATCCCTCCATCTTGTTTTAGGTGAAACATTTTAATTCAACGTTGAATTTCAAATATTGGTTTGACCCGTGTATTTATATTATATATAATTAATATTAATATTAATATTATATTATATTATATTATAATTATAATATAATAATCTATATCTATCTATATTATTATAAAAAACACGAATAATTTATGTTAAATGTTGAACGACAAATATATCCCTGAAATATTAACGGACTTCTATGTCATCAATATTGAATATTTCTCCAAAAGGAATTATTTCATATTGGATAGAATTGTAATAACTTGAATTTATATACGATGCATACTAGGATTCATAATCTTCAATGAATTTATTTACTAATAGGATTCATATTATTCACATGCTTATAAGACGTGTTTAGTATCATAGTCAAAATAATTGTATTAGATTATTTATGGTGTAAGCAAAAAAAAAATGTGTGGTGCCTAAATTTAAGGAAGAACAAAAAATCAATACCGAGTTATTTAAGCTTCAGTAATATTTTTACTTTCAGCCTATTCCAGTGCCTCCTTCTCTATTTGCGGTTGTGTTTGGTTGAGTTTTTTTGTTTTATTTATTTTATTTTTTCTATTGGATGCACATTAATATAAACTTGTGTGACTACATATTATATGTTGGCAATACTCTCGTGTTTCTTTCTCTATTGAAGGTGGGTTGGGTTGATTTGTTCTAAATTTATTAATGTATAAAAATATATATTCATGTTAAAGAAATGCGTCATAAAGACAAGAAATATTCATGCTCTTATCTACTATCGTTATAAAGTTAGTTGTCTTTTTACTAATTTTAATATAATAATTTGAAATATAGCTACTTGCAACAGTTTTATCCTTCAATTGTGCTAAAACTTTATTAATAAATTGGTTTGAATTATATATTATTATTATTGTATTTCAACGAACTAATTATTGAACTTCATATGTATTAATAACAAGTAGTTTACGCAATTAAAAGTGTATTGCTTTTGGCACATGTTTAATATTTAGCACAAGATATCTCGCGCATCGCATGAACATGGAGACTAATTATATTAAAAGCACGAAGACATTTAGCGAAATGTCGTTTGTCATTTTTATCCCTTTAAAATAAAGTTCACGCTTGACAAAATAGTCATTTTACTATTTACTCATTAAATAATTCCCTACTATTTAGGAATGGTCATTTAATTAATTCTGTACTATATAGGAATTGTCATTTAATTACTCCTTTAATATTTATAATATTGATCTTCAATTCTTTTTGGTTCTAGAATTTCAAGCACACATAGTAGGAAAGATTATCGTTCACTACATAATAAGAAAGTTTCCGTCCAACTCCATTAATATTTAGCAGTATTATTAAATTTTTCCTTTTAAATTTAGGAGGGTCTTTTTTTAGTTAATACAATTTTGTCTAATTCGCACACAATAGGAAGGTTTCGATTTTTTTAGTTAATAAAATTTTCCACTAATTCACACACTATGAAACTTTCCATACTTTCAACTATAGTCAAATTTAGAAGTATTAAAATTTTTGCACTTGGAAAGTTTTTTAGTAAACAAAATTTTAACTAATTCACATACCCATACTAGGAAAGCTTTGGTATAAATGTTTGACACTAATTTTTTTTATAAAATATATTAGGTGAAAACGAGCTGTTTGTGAACTTCTTTTTTATTAGAGTTTTTTGAATAAATTTTTAAACAATTATATCGACAGGTACTTCTATAAAAGAAGTTATAATTACACCTTTTCATCATTATAAAACTTTGCCTTGTAGGCTTCCAGGTTTTCTTTTTTTGAGTAAATTTTTTTATATTAGTATTGAATTTTGCATTCATGTATTTGTATTAGTAGTTGAATTTTACGTGCACGTATTCAACCCATACATATTTATTTTGATATTCTTGATTGTGAATCTTGATTGCATAGTCAGCCTTTTTGCATTAGAGTGTATGCTTCAATCTTTTGTCAAGTTATTTCTTCTACAATATTTTTTGTGCTCTCATTGGACCCTTTTCTCTATTTTTAACAACTTTTAATAGATCTTATATTGGATAAAATTGTATTAAATTATTTTTCTTAAAATTATAAGATTTTGTAATTAACTAAAATTTTTGTTATAACTTTTTTATTATTTCAACAAGGTAAGACGTAATAATATTTAATACTCTAAAATCAATTAAAATTTTGCTTTATTTATTCTTTCTTTCTTTGGGCTATATAAATACCTATAATTTATTTTTAAAATCTTCATCACTCAAATTTAATTGGATAATGGAATGCAAATTCTCCACATACTCTGATTTTGTAACGGAATGTGAATAAAATCTTTCGCTTATTTCGGATAGCTATGTGGTCAATGATTTTGCTACTTTGAGTTCATGCATGATTCAAGACTATTGCCGAAGATATATCAAAGAGAGGATAAAACGTAGTTTTTCGTTGGGATATTAAATCTTTTACGGAATCAAAGTTCTTTAAAAAGAGCTTTACTTTAAATCTTCAAAGTTATGTGTTACTTGCTTGAACTTAAAAGAAATATGGCAACTTGTGAAACTTAAGAAATTGAATTATAAAATTGGAATCAATTTTAAGTTACATATTGATGAGATGATTTAGTACTTTTATGGAATAAGGTTTCTTCTTTTATTGAATAACTAAATAAGACTAATAATTAATTATTTTAGAACGTAATTTTCTTTTTCTTTTTTTTAAATTTTATTTTATAACTTAAACATAGGTTTTAATATCGACACGAGGCACAAGTGCAACACGCGTATCCTAAGTCATAGATTTGGGTTCAATGCTACACGAGCGACTATTTTATATATATATATCACATTGGATAAAAGTGTAAATTAATAATTTTTCTAATATTTAAGTGAAATACATTAAAATTTTGGTATTAAATCTTTTCTTATTTGAACTATGTAGAAATTCCTAATATTTAAGTTATATAAATTGTATCCTACATGGTTCGCCTTTTTTACCCTTTAAAAATAGACTTTATATTGGTTATAATTGTAATTTAATTATTCTCATAATATTTAGGACTTTAAAATCAATTAAATTTTGGTTACATATATATGGAAACTCCTAAATTTAAGGAATTTAAAACCAAATAAAAAATTTACTTATAAATCTTTTCCTTATTTAAATTGTGTAAAGTAAATATAATTTTGTTCTTATGTGTATATAAACGTGTTAATTAGAATCTACTAATAAAATTTTAGATCTAATTTTAAGTCTTCAAAAATTGAAAATTACTATAATATGTAAACCAAACTTACAACATACTAGGATGTGTATGAAAATATATGTAAATAAGTTTAATACGACATATTTAGAATTTGAAAATAATACCACTATTTTAATTTAAAGTAATAAATACTATAATGTAATTTAAGTTAAGAATACATTGAATACATATTGCAAATTTATACACATAGTATATCACAAATTCAATTACAATACTCGATAAGTAAAACATAGATAAGATAAATTTATATATTAAAGTTAATGGAAATAAATCATATGCATTTATTCATAAGTATTTTAAGTTAGTAGTTAAAAGAGCTAAAAGAAAACATAGAGAATGAAGGTATAAATTGATATCCCTTATTGCATTAGCTATACAAAATCAATAATATTATTTTTAATATAAAATTTCACATTTATTTTAATTCAAAAATAATCTTTATATGATTTAAAAAAAATATATACTCATTTAGATAGGTTACACGCGCAATGTGCGTACCGCAGAACTAGTATATTAAAAGCACGAAGGCCTTTAGCGAAATATCGTTCGTCTTTTTTACCCTTTAAAAATAGAGTTCACATTGGATAAAGTAGTAATTTAAATTATTTTTCTAATATAGAAGAATAGTCATTTAATTATTTTTCTTATATGTAAGAACAATCATAATTATTTTTCTAATCTATATATAAGGCTGGCAAGTGGGCCGGTCCAGGCCCGGGACCGCGGGCCAAACGGCTAAACGGGCCAGGACCGTTTGGTCCGATTTTAGCGGGCCTGGTCCGGTCTCGTGGGCTGGTCCGGCCCGGTCCCTTAGCGGGCCCAACGACTATTTTATTTTTTTAACTTTTTTAAAAAATAAAAAAAAATAGTCGTTGGGCTGCCAAAAATAGCCGTTGGCTATTTATGAAATAGCCATTTAACCCCCCAACTTTGTTTTAATCCCAAACTTTTTATAATTACACTTTTTCCCTATTTTTAACTATAAATACTCCATCATTATTTTATTTTTTCTTACAAAATCATCAATCTATCACAATCTCTCTCTAATTTACTTCTATAATTGTTACTATTGCTTACTTTATTGTTACAATTTGTGAAACAATTGTAAAGTTGGTGAATTGAAGTCTTCAACGATAATCAATTTCCAACAAGTTGTTCGTCAATTCGGTAAACTCGTTCCAAATCTTAAGTTTTAATATTATAATTTTGTTTGTTTTATTTACTTTGCTTGATTAATTAAGATGGCTTATTCCTTAAAAAATATGTTTAGTAAAAATAAGGAAAAATCGAAGAGTGGTGAATCTAGTGGCCAATATGTTCCTCCTCCACATCCCCCGGCTCCCCGACCCAAACATGTTACCCGTCCTATACCTCCTATTATTGATAACGATAATAGTTTATTACAATTTACCGAGAGTCAATTTTGCCATAATATTGCACCCGGTGAACAATTAAACCATGAATATATGAATGCTCTTTATGGTAATCCAACTATTGATGAAAATGATGATGAAGAAATAGATTTTGATGAAACGCAATCGGATGATGATACACTCACTAGTCCTGCTCCTAAAGTTAACCCAACTAATAATAATCTAGATGATCCTCCGTCTGACCCTCCTATTAGTGCCCCTACTTTTTCTAGACAACCTTCTAAACGGGCAGAAATATCTCTTGTTTGGCAATTTTTTACTCAACTAAGAGAAAAAAATAGGGCTAAGTGTAAAACTTGTGGCAAAGAGTTAGTTTTTCAATATGTTGGAAGTCGGGGGGGGCGGAAAGTTTGACTAGACACATATTGCTACACCCTCAAGATAAAGCTAGATATTTTCGTATGAAAGATTTGGCTGAGGGACAAGTACACCTAGTCAGGCTGACCTTAGTACCGGGTCAAATCAATTTCAACCGGGAATTAACACTGTTACCGGTGGTATTTTATATTATGATCCAAAAAAAGATCGGGAAGAATTGACAAAAATGGTCACTGTTATGTGCTTACCCTATAGTTTTTCTTCTAACCCCCACTTTGTGCATTATATTAGAAAATTTTATAATCCTACTTATAAAGGTTTTCCTCGCACAACCGTAAAGAGTGATATTTATAAATATAAACATGAATATGAACAATATTTGTGCTATTTATTTACTCATATAAATTGTCGTCTTGCTATTACAACTGATATTGGTAGAAGTGGTAATGACTGTGATTACCTTACTGTTACCAGTCATTGGATTGATGAGCATTGGATAATGCAAAAGTGCATTATTACTTATAGAATAATTAATTCACGTCACACATGGCAGTTTATTTCTAGCACGATTGCGGATATTTGTAGATATTTTTGCATTAGTGATAAAATAATGTCAGTTTCAATGGATAATGCTACTAGTAACACAAATGTTGTAGCCTTGCTTACCACTATACTAAGTCCTGTATTTAGTAACATTTTTCATGTTAGATGTATTTGTCATATTTACCATTTAATTGTGGGTGATGGTATGCGAATTTTAAATGTTGAAATTGAAAAGGTTAAAATGGCTCTTAATTGGCTTTTTTATTCAAACCGTAGAAGTAGACTTAGAGAATATTTTAAAAGATGCGATGAATTTGGCCTAAGAGAAAGAAAGGTTCCTAAACCTTGTCCAACTAGATGGAATTACATGTATGAAAGTTTAGTTGTTGCATATGAATATAGAAACCCCATAAACTCAACGTTTAATGCTCATGTAAGTGATGATGATGAGCACCTTACAAATGCGGATTGGGCTAATGTTAAAATGCTTGTAGATTTTTTAGAAAAATTCTATATTGCTACAAATGAATTTTCTGGGCAATATTATCCTACTATTTCTAATTGTTTAGTTTATATTGCAGAACTTGCAAATTTGTTTGATCATTTTTTCATAGGGTGGGGAAATTTATCAACTTGCTATTGATTCCATGAGAAAAAAGTTTAAAAAATATTTTTTCCATATTCCCCCTATTTATGGTATTGCTTCATTGTTAAATCCTACTATGAAATTAGGAGGTCCTCAATTTTGGTATGAAACTGTTTATAATGGTTTAGCACTTGAAGATGAGGAGTTGTCTAAACTTCCGAACGCAATAGCCTCAATTAAAATAAATGTTCAAACTATTTATAATGCTTATCAAGTTGCATTAGATCATGCTAGACCAAATGTTCCAACTCCTTCTTCTTCTAGTTCTCAATCATCTAAAAGAACTGCGGGAGTAAGAGCACTTAGTGCTTGGGCAGGGTTCAGGGGTTCTCAAGGTTCTAGTACTAGTGATTTTTCACAACTAAATGAGCTTGAAGTTTATTTGTCACAGGGAATTGAGGAAGTGAATCCCGACGGCTCCTTTAATATTTTGGAATGGTGGAAGGACAAAGAAAAATACTTTCCGATTCTTTCAAGGATGGCCCGAGATATTTTAACTATTCAAGCTTCAACAGTGGCATCAGAGAGCGCTTTCAGTCTAGCAAGACTTCAACTCGGTGATTATAGAGCGTCTATGAGGGAGAGCTTGGAAAAATCAGTACTTTTCAGAGATTGGATCCGTTCGGAAAGAAGAAATTTTGGACTTGCTGAATCACAACTAGAGGCAGACGAAACTTACGAAGAAATGCTAGCTGAACTTGCGGAGGATGATGCTTCGCCTGGAAGCGGTGATGACCAAGCTTCATTTCCGCCACCACCAACGGAAATTCCTCCGGACCTTGAAGGATTTATAAAATTTGTAAGAGATACCATGTAAATTAATATGTAACTTGTATTTTGGCACATCTTGATTAGTTTCTTTTTCTTCTCAATGGTGGTATTAGAACCTTGTTGTGCTCATTCCATAGGGGGAGGAAGACTAAGAAAGATATTGCCATGATTTTTAATGCTATAATAAAAATATAACGCATTGATTTGAATATCTCTTTACAATATTTTTGTCTTTTTATATATCTTAAGCTATACATGTAGTATAATATAGTATAGATAGTATAGTATAGTATATATTTATACTATACTATAGTTTATACTATATATACATCTCATAAGATATATAAGCTATATTCGATATACATATATATATATATATATATATATATATATAAGCCTATATATATACTATCGAATACGGCTTATATACTATAGTATAGTATAATATATATATATACTATATATACAACTTAAGATATATAAACTATATTCGATATACTATATATATAAGTTATAACTATAATATACTATATATATACTATAATATATATACATAGTTTATAAGTCATATTCGATAGTATACATCTTAAGATATACTATATATACATCTTACTATATATATATATATATATATACACATCTTACTATATATATATATATATATATATACATCTTACTATATATATATATATAGAGAGAGAGAGAGAGAGAGAGCTTATATATCTTAAGATGTATATATATCTTAAGATCTACTATACTATACTATATATATATATATATATATATATATATATATAGTATATCTTAAGATGTATATATAATATATTTTAAGATGTATACTATGTATATATATAATATAGTATATATATAATATAGTATATATATATATATATATATATATATATATATATATATATATATATATATATATATATAAGATGTATATATAGTATACATCTTATATAAGATGTATATATAGCTTATCGAATATTTTTTTTCTCTAACTTCTATAAAAAAAAATTAAAAATACAAAGTTTCTGTTGGGCCCGTTTAGGCCCGGGACCGGCCCACTTAACCCGGGACCGTTAGTTCGTGGTCCTGGTCCCGAACCGGTTCCAGCAATAAGCCCGCGAATCCCCGAACCGTTTAGGACCGGACCGCATAGGACCGGCCCCCTTAGGACCGGCCCACTTAAGACTGGGCCCGCGAAGCCCACTTAGGACCAAGCCCGACCCACTTGTCACCCTTATCTATATATAGCGTGTCTAAGACCTAAATAAAGAAGGAGAATGACAATATAGATTGGCCACCATAATAACTGTTTTACTAAAGATAAAATAAATAAAGAATAGGGAAAACTATCCAAAGTGTCACTTCATAAATAATTTTACCAAACTAGCCCAACAAAATATCTACCAAAAATAGGGTGGCTATGCCACTGATTAACCCATACTTTAAAAAATTATAATAAATTCAATGCTAATTAAGAATTTTAATATTTGAATCCTTCAACTTTACTAGAGTTATGTGTTCTTGAAGACACGAAAAAGCAAGTATGATATCTTGTGAAATAGAAGTAATAAAATCATAAAACTTGAATAAAGTTTAAGTTGAATATATTGCGTAGAGATAATTGAGAGCTTTTATGGCAGAGTTTCTTCTTTATTGAGTTAACTAAATAGGATCGAAAATCATCACGTTCATGATTTTACACTCTTTTCTTTAACTTTTATCATATATCTCAAACACAAGTTTTAAAATAATAATTGATATATACTAATTTTTAAAATTTGGGTACTTCTCAAGACGAGGTACACGCGCGATGCGAGTACTCTAAGACTAGTTATATATATACATCACTTCAATATTTAATTTTTTGAGTAATATTAATATATACTAAATCAAATAATAAGTGAAGTAGTTGTTCTCTGACCAATCAATGCAGAGACCCGACCATGCCCTACCCATTTCGTCTCACCCTAATGGATGACTCTCTTAATTACGTTGCACTCGGACCCGAGTCTTCATGTTTACAATATTTCTCCGGCCGCAATTTAATAAGTAAGCAAAATCAATACAAGATTAGAATCATCCCCTTTATTAGAAAGAAGTTGAAGCTACCTATAACAGTACTATAAGCGGGAAAAAAGAGATCTAGGAGTTATCCTGTTTTGCGTATCAAGTATTTTGAGACATTTTCAAAATGTTAGAATATATTGCTTTTCACCGGAAAAAGAAAGATACCAGACTAATGAAGAATTTAGAATTGTTCTCCTACCAAACCTTCCTAAAGGGTTAGTGCGAAGGGATTTTGGGAAAAGGGGAAAAAAAAAAAAAAAAAAAAGGTAGATCAGGGACTGAAAATATCTAAGGACCATTCCATAATAAACTACTATTGTTATTTTCATAACCTGTATTGATCAAGCTGTGACCTAACAGCTCCTTTTTTCATCTCTCTCTCTCCTCCCTCTTGACCTCCATTACAACATATTTCCATCTCCTTCTCCTTCTCTTCCATATCTAAATCCAATCTTTCTGACTTTACAAACTGTTTTTGCAACTATTTTATCTCTCTGTATCCACCATCTATTTTGGAAAATAATTCTTTGTCTATCGTCCCTTTTTCTTCATTTTTCCATCTAAATCTTGATTCTCCTTACTTCCAACCCTTCCTCGCAAACCCTAACTCCTTAAACCACTCCAAATCAACAGCCTTTGAAGATAAACCTCCAAAGATATATGTTATAGCTTCACTCCCTTCTCAACTTAAAAATACATTATATATATATTATCCTCATTTGTTATTTTCTCTATCAAAGCTTATTATTCTTTTGAGCTTCACCTCATACGATTTAATTTTTCTATCCCTTGTTTCTTCAAGATTTTAAGTATGGATCCTAGTTTTGCCCCAATAAAAGAAGAGGTTCCTGGATCTAATGAGCCTTCTTCTTTTATGTGGATTCCTCAACCAATGGAGGGGCTTCATGAGAATGGCCCTCCACCATTTCTAACAAAGACTTATGAACTTGTGGATGATCCAAACACTAACGATATTGTTTCTTGGAGTAGAGGTAATAACAGTTTCATTGTTTGGGATCCTCAAACCTTTTCCATGAATCTCCTTCCAAGGTATTTCAAGCATAGCAATTTCTCAAGCTTTGTCAGGCAGCTCAATACTTATGTAAGCATTATTTTCTCCAACCAACTCAAATAGTATATAGGGGTATATATAGGTAGATAGTGAATGGAACAAAAAAAGTTCAAGACTTAAAGTTCTACATACTGACACAAATAGTTGTTGAGTATTTGTATAGTGCTCTAGAATTTTGTTATGATTTGCGCTCATGTTCGTGAAGTTTCTGTGGAATACAACTTGCACAGTTGCACTAGATTTGTTTCCTTTAGTGGCAACTTGCACTAGATTTGTTTCCTTTATTGGCAAGTTGCAATAGATTTGTTTCTTTTGTTTAAAATGACAGTTCATTTTAAGTGCTTAGAAAATTATATAAATTGGCAGCTCAATCACTAAGAAAGGGAAGTGAATCTTCGGTTACAAAACAAAAATGAAATATTCAGTTTCCTACGAGTAATTAACATTACAATGTCAGCCAATTCATATTACCGTCTGTCCAGCTACATTTCATTAGTGTATGCAGTTCTTTTGTATCAGTAGCAATTTTTGTACGAGTTTCTTGACATCTTATAATTTCTACAGGTCTTCTAAACTTCCAGACTAGCTAGTGAGTTAACAATACTCCCTCCCTTTCAATTTATGTGAACTCATTTGATTGGACACGAAGTTTAAGAAAAGAGAGAAGACTTGTGAACTTATGGTGTAAAATGGGGCACATATATTTTGTGTTGGTATAAATTATTGCATAAAGGTAAATTGTTTCCAAATAAGGAAATGAATCATTCTTTTTAGCATGAACTAAAAAGAAAATAGGTTCATATAAATTGAAACGGAGGGAGTATAATTTTATTATGAGTTTAACTATTATACAGGGAAGTGTACGTGAAGGAATTTTTATACTATCATCCGGATAACTACAGATGAATAGTCCATAAAAGGTATATTTAGTAAACTGGAAAATAAGGTAGGTACTAATAACCAATAATAAAAAATTGTAGAAAATAAAATCCCAATATTGTTGGTTTTTTCATGGTCCTTTCTTTTTTTCTTTTCCTCCCTAATGGAAGAGTACTAGCAATGTGAATTATCATGCAGGGATTTAGGAAGGTTAATCCAGACCAATGGGAGTTTGCTAATGAAGGTTTTTTGAGGGGGCAAAGGCATCTCTTGAAAGCAATTAGGAGGAGAAAGACAAGTAATTTCCATCCTAGCCAAGCTTCAAATAAAGGTATAGACTCTTATATTGAATTGGGAAAGCTTGAATTAGATGTCCTGTCCAAATACACTCACGCAAGTATACGTGGTCGTCAAGTAATAAAGTAGTGAATAAAGTATCGTTCCCACGAAGACTTATGATTAACTTTTGACTAATTTAAACTCGAATAACTTATTGATTCAAGATATTCTTAACAAAACATATAATTTTCTAAATTACTAACTACAGACTATCAAATAATGAATTGCTAAGAAGGAAACACAACACTTAAATAGTTTTTGAATAACAATCAATAAGATATAATATTCCAGGGTCACGGGTCATCTAACATTCATGTTGCATTCTTAGTTTAAAATAACTAAATGATTTATCGGAATTGTTGATTCACAGAGTTAATTTCACTTGTAAGAATCTGTCGAGTTCTGACAAACCTATTCAAGTTAGCTTAATACCTATATGTCTATGGAATTAAGTTTAACAAGAACGCATTTACAATTTCTATATTACAACCGAGCAAGGCAATTAGGTATATCTCTATCCTAATCGCGAATCCGTTCCCCGATGCCCGGATATGAGAACTTACTCTATTTACTCCTATATGCAATCTAGGGTTCCCACTTTCGAGTTCAACTCTAGATTCATAGATAGTATTTCACTGTTAGCTACTCAGCAAAATAATTAAAAATAGAATTAAATAAACAACCCAATATGATAAACTCAATGTAGTCAAATTAAACTTCAAAAATCAACATTCATGTATACCCATGACCCTAGAACAATAAGATTCTTAGCCACTCATATTCAGGCAATCATCCAAAATTTCATAAGAGTGCATAAAAATCAATAAAAGAAAGAGAGAATAAGAACTCCAGACGAATTCCTTGGTTTTTCTTCAACTTGGTTGTAGCTTCTGTCTTTTTCAATCTTGCTCCCCTCTCTCCTCCTCTTCGCGCCAAAAGAAGCGTTTTTAAGCTTATATATTGCATCCAAAAGTCGTGGGCTAGAGTTCTCCTAACCCTAGCCCAAATCGGCTTCAGAGGTTGATGTTAAGGTGGATGCGACGCATCCACCTCGTCCTCCATTTCTTAACTTAGCATGTGAGGATGGATGCGACGCATCCACCTTCTCTTCAACTTCCGAATTTTGCATGCGAGGGTGGATGCGACGCATCCACCCTTTTCTTCTACTTTCCAGTTTCGGATGCTATGGTGGATGCTATGGTCCAACTTCACTGCTCAGGGTGTATGCACGATGATGTTTTTTTTCTAGATTGGATGCGACGCATCCAATCTCTCTTCCTCTACCTAGGACACCTTTTTTCATATTTTTGCACTCCAAAAACCTTAAATAGTCAAACATAACTTAATTAGTCATCAAACCAATAATTAAACCATGTTGGGCATTTTAAAGATCAAATAACAACAAGAAGCGGTTAAAACATGGGTAAAGTAACATAGACATATATCGAAATATGCCAAACATCACTACCCCACACTTAAACCTTTGTTCGTCCTCGAACAACCATCCTGTAGTAGACGAAACAGAATTAAGCTCTTATCATTCAAAGCACACTGCACCTATAATCATGGTAATTTGCAGCAATTAGGCTCTAGACTATGCATCACATATACTTCCCTTTAATTATGCCCTTCTTTAAACATATTCGAACAAAGACAACATGCTCACAATAACCCAAACCTCAAAAACCGACTCAATGTCACTATGCACTCATGGCTTGAACACCCAACATCATAGAGAAGTCTAATAACGTTACCTATCCCTCGTGAAACCATGTGCCCTCACAACAAGAACAAGAGAGCGAGTTCAATCCACACATTCGAATCTCATGATCAAATATATTTTAATGACTCACATATATCAAAGAAAATCGCTCACTCTCACAAAGAAGTCACATGCATGCAATTGGTACCATAGGCTTGCCCTTAATGTAAATATCTACTAATGTACGCTCGCTCGATCTAAAATCAATTAGGACTTTTTCATGGTTGTAATGTGGGCTAAGGGAAAGGTAGGATATATTTTATGAATAGTGACTCAACCTCCTAAGCACTTTAACACATCATCAAATAACTTAAGCGCAAATTCTTCAACACCACATCAATTTCAAAAATAATATCACCCCAACAATATTTCCTCTTTCTTTAAGCACTACTTTAATTCATACCCACTAGCAAGAACAAGACAATAATTTATTCATCTATATATTTTTTTTTCCCGCTAGTGGTGTATTATTTTACGAAATAAGTGCACCCTTCTTTCTTTCATTGGTTCCACTCAAAAGTCACCCCACACTTATCCCTTCTTACTTCTTTTAGTGCTCATCTAACAATTAAAGTGCTTTAAGAGGTAAAAGGATCAACACAATGTCAATTAAGAATAAAAAGGGTATAGGCTTGTAATGTGGGTGCCAAATAACAGGTCTACATGCTCAAAAGGGTTAAGTAGGGATAGATTTTATTTGTGATAAGCATTAAGCTCAAAAATATCAAAGAAAGCCAAAAATCATTTTTCAAACCGAGCATCACCTAAAATTTCGCTTCAACTCACATACCGGGCAAGTTCTAGACACAAGTACAATACATGGACAACACAAAAACCTCACCACACATGACACATGACTCATTAAGGACAATCACATTTCGACTCTCAAACAATGCACGCATTCACGAAGCCACGAGATATTAAACATTAAGCGCAAAGTGAACATAAGTCATGTAAACGAGACATAGGTATCACAAACATGCTATCCAATACATGAAGGCTTCATATAGATGAATTTAGTATTCACTGGTTTAATACATTCATCCATACAACAAAATATGAATAGTCCCCCACCCCACACTTAGGATTGTGCGTTGTCCCCAATGCACACAAACAAGGTAGAGTAGGGTGAGAAGAACTCCCTCAAGTCATGGTGGAGGGCTCTTTCGCAGTTTGTGGAAGAGCATCTGCATCCATAGCTTCCATCAGGATCCCCCCCCCCGGCCTTTCAACATCATCTTCACGCATAGGGAGGGCTGACATTGTCCTATCATCAACAGCTGAAGCTGATTCTGTAGCAGGTGTTACAGGGACCTCAGTAGGCCTGTTGTGTGGAGCCTCAGTGACTATAGGAGGAACAAGAGTGGAAGGTCCGGCAGTGGATGATGCAATCAGCTGTGAGATGTCTGTACCTGCACATTGAACCAGGGCTCTGAGAAGTAATGATATCTCCTTCATCATCGTGGCCTGCTCGGTCTGAACTCGGCTTAGATCCGCACGAGTCTGTCTCAACTCATCCCTGGTGACACTCAACTCGACACGAGTCGCTATCAGCTCAGCTCTGTTCTCTTGCATGTCTGCTTGCATCTGCTCAAATAATTGTTGAACGGTGAGCTTAGAAGACCTTCCCTTGCTTGGCTCTAGAACATGAGTGACATCGTATGGTCCTGGAGCTTTAGCCTCAATGTCATCATGCTCCTTGTCCCATATTACTCCCATCTCTGTCAAGAAGGCTGATAGAGTATTAGCAAAGAACAACCTCCAATTGTAATTCAACCTGGTGCGCTGCATTTGATCATGCATGATGGCTCCTAGGTTGAGCGGTATCCCCTCTAATAAAGCATATAGTACTAGTGCGCGGTGACGAGGGACATCAGTTTTATGTTGGCATGGCATCAGGCGGTTACATATGAAGTTTAGAGCCACACGTGCTAACGCACTCATGAATTCCTTGGCTATAGAATGGTACTCCATGCTCCCATGCTTCCATTCTTGCATCCTTCCTGGTAGGGCATAGGACAGACTTAATGTGTGCATAATCGGGTGTTTTGCATATGGAGTCAAACCTATCTGTAAGTGTGTGTGGCACCCTTAAGAAGTTATTCAGAGCTTCAGCTAACACATTAATATCGACCCCTCTTACTCGCACACTGTTGCCCTTGGTGTGACGCCAATTGGCGTAAAGCTCTCTAACAATGGTGAGGTTGGCCTTGCCGTGACCTTTCAAGATGGGCCCCCATTGTTGCACCTCTCGAATTGAGTTTAGAAACTCTAAGTATTTTTTCTTAAGTGCTCCGATGTTGATCGGCTTTTCCGGAATATACTTCTTTGAAAATAGTATCTTCTTATAGGCACGGAATGCCTTCTCATTAACAAAGTTTTTCTCCCAATCAACTCGGTCTATGGGTTCACCCTCGTCTTCATCACTCATGTCGGCAGGTAAGAGGTCATTATCCGAATTGGATTCGGACTCAGATTCTGTAGTAATCTTCTCCTTCCCTTTATCAGTCGGAGCTCTCTTTTTGGAGGCTTTTCTTTGGTATGTCACAGGCTCTCTTATCTCTATTCCTTTGCTTGGTGTAATACCCTTCTTCACTGTTCTCCTGACTAATGTATCCTCTTCCTCTTGCTCCGACTCATCACTTAACTGCCTAGGCAGCAGTTCCATTTCCTTCTCCGTCCGCTTCCTTTTTCTCTGTGGATTTGGGCCGCCTGCTGCCCTTCCGATAGGCTTTTTGGGCGGTTGCTTGTTACCATCTTTGTCTTGTTGCTTTGACGGTTTACTTGTTGCTGTCATTTTACAACTCTAAGTACCTACAATGCAAAGAAATCAACAATTAGCATATGAAACAGTGAAGTTCAGCTTTAAAGCCGTTGCAACAGCTTGCACTTCCAACTATTCGTAAAGTCATGCCATTCAATACTGCATGGAATTATAGCTCATGGTTTTCAGCAAGTATGTGATAATTCTCTGCAATTTTTTTTTTCTTTTCAGAGAAGCATTGCGCTATATAGATATCGTTATGCCCAACATGAAGTCTATCCTAGCGATACTCACTAACCACGGTCAATTTCACATAGCACCTCACTCGACCCCACACTTATTATCAAGCATATACTAATGTTGCTCGGTTACTCAGACTTCACCGACGCCTAAATTTTCCTCATAGACAATTCGTCGAACATGTGATATGCAACAAGTGTGCCTAGAGCATTCTATCAGTTGGGTATTCGACTACCCTCCCAAAATTTGACGAGATGAAGGGAATTATAGTTTATCATCTCGCAACCATTACAACAACCAAGAACGACAGCCCTAAACCCCAGGCTTTTTCAGTTCCTTTCTTAATACATGTGATATTTGAAATTGTAAAACCTAATTGTTGCTATCATTGAAAGAGAGAAGAGAGAAGAATTCGGAGAGAAGCCAAAGAAAGAACGAAGGAGATGATGCGTACCTGTTGCATTTGTATGCTTGCAAGTTGAATTAAAGGGATGTGTATGCGTTTGTATGCGTCGCAAGTTCGCTGAACGACTTTGTGTGCGTTTGTATGCCTCAGTTTATTCTTAAGATATGTTAAAATATATAGTACTTACCTGTGCGTGCGAGCTTAGACGCGACGCATCCACCTTCTTTCTTCAAAATTTGTTGGACGCGACACGGACGCGATAGGCAGACTTCACTGCCTTGAGCAATTGGCCCGTCAAATTTTTCATGCTGAGAGGGATGCGACGCATCCGCCCTTTTTTCTTCAAAAATTGTTGGACGCGACACGGACGTGATAGGCAGACTTCACTGCCTTGAGCAATTGGCCCGTCAAATTTTTTTTTTTTTTTTACACATAAGATCTAGTTCCTACGAAACAATGAACTAGCTAACTTGGGTGGCCTCCCAAGAAGCTCCTGATTTAACGTCGCGGCACGACGCAACATGTTCTTCATGCCTCCACTAAATCCATCGTGGTTTTGTGACGTGAAATGTCACCACCCCAATAGTGTTTTACTCTTTGGCCATTTACCAAGAATGTCGCATTGGACCCCTTATCACACAATTCTATCGCACCATGAGGTTTCACGCTAACCACTTCAAACGGACCCGACCATCGAGATTTTAGCTTTCCTGGAAAAAGCTTTAGCCTTGAATTAAACAGTAGAACTTCTTGACCTGGTTCAAACTCACGATGTTGGATATGCTTATCGTGCCATCTTTTGGTCTTTTCTTTATACAATTTGGCATTTTCATACGCATGCAATCGAAACTCATCAAGCTCGTTGAGTTGTAGCAATCTCTTCTCACCGGCCAAGTCCATTTCCATATTTAGCTTTTTAATCGCCCAATATGCTTTGTGTTCAAGCTCGACGGGAAGATGGCAGGCCTTCCCATAAACCAACCTGTACGGAGAAGTACCTATTGGGGTCTTGTATGCAGTGCGATATGCCCATAATGCGTCATCCAGCTTCCCGGCCCAGTCCTTTCGATTCATACTTACTGTCTTTTCCAAAATCTGCTTTACCTCTCTGTTGGAAACTTCTACTTGACCACTCGTTTGGGGATGATAGGCAGTGGAAACTTTGTGCTTAACTCCGTATTTTGCAAGAATATTATTCAGCAATTTGTTACAAAAGTGAGTTCCCCCGTCGCTTATCAACACTCTTGGAGTCCCAAAACGTGTGAAGATGTGCTTCTTTACAAAGCTTACCACTACTTTTGCGTCATTAGTAGGAAGAGCAATGGCTTCCACCCACTTAGAAACATAGTCGACCGCCACCAAGATGTATCTGTGCCCGTTAGAATATGGGAATGGTCCCATGAAATCAACCCCCCAAACATCAAAAAGTTCTACTGCCAGAATATTTTGCAAGGGCATCTCGTGCTTCCTCGTGATAGTTCCAGTTCTTTGGCATCTATCACAATTTTTAACGAAGGCATGTGCATCCTTAAACAATTTTGGCCAATAGAAACCTGATTGTAGCACTTTTTGGGCGGTTCTATCCCCGCCGTGATGACCTCCATACGGCGAAGCATGACAATCATGCAGTATAGCCTTCATCTCTTCCTCAGGAACACACCTTCTCACCAACTGATCTGCACACTGCCTATATAAGAATGGCTCATCCCACACGTAGAACCTTACATCATGTAAGAATCTTCTTCTATTGTCAGGTGTCCATTCTAGTGGCGTCACCCCACTTGCAATAAAATTCACATAATCTGCATACCATGGGGCTTCACCCGAGGAGACTGCCAATATTTGCTCATCCGGAAATGTTTCTTTGATTGGCCCTCCTTCAGCTACATGGTCCCGACTTTCTAATCTGGACAAATGATCGGCCACTTGATTTTCTGTCCTTTTTCGATCTCGGATCTCTAAGTCAAATTCTTGCAAGAGGAGGACCCAACGAATCAGCCTTGGCTTGGCGTCTTTCTTTTCGAATAAGTATCTGATAGCTGAATGATCTGTGTAGACGATGACTTTGGTTCCCACTAGATAGGATCTGAACTTGTCAAACGCCCACACCACTGCAAGCAACTCCTTTTCAGTGACTGTGTAGTTCATCTGAGCTGGATTCATAGTCTTGCTCGCATAATAAATGGAGTGAAAGATTTTATCCCTCATTTGCCCCAAAACCGCTCCGATTGCTATGTCACTTGCATCGCACATCAACTCAAATGGTTGTGCCCAATCAGGGCCAATGATAATTGGTGCAGTCACCAATCGTCCCTTCAGCTCCTCAAATGCTTTCAGACATGCATTATCAAACTTGAAGGTGACATATTTCTCTAGAAGCCTGCACAAAGGAGAAGAAATTTTTGAAAAATCTTTAATGAAACGACGATAAAAACCTGCATGGCCCAAGAAACTGCGAATGCCTTTTACGGATGTCGGTGGGGGCAATTTTTCAATCGTCTCCACCTTTGCTTTATCCACCTGTAGACCATCTTTTGAAACCTTGTGCCCCAAAACTATACCTTCACGTACCATGAAATGGCACTTTTCCCAGTTTAGCACCAGGTTCGTCTCTTCACACCTAGCAAGCACTTTATCAAGGTTCATCAAACAACTATCAAAAGAAAATCCAAACACAGAAAAATCATCCATGAATACTTCTACGAATCTTTCAACCATGTCAGTAAAAATAGCCATCACACACCTTTGAAAAGTCGCAGGTGCATTACAAAGACCGAAGGGCATTCTCTTGAATGCATACGTGCCATAAGGACATGTAAATGTAGTTTTCTCTTGGTCTTCTGGGGCTATAGCAATCTGATTATACCCTGAATAACCGTCCAGGAAACAGTAGTATTCCTGGCCAGCTAATCTATCAAGCATTTGGTCAAGAAAGGGGAGGGGAAAGTGATCTTTCCGGGTGGCATTGTTCAGTTTTCTATAATCTATGCAAATTCTCCATCCAGTGACAGTTCTTGTAGGGATTAAGTCATTATTTTCATTAGCTACTACAGTTATCCCCCCTTTCTTCGGCACACATTGAACGGGGCTTACCCATTTACTATCAGAGATTGGAAATACAATACCTGCATCAAGCCACTTAATCACTTCTTTTCTTACCACTTCTTTCATGATTGGATTTAGTCGGCGTTGGTGCTCTACACTTGGTTTGTGTCTGTCCTCCATGAGGATTTTGTGCATGCAGAATGCTGGACTAATGCCTTTAATGTCAGACATTGTCCACCCAATTGCTCGCTTGTGCTCACGTAGCACCCTTAATAGCTTTTCTTCCTGTAATTTGGACAAGTGAGAAGAAATAATAACAGGTAAAGTGTCAGAACTTCCCAAATAAGCATATTGAAGGTGAGGGGTAGGGGTTTAAGTTCCAATTTTGGAGCTTCTTCAATTGACGGCTTTGATGGGGGGGCACTTGGCCTATTCAGGGGCTCAAACGGGATTATTCCTTGCATGTAAGCACATGATGCATCTAGGATATGCATCATCTCCTCAAACTCATCATCCATCTCCAAGCTATCAAACATCATGATTGCTTTTTCTAGAGAATCGTCTAGATATACACTCGTGTCAAGAAGATTCTCATGCACCTCCACTACAGATATCATAGAGAGCTCCTCATAGTGGCTGGGAAGTTGGATTGCCTTATAGACATTGAAGACTGCTTCCTCGTTGTCCACCCTCATAATTATTTTCCCTTCTCTCACTTTAATTATTGCATCACCAGTAGCCAAGAGAGGTCGTCCCAATATGATTGGGACTTGTTCATCAGCTTCGAAGTCTAGAATAATGAAGTCAGCTGGGAAGATGAATTTTCCAATTTGCAGCAGCACATCTTCAATCACTCCTTCGGGGTAGGCTATGGACCTATCAGCTAATTGCAACATCACCGTAGTTGGTCTCGGAGCTCCCAGACCCAATTGCTTAAACAAGGATAAAGGCATCAGATTTATGCTTGCACCCAGATCACAAAGAGCACGTCCCACGTCGATATTACCGATTCGCACTGGAATGGTGAAGCTACCAGGATCCTTAAGCTTTTGGGGAAGCTTGTTTTGGACCCTTGATGTGCACTCCTCAGTAAGTGCAACCGTCTCGAACTTAGTCAATTTCCTCTTGTGAGCCACTATGTCTTTTATGTACTTAGCATACTTTGGAATTTCACGAAGTACATCCACTAATGGAATATTTAATTGAACCTGACTCAACATAGAGAGAAATTTGTTGAACATGCGATCGTCATTCTTTTTCTGCAACCTTTGGGGGAAAGGTGGTGGTGGCCTTGTAACCTCCATTTTGCATCATTTTCCTTTGACTCTTGTATTGCCTTAGGTGTCAGCTCTCCCTCAGGTATGGGTTTTTCCTTTATCTTCTTTGGCACTTCCTCTAGCTCCCTCCCGTTTCTAAGTGTAACTGCATTAACTTGAGGGTTCTTTTCTATATCACTGGGGAGTGAGCCTGTAGGTCTAGTATTTTGGTTTGCTGCTAACTGCCCCATTTGCCTCTCAAGATTTCTGAAATTGGTCCTGAGCTGTTGATTGTCTAGCAACAACTTTTTCAGCAAGTCATTCGTACTTTCTTCCATTTGTTGGGGTGGCTTTTGAGGGTGAGTGAAATTTCCTTGAGGCCTATACTGATTCTGATTCTGTTGATTTCCGCCCCATGAGAAGTTAGGATGATTCCTCCAGTTTGGGTTGTAAGTGTTCCCATATTGTGCATGTTGATTCATAGGACCTCTGTGTTGTTGCCCCACATAGTATATAGATTCAGGATTCGTGGGGCACATGTCACTCATATGACTGTCTCCGCATAGGTCGCAACCAATAGACATCTGCTGTACATGTTGAATTTGTTGTGTTGTTATTCTGTTCATCTGATTTGCCAGTTTTGCTATATCGGCTCTCATGGCGGAAAAGTCATCAAGCTCAATCAATCCGGCTGCCCTCTGTTTAATTCCCCTTCTTGAATCCCCCTCCCCTTGCCAATTATGGTCATTAGCAGTGAAGTTGTTTAGCAAGAGTTGTATTTCACTATACGGCTTTGCCATGCAACTACCCCCACAAGCTGAGTCAAGATTCATTTTTGATGCTTCATCTAACCCATCAACAAAAGTGTGACCCAATACCTCATCAGTTTGACAATGATGCGGGCAGTCTCTGAGTAGCTTCTTGTATCTTTCCCAAGCTTGACGAAGTGTCTCGCCATCCCGTTGTTGGAACCCAAGAATTTGGCTCCTCAGCGACTTTGTCTTCTTAGTTGGGAAAAACTTGATCAGGAATTTCCTTGCTAGATCATCCCAAGTGTGGATAGAGTTCGCGGGCTCCTTTTGCAACCATTCCTTAGCTTCCCCCAACAGTGAAAAAGGAAACAGTGTCAGCCTGACATAGTCCTTGGAAACGTTCGGATAATTGTAAGTGTCCGTAATTTTCAAGAAGTTCTGAATATGCCTCTGCGGGTCCTCATGACATAGACCCACATACTGTCCTGTGGACTGAATCAGCTGTACCATGTACTGTTTGAGTTCAAAATGCCCAGTGATATCAGGCTTCACAATAGCCTGAGTCATATTCGCAAGATTGGGCCTTGCGGCTTCAATCACCGGACGCTCTCCATTGCCTGCCATCTCTATTGGCTGTGGCTGAACGACGATGTCCAACTCTCTTTCTATTCTCGTTCTAGCTTCAAGTTCCCTTCTCACTCTATGTAGTGTTCGTTCGATTTCTGGATCAAGAGGAATGAGGTTGTTTGCACTTATACTCCTCTGCATTCGAGAGAAGATCCTGCGTTGATACAAACAAGGCAAACTGAAAATTAAAACTTGAACAAATATCTAATAAAAGCTTAACTTAGTCAAGTAGCTAATTTCTAAGTCCCCGGCAACGGCGCCAAAAACTTGTCCTGTCCAAATACACTCACGCAAGTATACGTGGTCGTCAAGTAATAAAGTAGTGAATAAAGTATAGTTCCCACGAAGACTTATGATTAACTTTTGACTAATTTAAACTCGAATAGCTTATTGATTCAAGATATTCTTAACAAAACATATAATTTTCTAAATTACTAACTACAGACTATCAAATAATGAATTGCTAAGAAGGAAACACAACACTTAAATAGTTTTTGAATAACAATCAATAAGATATAATATTCCAGGGTCACGGGTCATCTAACATTCATGTTGCATTCTTAGTTTAAAATAACTAAATGATTTATCGGAATTGTTGATTCACAGAGTTAATTTCACTTGTAAGAATCTGTCGAGTTCTGACAAACCTATTCAAGTTAGCTTAATACCTATATGTCTATGGAATTAAGTTTAACAAGAACGCATTTACAATTTCTATATTACAACCGAGCAAGGTAATTAGGTATATCTCTATCCTAATCGCGAATCCGTTCCCCGATGCCCGGATATGAGAACTTACTCTATTTACTCCTATATGCAATCTAGGGTTCCCACTTTCGAGTTCAACTCTAGATTCATAGATAGTATTTCACTGTTAGCTACTCAGCAAAATAATTAAAAATAGAATTAAATAAACAACCCAATATGATAAACTCAATGTAGTCAAATTAAACTTCAAAAATCAACATTCATGTATACCCATGACCCTAGAACAATAGGATTCTTAGCCACTCATATTCAGGCAATCATCCAAAATTTCATAAGAGTGCATAAAAATCAATAAAAGAAAGAGAGAATAAGAACTCCAGACGAATTCCTTGGTTTTTCTTCAACTTGGTTGTAGCTTCTGTCTTTTTCAATCTTGCTCCCCTCTCTCCTCCTCTTCGCGCCAAAAGAAGCGTTTTTAAGCTTATATATTGCGTCCAAAAGTCGTGGGCTAGAGTTCTCCTAACCCTAGCCCAAATCGGCTTCAGAGGTTGATGCTAAGGTGGATGCGACGCATCCACCTCGTCCTCCATTTCTTAACTTAGCATGTGAGGATGGATGCGACACATCCACCTTCTCTTCAACTTCTGAATTTTGCATGCGAGGGTGGATGCGACGCATCCACCCTTTTCTTCTACTTTCCAGTTTCGGATGCTATGGTGGACGCTATGGTCCAACTTCACTGCTCAGGGTGTATGCACGATGATGTTTTTTTTCTAGATTGGATGCGACGCATCCAATCTCTCTTCCTCTACCTAGGACACCTTTTTTCATATTTTTGCACTCCAAAAACCTTAAATAGTCAAACATAACTTAATTAGTCATCAAACCAATAATTAAACCATGTTGGGCATTTTAAAGATCAAATAACAACAAGAAGCGGTTAAAACATGGGTAAAGTAACATAGACATATATCGAAATATGCCAAAGATCAATGGAGAAATTGATCGATTAAGGCGCGAGAAGCAGGTTTTAATGATGGAACTGGTGAAGCTTAGACAACAGCAGCAGACTACTAAATCATACATTAAAGCAATGGAAGAAAAGCTTAAAAGGACAGAACAAAAACAGCAACAAATGATGGAGCAAAAGGAAAGAAGGAAAGAACAAATAGATGATGAAATTAGGAAGAAGAGAATGAGGCCAATTGATCAAAGTCCTAGTAATAATGTTGGAATTATAGAATTAGGTCATGGTGTGAATGATGGAAATTTTAATATAAAGCAAGAACCTCAAGAATATTATGGTGAAATTTATGGATTTGGTGATTTTGAATTGGAGAGACTTGCTATGAGTATGCAAGGACCAAGTGGGAACACAATCTGTATTGAAGACTACACCATTGAGAAAGAAGATATAGGAGAACTAGAAAGTGAGCATAAAGCAATTGATGAAGGATTTTGGGAGGATTTGTTGTATGAAAATGTTGAAGATGATATCACTGTACTTGGTATTGAAGAAAAAGATGAAGATGTGGATGTTTTGGCTCAGCAGCTTGGATTTTTGGGTTCTAGACCAAAGTAAAGAGCTTGGTTCTTATTTCTGGTTTAGTTATGACTTGACTGTCCACCACTATTAGTATTCCATTCCTAATTTGGCTTTGATTATTTTATTTATATCCACCGATAGTGTAAATAATTTTCTCATTGTCAATGTAGTTTCACCTTTTAGTGACAAAAATCTTAGTTCCATGATTTCTATGGCTAAATTTTAGAACTACAAGTTAGATGCTAATTTGAAGTTCTTGGAACTTGAAATCTTTGGTTATGGAAAAGTGCCATTCATTCTTTCTATCCATGACTTTAAAATAAGCTAGGTGAGCCTAATTAGATAGGTCTATTGTACAACACATACATCCTATTAATTATATTTCTCTACATATTTTCTAAAGGTAGCTTTTCTTTTGAGAGTAATTAGAAGCAGTATAGTCAATGTTAAGATCAAGTTACTGCAATGTTTCTTCGGCAGTAATATGTAGTCTTGATTTCCAATAAAGACTTTGAATAAGTTAGGACTGATGCTTAGCTATGAAAAGATATAGAAAGTGAAGATTTTCTTTGTACCTAATGAAGCTAAGAAATATCTCTGATACTGTTGAATATTGAGGGATTATAAAATAGACTAATAGCTGACGGTACGTACGAAAATCAGAAATTGGAAATGTTAGCAAATTAAGAAAAGGGTAAACCAACACGACTGCGGGTTAACTTGGTATAAAGAAAGTCGGAACCAAAGTGACGTTCTTCGGAGTCAAGCGATCAAAATAGATTAAAAATTAACTAGGCACCATTTCATATATAGTGCGGTTATTTACCGCGTAATATTTGAACTTAAAATGGGCGGCAGGTATAACGCGCATATATAAGGCGCTATAGTATAGCGCCTTATATATGCGCGCTATACCTATATAAAAAATCGTGCCATCTCCTTCCCCCACCAGACGCGAACCAGCAAACCCCAAAACAAAAAAATCGCTCCCCTCTCCATTTTAAAGAAACAAAACTCAGTGGAGCCTACCCGTCCCACAAAAAGTGTATCTTCTCGGTATGTAGCAAAATTGCACTTAATCTAAGGCGTTATCGCGTAGTGGATTGGTCGTTTCGGCCCCCAAATCATCAAATCCTCACCTTTCAAAAAATTATAAATCGAGGCATTCCGACTTTTTTTTATTAACGAACAAATATTTCGGAAGACTTAAAAGATCCTGAATGAATTTTCACCAAATTCTGAAACTCCTCAAACAAGAAAAAACCCAGTCCGGAGGGTACAATTATTTGATGTATAGCGCATGTATAATAGGCGCTATATCCATATGAATTATTAGTGGGTCAGTTAAGTGCAGATGAATTATTGGTGGGGCCACATTTTATATATAGCGCGGTTATTCACCGCGCTATACCTTAACGGACAAAAGTGCCGTTAAGGTATGTCGCGATGAATAACCGCGCTATATATAAAATGGTGCCCAATTTTTATTAAACCTATTTTGATCGCTTGAGTCTTAAAGAATCACACTTTGATTCCGAACTCGTATAATGAGGCGATTCATGAAATGTTTTATGTTTCTGAAAATGAGACAGTGATAAAATATCACCTTTATGTTGATAATACCAATGGAATATCTTCAGCAGCTTTTAGATTTCAAGTCTAATGCAAATTCAGATGGATTTATTCCGACATATTGCCATATATCTGAATTTGCATTCCAAATTGCCTTTCAGAAGTCTGCATATTATAAGTTAGTAAAACGCCGAAATGCACTGCTGACCTAAGGATGTTTCTATACGTGCAAGTCTTCAAGAATGCTTTAGTGTCCCTATATCTTTTTCTTTAAACTTTAATTTAATAAAATGGGGGTACAAAGCCATAAGCCTATGGGCAATGAATTTGAACTTGGTAAAGCTTCAGTTATTGCCATTATCCATTCACTTTGTTAAAACTTAGGGTTACCAAATTGCGGTACATAGCAAATTGTCCAAAAGCCCATCGCAGAAGGACACCTAAAAGAATAACTTTAAAGTTATATCATAGACTCGGAAAATTATTGAATTGGGAATCATAGACATAGGAAAATTATATCATAACATCAGTGGAGAAGTCGGGAGGACATCTAAAAAATAACTTAAAGTCGAAATGGGCTGAAATCCACCTGCAGTTTTTCAAGCTTTTTAATTATAGATTAGATTATTATAAATAATTATAACTCGTTAGAACTCATTTGACTATTTGCGCACACAGTAACATGAGATTGTAGCAGTTAAAGGGGAGACTTGATTTAATATTCCATAACCAATATTACTTTAATCATATAATCATTTTTGCAGGAAGTTGGTAAAATACAATATAGAAGATCCGTAAAAAAAACACATAAAATGTTTACAATATTATTTTTTTCTATTTAACCAGTAGGTGAACAAAGGCAAATTTGTGTTTAACTACACGGACTTTTCTTAAATAATAATAAGTTTAAGTAAACGGAACAGGTTATAGGAGATGTATTCAATGAATCTACATCTGCTTGCTCCCGCGTGCCTTGGCTTGTGATAAAGCCGAATTTGATATAAGGCAATTAGTTTAGCACACATGTTTGCACGAGCAGAGACAGACACACACAAAAAGGTCATCCTTGTTGCGGCTTTCCTCGAAATCTGTAAATGTTTACTATTCTTAGTTGTGGTTTCAACCTTCAACATGACACATGTTCTTCACTTATTCCTGCTTTCTTCCTTACGAAATAATTTTTTTCTCACTGGTTAACTTCTGTGGCTTTTGCTAGGCTTCAAATGACAAGTGGAACTAAAATAAAATGACAAGTGGAACCTAAAGGCTTCAGGAGTTACGTTTAGGAGAATATATATAGTTGCCTGTGTTAGGTGAAGTTAATTAGGTTTCTTGGGTGACCGGTATATATAATCTTATAAAATTATGATCTAATATATTATATTATTTTAATAAATAATAGTTTTTATTTTAGTAATAATATAATATACAAAAATATAATAAAATTTATACAAAATCAAAGAATATACATTATATAGTAATCAAATAAATTGTGTGTTCCTTATTTATTCTTTATTATTATTAAATTAGCAAGTACTTAGTATTATAAATTTACTGATAAGACTTTTTATTAACTTTTCAATTGACTTAATATTTTGATATTATTTGTCTTTTAATATAATATAGATATATATTTTCTCACTCTAAAAATATTTTTATTTTTTTAAACTTATGTTATAGACTATAAGTTATAGTATATATATACACACACTAATCTTATGTATAATATTCTAATAGTATCTTTATATTTTTATATTTTTTATTATAAAATTATGAGTTCTATTTATTAACTAAAATTTCCTACATGAGAAATTTAATTAGTAATATATAATTTACCATATAGCTTGAAATTCTTTTTTTTTTTTTTTAGTATTCTTCCTTTATGACTTAATAGTGTATTATAATTTTAGTTATGTGTATATGTACGAATTTTCTCATCATAATTCTATTTATAAGTCTTATATTTTTATATTTTGCCACAAATATATATTTTATTTCTTTTTTTGTTCCTTGATTATCTAATTGTATTATTCATTATTTAATATTTTTAAATTGACATGTAAATTTTTAATAAGTTACCAATTTAGTATAATACAATTAATATAATTTTGTATTACTCTTGAAATTTAACTTGACTTTATTTTGTATGACTTTATTAGATTATTTAGATATTTAAATTTATAAATAATATTTTTGACTATTATTTATTTACTTAATTTTATCAAATAAATTTAAAGTGTGTATACAATCACATTATATCTTTTAACGATCCTACCGGTCGTTTTGCTTTCTAGATATCCATTTTTCTAATTAAGACTCTCCGTATGTACTTTTACTGTTTTATGACTTGCGAGGATGGTTAGTTATGGTTTGAAAGGGTTCGGGTTGAAATCGGAACACTTAGTTCCTTAATAGTGGCTTAAAATGGTTAAGTTTGACTTGAGTCAACGTTTTGAGTAAACGACCTAGGAATTGGGATTTGACGGTCCCAATAGGTTCGTATGATGATTTTGGACTTGAGCGTATGTTCGGATCGGGTTTTGGATGACCCGCGAGCATTTCAGCGCTTACTATTGAAAGTTGGCGCATTGAAGGTTTTCAAGTTCTTTAAGTTTGGTTTGGAGTAGGTTATGGTGTAATCGATGCCCCTTTGGGATTCCGAGACTTTGAATAGTTCTGTATGGTGATTTAATACTTGCACATAAAATTTGGTGTCATTTCGAGTAGTCTAAGTATGATTCGATGCGTTTGGAGTGAGTTAAAAAGCTTGAAGTTCATAACTTGATTCAATTTGGTTTTGGGGTGCAATACTTAGTTTTGATGTTGTTTTACGTGTTTCGAGAGTTCGCGCAGGTCCGTATTATGATTATAGACTTGTTGGTGCATTTGGACGAGGTTCCGGAGGGCTCGGGTGCGTTTCAGACCGCTTGGAGCTAAGTCAAAATCTGTTGGTGTGCTATTTTGGTTTCCTTCTTCGCGAACACGAAGGAACCCACGCAATCACGAAGAAGAATTAGGGACTATGTGGTTTTGTGCGTCAGGTTCCTGAAGGCTTTGGGACAGTGGCCTTCGCGGGAGACCTATCGCTTTCGCATAGAGTCAAGGGCCTGGGCAACCCAGTTGCTATATGCGTTCGCGAGCGATGGAACACATTCGCGATTAGTAGACGGCTCAGTGCACGCGTTCGCGAGTGTTCTCTCGTGATCACGAGGAGGAATGTTTCCTGGGATCATCAGTTTTGCCTTCACAATCGCGAGGTCTTGTCCGCGATCACGATGAAGGTACAAGCCTGGGTAGAATGTTTTAAAAGTCGAGACTTAGGCTTTTTGGTCCATTTCTCTCACTTGTTAGTTGATTTTAGAGCTCTTTCAGGAGGGATTTTCACCTAGCACTTTGAGGTAAGTAATTTCTACACAATATGAGTTTAATACATGCATTTTGGATATATTCTTAACATATAAATTATATAAATTATGATTTTAGTTGAAAAACTTAGGTTTTGCTAAAAATGGGACTAAACCACTTAAATGATTATGGAATTAGGTAGAAATTATATATTTGAGTTCATGAGGTTATGGATAACATTTATCTTCAAAATTTTCTGAAATTCAGGCACGTGGGCGCAGGGGTAAATTTTAGGAATCTTCCAATTTGGGTTGGGTAATGTCACGACCCAAAATCTACTATAGGACATGATGGCACCTAATGCCTCTGTCAGGCAAGCCAACAGTGATTTATCAATTTAATTACTCATTTTATTACTTTCAAAATCATAAATTTTAATAAGGAACCGTAAGCATCAACTAGTATAATCTCAAAACCCAGTGTCATAAGTATATGAGCATTTTCTAAGGAGTACAATAATAATACAACATCTGTACATAATGTAAATAAGACAGGATAAAATAAATAGTACGATGGAGACTCGATGGACTGCGATGCGTAGCCTGGAATGCAGCTCACATAAAGTTCCCTCAACAGGTGTGCCTACGCGCCAAGATGATCATCAAATGAACCTGTCATGTAACGACCCGGCCGGTTATTTTGAGAATTTGAGCGCTGATCCCCTAATAACTATTTTCTCCACGTTTGTTTCCGCTATTGAGTCTTGCCGGAGTGATTGGTTATGGGATTCAGAGAGTTTTGGGACACTTAGTCCCTAGTTGTGAGTTTAAGCCTTAGAGTTTGGACCGTAGTCGAAACTGTGTGAAGACGTATCCGGAATGGAATTCTGTCAACTCCGTTAGCTCCGTTGAGTGAATTTGGGTTTAGGAGCGTGTTCGGAATGCATTTTGAAGGTCTGTAGTAGATTTTGGCTTGAATTGGCGAAAGTTAGTTTTTCAGCGATTTCGGCCGATAGTGGAAATTTTGATATCGAGCTCGGAATGGAATTCCGAAGGTGGATGTAGGTTCATAGTGTCATTTGTGACATGTGTATAAAATATGAGGTCATTCGGTCTAGATTTGATGTGGTTCTGCGTCGTTTGTAGAGTTTGGAAAATTTTAAATTCTTAGGCTTGAATCCAGGCTTAATTCATGATTTTGGTGTTGTTCGATGTGGTTTGAAGGCTCGACTAAGTTCGTATGGTGTTATAAGATTGGTTGGTAGGTTTGGTTGAGGTTCCGGGGGCCTCGGGTGTGTTTCGGATGCTTAACAAAATGAATTTGGACTTAGGAAAAATCTGGTGCTTTTGCTGGTTCTGCTGCAATCGCACTTGTGCAAGGCTGCTAGCAGGTGCGACCCCGCAGGTGCGAGAAAATTGGCGCAGAAGTGGAGTTGGGTGGATTGGTCAGGGGTCGCAGGTTCATGGGAAAAGGCCGCATCTGCAATGCCCGCAAATGCGCAATACTATTCGCAAGTGCGCAAGTTACGCAGAAGCGGAGGGGATTTCCGTAGGCGCGCATGCGCAGGCGCGGCCCTTTCATCGCAGGTGCGAAGGCAGAGGGGGGCAAGTGAATTGCGCAGATGCGCACTTTTTTCTCACAATCGCACCCTCAGGTGCGAGCCCAGGTTCTGCTGGTGCGGAAATACCTGGGCAGTGGTTAAAACCGAAGGGCTTCACGAGTTTTGCCCTTTTTGACTTTGCAAACTCGGTTTAGGGCGATATTTGAGAGTATTTTCGAGGAATTTATTGAGGTAAGTCCCTTGTGCATATTTTTGATCAATAATATTGCTTTGCCATGTATTTTCCCACCTAATTAGTGTGTATTTAAGGTAGAAATTGGAAGTTGGAGGCTAGGGATTTGGAAGTTTGATTTGTGGATTTGGAGGACCATTTGGTGTCAGATTTTAGTAAATTTGATATGGTTAGACTTGTGAGTGAATGGGTGTTCAAAATTTATAATTTTTACCTGATTCCGAGACGTGGGCCTGGGGAGACTTTTTGGGCGTTTTTTCTAATTTCATGCTTTAGCTTCGAATTAATTAGCTAAATTAGTTACTTGTAGTTATATTTATATTATGCAATTAATTTGAATAGATTCGGGCCATTTGGAGTTGGATACTCGTGGCAAGAACGTGATATCGAGTTGATTTGAGCGGCTTGAGGTAAGTGGCTTGCCTAATCTTGTGTTGGGGACTTTTCCCTTAAGATGTTCGCTATTAATTGATGTGTGGGCGCCGTGTACATGAGGTGACGAGTACGTACATGGGCTATTATTGCAAAAACCCCATTTTTCCTTTCTAAATCATAAACTATTTTTCCTTATTAAATTGCACTAATACGTTTAATTGTTAATCTTAGACTAGAGAAGCATGCTTACGTGTTTTAACTACCTATTTGACATTCTGTGGGCCATACTTAGTTAAGTTCCTACTTTCCTTAACTGTGTTCAGTATAAAATGTATAACTCGATGTCATACCTGCCGTTTCATCTTGCATTGCATATTTAAATTGGGACTGCGGACGTATTCCGGGAGATCCCCCTGTACTGCATATTTACTTTGGGACTACAGACGTGTTCCGGGAGATCCCTTAGCACTGCATATTTACTTTGGGACTACGGACGTATTCCGGGAGATCCCCCTTTACTGCATATCCATTTGGAACTACGGGACGGTATCCCGGGAGATTCCCCATTGTGTTTACCTTGTTCTGAGTTGAGGGCTCCCTTAACTATTAAATTTTTGATAATTTCTTTAACTGTGTTACCGTAAATTTTTACTTATATCTTTTGCTGTTTTATTTATTATATTTACTCTGGTAGGGCCTTGACCTAACCTCGTCACTACTTGATCGAGGTTAGGCTTGGCACTTACTGGGTACCATTGTGGTGTACTTATGCCCTTTCCTACACATGTTTTCGTATGCAGATCCAGGTGCGAGCTATCAGTCTCGGGGTTAGTGCGTGCTGCTGATTCTAGGAGACTTCAAAATACTACTGCTTGTGTCTTCAGATCTTCGGAGTCCCCTTCTACTCCCTCGCCTAGAGGCTTTCTTTATTACCTTCAGACTTTTGTATAGAGCTACATAGATTATAGCAACTTGTGACTTAGTGATATTCCGGATCTTGGGAAATTATTTTGTATATGCCGAGTGGTACTACTCTTGGCTATTCACAATATGCAGTTTATCTTTAAAATTCTGTGTTTTCTTTATATTTTTCGTAATATTAGGCTTACCTAGTCATAAAGACTAGGTGCCATCACGACACCTTAGAGATGGTTAATTTGGGTCGTGACATGTCAGATCCTGCATATTTAGTGCAGAAGTACAACATGAGTACGTAAATCAATGCGTACCCAGTAAGTATCTAGCCTAACTCCGGAGAAGTAGTGACGAGGGGTCAACATCGACACTTACTAGAGGTCCAACAAGAAATATAATAACACAATAAACAGATGTGAAGAACACAACCACAATGGGGTGATTTCGTTAAGTTACTTAATCTTCCAATTATTTCTTTCAAAGTATGAATTTCTCAATCCTGTATTCTACCTTAACAACTCTGAAAATGTCAAGTTCCAATATCAAATGAATAAGGAACACCGTATAAAATGCCGGGCATAAGTGGAAAGATAATCTCGTGAATGTTCGGACTACCAGCGATAACGCACGATTATGCCGAGGTCGTTCGGCCCGATATAATGTGTACACTGTCGAGGGTCGAGCGACATGAACCATAGATGCATCTATTACACTATCGAGTCATTCGGCCTGCTTCACAAGAAAGGAAGGAAATTATCGAATTACGAGACACGTGCTTACAATAAAGTACATGGGCACAATAATAAATATACCCCTTTACATTTACCAAATATCTTGGCAACAACTCAAGGTGATAAAGCTCGACCTAATATATTTATATGTTTCTAAATCAATTTCAGTTAAAATTTCAATTAATTAAGCTAGAAAAATGAGTCCAAACAATTCAAATATTACATGATAAAGTCCTACGTCTACCAGAACATAAACATGCTTTAGCTACGTACGGACTCTCGTCACCTCGTGCGTACGTAGCATCCACAACTAGTTGCACATAACAATAAATATCACCTAGGCGTAGTTTCCCTCTCACAAGGTTAGATAGGAGACTTACCTCGCTATGAAGTTTCATAACCGGCTCCTAGGTCTCTCTAACACCTCCAAACAAAGCCTATCGATCCGAAACTAGTCAAAAATGTGCAAATCTATCAAAATATACTCCAATGCTTACAATTTAACATTTTATAACAATTCCCAACTCCGCTCGAAAAGTTAATAAAGTCAACCCTCGGGCCTACGTGCCCGGATTCTGAAATCGTTCGAAGATATACTTTACCCATAACATTAGGAACTCAAATACATGATTTATTCCCAATTCCATGTCCAATTTCGTGGTCAAAATAAAAAAAAATACCAATTCTAGGTTTTCTACCAAAATCTCACAATTTACATGAAGTTTCATGTATAAATCCGTATATAACTCACAATAGGTGGGAATAACTTACCTCACAATGGATGACAACAACTCCTCTTCAAGAACCCCAAAGTCACCCAACTAAGTGAAAAATGTGAGAGGAATGGCTAAGTCTCGAATTTAAACACCCCATTTGCCCAGCGACTCTCGCATCTGCAGATGAGTAGCCGCTTCTGCAACTCCGCACCTGCGAAAATTCCCATCGCAGGTGCAGTTCCCACTAAGCCCAGCCAAGTCTGTTTCTGCGACCTCGCTTCTGCGGAGCACTAACCGCTCATGCGGTCTCGCTTCTGCGGGGCACTGACCGCTCCTGCGGTCCAGCATCAAAGGCTCAGATTCCGCATCTGTGGTGCCTCCTACGCTTCAACGGATGCGCGTCTGCGCGCCCAAACTCCGCACCAGTGGCCCTTCGTCCAGCTGGCCTCTTTTGCTTATGCGACAACCTCCATCGCGCCTGCATGTCCACACCTACGACCAAACCACCGCAAGTGCGATGACACCAGATTTCCGCAGTTTCTATCATTTCCTCAAATTAAAATTTCAATCCGTTTCAAACCCGAGGCCCCCGGGACCCCATCCGAACATACCAACACATCCCAAATCATGATACAAACTTATAGCCTATTTGGCCAAGCTTGTTTTGAGCCAAAAGTGCTTTTTTCCAAAAATTGAGGTGTTTGGCCAAGCTTTTGGAATGAAATAAAATGCTTTTGAAGAGAAGTAGAAATAATTTTGGAGAAGAAGAAAAAAATAGCTTCTCTCCAAAAACACCTTTTTGAAAAGCACTTTTGAAAAAAATACACTTAGAAGCAGTTTTTAAAAGCTTGGCCAAACACTAATTGCTGCTTAGAAGTATTTTTTAAATTAATTAGCCAAACACAAATTGTTTCTCACCAAAAGTACTTTTGAGAAAAAAACACTTCTCAAAATAAGGCGATTTTTGCAGCTTGACCAAACAAGCTATTAGTCGAAGCCTGAAATCACGTCGAACAACATCAAAATTATGAATCGACGACCGAAACATTTCTTTAATCTTTCAAACATTCAAACTTCGCCGAACGCGTCCGAATTATACTTAAACATTCTGGAATGATGCCAAACTTTACGCACAAGTCACAAATCATGATACGAACCTATTCCAAGGCTTGGAACCCCAAACGGGCATCGATGACACCAAAGTCCATCTCAAACCAAACTTAGGAAATTCTAAAACCTTCAAAATGCCAATTTCCACAATAAGCGTCGAAATGCTCCTGGGCCACCCGATACTCAACCCGAAAATATGTTTGAAATCATCATATGGGCCTATTGGAACCTTCAATTCACGATTTCGAGGTTGTTTACTCAAAAATCAAACCTTAGTAAACTCTTCCAACTAAAGCTTCTGAATTTAGAATTTTCTTACCAAATCAACTCTGAACTTCCCGAAATTCAATTCCGACCACACGTACAAGTCATAAAACATGAAGTGAAGCTACTCAAGGCCTCAAACCGCTGAACGACGCACTAGAGCTCAAAATGACTGGTCGGGTCGTTACATTCTCCCCCACTTAAATATATGTTCGTACTCGAACGTGCCAAGAACTGTTCCAGAGTTGTCCAAAATCACTATTTGAATCCGTGTGCACCTACTCGTGCCACTACACCCATGTGACCACATTATCTCAAGCATGACTGAAGACCTTCCCTTCCACCTTAGCCCATAAGCCTTCGAACCAAATTCCAACATCCAGAATTTCTCCACGAGACCCGATTCTAGCGTACGAACACCATATCAATCACTACACACTGTACCAAAACATGATCATACACCTTTGCTGAATTCACACCATGCATCGTATAATTCACATGCCCATAATACATCCTCCGACCATAACAGCTAAAATTTCACGTGCCCGCAATACGCCTCATAACACATGTGAGACATGTTCCAATTCTCGCAATACTTCCACGACAAAAGAGATGTGTAGAAACTCGTAACCACCTGCTGAATCAATAAATCATGGAGTCTCTCCTCCCGACAAGAACCATTACTTCATTTTGAATTTAATAACGATATTTTCTCTTTAATGTACCTTATATAAATATGATTGCACTAATTTCAGGTCCAATAGCCTCGTCTCACCTAGTACAAGCTACTCAGGCAATAAGACACCTCAAATATTGACCTAGATCTCATATAACGCCATCAATGCACCGACAAGCTACAACTTAAATATGACACATAAGGGAGAACGAACTTTGGAAAAAGAACTACCCGGCCCACGTAACGAATAAAACGTCTGAAGAGACACTGTGAACCTTCCTCAGAGAATGAGAAACAAATACAAAAAAATAAAGTATAGGGAACTGTACTCAATATCTCACTGTTGCGGTGTGCAACCCGATCCACACGTGATACCGTTGCGGCGTGCAACCCGATCCAAATAACATATCCGTGGAGGCGTGCCACCCGATCCACACATAACAATAAATAAGAGAATACCCATCAAGCAAAAATGCTTATACCTACGAAATACCGAATATCGGCCACAAGCACGCCAAGTGTAAAAATACAACCCCGGGGAGACGAATAGTGCTATACGCTTCGAAACCCAAGCACAACCAAAGGTGCGATAAATGAACTGCATCTCGAGAGCCATCCTGCTCATATAACACCATAATCTACACGGGACCTCAACACATGTGCGAATAAGTAAGCCGTCACACAACCCACATGGCACAATAGAGATTACACGGAATAGCTGATGAGGGGAATAACATCCAATGCCCGACAACTCCTCCGTAAGAAATGTTATGACGAATGAACACATCCAACCTGACGTAGAGCACACATTCACATTAGACCCACTAACGGACCTCAAACCGATTCCGATTATACCATATTTGTCCATTAACCTTCCAAGGATCCATAATGACCCCATTCATGACACACCCGAGCAACCGTCCCAATCCGTAACAAACTCCCACCGTTCACAACCAAAGTAATAGAGCGCCTTCCACACATAACTCTCACATTATTTATAGTACCAAAAATCCCCATATTTGGTTTCAATCTTTAACTATCAAGGGACCAATATGTCACACTTATACAGATTTTCCCATGGGATACACTCCCACGACCTTCCACACCAGGTAGCAAGGTCTGCACCTCCATACCACCAGCAGTACTAATGCTATAAAGCAAATCAAGAATCCACAATCGGTACATAAAGTCTCTCACCCCGAACACCATTCCGAGGCCGTTCACTCAAAAATCAAACCTTAGTCAACTCTTTCAACTTAAAGCTTCCGAATTTAGAATTTTCTTTCCAAATCAAATCCGAACTTCCCAAAATTCAATTCCGACCACACGTACACATCATAAAACATGAAGTGAAGCTACTCAAAGACCTCAAACCGCCGAACGATGCGCTAGAGATCAAAATGACTAATCGGGTCTTTACAGGTAATTACTCTAATAGCTAAATTATAAACTTGTGAGTGTATATTGATTGATTTATATAATATGTAGCTAGCTTCGGATTGTTCAGCACCAAGTTGAGGCTTTAAAGTGAATTTGTGGGCCGGAAAGTAAACTTTGGGACGAGGTAAGTCTAGTGCCTAATCTTGTAAGAGGAAATTTACCCCATATGTGTTTTAAATTACTATTTGCTTCTAATTATGGGTGCTACGTATGTACTAAGTAACGAGAGTCCATGCGAAGCTACAAATCATGCTTATGTCCACTAGTTTTAGGACCCTATCATAAAATTACTTGTATTGTTTGAACTCTACTTATTAATTTAAGTGCTTAAAATATATTGAGACTTGATAAAGGATTCGTAAAGACCGAACTTCATTTACTTTATGTTTTGGCGAGTTACTTGACCGTTGTTAGAAATTGTGCCTCTTGTGTTTATTAGTCTTGTGATAGCCGTTAAATCGAATGTTCATAGAGTATCCTCTCTTCTTGTGGAGAGGGCCGAACGTCTCCGCAGTATAATAAATGCATCTATTGTTCGTGCCGGTCAACTCTCGACAGTGTACACATTATTCTGGATCGGGCGATATGACCTTTGGCATAAATCATGCGTGATAATGCTCGGAGTCCGATTACACTTGATATTATTTTTATGACTTGAGAAATTATAATTTACTCAATGGCCCGTAATTTTTGAAGTTAGTATATGTTAGTGTGATTTTAAATTGACTTTTAGTTAAACAATCACTTATTTACTATTTGTTATTGTGTTATTGTTATTATTATTATTATTATTATTATTATTATTATTATTATTATTATTATTATTGATGTATTCCATGCCTATTTAGAATTTTCGTATTTTATTTGTTGGCCCATAGTAAGTGTCGATATCGATCCCTCGTCACTACTTCTTTGAGGTTAGATTGGATACTTATTGGGTACATATTATTTATGTACTCATGCTACACTTCTACACTAATCGTGCAGGATTTGAGGTAGGCGATCATTCAGGCGCGCACCCCCGTTACCCTAAGGCATAGTGGTGAGCTGCTCTTTGAGTCCATTCTGCAGCACCCGCAGTCTCTCTTTTATATTTACTTTCTATCTACCTTATTTTAGACAGTAGCATAGGTGTTTTGTATATTCTACTAGTTGCTCATACACTTGTGACACCGGGCTTTGGGAACATTCTAGTAGACACTTTATGGTTTTGTGTATTTATTTCACTGTATTTGCTCTTTCATTAGTTTATGCTTTTCCTTACTATAATTTCCCACTTCTCGGCTACTTAACAAATAAAAATCAACTACTTTGAAATTATTAGAAAGAACAAATACATGCCTAGTTCACCGTTGGCTTGCCTGGCGGCGACGTTGCGCGCCATCACGTCCTATAGGAAAATTTGGGTCATGACAACTTGGTATCAGAGCACTAGGTTCACGTAGGTCACACAAGTCATGAGCACGCCCAATAGAGTCTTGCGGATCAATGCGGAGACATCCGTACTTATCTTCGAGAGGCTATAGGGTGTTAGGAAACTACTCTTTCTTCATCTCCTATCATGCAGTTGATGTTGTGCTAAGTATCTTTCTCTTTTTCTCTCATAGATGGTGAGAACGCGCGTGGCAGGTGTATGTTTCCGTGGAGGATCTGTTCCCCCTATTTCTAGAGACCGAGGCAGAGGCAGAGGCCGATGGAGGGCTCCAACTCGTGCTAGAGGACGAGGGTGTCCTAGAGTTGCCCTAGTTGTTCCACCAGTGGATCCAGTGGAGGATCCTATTATTGAGGAGCAGGGCAAGGTGCCTGCAGCAGAGCCGACCCCTAAAATTTGACGCTTGTTGAAATTTTATTGAGACACTTGGCATCATCGCATTGATTTGCTTCTCCTATTCTATATAGATAGATATATAGATTTGCTTCTCCTATTCTATATAGATAGACTATTACATAATAAGTTAAATAATATCTTTATATATTTCTTGAAATTATTATTTATGTTTTTGTTTTTAGGTTTATCAATTATAAATATTTTTAGTTACATGATCCTATCCATATAGCATGACCATATGAATTATTATTCAAAAGCATTTTCATCTCAAAAAATAAATTAGTTTTATCATTTTATATATCTCTACATTGAAGTTATTTATTTATATATATTTTTATTTTTTATAACAGTTTTATTAAAAACATATGGATATTTAATTATTTTTAATTTAAATTCAAAAAGAATAACTAATTATTAATAACACATAATGCATAATTAAAATTTTTAAAATTTAAATTAAAAAAGAAAATAATTATTACACAACTTAACTAAATTTGTCCTAAAATTGCCAAGTGTCTTTTATTATGTTGCCACTTGGATTAGATAGATGTACATATGTATATATAAGATAGATAGATAGATGTATATCTGGAATATTTAGATAAACATTTAGCCTAAATGATAGGCTAAATAGTGTCGTGTTGAACTTATGCATACTAATCTACTTTTCAATCATGTTTTGCTACTAGATACACATTGTATCACCCAACGGTTCTAAGGATGAGACTGTAGAGCCCATGCAGTTTAACAGTCCAGGCAGTAAACCCTGGTTATAACAACATAACCGGTGGTCCTTAGACTCATATTAGCCAGGTGGGCGTTTAGAGAGTCATGAGAAGGACCGTGGTTTAGGGTTTGCTTGACAGAACTGTGTCTTGAAAGGCTAGTTGGATAATTATTTAAAAGAGGAACAACACGCATAAATAATGAGCGCCATAAAAGTAGAAAATGGACAGAATGTTCAAAACACTATCTATTCGTTAGTTCTTAATATCATAGAACACTTCTCAAGAAGATGGTCAGACAATAGTGAGACCTTAAGGACTATGCTCCAAAACCTTAGATATAAGACTCTAACATCTTTTAGGTGGTATAAAGATATTTTTCTATCTAGAGTTATGGAATTACCAGAATGTAATAGTACTCACTGGAAGTCTAAATTTATTGATGGACTCCCAACACTCTTTGCTAAAAAGGTTAGAAAAGCTCTTCGTGGAACAACAATGAGTATAGATTATAATAGATATTCCTATGAAAAGCTTATTAGTGTATTTACACAGGAGGATTTAGCTTTGTGCATTGAGATTAAGCTATATCAGGAAATTAAACGGCATCGTCTTAATGAAAGACAACAACTAGGGGAATTTTGTGAACAATTTGCCATAGATATCCCTAAGAATAAAAAAGAGTCTCATAGAGTAGGACATTATGCTAAGAATTGTAGAGTCAAGGATAAGATTAAGATTCTTGACGTAGATGATAATATTAAGGACTCTTTATATAAGATTCTGTTAAATTCTTCTACGAAAAATTCTCCAGAAAATAGTGATAGAGAAGATTCATCCACTGATGAAGATCTAAGGATTTTAAATGAGGAAAATTATATTTCCTCAGATGATCAGTGTGGACCTTGCAAGCAGAATCAATGTTGTAATAACAATACAGATGATGAGTTTTATAATATATATTCGCAATTTAAGGACTTGGATATTAATGTCCTCACTAATGATAATTTATTAGAATTTCTCAGGGTTATTAAAGATCCAGAGTTAAGGTCCCAAATTATTGATAAAATGGATGAAATACTTGTAACGACCTGACCGATCATTTTGAGAGTATTATTCCCGAACTCCTATTTATTGATCCCTCTATTTCATTTTGTGGTTTTGTGACTTGCTGGGGGTGCTTGGTGTTGGGTTTGAGAGAGTTTCGTAGTGGAATGAGACCCATAGTCCCTATTTTGGAAGTTTAAGTTCTAAGAATTTACCGTAGTTTGAATTGTATGAATATGACTCCGTAATGGAGTTTCAATAGTTTAAGTAGCTCCGTAGGATAATTTTGGTCCTAGGAACATGCCCAGATGTTGATTTGGAGGTCCGTAAGTCATTTCGGTGTTAATTGGCAAAAGTAGGAAAATTGGATGATTTTTGAAAAGTTTGATCGGGTGTAGACTTTTGATATCGTGGTCGGATTCCGTTTCCGAAAGTTGGAGTAGGTCCGTAATGTCAATTGTGACTTGTGTGCAAAATTTGAGGTCAATCGGACTTGATCTGATAGGTTTCGACGTCGAATGTAGAAGTTAGAAGTTCTAAAGTTCATTAGGTTTGAATCGATGTGCAATTCATGTTTTTATCATTGTTTGATGTGATTTGAAAGCTCGACTAAGTTTTTATGATATTTTGGGACTTATTTATATATTTGGTTGAGGTCCTGAGGGCCTCGGGTCAATTCCGAATGATTAACGGAACAAAAATTTAACTTAGAGCAAATCTAGAAATTTTTGCCTTCTCGTGCAATCGCACCTGCGACATTTTGCTCTCAGGTACGAGCTCACAGAAGCGAGTATGACCATAGAAATGGAGTCGCATTTGTGGAAGGCCAACCACAGATACGGAAATAGGATAAGGGGAGCTGCTTCAGAGAAGCGATATTCGTAGAAGCGTGATGAGCCGCAGAAGCGTGAACAAGCCTCACATTTTTGGGCAGAAAAGGGCTAAGTTCGAGGGATTGATTTCATTCTCCATTTTTGAACCTCTGTCGTTTTGAGTATCACAGCCCTGTTCCCCCATTTACTGCTCAATTGTTCTCTTACAATTGATATATGACTTATCGGGTTAGTTGGTTCGGGTCCGAAGGGAATTCAGAGTGAACTGATACACTTAGTCTCTAAAGTAGAAGCTTAAGTTGGAAAAGTCAACCGGATGTTGACTTATATGTAAACGATCTCGGATTTGAATTTTGATGGTTCCGTTAGCGGGAGAGAGGCGATTGTTCGAAGGTTTTCAAGGTGCAACGTTGGGGTAAGTGATTCTAACCCATAATGGTATAAATTTCGTGAATCTATGGGTTTGTTCATCATTTAATTAGTAGGATTGTTTAAGTGAAATAAGGGGGTTAGGGCTTAGGATTTTGGAGAGTTTAATTTAAGGATTTGAGGGACAAAATGATGGATTCTGATAAATTTTATATGTATGGACTCGTGAGTGAATGGGCTTTTCGGGTTAGGTAACTTTTGTTAGATTTTGAGATGTGGGACCGGGGGCCGGGTTTGAGTGAATTTCGGGATTTGGCCTATAAATTGGTATTTTCATTGTGGGGTTTGTTCCTTTCGCTCATATTGATCGTATTTTATTGTTCGTTGCTAGATTTGGGTCATTTGGAGGCCGGTTCGAGAGGAAGGAGCATTTTAGAGTAGGAGTTCTACGCGATTGAGGTAAGTAACCGTTTAAAATCTGGTCCTGAGTGTATGAAACCCCGGATTTTTCTGTCATGTGAGTATTTTGGAGGTGACGCACATGCTAGGTGACAGGCGTGTGGGCGTGCACCGGGGGGATTGTGACCTGGTCCATCCCGTGGAAACTGTAAAGTTGAATAACTTGTTGATAGCTATGTGCTCCCTATGTGTTGTAGAAATTTGACTAGAAACCATGTTTAGGCTATATGTTGGTACTGTTGGGACCCACAGAGGTCGTGTACATGTTGAACTATCTGCTTAATTGTTGTTTGCACTCAGTCACAATTAACTTGTTATTTTATCTCAGTCTCTATTGTTCATTATTGATGCATCATATTATTGTTGTTTGGGCTGATATTTCTGAGAGCCCGAGAGACTGGTGAGATTTATGACTAAGCAAGGCCGAGAGCCTAAATGTGATATATATTATTATAGCACGTAATTTGTCCGTGCAACACGTGTGTTGTCCGTGTGGATCCTTCTGTTTATACTATGGCACGTGAGTTATCCGTGCAGCATGTGAGTTGTCCGTGCGGATCCAAATATGATATTATAGCACGTGAGTTGTCCGTGCTTATAGCGTTTGGGCTGTAGGAGTCCCTCATGAGTCTGAACACCCCCAGTGAGTGCGGGTACTCATTGAGTGTGAGTGCTGAGGGCTGAGAGCCGAGTGATTGAGCTATTGTGACGAGCGAAGTGACTGTTGCCTGAGAGGTTGTACTTGCTTTCGTTTGTCGTTGCACTTAGTTTCTACCTATCATTGTTGTGAAATTCTCTGAAAGATGTTATATCCGGATTATGTGAACTTGAAAATGTATAAATTGATTTGACTTAAACTGTTGGATTTAACGGCATGTCTATTCTCTGTTGGAATTATTGAAAATGGACTATAACTGTGTAGCTCGTCATTATCTTCAGTTCCTTAGTTATTATTGTTACTTGTTGAGTTGGTAGTACTCATGCTACACCCTGCACTTCATGTGCAGATCCAAGTGTGTTTGATCACGGAAGTCATTGAGTTCGGGCGCGATCGAGTACTGGAGACTATGAGGTAGCTGCCGGCATCCGCAGGACCTTTTCTGTCCTTCTATATATTTCTCTCTCTTATATTGATACTTAGGCACTGGTTGTATTAGTTTTTTTGTCTATATGCTCATGACTTAGTGACACCTTGTTGTTTGGGGCTAGTTTCCGCATTTTGATTCTATATTGAGTAAAACTTTGGTTTTTATGAAAAATTTCTTTTATGAAAAAGTTAGACTACCTTTTCCATTGAGTTACTTGAATATATTGGGAACGTCGGCTTGCCTAGTACCATTGATAGGCACCATCACGACATGTTAGGTTTTGGGTCGCAACAAGTTGGTATCAGAGCTCTAGGTTACATAAGTCTCACGAGTCATGAGCAGGTTTAGTAGAGTCTTGTGGATCGGTACAGAGACGTTTGTACTTATCTTTGAGAGGCAGCAAAACCCTTAGGAAAAATTTCACTTTCTTGTATTCTATCGTGCGGAATTGATTCATCTTGAAACATAACTCTTTGAATTCCTTCCACGCATTTCGTATGCGCATATGATCGCACAGTATCGGTTGTGCATCATTGGATTGTGATTCTATGAATGAAGTCCAAGATGTGTATTCTGTGTTTTCATGATGTGCCAGTCTGGAGGACTTGAGGCCAGGTTTAGACCGCAGCTTGGGCTCAGTAGTTTCGGTTGTGAGAACTTGTACATATGGACCCCAATATCCGGTAATATCCCCACGAGTAGGATTTGTAGCTCGGCGAGTGAGTGAATGACTATATGGTAAGTATTATGTGACTGTGGGATGTATCGAGATGGGTTGAATGTGACGAATAAAGTTTGCTTATGACTCAAGGTTTGCTATTGGGTACTTGATTTCTGTCTTGATTTGACATATAGTCTCGAGTTGTGAGTGTATTGAAGGATCTTTCACGTTGTTAAATTGTGGGGCAAATTAAATTCTCATGTCTTGTCAATGAGTTTGGACTCAAGTAGAGTAAGTGATTGTGCAGTAATTGTGGTTACGAATGGGCATTTCTAATGTTGATGGCTCGAGAAAGATGATCTTCGAAGAGGCTTAGAGTCGGGAACATTTTATTGGTTCAGGTGCGACATAAATGCATTTTGATTTGATACAACAGTTGGGCAGCAAAGTATGAGGGAAGACATGACGGGAAGTGTTTCACGGTGGTTAAAGTACTAGCAGGTCAAGTAGGAGAAGTAGAGGTTGAGAAGTTTCTTAAAGGAGATGATTTAACCGAAGTAAGAGTGGCAGATTAGCATATGGATTATGTGGTGGGGTAGTCACATGTCTTGAGAAAATGTTGAACGGTTGGGAAACTTGATAGGAGGTGATTTGGCCTACAGACTTTATTTGGAGTGATGGTTACTGTACGAAGAAAGATTGAATATGGCAGAAATGGGTTTGTTTGAAATGAAGAGGGATATGAAGAGCTGATTATCATTTCAAGCGCAATATGACTTAAGTTCAGAAGGTATTATTGAACTTTTAGTTGATGTCAATAGGGAAAGTGCAGACTTATACAAATGGTGGACGAGCATGAGCTTAGCAAAATTTACTAATTGCGTAGTTGTTGCACCCGGTGCAGTGTCGTTGGAAGATATAGGCAAGGAATTCCATAGGTGGGTTATCTCCTGTGAGCAGTTAGCGGTGGCATGATGTTGATGAAGCTTCTGCGAGGAATATTACTTGCTACCCGGTAAGAGGTAGAGTGTGTGACGTGGCTGGTGATTCAGAATGTTCATGAAAATCTTAACAAAATACTTCGAAAAGTCTGGTGGGTTAACGGTGTGAGATCTTGGTAACTGAGAAAGGGAAATCCTTGCGGGTTCTGATTTTATATAATGGTAGCTTAAGGCTAAGTGGGGGAGCCTGCTATGGACAACTTGATTTTATGGTTACGTGTTAAATTTTAGTTTTGGTCTGAGGCATACTTGTGGTTTAATTATGACTTACAGAGGTGGAGATTGAGGATAACTCGGGTAAGTAAATTCCTGAATGCAGGTTATATTTCAGTTTATGAGTATATGAAAATCATGGGATGATCAAGTTGTTAGTGTTCGATATAATACGCACGAAGTATGAATTTGATTGGTGACGTTAAGGTAGGATTATTTCTTTAAGTGTGGTCAAGCTAAGGGAGCACGTGCCTTTCGGCCCGTTCGGGCGGTGTAATTTAGAATTGAGCAGAGTGAAGGACTCTCTAGAAGGTTCTAATGGGTTCAAGATATATATATATATATAGCAATTGAGAATTTTTCCGGACTTGTGTATGGATAAAATCTGAGATTTGCATTTGATGGTGCCTGGACTTACGGAAATTCTGTATGGCTATGGATCCTACATTTTAGTATAAGAAAGGTAAGAAGAACAATTTTAAATTCACATATGGTATTTTCAGAGTGAGTGTTATAGTTGGGGTATTTATGAATAGTGCTTAAGAAGAATACAACTGCTTAAGGGCTGTAGGGCGTTGTGGTTCTATGCTAAGATTTGTGGGGTGAGTTGTGGCTAAAGATCGTGGCGATTTAGCAAGGAGAAGTATCAATATGAAGACAAATTCGGAAAGGGACTCGGAGAAATAGGACAACTTGATATTATATATGATCGGTTCTTTTAGGTGCTTATGATGTGGGGGTTTTCTACAGGTTCTTTGTGGCAATACTCTTGGATTTGGCGACCTGCGTGGCTGGGTTGAGTTAGAGAGATTCAGTTCTAATAGCTTGGTTGTGTGCAAATGGGTCTCAAAGAGTTCTCAATGGTTTTTACCATGGCTCGAAGAGTATATTTCCTTCCAGTGTGAGAAATATGTTGCGTATTGGGATTTTCTCCGGGAGGAGATCAAATTGAAGGTTTCTGATTGGTTGGGTATGTGTTCTGCTTGTGACTCAGTTTTGAAGGGAAGGACATAAATTCGTAGGCAGCATGGATGGTTTTAGATAACTAGGTAAATGATATTATTAATTGGTATGGCCTGATGAGAGTATACATTTCACAAGGGGCAGTGTGTTTTGATTCATCGATACTTCATTGGTATTGTGGCACTCTCCTGGCTGATCGGCTACTGATATTCAAATTTTACTATATGGCACGGGAGAATTAAAGAAGAATTTCTCGTGGGATGATCGTGTATGAAATATGTGTTAGACATTCGGCAGTAGAGTTGGGATCAGATATGGTGATTCGTGTGTTCTATAGATTTGGAGACTGGGAGTCCTCAAGAGCGGGTTGTTTCATGGATGTGGACTGTGAAGTCATGGCCGAAGCTAGCCAGATGATAGTATGTGTTATGATTCAGTCATTGTTGGCTTTTGGAGGATTATTTATCTATTTGTGGGTGACCAGTGTTGATTTGGGGCGCATTGGTAGGCACAATTAAGATGTGTATTCTACACCGAGTCTAACTGGTTGGATCCATACTGCTATTGTTGAGTGATGTGCCACTCGGTTGATGTTGAACTTATTCGTGGTCTGAAATGATCTGTGAGTTACTCTTCTATGCTACGAGAAGTTGTGTTTCATTGGTTATATGCACACATGGTGCGGATCTATTGGGGGCCTTATGGCAGAATTTAAGCGAGATGAGTATTTGGATATTGCATGCTCGATTGCGTATTGGTTATGTTCTTTCAGGTTTTGTGTGGCATTTTTGTCATTTGCCTCTCCGTCGTTATTGATTTTGAGCATGGTGGCTTGAGGAAGATAATATGGACTGACATTTGGATGGGGTCATGCATTGCAACTGAGTTATGTTAAGGTATGAACCCTGCATTAGAATCGTGTGATGGTTCTACGGTGTGTGATGGATTTTCAGAATTTCTTGAGATGGCACGGTTTGTGGCTCTGAGTCATATTGGTGTGGCGTGTTTGTGGGATAGTTGTGTTTAATAATATAAGGCTATTAGACCCAGAATGGGTACTGTCAGGTTTGATTCCGGTATATTTGGGAAGAAGACATTGAAAGTAGGATTAGGAGAGAATTGTGGTTTAGGTTGGGGCGAGAAAGCTCCATGGCTAGATGATCTAATGAACGGTGATGAGTTTTGATTGTTTCTTTCATCTTTGGAAGTGTGCGAAGGTTTGGAATGAGGTCCTGTTGAATGCGGGGTTTTATACTGGTAATTTGTTGGCTTTGAGTAGTTACTGTGATCAGAAATGGTGTTATGAGTATGCGAGTGGTGTAGTATGTTATGCGAATGTATCTGGGATTTTGGTTGTGGCTGAGGAAAACTTGTTCAGGCTTATACAGTGTGTAGATGTGAGATTCAGGTCTTGAAAAGAATTTTGGATGTTAGAAATTTGGCTCCAAGGTTTTTGGGCTAAGGCTAAATCAATGATTTTCAATTATGTTGTGTGGTCAGGCCTATATAGAATAGGGTGATGTGAGATCACCCCAGGTATGTGCGTGGTAAGGTGAAATAGAGATTTGAAGGTTAAGAACAACTTATGGAACGTTCGAGGACGAACGTGTGTTTAAGTGGGGGAGAATGTAACGACCCGATCGGTTTTTTTGAGTATCACAACCCCGTTCCCCCATTTACTGCTCAATTTATTCCTTACAGTTGATTTATGACTTATCGGGTGAGTTGGTTCGGGTCCGGAGGGAATTCGTAGTGAACTGAGACACTTAGTCTCTAAAGTAGAAGCTTAAGTTAGAAAAGTCAATCGGATGTTGACTTATGTGTAAATGATCTTGGATTTGAATTTTGATGGTTCCATTAGCCCAGTTAGGTGATTTTGGACTTAGGAGCGTGTCCAAAATATGATTTGGAGGCCCGTAGTGAAATTAGGCTTGAATTGGCGGAAGTTGAAAATTTGGCGATTTCAGTCGGCAGTGGAATATTTGATATCGAGGCCGGAATGGATTTCTAGAAATTGGAATAGGTTTGTGGTGTCATTTGTAGCATGTGTGTAAAAGTTGAGGTTATTCAGACGTGGTTTGGTAGGTTTCGGCATCATTTGTAGAATTCAGAAGTTTAGAAGTCCTTAGGCTTGGATTCGGGGGTAATTTGGTGTTTCGATGTTATTTTGAGTGTTTCGAAGGTTCGACTAATTTTGTATATTGTTATATGACTTGTTGGTATGTTTGGTTGAGGTCCCGAGGGGCTCGGGGTGATTTCGGGTGGTTAACGGATTGTTTGAAGTTAGAAACAAATGCAGCTGAAGCTTCTGCTACTGGTATTTCCGCACCTGCGGAGGGGGAGCCACAGGTGCGAGGGCGCAAAAGCGATTGGAGAAGTCGCAGGTGTGGGCAAGGCTAAGGTGGGCCGGAAGCGCAGGTGCGAGAAAGCTATCGCATCTGCGAACCCGCAGGTAGGAGACCTGGGGCGCAAATGCAGAAGGGAGGAAAACGAATGGCTTCGCAGATACGGAGAATTATGAGCAGGTGCGCAAGAGTAGGTGCAAAAGGTTGGCTGCAGATGCGGAACCTGGGATCTTGAGTGAGTTCTGCACCAACAATGGAAATTCCGCAGGTGCGGCATCGCAGAAGGGGAAAAAGGGGCCACAGGTGGGATACTGCTGGGCAAAAAGGCTCCAGCTCGAGGTTTTGTCTTTCATTTTCGATTTTGGACTTGCGAAACTCGGGAGAGAGGCAATTTTTCTAATGTTTTCAAGGAGTAACGTTGGGGTAAATGATTCTAATCCATAATGATATAAATTTCGTGAATCTATGGCTTTGTTCATCATTTAATTAGTAGGATTGTTGAAGTGAAATAAGGGGGTTAGGGCTTGGGATTTTGGAGAGTTTAATTTAAGGATTTGAGGGACCAAATGATGTCAGATATTGATAATTTTTGTATGTATGCACTCATGAGTGAATGGGCTTTCGGGTTATGTGACTTTTGTCGAATTTCGAGACGTGGGCCCGGGGGCCGGGTTTGAGTGAATTTCGGTATTTGGCCTATAAATTGGTATTTTCCTTGTGGGATTCATTCCTTTAGTTCATATTGATTGTATTTTATTGCTCGTTGCTAGATTTGGGTCATTTGGAGGCCGGTTCGAGAGGAAGGGGCATTTCAGAGTAAGAGTTCTACGCGGTTGAGGTAAGTAACAGTTTTAAATCTGGTCCTGAGGGTATGAAACCCCGTGTTTTTGTGTCAAGTGAGTATTTTTGAGGTGACGCACATGCTAGGTGACGGGCGTGTGGGCGTGCACCGAGGGAATTGTGACTTGGTCTGTCCTGTGGAAACTGTAAAGTTGAATAACTTATTAATAGCTATATGCTCTCTATGTGTTGTAGGAATTTGGCGAGAAACCATGTTTAGGCTATATATTGGTACTGTTGGGACCCACAGAGATCGTGTACATGTTGAACTATCTGCTTAATTATTATTTGCACTCAGTCACAATTTACTTATTATTTTATCTTAGTCTCTATTATTCATTATTGATGCATGAGTTGTCCGTGCAGCACGTGAGTTGTCAGGGCGGATCCTTATGTTTATACTATGGTACGTGAGTTGTCCGTGCGGATCGAGATATGATATTATAGCACGTGAGTTATCCGTGCAACATGTGAGTTGTCCGTCCTTATAGTGCTTGGGCTGTAGGATCCCCTCATGAGTCTGAACACCCCCAGTGAGCGCGGGTACCCATTAAGTGTGAGTGCTGAAGGCTGAGAGCCGAGTGATTGAACTGTTGTGATGAGCGAAGTGACTATTGCCTGAGATGCTGTACTTGCTTTTATTTGTTGTTGTACTTAGTTGCTATCTGTCACTGTTGTGAAATTCTCTGAAATATTTTATATCCGTATTACATGAACTTAAACTGTATAAATTGATTTGACTTCAACTGTTGGATTCAAAAGCATGTCTATTCTCTGTTGGAATTATTGAAAATGGACTATAAATGTGTAGCTCGTCATTATCTTCAGTTATTTAGTTATTATTGTTACTTGCTGAGTTGGTTGTACTCATGATACACCCTGCACTTCATGTGGAGATCCAGGTGTGTTTGATCACGGAGGTCATTGAGTTCGGGCGCGATCGAGTACCGGAGACTACGAGGTAGCTGTCGACGTCCGCAGGACCTTGTCTCTCCTTCTATATATTTCTTTCTGTATTGTATTGATACTTAGGCACTGGTTGTATTAATTTATTTGTCTAGATGATCATGACTTAGTGACACCCCGATGTTTGAGGCTAGTTTCTGCATTTTGATTCTATATTGAGTTCAACTTTGGTTTTTATGAAACATTTCTGATATGAAAAAGTTTTAAACTACCTTTTCCATTGAGTTACTTGAATATATTGGGAATGTCGGCTTGCCTAGTACCATCGATAGGGCCATCACGACATGCTAAATTTTGGGTCGTGATAGAAAGTTTGAGGGATTGTCTGAGAAAAAATTTGGGTAAGGATTCTTGACCCGTTTTTGATTAATTTCCTCTAATCTATCATTAATTTCTTCATTTAATTAAGGATTTCGTTTGAGCAATTGGGGAAAAAGGTGGAAAAAGCTTTTGGCCAAATTTTGAAGTTTCGATCGAGAATTTATATCAGATTTGAGTAATTTTGGTATGGGGCACTCGATATCGAATGGGTGTTCAGATTTTATCATTTTAGCCGGGTTCCGAGACATGGGCCCGGGTCGACTTTTTGGGTCGATTTTTCAATTTCTTGCAAAAATCGTAAATTCGTTATTTAAATTAGTTTTTTATAGTTATATTTATAGTATGTAATTGTTTTGACTATATTCGAGCCGATTAGAGTTGGGAAAACGAGGCAAAGGTCTTCTTATTGATTGATTAGGCACTGTTTGAGGTAAGTGACTTATCTAACCCCGTGTGGGGGAAATTCCCCTTAGGATTTGGTACTATTATGGTAAATTGCAATACGTGAAGGTCGTGTACGCGAGGTGACGAGTGCGTACTCGGGCTAAATGTTGAAAATCTGATTTTTGCTAAATAGTTCCTTTTATTTCCTTAATTGAGTTACTCTAGCACGTGTAGTTGTCATGTTTAGCCAAATGTGACATGTCTACGTGTCTTATCTCTTACTTGCAGTTTGTGCAACATGCTTAGTTAAATTACCTGCTTTCTTGATTTTGTATTCAGTCTTTAACTGTAGGATTCCTTGCTGTAATTTCATTGTCCCATTAGTTATATGTTGTATATTTACTTTTGGGACTATGAGGCGGTACCTCGGGAGCATCCCTGTTGTGTATTTACTTTTGGGATTACGAGGCAGTACCTCGGGAGCACCCCTGTTATGTGTTTACTTTTGGGACTACGAGGTGGTACCTAAGGAGCACCCCTGTTATATACCTATATTTGCTGTATTGTTGTTGTTGTTGTTGTTGTTGTTATTGTTGTTTTCTTAACTTGTAAGATGCTTATTTTCTTACGTGTTGTAGTTGTCTTATTGAATTCCGGGTCGTTTCTTCTGTGTATTTCTATTGCTACTCTTCTCTGTCATCTCAAATATTATTATATCTTCTGCCTTGTTGTTTCTATTATTCCTAGTGGGGCCTTGACCTGACTTCTTCACTACTCTACCGAGGGTAGGCTTGGCACTTACTGGGTACCGTTGTGGTGCACTCATACTATGCTTCTGCACTTGTTTTTGTTGCTGCTTTGGAGACTTCAAGGTACACCTGCTCGCGACCGCAGGCCTCAGAGTCCCTTTCTATTCCGTTCTTTTCTTATTTCTTTATATTTTATAGACAGTGATGTATATGATTATTTTGTACTGTACTTAAAGCTTGTTACTTATATCTTACCAGGTTTTGGGATTTTACGTATTGAGTTTTGGTAGTTTTATGAAATTGTTGGGATGTTTAAGTTTTAATCTCTTATGTAATATTTCCGCGTATTGTTTAGGCGTACCTAGTCTTAGAGACTAGGTGCCGTCACAATATCCCACTGAGGGAAATTGGGGTCGTGACAAGTTGGTATCAGAGCTCTAGGTTCATCGATGTTATGAGTCACAAGTAGGTTTTGTAGAGTCTCGCGGATGGTACGGAGACGTCTGTACTTCTCTTCGGGAGGCTATGGAACTGTTAGGAAAAGCTTTACTTCTTTGATTCCTTATCATACGAGATTTTTACTTCTGATTCTAAATTTCTATTTTTCTATTCTCACAGATGGTGAGGACCAGCTGGATCAGATGACCAAAATACCGCGCCCTCTGCTAGAGCCGGGTAGAGGACGGGGCCCGGGTAGAGGTCGAGGATGTCCACGTGGTGCAGCCAGAGCACTCGCACGAGCTGCTACAGAGGAGCCACTAGTAGCTTCAGTTGGAGGGTAGGCACGTGAGACGCATGTTACTGCACCAGCCCTTCAGGAGACTCTTGCCAAGTTTCTGAGCATGTTCAACACGCTGGCTTAGGTAGGGTTGATACCACTTGCTCCTGCCACATCTCAGGCCGGGGGAGGACCATAGACTCCCACCGCCCCGTACCCTAGAGCAGTGGATCCAGGTCGACTAGGTTCCTGAGATTATACCGATGCAGCCGGTAACTCCAGTTCAGCCCGAGGTTAGGGCAACAGTTTCTGAGGGGAAGCAGCTCAGGTTTGAGAGGTACAAGAAGTACCACCTTCCTACTTTCAGTAGCTTGGTGTCAGAGGATGCCCAGGATTTTCTTGAGAAGTGACACCATATCCTCCGTACTTTGGGTGTTGCGGAGTCTAGTGGGGTTTCTTTCACTACATTCCATCTAATAGGAGCGGCCTATCAGTGGTGGCGAGCATATGAGTTGGGTAGTCTGACCGAGGGAGCTTCACTCACTTAGACTCAATTCTCAGATATGTTCTTGAGGGAGTATGTACCCCAAAGTCTCAGAGATGCATGGCGTGCAGAGTTTGAGCAGTTGCAACAGGGTTCTATAACCGTGACAGAGTATGCAGTCTGGTTTAGTGATTTGACAAGACATGTACCAGCCTTGGTTGCTACTGTTCGGGAGCGGGTTCGTCAATTTATTGAGGGGCTCAACCCCAGTATCCGATTTAGCATGGAACAAGAGTTGGAGATGGACATCGCATACCCGAAGGTAGTGGGGATTGCTAGGAGATTGGAGGGTATGTTGACTCGGGAGAGGGAGGAGAGAGAGGCCAAAAGCTCTTGAGATTTTGGCATATATAGTGGTACTTGTTCCCCAGCTGCAGCTCATCAGGGTAGGGGCTATGTGGGTCACCCTTTTCATTCAGCACTTCCAGCCGCCAGTGATGCTCCAACCACTCCTAGGCCCCAGGTTCCTTATTATGCACCACCATTGTCTAGTGTACCTCGTGCATGGGGTGCTTTCAGCGGTCAGTCCAACCGATAAGGACCAAGCGAGTCACAGCAGCCACGTTCTCCGAGATCTTATTTTAAGTGTGGTGACAATCGTCATTTGGTGAGGAATTGCACGAGACTCAATAGGGTGCACCTCCATAGACCACTCAGGCACTGCGTGTTCCACTGGGTCCTCAGGCTATGGTTACAGCTCAGCTACCGCTCCACCTGTACAGCCAGCTCGAGGTGAAGGTCGGATAGGTAGAGGTCGCCTTAGAGAGGGAGGTCAGGACAAATATTATGCCCTTCCTGCTAGGATGAAGGTAGTTTCATCCGAATCTGTCATCACAAGTATTGTTCTGGTATGTCATAGGGACGCATCAGTCTTATTTGAGCCAGAGTCTACTTATTCTTATGTGTCATCTTATTTTTCTCCATATTTGGGTGTATCCCGTGATTCTATGAGTTCTCCTATCTATGTGTCTCCACCTATGGGTGATTCTATTATTGTTGTCCGTGTGTATCAGTCGTGTTTGGTTATTCTTAGTGGTTTTGAGACCAGAGCCGATTTATTATTGCTTAGTATGGTGGATTTCGATATTATTTTGGGCATGGACTGGTTGTTGCCCTATCACGCTATTTTTTATTGTCACGCCAAGACGACAATATTGGCTATGCTAGGTCTATCATAGCTGGAGTGGAGAGGTACCTTAGATTATGTTCCTAGCTGGGTTGTCTCATTTCTAAAGGCTCAATGGATGGTTGAGAAGGCATGTGATGCGTATCTGGCTTATGACAATTGAGTCAGTTCCGATAGTGAGGGATTATCCAGATGTATTTTCGGCGGATCTTCAGGGTATGTCGCCCGACAGAGATATCAACTTTGGCATTGATTTGTTACCGCGCAATCAGCCCATTTATATTCCTCCCTATCGTATGGCCCCAAAAGAGTTGAAAGAATTAAAGGAACAGTTGTAAGAGTTGCTCGATAAGGGATTCTTGCAACCCAGTGTGTCGCCTTGGGATGCCCCAGTCTTGTTTGTGAAAATGAAGGATGGTTCTATGAGAATGTGTATTGATTATCGCCAGTTGAACAAGGTTACAATGAAGAACATGTATCCATTGCCACGTATTGATGACCTATTTGATCAGCTTCAGGGTGCCAGAGTGTTCTCTAAGATCGACTTGCATTCAGGCTATCATCAGTTGAAGATTCGGGAGCCAAATATCCCGAAGGCTACTTTCAGAACTCAGTATGGTCATTATGAGTTCCTTGTGATGTCTTTTGGACTGACCAACGCCCCAATAGTATTCATACACTTTATGAACAGTGTATTTCAGCCCTATCTTGACTCCTTCATCATTGTGTTTATTGACGACATTCTGGTGTAGTCTCGGAGTTGGGAGGATCATGAGCAACACTTGAGGACTGTGCTTTAGACCTTGAGAGAAAAGAAGTTATATGAAATATTTTTGAAGTGTGAATTCTGGCTAAATTCAGTTGTATTTTTGGGTCATGTAGTATCAAGTGAGGGGATCAAGGTAGATTCGAAGAATATCGAAGCAGTACAGAGTTGGCCCAGACCATCCTCAACTATGGAGATCCGGAGTTTTCTTGGCTTGGCAGGGTATTACCACTGATTTGTAGAGGGTTTCTCATCTATTGCAGCACCTATGACCATATTGACCCAGAAAGGTGCTCTGTTCAGGTGGATAGAGGAGTGTGAGGGGAGCTTTAAAAAGCTTAAGACTGCTTTGACTAAGGCCCCAGTGGTGGTTTTGCCTACTGGTTAGGGGTCTTATATAGTGTATTGTGATGCGTCGCGCACTGGTCTCGGCACGGTGTTGATGCAAGATGGTAGAGTGATTGCCTACGCATCTAAACAACTGAAGGTGTATGAGAAGAACTATCCTGTCCATGACCTCGAGTTAGCAGCTATTGTTCATGCCTTGAAGATCTGGCGCCACTATTTGTATGGTGTCCCTTGTGAGGTCTACACCGATCATCAAAGTCTACAACATCTATTTAAATAGAAAGATCTTAACTTGCGACAACAGAGGTGGTTAGAGTTGCTTAAGGATTATGACATCACCATTCTCTATCATCTCAGGAAGGCCAATATGGTGGCCGATACCTTGAGTCACAAGGCAGAGAGTTTGGGCAGTTTAGCATATCTACTAGTAGTAGAGAGGCCTTTAGCCTTGGATGTTCAGGCCTTTGCCAACGAGTTTGTCAGATTGGATATTTCTGAGCCGAGCAAGGTTTTGACTTGTGTGGTTTCTCAGTCTTCTCTTTATGATCGTATCAGAGAGCGTCAGTATGATGACCCCATCTGCTTGTCCTTAAGGACACGCTTTAGCATGGTGATGCCAAGGAAGTCACTATTACAGATGAGAGTGTATTACGGATGCAGGGCAGGTTATGTGTGCCTAATGTAGATGGGTTGCGTGAGTTGATTCTCCAGGAGGCTCACAGTTTGTGGTACTCCATTCATCCAGGTACCGCGAAGATGTATCAAGACTTGAGGAAGCACTATTGATGGAGGTAGATGAAGAAGGACATAGTGGAGTATATAGCTTGGTGCCTAAATTGTCAACAGGTGAAGTATGAGCATCAGCGGCCAGGTGGATTGCTTCAGAAGCTAGAGATTACAGAGTGGAATGAGAGCGGATCACTATGGATTTCATTCTTGGGATCCCATAGACTCAAAGGAAGTTCGATGCAGTTTGGATGATTATGGATAGATTAACCAAGTCATCTCATTTCATTCTTGTGGTTACTACCTACTCTTCGGAGCAGCTGGCTCAGGTTTACATTCTCAAGATTGTCAGGCTTCATGTCATGCCGATATATATCATATCTGACTGGTGTACGCAGTTTACATCGCAGTTCTTGACATTCGTACAACATGAGTTGGGTACTCAGGTGGAGTTGAGTACAACATTTCACCCTCAGACAAACGGACAGTCCGAGCGCACTATTCAGATATTGGAGGATACACTTCGTGCGTGTGATGGATTTTAGGGGTTCTTGGGACCGGTTCTTTCCACTTGTAGAGTTTTCCTTCAAACACAATTAGCAGTCGAGCATTTAAATGGCCCCATATGAGGCTTTTTATGGTAGACGGTGTCGGTCTCTAGTGGGTTGGTTCGAGCCGGGAGAGGCTAGGCTAGGCTAGGCTATTGGGTACAGACTTGGTTTAGGATGCTTTGGAAAAGGTTAAATTGATTCAGGATTGACTTCGTATAGACCAATCTAGGCAGAAGAGTTATGCGGATCGAAAGGTTCGTGACATTGCATTCATGGTTGGGAAACAGGTCTTGCTCTGAGTTTCGCCCATGAAAGGTGTTATGAGGTTCGGTAGGAAAGGCAAGTTGAGCCCTAGGTATATCGGGCCTTTTGAGATTCTTGATTGGGTTGGAGAGGTGGCTTACAGACTTGCACTACCACCTAGTCTCTCTGTAATTCATCTAGTATTCTATGTTTCCATGCTCCGGAAGTATCACGGCGATCCATCTCATAGGTTAGACTTTAGCTCAGTCCAATTGGACAAGGATCTATCTTATGTCGAGGAGCCGGAGGCCATTTTGGACAAGCAGGTCCAAAAGTTGAGGTCAAAGAACATCGATTTAGTGAAGGTTCAGTGGAGGGGTCATCAGGTCGAGGAGGCGACTTGGGAGATCGAGAATGATATGCGCAACCTTTATCCTCATCTTTTCACCACTTCAGGCATGTCTCTATACTCGTTCGAGGACGAACGTTTGTTTTTAGTGGGGGAGGATGTAACGACCCGGCTGGTCTTTTTGAGAGTATTACCCATGAACCTCTATTTGTTGCTCTCTCTATTTCATTTTGTAGTTTTGTGACTTTTCGGGGTGCTTGGTGTCGAGTTCGGGAGAGTTTCAGAGTGGAATGGGACCCGTAGTCCTTAGATTGGAAGTTTAAGTTCTAGGAATTTACCGTAGTTTGAATTGTATGAAGACGACTCCGGAATTGAGTTTCGATGGTTCCAGTAGCTCCGTAGGGTGATTTTGGTCTTAGGAGCATGTCCGGATGTTGATTTGGATGTACGTAGGTCATTTCGGCGTTAATTAGTGTGGTTTGATGTGACTTGAAGGCTCGACTAAGTCGTATGATAATTTGGGACTTATTGGTATATTTGGTTGAGGTCCCGGGGGCCTCGAGTGGATTCCGGATGATTAATGGAACAAAAATTGGACTTAGAGAAAATCTGGAAATATTTGCCTTCTGGTGCAATCGCACCTGCGGAAGCTTTCTCGTAGGTGCGAGCTCGCAGAAGCTAGTATGACTGCAGAAGTGGAGTCGCATCTGCGGCAAGCCAACTGCAGATGTGGAAATAGGAGAAGGGGAGGTGCTTCACAGAAGCGGATAGGTTATCGCAGAAGCGATGTCCGCAGAAGCGTGATGAGTCGAAGAAGCGCTCGCAGGCCTCGCATCTGCTAGACTCCTGATGCAGAAGTCCTGGGCAGAAAATGGCTAAGTTCAAGGGTTTGATTTCATTCTCCATTTTTGGACCCAGGGAGCTCGAATTGAGGCAACATTTTGAGGGATTTGCAAAGGAAACATTTGGGTAAGGATTCTTGAGTCAATTTTGATTAATTTCAACTAATCTACCATTAATTTCTTCATTTAATTAAGGATTTGGGTTGAGCAATTGGGGGAAAAGGTGAAAAACTCCTTAGGCTGAATTTTGAGGTTTCTATCGAGACGTTTGTATCGGATTTGAGTAATTTTGGTATGGGTGAACTTGATATCGAATGGGTGTTTGGATTTTATAATTTTGGTCGGGTTCCGAGACTGGGGCACGGGTCGACTATTTGGGGAGATTTTTTAATTCTTCGCTAAAGTCATAGATTCATTATTTAAATTAATTTCTTATAGTTATATTTATAGTATGTAATTATTTTGGCTAGATTCGAACCGATCGGAGTTGGAAAATCGAGGCAAAAGTCTTCTTATTGATTGATTGAGCGAGGTTTGAGGTAAGTGACTTGTCTAACTTTATGTGGAGGAAATTCTCCTTAGGATTTTGTACTATTATGGTAAATTGCAATACATGAAGGCCGTGTACGCGAGGTGACGAGTGCATACTCGGGCTAAATGTTGAATTCCCGGTTTTTGCTAAATAGTTCCTTTTATTTTCTTAATTTAGTTACTCTAGCACGTGTAGTCGTCATGTTTAGCCTAATGTCAAATATCTATGTTTCTTATCTCTTACATGTAGTTTGTGCAACATGCTTAGTTGAATTACCTGCTTCCTTGATTTTGTATTCGGTCTTTAACTTTAGGATTCCTTGCTGTAACTTCATTGTCCCATTGGTTATGTGATCTATATTTACTTTTGGGACTACGAGGCGGTACCTCAGGAGCGCCCCTTGTTGTATATTTACTTTTGGGACTATGAGATGGTACCTCGGGAGCGCCCCTATTGTGTATTTACTTTTAGGACTACAAGGCGGTACCTCGGGAGCGTCCCTATTGTGTTTTTACTTTTAGGACTATGAGGCAGTACCTCGGGAGCGCCCCTATTGTGTATTTACTTTTGGGACTATGAGGCAGTACCTTAGAATCGCCTCTATTGTCTACCTTTATTTCCTGAATTGTTGTTGTTGTTGTTGTTGTTGTTGTTGTTTTCTTAACTTGTAAGATTCTTGTTTCCTTATGTGTTGTAGTTGTCTGCTTGAATTTCGGGTCGTTTCTTCTGTGAATTTCTATTGTTACACTTCTCTGTCATCTCATATATTATTACATCTTCTACCTTGTTGTTCCTATTATTCCCAGTGGGGCCCTAACCTGACCTCGTCACTACTCGACCAAGGTTAGGCTTGGCACTTACTGGGTACCATTATGGTGCACTCATACTACGCTTATGCACATGTGTTTGTGCAGATCCAGGTGCATCTTACTAGCCCCGATATTAGCATCCTGTGTTGCTGCTTTAGAGACTTCAAGGTACACCTGCCCGCGACCGCAGGCCTCAGAGTCCCCTTCTATTCCGTTATTTTCTTATTTCTTTATATTTTGATAAACAGTGATGGAGGATTATTCGGTACTATATTTAAAGCTTGTGACTTATATCTTATTACGTATTGAGTTTTGGTAGATTCCTTTTATGAAATTGTTGGGATGTTCAAGTTTTAATCTCTTATTTAATGTTTCTACGTATTGTTTAGGCTTACCGAGTCTTAGAGACTAAGTGTCGTCACGATATCCCTCAGAGTGAAATTGGGGCCGTGACAATACCTGCAAGTCCAGAGATCGAAGAAATTCCTTCTCAAAAGGGACCATATACAATGTCTGGTGTTAAGAGGATTTTAAGAGAAAAATTCCAGGACATTGATAGGCCAACTACTATTCAAGACCTAAGGAATGAGATTAATAATCTCAAAGGAGAAATCTCAAACCTAAAGGCTTCAAACATAGCCTTAAATAAGAGAACTATTAAATTTGAAATATCCAATGTTCCCATAAGTCATGAATTTAGTACTGATATTACTAAAGAGAGTTTTGATAAAACTAATGTTGGTACCTCTAAGGATGCGACAAAAAGTTATTTCTTAGGGACAATTAATTTTGCGAAAGATGAGTTTCTACAAAAACTCCAGTTATTTACTACTCAAACGTTTTTAATAAAAGTCACTCTTTTAATAGATTATAACTTCAACAAAGAGTTTACTGCTTTATTTGATAGTTGTGCAGATTTAAACTATATAAAAGAAATAATAATACCTTCAAGATATTTTCATAAAACTACTCATAGACTAAGAAATGCTAGTGGAAATCAAATGGGTATTTCTTATAAATTACCAAAAGCTTATATTTGCCAAGGAAAAATTTGTATACCTGAAACTTTTGATTTAGTCAAAGATATATCTCATGAGATCATATTAGGAGTCCCGTTTTTTCATCAAATAATACCATTTACTAGATGGGATATCCAGGGTCTTAATGAGATTTCTGATAATATAACTGCAAAAAATAGACATATAGATTTCTTAAAAAATGAGATTTACAGTCTTGCTATAGAAGAGGATTTAAAAAATCAAAAACTTATAGTAAAAATTAATTTCCTAAAAAATCAGTTGTCACGATCCAAAATCCATTATATGCCGTGATGACGCCTAACGCCACCGTCAGGAAAGCCAACATTGATTGATCAATTTAATTACTCATTTTATTATTTTTGAAATCATAAATTTTAATAAGGAAGGAAATTTACACTTTTAAATCCATGGAAACGAACAAAAATTGTAGTTTATAAGAGAAATGAAAGGCAATGATAATATACAGAACCGTAAGTATCAACTAGTATATCCCAAAATCCAGTATCACTTGAATATTTACTAAGGAGTACAACAATAATAATACAAAATCTGGCTGGAATGTAAATAAGACAGAATAAAGTAAATGGTACGATGAAGACTCTCTGGGTTGCGATGCGTAGCCTGGAATGCAGCCCATCATAAAGTCTCCTCAGCAGCTGTGCCTGCGCACCAAGATGACCACCAAATGAACATGTTGAATCATGCACATTTAGTGCAGAAGTGCAGTATGAGTACGTAAATCAACGCGTACCCAATAAGTATCTAGCCTACCCCCGGAGAAGTAGTCACGAGGGGTCGACATCGACACTTACTAGTGGTCTAATAAATCAACATAGTAAATTATAAACAGATAAGAAGCATAACAGTAGTAGTGAGATAAATCTGCAACTAACACAATCTCCAAAATTTCTTTAAACGATATCAATTTCTCATCTTGTATTCTATCTGAACAGCTTAGAAAATACCTAGTGCCAATATCAAATAAATAAGAAATACCGAATTATCGAATTACGAGACATGAGCTTACGGTACAGTATATGAACACAAGATGAGTATAACCTTTACCGTTTCTCAAATAACTTGTCAACAACTCAAGGTAATAAAGCATGGCCTAATATATATATATATATATATATGTATATATCAAGTTCAATTATAATTTCAATTAATTAAGCCAGCATAATGAATTCAAATATTTCAAATATTACATGGTAAAGTCCTAAGTCTACCCGGACATTAACATGCTTTAGCTACGTACAGACTCTCTTCACCTCGTGCGTACGTAGTACCCACAACTAATATAGCACGTAACAATTACATCACCTAAGGGCAGTTTCCCCTTCACAAGGTTAGACAGGAGACTTACCTCACTTTGAAGTTCCATAACTGGCTCCAATACCTCTCTAACACCTCAACTCAAAGCCAAACGTCCCGAAACTAGTCAAACAACGTGCAAATCAATCAAAATATACTCCAATACTTATAATTAATCAATTTATAACAATTCCCAACTCCGTTCGAAAAGTCAATAAAGTCAAGCCTCGTGCCCACATGCCTGGATTCTACAAATTATTGAAAATAAATATTACGCATAATTAATATGGTCTATATCGAGAAAATCATCCAATTTTGTCCATGAATCGACTCTCAAATCAAGTATCTATCCTAACCCCGGAGAAGTAGTGATGAGGGGTAGACATCGACACTTACTAGAGGTCCAATAAAATAATATGATAATTCATAACATATATGAAGTGCATATCAATAGTGGAGTAAATCTGTAAATTTCATAGTATACCAATTATTTCTTTTAAAGTATAAATTTCTCGATCTTGTATTCTATCTTAATGTATCAGAAATGCCAAGTGTCAATATCAAATAAATAAGGAATCCCATAAAATGTCGGGCATCGGTGGAAGGTTTATCTCATGAATATTTGGACTAATAGTGATATAACGCGTGATTCTGCCCGAGGTCGTTCGGCCCGATCCAGAATAAGGTGTACATTGCCGAGGGTCGAGCGGCACGAACCATAGATGCATCTATATACTGCTGAGGCGTTCGGCCCACACGTGTTTACAATACAGTACATGAGCACATAACGAATATAACCTTTAAGCTTCTCAAATAACTCGCCCACAACTCAAAGTGTTAAGGATCGGCCTATTATACGTATATTTATTTATAACTCAAATTCAGTTATAACTTCAATTAATTAAACCAGCAGAATGAGTTCAAATAATTTAACTATTACATGATAAAGTCCTAAGTCTACCCGGACATAAACATGCTTTAGCTACGTACGGACTCTCATCACCTCGTGCGTACGTAGTACCCACAACTAGTTGCACATAATAATAAATATCACCTAGGGGGTAGTTTCCTCCCTCACAAGATTAGACAGGAGACTTACCTCGCTCTGAAGTTCCATAACCGGTTCCAAGGCCTCTCTAACACCTCAAACCAATGCCCGTCTATCCAAAACTTTTCAAACAATGTGCAAACCAATCAAAATATAATCAAATACCCATAATTAATTAATTTAAACAATTCCCAACTCTACTCGAAAAGTCGATAAAGTCAATCCTCGGGCCTACGTGCCCAAATTTTGAAAATATTTGAAGATAAACTTTACCCATAACACCACGAAATCAAATATATAATTTATTCCAAATTCCATGTCCAATTTCGTGGTCAAATTCTAAAAATATCAAATTCTAGGTTTTATACCAAAAAAACCCCAATTTCTACTAATTTCCATGTTTATATCCTTATAGAATCCATGTATTTAACTCACAATAGGTGGGAATAACTTACCTTACCATAGATGATGAAAACCTCCATTTGAAGCTCTCCAAAAATCGCCCAAACCAAGAGAGAAAATGAGTGAAATGAGCAAAACCACGATTTTTAAACAATCTGCCCAGCCGACTTTCTGCACCTGCGGAACACCAGCCGCACCTTTGGCTCCGCTTTTGCGGAAGCCACCTCACAGATGCAGCTTTCCCCAAGGTGCCAGCCTTCCGCTTGGGTGTGCCCTCAATCGCGGATGCGCATCCTCTTATGAGGAAATCACCCGCATCTGCAGACTCCCTAGCTCGAGCAACCTTCCGCACCTGTGCGCCCATGACCGCAGCTGTGGCTCCGCAGGTGCGCCACAACACCCGCACCTGCGATCTTCCAACCCCAGACCACCTATGCTTCTATGCTCCTTCATCCGCATCTGCGCGCCCACAGGTGCGGTAAAGTCCTCGCACCTGCGTCTCCATCCAACTCCCAACTGCTTGTGCGACACGAGGGTCGCTTCTGCGGTCTCGCACCTGCGGCCCTTTCCATGCAGCGGTTGGACCAGACTCCAACTGCCCAGCACTTCTCCCAAGTTCAAACTCGATTAGTTTTCAATCCGATTGGCACCCGAGGCCCCCGGAACCCTGTCTAAACATACCAACACATCGCAAAATACAATACGAACTTAGTCGAAGCCTTAAACCACGTCAAACAACATCAAAATCATGAATTGCTCCTCGAATCAAACTTATAAATTTTCAAATTTCCAAATTCTATATCTTGTGCCGAAATGTATCAAATTAATCTGGAATGACTTCAAATATCCCTCAAGAGTCATAAATGACATAACGAAGCTATTACAAGGCTCAGAACTCCAAACGGACATTGATAACATCAAAATCCACTTCGAACCAAACTTATGAAATTGTTAAACCTTTAAAATACCAACATTCCATAATAAGTGCCTAAATGCTCCGGGGTGATCTGATACTCAACTTGAATATACGCCCAAGTCCGAAATCATCATACGAACCTGTTGGAACTTTAAATCCTGATTCCAAGGTCGTCTACTCAAATGTCAAGCCTTAACAAATTCTCCTAACTTAATGCTTCCGAAATTAGAGTTTTTTTTCCAAATGAACTCCAAACTTTTCGAAGTTCAATTCCGACCACAAGTACAAGTCATAATACATGAAATGGAGCTACTCAAGGCCTCAAATCGCTGAACGATATACTAGAGCTCAAAATGATTGGTCGGGTCATTACAAAATATCTCTATACATCAATGTCTATGAAAGGATAAGGAAATAGAATAGTCTAGGTTGAGGGGCACTCCAAGGCCTGCGGACGCCGACAAGTATACCTTGAAGTCTCCTAAGCTGAGCTCTCGCTAGAGCCTAGACTGGTAGTAGATACCCGCATCTCCACAAAAGATCTGCACAAAAGATGTACAGAAGTGTAGCATGAGTACACCACAGTGGTACCCAGTAAGTGCCAAGCCCAACCTCGGTAGGGTAGTGACGAGGTCACGTCAGGACTCTACTGGAATAAATAAGAAACATGACGAATAAGTTAACAATGCAATAATAATAGCAATGGAAATTAAAAAAGTAAGGAGTATGCCAAAATTAACTACACAGAATCAAGGAAAATAATGCATCACGTAAAAAACAAGAATTGTTAAATAAAGGAAATGAAACAACCAAACACAAGTGAAGTAATAGAGAAATACCAACAAGTGTCACTACCAAGGTACCGCCTCATAGTCTCAAATTACAAAAAGAATCCACAATCTTTCCTTATATCACCGCGGGAGCTTTGCATTTTGTTTTGAAAATTATTATTTTTAAAGCATCCCGCGTTTTAGCCCACCTTATCTCACACGCATGCGTTTCAACCCCAAAACCTTATACCACCGCATGCATATCAATATCACGATGTATCACATATCGCACCTCAAGTGACCAATATCACAACTTGCCAAAGAAATCAACAACAACGGTGTTCTCACAATAAATAGACCATAGCTCAACCACAATGTACACAAGAGTCTCAACAATAACAACCAGAAGTGAATAACTCAACAAGAATAGTATTTCACAACTTAACACTTTGCCTCAATGTGAATCACAATCTTTATAACTCAATACCAATTTCAACAACAAGATATTCCAAGAACAACAACTTCTAGTAAGAATTCAATGGTTAAATAATGAATATGGAATAAAGGAAACAAGAATTTCAACTAAACATATAGTGCAATTAACAAATAAGAGCTAAGACAAATAGAGCATGTGAAATAGACTAATGATGATGAAGATAACATGTTAAGATAACTCAATTAATGCATAAAAGGAATCTACATAGCTAAAACCAGTAAATTTCCACATTTAGGCCGTGTACACACTCGTCACCTTGCATACATGGCTTCCACACATCACAATTATAACAAACAACACCAATCCTAAGGGGTAATTCCCAGACACGAAGTTAGGCAAGACACTTAATTCAAAACACGCTAACTCAATCCATTAGTAGACCTTTCCCTCGATTATCCAACTCCGAACGACTCAAATCTAGCCAAAACAACTTCATACCATAAATATAAACTATAGGAAACTATTTCGAACAATAAAGTTATGATCTTTACAAAGAAATAAAAAGTCAACCCGGGCCCGCATCTCGAAACCCGACCAAAATTACAAAATCCAAACACTCATTTGGTAACAAGTCCAACCATACATGAATTACTTAAATCCAACCTCAAATCGCCTTTCAGAACCCAAAAATTTAGTCTAGGAAGTTTTCACAATTTTCCCCCAAATTTTCAACTCAAATCACTAATTAGATGATGAAAATAATAATAGATTCATGAAATAAAGTCCAATCCATGTTAGATTCACTTACCCCAATGATTTCCTTGAAAAACTCTCAAATATTCATCTCACACGAGCTCTCTAGGTCCAAAATATGAAAAATGAGATGAAACCGTCATTTTAAAACTTTAAATTCTGCCCAAGTGTTTCTTCTTCACGATCGCGGAAAATGCTTCGTGACCATGAAGCACAAATTTCACAGGATGCCAAACTACTCTCTGTGAGCATGGAACTCCACACACGAATGTGACTCACAAAGTCCACAAGCTACACGATCGCGGAACCCCTCACGCGATCGTGAAGAACAATACACGTGGACTTCCAGCCCCTTCTACCTTCTTCGCGGACGCGACCAATGACATTCGTTTGCGATTAACTGATTCTCCAAACTTCACGATCACGTAACCCATCTCGCGATCACATAGAACAATTTTTCAACCAGTCGCCAACAACTCTTCGCGATCGCAAACCTCTATTCGCGATCGCGTACAAGGAAACAAGCAACAGAAGATTCAACAGTCTTCAAAGTTTCGAAATGCGCCGAACATGATCCAAATTATACCCGAGGCCCCTAGGACCTCAACCAAATATACCAACAAGTCCTAAAATATCATACAAATTTGCTCTAAGCATAAAATCACATCAAACAACACTAGAACCATGAATCACGCATTGATTAAATCCTAAGGAACTTATGAACTTTCAAATTCCAAAACAAATGCCGATTCATACCAAAACAACTTTGATTAACTTCAAAATTTTGCACATAAATAATAAATGACATGACAGACCTATTTCAACTTCCGGAATTGGAAACCGACCCCGATATCAATAAAGTCAACTCCTGGTCAAACTTTCCAACCCTCTAAACCTTCAAGTTTCTAACTTTTTCCAATTCATGTGAGAAACGACATACGGACCTCCAAATCAACATCCGGATGTTGATTTGGAGGTCTGTAGGTCGTTTCGGCTTTCATTGGCGAATGTAGGAAAGTTGGAAGGTGTTGGCAAGTTTGATCGGGAGTGAACTTTTTGATATCGATGTCGGATTCCGATTTCGGAAGTTGGAATAAGTCCGTAATATCATGTATGACCTGTGTGCAAAATTTGGTGTCAATCAGAGTTGTTTTGGTATGAATCACCGTTGGTTTCAGAATTCGTAAGTTTATAAGTTCTTAGGCTTGAATCGATGCGCGTTTCGTGATTCTAGTATTGTTTGATGTTATTTGATACTTCGAGCATGTTCGTATGATGGTTTAGGACTTGTTGGTATGTTTGGTTGAGGTTCCAGGGGCGTCAGGTGTGATTCGGACCTTGTTCGATGCATTTCGGATCATTTAGGAATGGCCGATGTTCTGGTGCCTCCCAGTTCTGGTTTCCTCTTATGCAATCACGTAAGAGGGACAGCGATCGCAAAGCTCTGAGATTTGGAAGCCATGGATTGGTTTTATGCGATCAGGAAATGGCTTGTGCGATTGCGAATCTTGGTAGGTTAGTGCATCGCGAATGTGTGGGTGGTGTCGCGTTCGCGATAAAGGAAGGGGAGATCTAGGAGGTGAGTGCATTACTCTACGCAGTCGCATTTCGGTTCACGTGATCGCGTAACCTGGAAATGTTTATCACCGCGTTCGCGTATAAGGTTTTTAAGCTGATGGAAATTTTGGTTTTCACGATCGCGAGGGAATTGCCGAGATCGCGGTGTGTAATTAACTGGGCAGCAGAACTTAAGTTTGAAATCGAGGGTTTATTTCATATTTCACCATTTGGACTTAGAGAGCTTGGGGTAAGTATTCTTAACTCGATTATGATAAAATTCCACTAATCTATCATTGATTTTATCATGTAATTAGGGATTGTGGTGGAAAAATTGGGAAAAACATGTAGAAGTTCTTAGACTAAAGTTTTGTGTTTTGAAAGGTGAAATGAGGTCGGATTTGAATAATTCTTGCATGGTTGGACTCGATATCGAATGGGTGTTCGGATTTTAGGATTTTGGTCGAGTTCCGAGAAGCGGGACCAGGTCGACCTTTGGGGCAATTTTTCAATTCTTTGTTAAGATCATAATTTTATTATTTAAATTAATTTCCTATAGTTATATTTATAGTACGAAATTGTTTTGGCTAGATTAGAGCCGTTCGGAGTTGGAAAGTCGAGGGAAAGGCCTTCTAGTTGATTAATTTAGCGTGGTTTTAAGTAAGTGACTTATCTAACCTTTTGTGGGGGGAAATTCCCCTTATGATTTGGTATTATTGTGATAATTATCATACGTGGAGGCCGTGTATGCAAGGTGGCGAGTGCGTACACGGGCTAAATGTCGACATTCCGATTTTAGCTACACAGTTTCCTTTTCATGCTTTAATTGAGATTCCAGTTTTGCTTTTGCATGCGGTGAGTAAAGGTGGGCTTGATACACGTGGCTAAAAGGGGAACTACTAGAAGCCATGCGGTATGATAAGGTGGGATAAAATGCAGGATGCTATTTCGGGAAAATGATTTTTAAAACTAAATGTAAAGGCTCCCGCGGTGATATAAGGAAAGAGTGAGAGTTACTTTTATAATTTGGGACTATGCGACGGTACCTCGGCATGACTCCTATTGATCTTTCTCTAGTTGTTGTATTTGTTTTGGTTGTTGTTTCCTTAATATTTAAAATCGTTATTTTCCTTTCGTGTTGTATTAACTGCCTTGATTCCATGTTGTTAACTTTCCGTTGATTCTTTACTGTTTCACTTATTTTGTCATTATCATTATATTGTTATGTCTTTTATCCTGTTTTCTTATTATCTCTAGTAGGGCCTTGACCTGAACTCGTCACTACTCTACTTAGGTTAGGCTTGGCACTTATGGGGTACCATTGTGGTGTATTCATACTACGCTTCTGTACATGTTTTTGCAGATCCAGGTACATCTTATCAGTCCCGGTATTAGCGCTGAGTTGTTTCGTTTGGAGACTTCAAGGTACACTTGCCCGCATTCGCAGGCCTTAGAGTCCCCTTCTACTATATTCTTCCTCGTTTATTTATAGTTTTATAGACAATGATGTATAGGATTATTCGGTACTGTATCTAAAGTTTGTGACTTATATCTCACCAGATTTTGGGAATTGTACGTATTGGGTTTATAGTTTATTTACGATATTGTTGGAGTTTTGAAATTTTAAGCTGTTATTAACTATTTCTGCATGTTGTTTAGGCTTACCTAGTCTTAAAGACTAGGTTCCATAATGACATCCTACAGAGGGAAATTGGGGTCGTGACAAGTTGGTATCAGAGATCTAGGTTCATAGGTATTATGAGTCACAAACAGGTTTAGGAGAGTCTCGCGGATCAGTACGAAGACGTCTGTACTTATCTTCTGGAGGCTATGGAACTGTTAGGAAAAGCTTCACTTCTTTGATTCCTCAACGTGTCAAGTTGTTGACTTCAGGAATCTAAACTTCTATCTTTCTATTCTCTCACAGATGGTGAGCACATGCAAAGTCGGATTAGATGACTAGACACTTACACCCCCTGCTAGGGCCGCGAGACGCCGAGGCCAGGGCCGGGGTAGAGGACAAGGACGTCAACGTGGTGTAGACAGAGAACCTGCATGAGCTGCTACAGAGGAGCCACCAGTAGCTCCAGTTGGAGGGTAGGCACCTGAGACGCCTTTTACTGCACAAGCACTCCATGAGACTCTCGCCCATCTTCTGAGCATGTTCGTCACTTTAGCTCAGGCAAGGTTGATCCCACTTTCTCCCGTCACATCTTAGGCCGGGGGAGGAGCATAGTCTCTGGCCGCCTGTACCCCGGAGTAGCGGGTCCTGGTTGATCAGGTCCTAGAGGTCATACTAGTGCAACCAGTCACCCCAGTTCAGCCCGAGGTTAGGGCAGCAGTTTCTGAGGGGGAGCAGCTCAGGCTCGAGAGATACAAGAAGTACCACCCTCCTACTATTAGCGGGTTGGCGTCAGAGGATACCCAAGGTTTTCTTGAGGAGTGCTGTGAAGTCTCCTCCATGAGGTGCAAGAAGTACCACCCTGCTACTATGGGTATTATGAAGTCTAGTGGGGTTGCTTTCACTACGTTCCAGCTTAAGGGAGCGGCTTATCAATGGTGGCGAGCATATGAGTTGGGTATTATGGCCGAGCCAGCTTCACTCACTTGGACTCAATTCTCGGATATGTTCTTGAGGGAGTTTGTTCCCCAGAGTCTTGGAGATGCATGGCACACAGAGTTTGAGCAGTTGTGCCAGGGTTCTATGATAGTGTCAGAGTATGCGGTTCGGTTCAGTGATTTGTCTAGGCATGCACCAGCCTTGGTTGCTACTGTTAGAGAGCGAGTCTGTCGATTTATCAATGTGCTCAACCCCGGTATCAGATTTAGCATGTCCTGAGAGTTGGAGATGGACATCGTATACCAGTAAGTAGTGGGGATCGCTAGGAGATTGGAGAGTATTCTAACTCGAGAGATAGAGGAGAGGGAGTCCAAGAGGCCTCGAGATTCTGGCACACATAGTGGTACCCGTGCCCCAGTTGCAACTCGTCATGGTAGGAGCTATGTGAGCCACCCTGTTCATTCATCACTTCTAGCCTCTAGCTGTATTCCGGCCACTCCTAGGCCCGAGGCATCCTTTTATGCACCACCATTGTCTAGTGCACCTCCTGCACGAGGTGCTTTCAGTAGTCAGTCCAGTTGAGAACTTGTTTTGAGTGCGGTCACACTCGTCATATGGTGAGGGATTGCCCCAGATTCAAGTAGGGTGCACCTCCACTGACTACTCAGACTCCGCGTATTCCACCGGGTCCTCAGGCTTCTTAGTCCATGGTCGCCGCACCAGTTTCCACTCCACCTGTATAGCCAGGTAGAGGTGGAGGTTGATCAAGTAGAGGTTGCCCTAGTGGGGGAGGTCAGGCAAGATATTATGCTCTTCCTTCTATGACGGAGGCAGTTGTTGTAATGACCCGATCGGCCATTTTGAGCTCTAGCATGTCGCTCAGTGCTTTGAGGCTTTGAGTAGCTTCACTTCATGTATTATGACCTGTACGCATAGTCAGAATCTAATTTCAGGAAGTTTGGAATTGATTTGGAAAGAAAATTCTAAATTCAAAAACTTTAAGTTAGAAAAATTGACTAAGGTTTGACTTTGGAGTAAACTACCTTGGAATCGGGATTTGAAGGTTCCAGTTGTTTCGTATGATGATTTCAGACTTGGTTGTGTGTTCGGGTTGAGTATCAAGTGGTCCAGGAATATTTTAGTGCCTATTATGGGAAGTTGGCATTTTGGAAGTTCTAGAATTTCATAAGTTTGGTTTGAAGTCGATTTTGATGTTATCAATGTCTGTTTGGAATTCTGAGGCTTGGAATAGGTTCGTATCATAATTTGTGACTTTCTCATAAAGTTTGGCATCATTTCGGGATGTTTAAGTGTAATTCGGATGGGTTCGGCGAAGTTTGAAGGTTGGAAAGTTGAAAGAAAGGTTTTGGCCGTCAATTTGTAATTTTGATGTAGTTTGACGTGATTTGAGGCTTCGACTAAGTCCGTATCATATTTTGGGATGTGTTGGTATGTTTGGACGGTGTCCCGGGGGCCTCGGGTGCGAATAAGATTGGAAACAGATCGAGTTTGGACTTGGAGGAACTACTGAAGCTTAAGGCTCCTGGTGCGGTCGCACATGAGACGATATAGCCGCAGGTGCGAGACCGAAGAAGCGGCCTAGGGGTCGCAAAAGCGGTAGGGAGTGAGGATGGTTGGATTCACAAGTGTGAGGAATTTACCGCACCTGCGGGCGGAGAAGCGCAGAAGTGGAAGTGGTTTGGGGCTAGATGATTGTAGGTGCGGGTGCTATAGTGCATCTTCGGAGCCGCAGGTGCAGTCATTGGCACACATGTGTAGAGTGGTGCTTGAGTTGGGGAGTCCGCAGATATAGATGATTTCCGCATAAGCGAATCCGCACCTGCGATTGAATGTCCGCCAAAGCGAAAAAAGCTGGTACCTTGGGGGAAGCCGCATCTGCGAGGTAGATTCCACAGAAGCGTAAGGAGTTCCGCCGATGCGAAAAATCGACTAGGCAGATTGCTTAAAAATCGGGGTTTTGCTTATTTCACTCATTTCACTCTTGGTTTGGGCGATTTTTGGAGATCTTCAAGAGGAGATTTTCATCATCTATGGCAAGCTAAGTTATTCCCATATATTATAAGTTAAATACATGGATTCTATAAGGATTTAAACATGAAAATTAGTAGAAATTATGGGATTTTAGTAGAAAACCTAGAATTTTGTATTTTTGGATTTTGACCACGAAATTGGACATGGAATTAGGAATAAATTATGTATTTGAGTTCGTGGTGTTGTGGGTAATGATTATATTCAAAAAGATTTGAAGTCCGGGTACGTGGGCGCGAGGGTTTACTTTATTGACTTTTCGAGCGGAGTTGGAAATTGTTATAAATTGATTAATTATGGGTAATAGAGTATATATTTATGGATTTTCACATTGTTTGACTAGTTTTGGAGAGACGAGCATCGGTTTGTGGTGTTAGAGTGGCGTTGGAGCCGGCTATGGAACTTTGGAGCGAGGTAAGTCTCCTGTCTAACTCTGTGAGGGGGAACTACCCCTAAGTGATGTATTTGATATGTGCTACTTATTGCGGGGGCTACGTAGGTACGATGTGACGAGAGTCTATACGTAGCTAGATTCATGTTATGTCCGGATAGACTTAGGTTCCCGCCATGCAATAACTGTGCTATTTGAGTTGTCCCTTGCCTATTAAATTCCTTTATTTTACGTTACGACTTGAGACTAGACTTGTGTAGAGTGATAGACTTGCTATTGTAGAGATTTGTCGGGCTTTATGATTAGCCGCAGAATAATTGTACTACTCTTATGAATTACTCCCGTGCTATGCATTTTACTCGAAATGTTTTCCTTAAAACTTTATATCTCACATGTTTATTCGTGAGTGGGGTCAAGGACCCGTTAAAGCTTCTAGTTCTAACGGGATCAAGCCGTTCACCTCAACATGATTTTGTACCACACTCTCATGGGAGCGGGATGTTCGCCTCGGCAATGTAATAGATACGTTTATGGTTCGTGCCATTCGACTCTCAGCAGTGCAAATAGTATGATAGGATCGGACAGTACACCTAGGCATTTCTATAAAATATTCTTACGGAATCATGCTTAATGTTTGAGGAGGTTAATGCTAATTATCTGCCAGTTTTTCCTGATTTGGATTATGATGACCTATCTGGTGAGTTCCACTATATATATATATATGCTCCGGTTGAGGAGGTTACTGCTAATTATGAGCTTGGGTTTATTGTCGAGAGAAGGATTATACCATGTATTTAAACTTGTTTATTTCGTTTATTTACTCTGCCTCACATCTGTTTTCTTACTGTACATGATTTATTGGACCACTAGTAAGTGTCAATGTCGACCCCTAATCACTACTTCTCCGGGGTTAGGCTAAATATTTACTGGGTACACGTTGATTTACATACGAATGCTACACTTGCTGCACTTATTGTTGAGGCACATATATGTCTGGTGGTCTTTTGGGCGCAAAAGCGTGGCCATTGCGGGGACTTTTATCGTGAGCTGCATTCCATTTACGATCCACAACATATAGAGTCTACATTACAGTTATTTATATTCTCCTGTCTAATTTGTATTCCAGACAGATGTTATATTTTATTATATTTCCTAGTTAATGCTCATCTACTTGTGACACCGAGCTTTAGGGGTTTCTTCTGGATGTTTGGTATGGTAGTTCACATAACTTTTATCATTTTCCCTGCAAATTTTATTTCATACTATTTAATTAATGAAAATTGTGATGTCAAAATATTAAAATGAGTAACTAACTTGATCAATCACCGTTGTTTGCCTGACGGCGGTGTTAGGCGCCATCACGACCTTTAGTGGATTTTGGGTCGTGACAGTTGCATCTGACTCAGTCATCACATGTATGTTTTTGGTCTGTCATAGAGATGCATCAGTCCTATTTGATCAAGGCTCTACTCTTTCCTATGTGTCATCTTATTTTGCTCCCTATTTAGGTGTATCCTATGATTCTTTGAGTTCTCCTGTCTATGTGTCCACACCCGTGGGAGATTCTATTGTTGTTGACCATGTATATCAATCGTGCTTAGTTGTTCTTGGTGGTTTTGAGACCAAAGACAATCTATTATTGCTCAGAATGGTAGATTTTGATATTATTTTGGGCATGGACTGGTTGTTGCCCTATCATACTATTCTCGATTGTCACGCCAAGACCGTGATGCTGGCTATGCCAGGATTACCACGGATAGAGTGCAGAGGTGCTTTAGACTATGTTCCTAGAAGGGTTATCTCATTTCTAAAGGCTCAGTGTATGGTTGAGAAGGGGTGTAATGCTTATCTAGCTTTATTGAGGGATGTCAGTGTTGATACTCCTACCGTGGAGTCAGTTTCGGTAGTGAGGGATTATCCCGATGTATTTCTGGCAGATCTTTCGGGTATGCCACCCGACAGGGATGTTGATTTTGGAATTAATTTGTTATTGGGCACTCAGCCCATTTCTATTCCACCCTATCGTATAGCCCTAGTCGAGTGAAAGAGTTAAATGAGTAGTTGCAAGAGTTGCTTGATAAGGGATTCATTCGGCCCAATGTGTCGCCTTGGGGGTTCTCCAGCCTTATTTGTAAAGAAGAAGGATGGTTCTATGCGTTTGTGTATTGATTATTGCCAGTTGAACAAGGTTACAACGAAGAACAGGTATCCATTGCCACGTATTGTTGACCTATTTGATCAACTACAGGGTGCCAGAGTGTTCTCTAAGATTGACTTGCGTTCAGGCTACCATCAGTTGATGATTCGGGAACCAGATATCCCGAAGACTGCCTTTAGGACTCGGTATGGTCATTACGAGTTCCTTGTGATGTCGTTTGGGCTGACCAACACCCCAACATAATTCATGCACTTGATGACCAATGTATTTCAGCCCTATATTGACTCATTCATCATGGTGTTTATTGACGACATTCTAGTGTACTCTCGGAGTCAGGAGGATCATGAGCAACACTTCAGACCATGAGAGAAAAGAAGTTATATGCAAAATTTTCAAAGTGTGATTTCTGGCTTGATTCGGTGGAATTTTTGGGTCATACAGTGTTAGGTGAGGGGATCAAGGTGGATCCTAAGATGCTTGAAACAATGCAGATTTAGCCAAAACCGTCTTCAGCTACGGATATTCTGAGTTTTCTTTGTTTTGCGGGGTATTACTGTCGATTTGTAGAGGGTTTCTGGTCTATTGCAATACTTGTGTCTAGATTGAGCCAGAAGGGTGCTCCGTTAAGGTTGATGGAGGAGTGTGAGGAAAGCTTTCAAAAGCTTAAGGTAGCTTTGACTATAACCCTAGTGTTAGTGTTGCCTTCGGGTTCGGGGTCTTATACTCTGTATTGTGATACGTCGCGTATTGGTCACGGCACGATGTTGATGTAGGATGGTAGGGTGATTGCCTACATGTCTAGACAACTGAAGGTGGATAAGAAGAACTATCATGTCGACGACCTCAAGTTAGAAGCTATTGTTCATGCCTTGAAGATCTGGCAACACTATTTGTACGGTGTCCCTTATGAGGTCTGCATAGACCATCAGAGTCTTCAACATATCTTAAAACAGAAGGATCTTAACTTGCGGTAGCGGAGGTGGTTAGAGTTTCTTAAGGACTATGATATCATCATTCTATATCATCCCGGGAAGGCCAATGTGGTGGCCGATGCCTTGAGTTGCAAGGCGGAGAGTTTGGCCGCTTAGCATATCTACCGGTAGCAGAGAGGCCATTAGCCTTGGGTGTTCAGTCCTTGGCCAACAAGTTTGTTAGATTGGATATTTTTGAGTCGAGCTGAGTTTTGGCTTATGTGGTTTCTCGGTATTCTCTTTAAGATCATACAAGAGAGCGTCAGTATAGCGACCCCCACTTGCTTGTCCTCAAGGAAACGGTTCAGCACGACGATGCCAAGGAGGTTACTATTGGAGATGACGGCGATTCTCTAGGAGGCTTACATTTTACGGTACTCTATTTATCCAGGTGCTGCCAAGATGTATCAGGACTTGAGGCAGCACTATTGGTAGAGGCGGATGAAGAAGGACATAGTGGAATATGTAGCCCGGTGCCTAAACTGTATACAAGTGAAGTATGAGCTAAAACATCCTGGTGGATTGCTTCAAAGGTTAGAGATCCTAGAGTGGAAATAGGAGCGGATTACTATGGATTTTGTTGTTGGGCTCCCACGGACTTAGAGGAAATTCGATGCAGTTTGGGTGATTATGGATAGGTTGACTAAGTTAGCTCATTTCATTCCAGTGGTGACTACTTATTCTTCAGAGCAGCTAGCTCAGATTTATATTCGCGAGATTGTTAGTCTTCATGGCGTGCCAGTATCTATCATCTCTAATTGGGGTACGCAGTTTACATTGCGGTTTTGGAGGGCTATTCAGCATGAGTTAGGCATGCGGGTGGAGTTGAGTACAACATTTCACCCTTAGACGGACGGAAAGTCTGAGCGCACTATTCAGATATTAGAGGATATGCTTCGTGCGTGTGTGATGGAGTTTGGGGGTTCTTGGGATCACTTCTTTCCGCTTGTGGATTTTGCCTACAACAACAGTTACTAGTTGAGCATTCAGATGGCCCCGTATGACACTTTGTATGGTAGGCGGTTCCAGTCTCCGGTGGGTTGGTTTGATCCAGGCGAGGCTAGTCTACTGGGTACAAACTTGGTTCGGGATTCTTTGGAGAAGGTTAAATTTATTCAAGATCAACTTCTTACAACCCAATCTAGACAAAAGAGTTATGCGGATTGGAAGGTCTGCGACGTTGCATTCATGGTTGGGGAGTGGGTCTTGTCCGGGTTTTTCCCATGAAGGGTGTTATGAGGTTCGGGAAGAAGGCCAAGCCGAGCCCTAGATATATCAGAACTTTTAAGAATCTTGAGAGGGTTGGAGAGGTGGCTTACATACTTGCACTACCACCTAGTATAGCTGTAGTTTATCTAGTGTTCCATGTGTATATGTTCCGGAAGTATCACATCGATCCATCTCATGTGTTAGACTTCATCTTAGTCCAGTTGGACAAGGATTTGTCTTATGTTGAGGAGCCAGTGGCCATTTTGGACAGGTAGGTTCGAAAGTTGAGGTCGAACAACATTGCTTCAGTAAAGGTTCAGTAGGGGGTCAGCCAGTCGATAAGCCAACTTGGGAGACTGAGCATGAAATGCGTAGCCGTTATCCTTATCTTTTCACCACTTCAGTTATGTTTCTATACTCGTTCGAGGTCGAATGTTTGATTTAAGAGGGGGAGGATGTAACGACTCGGCCGGTCATTTTGAGTATTTTAGCAACGATCCCTAATTTATGCTCCCTCTAGGTTATATTGTGGTTACGTGACTTGTTGTGGTTCTTGGTGTCGGGTTCGAGAGAGTTTCGGAGTGATATGGGACACATAGTCCCTAAGTTAGAAGTTTAAGTCATAGGAGTGGACTGTAGTTTGACTTGTGTGAAGATAACTCCGGAATGGAGTTTTTATGGTTCCAATAGCTTCGAAGGGTGAGTTTGGTCTTAGGAGCGTGTCTGAATGTTGATTTGGAGGTCCGTAGGTATCGGCGTTAATTGGCGAAAGTTGGAAAGTTGGAAGATTTTGGAAAGTTTAACCGGGAGTGGACTTTTTGATATCGGAGTCAGATTCCGATTCCAAAAGTTGTAATAGGTCCGTAATGTCATGTATGACTTGTGTGCAACATTTGGTGTCAATCGGAGTTGTTTTGGTATGAATCGGTGTTGGTTTCAGAATTCAAAAGTTCATAAGTTCTTAGGCTTGTATCGATGCGCGATTCGTGATTCTAGTGTTGTTTGATGTGATTTGACACTTCGAGCATGTTCGTATGATGTTTTAGGACTTGTTGGTATGTGTGGTCGAGATCCCGGGGGCGTCGGGTGTGATTCGAACCTTTTTCGGCGCATTTCAGATCATTTAGGAACGGCCAAAGTTCTGGTGTCTCCCTGTACTGGTTTCCTCTTATGCGATCCTGGAAGAGGGACCGCGATTGCGAAGATTTGATATTTGGCAGATATGGATTGGTTCTATGCGATCGCTAGATGGCTTGTGTGATCGTGAGTCTTGGTAGGTTAGTGCATCGCGAATGTGTGGGTGGTGCCGCGTTCGCGATGAAGGAAGGGGAGGTCTGGGAGGTGAGTGCATTTCTCTATGCGGTCACGTTTTGGTTCACGCGATCACATAACCTTGGAAAAGTTTTTCACCTCGTTCGCGTATAAGGTTTTTAAGCTGATGAAAATTTTGGTCTTCACGATCGCGAAGGAAAGACTGTGACTTACTTTTATGATTTGGGACTATGAGGCGGTACCTCGGTAGGGCCCATGTTGATCTTTCTCTAGTTGTTTTATTTATTTTGGTTGTTGTTTCCTTAACATGTTAAATCCTTATTTTCCTTTCGTGTTGTATTAACTTTCTTGATTCCGTGTTGTTAACTTTCCGTTGATTCTTTATTATTTCACTTACTTCGTCATTATTATTATAATATTATTTATCTCCAGTACGGCCTTGACATGACCTCGTCGCTACTCTACCGAGGTTAGGCTTGGCACTTATGGGATAACGTTATGGTGTACTCATACTATGCTTCTACACATGTTTTGTGCAGATCCAGGTATATCTTATCAGTCCCGCTATTAGTGCGCTGAGTTGTTTCGTTTGGAGACTTCAAGGTATACCTGCCCGCGTACGTAGGCCTCGTTGTCCCCTTCTGCCATGTTCTTCCTTGTTTCTTTACATTTTTATAGACAATGATGTATAGGATTATTCGGTACTATAACTAGAGCTTGTGACTTATATCTCACCAGGATTTGGGAATTGTACGTGTTGAGTTTACAGTTTATTTACGATATTGTTGGACTTTTGAAATTCTATGCTTTTATTTACTATTTCCGCATGTAGTTTAGACTTACCTAGTCTTAGAGACTAGGTGTCGTCACGACATCCTACGAAAGGAAATTGGGGTTGTGACAGCTCCGAAGTCTAAACTCTATTCCGGAATCGTTTATACAAAAGTCAAACTACGGTCAATTCTTTTAACTTAAACCTCCAACTTAGGGACTATGTGTCCCATTTTACTCTGAAACTCACCCGAAACCAAAACCAAGAACCCCGACAAGTCACGTAACCACAATATAACATAGAGGGAGCATAAATTAGGGATCTTTGCTAAAATACTTAAAACGAGTGGCCGAGTCGTTACATCCTCCCCCTATTAAATCAAACATTCGTATTCGAATGAGTATAGAGACATAACTGAAGTGGTCAAAAGGTGAGGATAACAACTACGCATATTATGCTCGGTCTCCTAAGTCGCCTTCTCGACTAGTTGACCCCTCCACTGAACCTTCACTGAAGCAATGTTGTTCGACCTCAACTTTCGGACCTGCCTGTCCAAAATGGCCACCGGCTCCTCAACATAAGACAAATCCATGTCCAACTGGACTGAGTTGAAGTCTAACACATGAGACGGATCCCCGTGATACTTCTGAAGCATAGAAACATGGAATACTGGATGAACTGCAGATAGATTAGTTGGCAGTGCAAGCTTGTAGGCCACCTCTCCAGTCCTCTCATGAATCTCAAAAGATTCGATGTACCTAGGGCCCAACTTTCCCTTCTTTCCGAAACTCACAACACGCGCTCCCCAACCATGAATACAACGTTGTGAACCTTCTTATCCACATAACTTTTATGTCTTGGTTGGGTTGTGCGAAGCCGATCTTGAATCAATTTAACCTTTCCCAATGCATCCTGAACCAAGTCTGTACCCAATAGTCGAGCTTCACCTAGCTCGAACCAACCCACCGAAAAGTGACACCGCCTCCCATACAAAGCCTCATACGGATACATCTAAATGCTCGACGGGTAGCTGTTGTTGAAGGCAAACTCCGCAAGCGGCAAGAATTGATCCCAAGAACCCTCAAACTCTATCACACATGCACGAAGCAAAACTCCAATTTCTGAATAGTGCGCTCAGACTGTCCGTCCCTCTGAGGGTTGAATGTTGTCTTCAACTCAACCCCCATGCCTAACTCACGTTGTACGGCCCTTTAGAATCCCGATGTTAACTACGTACTCTGGTCAGAGATGATGGATACCGGCACTCCATGAAGTCGAACAATTTCGCGAATTTAAACCTGAGCCAGCTGCTCTGAAGAACAAGTACTCACCACTGGAATTAAATGAGACAACTTAATTTACCTATCCACAATCGCCCATACTGCATCAATCTACTTCTGAGTCCGTGGGAGCCCAACAATAAAATCCATAGCAACCCACTCCCATTTCCACTCTTGGATCTCTAGACTCTGAAGCAATCCATATGGCTGCTGATGCTCATACTTCACCTGCTGACAATTTAGGCACCGAGCTGCATACCCCACTATGTCATTCTTCATTCTTCTCCACCAATGGTGCTACCTTAAGTCCTGGTACATCTTAGCGACACCCAGATGAATGGAGTTCCGCAAATTGTGGGCCTCCTGTAGAATCAACTCACGCAAACCATCTACATTGGGTAGACATAGCTACCCTGCATCCGTAACACACTGTCATCCCCAATAGTGACCTCCTTAGCATCTCCGTACTGAACCGTGCCCTTGAGGACAAGCAAATAGGGGTCGTCATACTGACACTCTCTGATACGATCATATAGCAAAAACCGAGAAACCACACAAGACAAAACTCGACTTGGCTCAAAAATATTAAATCTAACAAACTGGTTGGCCAAGGCCTGGACATCCAATGCTAACGGCCTCTCCGCTGCCAGTAGATATACTAAACTGCCCAAGATCTCCGCTTTACGACTCAAGGCATCGGCCACCACATTGGCCTTATCGGGATGATATAGAATGGTGATATCATAGTCCTTAAGCAACTCTAACCATATCCGCTGACACAAGTTAAGATCCTTCTATTTGAATAGATGTTGTAGGCTTCGGTGGTTGGTATAGACCTCATAAGGGACATCGTACAAATAGTGCCGCCAAATCATCAAGGCATGAACAATAGATGCTAAATCAAGTTCGTGGACATGATAATTCTTCTTATGTACCTTCAACCGCCTAGACGCATAGGCAATCACCCTACCATCGTGCATCTACACCGCGCCGAGGCCAACACGCGATGTATTACACTACACAGTGTAAGATCTTAACCCCCTAGGCAACACCGACATGGGGTGGTAGTCAAGGTAGTCTTGAGTTTTTGAAAGCTCTTCTTACACTCCTCGGTCCACCGGAACGAAGCACCCTTCTAGGTCAATCTGGTCATAGGTGCAACAATAGATGAGAAACCCTCTACAAATCGACGGTAATACCCTTCCAAACCAAGAAAACTTCAGATCTCAGTAGCTGAAGACGGTCAAGACCAACTATGCACTGCTTCGATCTTGTTAGGATCTACCTTGATTCCCTCACTCGACACAACATGTCCAAAAAATGCCACCGAATCAAGCCAGAATTCACACTTTAAAAATTTTGCATACAAATTCTTTTCTCCCAAGGTCTGAACCACGGTCCTCAAGTGCTCTCATGATCCTCCCAGCTCTGGGAGTACCCCAAGATGTCGTCAATAAACACAATGATGAATGATTCAATATAGGGCTAGAATACATTGTTCATCAAGTGCATGAATGTTGCTGGGGCATTGGTCAACCCAAGTGACATCACAAGGAACTCGTAATGACTATACCGAATCCTAAAGGCAGTATTCAGAATATTCGACTCCCCAATCTTCAACTGATGATAACCTAGCCGCAAATCAATCTTTAAAAACACTCTGGAACCCTATAGTTGATCAAATAGGTCATCAATGCATGGCAATGGATACCTGTTCTTCACTGTAACCTTTTTCAACTATCGATAATCAATACACATGAGCATAGAACCATCCTTCTTCTTTACAAACAAGACCGAAGCACCCAAAGGTGATGATACACTATGCCGAATGAATCCCTTATAAAGCAACTCATATAGTTGCTCTTTTAAATCCATCAACTCTGCTGGGGCTATACCATATGGTGGAATAGAAATGGGCTGAGTGCCCGGCAAAAAGTAAATACCAAAATTGATATCCCTATCGGGCGACATGCCCGGAAGATCCGACGGAAAAAACATCTTGATAATCCCTCACTACCGAAACTGACTCAATGGTAGGAGTATCAATATTGACATCCCTCACAAAGGCTAGATATACCTCACATCACTTTCCAACTATCCGCTGTGCCTTAAGGAAAGACACCACCCTACTAGGAACATAATCCAAAGTACTCCTCCACTCCAACTGTGGCAAACCTGGCATAACCAATATCACCATCTTGCTGTGACAATCAAGAATAGCATGATAGGGTGACAACTGGTCCATACCCAAGATAACATCAAAATCTACCATACTGAGCAACAATAGGTCGGCTATGGTCTCAAAACCACCAAGAACAACTAAACACGACCGATACACGATCAACAATAATGGAATCTCCCACAGGCATGGACACATAGACATGAGAACTCAAGGAATCACTGGATATACAAAAATATCGAGCAAAGTAATATAATACATAGGAATAAGTGGAGCTTAGATCAAATAAGACTGATGCATCTCTATGACAAACCGGAACAATACATGTGATAATTGAGTCGGATGCAATCACCTCCGTCCAAGTCGGAAGAGCATAACACCTGACCTGGCCTCCCCCTCTAGGGAGACCTCTACCTGCCCGACCTCCACCTCTAGTTAGTTGTACAGATGGAGTGGCAACTGGTGCGGTAACAACGACTTGAGAAATCTGGGGGCCCTGTGGAATACGAGGATCCTGAGTAGTATGTGGAGGTGCACCCCTCACCATATGACGAGTGTCACCACACTCAAAATAAGCTCTCGGGGGACGTGGCTACTGGAACTGGCTCGGGCCTGGTCGGCTGGACTGATCGCTGAAAGCACCCTGTGCAGGAGATGCACTAGACAGTGGCGGTGCATAATGGGCGACCTGAGACCTGGGAATGCTGAATGAATAGGACGATTCACATAGCCTCTACCATGACGGGCTGCAACTGGGGCATGGGCACTACTATATGTGCCAGAATCTCGAGGCCTCTTGGCATCCCTCTCCTCTCTCTCCCAACTCCACATACCCTCCAATCTCCTAGCGATCTCCACTACCTGCTAGTATAGGGTATTAGTCTCCAACTCTTGAGCCACGATGAATCTAATACCAGGGCTGAACCCCTCAATAAATCAAAGAACTCGCTCTCTGACAGTGGAAACTAATACAGGTGCAAGTTTGGACAACTTACTAAACCAGATTGCATACTCCGATACGGTCATAGCACCCTGGCACAACTGCTCAAACTCTGTGCGCCATTCATCCTGTCACGCCCCAAAACCGGGGAGCACGACCGGCACTCAACCGAGTGAACCCGGCCGAGAAAGCCTATTAGATTTCCTTCTACCCAAAACTTATCATTGAATAAATAGGATAAACATCTTTGTTAATTAGACAATAAGATGTTCATGTCTACAATACCAATTAATTACCAATAGTTCCATCATTTTAAGGTCTTAAATAGAACAAGTAATACAACATAGTTTGACTTTCCCAGCACCAATACACAACCTACACTTATGTCTACGGAGCCTCTAAAATACCAAAGAGTACAATGATAGTGCCGGCAACAAGGCTCCGGCTATACCTCAAAATATGATAACACATACGAAACAAAAGATGCACAACCTCGAAATGAGATGGGGCTCACCAAGTCAGCTGGGAAGAATGAGCACCGCTATCACTGGTCAAAATCCTCCATTATGGAACCACCTGCATCCATTAAAGATGTAGCACCCCAGGAAAAAAAGAGACGTTAGTACATGTCGAATAGTACTAGTTTGAAAATCAAACACTAATTAAAGAATTTGGAAATACAATATAAATATGATGAACCGGGGTGACAATAGAATATCATAGTTAACCATTTAAACCAAAGCTAGCTTATCAAGAGCTGTCATTATCATTTATAGAATTTAAGATGAGATCCTCTATAACCGTTCCCACACAAAGCGACCCTGCCGCCTCACCCCAATGTATGCGGGTGGAGGTGTAAACACAATACCAAAACTCTACTAAAGCGGCCCTGCCGCCTCACCCCAATATATGCGGGTGGAGGTGTAAACACAATACCCATAACTCTACTCAAGTGGCCCTGCCGTCTCACCCCAATGTATGGGGGTGGAGGTGTAAACACAATACCCATTTTCACACAAAGCGGCCCGCCGCCTCACCCCAATATATGTGCGAATGAAAATTGATCAACGATACCAATACCTACACAAAGCGGCCATGCCGCCTCACCCCAATATGTATATGTGGGTGGTGGTGCAACAACAATACCAAAATCATACACAAAGCGGATCTTCCGCCTCACCCCAATATATGCGGGTGGAGGTGTAAGCCCAATCACAATCTCTACACAATTTTGTATAATAGTTTCCCACATAAATTACGACATGGAATCATAACACGTAGCTATACAATCCATAGTTTGGAACACATCCTCAATATATAATACAAACTAATAACAACATTTGAACACGAATTGAACATATACCTTTGTCACAAAACTTATTAGGAATACTCAACTTGAAATAAATATTTTGAAACTTACAAGGATATTGGGTTTCCAATTCTTAAAGAAGAGTTTAGCCAACATACCTCAATGGAGCTTCCTCAAACTCTAAAATGTTCCAGAATTCTTAGCAACTTCAATCTATTTTAGAAATATAACAAATTGAACCAAAATTAGGAAGATGCTCATGGTTCTCGCTCATTTGAGCATTTTATCAAACACTAGGTGTGCAATAAGATTTCAAGGTCCTTTTAGGGAGGATTCCATCATCCCACATCCCAATCTTTACCATATTTAGCTCAACAATCCTCCTAAACCCTTTGATAACGCATGCATGTAAAATAAACAACTCTCATGCCCAAATATTATCTTGCTAAGGGTTAGGGTGTAGAATCTTACCTCTACGATGAAGACATAGTGAGTTTCCCTTCTTAATCTTCCAAAATTTGAGCACGAATTGAAGAACAATTATTGAGGAACACATTCTCACTCTAGGGCACTCTCTCTCACTCTAAAATGTCAGATTTTAGCTCAAAAATGGTCCAAAGCATGTATTTAACGAAGTATGGTCGGGTTTTAAAAACCCAAAAATGAAGTTCCGGAACAAGGTCTGCGATCGCATATACAATCGCATAATCGATATGCGAACCGCATATCTGCCGCATAATTTGTGCCCAAAGCTGGCCAAAAATCTGCCTGGGTCTGCGGTCACTATGCGGCCCGTAGACTTGTTCTACGGTCGCATAATTAACCGCAAAATAGCATCAAAATTTCCCCTCTCCTGCCTCACTCTGCGACTATTATGCGGTCCGTAGAGTGATTCTGCGGTCGCATAATGGACCGCAGAAATGCATTTTTTTGTCAAATTATTTTTCAGCACCACGAAAAATTATGCGGCACCACGAATAATTATTTTCTTTTGCAAAATTTTACGGGGCCTTAGACACCCCTAAGACTCTGGGGAACAAACACCCTCATGAACATCTCTAAGAACTGAGCCCAGGTGAGTGAAGCTGCCTCGGCCGGGCTACCCAACTCATACGCTAGCCACCACTGATAAGCCAATCCCTTAAGCTGGAATGTAGTAAAAGCAACCCTACTCGACTCAACAATACCCATATTACGGAGAATACGGTGGCACTCCTCAAGAAAACCATGTGTGTCCTCTGAATCTAAACTGTTGAAAGTAGGAGGGTGATACTTCTTGTGAAATAGATTAATGATTATGAAGATAACATGTTAAGATAACTCAATAAAGGCTTGAAAGGAATCTACATAGCTAAAACCGGTAAATTTCGTCATTTAGCGCGTGTATACACTTATCACCTTGCGTACACGTCTTCCACACATCACAATTATCATAAAACAACACCAATCTTAAGGGATAATTCCCCCACACGATGTTAGGCAAGACACTTACCTCAAAATACGCTAACTCAATCCACTAGTAGGCCTTTCCCTCGATTATCCAACTCCGAACAACTCAAATATAGCCAAAACAACTTCATACCATAAATATAAACTATAGGAAACTATTTCGAACAATAAAGTTACACTCTTTGCAAAGATATAAAAAGTCAACACAAAAGGTCATCATGGACCCGTATATTGGAACCCGACCAAAATTACAAAATCCGAACACCCATTCAATAATGAGTCCAATCATATAAGAATTACTCAAATCTGACCTCAATCGCCTTTCAAAACCCAAAACTTTAGTCTAGAAAGGTTTCACAATTTACCCCCAAATTTCCAACTTAAATAATTAATTAGATGATAAAAATAACAATAGATTCATGAAATATTGTCTAATCCGGGTTAGATTCACTTACCCCAATGATTTCCTTGAAAAACTCTTGAAACATTGTCACACATCGAGTTCTCTAGGTCAAAAATATAAAAAATGAGATGAAACCCTCGTTTTGTCCAGGTGTTTCTTCTTCGCGATCGCGAAAAATGCTTCGCGAGCGCGAAGCACAGGTTTCACAGGCTACCAAAATACTCTCCCTGAACGTGGAACTCCACACGCGAACGCGACTCACAAAGTCCACAAGCTACCGACCGCGAAGATCATAAATGAAATGACGGACCTATTCCAATTCCGGAATCAGAAACCGACCCAATATTAATAAAGTCAACTCCCTGTCAAAATTTCCAACCTTCCAAACCTTCAACTTTCTATCTTTCGCCAATACACGCCGAAATGACCTACGAACCTCCAAACCAACATCCAGACACACTCCAAAGTCTAAAATCACCATATGGAGCTATTGGAACCATCACAACTCCATTCCGGAGTCGTCTACACAAAAGTCAAACTATGGTCACTCTTTTAACTTAAACCTCTAACTTAGGGACTATCTGTCCCATTTCACACCGAAACTTACCCGAAACCAAAACCAAATACCCCGACAAGTCACATAACCACAATATAACATAGAGGAGGCAATGAACAGGGGATCAAGGCTAAAATAATCAACACAACAGGCCGGTTCATTAAACATCTATTCGGATCAAAGTAAACAATAAAATGAATTAGAAGGGTACTCAAGGGACTGCGGACGCCAAATAGCTCTACCTCAAGTCTCCTATTGAACCAGCCAGATCCGAGTTATCTCCTCTATGCGCCGCTAGGAAAAACACCGGTATCTGCATAAAAAGTACAGAAGTGTAGTATGAGTACAACCGACCCCATATATGCTATAAGTGTCGAGCCTAACCTCGACAAAATAGTGACGTGGTTATGAAAAGACACTATAAAACTGTAGGAATAATAAATGAAATACAACAAAAATATATAGAAAATAACTAAACTCATTAGAACAGAACTCGAAAGTTAACTAACAGAGGGCCCTAGAATAACATCGTCACAACATCCTCACATCACAATACAACCATAGAAAACCACAACTACAAACATTACAACACGTCATACTCTGTTGCGGCATGTAACCCGATCCCAACATTTATCACGATATTTGTTGCGGCATGCAACCTGATCCCAATATCATATCAATATCTGTTGCGGCGTGCAACCCATCCCCATTATCAATTCATTTTAATAATATTGTGGAGTGCAACCCAATCCCAATATCATATCAATATCTATTTTGGCATGCAACCTTTTCTCAGTATCAATTCATTTCAATAATGTTGAGGCGGGCAACCTATTCCCAATATCAACTTATAAACTTGGACAACTCAATACAACCAAATTTCATAATCTCAGCACAAAAGGATATAAAACGTATAGAACATCAAGGAACTACCATTACCAACAGAGAATAACCAAAACCTCGTATTCACAAACCTCGTCAAATCATCAATACAAGAATAACTAAAGAACTCCCACAATTGGATACAAATAATAAAGTGCACAACTAAGGTTAAGACAAATAAGGCAAGTAAAGACTTGAATCAATGAAGATATACCATTAATACAGGTAGGAACATATTACGGGTAAGCGGGTATTGATTGAAGAATAAATAAACGAAACATGTATCAACTAATTGACAAGAGTTGACAGGTAACAAATAAGGCATAGAGTAACAAGTAAGGACATGTAGCAAATCAAATCATGAAAAAAATATATAACATAGAATAATTAAAGATATAAAGGTAAATATCCCAACCCGCATGCTTTAACCCATGCTAGTGTATATACACTCGTCGCCTAGCATATACGCCATCCTCACTCATAATTCACGTAAAAAATACACCAACAAGTCCTGATTTCCTCGAATCAAAGTTAAACACTACATTTACCTCTTTTTGCAACCAAATCAACAATCAATCACGGCTTTTCCGTTCGAACAAGCCTCCAAACCAACCAAATCAAGCGAAATATCATTCAAACAATTCAAAATAATCTTTAGAAACTAGCCACGAATGAAAAAAAATTTTTAGCTAAACTGAAAAAGTCAACAAAAGTCAACCTTGGACCCTCTTGGTCAAAATCCGAGATTCGGACCAAAAACTGATTACCCATTCACCCTGAGCCCGGTTATGTAATCTGTTTCGCAATCCGACCTCAATTTGAGGTCTAAATCTTAATTTTACAAAATCCCTAAATTTTACCCAAAATCCATAATTTCTACCACGAAATTATTCGATTTGATGTTAAAGACTCATGAAAATTAATTCAAATTAATTGAAAACTAGTTAAAGATGCTTACCAATGAATTTGGGAAGAAGATCCTCTTCAAAAATTGCCTTTAGAGTGTTTGGGGTTGAAAAATGGTGTAAAATGAGCTAAAGTCCCGACTTCCCAATCGTTTACCCATTTGCGAACACTTATTCTCAAATGTGATGTTCACAAATGCGAGACACTAGGCGCAAATGAGAATAGTGAATTAGATGCACAGAAGTCGCAAAAGCGGCAAAATCTTTTCATTTGCGAAGGTCCCTCCTTCTACAAATGTGAACAAAGCTTCGCTTTTGCGAAGCTGCCCCAAAGTTGCCAGAGTCACAAATGCGAGACTCAAGTCGCATTTGCGAAATTCCTCATTCCCAGTGCCTTTTGCAAATGCGATCAGATGACCGCAAAAGCAAAGCTCGCAAATGCAAGCCAGACCTCGCAAATGAGAGATCTGCAGGCTTGCACCAACAACTGCTGAGCACCAACAGTTCTAAAACCCTCCAAATGCATCTAATACTCACCCGAACCCCTCAGGCTCCAAACCAAACATGCACACAAGTGTAATACTGTCATAGAAACTCACTTGCTACCTCAAATCATTAAAATAACACCGAATAACAAAAATCGATCATCAAAACTAAAGATTTCAACTTGAAAACTCAATTTGCACAATCTTTCAGATAATGCACCGAAATGCGCTCGGGTTACCACGGAACACAACCAAACATGCGTAAAATTCCAAAAATATTATACGAACTACCAGAATTCTAAAAACACCAATCCGAGGGCGTTTTCCAAAAATATGGCCATGATCAAGTGTAGCATTACTTTAAGTCAAAAATATCATTTTCTTCATAAATTTACGTAATAACTTTCCAAAAAGTGACAAGGACCATGCACGCGAATAAAAAAGTATTAAATCAAGGTGTGGGAGGTCTCGAGATATGAAAATAAAGGCTACTACTCAAAATGACCTATGGGGTCGTCATATTCTCCACCTCTAAAAGAAATATTTGTCCTCGAACGGACATAGAAAAGTACCTAGACTGGTAAAAAGGTGGGGATATCTACTCTGCATATCGGACTCGGACTCCCACGTTGCCTCCTCGATCGGTTAATCTCTCCAATGCACATTCACAGAAGGAAAACTCCTGGATCTCAACTTTCGAATCTACCGGTCTAGAATAGTCACTCACTCCTCCTCATAGGTCAAATTTTCCTCAAGTTGCACCATGCTGAAGTCCAAAACAAATGATCTATCCTCATGGTACTTTCGAAGCATGGAAATGTAAAATACCGAATGTACCCCTGCTAGGATAAGAGGCAATGCAAGTCTATAGACAACCTCTCTAACTCTCTCCAAGATCTCAAACAGGCCAATAAATCTCGAGTTCAACTCTCCCTTCTTCCCAAACCGCACCACGCCCTTCATAGGCGATATTCAGATAAGAACCTTCTCACCCACCAAGTAAGCGACATCTCGAACCTTCCAGTCCTCATAACATTTCTGCCTAGTCTGAGCTATACGAAGTTGCTCCTGAATTACCTTAACCTTCTCCGTAGCATCACAGACTAAATCAGTGTCGAACAATCTAGCCTCTGCCAGCTCAAACCAACCAATTGGTGAACGACATCGCCTCCCATATAAGGCCTCGTACGGAGCCATCTGGATGCTTGACTGATAGCTATTGTTGTAGGCGAACTCTGCTAGAGGTACTAGTCCCACTGACCCCCGAAATCCATAGAAAATGCCCGCAACATATCCTCCAATATCCAAATAGTGCGCTCGGACTACCCGTCCATCTGAGGATAAAATGCGGTACTCATCTCGACCTGCGTGCCCAACTCACGCTGCACAACTCTCCAAAATTGCAATGTGAAATGCGTGCCTCGGTTGGACATAATAGCTATGGGCATTCCATGCAGGCGGATAATCTCCCAGATGTAGATCTGAGCTAACCTCTCTGAAGTATAGGAAGTCATCATCGGAATGTAGTGTGCGGACTTAGTCAATCGGTCCACAATAACCCAGATTGCATCATATTTCCTCAAGGCTTGTGGTAAGCCTACCAAAAAATCCACAGTGATACGCTCCCACTTCCACTGTGGTATCTCTTATCTTTGAGTTAATCCACCCAGTTTCTGATGCTCATACTTCACCTATTGATAATTCAAACACCGAGATACATAAGCAACAAAATATTTCTTCATACTTCGCCACCAATAATGTTGTTTCAAGTCACGGTGCATCTTTGTGACACCTGGGTAAATGGAATAGCATGAACTGTAAGCCTTTTCAAGGATCAACTCTCTCAACCCATCAACATTTGGAACACAAATCTGGCCCTAAAGCCGCATAACACCATCATCTCCAATCAAAACCTCCTTAGCACCACCCCGCTACACTGTATCTTTCAACACCTACAAGTGAGGATCATCAAACTGGAGAGCCTTGATACGCTCCAACAACGATGATTGTGTCACAACACAAGCAAGAACCCGACTAGGCTCCGATACATCCAATCTCACGAACCGATTGGGCAATGCCTGAACATCCATTGCTACTGGCCCCTCCACTACTGGCAACTATGACAAACTACCCATGCTCTTAGCCTTCATACTCAATGCATAGGCCACTACATTGGCCTTCACCATATGATATAATATGGTGATATCATAGTCTTTCACCAACTCTAACCAACTCTACTGCTACAAATTAAGGTCTTTCTATTTGAATAGGTGCTGGAGACTCTGATGCATATAGATAGTGCCTCCAAATGGAACGCCACATAGATAGTGCCTCCAAATATTTAGCATGTGAATAATGGCTACTAACTCTAAATCATGCACAAGGTAATTCTTCTCATGAACCTTCAGCTACCAAGACGCATAGGGAATCACCCTACCGTCCTACATCAACACCGCACCAAGTTTAATACGCGATGCATCACAATATACGATGTAAGATCCCGAACCTATAGGCAACACCAACACTGGGGTTGTAGTCAATGCAGTCTTAAGCTTCTGAAAGCTCACCTCCCACTCGTCAGACCATCTGAAAGAGCACCCTTCTGGGCCAACTTGGTCAATGTGGCTGAGATAGATGAAAATAACTCCACAAATTGATGATAAAACCATGCCAAACCCAAGAAGCTCCAAATCTCTGTAACTGAATTAGGTCTAGGCCAATTTTGAATGGCCTCAATATTCTTAGGATCCGCCTTAACGCCCTCAGAAGATACAATATGGCCCAAGAAGTCAACTGAGTCCAACTAGAACTCGCACATTGAAAACTTGGCATATAACTGACGATCCCTCAAAGTCTGAAGAACGATCCGGAGATGATGCTCATGCTCCTCTCGACTGTAGTAGTAAACCAAAATATCATTAATGAAGACAATCATAAAGGAATCCAGATAGGGTTTGAACACCTGGTTCATCAAATCCACAAAGTCTGCTAGGGAATTAGTCAAGCCAAATGATATCACTAAGAACTTGTGGTGACCATACCGAGTCCGAAAAGATGTCTTAGGGACATCGTATGTGCTAATCTGCACCTGATGGTAGCCAGACCTCAAATCAATCTCGGAAAACACCTTGGCGCTCTGAAGTTGATCAAATAAGTCATCAATCCTCGGCAATGGGTACTTGTTCTTGATACTAACCTTGTTCAACTACCGATAATATATGCACATCCTTAACGATTTGTCCTTATTTTCCACAAATAACGCCGGTGCACTCCAAGTGAGACACTAGGTCTAATGAATCCCTTATCAAGCAAATCCTGCAACTATTCCTTCAATTCTTTCAACTCAACTGGGGTCATAAGGTATGGTGGAATAGAAATGGGCCAAGTGCCCGAAACCAAGTCAATGCATAAGTTGATATCTCTGTCGGGTGGCATCCCTAACAAATCTGTAGGAAGCACCTCTGGGAACTCACACATAAATAGAACCGAATCCATAGAAGGAACTTCAGCACTAGAATCATGGATATAAGACAATATGCCAGACACCCCTTATCGACCATACGCGAAGCCTTCACATAAGAAATAAACCTACTATACTAGTGGAGTGACCAAGAGTTCCTCTCCACTCCAATCGAGGCAACCCCGACATGATTAGTGTCACAGTCTTGGAGTCACAGTCTAAAATAACATGATTAGGTGACAACTAATCCATGCCCATAATTACATCAAAATCTACCATATCAAGTAATATAAGGTCAACCTTAGTCTCATCGCTCTCGATGGTGACCAAACAAGCACGATATAACGGGTCCACAATAATGGAATCCCCAACATGCGTAGACACATAAACAAGATAACTCAAAGAATCATGAGATGTATCCAAATATGAAGTAAAATTGGATGACACATACAAATAAGTGAAACACGGATCAAATACAACTGATGCATCTCTGTGGCAAACTAGAATAATACATGTGATGACTGCATCAGACGACTCTACTTCAGGTCTAGCTTGAAATGCATAGAAATGGGACAGAGCCCTACCACTATGACCTCTACCTCTCAGGAGGCCTCTAACTAGCTGCCCTCCACCTATAACGGCATGAGAACCACCACAGGCTGCCTGACCCCTACCTCTAGCTGGCTGAGCAGGTGGTGGAGCAACCAGTGCCAGAATCATGGCACGATTACCCTATTGTGGCTTGATGCTCCATAATCTAGGACAGTACCTCCTTATATGACCTGCGTCACCGCACTTAAAGCTACCCTGCAGCTGGCGCAACTGCCGAGTCTGAGATGATCCCGGATGACCCGAATAATCACCATAGTAACTCTGTAGCGGTGGGGCACTAATGTGAGCTGAAGGTGCACTGAATACTGGCTGCTCTAAAAGAGACTCATACGCACCGTGACCACCTAAAGAACTATGAGACTCTTGTAGTGCTGACTGGACTGGCCTGGTAGGTTGGCCTCTGCAAAATGAACCATTGCCTCTAGAAGAGGCACCACTGAAACCACCAAAATGGCGAGGCCACTTATCATATACTTTCTCTCTGCCCTGGCCATGAATCCTCACAATCTGCCTAGCAATCTCTACAACCCGTGTAAGAAAAATATCATCCTTAGTCTCTCTGGCCTTCTGCAACCAGTTACCATAATTAAGGCCATCTATAAACCTCCTCACTCACTCCCTCTCAATAGGGACCAGGATAGCTCCATGGCATGATAGATCCACTAACTTGGTCTCACACTGGGTAACAGTCATGCTACCCTGATGGAGGCACTCAAACTGGTTGCGTAGATCCTCACTTTGAGTAAAAAGTGATGAACTTCTCCAAGAATAGCTGCAAGAACAGAGCCCAAATGAGAGACAGTGAACCTGCTAGCCTACCTCGAACATAATTTTGCCACCATATATTGGCAGACCCAGTCATTTGAAACACACAAAGTCAACTCTGTTCTACTCCACTATACCCATTTTGTAGAACACCTCGTGGAAATGGTCTAAGAAATATTGTAGGTCCTCATAAGGTGTATCACCAAAATGAATATGAAATACCTTGGTAAATCTCTCCAACCTCTTCAACCCCTTTGTCGACATAGCGGGTCCTTCCCTGGATTGTTAGCAATGATAGGCTGAACTACTCTGAGTGTTGGAACTTCTGGGGTTTGATATCCGTGATATACCATCTCTGGGGTGTGAGTAGCGAGAGTCTGGACTCCTCACCCAGCCTGAGAGATGGCTGGTGTTATAAGAAATGCATCAGCCTGGGCCACGCTCTCCATAAGACCGATCAGGTGGACTAGGGCATCCTGAAGTACGGGGGTGGCAATGAACCCCTAGGGTACTTGAGTTAGTCCAACTTGCACGGACACAACAATGATCTCTTCCTCCTAATCAATCTGAGGCTCTGCAACATGCACTACTGTGTGTGCTCTAGGCTGAGCTCTACCTCTACCTGTCTACCCCGGCCCCGACCTCTACACATGGTAGTGGCTGCAACTTGGGGCTATGGCTCCCGATCAGCAATGGATGTTGTGTGTGTCTTTACCATCTGTGATAGAACAAGAGTAGAATGATTCATACACAAAGATAAAATAAAATCGCACGATAGAGAAAAATAGAAGTGAAATTTTCCTAGAGCCTTATAGCCTCCAGAAGATAGGCACAGACGTCTCTGTACCGATCTTCTAGACTCTAATAAACTTGTTCATGACTCGTGAGACATAGGCAATCTAGTGATCTAATACCAACTTGTCATGACCCGGAATCCCAACTACTGGACTGTACTAATCCCAGAAATCCGAAGTCACAAGTACATAAGCAACTACAATTCTATAAATAAAATCTGAAATAAAATGTAATTGTTCGAATCAAAGTAAATAGTAAAATGAAGCGAAATGGGGCTTCAGGGACTGCGGACGCCAAGCAACTCTACCCCAAGTCTCCTGAACCAGTCGGGTCCGAGCTAGCTCCTCTATGCACCGCTAGGACCAACACCGAGATCTACATAAGAAGTGCAGAAGTGTAGTATGAGTACAACCAACCCCATATACTCTATAAGTGTCGAGCCTAACCTCGACGAAATAGTGAAGGGGATATGACAAGACACTCACTATAAACCTATATGAATAATAAATGAAATACAACAGAAATATAGAGAAAACAACTAAACTCATTAGTACAGAACCCAAAAGCCAACTAACAGAGGGCCCTAGAAGAACACCGTCGCAACATCCTTATATCACAGTACAACCATAGACTACCACAACTACAGACATTTTAACACATCATACTCCATTGCGGTGCGTAACCCTATCCTAACATTTATCATGATATCTATTATGGTATGTAACTCGATCCCAATATCATATCAATAGCCGTTGTGGCGTGCAACCCGTTCCAAATATCAACTCATAAACATGAACAACTCAACACAACCAAAATCCGTAATCTCAACACAAAAGGAAATAAAGCCTATAGAACATCAAGGAACTACCATTACCAATAGAGAATAACCAATACCTTGTATTTATAAACCTCAACAAATCATCATTACAAGAATAGGTAAATAACATCCACAATCGTACATGATATAATAAAGTGCACATCTAAGGTAAAGACAAATAAGGCAAGTAAAGACATGAATCAATGAAGATATATAATTAATACAGGTAGGAACATATAGCAGGTAAGCATGTATTGATTTAAGAATGAATAAACGAAACATGTAGCAACTAATTGAGAAATAACAAATAAGTTATGAGTAACAAATAAAGACATGTAGAAAATCAAAGCATGTAACAAAATATCACATAGAATAATTAATGATATAAAGATAAATATCCCAACCTGCATGCTTTAATCCATGACAGCGCATATATACTCGTCACCTCGCATATACGACATCACCACACATAATTCACATAACAAATAGACCGACAAGTCCTAATTACCTCGAGTCAAAGATAAACACAACACTTACCTCTTTCCGTAACCAAATCAACAATCAATCACAGAGTTTCCTTTTGAACAAGCCTCCAAACCAACCAAATCTAGCCAAATATCATTCAAGCAATTCAAAACAAGCTTTAGAAACTACCCGCGAATAAAAAATGCTCAATATTTGGCTAAATTGAAAAAGTCAACCCCTGGCTAACTTGGTCAAAATTTGAGATTCGGACCAAAAACTGATTACCCATTCACCTCCGAGCCCAATTATGTGGTTTATTTTGCAATCCGACCTTAATTTGAAATCTAAATCTAAAATTTACAAAATTCCCAAATTCTACCCAAAAACCCTAATTTCTACATTCAATTCACACATTTGATGTTAAAAACTGCCCCATAGTTGCTAGACTCGCAAATGCGAGACTCCATCCGCTTTGCGACTTCCCAGGCTTCGCAAATGCGGTCCCCTATTTCACAAATGCGAAATTCCCTAGTCCCAGTACCTTTCAAAAATGCGATCACTTGACCGAAAAAGTGAAGCTCACAAATGCGAGATCTGCATGCTTGCACCAGCAGTTCTAAATCCATCCAAACTCATCTGATACACACACAAGCCCCTCGGGCTCAAAAATGGACATGCACACAAGTGTAATAACATCTTTCAAATTCGTTCGCTACCCCAAATTATCAAAATAATACCAAATAACAAGAATCGATCCTCAAAACTCAAGATTTTAACGTGAAAATCAATTTTCACAATCTTTCACTCTCAGTTTGGCGCATTAAAGGTTTTAAAGTTCTTTAAATTTGGTTTGGAGTAGATTTTGATGTTATCAACATTCATTTGGTATTCTAAGACTGGAGATAGTTCCGTATGGTGATTTAAGACTTGCACGCAAAATTTGGTGTCATTCTGAGTAGTTTATGTATAATTCGGCGCGTTCGGAGCCAATTGGAAGAACTTGAAGTTCATAAGTTGATTCGATTTGGTTTGGAGCGTGATTCTTAGTTTTTGTGTTGTTTTATGTGTTTCGTGAAGTCTAGAGCTCCATTTTATGATTTTGAACTCGTTGGTATGTTTGGACGAGGCCTTGGGTGCCTCGTATGCCATTCAAACGAAACACAGAACTCGTTTGGACTTGGAGAGATGGCTGAAATAACAGAGCTTCTGGTGCAATCGCACCTGCGAGGAGCTAGCCGCAGGTGCGAGCTCATAGGTGCGAGCGTTTGGCCGCAGAAGTGGTTTAGGGCGAGTTGACTGTGGCCTACAAGAGCAGAGTGATATTTGCAGAAACGGTCTCGCTTCTGCGAGGGAAGAGCCGCAGGTGCGAAGAGGGTCGGTCAGACCTGGGTCGCAGATGAGAGAGGCGAGCTACAGAAGCAGGCTCGACCTGGGTCGCAGATGAGAGAGGCGAGCTACAGAAGTGGGCTCGTAGGTGCAGTTTCCTTTCCACGTGTGTGCCCAGTGCTGGGCTTGGATCGTTCCGCAGAAGTGGACCTTCATCAACAGAAGCGGCGCCGCAAATTCTTCGCAGAAGCGGAAATCGCTGGGAGGTAGTGAGGTCCATTTATTACGGACCTAGGCCATTTTGGTTAGTTCATTACACTTCTTGGGCAATTTTTGGAGCTTCTTAGAGAGGGATTTTCACCTAGCTATTGAAGGTATGTAATTTCCATCCAATGTAAGTTAAATACATAGATTATGGGTAGATTTTAATGTGAACAATTGTGAAATATTATGGGTTTAGTTGAAAAACCTAACCAAATAGACCGACAAGTCCTAATTACCTCGAGTCAAAGTTAAACACAACACTTACCTCTTTCCGTAACAAAATCAACAATCAATCATAGAGTTTCCTTTTAAACAAGCCTCCAAACCAACCAAATCTAGCCAAATATCGTTCAAGCAATTCAAAACAAGCTTTAGAAACTATCCGCGAATGAAAAATGCTCAATATTTGGCTAAATTGAAAAGCTCAACCCCTGGCTAACTTGGTCAAAATTCGAGATTTGGACCAAAACCTGATTACCCATTCACCCCCGAGCCCAGTTATGTGATTTATTTTGAAATCCGACCTTAATTTGAGGTCTAAATCGCAAATTTACAAAATTCGTAAATTCTACCCAAAAGCCCTAATTTCTAACCATGCAATTCACAGATTTGATGTTAAAAAATGCCCCATAGTTGCAGAGTCGCAAATGCGAGACCCCATCCACTTTGTGACTTCCTAGGCTTCGCAAATGCGGTCCCCTTTTTCACAAATGCGAAATTTCCTAGTCCCAGTGCCTTTAAAAAATGCGATCACATGACCGAAAAAGTGAAGCTCGCAAATGCGAGATCTGTAGGCTTGCACCAGCAGTTCTAAAACCATCCAAACTCATCTGATACTCACACAAGCCCCTCGGGCTAAAAAATGGACATGAAAACAAGTGTAATAATATTATTCAAACTCGTTCCCTACCCCAAATTATCAAAATAATACCAAATAACAAGATTCGATCCTCAAAACTCAAGATTTTAACCTGAAAATCAATTTTCACAATCTTTCACATAACGTGCGAGATGCACTTGGGTCACCCCGGACCCTAATCAAACATGAGTACAAGTCCAAATATATTATACAAACCTATCTGAATTGTGAAAATATCGATCTAAAGTCATTTACCAAAAATGTTGATCGAGGTCAACTATAGCCTTATTATATGTCAAGAATATCATTTTCTTTAAAATTTTACATAAAAACTTTCCGAAAAGTGACTCGGACCACACACGCAAATCAAGAAACATCAAATGGAGCTATGGAAAGTCTCAAAATACGGAAATAAAGGCTAGTACTCGAAATGACCTATCGAGTCATCACAACATATTATTGCACACTTGTCGTTGTTCATAAAGTATATGCAAATGTATGAAATCGGTTTGTGTATATATATATATATATATATATATATATATATATATATATTGAAATTTGAAACTTATTTATCCAGTTTTATTTAAGTTTTCCTATTTACAAAAAGTAACTAAAGCTTATATAAAGTATATACAAATCCCGTCAAAATATACAACTTATCTACAACTTGAATATAATTTATTTTGTATAAAATCTGTCAAAATATTACAATTTTACATACAATATATATACAACTTGTATATAATTACCTTAGTTGTATATATTTTGTATGTCATTACTACACCCGATATGCATAATATATATAATTTGTTTTTCTTCTTCTTCGAGTTTTAATTTGATATTCTAACCAAGATTACCTCGAATCTTCACCAAATTCTCAAAAAATTTAGATATAAACTCCAAAGGATATTCCCAATCATTTGGAACAACGCTCAATCTAAACAAATAACAAATTTTGCAAAATTTGATTTTTGAATCCAAAGGTTCGAAGCTTTTTTATAGTTTTCAATGAAGTTTAGACTCATGTCTTCACGTTTCACACACCCAACAAAACCTAATTCACGAAACTTCCATTAATGAGTAAACAAGTCAAACAGAAATTAAGGCTCATTATTCAGACATTGAGAAGAACATCCTGCTGAGAGAGGAAAATAAGATAAATTCTCTCAAATCAATCTCAAGCGCCTCCAAACTCTTGTTAAGAATAGAATACATATCTTTTGATCAAGAACAAATTAGAGGTCCCGATTAGTGTAACGACACGATCGGTCGTTTTACTTTTTAGATCCCCGTTCCCCTAAATAATCCCCCCCCCCGTATGTGCTTTTACTATTTCATGACTTGCAGGAATGGTTAGTTCAGGTTTGGAAGGTTCGAGTTGAAATCGGAACACTTAGTTCCTTAACATTGGCTTTAAAGGGTTAAGTTTGACTTGGGTCAATATTTCTAGTAAACGACCTCAAAATCAGGATTTGACGGTCCCAATAGGTTCGTATGATGATTTTGGACTTGGGCGTATATTCGGATCGGGATTTGGATGATCCAGAAGCGTTTCGGCGCATTAACTTAAAAGTTGGCGCATTGAAGGTTTTAAAGTTTTTTCAACTTGGTTTGGAGTAGATTTTGATGTTATCAACGTCCGTTTGGTATTACGAGCCCAGGGATAGTTCCGTATGGTGATTTAATACTTGCAAGCAAAATTTGGTGTCATTCCGAGTAGCTTATGTATGATTCGGCACGTTCGGAGCCAAATGGAAGAACTTGAAGTTCATAAGTTGATTCGATTTGGTTTGGAGCGTGATTCTTAGTTTTTGTGTTATTTTATGTGTTTCGTAAGGTAGAGAGGTCCGTTTTATGATTTTGAACTCGTTGGTAAGTTTGTACGAGGCCTTGGATGCCACGTATGTCATTCGAACGATACACGGAACTCGTTTTTACTTGGAGAGATGGCTGAAACATTAGAGCTTCTGGTGCAATCACACCTGCGAGGAGCTAGCCGCATGTGCGAATGTTTGGCCGCATAAGCAGTTTAGGGCGAGTTGACTGTGGCCGGCAGAAGCGGGGAGATCTTTGCAGAAGCGGCCTAGCTTTTGCGAGGGAAGGGCCACAGGTGCGAAGAGGGTCGGCCAGACTTGGGTCGCAGATGCGAGAGGCGAGCTACAGAAGCAGACTCGTAGGTGCGGTTTGCTTTCCACAGGTGCACCCAGTGCTGGGCTTGGATAGTTCCGCAGAAGCGGGCCTTCATCCACAGAAGCGGCGTTGCATATCCGCCAATTTTCTGCTGAAGCAAAAATCGTTGGGAGGCAGTGGGGTCCCTTTATTACGGGACCTAGGCCATTTTGGTTCATTCATTACACTTCTTGGGCGATTTTCCGAGCTTCTTAGAGAGGGATTTCACCTAGGTATTTAAGGTATGTAATTTCCATCCAATGTAAGTTAAATACATAGATTATGGGTAGATTGTAACATGAAAATTTGTTATGGAATTGGGTGAAAATGGTATAGTTGAGTTTGTGAGGTTATGGGTAACAATTATTTTCGAACATTTAAGGAATCCAAGCATTTGGGCCCGGGGTGAATTTTAGGAATCTTCCAATTTGGGTTGGGTAATTACTCTAATAGTTAAATTATTAACTTTTGAACATGTATTGATTATTCTATATAACATTTGACTAGTTTCGTGTTGTTTGGCACCGAGTTGTGGATTTAAAGCATATTTGTGGATCGAAAGTGATCGTGAAAACGAGGAAAGTCTCTTGCCTAACCTTGTAAGAGGGAACTCATCCCCTTAGGTGTATTCTTGTTGCGAATTACTTATATGGGGAGCTACATACGCACTAGGTGACAAGAGTCCATTCGTAGCTATATTTCATGAGATGTCCGGGTAGTCTTAGACTTACATCATGCCTTGATTGTACTGTTATGTTTATTATGCATATTAATTGTCTTAAATAATGCTGAGATTAGGGATTTGAAATGTTGAAACTTTCAATTTAGATTTCTTATTTTTGGGAAGAATTGAGGAATATATAATAACTCAGAGAAATCCATGTCCACTCGCGTCCCAAGTACTTCCGCGAGTGAGGTAAACTGCTCTACTCTCATGGGAGTGGATCGTTTGCCTCGACAGGTTAATAGATGTATCTATGGTTCGTGTCGTTCGACCCTCGGCAGTGCACACATTATATTTTTGGATCAGGCCGTACAACCTCAACATAAATCGTGCGTGATCATACTCGGAACTTGATTTCACTTGATATTATTTCATGGCTTGTGAGATTACAATTTACTTAATGACATAAATTGAATTGGGAGTAGTAAATATTGGCTACAAAAATAGTTTTGGAATTTATCATTAGTTGAGGAGCCATTTATTCAGTGTCGGTTATTGGGTTGTTGTTGTTGTTGTTGTTGTTGTTGTTATTATTATTATTATTATTATTATTATTATTATTATTATTATTATTATTATTATTATTATTATTATTATTATTATTATTATTATTGTTATTATTGTTATTATTATTGTTATTATTATTATTATTATTATTATTTCCATGTTCCATAGCTGTTTATAATTCCTGTATTTTATTATTGTCCTATAGTAGGTGTCGAAGTTGACCCCTCGTCACTACTTCTTCGAGGTTAGACTGGATACTTACTGGGTACATATTTTTTATGTATTCACGCTACACTTCTGCACCAATCATGCAGGTTCTGAGGCAGGTGCATCTGGTAGTAAGCTGCTTTCCGAGGCACATTTAGTGCAGAAGTGTAGTATGAGTACGTAAATCAACGCGTAACCGGTAAGTATCTAACCTAATCCCGGAGAAGTAGTGACGAGGGGTTGACATCAATACTTACTAGAGGTCCAATAAAGTAATATAATAAATGATAAGCAGATATGAAGCACACAACAATAATGGGGTTAATATGTAAGTCACATAATCTTTCAAATATTTATTTTAAAGTATGAATTTCTTAACCTTGTATTCTACCTTAACGGTTCAGAAAAGGCCAAGAGCCAATATCAAATGCATAAGGAATACCATATAAAATGCCGGGCATAAGTGGAAAGATAATCTCATGAGCGTTCGGTTTAACAACGATATAACATACGATTATGCCGAGGTCATTCAACCCAATCCAGAATAATGTGTACACTATTGAGGGTCGAGCGACACGAACCATAGATGCATCTATTATACTTCCGAGGCATTTGGCTCACTCTACAAGAAAGGAAGGAATTTACCGAATTACGAGACACGTGCTTACACTAAAGTACATGAGCACAAAGTGAATATAATCTTTACAGTTTCTCAAATAACTCGCCCACAACTCAAAGTGATAAGGCTCGTCCTAGTATACATATGTTTATTTCTAAATCAATTTCAATTATAACTTTAATTAATTAAGCCAGCAGAATGAGTTTAGATAATTCAAATATTACACGATAAGTTCCTAAGTCTACCCGGACATAAACATGCTTTAGCTACGTAGGACTCTCGTCACCTCGTGCGTACGAAGCATCCAAAACTAGTATCACATAACAATTACATCACATAGGGGGTAGTTTCCCCCTCACAAGGCTAGACAGGAGACTTAGATCGCTTCAAAGTTCCATAAGCGGCTCCAACGCCACTCTAACATTCAACTCCAAGCCAAACGTTCTGAAACTAGTCAAACCACGTGCAAAGTAATTAAAATATACTCCAATGCTTAAAATTTAATAATTTATAACAATTCCCAACTACGCTCGAAAAGTCAATAAAGTCATCCATCCAGCCCACATGCCTGGATTCTGAAAATGTTCAAAGATATATATTACCCATAACATTACAAGCTCAAATATATAATTTATCACGAATTCCACGTCCAATTTCGTGGTCAAATTCCAAAAATACCTATATCTAGGTTTTATAAAAAAGTCCAGAATTTCTACTAATTTCCATGTTCAAATCAACATATAAACCATGTATTTAACTCACAATATGTAGGAATTACCTTGACATAGATGATGAAAACCTCCACCTGGAGCTCTCCAAAAATTGCCCAAACCAAGAGAGAATGAAAGAAGATAGGCCAAATCCCGTATAAAAATCCAATTCTTCCAAGCGCTTCCTCGCACCTGCGGAATAGTAGCCGCTTCTGCGGCCCCACACCTGTGAAAAATCCATCGCCTCAAGCGCTTCTGTGCTTGCGCACATGCACGACCATGTCCGCTTCTACGGCCCAGACCTTCTTGGTCAACCTCCGCTTCTGCGCTCCAGTGGTCTGTGATGACCCGATAGGTCATCTTATTTTTTAAAACCTAATTCTGCGCTTTAAAGCCTTAAATACCTCATTTTTAGCTTCCTCGATTTGCGTGGGCAGTCTGAGTGTTTTTTCGGAAAGCGTTTATGTTAAAAGCTGAGAAAATATAATTTTTTTGCCTTAAAATCCATTTAAGTTGACTTCAGTCAACATTTTGAGCAAATATATCCGGATTTGTATTTTGATTGTCCTGGTGGGCCCGTATCGTGATTTGGGACTTGGGCGTATGCCCGTAATCGAATTCGGAAGTCCATAGCCAGAGTTATCGCACTTTGTTGGAATTTGAAAGTTAAAAGCTTAATAACTTTGAAATGTTTGACCAATGTTTGACTTTTTGGATATCGGGTCCGTATTTTGGTTTCGAAACCCGGCATAGGTCCAATACTATATTTTTGACTTGTCTATCAAATTTGGTGAGAAATGGAGTTGGTTTGACGTGATTCAGACGTCCGGTTATGAAAATAGAAGTTTCAATATTTTCTTGAAAATTTCATTTGATTTGGTATTTAATTCGTAGTTCTATGTGTTATTTTGGCGATTTGATCACTCGAGCAAGTTCGTATGATGATTTTAGACTTGTGTACATGTTTGGTTTGGAGCCCCGAGGGCTCGGGTGAGTTTCGAATAGGCTACAGAGTGGTTTGGACTTAGAAAACTCAGCTGGTTCTGCATTTTCTAGGGACTTGTGTCTAATCTCGCAATTGCGAGACGCAATTGCAATATTAGTGTTCGCATTTGCGAACATTCCCCAATCCTGACAGGCTCGCATTTGCGAGCAAATTCTTCGCATTTACGAAGAGTACCTGGGTCAGCATGAGTTCGCATTAACGATCAAGAGGTCGCAATTGTGGGGATACCAAAGTTCGCATTTTCAAACAATAATTCGCATTTGTGAAGTGGGGCTGGGGCAGGCTTGGTCACATTTGCGATCAATTTGGTCGCAAATGCGGAAGATCAATGTTCGCAATTGCGAACAAGTCATCGCAATTGCGATGAAAGCATAGATGTGAAGGTCTTCGTAATTCCGATTGACTCTTCACATTTGCGGGGTTCGCATTTGCGTTTTCACGGTAGAAATTGGGTTTTTGGGTAGAATTAGGAATTTTTGTAAAATGGGGATTTAGCCCTCAAATTGAGGTCGAATTCCAAAATAAATTACATAACCGGGCTCGTGAGTGAATGTGTGTTCATATTTTGTGACTTTTAGCCTAGATTTCATTAACTAGATTAATTTCTTATAGTTGTATTTAAGGTATGTAATTGATTTTTTCTAGCTTTGGGCTATTCAGAGTCGGATATTCATGGAAAAGGCATTGTTACCGATTGATTGAGCTTAGTTCGAGGTAAGTGGCTTGCCTAATCTTGTGTGGGGGAAATCCCCTTAGGATTTGGTACTGTTGTAATATGTGAGCGCCGTGTACGTGAGGTGATGAGTACGTACACAAGCTATTTGTTGTAAAACCCGATTTTGCTGAGTAGCAACATGTTTTCCTTTTATTTGGGTTATGCTAGTTTTCTGAGTAGTAATCTGTTTCTCATTCTTAAATTGCAATGTACCAACCTGTGAAGCTATCCTATTTAGTTTAATATCACATGTCTACGTTTTTTAACTGCTTATTTGAACTATGTGAAGCATGCCTAGTTGATTTCCTACTTTTCCTTGTTCTTTATCAGTATTAACTGTAGAAATCTTGTTGTTAATTATTTTATTTATCGGTTTGAGCCGTGTGTTTACTTTTGAGACTACGAGGCGGTTCCTCGGGAGTTCTCCCTGTACATTTACTTCTGAGACTATGAGGCGGTTCCTCAGGAGTTCACCCTATACATTTACTTTTGAGACTACGAGGTGGTTCCTCGGGAATTCTCCTTGTACATTTACTTTTGAGACTACGAGGCGGTTCCTCGAGAGTTCTCCCTACACATTTACTTTTGAGACTACGAGGTGGTACCTTGGGAGTTCTCCTTATATATTTTCCTTTGAGACTACGAGTCGGTACCTCAGGAGTTCTCCATGCATATTTATTTTGGGACTACGAGACGATATCTAGGGAGATCCCCTTCTGTTTAACTCTGTGTGTCGTACTGTTGCTTTGTTGCATTTCCTTTTGCTAAATTCTAGTCTCTTATTATACTGTATATTCTCCTGCCTTATTTATTATTTCCCAGTGGGCATGACCTGACCTCGTCACTACTCGACAGAGGTTAGACCTGGCACTTACTGGGTACCATTGTGGTGAACTCATGCTACTCTTCTGCACATATTTTGTGTGCAGATCCAGGTACTTCTTATCAGCCCCTCTATTAGCTGACAGTGTTTGTTGTTGTACGGAGACTTCAAGGTACACCTGCCACATCCGAAGACCTCGGAGTCCCCTTCTATTCTCTCCTGTGTCATTTACCTTCCGTACTTCTTTTATTAGACTCTGGTGTATAGAGATACTAGTTTCCTTCTGTAGTTTGTGACATGATGTTCCGGGTTTTGGGAATATTGTGTATTACTGGAGTGATGGTTATTGTACATGCCAAGCGGCATTGTTACCAATTATTTAGTTATTTGTTGCAGTTAGTTGTTAAGTTTTACTTGTATTTTGTTATTTTTGCATTTTGTTAGGCTTACCTAGTCGTAGAGGCTAGGTGCCGTCACGTCGTCTTACGGAGGGAGAATTGGGTCGTGACATGGTCGCATCTGCGATCACGCAGGTGCGGGAACTTCTTCGCACTTGCGACCTCTGCCCAATTCACTCCCAACCGCTTCTGCAGTTCACTGCCATACTTCTGTGATGAAGCTTCCGTAGAAGCGGTTGCACCAACAACCAGAATTCTCCAGCTTTTTCCTTAAGTCCAAAATCTGATACGTTAACAATCCGGAATCTACCCGAGGTCCCCGGGACCTTGACCAAATATACCAACACGTCCCAAAATATAATACGAACTTAGTCAAGGCCTCAAATCACACCAAACCACATTGAAAGTATGAATCGATAATTGAAATCCTTCTTTAAACTTTCAAACTTCAACGAACGCGTCTAAACAATACCAAAACATTCTGGAATGACGCCAAACTTAGCGTACAAGTCATAAATCACAATACAAACATATTCCAAGGCTCAAAATCCCAAACAGACATCGATAACACCAAAGCCCACTTCAAACCTAACTTAGGAAATTCTTAAACCTTCAAAATACCAACATTCCATAATAAGCACCGAAAATCTCCCGGGTGATTCAATACTCAACCCAAAAATACGTCCAAGTCCGAAATCATCATATGAACCTATTTAAACCTTCAAATCCCGATTCCGATGTCGTTTACTCAAAAATCAAACCTTAGTCAATTCTTCCAACTTAAAGCTTTCGAAAAAAAACTTTTCTTTCCGAATCAACTCCGAACTCCCCAAAGTTGATTTTCGACCACCTGTACAAGTAATAAACACATGAATTGAAGCTACTCAAGGCCTCAAACCGCCGAACGACGCGTTAGAGCTCAAAACGACCGGTTGGGTCGTCACATTCTCTCCCACTTAAACATATGTTCATCCTCGAATGTGTTAAGAACTTCTCCGGAGTTGCCTCCATGATCACTGTTCAACACCTTGTGCACCTACCCGTGCCACCACAACCCAGTTGAGCACATTAACTCGAGTAAGATTGAAGATCCCCTCTTTTATTTACTCAATAAGCCTTAGAACCAAATTCCAACCTCCAAATTTCTCTACAAGACCTGATTCTAACATACGAACACCGTATCAATGACTACACACTATACATAAACATGATCATGCACACACATAATTCGGTTGCCCATAATAACATCCTCTGACCACAAATAGCTAGAATTTCATGAATCTGATGCCCGCAATACATCTCATGACGCATATAAGTCCTATTCCAACTCTCGAAATACTGCCACAATGGAAGAGATATGTAGAAACTAATAACCACCTTCCGAATCAACAAATCATGGAGTCTCTCCTCCTGACAAGGACCATTATCTCATTCTAAACGGAATAACGATATTTGCCCTTTAATATACCCTACATAACTCAGATAGCACTAATCCCAGATCCAATAACCTCGTCTCACCCAGTACAAGCTGCTCTGGCAATAAACCATCTCAAACACTGCCAAAAAATCTCATATGACGCCCACAATACGCCAACAAGCTACAAACTCGAATGTGATACATAAGAAAAAACGAACTTTGGAAAAAGACTACCCAACCCGCATAACGAATAAACCGGTCGAAGACATGCAATGAACCTTCTCAAAGAATGAGAAACAAATACACAAAAATAAGTATAGGGAACCGTACTCAATATCTCACTGTTGCAGCGTGCAACCCAATCCACACATGATACTATTGCGGCGTGCAACCCGATCCAAACAACATAATACCATTGCAACGTGCAACCCGATCCAAACAACATACCCATGGTGGTGTGCCACCCGATCCCCACATAACAGTAAATAAGGGAAGACCTATCAAGATATAATACTAATACCTACGAAATACCCGAATATCGACCACAAGCACGCCAAGCGCAAAAAATACAACCCTAGGGAGACGGATAGTGCCATACGGTACAAAGCCCAAGCACGACTAAGGTGCAATAAATGACCTGCATCTCAAGAGCCATCCTTCTCACATAATGCCATAAGCTACACGGGACAACAACATATGTGCGAATAATCAAGTCATCTCAATCCGGAACAAACTCCCATAAATCAAACCAAAGGACTAGAGCACCTTCCAGGAATAAACTCTCACATTAGCGACAGTACCAGAATCTCCATACTTGGTTTCAATCTTTAACAATCAAGTGACTAACATGTCACACATATACAAATCTCCCTGTGGGGTGCGCTCTCCTGACCTTCAACACCAGGTAGCAAAGCCTACACCTCCATACCACCAACCGTACTAATCTGTAAAGCAATTCAAGAACCCGCAAATCAATACACAATGCTCTTTACACAGAACACCATTCCTAGGCGACACTAGGATAATGCCAGATTACTCTGAACATCTAAATTCTTCACAGTTCATCCAAGCTCGTGACATTATTTTCAACACCAAACCGCAATCTTGATCCTCAACTTTCAAATTCCCATGCCGCAGAAACTAGAAACCTCAAGTCGTGATCTAAGCCGCCATGAATCTTCCGTAATCTATTTACACCACAAGGCCATTGAATCGAATACCTCACAGATCAATCAAGTCATGGTGGCTGTTGATCCCTCACGTACAACCACAAACCACATGTATAACTTCACATACCGAAGGAACTAATCATTGCCACAATCATGTTGATTCAACCATTACCAACCAAACCAACTTCTTCCAATTCACTCTTGATTTGCCTAAGAAATAATAGTAGCTCCATTCAAGAATCTTAACGAAACTCAACAACACTCCTCCCGAGTGACCCACTTCACGAGATCACATCATCTCAATACCTATGAACCGTCTCGTACCTTCCTCATCAACACAATAGCATCTCCAACTCGTACACCCATTCTGAAAGACCTTCCACGAATCCGAAGTTATTTCTCCCTTTCCTCTAAAACTACCCTGCAGGCCCGATGATAACATCGAACACTCCAAGCCCCCATTTAATAATCCACTGCAACAACTCGATCCTTAGCCACAAAACAGACCCGAAATCCTTAGGCACTACACTTTAATTCCTGAACCCACTAGGACTGTTGTCTAGAGTCACCCACTATGACCTAGTCCCGAATATAACCAAACTCCAATGCTCTACTAGCACATGAATACCCTCTCGAATAAGCAACCGAAAAAACTCTCTTCGTTGTACATCACGTTCGTAGAACTCATAATTTCTGAGTCTTCCCAAAAACCTGAACATGAATCGATAAAGCCAAATATAACACACATCCATCAAGTTCTTTTCCCTAATTACCCCTGATGTTTTTATTCCTCGGTCATAATAACCTACCAATACACCGATAACTAGAAACCTTATAAATAGACAACCATGTGATCCAATCGTAGACGGTGGGGCTCCCCCACTTAGCGTTAAGCTACCATTACATAAACCGAGAACCCACAAGGATTCCCCCTTCTCAATTACCATGATCTCGCGCCTTTAACCTGCCAAATTTCTAGAAATACTTCGTCAAACATCTCATGAACATTCTGAATTATCCGCTACAATCGCACATTAAACCTTCTTCCAGGTAGTAAGAAGAACTTTTCACAGAAACTTCATCAGAATCACGCAACCGCTAATCTGTTCACAATAGATCACCCACTTGTGGAGTTCCTTACCGACATCTTCCAACGAAGATGTACTGGGTACAACTACCATGAAATCAGTAAACTTTCCTCAGCCCATGCTCGTCCACCATCTGTACAAGTCTTTTCATCCCTTATTGACATCAACTAACAGTCCGACAATACATTTCCAAACTCGAAGCCACGTTTCACACCTCTCCATTTCCAGCACAGTCCCCTCTGCCATAATCAAGCTTCCTCCGTCCAGCAACCACCATCCCAAATGAAATGCATAAGCTTAGTCATTATCCACCATGCTTCCCAAATCACTCTAAACTTTCTTCAAGGCAAGTGGCTTCCTACCACAGAATCTGTATGCTACTCTGCCACTCCCACTTCGATTAAACCACCTTTTTAAGCAACTTCTCGACCTCTGCTCTTCATACTTGACCTACTAGTAATTTGACCACCACGAGACACTGCCTGCCATGTCATTCCTCATCCTTTGCTACCCAAATGTTGCATCAAATCAAAATCCATCTCTATAGCACCTGAACTAATAAATTGCTTCCAACTCCAAACCTCCTGGAAGATCATCTTTCTCGAGCTGTCAACATTAGAAACACTTATTCGATCCTGAAACCGCTACACACCGCTATATCTTACAACCGCTCCTCCGATACCATTTCACAGCATCCTGCCCCGAAGGTAACTTGAAGAAGACCATAACACCGGCGAACCATAATGCATTCAACAAGGACGACGACACCATATCATAATTGAGGATTCCACCACACCCGAAAATACCAAGTCTCGTTACTCCATCAACCCAAACCCGAACGTCCATAGAATGATTGCCTTTTCTTTGCTGGAATTTAACGCCGAACCTCTAAACCATGAACTGAGCAATCCTTCTTTTGAGTCATTCACTGCCGCAATCCATAAATAAGCACCCTACCATCACACCAACACTGTGCGATAACAATGCATGAATATCATAATAATCTGTGCATAACCTCAAAACCATCAGTAATACAACTACTTAGCAGAGATGACGGGACATCCTTCTGTAACGCAATGATAATAGCCCACTCGAACACGTAGGGAAAACAACTTGCACTGTATTTGTTGTGTCATTTACGACTCCTCAATGACCAATTGATACCAAGCACTCCACGTCGTATATGATTGCGTAGAAAAGAAATAAAGGCATAAGCCTCAAAAGAATCAGACCGCATGATGAGGAATCAAGAAGGGTAGTGCTCCTAGCAGCCCTATAGCCTCTCGAAGATAAGTACAAACATCTCTGTACGGATTCCCAAGACTCTACTAGACTTGCTCATGACTCGTGAGACCTAAGTTAGCCTAATACTATGATACCAACCTGTCACGACCCAAAATCTACTATAGGTTGTGATAGTGCCTAACGTCGCCGTCAGGCAAGCCAACGGTGATTTATCAATTTAATTACCCATTTTATTACTTTCAAAATCATAGATTTTAATAAGGAAAGAGACTTAAACTTCTAAATCCACGGGAACATACTACATTTGTAGTTTATAAAAGAAATGAAAGGCAATAATAATATACAAAACCATGAGCATCAACTAGTATAACCCCAAAACTCGGTGTCACAAGTGCATGAACATTTTCTAAGGAGTACAATAATAATACATTTGTCCAGAATGTCAATAAGACAGGATAAAATATATAATACGATGGAGACTCAACGCACTGCGATGCTTAGCGTGGAATGCAACACACATGAAGTCCCCTCAACAGGTGCGCCTATGCGCCAAGATTATCACCAAATGAACCTGTCAGACCCTACACGTTTAGTGCAGAAGTGCAGCATGAGTACGTAAATCAATGTGTACCTAGTAAGTATCTAGCCTAACCCCAGAGAAGTAGTGACTAGGGGTCGACATCGACACTTACTAGAGGTCCAATAAAGTAATATAATAAATGATAAGCAGATATGAAGCACACAACAATAATGGGGTAAATCTGTAAGTCACATAATCTTTCAAATATTTCTTTTAAAGTATGAATTTCTCAATCTTATATTCTACCTTAACGACGCAAACAATTCCAAGTGTTTATCAAATACATAAAGAATACCATATAAAACGTCGGACATTAGTGGAAAGATAATCTCATGAGCGTTCGAATTACTAGCGATATAACGCATGATTATGCCAAGGTCGTTCGGCCCGATCCAGAATAATGTGTACAATGCCGAGGGTCGAGTGGCACACACCGTAGATCCATCTATTATACTGCCGAGGTGTTTGACCCGGACGACAAGAAAGGAAGAAAGTTATCGAATTACGAAACACGTGCTTACAATACAGTACATGAGCACAAAGTGAATATAATCATTACCGTTTCTCAAATAACTCGCCCACCACTCAAAGTGATAAGGCTCGGCCTAGTATACATATGTTTATTTCAAAATCAATGTTAATTATAACTTCAATTAATTAAGCTAGTACAATGAGTTCAAATAATTCAAATATTACATGATAAGATCCTAAGTCTATCCGAACATAAACATGCTTTAGCTACGTACGGACTCTCGTCACCTCGGGCGTACGTAGCACCCACAACTAGTATCACATAACAATTACATCACATAGGGATAGTTTCCCCCTCACAAGGTTAGATAGGAGACTTACCTCGCTCCGAAGTTCCATAACCGGCTCCAACGCCCCTCGAACACTCATCTCCAAGCCAAACATTCTTAAACTAGTCAAACAGCGTGCAAATCAATCAAAATATACTCCAATGCTTACAATTTAATAATTTATAACAATTCCCAACTCCGCTCAAAAAGTCAATAAAGTCATCTCTCGGGCCCATGTGCCTGGATTCCGAACATTTTCGAAGATATACATTACCCATAACATTACAAGCTCAAATATATAATATATTCCCAATTCCACGTTCAATTTCGTGGTCAAATTCAAAAAATACTAATTTCTAGGTTTTCTACCAAAATCCCAAATTTCTACTAATTTCCATGTTCAAATCCACATATAAACCATTTATATAACTCACAATATGTGGGAATTACTACCTTGACATAGATGATCAAAACCTCCACCTGAAGCTCTCCAAAAATCGCCTAAACTAAGAGAGAATGAAACAATATGAGCCAAATCCCATATAAAAATCCAATTCGGCCCAGTGCTTCCTCCCACCTGCGGAACAGTAGCCGCTTCTACGGCCCCGCACCTGCGGAAAATCCATCACAGGTGTGGCTGCAGCTCAGACCAACATCCATCGCTTCTGCACCACCAGTAGTGCTCCTGCGCTTCCACTTCTGCGGGCCTTAAGCACTTTTGCGCTCACGCACCTGAGCGACCATGTCCGCTTTTGCAGCCCAGGCCTTCTTGGCCAACCTCCGATTTTGCGCTCCAGTGGTCGCATCTGCGATAACGCAGGTGCGGGAATTTCTTTGCACCTGCGATCTCTGCCCAATTCACTCCCAGGTTCTTCTGCGGTTCAATGCCTCTCTTCTGCGAGGTCACTTCTGCGATGAAGCTTTCATAGAAGTGGTTGCACTAGCAACCAGAATTCTCCAGCTTTTTCTTTAAGTCCAAAATCCTATCCGTTAACCATCCAGAATCCACCGGAGCCCCCCTAGGACCTTGACTAACTATACCAACGTGTCCCAAAACATACTACAAACTTAGTCGAGGCCTCAAATCACGCCAAACTACATAGAAACTACTAATCGATGATCGAAATCCTTCTTTAAACTTTCAAACTTCAGCGAACGCGTCTGAACCATACCAAAATATTTCGGAATGACTCCAAACTTTGTGTACAAGTCATAAATCAGAATACGAACCTATTTCAAGGCTCGAAATCCCAAACGGACATCTATAACACCAAACTTAGGAAATTCTTAAACCTTCAAAATGCCAACCTTCCATAATAAGCATTGAAGGTGATCCGATACTTAACCCGAACATACGCCCAAGTCTGAAATTATCATACGAACCTATTGAAACCTTCAAATTCTAATTCCGAGGTTGTTTACTCAAAAATCAAACCTTAGTTAATTCTTCTAACTTAAAGCTTCCGAAATCAAACATTTCTTTCCAAATCAACTACGAACTCCCCGAAGTTTAATTCCGACCACCCGTATAGGTCATAAAACATGAAGTGAAGCTACTCAAGGCCTCAAACCACCGAACGGTGCCCTAGAGGTCAAAACGACTGGTCGGGTAGCAATTAAAGTGGACCACCAAAGTCAAATACGGATCCAAACTATTAAGACAAGGAAGAATAAAGGCAACAAGAAGTATCTCACCAATAACTCTTTACAACATGAGATAAACAACAAGAATCATGGGTGAGGTACCGCCTCGTATGCAACACGAATCACAATCGAGGTACCGCCTCGTACATAACAATAATCACAATCGAGGTATCGCCTCATTTTCATATTTATCAATTTCAATCATAATAGTTCCTTTTACCGCCGTGCGAGCCTTACATTTAAATAGTTTTGAAAATATTTTTTCCGAGATAGCTACACGCACTTTAGCCCACCTTATGACGCCGTATGGCTTCAAGTAATTCCCTTACAAGCAACACGCATATACATCCCACCTTATGTTGCCGCGGACACTTTAACTCCTATTCTTATACTGTCGCATGCGCATCAATACCACATCACAAAAACAACTCGCACCCCAAGTGCTCATATGCCACAACTTGCTAATAATCAACAATATCAATGTTTTCCCAACAATAGCCCATGGCTCAACCACAATGTCTACAAGAATATCAACAGTAACAATGAATGTAAATCTCTCAACAAGAAGGATATCTCAATAATAAACAACTTTGCCTTAACGTGATAACAACTTTCAAAACTTCAATACCAATAACTCAACAATGAGAGAGATAATGTGTAACCACGATATTAAATAAGAATAACTCATAATGGAAGAGATAACATGTAACAATGACTTCAAATAATGATAATCAACAATGAAAGAGATAACATGTACAATGACTTCAAATAATGATAATCAACAATGAAAGAGATAACATGTAACAATAACTTCAAATAATGGTAGATAAATAATGGAAGAGACAACTTGCAATGATGACTTCAAATAAGGGTAAATCCACAGGGTAAATTCTCATATATTGACTATGAGAATTTAGAACATTCTATGATAATTCAATTAAAGCATGGAAATAGTCTAAGTAACCAAAACCGGTCAAATAGCACATATAAATCGTGTATCCACTCATCACTTTACGTACATGACTTTCGCGTATCACAAATAATGTAATCAATCCCAAATCCTATGGGGTAGTTTCCCCACACAAAGTTAGGCAAGATACTTAACTCAACTAGGCCAATTCAACCCTCGAAAATAGCTTTTCCCCTAAAATTCTCCTCCACACGGCTCAAATCTAACCAAAATTGACTCAATACCATCAAACAATACAAGGGAAATCAACTACAATAAATAAAAGCTATGATCTTTAAACCTTTTCCAAAAAGTCAACAAAAGTCAACACGGGGCTCGCCCTGTCAAAAACTGGGTCCAAGGGTAGATTCCAAAAAATCACATGATTTTTATGTTAAATCTAAGATTTTGTAATGACTCGGACGGTTATTTTGAGAATTCACATCTCGTACGGTGGCCTTAGGTCTCGAGCAACTTTGTATTATGTGTTATGGCTTGCGTGTAAGGTCGAGTTCGGTTTTCGGATGATTCAGGGTCAATTTGGAAGCAGGATTCTTGTTATTGAAGCTTAAGCGGTAAGAGTTGATCGGAATTTGACTTTTGTGTACACGACTACGAAATGACATTTTGATGATTCCAATATCTTCATATGGTGATGTTGGACTTAGGTGTGCGTCCAGATTAAGATTTGGAGGTCCGTAGGGTAATTTGAAGCATTTCGGCAAAAAATGGAAAATTAAAGTTTTCGAAGGTTGAGAGGTTTGACCGAGAGTTGACTTTGGTGATATCGGGGTCAGAATGTGATTCCGAGAGATGTATTAGCTCCGTTATATCATTTGGAACTTGCGTGCAAAATTTGGCATCATTTCGGGTTGATTTGATATGTTTCAGCGCGAGTTGTTGAAGTTAGGAGATTTGGAAATTTATAAGTTCGATTCGTGATGCGATTTGTAGTTTCGACGTTGTTTGATGTGATTTGAAGCCTCAAGCAGGTTAGTGTTATGTTATGGAACTTGTTGTCATGTTTCGACGGGGTCCCGGGGACCCCGGGTGCATTTCGGATGGGCCACGAGCCATTCTCTTATGTTTTGGAATGCTGAAATTCTGGTGTCTAATGTCTTTTTACGCGATCGCATAGGCTGTTTGGTGAGTGGCCCATTTTCCTTATTCGCATTCGCAGTATAAGGTTCGTGATCGCGAACGTGTACATTCTCCTTCATCGCGTTCTCATTCAGAGATCCGCGTTCGCGTAGCTCAACTTTAACATCTGGTGTATTTTCTCTTTGTGATCACACATTTTGGTTTTCCATCGCGTAGTACATTCTTAGGGCATCAGTTGTTCCCTTCTTTGCGATCACATGTATTTGTTCGGGATTGCGCAATACAATTTATGGGCAGTGGTCATTTCCTTCTTCGCGATCACAATTGCATTTCCGCGATCGCGATGTGTAAATCGTTGGGCATCAAACTATATTTCCAAAATCGTGGGGTTTGTCCATTTTTCATATTTTGAGCTAGAGACCTCAGATTTGAGCAATTTTTGAGGGGTACTTCGCGTGGTTAATTGGGGTAAGTGATCTTTACCCGGTTTTGATTTTATTTCATGGTTTTATCTTTGTTTTCATCATTAAATAAGAGAATTAAGTTGGAAATTAGGGGAAATTTGTAAAATCTTTCAAAAGTTTAAAATGATGATTTGAATGACGAATTGATATAGGAAGTTGATAATTTTGGTATGGTTGAACTCGTATCGGAATGAGTATTCGGGTTTTGTTAATTTTATCGGGTTCCAAAGTGCGGGCTCGGGGGTTGACTTTTTGGTTCATGTTAAAGATTGAAGCTTTATTATAAGGAATTGTTTCTTATGAGTTTTATTTATGATTTGAAGTTATTTTTGCTAGATTTAAGCCGTCCGGAGGTTGTTTCACTCGAGAAGGTCATTTTAGAGTAACGGTCTAGCTTCCTTGAGGTAAGTATCTTTCCTAACTTTATGTGGGGGAATTACCCCTTAGGATTTGAGTCTTTGGTGCTAATTGTGTCATGTGAAGGCCGTGTTCGCAAGGTGACACGTACGTGCTCGGGCTTATTTGTGGAAATTTGACCGCTCTTAGGTTCTTATGTCCAGTATATATGAAGTTATTTTGTCATGTTAAATTACCCATTTACTAAATTCACCCATACGTGTTTTATTTGGAATTAATTTCTTCATGTTTTACCCTTATTGTCGATTAAACTCTTATGTTCCTTAACCGAAGTTGTTGCCTCTTTTATTGCCATGCTATCTTTTATGTAATTGTTTATCCTTGATTGAAGTTATTATTATATTTTTCGTAATTGCCTATCATTAGTTGAAGTTATTATTATCTTTTCCATAATCTCTTTATCCTTAATTGAATTTGTTGTATTTCTTCTGAAATTGCTCAACCCTAAATGACGTTTTGTTATCCCTTATCATTGTTGACTTATCCTTATTTGGAATCATTGATTCATGTTATCCCTCTTATCGTTGAATTGTACTTTTGTGGAATCATTGCTATACATTATCTCTTCCTTGTTGAACTATTCTTGGTGAGACCATTATTACCTATTGTGTCTTTCTTTGTAAGCCCGTTCTTCCGTTTCTTTGTGTTTTGAAGTTCCTGAGTTGATTTACTTGTCGTATTCTCGTATTATTGTCATTGTTGCAATTGTATTCACTGTTTTAAGGAGATGTTGTGGCATGTGGGCACATATTGTGAAAGTCATTTATTTGAGTTGTTATGTTGTGGCATACGTGTTTTTGTTGAGATAATTGTTATGTTGTTTGCACGAGGTTTCTACCGTGCGGTTGTTATTGTGTTGCACGAGGTTTCTTCCATGCTGTTGTTATTATTGATACACATGTGGTGGTATAAGGTCTGGATATTGAAATGCATGCGGTGAGATAAGGTGGGCTTGAAACACGTGGCTAGTAGGGGAACTACTAGAAGCCATGCGGTGTGATAAGGTGGGCTAAAACAAGGGATGCTATTTCGGAAAAAATGATTTTCAAAAACTAAATGTAAATGCTCCCACTGTAATATAAGGAAAGTTTGTGATTCATTTTATGATTTGAGACTACGAGGCGGTACCTCGGTATGGATCTTGTTGTTATTTCCCCATTCTTTTGTATTTGTCTTTGATTGTTGTCTTCTTAGCATACTATTAATTGTCTTCCTTCGTGTTGCACTATTTGCTTAGTTCTGTGTAGATAATCTTGTTGCGCTAGTCGTTACGTCAATTTCATTGATGCCTTTATTACACTGTACATTTCGTGGTGATCGTTTCTTATGTGCGATTCATTGTCTCTGCTCTTATTTGTTGACTTGAATTGTGGTAGAACACTTGCACAAGCATACACGTAGTTAAATCACCCATATCGGTTTTACAAGTTGAATCCTACCGTCATTGACCATCATACATACTCTTGTCTACTTGCCTTTTGTGTGAGGATTGTATATTGGCATGTGAGTCGTCCGTGCGTTTATGAGTTGGAATGTGGGCACAAGATGCCAAGTGATTGGGGTTCATGAATTAGGACCTGTGAGATGTGATTATGAGGTTCGGTACCACGTGTAAATGCTTGAATAGATCTAGTGTGAAAGCGGTTGTTCTTATTGAGCTATTGTTGGTTTTCCTTTATTTGGTTTCACCGGACTTAGACTGTGATTAGCTTACTCTATAGCATTATTACCTGACTGCTTCGTGTTAAATATTGATGTTACTAGTGTATCATTGCAACTATTATTTTGTATTCCTTATCCTTCTTAGCTTTATATTAATATTGTTTCTCTATTAATTCACCTTCGCGCTTGTTTATGTTGTTTAGTCCGGTAGGTGTCTTGACTATCCCTCGTCACTACTCTACCGAGGTTAGTCTTGATACTTACTGGATACCGCTGTGGTGTACTCATACTATGCTTCTGCACATTTTTGTGTAGATCTAGGTGCCTTGGTTGTTGTGGATTATTAGCTGACTAGTCAAGCATTGCTATGGAGACTCAAGCTAAACCTGTCGTTATGTTTGTAGGCCTTGGAGTCACCTTCTGATATTTTACTTGTACTGTTTAATTCTATTCCGAACAGTTGTATTTAGGTATTTTCTATAAAACTCAGTAGAGCTTATGAGTTATGCTACCGGTTTTGGGATTGTATTTAGGTATTTTCTATAAAACTTAGTAGAGCTTATGAGTTATAAAGATTTTTGTTTCATATTTATTATTTGATGGTTGAATTCTTCTATTAATTCAGCAAGTGCTAGGCTTACCTAGTCATAGAGGGTAGGTGTGTCACGACATCCTATGGAGGAAAATTGGGGTCGTGAAAAATATATTGATTAAATATAGTTGAAAATAGTTAAGAATCACTTACCCAAAGTTTGTAGATGAAAATCCCCTCTCCAAATTGCCTCCTACCAAGTCTAGGGTTCTAGAATGAGACAATATGAGATGAAATCCCTACTTCCAGCTCTTTTGATCAGATGCAGATGTCGCTATTGCGAAATGGGTTCGCAATTGCAAAGTTTTCCTCGCAAATGCGGCCATTGTCAGTCCTATGAGGAGGTCGCAATTGCGACTCTGGCTAAGCCTGTCTCCATCGCAAATGCGACTATTTTAACGCAATGCGAACTACCCCTCTACCTGAGCTACTTTGCAATTGCGATCCAAGTATCACAATTTTGATACCTGAGGCCCCCCTGTTAAGCTCGCAATTGCGAACCTGGTGTTCGCAAATGTGACACCAGAGGCTGATGCACACCAGATCCTATTTTTCAGTCCAAAACATTTCGTAACATGTCTGAAACTCATCCGAAGCCTCAGGGCTTCTAACCAAACATCCACACAAGTCTAAAAGCATCATATGAACTCGCTCGCGTGATCAAAACACAAAAATAACTCTAAAATTACGAATCAAAAACTAAAACACATAAGTTGCAAACTAAATTTCAAGAACTACTAGAATTGAAACTAAGTTTCCGAATCCAATCAATTCAACTCCAAATGATACAAAATTTTGCAAACAAGTTCTAAATAGAATAATGGACCTATTACAAGTCCCCAAATCAAATTCTGAATCTATGCCCAATATATTAGCCTCTCCTTGCTAAAACCAACCAACTGGAGAACGACACCGTCTCCCATATAGGGCCTCATAAGGAGCCATCTGAATACTCGATTGGTAGCTGCTATTGTAGTCAAACTCCGCAAGTGGAAAGAACTAATCCCAAGAACCCCTAAAATCCATAACACATGCATGAAGCATATCCTCTAATATCTGAATAGTGCGCTCAGACCGTCCATCCGTCTGGGGGTGAAATGTTGTGCTCAACTCAACCTGTATGCGTAACTCAAGCTGCACAGCTCTCCAATAACGTGGTGTGAACTATGTGCCCCGGTTAGAGATGATGGATACCGACACACCATGGAGTTGGATAATCTCATAGATATAGATCCGAGTCAGCTACTCTGAAGAATAGGAAGTCATTATTGAAATGAAATGGGCCGACTTCGTCAACCTGTCCACAATCACCCATACCGCATCAAATTTCTTCTGAGTCTGTGGGAGCCCAACAACGAAGTCTATGGTAACACGCTCCCATTTCCACTCGAGAATTTCAAGTCTCTAAACCAAACCACCTAGCCGTTGATGCTCATACTTCACCTGCTGACAATTTAGGAACCACGCTTCATACTCTGCTATGTCTTTGTTCATTCTCCTCCACCAATAGTGATGTCTCAAATATTGATACGTCTTAGCGACACCCGATCATCTCCTCCACCAATAGGGATATCTCAACTGGAGTACCGTGAACTATGGGCCTCCTGAAGGATCATCTCATGCAACCCATCCACATCGGCAACACATAATTGGACATGCATCCACCACACCAGGTCATCTCAAATAGAAACCTCCTTGGCATCGCCGTGCTGAACTGTATCCTTAACGACAAGTAAATGAGGGTCGTCATACTGATTCTCTATGATGCGATCATATAAAGAATACCGAGAAATCAGGCAAGCAAGAATTCGACTGGTCTCCAAATCATCCAATCTAAAAAATTGGTTGGCCAAGGCCTGAACATCTAGGGCTAGTGGCCTCTCTGCTGCCGATAGATATGCTAAACTACCCAAGCTCTCCGCCTTTCGACTCAAGGCATAAGCCACCATATTTGCGATGATATAGAATAGTGATATCATAGTCTTTAAGAAACTCTAACTATCTTCGTTGCCGCAAGTTAATATATTTCTGTTTGAACAGATGTTGTAGACTCCGGTGGTCGGTGTAGACCTCACATGGGACACCGTACAAATAGTGTTGCCAAATCTTTAATGCATGAACAATAGCTGCCAATTCTAAGTCGTGGACTAGATTATTCTTCTCATGGGTCTTCAACTACTGAGACACATAGGCAATCACCCTACTATCTTGCACCAACGCCGCACTAAGGCCAATACGTGACGCATCACAATACACAGTGTAAGACCCTAAACCCATAGGCAACACCAACACTAGGCTGTAGACAAAGCACTCTTGAGCCTTTGAAAGCTCGCCTCACACCCCTCGGACCATCTAAAAGGAGCACCCTTCTGGGTAAATCTAGTCATAGGTGCAACAATAAATGAGAAACTCTCTATGAAATGGGGATAATACTCAGCCAAAACAAGGAAATCGTGAATCTCAGTAGTTGAAGACAGTCTAGGATAACTTTGAATTGCTTCGATCTTCTTCAGATCTACCTTGATCTCCTGACTTGACACCACATGACCCAAATATGCCACCGAATCAAGCCGGAATTCACACTTTGAGAATTTTGCATACAACTTCTTCTCTCTCAAGGTCTGGAGCACAATCCTCAAATACTGCTCATGATCCTCCCGAATGCGGGAGTACACCAAGATTTCATGAATAAACACAATGACGAATGGATCAAGATATGGCTAGAATACATTGTTCATCAGGTGCATAAATATTGTTAGGGTATTGGTCAACCCAAATGACATCACAAGGAACTCGTAGTGACCATATCGAGTCCTAAAGACAGTCTTAAAAATATCCGGATACCAAATCTTTAGCTGATGATACCCTGACCACAAATCAATCTTTGAGAACACTCTGACACCTTGTAGCTAATCAAATAAGACATGAATGTGCCAATAATCAATATAGATGTGCATAGAACCATCCTTCTTCTTTTTCACAAACAAGACCAGAGCACCCCAAGGCAACACACTAGGCCGAATGAAACCCTTATCAAGCAACTCTTGCAACTGCTCCTTTATCTCCTCCAGCTTCGTTGGGGCCATACGATGTTGTGGAATAGATATGGGTTGAGTGACCAGCAATAATTCAATACCAAAATCGATATCCGTATCGAGCGGCATTCCCGGAAGATCCACTGTAAATACATTTGTGATGTCTCTCACTACCGGAACTAACTCAACGGTAGGTGTATCAGCAGTGACATCTCTCACAAAGGCTAGATAAGCATCACCCCTTCTCAACCATCTATCGAGCCTTAAAAAATGACACAACCCTGCTAGGAGCATAATCCAATGTGTGATTCCACTCCAACCATGATAAACCTAGCATAACCAATGTCACAATTTTGTCGTGACAATCCAGAATAGCATGATAGGGAGACAACCAGTCCATGCACAAGATAACATCAAATTCTACCATAATAAGTAACAATATATCAAATTTGGTCTCAAAACCACTAATAACAACTTAACACAATCGATACACATGGTACACAACAATAGAATCTCCCAGGGGCAAAGTAAGATGACACATATCCAAATACAGAGTAAAGTAAGATGATACATATGAATAAATGGATCTCGGATAGAATAAGACTGATGCATCTCTATGGCAAACAGGAACCATACATGTAATGACTGCGTCTGAAGAGACTACCTCTGTTCTACCCAAAAAAGCATAGAATCTGGCCTGCCCTCCCCCTCTAAGGCGACCTCTACCTGCGCCCGTCCCCCACCCTTAGCTGGCTATGCTGGTGGAGCGGTAACTGGGGCAGCAACCATGGCCTCAAAAGTCTGTGGACCTGACTGAATCCCTGAAGCCTGAGTAGTATGTGGAGGTGCACTCCTCCTGAGTCTGGGGCAGTCTCTAACCATATAAAGGGTATCACCACACTCAAAGCAAGCTCTCAGTGGGCGTGGCTGCTGGGATTGGCTCGGGCCTGGTCAGCAAAGTGGTTGAGTAAAGTGTGCAACCTGAGACCTTGGAATAACCGAAGCACCACTAGAAGCTGGAAGTGTTGAATGAACTGGATGGCTCACATAGCTTATACCATGATGGGTTGTAGCTGGAGTGTGGCCACCACTAAATCCTTAAGTACCTCAAGAGATTTTGGCCTCCTTGTCCTCTCTCTCATGGCCCCGCATACAGTCCGACCTTAGTGCAATCTATACCACCTATTGATATAGGGTATCTATATCCAACTCTCTAACCACGCTAAACCTAATACCATAGTTGAGCCCTTCAATGAATCGACAGACTCGCTCCCTAACTTTAGAAAACAAAGTAGGTGCATGTCTAGACGAATCACTAAATCTGACTGCATACTCTGACACTGACATAGTACCCTAGCGCAGTTGCTCAAACTCTGACACTTTTCACTCGTGTTGATTGAAACACCTTCTTAAGGACAAAGTCCCTAACCTTAAAATGTCGAAGATTCACCCTTATGTTGTAATATCGCTCAATCCTTTGCTTTTGTGATTCCATTCGTATCAAGTTTGCTTCCCTTCGCTCCTCTGTCAAGTGTAAATTTGTATAAACTCTTCCTGATTCGATGCTTCATTTGTATGCTCGAACCTTGTGCCTGGTTCCCCTTTTTCCAGTGTAATTAATGCCTCAGTACCATAATACCCCAGGTAGCACTTCAGCAACTTGCCTTTTGAACCTTCTAACCATTTTCTTATATTGTTCACAATGATTTTATTTGTCAACTTTGCTTGTCCATTAGCTTCGGGATGATATTGTGCCGAAGTATTTCATTTAATTTTCCAACTTCTGAAAAAAAAACAATAACCTTTGATCCCACAAATTGAGGTCCATTATCATAGATGATTTCTTTTGGGACCCCAAATCTACATATTATATTTCTCCAAACAAAGTCAACGACCTCCTTTTCTCGTACCTGTTTAAAGGAATTTGCTTTCACACATTTAGAAACATAATCGGTTAGAATTAATAAAAACCGTACCTTTTCGAGTGCTTGAGGCAGAGGACCTATGGTATCCATTCCCCGTTTCATAAACAGTTACAGTGCAATAATTGAATTAAGCAATTCTATCGGTTGATGCATATTGTTTGCATAGTGTTGACATTTATCTCATCTTTTAAAAACAATCTGCATCATCTTCCATTTTTGGCCAATAATATCCTGCTCTAATTAGTTTTTTTACTTGCGACCTTCCTCCAGCATGATTCCCACAATTTCCTTCATGCACTTCCCGCATCACATATTTAGTTTGTGATGGAACAAGGCACCATGCTAAAGGCCCCCCAAACATTTTACAATACAAATATCCTTCTATTAAGCAATATTGAGCAGCTTTTGTTCATAACAATTGGAATTTCTTCTTATCCTCAGGTAAAATTTCATACAACAGATAATTTACAAATTAATTTCTTCAATCCCAAGTTAAATTATTGAAATTTACATCATTCATGGTTTGATCAAGTGATGGAGCAAACAAGTGCACCATGATTGCATTTTCCGTATTTGATACGTCAGCTATGGACCTCGGGTTTGCTAACGCATCAGCTTCTGTGTTCTCTTCTATTGGTATTTAACAACTTTCCATACTTGGAACTATCGCAGTAGTTCTCGCACCTTTTCCAAGTATTGTTGCATTCGTGTCTCTCTAGCCACGTAATTCGCTTGCATTTGATTTACCACAAGCTGCGAGTCACTTTTGATTTCAATTTGTTTAATCCCAAATTCTCTTGCAAGTTCCAAACTTGCAATTACCACCTCATATTTGACTTCATTATTAGTAATTGGATAGTATTTTAGTGCTTGCCTAATAATTTCTCCTAAAGGTGAAATCAAAACAATAACAAAACATTCTCCTTTTATATTTGAGGACCCATCAGTATATAAGGTCCAGGTAACCAGATTAGATCCGGCAAATACTCTTACCTCTTTTCATGTTTCAGGAAATAGGCTTGATCTGAAATATGCTACGAAATCTGCTAGCACTTGTGACTTTATGGTAGTTCTAGGTTGATAAACAATATCATATTCACTAAGTTCTATTGCCCATTTAGCTAATTTCCATGATAACTCAAGTTTGTGAAAAATATTCCTTAAAGGAAAACAACTACGATAGAAATATGATGACATTGAAAATAGGGTCGTAACTTTCTTGATGCCATTATTAATGCTAGCGCTAGTCATAGATGAGGATACAGTGTTTTAGCATCCAACAAATGTTTAATAATATAATAAATTAGAGATTGCGTACCTTTATCTTATCAGACCAGTACCGCGCTAACCACTACTTCCGATACAACTAAGTTGACGAGTAACCTTTCTCCGTCCCTTGGTTTTGATAACAGGGCAATTTTGATTAATATATTTTCAAATCCGTCATTGCTTATTGACATTCATCAGTCCATTCAAATTGATTTTGTTTTATCAATATCGAAAAGAATTTAAAAATCTTCTCTGCGTATTTAGATATGAATCTCCCCAGAGCCGCTACTCTCTCTGTTAGCCTTTGCCTTTTTGCTCATGAGTACATCAAGTATTTCGTAAATTGCTTTGATTTGAGTGGGATTTACATTGACCCCCCACTCCCAAGAAATAAGAAAACCTACAAATTTACTTGAGTCCACACTAAAGGCGCACTTCTCCAGGTTCAGATTCGTGTTATATTTGAGGAGTATCTCAAAGGTTTCATTCAGATATTGGAAATGATCTTCTACTTGTGCTGATTTTACTAACATGTCGTTAATGTAGACTTCCATGGTTTTTCCTAAGTAATCCTAGAACATTTTGGTCACCAACTTTTGGTATATTGCTCCAGCGTTTTTCAAGCCAAATGGTATAACTTTATAGCAGTAAGTCCCCCTGTCTGTAATAAAAGAAGTTTTTTCCTCGTCTAGAGGATCCATTTTTATTTGGTTATATCCAGAATATGCACCAAAAAAACTCAAAAGCACATGACCTGCGGTAGAATCAATTAGTTGATCTATATGCGCTAAAGGCAATGAATATTTAGAAAATGATTTATTTAGATCAGTATAGTCTACACACACTCGCCATTTCCCATTCTTCTTTGGGACTACAACAGTATTACCTAACCAGTTAGGCTACTTTACCTCTTGAATTGAGCCAATTTTCAGAAGTTTCTATACCTCCTCTTGAATTACGAGATTTTTAAATACTCCTTTCATTAATTTCTTTTGCTTTACCGGAGGATGTGATAGATCTTCATTTAACTTATGAGTCATTACCTACGATGGTATACCTGCCATGTCTGAGTGAGACCAGGCAAAACAATTCACATTAGAACATAAAAACTCAATTAACTTACTTTTCATCTCATAGATAAGGTTTTTTCTGGTATAAACATTTCTATCGGGCCAGTAGAAGAACAATAACAGATTTGAGATCCTCTGTAGTTGTTTTAATAATTTCATCTCCTCGGGTTCTTGGATCACATCAGTCCTCACACATATATCAACTTCATTCATCGGATTTTCAGTCGAGGTAGAAAGTAAATTCTCCTCGACAGACTTTTGTAATTGCTATTTCTCATCTCCATCTTTGGGTGCTCCACTTGGTATTGTAATTGTGTTGATTTCTCATGCCATCCGCTGATCTCCTATGATCTGATGAATTCCCCATTGTGATGGAAATTTGATTACATGATGCAATGTTGACGGAATTGCATCCATGTCATGAATCCACGGCCTTCCTAGAATTATTTTATAGGCCATGTCTACATACACAACTTGAAACTTATTTCTTTGATGACACCCTCTACGAACGTTGCTAACATAATTTCACCTTTTGTTACAACAGTTGAATTATCAAACCCAGACAATGATCGATCCTTGGGTATGATATGATCAATCGCTTGCATTTCATTCACCACCTTAGCACTACGATATTTACAGAACTACCTAGATCAATTAAAACTCACTTGACATTAGTATAAGAACAAGTAAAGATATTACGAAAGCATCGTTCTGGGGAATGATAAAGTCATCCGCATATTCATCGTCAAACGTGATGTTGTCTCCTTCCAGAATATGACGAATCTGTTTCCCGTGGGTAACTAAGATCTTGGATGTCTTTTTCGTTGTCGTGTATGTTACTCCATTGACCTCTTCACCACCAATAATAATGTTCTCCGATCTCTTTGGCGATGTGGGGTTTTGGTGGTTCTTATCTATTTTTCATGGAAGATTGTTTCCTTTTTTCATTAAATAAGTCAGCAAGATAACCTTTTTTCAACAAATATTATACCTTCCCTTGTAATATTCTGCAATCTATTGTTCTGTGACCATAATAATTATGGAATTTACACCAGAATTCCTGGCTTCTTTTGCTGGGATCTGTCCTCATCTCTTTTTATCATCATACTATATCACTTATACCTTTTAATACTACTACTAACTTGGACGTACTAGTATTGAAGTTATAATCTCCTATTCTTGATCGGTAATTTTGATCATTGTTCCTTACTGTCTCTTGTTCTTTCCTAAATAGGGAGAAAGAACTTGCCTCTTTCTGTGTTGACCTTTGATCAGACTGTGCCTGATCTTGTTTTGATCTAGGGTCTCATCCCGCAGGTCCCATTTAAGATTAAAACCTATTTTTTCCAGATCTCTTTTCTGATTCTTAACGTCTATGCCAGAATCTTTCTTCCACCTTCAGTTGAGATACCGTATCTTCTTCTATCCACGGCTCTGTGTTGTACCTGTAATAAACATCATTCCAAGTAGTAGGAGGAAATTCTAACAGACTTTCTTTTAACCTTCTCATGGCCTCTGAACTTTTCTCATTCAAATTGCTTGCAAATTCGTAACCCAATTATCTGGTACACGCAGTAACTTCATTCTCTCCCATTGGAATCTATCTATAATTTCCCTGAGCAATTCCGTACTCTCTTGTTTTACTTTGAAAAAATCTTCCATTCTCTTTTTTACTTTTTTAACTCCTGAATGTGCTTTTATAAATGAATCTGCATGTTCAACAAATAAATCAATAGAATATTCAGGTAAGAGTGAATACCAAGTTAATGCTCCTTTTGTGAGGGTTTCGCTAAATTTCTTCACAAATACTGATTCGATTTCCTGTTTGGATAAGTTGTTTCCCTTGCCTCCTGTGGTAATGCGGTAACATGACCTCGTGGGTTAGTAGTCCCATCATATTTAGGAATATCAGGCATCTTGACTCTTTTTGGTATTGGTAAATGTGTTGAAGTTGGCTTCCAAGGTAGTCGTGAATACTTATCAATATCTACCCCTTTAATCACATGTGGTACTCCTGGTATCTGCTCTATCCAATCATTTTTTTCCTTGAGTTGCTTCTTCAAGGTTAGTACTAAATTTGTAAATTAGAATTATTTGGTGTACCTAACCCCCCGACTCCAGAATTTTATATTTCACCACTACAACACCCCGGAAAGTTTTAAAGTACTTGAGTGCTAGTAAAAAAGTTGATGTGCGCTAATTATATTATTTTATGTGCATACAAAGGCTATTATAAGAATGATATCAATTTATAATAATAATATATGTATAAGGTGCATTAATAATGGTTTATGGTCTAATAAGAGCCCCAAGGCTAAGGAAAGTTGAAAATTCTATGATGGGATAAAGTTTCAAGTGAGTTCGCACAAGACATAACTTCAAACGAGCATACCACTCTTAATATGAAGGGTTGTATGGTGTATTACCTATCAAAAGAAAGGTCTATGTGTCTAGTTTCCAACGCTGCAAACCGTTCGTCATCTGGACACTCCTACAAGAAGTTATAACCAAATTGTAAAACGCTGGAACTGCGATCAATTTCGTGACAGCAAAACGGTTCCGCTGACCGCATAAGCATCGCAAAGTGGAGCAGAGACGGAAAAACTATTATGCTGTTACATAATTAATTATGCTGTCACATAATTGATTATGCTATAGCATAATTAATTATGATGTCGCATAATTGATTATGCTGCAATTCTGCTGCCCAAAAAATGATTATGCTATAGCATAATTGCACCACATAATTGACTTCGGGGGTCATTTTTGGAAATTTTCATATCCGATACAATTTTGATATAAGGCCTTAAGGGGGTCATTTTAGAAGGTAAAATGTGATTTTGTAGAGAGAGGAGAGAGCTATCTTAGAGAGAGAAAGAGAAGACCTAGCTATTTTGTTCATCAATTCTTGCTCAAGGCTTGAAGATTTCACAAGCTCTTCATCAAATAGGTAAGATTCGACTCCCTAGCGCTAAATTTCGGGATATTGATTAAAAGTAGGTCATAAGAAGTATGATTCTTAGGTTTGAGAGTATTATGTATACATATATGTACCAATAAGGTTTGTGGGAAGATTGTTGAGCTTAAAAAGTAAGGATTGCGTTGTGTAGTGAAAGAAATATTGAAGAAGAACCTTGTGGTTAAATTTGCACACCTAGTGTTTGATAAAATGCTCAAATGAGTTGAGATCATGAATATCTTCCTAATTATGGTTTAATTTATTTATGTCTTAAAATAGAGTGGGATTACTAAAATTTCCATAACGTTGTAGTAATTTAAGGAAAGCTCAATTGAGGTATGTTGGCTAAACTTTCTCTCATAGAATCGAATTCCATAATGTTCCCGTTAGTTTCAAAGTATGGATTACGTATTAAAATATTGTGGCTTTGAATCGTATTTCAAATGAAAGGTAGTATGCCAAATTGTGTTAGAAAATATCAATATTCTTAAGACTCTTATTTGCTCATATGTGTACTTAAAGTCTTGATTGGAAATGTCTTATTGTTGATAACCTATAAAGGTGGTTGGAAATGAAATAATTGAATTGAGATTATAGTGTGTGGCCAACGTGCCATGAATTTAAGTTATGATTATGACTAGTAGTGTAAATGATTTGACAGGATGCGATAAAGAATAAGAAACGAGCCTCGACTCAACTGTGTTAAAAGCGATTTGGAAAATAGAATTTGCCTAAGAGCTTTTGTACTCGATTCATGCCCATTAGTGGCTGCTTTAACTAATGCTTTGCTTTATAAATATATCCAGTGTGATTCGAGTTCTATACACTCATGTGTTGAAATTGTACATTGTCATTTTTGGGGAAAAGTATTTCAAGACTAAATGGTGTGTTACTTGATGATGATTTTAACTTGCGCATCAATTGCCAATTATTTTACTCTATTTCTCGGAAAGAAATCTATTGTGCTTAAATTGTTCATTTCTAATGAACTTAAAGTTGTGATTTCTAGAATATTCTATATGTTTAGATTTGATGGTGATCTTTGAATTTGAAAGAGGTGAAAGTGTGGGACATGAAATACGTCCATCGTGCCAGGAATAAAGAATCTTGTGAATGGCCAAAATGAGCCAAGGAAATATTGTCGTTGTGAATGACTGGAAATACTAATGAGAATTTATGCAATGTGAAAGATGTTGAGGTGAGTACAATTGTATTTATGTTATCTCTGTGTGCAAATCAAATCAAAAATATTTTTGGGAGCATCATTAACAAAACCGAGGAAGGGTGGGTGATAAGGCCCACACCTGAAACTACACGTGCCAGTGTAGGGCTGGATTGTGATTATTCCCCTTATTTTGGATGAAATTGGAACCTCTGGGAAATTGTGATATTATTCCCCTTAATTAGGATGAAATTGGTATCAATTGTGGATTGGAAAAGTCAACTCACACGACATATGTAGGGAGGCGGCCTAGCTGATCGGGTGGAGATCGGACGCCATGTTGCGCACATGGCGGTACTACTCTTGGTAACAACTTTCTTTCGCATCACATGTCAAACCACATTATTCGTGGGTAGATGGCCTAGCCGATCGGGCGTGATCGGACTCCGTGCTAACAAAGTCGGTGGCTTATCGGTGCTAATGATCTCCCAACCAAAATTGTATATGAAGTTAGTATTTTAAAAATTATTATGTTTTAACTAGACATTTGGATATTGTTGATTGTGACTTGTTGTTTCTATGCATTACCTTTTTTATGGGCGTTCTATTTTTGAAGAGGACTTTTAGCTATACATACTAGTACTATTCGACTGTACTAACGTCCCTTTTTGCTGGGGGCGATGCATCTTTAAATGGATACATGTGGTTCTACGACAAGTGGCATTGATCAGAGCAGTACACTCTTTTCAGCTAATTTGGTGAGCCCCACTTTATTTTGGGGTCATGTATCTTTTGTTTCTCATGTACTGTGTTTTGAGGTATAGTCAGGGCCTTATTGCCGACATTTCCATATTACTCTTCTATTGTACTTAGAGGCTCCGTAGACAGGTTGTGGGTTGTGGTGGATATTGGGAATTGAACTAAAAATGTTGATATTTGGAAATCATGATTTTGCATTAATTCTATAAACTCGTAATATTTTGGAAATTATGAATGAAGCTGCTAATGAGAATGAAAAAGAAGTTAATAATAAAATTTGTTCAGTCTTTGTTAATGGAGTACATCTCCTCTTTATTCATGGATGAGTTTGGGTAGAAGGAAGTATAATAAGCTTGCTCGGCCGGGTTCTCTCGGTTGAGCACCGGTCGCGCTCCCTGAGTTTGGGGTGTGACAAACTTGGTATCAGAGCCTAAGATTTTAAAGTGTCCTAGGATGTCTCTGAGTCGTGTTTAGTAGAGGATGATACATGGACATCTAGGATATTCACACTTTTTTGATACTCCAGATCGTGCGATAGAACTCAACATAGGAAGCTAACTTCCTCGTTATGTATCATTTTTCCAGATGAGTAATCCACGAGTTCGAAATAGTGAGGAGGGAATGACCATGCCATTGAATCTAGGAAGGGGGGGGGGGGTTACACAAGAGTTTGTTGGGAGAATGCGTCGAGCCATGGAGGGGTTAGAAGAACTTGTTGCTAAGGGAAGTGTCCTTGTTCCTACCAATGTCACCGCACCACCGGATCGCGTGGTGAGAGGATCTGAGAAGCGAAAAAGGGTTGTTGGTACTAATGAGCCGAATTGTTTGGTTTGCAAGAAGCGTCATTTGGGGAGAGGTTGGATGACTCTTAAAATATGTTATGGTTGTGGAAAGAGGGGGCACAAGAAGAACAAATACCCTAGGTTGGGTACAACTGTCCCGGTCTTCTCGGTACATAGGAAGGAACATTTGGCATCGTGTTGTGAGTATGCTGAGCAACGTGTTTGGGGTTTTAGAGCTGGGAAATTCAAAAGGCCCACACAGCAAACTAGTACTAGAATTGTTACTCCCGCATTAGAAGCTTGGAGGAAGGATAAGGGTTATGCTTATGATGTATTCAGAAAGGGTAAATATTAGGTAAGTAAGGCAATTCATTTTAGCGGACCTCTTCCCCATTGTGTAAAGTGAGAGAGATGTCATCCGGGAGTATGTCATTATCGTACCAATGTATGCTACAAGTATGGTATGACGGGTCAATTTCAAAGAGATTGTTATTTGTCTCGCCCAAGCTTGGGCAGGGGTATGGCCCAGCCAGCCAGTTCTGTAGCTACTACATCTATAGCGCCTCCCCTAGCTAGAGGCACTATACCGCCCGCAGGGCGTGGAACAACTAGAGGTGGTATTCAGAGCTCAGGCATGTCCCAACAGGTTTTATGCTATGAGGAGACGTCAAAGGTTTGAGGCTTATCTAGATGTGGTTACAGGTATATTGACTATCCAATCTCATGATGTGTATGCTCTTATTGATCCCGGCTCCACTTTGTCATATGTCACTTTTTATGCTACTATGGAAGTTGGGATAGAATCTGAACAAATTTATGAGTCGTTCTCTGTATCTACTCCTTGAACGAGACGCATTATTCGTGGAGCCACTCTATTACAAATTATCTCATTTACAACCTCTTGAGGAATTGAGCTCTATAATTATGTCCTTGAATTGAGTTATAACTCTAGGATTAATACTTCCCACTTTCTTTCCTAACTTCCCAACAAGGGACTATATCTGATGAATTTATGACAGAACCTTTTGATTCGGGTGAATAACATTTGCTCATTTGTTCCTATGCACATACCATCGTAATATTTACCTATGTGGTATCATATCCAATGTAAGGCAGTCTAGTGTTGAGATTCTTCTTAAGCCACTCATTTTCTCTCCGGTGTATGTGGCTCCTATGATTAGAACAATCATTTTACTCCTTTGTGAGAATTATCATGTATCCATCTCACTGTCTAGTAACATGAGAGCATATCTCAGCACCTATCATGTGCGTACATGTCAATTGAAAGGGGCCACTTATCCGCATAAAGTTTCTCAGCAATTTGAGATTTATCACAAATTCGTCACATAGAGATCTTGTTGTTTACCTATCTCAGTATGACTTTCATGTCCACGTAGATCATGCCTCAGTGAGTAACTCACTTTGTTCCCAGTATTGTGGTTGCCCGTGAAGTGGCCTGATATAGTGGCTTGAGAGTCGTTATGGTAAAAATATGTCTAGCTCATAGCAAATTTTACATTCTCTCTGACCAATACATGATTTCATCCAAACATTAAGATGTTCGATCTACATGATTTCACTCGTGTGTGGTTGAAAGTTAAACAACCTTACAATGACTTTTCCTCCCCACTTCAGGTGGTTGTTTCAGATTCTAGCACATATCATGAGTATATTGACTTGAAAGACAATTTTGTCGCATCTCTAGTTCTCTCATATAGGATCAACTATCGGAAGGGGGTTAAGATATCAGAATACATCACAAGTGTTTAAATTCTTTTTCATCCTCGTAAGCTTGTGTCATAGATTCCATGTGCTAGTTACTGTTAAGAGCATAATGCAACTTCATGTATTTTGAAACCCATATCACATTCAGGGTGCCAGAATATTCTCATTTCGAATTAATCAATTTTTCCCTACACTCAAGTAGGTAACTAGTGTCACGCACTTGACTGTTCCTCCTTAAGGATTTCTATTGCCAATATACTAGGCAACTCTATGACTCGTTTGTTGAACCAATGATGTCACCACATCGAATCACTATGTCAGTGCTATTGGTAGTGACCTTCATGTCTCTTAGGATTAACCTCTTAAAATGCCGTCCTCAGCATATTGATGGATTCTTAAATAATTCTAGCCAATCTCAAATCTCGTTGTTCATCTTTATAGTAACTTATGGGGTTCAAACATGTCAAAGAAGAAGCATCATCCCGTGAGAAAATATATTGGATGGGCAATTTTATGGTCATATTCAAGCTAGCACATCTTAGAGAAATTGTTGGAGGTTGCCAAAGGTCTAGTTTGGGTGTTCGTCATAGAAATTTAGAGTTGAAGAAAGTGAATGGGTTATTCTCAATATTTTCTCCATGAGAATGCTATGTGAATTGTTAATAAAGGTAAAGATGTGTGGTCACATTAGGCCTTATGAAATCTTGAAGAAATTAGGCCAAACTATGAGTATGATATTTCCCTATTATTGTCCTTAGTGCACCTGGTGTTTCATGTGTCTATGTGTAAGAAGGTAAAGTTAATGTATAATTGGATTCCGAGGGATATCTACTTGCAATCCTTGTTAGATAAGTCCGAGAGTTGAGATTGCCTTCATTAATGTGTTATGACGAAGTGTGTAAATCGAGAAGGCCACCTTGAGGGCCAAGAGTGTTAAGGAAATAAAACGCCCTCACTTGAGTGTATAGTCAAATTATGGTGATATGAAAGGTACTTTCTAGGTGTTATGATTTTAAAATGTACAGTTCATGTCCAGATATAACTCTTAATAATATAATGCTTGTAATGTTGAGATTAGTGTTGTTGATATACATTATGATGCTTTGTGGAGTTGTGGATGTGTTGATAGGATGATTTTGGTGATTCTCTATCAGGTAGATAGGACCAGTTATAGGGGTAACTCTGTTGAAAGTTTTAAGAATTTGTAAAGATAGCCGAATTTTAAGGGCCATAAGTAAGTTTAAATTTTGGAAAGGAAGTATGAGACTGAAGTAATCATAAGTGCCTATGTATAATAGTTGGAGGTAAAATGATGGTAACCCTATTCTTAGAAGTGACTTGTAAAATATTCAAGGACGAATGTTCTTAAGTGGAGGATAATGTTATACCCCGAAAAATTTTGAAGTACTTGAGCGCTAGCAAGAAGGTTGATGTGCGCTAATTATATTATTTTGTGTGCAAACAAGGGATATTATAAGAATGATATAAATTTATCGTGATAATATATGTATGAGGTTCATTAAGAATAGTTTATGGTCTAAGAAGAGCCCCAAGGCTAAGGCAAGTTGAAAATTTTATGATGGGATAAATGTTTCAAGTGAGTTCGCACAAGACCTAACTTCAAACGAGCATACCTCTCTTGATATGAAGAGTTATATGGTGTATTACCTATCAAAAGAAAGGTCTATGTGTCTAGTTTCCAACGCTTCACCGTTCGTCGTTTGGACACTCCTACAAGTAGTTATGACCATATTAGCAAAGGCTGGATCTGAGATCAATTTTGCGACCGCAAAACGGTTCCACGGACCGCATAAGCATCGCTAAGTGGAGCAGACACGGAAAAACCATTATGCTGTCGCATAATTGATTATGCTGTGGAATAATTAATTATGTTGTCGCATAATTGATTATGCTATAGCATAATTGATTATGCTCCAATTCTGCTGCCCACAAAACGATTATGTTATAGCATAATTGCACCACATAATTGACTTCGGGGGTCATTTTTGGGAATTTTCATATCCGATCCAAATTTTATATAAGGCCTTAGGGAGTCATTTTAGAATGTAAAATGTGATTTTTTAGAGAGAGGAGAGAGCTATCTTAGGGAGAGAAAGAGAAGACCTAGCTATTTTGTTCATCAATTCTTGCTCAAGGCTTGAAGATTTCATAAGATCTTCATCAAATAGGTAAGATTTGACTCCCTAACCCTAAATTTCGGGATTTTGATTAAAAGTAGGTCATGAGAAGTATGATTCTTTGGTTTGAGAGTATTATGTATAAATATATGTACCAATAAGGTTTGTGGGAAGATTGTTGAGCTTAAATAAGTAAGGATTGGGTTGTGTAGTGAAAGAAATCTTGAAGAAGAACCTTGTGGTTAAATTTGCACACCTAGTGTTTGATAAAATGCTCAAATGAGTTGAGACCATGAATATCTTCCTAATTATGGTTTAATTTTGTTATGTCTTAAAATAGATTGGGATTACTAGAATTTTCAGAACGTTGTAGTAATTTAAGAAAAGCTCAATTGAGGTATGTTGGCTAAACTTTCTCTCATAGAATTGAATTCCATAATATTCCTGTGAGTTTCAAAGTATGGATTGCGTATTAAAATGTTGTGGCTTTGAATTGTATTTCAAATGAAAGCTAGTATGCCAAATTGTGTGAGAAAATGTCAATATTCTTAAGACTCTTATCTGCTCATTTGTGTATTTAAAGTCTTGATTGAAAATGTCTTATTGTTGATAACCTATAAAGGTGATTGGAAATGAAATAATTGAATTGGGGATATAGTTTGTGGCCAACGTGCCATGAATTTAAGTTATGATTGTGACTAGTAGTGCAAATGATTTGAGAAGATGCGATAAATAATATGAAATGAGCCTCGACTCAACCATATTAAAAGCGATTTGGAAAATAATCGATTCATGCCCATTAGTGCCTGCTTTAACTAATGCTTTGCTTTATAAATATATCCAGTGTGATTCGGGTTCTATATACTCATGTGTTGAAATTGTACGTTGTCATTTTTGGGGAAAAGTATTTCAGGAATAAATGGTGTGTTACTTGTTGATGATTTTAACTTGCGCATCAATTGCCAATTATTTTACTACATTTCTCAGAAAGAAATAAATTGTGCTTAAAATTTTCATTTCTAATGAACTTATAGTTGTGATTTCCGGATTATTCTATATGTTAATATTTTATGGTGATCTTTTAATTTGAAAGAGGTGAAAGTGTGGGATATGAAATACGGCCATCGTGCCAGGAATAAAGAATCTTGTGAATGGCCAAATGTGCCAAGGAAATATTGTCGTTGTGAATGACTGGAAACACTAATGAGAATTTATACAATGTGAAAGATGTTGAGGTGAGTACAATTGTATTTATGTTATCTTCGTGTGCAAATCAAAAATAATTTTGGGAGCATCATTAGCAAAACCGAGGAAGGGTGGGTCATAAGGCCCACACCTCGAACTACACGTGCCGATGCAGGGGTAGATTATGATTATTCCCCTTATTTGGGATATAATTGGAACCTTTGGGAAATTATGATATTATTTCATCTTAATTAGGATGAAATTGAAATCAATTGTGGATTGGAAAAGTGAACCCATACTGCATATGTGGGGAGGCGGCCTAGCTGATCGGGTGGAGATCGGATTCCATGTTGTGCACATGGTAGTACTACTCTTGGTAACAATTTTCTTTCACATCACCTGTCAAACCACATTATTCGTGAGGAGATAGCCTAGTCGATCGGGCGTGATCGGACTCCGTGCTAACAAAGTCGGTGGTATATCAGTGCTAATGATCTTCCAACATAAATTCTATATATGAAGTTCGTATTTTTAAAATTATTGTGTTTTAGTTGGACATTTGGATATTGTTGATTGTGACTTGATGTTTCTATGTGTTACCTTTTTTTATATGGGCATTCTATTTTGAAAGAGGACTTTTAAGTGCTATTCGACAGTACTAACGTCCCTTTTTGCCGGGGGTGCTGCATCTTTAAATGGATGCAGGTGGTTCTACAGCAGGCGACATTGATCAATGGTAGCAGTACACTTTTTTCTGCTGATTTGGTGAGCCCCACTTCATTTCGGGGTCATGTATCTTTTGTTTCTCATGTACTTTGTTTTGAGGTATAGTCGGGGCCTTGTTGACGGTATTTTCATATTACTCTTCTATTGTACTTATTGGCTCCGTAGACAGGTTGTGGGTTGTGGTTGATGTTGGGAATTGAACTAGAAATGTTGATATTTGTAAATCATATTTTTTCATTAATTCTATAAACTCGTAATGTTTTGAAAATTATGAATGAACCTGCTAATGAGAATAAAAAGGAAGTTGTTAATAAAATCTTTTCAGTGTTTGATTAATGGAGTACATCTCCTCTTTATTCATGGATGAGTTTGGGTAGAAGGAAATCTAACAGGCTTGCTCGGCCGGGTTCTCTCGGTTGAGCGCCGGTCGTGCTCCCCGAGTTTGGGGCGTGACAACCACTTCCAGAGTTTTCTAGCCCTGAATGAGAATTTTCCACAGTTGTATTCACTGGCGGTAGAGCTTGAACAACACTTGGTAATCCACTTTCAAAATCACGCAAAGCTTCACCAATCTATTAAGCAATAAACTGCTTTAAATCTTCTTACTCATTTATTTGTTCATCAATTTGTTGTCCAGTGTTGCGATTAATAGATCTTTCAGGTGAATTTTCTCGTGAACGCTGTGGAGTAGCTGTGGGTGTATGGTGTGGTGGAGTTCCACCTTGTTTCCTTACCTGATCTTCATTACCCACCTCAACAATTTCGTTAGTAGTAGACATAATTCGTTGTTAAAGATGAAATATGGAAAGTAAAAAGATTATTAGATTCCCAGTAATAGAACCAATTCGTTTAACTAAAAAATAGTTTTTTTGGTCAAATCAAATATTGAAATAAATCGGGTTCCTAATAACCAATTTTACTTCAGTTATCCTAATATAGTAGAATAAGAAATAATAGAAACTAAATATTTGATGAGTAAAGAAAAGAAAATCTTATTGATAAAGGGGATTTATCTAAGGGTACAATATGTAACAGTTTTGTATAAGGGTAAAATATGTAACAATTTTGTTCCACTTAATTCATACTCGTTACTAACATTAACTACATTAATTGCCGGTAACTAAAATTATTTATAACGATTATGGTAATAATAGACAATCGCGCATAATCAGGGATTGTGTTGATTCCCTTTCCATATTAGTAGCTATTAATGAATCTTCTTCTCTTTCAGAATTTAATTATGCATCCCATGCCTATTTCTTCTTCCTGAGCTACTAGGTACGGTATCTTTATAAACAATCTCGTGGGTGTTTCACCAATTCCTTATCATTCTTCTTTATTGCTCTAGTTTAAGTGCAACCTATCAACATATCAATAATCCACGTGTCCTATCTAGTTTTTCACCAATACACCGGGTATGCCACCCGATAAGGATATTGACTTTTGCATTGATTTGGTTTCGGGCACTCAGCCCATTTCTGTTCCATCGTACCGTATGGCTCCAGCTGAGTTGAAAGAATTGAAGGATCACATTACAAGATTTGCTTGACAATGGATTCATTAGACCTAGTGTCTTGTCTTGGGGTGTGCAATATTGTTTGTTAAGAAAAAAAGATGGATCAATGAGGATGTGCATAGATTATATACAGTTGAACAAGGTCAATATGAATAACAAGTATCTGCTGCCTAAAATTGATGATTTATTTGATCAGCTTTAGGGTGGTAGGGTGTTTTTCAAGATTGATTTGAGATCTGGCTACCATCAGGTGAAGATTAGGGCATCAGATGTACCTAAGACAACTTTTAGGACTCGTTATGATCATTATGAATTCTTGGTGATGTCCTTTGGCTTGACTAATGCTCTAATAGAATTCATGGATTTGATAAACCAAGTGTTCAAGCCTTATTTGGATTCTTTTGTGATTGTATTCATTGGTGATATTCTGTTTTACTCTCGTAGTAGAGAGGAGCACTTACGGATTGTACTTCAGACTTTTAAGGATCGTCAACTATATGCCAAGTTTTCAAAGTGTGAGTTCTGGTTAGACCTAGTTGCCTTCTTGGGTCATGTTATGTCCTCTGAGGGTATCAAGTTAGATCCTAAGAATATTGAGGAAGTACAAAACAGGCCTAGACCTACTTCAACTACAGAGATTTAGAGCTTCTTGGATTTGGCGGGTTACTATTGCCGGTTCGTGGAGGGGTTTTCATCTATCTCAGCCCATTGACCAAGTTGATTTAAAAGGGTGCTCTTTTAGACGGTCCAACTAGTGTGAGGCAAGTTTTCATAAGCTTATGACTACATTGACTATATCCACATTATTGGTGTTGCCCAAAAGTTTAAGATCTTACACTGTGTAATGTGATGCATCACGTATTGGGCTTGATGCGGTATTGATATAGAACTGTAGGGTGATTGCATACGCATCTCATTAATGGAAGGTTCATGAGAAGAATTACCCTATGCATGATTTTTAGTTGGCATCCATTGTTCACGCACTTAAGATTTGGAGGCACTATCTATATGGCGATCCATGTGAGGTCTATACCGACCATCAGAGTCTCCAACATCTATTCAAGTAAAAAGACCTTAACTTGCAGCAACAGAGATAGTTAAAGTTACTGAAGGACTATGATATTATCATATTATATCATCCGGGGAAGGCCAATGTAGTGGATAATGCTTTGAGTAGGAAGGCAGAAAGCATGGGCAGTTTGGTATATTTACTGGCAGTCTAGAGGCCACTAGCCATGGATGTTTAAGCTTTGGCCAACCGGTTCGTGAGGTTGGATGTTTCGCAGCCTAGTGGGGTTCTTTCTTGTGTTGTGTCACAAACATTGTTCATTGAGCATATCAAGGCTAGCCAATTTGATGATTCTCACTTGTTGGTGTTGAAATACATGCTTCGGCGGGGTGGTGCCAAGGAGGTTGTGATTGGACATGATGGTGTTATGCTGTTTCAAGGCCAGATTTATGTTCCGAATGTTGATGGGTTGAGAGAGTTGATCCTTGAGGAGGCTCATAGTTTGTGGTATTCTATTTACTTAAGTGTCACCAAGATATACTATGACAAGAAGCAATATTATTGGTGTTTGAATTGTCAACAGGTGAAGTATGATCATTAGAAACCGGGTGGGTTGACTCAGAGATTAGAGATTCCGGAGTGTAAGTGGGAGCGCATCACTATTGACTTTGTGATAGGCTTATCATCGACCTTGAGGAAATATGACGTTGCCTGGGTTATTATTGATCGGCTGACTAAGTCCGCACACTTCATTCCGCTGATGGCTTCGTATTCTTCAAAGCGTTCGGCTCAGATTTATATCTAGGAGATTATCCGCATGCATGGTGTTCCCATTTCTATCATTTCTATCTAGGGCACACAATTTACTTCACACTTTTGGAGGATCGTGCACCATGAGTTTGGCACGCGGGTCGAGCTGAGTGTCACATTTCATCCTCAAACAGAGCGTACCATTCATATTTTTGAGGACATGTTATGACCATGCTCTATGGATTTCGGGTGTTAGTGGGAACGATTTTTACCTTTAGCGGAGTTCGTTTACAATAACAACTATCAGACGAGCATCCAGATGGCTCCGTACGAGGCCTTATATAGGAGGCAATGTCATTCTCCGGTTGGATGGTTTGAGCCCGGTGAGACTAGATATTGGGCATGGATTTGGTTTGAGATGCTTTGGAAAAGGTAAAAGCAATTCAGGAGCGTCTTCATATAACTCAGTCCAGGCAAAAGAGTTATGCAGATCGGAAGGTTCGAGGTGTGGATTACATAGAAGGTGAGAAGGTTCTTCTACGAGTGTTGCCTATGAAGGGCATGGTGTGGTTTGGGAAGAAGGGAAAATTGAGCCCGAGGTTCATTGGTATGTTTGAGACTTTGGAGAGAGTTGGGGAGGTTGCTTATAGGCTTGCATTTCCTCCTAGCCTTGCAGGGGCACATTCGATATTTCACAATGAGGATAGGTCACATGTTTCAAACTTTATCACGGTGTAGGATGATGAGAATTTGACCTGTGAGGAAGACCCAGTGGCTATTCTAGACCAACAAGTTCGAAAGTTGAAATCTAAGAGTTTTTCATCTGTGAAAGGGCAATGGAGAGGTCGGCCGATAGAGGAGGTTATGTGGGAGTCTGAGTCTGATATGAGGAGTAGATACATGCACCGCTTTACTAGTCCAGGTAAATTTCTATGTCCATCCGAGGACGAATAATTCTTTTAGAGGTGGAGAATGTGATGACCCAATAGGTCATTTTGAGTACTAGCTCCCTTTTTCTGTTTTCTTAGACCTCTCATAACTTTATTTGAGCTTATATGTGAAATTTTAAAGAAAATGTAATTTTTGGCTTTTAAAAACTATTAGAGTTGACCAAGGTCAACGTTTTGGGTAAATGACATCGGGTGACCCGGGGCCGTTTCGGCGCATTGAAAAAAGAGTTATTAAGTTAAAAATCTTGAGTTTTAATGATCGATTCTTGATATTTGAAGTTATTTTGATGATTTAAGTTAGCGAGCGAGTTTGTACGATGTTAATACACTTGCATGGATGTTCATATTGGAGCTCGAGGTACTCGAGTGAGTTTTAGATCTATTTTGGCTAAGTTGTGAATTGCTGAGGATTTGTTGTTGGTGTAGATCAGCAAGTCTCGCATTTGTGAGGACCTAATCGTAATTGCAAGCCTCACATTTGCAATGTTAGGCTCGAAAATGCGAAGTGGGACTGGAGATTGAGGGGTTCTCTTTTGCGAAGCATGCATTGAATTTGCGATTTGGAGCGGCTTCGCAATTGCAACCTTGGTGTCGCATTTGCGACACTGCTGGGATAGGCACTGCATTGCTTTTGCAAATCATGAACCTCATTTGGGAGCTGGAGCACCTTCGTAAATGTAAGGATCAGTCGCATTTGCAACAACTGAAGGTCAGGACACTAATCGCATTTGCGATGGTCGCAATTGCGAACAAGAGTTTGCAATTGAGACATCTGCATCTAGGTAAATGTTAGGAATTTTGGGACTTCGCTCATTTTCACCACTTTTGAACCCTAAACTCCGCAGAGGCAATTTTTGAAGAGCAATTTCTTACCAAATTTATTCATAAGCAAGTTTAATTTGTTTTCAATCAATTTAAATTACCTTTTCATAAATTTTATCATCAAATCTTTTAATTTAAGAGTAGATATTGGGGGTTTTGGGTAGAATTTAGGAATTTTGTAAAATTGAGAATTGGACCTCAAATTGATCTCGAATTTCGAAATAAATTACATATCCGGGCTCAGGGGTGAATGGGTAATAGGAATTTTGTCCTAATCTTGGATTTTGACCACATAGGCCCGAGTTTACTTTTGTTGACTTTTTCAATTATGTTGAAGATTGAACGGTTATCATAAGGGGGTAGTTTCTAAAGCTTATTTTGATGTGTTTAAACGATATTTGACTAGATTTGATTGGTATGGAGAGTTGTTCCAAAGGGAAAGTAGTGTTGGATTGTTGAGTTATTTCCGGAATGAGGCAAGTGTCGTAGTTAACCTTGACTTGAGGGAATTAGAAATGAATTGGTCTATTTACTACGTGATTTATTTGTGGGGATGGCGAATATGCAAGGTGACGAGTGTATATCCGTTATCAAGGGTTTAAACATGCCGGGTGAACTACTTAATTGCATGTCTTCAATTGTATCACGCATTCATTTATTTCATGTTATTACTTGTTACATTCCTTAATTACTATATGTCCTTGTTAAATACGTGCCTTAACGGTTACATGCCTCTATTTTGCTACATTCCTCCACATATCCATGCCTTTATTTATCGTCCGTCTTTACTTGTTTTACGCTCTACATGTTATTTGATAGATGCTATTACTTGTCGCATTCCCTTACTTTCTTTCTAATTCACTTTGATTCGTTATATTGGATTGTCTTACAGGATCTACGCATTTAGCTCCCTCTTTATGTCACATTGTGAGATACGTCATAGTTGGTAGTTATTAAATATATATATATATATATATATATATATATATATATGAGAGAGAGAGAGAGAGAGATCAGGTTGCACGCAACAGTGGTATTATATATATGTCGATCGGGTTGTATGCCACAACGGTATTATTATATATATGTTGATTGTATTACGCGCTGCAACGGAAAAGTTCTATGTGTTTGTTCTTGGCTGTTGGTTTTCGTTACCATATTATGTTGTGAGACCGAAAAGTGATGATATTCCGGGGCCCTCTATTATGTATTTCTTATTCTAGTTATCATATTAATTAGATGTTTCTCTATTTTGTTATTGTTTTTCTACTCATAGTCGCACATGTTTATAGTGAGTGTCTTGTCATAGCCTCATCACTACTTCATCGAGGTTAGGATCGGCACTTATAGAGTACATGGGGTTGGTTATACTCATACTATAATTTTCACTTCTTGTACAGATCCCGATGTTGGTCCAGCGGCGCGTAGAGGAGATTGCTCGGACCGGTTCTTTCAGGAGACTTGAGGTAGAGTTGCACATCGTTCGTAGATCTTGAAGTCCCCTACCTATATATATATATTACTGTTTATTTTGTATCATACAATTGTATTTCTTTTGAGACTCTATTTTTAGTGATCTAGTAGCTCATGTACTTGTGACACCAGTTTCTAGGATAAGATAAGACAACGATGTTTGTGGATTCAATTATATATTTCAAGTATTTCGATTTTATTTTCTAATTACCTTGCTTTTAAAATTATTAAATTGATTAATTGTTTAGCTAATGTTGGCTTTCCTAGAAAGCAGATGTTAGGTGCCATCACGGCCCCGTGGTTGGGATTCTGGGTCGTAACACCTCTCTTGTCAATAGTTTATTTCATCATTCCTTTCTACATTTTATTCTATATTGCTCTTGATTTCTTAAGACATTATCAGCACTAATTTCTTATTTCATGATCTTTCCTCTCAAGATTATGTGGTAGGTGTTCCTTAATTTCCAAGACATTAGTCGTACAACTTCAGCGGTAAGCAAAATTTTATTCTAATTTTTCTTATGTGTCAACTCGACCGGTTATTTTGTGTATTGAACCTCGTTTTCCTTTTGAATCTTCCCATATGTGTATTTGTGGTTTAAATACCTGCAGTGATGGTTCGTTTCGTTTCGGGGATGTTTTCTATTCATTTGGAATAATTGGTTCTTAGTTTGGAAGCTTAAGTTGGGCCTGTTGACCGAAGTTGACTTTTGTGAAAGTGACCTTGTAACGGTGTTTTGATGGTTCCAATAGGTTTGTATGGTGACTTTGGACTTAGATGCATGCTAGGAATTTTATTCGGAGGTTCCTATTGGGTTCAGAATTTTGTTTTGGGGCTTGGAATATGTCCGCTTTTCCATTTGGAACTTGTGTGTAAAGATTGCTGCCATTTCGAGTAGGTTTGGTAGGAATTAGATGCTTGGTTGTAGTTTTATCGATTCTATAGTTTCATTGTGAATTATATGTGTTTTGGTGTGCGATTCGTGGTTCTAGATGTTATCTTTGTGTTTTGAGTTTGCGATCGAGTTCGCATAATGTTTTTAGACTTGTGTGGATGTTTTGGGTGGAGCCCCTGAGGCTCGAGTGAGTTTCAGATGTGTTTCAAAATGGTTTGGACTTGATTCATAGCTGCTAGTGTGCTGGTGTTGTAGTTATCGCAAATGCGAGCACCAGTTTGCATTTGCGAAATAAATATCGCATTTGCGAAGGGGACAATGGGATAGCAGGTATCGCATTTGCGTAGCTAGCCTCGCATATGCGAAGAGGGATTTGGCTGGGGACAAGTCTCTTCTACGACCACATGTTCGCTTTTGAAGGGAGGGAGTGGCAGCGCATTTGTGATGTCTAGGTCACATTTGCGACATGTACAAGGCCACTCAGGCTTCTATTTTGTGATGCCTTTTTCGCATTTGCGAACCCCTGGTTGCATTTGCCACTTCTGCAGCTGAACAAAAGGATGGGATTTCGGGACTTAGTCTCATTTTATCACATTTTTTAGCCCTAGAATCCGTGGGAGGCGATTTTATAATGCAATTTTCATGGAAAGCTATTGGGTAAGTGATTTTGACTCAATTTTGATTATATAACATGATTGTTTTTGAATTGTAACATCTAAATGATGAGATTTGAAGAGAAATTTTGGGGATGTTTTAATATGTTTTGAAAAACTAAAAATTTGAGATTTGAGAGTCGAATTAGAATCGGATTTGAAACCCAAACACATAAATGGACTTGTGGGGTTATGGGTAGTGGAGATCTAACCTTTGACTGGTTTTGACCAGGCGGGCCCAGTGGTTAACTTTTGTTGACTTTTGGGGAATTGTATAAAGATCATAACTTTATTAATTAAAATTGGTTTCTCTTGCACTGTTTGATATTATCAAGTCATTTTTGGCTAGATTTAAGCTGAGCGGAGGTGAATTTTAAAGGAAAAGCATTTTTAGAGTATTGAATTGACCTAATTGAGGTAAGTATCTTGCCTAACATTGTGTGGGAGAATTACCCCTTCATATTTGGTCTAATATGCATTATTTGTACTATGTGAAACGACGTGTACATAAGGTGACGAGTGTGTACACATGCGTATATGTGGTAATTGACCAGATTAGACCTTAGGCTATTAATATACCTTGAGTTGAAGTTGTTTGTTATATGAAGCATGTTTTATTTTTGATTCACTCCCCTCGCCCCTTGTGTTGTTGTTGTTGTGATTATCATATACATTATTTTTAAGCCGTGGGCTATATATTATTGGGTCTTTAGTGTTGTTGTTTGGGCTATGCTGTGGCATGTGTGCACGTGTGCACGTGTGGTGAGGGTTGATTGTTGTGTTGTGAATGAGATTCGCATGCGGCGACCTAAGGGTGGCATCTATTAATGCGCATGTGGCGAGATAAGGGGGTTTATATGCATGTTGTAAGTAAGGTAAATACTTCATTATGATGTGAACGCGGTGAGATAAGGGGGCTTATGCGCGTGTAGCTATATAAGGGGTAATATTTCAATTTGACGCTCACGCGGTGTCATAGGGGTGGATTTTTTATTAGGTTATGTGGTATTCCGGGGTGATTCTTGATGTTATTGTTGTGTTGGAACAAGTTGATTATTTGAACATATCTTTTCTTTCCTTAAATGGTTTTACTTTGTGATTTACGAGTTGTTGGTTAATTTGTTGTGTTATCACATGCCCTATTCTTCGTTGATACTTACTCTGTTATGCTTTTCGTTGTCAGTTTTATATTGATATTCTGCATAGCTTATTTGTCTAATGAATGTCTTGACTTGAACCTTGTCACTATTCCACTAAGGATCGTCTTAATACTTACTAGGTACCGATTGTGGTTCTTATACTACGCTTCTACACATTTTTGTGCAGATTCGGGTGCCTCAGATCATACTGGTCACTATAGAGTCGAGCTAGATCTATGGAGACTTCAAGGTATACCTGTTGTTTCGCTCACATGCCTCGAAGTCACCTTCTATTATTTCCTTATTACTGTTGAGCTATGGGGAATAATTCATTGGCTAGGGGCAGGTCCCGTTTGCGACCACTTGGTCACTTTTGAGATGAAATCATGAGATTTGAAGAGGAATTTTGTGTGATTTTTTACTATGTTTAGAAAAATAAAATTTAGTTTTAGAGTCGAATTAGACTCAGATTTGAAAACCAAACACATATATGGACTCGTGGGGTTTTGACCGGGCGAGATCGGGGGTTGAATTTTGTTGACATTAAACAAACTCACGCAAGTATACGTGGTCGTCAAGTAATAGAGTAGTGAGTAGAGTATCATTCCCACAAAGACGTATGATTAACTTTCGACTAATTCAAGCTCAAATAACTTATCTATTCAAGATATTTCTCACAAAATAGATAATTTACTAATTTACTACCTAAAAACTATCAAGTAATGAAATAATTAGAAATCAACCACAACACTTAATCAAATTTGGATAACAATCAATAAGAGATGATATTCCAGGGTCACGAGTTAGCTAACAATCGTGTTGCGTTCTTGGCTTAAAATGACTAATTGATTTATCTAGGTTGTTGATTGACAGGGTTGATATTACTCATAAGAATCTGTCGAGTTCTTACTCACCTATTCAAGCTAACTTAATGCCTATATGTCTATGGAATTAAGATTAGCAAGAATTCATTTACACTTCCTGTATTTCAACCAAGCAAAGCAATTAGGTATATGTCTATCCTAATTGCGAATCTGTTCCCCGATGCCCAGGTTCAAGAACTTGCTCTATTTAATTCTATATGCAATCTAGAATTCCAACTTTTGAGTTCAACTCTAGATTCGTAGATAGTATTTCACTATTAGCTACTCAGCAAAATAATTAAGAACATAAGTAAATAAACAACCCAATATGATAAAATCAAATTCGATAATTTAAACTTCAAACATCAATATTCATGTATCACCCCTGACCCTAGAACAATAGGGTTCTTAGCCACTCATGTTCATATAATCATCAAAAATAGTGTTTTGAAACATAAAATCAATGAATACTGGAATAAGGATGGAAATATTGATCAAATCCCTGCTCCCAAATGTTCCGTCCTTTTATTTTTCTCTCCAAGTTAGGTCACTCTCTCAAAATCGTGTTTATTTGTGTATTTATATCCTGTAAAAACAACCCGGACAAATATACCCTTTCTAAGCCGAAGTAGAAATTACTCTACAGTTTTTTTGCACACCCGTGCCACGCCTCGCGCCGCACCTCTCGCCGCGGTTGTGTATTTTTCTTCAGCGTACACTGTTTTCTATTAGCATGCCATTTTTACATTGCCGCGTCACGCCTTGCGGCGCCCCATGCAGCGAGGTAGTCTAAATTTCTCTGACTAAACTTGTTTCATGTTCTTTTGACATCTAGACTTAGTACACGACCTCCGAGCACGATCCTGACTGAATTTATTGGGCTTTTACTCAGACTTCAAAGCTCTAAATTGTTCAATTTAGCTCCAAATTAACTTTTAAACTCGAAATCACTTCCTGCAAGGCATAAAACATGTACTAAGTGTAATTCACTATCATTTAAGCTCAAACACAAATAAAATGCATTTATTAGTATTCAATACTAGGGTTAAAACACGAGTTTATAGCCTAGCATCAACACCCCACACTTAAACCATTGCTCGTCCTCGAGCAATTAAACTACACTTCACCTAGGGATGACCTTTTCATCAAACAACCTCCCTAACACATCATCCCAAGAATATTTAAAGTAGATTGAGTGCCATATCATAGCGTCTCACCCTCAAGACTCCACTCAAAAGTACCACGCATTTTTCATAACCTACTCACTTACTCTAACACAGAGGTCAAAGACGTTACCTTAACTTCGCAAATCATGTGCCCTCATGCCAACAATAGAGAGTAGTTCCACTCACAATATCATTCAAGAACAATTCGGAACTCAAGATAGAAAGAATTTACTCACTCTCAAAATCAAAATTCATGTGCACAAAAGATATACCATAAGCTTGCCCATAGTGTACTACTCTACTAATTGAGCTCATTCAGTCTAAGATCAGGTAGGACTTTAATTGGTTGTAATGTAGGTTGCGGGATGGGTAGGATACATATAGATATAGTGGCTACACCTCCCTAAGCACTTTAATACATTTACTTTAACATTTAAACCCAATACTTATGTCAAACCATGACTCCACCTTCACATTAATAAACATTAACTCCCTACTTATTTAAGCACAATTATATCAAGAGTCACCACTTATCGAGGAATATCACAAAAACCTCACTCACGCATTGGGACACAACTCACTTAGGATTAGATCTTCCCCGACTCTCTAGTCAAAGTAGTTAAGCAAAGTTATAATCACACAATTTAAGACACTTATTTAACAGTCAAGAATTGAGCCTAGGTATCACAACTAAGGCACTTACCACTCTCAAGGCATATGAATCAAGAAAAATTGATTCTTTATATTAGCACTTTGACTCAAAATTCTTTATTCCTATAAAATAAAAATATTTAACTACACCCGGTTCAAGCAAAACCCTTGGAAAATAACCACGGCACAAAGAAAAACCAAGAGGGAATTGTTACACTACCTAATATATATATATATATATATATATATATATATATATATATATATATATATATATATACTTAAAATAAAAGACATTTATTTTTTTGGATTTTTCAATTTTGTTTTCATATCTTTCGACTTCATCTCCCTCGAGAAACCAGTCGATGAAATCCATCATCAGGAAGAGTCGAAACTAAACATTTAATTACTAACTATTACAGGCATAGAATTCAGAATTATAGTTTACAGACCATATAGTCTACGAAAGAAAGAAAAAATTCAAACAACACCAACTGATAAATAGAGAAAAAGAAAACAAGTACAAATACAAATACAATCAAATAGGAGGACCCCACCCCACACTTAAGAGATTGAATTGTCCCCAATACAAAGCAGTAAAATCAAGAGTGAAAAGGTGACTGCCCTGAGGTTCGTGGACTAATCATCAGCACCCTCGAATATGCGCAAATACTCTTCGTCATCGGAGGGAACGGAGTTCACATCCTCATCCTGTGGCAATGGTCCTCCTCTCGCCAATCCCAACCACTGCTGAGTGATTGCAGAAAGGGGGTGATCTTGTTGCAACTCCTCCAAGTCGGTCTTCCCCCTTTCAGAGTGGAGGTGCAAGTCAGCAAACAACAGCTGCAGTATCTCCTCAACACGAACAAGCCTCTGGTCCGAATTAATAGCAGCAGCAGGAGGATCTATCACTGACATGACATCATAGGCCCTGATAGGATATGTCACTGGAATGGTCCAGTCATAGTGAAACTCCTCCTCTACCAGGTGTGCCCGCGGCAAACGAGTGATCATACTCAGTTAGTGTAGGCGGCGGACCCCAAGTGGTCGCACTTTAGCCATGTGCGACAGCAGGATTCTTCCAAGATCCAACTCCATCCGTGTCAACAAGGCATATATCAAACACACTTTCAGCCGTGGGACATCAGTGTCACTTTGAGTGGGCATGATTTTGGCATTAATTAACTGCAAAACAACCCTGGCATGACGCTGCATTGTTCCCTTCTTCATGTCCTTGTAGAATTCATTCGCATCCCGCGTCCATGCGGCAGAAGAGTCAGCGCCACAAACCTATCGGTGGATAGCCGGATAGTCTGTCCGACGGAGAAACCGCTAAAAGAGCTTGCGGAAATGCTATGTGAAGACCATAATCCGATTAATCACTTTGGAAGAAAATGGAATCACTTTACCTCGTACCCGCACTTTGTAAACAGCATCCAGGCTAGCCTCAGGTTGCCAGTTGGCATAAAACTCCTTGACTAGGTTCACATTCCCTGCATCACCTGGACGGAACACACTGTCAAAACCCAAAGCCCGAATGTTATTCTATATCTCACTATATTTGCGGGCCAACTTCCCATCGTCAATAGCAACCTCAGGCTCTGGGTTCACCGCAGGGACAAACGTCTGGAACCAGTGTCGAGCATGGGCTGGGACAGCTCGAATACCATATTTGCACTCTGGCACCCCATCCGCATCAGGATCAATGCACCCCTCTTCCTCCTCCACTAGGCGGGGGGAGGTGCCAGCCTACCTCCTCGACGGCTACTAGAGGCAACCTCAGAAGAACCTGTATTAGAATGTTTGCTTGGGCGGCGAGACATTGTACCTGCACAAGACGAACAATGTTAGCTACAACACGTAAAACAAAGAAATATCAAACTGGGTAACCACCCCACACTTATGTTATTGGCATGTTGACAAGTAAAATGTATATTGGGGACTCAGACTACCCCATTGGAAGTACGCCACAAGCAATCAGTAGCCCACTCAACCACCAACACAACATTCCAACACAGAATCACGGATAACACTAGTGTAAGAGACAAAATTAAGAACTAATTCACTACTCAAAAATTAAGATACAATACAACACTACACAAGCACAATAGCATGAATCGGACACCTCATTTGGCACCTAGCAACACATAATCATGAATCGGCCAATCAATTAGAACTTAGGGATAACAAGTTAAAGTTTCACATCATAAAACATGGCATCCCACCCCACATTTATCATCAAGCATTATATCCCACAAAGCAACTTGTTTCTCAATTTGCAACACTACACAATTTTATGCCATTAAGACATTTCAGCAAACACATTGTAGGCATATCTTGCACTTATTTATTGTCAATTCAAATTGGGGTAGACTCACCATGTAACCAAACAAAATTCATCTCACACCACAATCACAACATCACTACATCTTCACAATAACACCAAGTTTACCAATCTTTCATTAAATTCATTAATTTTTGGCTAGAAAGGCATCCCCAACCAAGCTTCAACATAAATTAATTCCACACCATGAAAACAAACCAAAAATCTTCCATAATCGCTAGAACAGTGAACATTCCATAATTTAAGCACCATTTTCGACCATAATAAGCAAAAACAAGCTAACAAATTACACAACTAAATTTATCTAGGGTTTGGTTCAAAATAAACTAAAACTACCTAACTACTACTATCAACTACTAAAAGAAAAGAGATGAGGTGAGAGGATTACTTACCTTGAAGATGAATAGAGGGGATTGGAGAGGTGTGTGGAAGGAATTTGAGAAGAAGGGGAATGGGGAAATTGGGGAGGGTTAGAGAGGGGGGAGTGCTGAAGCAGAATGAAGAAAAGGGGGAAAGGGGACGGGTGTTTTGGTTAAAAAAACACTAATTATTTTTTTACATTGCACTGCCGAGTCGCAGGGTGCGGCGCCCTATGCGGCGTGGTAGTGTATTTTATCTAGGGGTTTTTTCCATCTGAGAGCCATCTAGCCTGACTTGGCGCATGGCGCGATGCTCCACGCAGCGCGATAGGCAAAGTTTCATAGAGTTCGCCTTGTTTTCGATATTTAGCGCACAGGTTGTACCTGCCCAACCACATCACACAACTCCTAAAGTCTAATATTCCTAAACTACAGTTATCTAAACTATTCTAAACAAAAAAAAAGTTAGATGCATAAAAGGAAAACAAATTGGGTTGCATCCCAACAAATGCCTAATTTAACGTCGCGGCACGACTCAACCCGCTTTCAAGCATTGGCCAAGTTCACTGAGGTCTTGTGTCATGCAATATCACCACCCCAATAATGTTTTATTCTCTGTCTATTTACCAAGAATGTACCACTTGAGCTCGTATCACGTAATTCCTTCGCTCCATGAGGCCTCACACTTACCACAACGAAAGGACCCGCCCATCAAGACTTAAGATTTCCAGGGAAAAGCTTCAACCTCGAATTAAACAAGAGAATTTCTTGACCTGGCTCAAACTCGCGATGTTGGATGTGCTTGTCATGCCATCTCTTGGTCTTTTCTTTATACAATTTGGCATTTTCATATGCGTGCAATCTAAATTCATCAAGCTCGTTGAGTTGTAGTAAGTTCTTCTCACCAGCTAAGTCCATATCAATATTTAGCTTTTTAATCACCCAATAAGCTTTGTGTTAAAGTTCAACGGGCAAGTGACATTCCTTCCCATAAACCAACCTTTACGGAGAAGTGCCTATGGGGGTCTTGTATGCAGTTCGATATGCCCATAATGTGTCATCTAGCTTCTCGGCCCAGTCCTTTCTATTTCCACTTACTATTTTCTTCAAAATCTATTTTACCTCTATGTTTGAAACTTTGACTTGACCACTCGTTTGGAGATGATAGGCAGCGGAAACCTTGTGCTTAACTCCATGCTTTGTAAGAACATTATTAAGCAATTTGTTACACAAGTGAGTTCCTTCATCGCTTATCAACACTCTTGGAGTCCCAAAGCGCATGAAGATGTGCTTTTTTACAACGTTCACCACTACCTTTGCGTCATTAGTAGGAAGAACGATGGCCTCCACCCACTTAGAAACATAGTTGACCACCACCAAGATGTACCTGTGACCATTAGAGTATGGGAACGGTCCCATGAAATCAATCCCCCAAACATCAAAGAGCTCTACTGCCAGAATATTTTGCAAAGGCATATCGTGATTCTTCATGATTGTTCCAGTTCTTTGGCATATGTCACACTTTTTAACAAAGGCATGTGCATCCATAAATAATTTTGGCCAATAAAAACCTGATTGTAGCACTTTTTAGGTGGTTTTACCCCCACCGTGATGACCTCCGTACGGCGAAGCATGACGGTCCTGCAATATTGCATTTATCTCTTACTCAGGGACACACCTTCACACCTACTGATCTGTGCATTGCCTATATAGGAATGGCTCATCCCACATGTAGAGCCTCACACCATATAGGAATCTTCTTCTATTGTCAGCTATCAATTCTGGCGGCGTTACCCCACTTGCAATAAAATTCAGATAGTCTGTATACCATGGGGCTTCACCTGAGGTGACTCTTAATAACTGCTCATCAGGAAATGTTTCTTTGATTGACCCTCCTTCAGTTACATGGCTCCGATTTTCTAATATGGACAATTGATCAGCCACTTGATTATCTGTCCCTTTTCGATCTCGGATTTCTAAGTCAAATTCTTGCAAGAGGAGGACCCAAAGAATCATCCTTGGCTTGGCGTCTTTCTTTTCAAACAAGTATCTGATAGGTGAATGATATGTGTATACAATGACTTTGGTTCCCACTAGATAGGATATGAACTTGTCAAACGCCCACACCACTGAAAGCAACTCTTTTCAGTAACTGTATAATTCATTTGAGCTGGATTCATAGTTTTGCTTGCATAATAAATGGAGTGAAAGATTTTATCCCTCCTTTTCCCCAAAACATCTCTGATTGCAATGTCACTTGCATTGCACATCAACTCAAATGGATGCGCCCAATCTGGGACGATGATAATTGGTGCAGTCACCAACCTTCCCTTCAGCTCCTCAAATGCTTTCAGTCATACATCATCAAACTTGAAAGTGACATATTTCTCGAGAAGCCTACACAAAGGAGAAGAAAGTTTCGAAAAATCTTTAATGAACCAACGATAAAAACCTGCATGGCCCAAGAAACAGCGAATGCCTTTGACGGATGTCGGTGGGAGCAATTTTTCAATCCCTTCCACCTTTGCTTTATCCACCTGCAAACCACTTTTGGACACCTTTTGCCCCAAGACTATACCTTCACGTACCATGAAATGGAACTTTTCCCAGTTTAGTACCAGGTTCGTCTCTTCATATTTAGCCAGCACTTTATCAAGGTTCATTAAACAATTATCAAAAGAACACCCAAACATAGAAAACTCATCCATGAACACTTCAACAAATCTTTCAACCATGTCAGTAAAAATAGCCATCATACACCTTTGAAAATTCGCAGGTGTATTACAGAGACCAAAGGGAATTCTCTTGAATGCATACGTGCCATAGGGACAAGTAAATATAGTTTTCTCTTGGTCCTCTGGGGCTATAACAATCTGATTATACCCCGAATAACGATCTAGGAAATAGTAGTATTCCTGGCCAGCTAATCTATCAAGCATTTGGTCAATAAAGGGGAGGGGAATGTGGTCCTTTCGGGTGGCATTGTTCAATTTTCTATAATCTATGCAAATTCTCCACCTAGTGACAGTTCTTGTAGGAATCAAGTCATTATTTTCATTAACCACTACGGTTATCCCCCCTTTCTTAGGCACGCATTGGATGGGGCTTACCCATTTGCTATCAGAAATTGGGAATACAATACCCGCATCAAGCCACTATATCACTTCTTTTCTTACCACCTCTTTCATGATTGGATTTGGTCGACGTTGTTGCTCTACACTTGTCTTGTGTCTGTCCTCCATGAGAATTTTATGCATGCAGAAAGCTGGACTAATGCCTTTAATATCATACATCGTCCACCCAATTACTCGTTTGTGCTCACATAGCACTCTCAACAGCTTTTCTTCCTGCATTTTAGACAAGTCCGAAGAAACAATAATAGGTAAAGTGTCAAAACTACCCAAATAAGCATATTGAAGGTGAGGGGTAGTGGTTTAAGCTCCAATTTTGGAGCCTCTTCAATTGACGGCATTGGAGGAGGCCCATGTGGCCTATTCAGGGGCTCAAAGGGGTGTATTCCCTGCACGTTAGCACATGATGCATCTAGGATATGCATCATCTCCTCAACCTCATCATCAATCTCCAAGATATCGAACAACATGAGTTCTTTTTCTAGAGAATCGTCTAAATATACACTCGTGTCAAGAAGTTTCTCCTCCACCTCCACAACAGATATCATAGAGAGCTCCTCATAATGGCGGGAAAGTTGGATCGCCATGTAGACATTAAGGACTGCTTCCTCGTTGTCCACCCTCATAATCATTTTTCCCTCTCTCACTTTAATAATTGCATCACCAGTATCCAAGACAGGTCATCCCAATATGATTGGAACTTGTTCATCAGCCTTAAAATCTAGAATAAAGAAGTCAGCTCGGAAGATAAATTTCCCAATTTGTAGCAACACATCTTTAATCACTCCTTCAAGGTAGGATATAGACCTATCAGCTAATTGCAACATCACAGTGGTTGTTCTTGGAGCTCCCAGACCTAATTGCTTGAACAAGTATAAGGGCGTCAATTTATGCTTGACCCCAAATCTCAAAAAGCACGACCCACATCAATATTACAAATTCACACAGGGATGGTGAAGCTGTCAGGATCCTTAAGCTTTTGAGGAAGCTTGTTTTGGACACTTGAAGTGCACTTCTCAGTAAGTGCAACTATCTCGAACTCAGTCAATTTCCTTTTGTGAGCCACTATATCTTTTATGTACTTAGCATACTTTGTAATTTCACGAAGTACAACCAACAATGGAATATTCAATTGAACCTGGCTCAACATAGAGAAAAATGTGTTAAACATGCGATCATCATTCTTTTCTGCAATCTCTAGGGGAAAGGTGGTGGTGGCATTGCATCCTCCACTAGCTCTGAACTTGCATCATTTTTCTTTGACACGTGTATTGCCTTAGGGATCAGCTCCCCCTCAGGTGTAGGCTTGTCCTTTCTCTTCTTTGGCACTTCCTCTAGTTCCCTCCCATTCCTGAGTGTAATTGAATTAACTTGCGGGTTCTTCTCTGTATCACTGGGAAGAGCATCTGCAGGTCTAGTATTTTGATTTGCTGCTAACTACCCCATTTGCCTCTCAATATTACTGTAATCGGTCTGGAGCTGTTGATTGTCAAGCAACAACTTCTTCAGCAAGTCATTCGTACTCTCTTCTGTTTGTTGGGGTGGCTTTTAAAGCTTATTGAAATTTCCTTAGGGCCTAAACTGATTCAGATTCTGTTGATTTCCGCCCCATGAGAAGTTAGGATGATTCCTCCAATTTGGATTGTAAGTGTTCCCATATTGTGCATGCTAATTCATTGGACCTCTGCTTTGTTGCCCCACATAGTATATAGATTCAGGATTCATAGGGCACATGTCACTCATATGACTGTCACCACATAGTTAGTAGCAAATAGAGATCTGTTGTACATCTTGCATCTGTTATGTTTGTTGCATTGTCATTCTATTCATCTGATTTGCCAGTTTTGCAATATCTACTCTCATGGCTGAGAAGTCATCAAGCTCAATCACCCCGGCTACCTTCTGTTTAATTGCTCTTCTTGCGTCCCCATCTCCTTGCCAATTATGATCATTAGCAGTGAAGTTATTTAACAAGAGTTAAATTTCATTGTACGGCCTTTCCATGCAACTACCCCCACAAGCTAAATCAAGATTCATATTTGATGCCTCGTCTAGCCCATCAAAAGAAGTGTGACCCAATACCTCATCAGTCTGACAATGATACGGGCAGTCTCTGAGTAGCTTCTTCTATCTTTCCCAAGCTTGACGAAGTGTCTTGCCATCCCGTTGTTGGAACCCAAGAATTTGGCTCCTTACCAACTTTCTCTTCTTAGTGGGGAAAAACTTGATTAAGAATTTCCTTGCTAGATCATCCCAAGTGCGGATTGAGTTCGCGAGCTCCTTTTACAACCATTCCTTTGCTTCCCCCAACAGTGAAAAGGGAAACAGTGTCAGCCTGACATAGTCCATGGAAATGTTCGGATAATTGTAGGTGTATGTAATTTCCATGAAGTTCTAAATGTGCCTCTGCGGGTCTTCATAAGATAGACCTACATATTGTCGTGTGGACTGAATTAGTTATACCATGTACTGTTTAAGTTCAAAATGTCCCATGATATTAAGCTTCATAATAGCCTGATTCATATTAGCAAGATTGGGCCTCACGGCTTTTATCACCGGACGCTCTTCATTACCTGCCATCTATATTGGCTGTGGTTGAACTACGATGTTCAACTCTCTTTCTACTTTGGTTCTAGCTTCGACTTCCTTCCTCACTCTGTCAAGTGTTCATTCAATTTATGGATCAAAAGGAAGGAGGTTGTTTGCGCTTCTACTCCTCAGCATTCAAGAGAAGAGCATGCGTTAACACAAACAAGGCAAACTAAAAATTAAAACTTGAACAAATAATTAACAAAAGCTTAACTTAGTCAAGTAGCTAATTTCTAAGTCCCCGGCAATGGCAAAAAACTTGTTGCGACCAAACACACTCACTCAAGTATACGTGGTCGTCAAGTAATAGAGTAGTGAGTAGAGTATCGTTCCCACGAAGACTTATTATTAACTTTCGACTGATTCAAGCTCAAATAACTTATCGATTCAAGAGATTTCTCACACAATAGATAATTTACTAATTTACTACCTAAAAATTATCAAGTAATGAAATAATTAGAAATCAACCACAATACGTAATCAATTTCGGATAACAATCAATAAGAGATGATATTCCAGGGTCACGGGTTAGCTAACAATCGTGTTGCGTTCTTGGCTTAAAATGACTAATTGATTTATCTAGGTTGTTGATTGACAGGTTTGATATTATTCATAAGAATCTGTCGAGTTCTTACTTGCCTATTCAGGCTAACTTAATGCCTATATGTCTATGGAATTAAGATTAGCAAAAATGCATTTACACTTCCTGTATTTCAACTAAGCAAGGCAATTAGGTATATGTCTATCCTAATTTTGAATCCGTTTCCCGATGCCCAAGTTCAAGAACTTGCTCTATTTAATTCTATATGCAATCTAGAAGTCCCACTTTCGAGTTTAACTCTAGATTCATAGATTGTATTTCATTGTTAGCTACTCAGCAAAATAATTAACAACAGAAGTAAATAAACAACCCAATATGATAAAATCAAATTCGTTAATTTAAACTTCAAACATCAACATTCATGTATCACCCATGACCCTAGAACAATAGGGTTCTTAGCCACTCATGTTCATATAATCACCAAAAATAGTGTTTTTAAACATAAAATCAATGAATACTGGAATAAGGATGGAAATATTGATCAAATCCCTGCTCCCAAGTGTTCCGTCCATTTGTTTTTCTCTCCAAATTAGGTCACCCTCTCAAAATCGTGTTTATTTGTGTATTTATATAGTGTAAAAACAACCCCGGACGAATTTACCCTATCTAAGATGAAGTAGAAATTACTCTATAGTGTTTTTGCACACTCGCGTCGTGCCTCGCGCCGCGCTTGTGTATTTTTCTTCAGCGTACACTGTTTTCTCTTGGCATACGGCCGTGTCAAGAGACTGCCGCGTGTTTTTCTTCAGTATTTATATCATGTATTTTTACACTACCGCGTCGTGCCCTGCGGTGCCCCATGCGGCGCGGTAGTGTAAATTTCTCATACTAAACTTGTTTCATATTTTTCTGACATCCGGACTTGGTACACGACCTACAAACATGATCCCGACTTAATTTATTGGGCTTTTACTCAGACTTCAAAGCTCTAAATTGATCAATTTAGCTCCAAATTAACTTTTAAACTCGGAATCACTTCCTGCAAGGCAGAAAAACAGGTACAAAATGTAATTCACTATCATTCAAGCTCAAACACACAAAATGCTTTAATTAAAGTGCAATACTATGGCTAAAACATGAGTTTATAGCCTAACATCAAAAGATCTTAACTTTATTAATCGAAATTGGTTCCTCTTGCATTGTTTGATATTATCAAGTCGTTTTTAGCTAGATTTGAGCCGAGCGAAGGTAAAGTTTAAAGGAAAAGCGTTTTTAGAGTATTGAATTGGCCTAACTGAGGTAAGTACCTTGCCTAACTTTGTGTGATATTTGCACTATTTATACTATGTAAAATGGTGTGTACATAAGGTGACGAGTGTGTACACGGGCGTTTGTGTAGAAATTGACCAGATTAGACCTTAGACTACTAATATTCATAAATTGAAGTTGTTTGTTATATGAAGCACATTTTATTGTTGATTCACTCCCCTTGCCCTTGTGTTATTCCTGTGATTCCTTTGGTGTTGTTATTTGGGCGATGTTGTGGCATATGTGCACGTATGGTGCAGGTTGATTGTTATGTTGTGAATTAGATGCGCATATGGATATATAAGGGTGGTGTTTATTGTTGCGCATGCGGCGAGATAAGGGGGCTTATGCGTGTGTAGCTATATAAGGGGAAATATAGCAATGTGAAGCTCATGTTGCATGATAAGGGTGGCTTGTTGATTAGGTTATGCGGTATTTCGAGATGATTCTCGATGCTATTCTTGTGTTGGGACGGGTTGATGATTTGAACATATTCTTTGTTTCCTTAAATGATTTCACTTTGTGATTTATGAGTTGTTCGTTAATTTACCGTGTTATCATATACCCTATTTTTTGTTGATACTTACTCTGCTATGCTTTCTGTTGTCGGTTTTATATTGATATTCTACATAGGTTATTTGTCTAGTTAGTGTCTTGGCTTGAACCTTAGCACTACTCCACCAAGGTTAGTCTTGATACTTACAGGGTACCGATTGTGATGTACTCATACTACGCTTCTGCACATTTTTGTGCAGAAGCAGGTACCTCGGATCATGCTGGTCGCTAGATAGTCAAACTAGAGTTGTGGATACTTCAAGGTATACATGTTGTTTTGCTCGTTGGTCTCGAAGTCACCTACTATTATTTCTATATTATTGTTTATATATTCCAAACAATGTTGTACACTTTGAGATATATTATGGACTTCTTATAGAGCTTATGACTCCGTATTACTAGGTTTTAGGATTGTGATTGTTGTATTACTATATTGTCTATTTTTTGGGCCATTTTCATAGTTTTACATAATAGTAAACTGTTTATTCTCTCTAATTTTGTTGTGTGATAGGCTTACCTAGTCTTAGAGACTAAGTGCCATCACAATCCTTAAGGTGGGATTTTGGGTCGTGACAACTTGGTATCATAGCTTTAGGTTCATAGGTTCTATGAGTTATAAGCCAGTTTAGTAGAGTCTTATGGATCAGTACGGAGACGTCTGTATTTATCTTCGAGAAGCTACATAAATATTAGGAAATTGCACTTCTCTCATTCCTAATCGTGCGTATTTATTAATTTTAGAATTTGTGCATTTGTCTTTTTATTCTCTCACAGACGGTGAGGACATGAGTTTTAGCTGCTGATGATGTTGTTTCTGGTGCCGGTGTTTCTAAAGGCCAAGGCAGACGTGGGGCACATGCTACCACAAAGGATCGTTCTAGGGATGCGACTGAGGAGCCACCAGTAGCTCCGGTTAGGGAGCTGGAGCTCGAGGCTAATGTTGCTACCCATTGACTTCAGTAGACCTTGGCACATTTACTGAGCATGTTTGGTACCTTGGCTTAGGTGGGATTGATTCCAGTTGCACCAATTACTTCTCAAGTTGGCGTAGGATCTCATACTCCCATCGCGCGTACTCTAGAGCAGCGGGATCAGGTTGATCAGGCTCCGAGCATTATGCTGGTGCATCCCGTGATCGCGGTTTGGCCTAAGGTCAGGCCAGTGGCATTAGAGGAGGAGCAGAAGCGGATAGAGAGGTTCAAGAAGTATTTTTCTCCTAATTTTAGTGGCATAGTTTCTGAGGATATAGAGGGTTTTCTAGACTAGTGTCATCGTATTTTGTGCAACTATTGGCATAGTGGAGGTGAGCGGGGTCGACCTTACTACTTTCCAGCTGACGGGGTCGGCATATAGATGGTGGCGGACATATAATGATAGAAAGCCAGTTGATGTAGCGCCAATTACTTGGGCTCATTTTACTAATCTATTTTTGAGGTAGTTAATTCCATAGACCCTTACGGATGCATTACATATCGAGTTTGAGCAGTTGCACCAGGGGACTATGACTGTATCCGAGTATGCTACAAGGTTTTTTGAGTTATCTTATCATAAGATTACGAGTATGGCCTAAGATTTGGGATGGAACGGGAACTGGAGAGTGATACTCCATTTCAGCAGGTTATTGAGATAACTAGGAGGTCAGAGCGTATTCGCAACCAGGAGAGAGGGGATAGGAAGGCCAAAAGGCCATGAGATTTTTGAGGATTTAGTGGTTCCCACTTTATAATTGCTGCTCGCCATGGCAGAGGTTATATCAGTCGACCGATTCAGTCTACACTTCAAGTTACTCGTAGTGCTCCAGCTATTTAGGGACCTCAAAGTACTCATTTTGGACAGTTATGCGCAGCTCCTGTATAGGGGGCCTACAATGTTTATTCTAGTTGTCTGAGTCAGATTCAGTACCAATAGCCACGCTCGCAGAGACGTTTTTTTGGGTTTGGTTATACTAGGCACATGGTTATATATTGTCCCGGGCTTCGGAGGGGTGGACCTCCGTAGGGTACTCAGGATATGGTTTTTTCTCTAGTTACTACTCCACCTGCACAACCAAATAGGGGTGGACGAGTGGTGGTAGAGGATGTCTTAGAGGGGGAGGCTAGGTCGGTTGTTAGGCTTTCCCTAGTAGGACTGAGGTTATTGCATCAGATGTTGTCATCATAGGTATTGTTCCGGTCTGTCAAAGAGATGCATCAGTTTTATTTGATCCAATCTGTCATCACTTATTTATATGTGTCATCAAATTTTCCTTCATATTTGGATATGTCTCGTGATTCTTTGAGTACCCCTATTTATGTGTCTATGCATGTTGGGGACTCTAATTTGGTATATCGGGTTTATCGTTCGTGTTTGGTCATTATATGGGGTTATGAGACTAGGGTTGACCTTGTGTGACTTCATATGGCGGATTCTTATGTGATTTTGGCAAGGATTAGTTGTCACCCTATCACGTTATTCTTGATTGTCACGCTAAGACTGTGACGTCGGTGATGCCGGGGTTTTTGAGGTTGGAATCGAGAGGTTCGCTGGGTCATGTTCCAAGTAGGATGGTGTCTTTCCTAAGTTCACACAAGATGGTTGGAATGGGGTTCTTGGTATACTTTGACTTTATGAAGGATGTTAGTGCTCATACTCCTACTATTGAGTTAGTTGCGAGAGTGAAAGAATTTCCAAATGTGTTTCCAACAGACCTACCGGGTATGCCACCGAATAGGGATATCGATTTTGGTATTGACTTTGTGTTGGGCACGCATCCCATCTCTATTCCACTATATCGCGTGGCACCAGTGGAGTTGATGGAATTAAAGGAAAAACTGCACGAGTTGCTTGAGAAAGGTTTCATCAGAGCGAATGTCTCACCTTGGGGTTCTCAAGTTCTATTTGTGAAGAAGAAAGACGGCTCGATGAGGATGTGCATTAACTATAGGCAGTTCAACAAGCTTACCTTCAAGAACAAGTACACATTATCGCGTATAGATGATTTGTTCGATCATCTTTAGGATGCTACGACATTCTTGAGGATAGACTTGAGATCGGGGTGCCATCAGTTGAAGATCCGTACTTCAGATATTACAAAGATAGATTTCATGACCCGTTATGGTCATTATGAGTATTTGGTGATGTATTTTCGACTAACCAATGACCTAGCAGCATTTATGCGCTTGATGAATAGCATGTTTCAGCCATATCTTGACTCCTTCATCATCGTGTCCATTGATAATTTATTGGTGTCCAATGAGGGGATCAAGGTGGATCCGAAGAAGATTTATGCAGTTTAGATTTGGCCCCAACCTTCTACCGTTATTCAGATCTAGAGTTTTCTAGGCATGGTTGGGTATTATTGCTATTTTGTTGAGGGTTTTACATCCATCACAACTCCTTTGACTAGACTGACTCAGAAGGGTGCTCCATTCAGGTGGCCTGACTAGTGTGAGGAGAGCTTTCAGAAGCTCAAGACTACCATGACTAGAGCTCCAATTCTGATTTTGCCTTCAACATCAATTTCTTATACAGTCTACTGCAATGCTTCACAGATTGGCATTTGGTACGTGTTGATGCATGAGGGTATAGTGATTGATTTTGTTCCACGTCAGTTGAAGACCCATGAGAAGAACTACCATGTACATGATTTAGAGTTGGCAGCCATTGTTCACACACTCAAAATTTATAGGCATTATCTCTACAATGTGTTATGTGATGTGTTCACGGATCATAGGAGTCTACAACACTTATCCAAGCAAAAGGATCTGAATTTGAAGTAACAGAGGTGGTTAGAGCTACTGAAGGACTATGATATAACCATTATTTATCATCCCGGGAAGGCTAATCTGGTGGCTGATGCTTTGAGTAGGAAGGTTGAGAACATGTATGGTCTTTCTATTATTCCAGTTAGAGAGAGACTGTTAGCTTTGGATGTTAATACTTTGGCCAACTGGTTCATTAGGTTGGATGTTTTAGAGCCTAGACAAGGTTTTGCTTGTGTGGTGTCCCGGTCTTGTTTGTTTGAGCGCATCAAGTCCTGTCAATGTGATGATCCCCACTTGATTTTCCTTAAGGACACGGTACAACACGGTGATACCAAGAAGATAACTATTGGTGATGATGGGTATTTCACCTTATTTTGCACAGGTAAAAACAAAAGACAACTAATGGTTCTTCTAAAGTTGATAAATGAGAGTCGCTACCTAATAGTTGACGTATATCAGGGTGCCTATAAGTTTGTGAAAGTTATTATCCTAATGGTGTGCTTAACCTATGAGATTTGGGTCAGAGTTCTAATTATTCTAAGGGGAAGGTGTTAGGCATCCCATAAAATCCGCCTAAGGTGGTTCCTTAAACTTAGGCTAGGTTTGGGGAAGGAAGGGTCTATATTCTGCTCAGTTGGTGATTAAAGCGGCTAAGTAATATTAAAAATGTTCAAATCTTGTTTGAAAACTTATTGTTTTGGAAAAAGGACTGTGTATTTCCTATTTTAAAAAGTGATATTTGTTTGTGAGATTTTGTAACTTAGTAAATAAAATACTACTAAAAGCTATACTTTAGTTGGAAATGATTATGCCTTATTTGTTGAAATGCTTCATGTTTGAAGCTTATTTATTGCTTCATGTAAGAATGGTTGTGTGTGGTTCATTTTATTCTTTGAAAACAGTGATTGTATTTTACATGGCTCGTTCAATGATTTTACAATGGGAATCGATTTTCATTTTTGAATCTACCAAAGCTTGAAAATCACTGAAGTTGTTAGTGAAGAACATAAGTAAACTATATTTATTTTTGAAAATATTAGTTTAAAATTATTAATGATCAATCGTTAGAGTAACTAAAGTGAGTAAAACTTCTAATTTAACATTTACCTATAAGTCTCAGTTTGCCATTGTTCCTAAACAATCAAAATGTCAAAAGTATTCCAATAGCAGAGTTAGTTTTTCAAACTTACACACATAGATGGCAAATAACAAACATTTACTATTCAGGATAAAGGAAAAGAGAGCCGAACTCTTTAACTAATGGGCTGGTAGGAAAACCAAGCCCAGTGGGCTTTAGCTCAACAATGACAGACTCCAACAAAGCAGGGAGATGGAGCAATCTAGATCTGAAACTTGGGCCTGAGTCCCAAAAGGACTCAACGGGCCCAATCCAAAACATGCATAAAAAAATATTAAGAAAAGTCATTAGTGTATATCAATATAGCACGAAACAAGATAAAGATCATAACAAGTAATTATAATAAAGAGCTAAGGAATAAAGTCAGTTTCAGTTTGTGTTAATCCTGTAAGGATTAATAAACGTTAGGCACTAAAGGCTGAGAGTAAATCCTTATGTGTTGTTAAAATCCCCCTTGTGGACGTTAGGCACTAAAGGTTGAGAGTAAATCTTTATGTGTTGTTAAAATCCCCCTTGTGAACCCCTGATATTTCAGAGTTCATAGGGGTCTTATGGACCCCGAGCAGTGCTTGTATCAGGGAGGGGTATCCTAATCACAAACCAAGTTTCACACCGAAATACCCTTAGCCTCCAACCCTTACTCATCCTCAAGGGTTTAGACACAAATAAAGTGTCAACTTAACAGTTAGCATGAAAGCAGTAGTGGACACAAGGGTTTTGACACACAGAAGTTCAACAAAGCTATAGAGAGCATTATCATTAGACTGCAAAGATATGAACAGTTCAGGACACATCACAACATTGACTTTGGGATCATTTAACAGAACTCTAAGTATAAATACAAACTACTGCAAGTAGACTTATAAGGTCTAGTATTATCAATGGTCTTAAGGTTGATCATAAGATGCATCATAACACTTAGGAAGATTATTGCTAAGAACACAGACATAAAACAAGGCAAGTTTGTGGCATATGATCAGTTGATGGATGCTACACTAACCAATTCAAGTTCAGAAATGTCTGATTAAGTAATCTGAACATTAGTAAGTGACAGGGAAGGACATGTACATTAATTTTATTAACTCTAATGAAGGTTTAACAATTAAGGTTCATTAAACAGGTACATAACACTTAGAATAAGTCAACAAAAATTTTAGTAATCATCAAAACGAGCTAACATTCATATGACTGAGACTCTACTTCATTAAACAACTAAACTAACAACTGATTCAAACTTCCCAAAGATGATAGCAAAAACAGAGACAGCAATGCAAGCAGAAAAGTCAGTTTTTTCTAATAGCATGATATCTAGTAGTAACAATGTACTGTTTAATAGTTTTTCAAACTGTTAGAGCCAAATAACACTACAGTTCATGATCAGGTTCTCCTATATATAGTGATATTAGACAAACATGGAACAGTAGGCAGAGGTGTCCGTTCTTAGTTGATTAGAACAAAACAAAAAGACCTGTCATGACCCAAAATCCACCTAGTCATGATGGAACCTAACCCAACCCATCAGGTAAGCCAATTAAAAACTATCCACCTTACATCAGATTTATTAAGAAAAGAAATGATAATAAAACTGCATTTATACAAGAATTTCCCAAGAACTGGTAGTACAAATCATGAGCTTCTAAGATTTAGAGTTTACAAAGTTGGTATGAAATAAAGTACATCATCTGTTTGAAATATACATGAACAGATTAAAATTCTAAAGCTACCAAGATCAAGAGGCAGCTATGACCGGAACGCAGGTACATCTTCAAATCCAGCTTCCGCCGTGCATAGAAACATTAGCATCTAACATTTGCACGCAAGGTGCAAAAGTGTAGTATGAGTACAACAGACCCCATGTACTCAATAATTAACAAACCTAACCTTAGGTTGAAAGTAGTGACGAGCTGGAACAAAGGTCGGAGTCCAACACCAATAGCCAACAACAGTTCATAACAACATAATAAAAGTGATAAAATAAGTAAAACAGAGATATAGTGCTCAACCCATTCACAGTTCCGGAAAATTGGCATGCTTTTTAAGTATAACAGTAAATTCCAAATCTTTCACCGAAATTACCAAAATACGAGTACGTTTGTAAAACTGTGATTTTTTCCAAAACATTCAATAGGTAAATCTTTCATTTTCAAATGGAATGAGGAAAGTACTTCTCTATGCCTACAAGTCAATATGTATGTGAAGTCATGAATGACGCAATGTAATACAACATGAGGAAAATGTATATCTATGCTTATATGTCAAGTGTGCATGTCGAATGCAATGCAACTCGGTGATAAAACCATATGCATACTCTCAGAGTATCAATTCACTCAATCCTCCCAGTCACTAGGCACTCGCACTCAGCACTCTCACTCGACACTAGCACTCGGTAGGTACCTGCGCTCACTAGGGTGTGTACAGACTCCAGAGGGGCTCCTTTAGCCCAAGCTCTATAACAAGCCAATCATGGCATAAATCAATAAAACATATTGCGGATTGCAGCCCGATCCCATCAATCTCTCCAGTCTCTCGAGCTCACAATGTCATGAAAATCAGTCCAAAATAATGATGTGATGTATCAATAAATGGTAATAGAGACTGAGATATTATATGAAAATAAATGCGTATGCCTGAGTATGTAATTGCAATGTAAAAAAATAACTCAACAGCAGAAATGACCTCAGTGGATCCCAACAGAATAAGTATATAGCCTAGACATGATTTCTAACATGGATCACAACTCAATTACTCTAGCACGTAGAGATTCCATAGATATAAATAAGATTAGGTAACTACACAGTACCACATAAATAACCGAGTTATAATTCACACAGTGCACGTCCACACGCCCGTCACCTAGCATGTGCGTCACCTCAAACCAAAAGTATAACACGTATAATCAAGGTTCATACCCTCACCTCCAAGTTTAGAAGTCTTAATTACCTCGAACGAGGCAAACCAACTATCGAGCAAGCTAAGCGATGCTTCAAAAATTCCATCTCGCACGTACCGACCTTTGAACGGCTCGAAACTAGCCAAAAGCAACTCAAATATATCAAAAAGAGACTAAGGAAGCAATTCCAATCGATAAAGATCAAATCTTTAATCAAAATCCCAAAAGTCCAACATGGGTTTGCTCCTCGAAACTTAACGAAACTTACAAAATCTGACAACCCATTCAATTACGAGACCAACCATACTAGTTTCACCCAAACTCGACTCCGAATCGATGTTCAAAACTCAAAAACTCACTCTATGAAACTTTAGGCTAAAACCCACAATTTCTCTTTAAAATTCATAATCCAATTACCAAAAACGAAGACAAAATTAATATAATCACAAGTGAGTTAAGAATTCTTACACATGTTATAATGATAAGAAATCTTAGCAGGAAACATAGTGTTCCAAGCATACAATTTTCTCAAGCTAAGGGCATAGGAAGGGTTCATAAACATCATTGGACTAGCAGAAGTAGTATGATGAGTGTGGACACAAGCATAGAAGTCAATAAGGATCATTCAACCATCACAACAATAAAGATTTTAGATAGCCACTCCCACAGAATACATAGTCACGAGATAGTAGAGTGACATGGCAAATCAAAACACAGCAAGTGAGTTTCAGGTTCATCTCATGATTTCAAGCCACAATGATAGACTTGTATGAGTCACTAAGTGCACAGAACAAGACTATCAACTAAAGTCATCAAAGCCAACAGATTAGACTTAAGATTTCAAATTAGAATTACTCATTGAACCAAGACAAAGCAACAAAACTTCATAGGCATGAAGAATAAGGCAACATATTACTAAAGATATGAAGTCTTAGCAGAACCTCAAAAGGATTCAAAGGCATGATTCAACTGAATTAGTAGACATGACAGTGTTCATATATTTTTGATTTTTAGGGATGAGTCATCACATAGTATCATTCATAAGGTTTAGTCTATTTAATCATGAAGACTTAATAGGATTTAGTCATGAGAGAACATTAATACAGAACACTTTTAACTAGCTAAGTCATGAGAGATAAAGTTCATTGATAATACATGTTTGATAACAGTACCAAAATAACATAGCTTAATAAGAAGATATCTAACATAACAATAAGGATAGTATTCAAAGGAAGGGCATAACAAGTATAACATATATCATAAGCAACAGACGATTAATAAAGAAACCATTATGAACATAGTACCACACAATTAAAGTAAGTTAAGGAGGGGGTCAGTGACCTTCTATAGAGTAGCAAATAAAGTAAATGTTGATTGTTAGCCATTCAGGAATCCAAACCAACAACGATCTACTCACATAGATTAAACTCGAAAAGAAAATTAAAAACAAAGAAGGAGAAATTAGAGGGGGGCTACTGACCTTAGAAGGAAACCTCAAATTTAATGCTCTTCTTTGTATCATTTAGTATATTTCTAATCGTGTTCGGTGTGTGTTGGTGTGAACGTTGAATGCCCTAATTATAGAGACATTCGTTCCACTTAGGGTTTGGACGAATTCAAATAGTTAGTAGATGGTGATGGGTGGACGATAGCAATAGTAAAATCAGAGAAGAACAAAGGGAAAAATGATGAAGTCTTTTACCTGGCATTGGGATAGATGAGGAAGACCGTTGAAGTCATCGAACCATCGGTTAAAATATAATATCTATAGATCAATGCGTTTGACCTCTGGATAAAGAATAATGATAATGAGATTGAAGAATCAGTCACGCATGCTCTGATTTGAATGATCGGACCAAACACAGATGAAACTCCCAGGTCATACTTTAGGTCTAGGGTTCTGATTGAGGGGTTTCAATTGTAAAGATGAAAGGGGAAAGATTTGAGCCAGGATTCGCGGTGTTGCAGGGACAAGATGGGTGTTTCAGGATTTAATCGAGTGACCTTTCACAAATTTGTGCAAGATTTTTGATTAATAGGGTTTCGCGCCCCGTTTACTCGCGAAAACGGGTTTTGACGTGTAGCAACTCTTTTAGACGGGTGCTAAAAGAGGAGAGTCGCCACCTAATAATTTGTTTAAGGTGCGTTATCGCACCTATTTGCAAAAAACTTTGTTTGAACTAGTGTGTATCACCAAAGTTCGAGTAAGGGCTCAAATTATCTCAAAGAGAAGGGGTTAGGTACTCTTCGAGGTCCACAACTGTGGGTCCCGGCCGAATTTTACATTTTGTGGGATTATTGACTTATAACCATCATATGTGATCATATGAGTTTAATAAAGATAGGGATTTTAAATATCTAATTACAATGTAAAACAAGCATTAAAAGAGATTTCACATATGAAAGAAATGGATTATATTTCAATAAGTGATTGGTACAATCTTTTGAAGATTACAAGGTATAACCTAGTTTTATCTAAGTTCAAATAAACAAGTTTACAAGTAGTAACCATATATGGGGGGTCCTATGTTTTTTAGCCTAAGGATAACCCCGTATAACATAAATTACTTCACAACTCTCTCATAAGTAAAGGTTGCTCATATTATTCAGTGGGCATATACTATCATCTCTTGCTACCCAATTACTATCTTACAGTTGTTTACCTAGAGTGTTCTAGTTCAACTCTAAGGCACATCCTATGCGTGCTTTACCCATCCCATGCCTATGGTCCAGGAGGCTTTGGACCTACTACTTTAGTGGTTCTAGAATTTACTTAAGATGCTCAAAATGATAAAAACTAAACTTGAAATGAAAAAAATTGGGTTGCACATAGTTAACAGCTAAAGGCTCAAATTGGACTCCTCACATAGACATAGATGCACGCAAATAGTTATAGGCTCATGCTAACAATGTTCCAGACTATTAAGCGAATAGATATAGGTAGGCAGACTTGATATGGAGCAGTGTTGAATGGTGCAAGACATATAGGCATGATTTCTATGTGGTTGATTGATTTGGGATCATTGAAAATGCATAGTTATTTGTCTTTGATCCTATAGACATGATTTCTAAATGAATAACGAAATCCTATAGGCATGGTATCTAGATAATAACATCCGGGCAACAAAGTAACTGAGAACATACAATAGTTTTATTTTATTCCTATAGGCATATCATCTAGGCAGCAATATGATAAGGATAGCAGTAGAAGCAATTTCATTCAACCACATGGAAGTCCTATAGGCCTGATTCCTTAGATGGTTAGATTTTGAGAAATGAATCTGTTTTAAATGCAAGTTTGTTTCATTAGTTTATAGCCATGATTTCTAGGTGAGCCACATAATTGCAAAATGTAAGAAGTTCTTGACTATTCAACAAGATCCTATAGGCATGTTGTCTAAGAACATATGGAGAGAGCATGTTGAGAAAGTAGCAAATGAAGTATTTAGATCCTATAGGCATGTTTTCTACCCTTTTATGCGAGAATTAAAGTATCCCAGTCCCTCACTTTTCACTAATCCCTAGTTGTTGTTATTACAAATTATTACAGGCTCAAGAATGAAATAATACAGACTTGAATATGACAAAATATAGACGGGAACAAATATAAGCCCAATTAAGTAATTACTGGCCCAATACAATAGTAACCTAGGGGTATCCCTAGGACTTCAATAGCCTTATTCTCTGGATAAATAGCAAGCCCAAACCGCAAGCTCACAATACTACTAGAGTGCACCTATATCCAATTCCCAGCTCCAACAACACACATGGCCCAATCCCAGGCCCAATGAATAACTTAATTATCCAAATGGATGTGAGATTTAGTAAACAAGTGACAAAATACTCATGGAACAGGTTAAACACTTAGTTCCTAGAGTTGTGGCCATCAACAGCTCTAGCCATGACACATAAATAGGATCATGCTAAATTGAAAGGCACACAAGACACATGTGAAGCAAGTTCGTGCTATGTTTTCCAGGAAGAACGGGTTCATTTTCAAGCAAGTACTTAATTGGGCATGGAATAACATAAGAATGTTGAACATTAGTCATAACTCAATTCCAAAAGTGAGGCAAACAAATCCAGCAATAGTTGATCACATATAGGGGAAAAAGCTAGTTGTGAAGTTAGTCTAAAGGTTTAACTAGTACTGAAGAATACGGAGTTGATCAAGTCAACAAACACACAATAGAAGTATACATTGCGTGAGAACAAGTTGCAATGAACAATAGGATCCAAGAAAGGCAGCAAGTTAGGCATGAGTGATGCAGGAATTAGAATACATCCTAGGTATGAGTTTGATTGACATAACAGTCTAGAACAAGGCAAAGTGGCAAACTCAGGATTAACAACATGCATCAGCATAACATAGTGGACTAAACAAGGTTAGGAGAGCCATAATTCATAGTAGTCAGGGACACATTAAAACCAGATTATCAGATCATACATAAGTAAAAGGGAGATATTGCAGTTCACCTTATAGGCTGTAAGTAGTATTAAACAGTACATGATTGAACTATGCATGTAACACACATTAAAGTACACAATTTGTAGGATAACATATTTGGGCTGACAACATAGTTAGGCGTTGGTCCTAGTAGAGTATTATATACATTAGAACATATACGTTGGTATATCACAAGGATGAAGAACAAAGTAGGGAGATAAACTCAGGAAGAGTAGTAGGTAACACACACAAACACACTAGGCCGGGCATGCTTAAAGTAGTGAGAATCTTTCATGATGAGCACATACAATAGGTATAAAAATCCAAGCATACACACATATATTAGGCTAAGCAGATCCAAAGGAGTTAGAAATCGAGGGCTTACATCAAACTTAGAGTTCTAGGCAGGCTAAGGATAGAAAAGCATAGAGCAACAAGACAACATTAAAAACCAGCAGAACAATAAGAAGAGATGACATAGTATTATATTGATTTAGAGGAATTCACATAATACAGATGTTCAGAAACGTGAACACTAACATGCGAGAAACATATTTGCGAGGGTCTAAATACTTACCAGTTTGCAGATTTAGCCAGCAAATAAAGGAGAAAACCAAGTGCCAGCAACAACTTGAGTATCAGCAGCAAAAAGAGAATAATAGGAGCCCCAAACCACAGTGTGTCAGAGTTCACAGGAGCTTCAAATGACCACCGAGCAATGCTCGCACTGGAAGGTCAATAGAGTGGATTCCGGTGGCCTCGACTTTCAGTCAGCCATAATCAAGAGTTGCAGAATAGTATAGAATGAATGAGAGTGAGAGAATAACAGTGATTATGTCTGTCTTAGGGAAATTGTGGGAGAGGTTTATATAGTGACAGATTAGGACGAACAAACATAGAAAATACTAAAATAAACATAAATAAGGAAATAAATGATCATATATAAAGTCGGTAAAAGAGATGAAAGAAATTGCAAACCCTACTTGAATGCAACAACGGCCATGAATCGGACAAAAAATGCAAGAATCATTCATTGTAGAGTGTATATGGACGAAACATCACCCAGATCTTCAAAAAATCAGAGTCAATCAGGACTGATTTTGAAAGGCAGTACTTGCCAAAATTTGGCAAATACTAAGAAACACTATGAACGCGAAAGTAGTAGCGGAATAAGGCAAGCAAATCATGAAGGGATTCCATAGCATTGCCGGATTCAGAGAGGATTGGGGGATAATGAGGCTAGGGTTTTGTGATAAGAGGAGGGGAATAGAGAGAATGCAGAGGCGGCTGGTTGGGCAAATGTATCTAGGGTTTAGTGGGGAGGGATATAAGGCGAATGAGGGGTTTATTATGGGATGTTGATCATTTAAGATCAATAGCTAGGATCAAAAGGGAAGCGAGACACGTTATTAATGGGTTGCGACTGAGTTAAGTTAAAGGGGTTGTGTGGCTTGGGCTAGGGGAATTAGGCTAGGGATTTTGGGGCATTTGGGCCTTTAAATTTGTCCGGAAATGTGCCTAATTTGGGCAAGATTTTTAAATAAAGAAATTAAAGAAAAACTAAATTAATAAAATAGCTAAATTAGTATAAAAATATTACTCAAGAAAATAAGTATTGTAAAAATAATAGCTGAAGATTATAAAAATACTATTTTAACCCTAAATAAATAGTAAATGCAATTAATTACAAAGTATATGACATTATTGTAAAAAATATGTAAATAGTATAAAAATGCAAATGTAGTTATATAAATGGAGTAAAATATTATAAAATATGTATATGGGTATAAATGACTAATTTAAATCACTTAAAATAATTTGTGGAGTAATTAGTAAACATTTTAATAATAAAAATTGCAAGAAATGGATTTTAAAAACTTTAAAATTGTAGAAATCACTTAGAAATTGGGTAAGAATGCAAAACGATATTTTGAAAGTATATGAAATATTTTATAAAGTATGAGGGTAAAATTGGGTATCAACACCTGCCCCTCTATACCCGCGAATGATGAAAGAGTTGTCAGGTAAAGAAAATGATGACCAATTTTGTCTGAATGAATGATGATGAGGTATTTTGGAAAAATGGGGGTCGTACCATGGTCCTTGAGTTGCCTACATATCCCTGGTGTTACGGGAATCTGGCCGTGTGTAGTTCTGGATCCAACGACGAATGAGACCGATTGAGTTGTTATAAGAGTGGTCGTACAATTTGAAGAAGGGTGTTATCTGGATAGGATAGTTTCATAAATAACGGATAATTTCAGGTGGAGCTATGAATTTGGTTTTGAATTTTATGGATGTTCAACACAAATATTTGAGCAGTTACGGGATATAAAGGATCATTGCTGGTTATCGGTTACATTTGAGGTAATTAAAGGGTGTGAACGTTGTAAACAGAAACTGGAGCGAGAACTACTCCTATTTGTAGAATGGTTACCTCCCAAGTTACCTGCAAAACTTAAAACACTATGTAGTTATTGCGGAAATTTAAACATAATGCAAATTCCCTTCGGACAATGAGAGATGTCTTTCGGACGATGAGGATGATGTCCTTAGACCATGGCGTCATGTTCCATGAAGCATATGATAAGAGATTCGCAGGCCATGAAATGGTGTCCTAGGGCCATGAGGATGGTTCCTCTGGACTATGACGCCTTTGAATAATGATATTCAGTTTCAAGAGATCCTCACGCCATGGCAGGATGTCTTCAGGCTATGAGAATGATGCCTTCAGACTATGATGCCTTCGGACATTGTGGCGATGTTTCAACCCATGAAATGTAAAGATGCAGCGATACGATCGTTTGATATAGGGAACATGTTATGCTTAGTCATATGCAAGAGCGATACAAGGCAGTGCTCAGCCTTATGCCAGTGATGGAGACAGTGCTTAGTCTCATGCGATATAATGAGGGTACTGCTTAGCCTTATGCAGAGAAAGGCAGCATTTAGCCTTATGCGATAATTGAGCCAGTGCTTAACCTCATGCAATGTAATGGAGACAGTGCTCGAGACAATTCTTAGTCTCATGTAATGTAATGGAGACAATGCTTAGTCTAATGCAATGTAATGAGGGCAGTGCATAGCCCTGTGCCGAGAAAGGCAGAGTTTAGCCTTATGCAATAATGGAGGCAGTACTTAGCCTCATGCAATGTAATGGCGACAGTGCTTAGTCTCATGCAATATAATGAGGGTAGTGCTTAGCCCTATGCAAGGAAAGGCAACTTTTAGCCTTACGCAATAATGTAGGTAGTGCTTAGCCTCATGCAATGTAATGGAGATAGTGCTTAGTCTCATGCAATGTAATGAGGGCAATGCTTAGACTCATGCAATCTAATGAGGGCAATGCTTAGCCCAATGCAGAGGAAGGAAGTGCTTAGCCTTATGCAATGTAATGAGGGCAATGCTTAGCCCTATGCAGACGAAGGCAGTGCTTATCCTTATGCAATAATGGAGGAAGTGCTTATCCTTATGCAATAATTAAGGCAGTGCTTATCCTTATGCAATAATGGAGGCAGTGATTAGTATCATGCAATGTAATGAGGGAAGTGCTTAGCTCTATGCAAATAAAAGCGATGATTAACTATGAGGAAGAAAAGTGGTTCTTAGCTTGACGGTTTTGTGCATGGCGACTTATGTCGGTGTGAGGATAGTGGTCTTAGTGTATATATTTGTGGACCTTCTTGTTATGTCCGTTATGCCTGCATCCAAAGATAAATCATAAGCGTTTTTGGGGAAGGTCGGTTCGTGCTCTCGATAACTCATTTTGCCTTTGCTCCTATCTTGACGCCTTGTTCGAGTCATCCTGGGTCACATCTGGCAATTACAAAAATGCGATTTTCGAAATGTGCCTTTGCGGTAAATCATTTTTAAATAGTGCATTTGCTTTAAAAGATAATGAACAAAAGTAAATAGTTTGGTCAAATCATAGGCCATGACATGCTTTGAGTCATTGTCACCTTCTTAACTCGGAATTTTGAGGGACTCCTCAGAATTATTCCCCAGTTTAATGTATTCTTCTAGCGATACTTTTCTTGGTGAGACTTGACGTAATAAAATTGACGAAAACTCAAAATCTTGCCCGATTTACTAACCGTAGAGGGGGTGATGATTTTATTATGATGTGACCAAAACCACAGGGCTGCCTGTGTATCCCCTCTTAAATAGGAATCAGATCAAGCGTAGTTCATGTTAAATCAAAAGAAAGTTCAAATACAATCTCAAGCATAATATCTCTTGACGGCGTCCGAATTGATAGGTTTTGGCCATATTTCTATATCCATCTCTGCAAGTATGAGTGCTCCTCTTGTTAGTACTCGGAGAATCATTTAAGGACCTTGCCAGTTAGGTGAGAATTTCCATTTTGCTTTGTCCTGATGCGGGATGATTCGCTTCAATAGTAATTGTCCCGATATGAATTGCCTCGGTCTAACCTTTTTATTAAAATACCTTGCCATTCTATTTTGGTAGAGTTGATCGTGACACACCACGTTCATCCTTTTTACCGTCAATGAGAGATAATTTCTCATATCGGCTCTATATCCATTTTGCATCACTAGGCTCGGTCTCCTGTATGATCCTCAGGAAAGGAATTTCCACCTCGGCGGGTATGACAGCTTCAGTACCATAGACCAGTAAATTAGGGGTTTCCCAGTTGATGTGTGGACCGTGGTGCGGTACTCGAGTAGAGCAAGCGGTAGCTTCTTGTGCCATTGCTTGTCGTTATCCATCATATTCCTTAATATCTTCTTGATATTCTTATTGGCGGCTACCACGACTCCATTCATTTTTGGACTATATGTCATAGTGTTCTGGTGCTTGCTTTTGAATGTCTCACACATGGCTTTCATCAGATCACTGTTGATATTAACAGCATTATCGGTAATGATTGGCTCAGGTACTCTGAACCGGCAAACAATATGATTCCGGACGAAGTCTTCTACAACCCTTTTAGTCACAGCTTGATAGGAAGTGGCTTCAACACATTTTATAAAGTAATCTATGGCCACTAAGATGAATATGTGTTCGTTGGAAGCAGCAAGTTGAATTGGTCCGATGACACCATTTCCCTAGTAGAGAAAGGCCAGGGTGAACTCGTTGCATTGAGTTCGTTGGGTAGTACCCATATCATATCAACATGTACCTAGCATTGGTGGCACTTCTATACATACTTGATGCAAGCTGTCTCCATAGTCATCCAAAAATACCTTACCCTTAATATCTTCGTGGATATAACGAACCCATTCATGTGAGGTCCGCAAGTTCTGGCATGTATCTCTTCGATCAATCTAGATGCCTCCTTGGCATCGATGTATCATAGCAGTCCCAAGTTAGGAGTCCTTCTGTAAAGAATTCCCCCGCTCTGAATGAAATGGTTGGAAAATCTTCAAAGTGTATGCTTCTGAGTATGCGTAGCATTTTCTTGGTATTCTCCTTTCTCCAGATACTCCTTGATATCGTGAAACCATGGGTTTCCATTGAACTCTTCCTCAACATGAGCACAAAAAGCTGGCTGCTTACGGATTTCTATTGGGATGGGATCAATAAAGTTCTTGTCTGGGTAGCTAGTGCATCTGCGAACTCGTTTTGAATTCTCGGAACATAACTCTATCTTTGTGAGATCAGATCATGCACACAGTGTAGGTACGGCAATATCTTGATATTTTTGGTGGCCCATTCTCCGAGTACTTGATGTATTAGCAGATCTGAATCTCCGATTACAAACAATTCATGAATATTCATGTCGATGACCAATCTGAGTCCTAAGAGGCAAGCCTCATATTCTGCCATGTTGTTGGTGTACGGGAACCTGAGCTTGGTGGATACCAGATAATGTTGACCTATTTCTGATACCATAACAACTCTAATGCCCACTCCTTTGAAGTTTGTGGCTCAATCGAAAAATATCCTCCAACCATCATATGCTTCGGCAATGTCTTCTCCTATAAACATCCTTCAATGGATTGTATTCTCCGTCTATGGGGTTCTCTGCAGGTGATTGGCTAATGCTTGCCCCTTAACTACTTTCTGAGTCACATAGATGATATCGAACTCACTCAGTAGTATTTGCCATTTTGCTAGCTTACCTATAGGCATGGGTTTGTGAAATATGTATTTCAGCGGATCCATCTTTGATATGGGATATGTGGTGTATGCACAGAAGTAGTGTCTCAATTTCTCGTCTATCTATTTCAAGGAACAACAGGCACATTCGAATAAAGAGTATCGGGCTTTGTAAGGTGTGAACTTCTTACTCAGATAGTATATTGCTTGCTCCTTCCTTTCGATTTTATCATGTTGCCCCAAGACATAACCAAAGGCTCCATCTAACACAGATAGGTACAGTAGTAAAGGTCTTTTGGGCTCTGGTGGGACCAATACGGGAAACTTTGATAGGTACTCCTTAATTTTATCAAAAGCCTTTTGACACCCTTCAATCAAACTCGTCGCAACATATTTCCTCAGCATTTTGAAGATTGGCTCACATATTACCAATGACTGTGCTATAAAGCGGCTGATATAATTGAGATGACCCAAAAAACACATTACATCCTTCTTGCTTTTTGGAGGTGGCAAGTCCTGAATAACTTTGATCTTTGACGGGTCCAACTCAATGCCAAGGCGACTGACGATGAAACCTAGCAATTTCCTGGTAGGGACTCCGAAAGTACATTTTGTAGTATTCAACATCAGATTGTACTTTCTCAGTCTGTCGAAAACCTTCCTTATATATGCTATGTGATCTGAACTCCTCTTAGACATGATGATGATTCCATCCATGTACATCTCTATTTCTTTGTATATCATATCGTGGAAAAGACTAGTCATGGCCCTCATATTGGTTCCCCGGCGTTATTCAAACAAAATGGCATCATTTTGTAGCAGTATATTCCCCATAGTGTGATCAAGGCTGTCTTTTCGGTATCCTCTTCATCCATCCAAATATGGTGATATCCTACAAAGTAATCCACAAAGGATTAGAGTTCATGCTTGGCGTAGTTATCAATCAGTACGTGTATGTTGGGCAACGGGAACTCATCTTAGGTCTTGCTCTATTCAAATTTTGATAGTCAACGCACACCATGACTTTCCCGTATTTCTTTGGTACTGACACGATGTTGGCTAGCCAGGTTGGGTACTCGACCACCCGAAGGACCTTAGCTTTGATTTTCTTGGTAACCTCCTATTTTATCTTCAAACTCATAACTGGTTTGAATTTACTGAGCTTCTATTTTTACCGGCGGACACGTAGGATTTGTAGGTAGCTTGTGAGCCACTATGGATGTGCTTAACCATGTCATGTCGTTGTAGGACCATGCAAAACTATCCTCTTATTCCCTTAGAAACCTGATGTACTCTTCCTTGTTTGATGGTAATAGATGAATGCTAATGCGAGTTTCTTTAACCGTTTCACAATCCCCTAAGTTAACTGCCTCAGTTTCTTCCAGATTGGACTTTGGTTTGTTCTCAAAATTCTCTACTTCTTTGACAGTCTCCTCAGGTATTATATCACTTTCCCAATCTTCTGAATCACTTTCCTCATGTTGCATTGTCTTATTACATGTCACAGTCGTAGATTCAACATGATAGGTAATAATTATTCTGAAAAAGAATGTAGAAAAATAAAAATATAAATAAACAAAAAGCAATGATGCATTAATTAAAACTAAGAAACTGTCAAAAACAAACGACTCGATGTCTCGAGTTATTATTTCAAAAAAACACACCGAAATGTCTTAAAATACAAAAAATATTTTTTTAGGAAATCATGCTAGTTTTGCTAAGGCTACCCAGGTCCTCGGCAAGCCCAGGATGGTGCAACAGTCTGATTCCTGAGAATAACTCTATCTCCCACCGTCTAAATGGTAAGGTCTTCCTCCTCCTCCTCCAAGATTTCACTACAATCCATATTTTCCTCATCTAGAAACAGATTCCTCATGCCGGCCAATACCTCATCTTCCTCAGATCCCCAAATCACATCAGTCTAGAGGAATATCTGGTCCAGTGGTAGTATGGGTTGTTCCAATGGATAGTAGAAGTTACACCACAATGGTATCCAATTTTTATATTCGTGCACGATGTACTCACATCTGAGACAAAAAGGTTGTGCCATGGTATTGTGGTCGTATCGATTCTCTGATCCCTTAGATCATAGGACGAAGACCCTTGCATGGTTCATACCCGAACCACAGCAGCATGATTTTCACTTTATTTCTCCACCATCTCCCTTTCTCGACTGTGTTTATCTGATCAATGATGTGGAATGTCTCTCCTCCCAATTTCCTTGTATTCTCTACACCTGGCACGGTCTGGTTTGTGTAGATAGGGTTACTTCCATCTCCATGAATAATCACCTCCTGATGGTTCCACTCAAACTTCACGGCCTGCTGCAGAGTAGAAGCAACTGCCCTAGCCGTGTGTATCCATTGTCATCCCACTAATAGGTTATAGGTAGTGGATATATCCAGCACCTGGAACTCAACATCAAACCAAGTCGGACATCTTCAGATCTAGGTTGATCTCTCCAATAGTAGCTCTCTAAGAAGTAGACCTATACCCAATCTTTTCAGAGAAGTCAGCGAGAATATGTTCAGATTTGAACCCCTGTCGATCAGGACCCTAGCAATGAACTTGTCTTCATATTGCACAGTGATGTGAAAGGCTTTGTTATGACTCAATCCTTCCGGCGACAACTCATCTTTGTGGAAAGTAATCGTATGACTCTCCAGTACCTGCCCCACCTTGTTTTCCATCTCTCCACTAGTGTTATTTGTAGGTAAGTAAGCTTCGCTTAACACCTTCATCAATGCATTATTGTGTGCATCTGAGTTTTGCAACAGTGATAAGATGGATATTTGGGCAGGAGTCTTGTTTAAGTGATCGACAACAAAGTATTTGATGACATCTAAATTAACTACTAAAACGTAAATAGACACGGTCGCATGCAATATAACTTACCCAACTATGAGACGGGGTCGAATCCCACATAGAACAATATATAGGCGATTAGGCGTGTAAGAGAATTATCGCTTATTATGCTAAGCCAAACACTTAGAAAGGTTTTGAGAAAATATTTATAACTAATTGCGAAAATATAAACTAATCTAGAAAGCAAGTAAAATGATTAATGGCTACAAGTATGGATGCATTGGGAATTACACTCAAGCAACGATCCAATGTATTTCACTATTTTACAAATATAAGGGAGTTTATGTTAATTAGACTTGGGTAATAATTCTATATTAGCTTCTTCTGAAGACTAACAAAACTTCCTAATTTAATTATCCTTAAAATAATTAAGAGATTAAGCACACCCGAATATGGCTACAAGTAGTTCAATCTTGTTCCTAGGTAGAATTTATAAAGTGAGGGTTAATGCCTCGAGTTCTTGTTAATTAATCTTTTCCAATCCCAAATTATTTTTTCCAAAATTAATTCGAAGTGAATGGGCGAGTCCTAGGGTTAGATAATCCCTTTGGAAACATTAAAGAATAAGAATAATTAAAGAAACAATAACTCACTTCATAATAAATAATAATCGTTCAATACACAAGCACAACAAGATATTTAATCCACACTTTAAATACGAATATTCCCATAAACAAGATTCAAGTGTTGGAAAAAATACTACACACTTAGATAGACAATACAAAGCAAGGAAATGAAGAAATGAATATAAACGGATAAGAAATTCTTAACCAAAAGCTTCAAATCTTCAAGTCCCAATTATGTGTGCAAGAACCCTAGCTCCAATACTTGTGTTCTCTATTCAAGAGACCGAAAATAGGACAAAAGATCTATTTCCAATAAGCTAGGTCGCGTATTTGCGGGTTTGGAATGAAGAAAATATAAAATGGCAGAAGTGCCCAGGTCTGAAACTCGTTGACCGCACCTGCGGAAGAATCCTTGCATGTGTGGTTCCGCTGATATGTATAAATGTTCGCACAAGAGGGTTTTGTTGAGAATTGCATATTCCATAGAAGCGACCACAGAGCTGCAGAAGCGGCTTCGCAAATGCGGACTCCAACAGCAAAAGCGGATTCGTGGTCATAGGTGCGCTTCCAGTGAATTTTCTTCTATTCCGCAGATGCGGGCTCGCTTCTGCGGGCACCCTTCCGCATATGCGATTTCACTGAAGGCATTTTGCACTTCTTTCCCTATTTTTTGCACAATTCCACTTCATTTAATTTCAATTCTCTTCAAGACTTCATTTACCTGAAAATCTAGCAATGCACACCATAAATCACCTCATTTTATAATTAAAGGACACAAAAATTAAAGAAAAGAGACTAAGATGAGTGGTAAAATCACCACTCATCAACACCCCCAAATTAAAGCTTTTGCTTGTCCTCAAGCAAATCAAAACCAAAAATTCAATGAGGCTCTACTATTCAATACACAAGTAGCATCGCTATCATTTTCAAATCACATTCTCCAATTAAGCATAACACTTATGGATTTAGGTGGTACTAATAATTAGGCTCAATCATGTGAATCTCAACCAAATAACTCCCTCATTGAAAACAATTTCAAGAATGCAATGGAGTTTTAACATAATCAAGTGACAACAACCAAGCCTCAAGAAGTGACTCAAAAGCACTAGTCTACTACATATGCTCAATTTACTCAATTCGTAATATATCAATGTCAACAATCTATCATAATTCATGTGCCCTTACAAGAAATAAAGTCCCAAAATCAACACATTTACAATAACAACACAAGGGACAAATGCACAACGACACTCACTCTTAACAAAGAGTTTCAAGTGTTACAAAATATCATACCATAAGCTTGCCCTTATTTTAATTTGCCGCTTATTCAAGAATATTCGGTTGGAGAACCCATAAGGACTTTTTAATCTTGTAATGTAGGCTTAGGGAAGGGTAGGATAAATATTTGGGATATAAGTGACTACACCCTCCTTGAACACTACTCAAATAAATCTTTTCTTTTTGCACTTTGCTTCTTTTTAAACCACATATCCCTTATTGATATCTAGTTACCAACATAGAACCACCTTAAAGCACCTCTCTAATTTTCTCAAGACTCCAATTTTTTTTTATACAACTATTTTCTTTTGGAGCTTGAGTATCTTCATATAAACAACTTTCAGGTATATGCTTCTACACACAATGTACATCTTCACCACTTCCCAATTAACACCAACACCCCCAACTTAGACTTTTAGCCTCATTCTTAACATTCAAGGAGGGACGGATTCAAAAGAGGGAATTATTTCACAAAAAGGGTAAAGGTTTGTAATGAGGTAGCCAAAAAAAAGGCTAAAGGCTCAAATGGGGTTAACTAGTGATAGTATTTATGCAATGGTAGGCTCGAAAGGCTAAAGAGGCTTTTTCAAAGATCACAAAGAATGCTTAAGGTCATCCCTCCAACCAAACATAATTAACATTAGCATTGAAAGAACAACCGGGCAAGTTCTAGATGATAAAAGTAAACACAAGAATTATTTTAAACAAAAGGTAACAAACATGGCACATGAACTAATCAAGACAGGTCAATTTCACTTCTTAATAAGAACAATTTGAGCAATATCATGCCAACTAGTGTGGGAAAAGTCACAAAATGAGCCAAAATATTATCACAAAAATTATTCTTCCCCATGCAACTTACTTTTTCAATTTACAACCAAAATTCGGAGGGGTATTCTTAATTCACACTTCCCATACAAGAGACTAATTTTATTAGTACCAAACAATCTAAAAGTTTTCACATACCAAAACAAGACTAATTCCCTTAAGAAAGTCGTCACGCCATCCATCATAGGGAAATATTCACCCGGTTCAAACACAAACAATTTCCTTGGGAAAGAATCGTAGCATAAAGAAAACCCAAAGAAATTTATTGAAAAGTAACTACTAAAGAGATAAAAATAAATTAGAAAATAAACTATTAAAGAAAATAGAATAAATACTAAAGGAATAAAAATAACCTAAACTAAAATCTACTAAAGAAAATAAATAATTGAAGAAAAATAAAAGAGAATAACAAAAGAGACTAATCCACAATTATACCACCAATCACAAACTATGCCCGGCAAAGGCACATGATAAACAATAGTAGAACAAGCCCGGCAGGGGCACATAATATCCATATAAAAGCCCGGAAATGGCACACAATATCCATACAAAAGCATAATCCTGGCAAGGGTACAAGCTAAGCATCAATGAACAAATAAAGTATATTCCCTAAAGCCACCCCAACTAAAAACATTGCAATGTCCTCAATGCACAATATCAAGATAAAGTAAGAGTAGTTTGAGGGTTTCCCTGATATCTACATCACACTAGCAAACTGTGGGAAAAGGCTAATCACTGCCATATGGAGCTCTCGGCCTCATCATCATCGGTGCATCAGTATCAGCATCAAAAACACTCGACATGAAGGAATACTCTTCACTATCATCTTTGCCCTAGACCGGTATCTTCTTGTTCGGCTTCCCCCATTTGAAGACGGCCTTGATGCCTCTCCACATCTTTATCATGAACTTTCTCTTCTTCTTATATTTCTCTTTATCCTTGTTGAAATCTGCCTGAAGATCTACATGTTCCTTGGCCATGTTGCCATAGGCTACCTCGAGCCTACTAACAGAAGCTACCAACTTCTCCTGTGACTCTGCTTGCTTCTTCTTGTTCTCTAGGTAGGTCTTAATTCTTCCCTGGTAAAATACTCGGGCGTAGGCTAGGAATGTGAGGGCCTATTAGGGGGCTGTGACACTAAGTCATGGATGGAGACAAGCTGTGAGTTCAACATTCCAAATGGTCCCTCATGAAGGGCTGCCTATGATGAGGACTTTGGTCCGGCAGCAGTGGTGACTTTCCTCTTCTTACTCTTTACTGCACTACCCCCGCCCGTTACTCTCAACGGATGAAAAGGTTTTTCGGTCGGTAACCACCGACCGGTGCTATGCACCTTAACATCTACACACTGGCACAACTCTATAATCGGTGAAGAGAACGTCAAGCCTGATCTGTCGTCTAGCAAATACTCTTTCAGCTCCTGAAGGATATAATGGCCAACATTCACATGAACGCCATCATGTATGCATGCAATCATTAGGGCTCTGCCATATGAAACATCCGAAATATTTCCACACGGTGATACTTTGTTGCAGATGATGTACAACTACCTCTTGGCCTCAGCTGTGAAGTCGATGGACTTCAAACCCTTTCTCTTATTTTCCCACTTTGCTCTCATATCGGCTAGATATTGTTTAGAAACTATCCAATCTCCATTTGAGCAATGATCTCTTTCTCATACTAGCTCAAGTGAATGGTCAGGAAGCCCTAGAATATCATTGATTTGTTCAGTTCCAAATCTCACTATTTTGACTCTGATGGTTAGTTGTGGGTCGTTGAAGTTTGTACACTTAAGGTTTGCATAAAACTCACGAACCCACTCCTTATTGGCCTTACACGGAGTAGGCATGAAACAAGACCAGTCGATAGTCTGTAGACGGCCATAAAAATTGGGAAGTAACTCGGCCAATTTATCCTCGGAGATTCCCTTTTCAAGTAAGACCTTCTTTTTAAGAAGGCTGTCATAATATCGGCGTTGACAATCAACAGACATGAATCGTTCAGTGTCAAATTGTTCCTCCTCAGCTTCTTCCTCAATTTCATGATCAACCGCCGCATTTTTGTTCATGTTCGGGTCCATTTTAAGCTTAAAGTACAATCATGTTAGTCGGTAATTATAATCATGTTAAGCAATTCAATGCAATTAGGCCAAAGAATCAAGTTAAACGGGCTCTGGAAGCTCCGGTTGGTAAGCTACTATTTTTGCACAAAATGCCCAGTCCCCGCACCTGCGGAAAAGCCTCGCAGATGCGGTTCCACTTCTGCGGAAATTATGTTGCTTCTGCAAACTTGTATGACTAACCAGAAATCATATCTGCGAAAAAGGCATCGCAAGTACGAGCCCGCATCTTCGGTGTTCATCAAGGGTTTCTAAAAACAGAGAAACTGCCTAATTTTTGTACTTCCAAACATGATTTTGGCACACAATTTATACTCAAGACTTTTAACTTAGTGCCCTAGAATATTACACGACTTGATTAAACCTGATCTTAAGGCCCTTCGCAACCAAAATTCTCTTGGACAATTTATCTAACACATAACAAACATGGAGTGGTTTTTGATTCTTTTAAGCAATTTGGTACTTAGATTTCCCAAATTCTTTTCGACAATAACAGCACATACAACTATACTCAACCAATTTCCTCACCCCTAATATTAACATTAATCAGAAGGAAATGGGGAACTTAGGGGGTATGGCCATGGAAAATCAGAGATAAAAAAGAAAGAGAAAATAAAGGTAGAAGAGAAATGTAGAATAGAGAGCTTAAGATGATACCTGTATTGCCTGTGTGTGAGAGCAAGGGAATGCACAAGCAGTATTTGTATGAGAGATGAAAGGGCGTTTTGAGTTTGGGGGGAAAAATTAGAGTGTTGCTTGTAGGAGATACCCAGTAGGGTTTTTGCTTTAAACTCACCTGACGCGTCGCTTCTGCGGGCTTTGTACCGATTCTGCGTAACCACTTTTGTGGTTATGTAACCGCTTCTGCAAAGAGTCCACATCTGCGGCTCCAAACATACTTCTGCTTCGTTGTTTCTGCGTGAATATTTCCACATAAACGGTTGCACCAGCTTTCTTAATGCCACAACTGGGCAGCCACTGCTTTGGCACGTTCCAACACTTCAACCTCCTCAATTCAACTCCAAAAAATCTGAAACTTGGCAGATTAGTCAAAAATAATATACAAAGTTATTCTAAAAAAGAAAATTTCAAAAATGACTAAAATTTTAAAAATGATGGGTTGCCTCCCACCAAGTGCCGAATTTACCGTCGTGGCACGACGCGAATCAACTTTACCACTTTTCTTGCCACATGGAAGATATGAATTGGGCACCTAACTTGGAATCAAGCTTGTGATCATGAGCGATGGTGGGTGGTAAGTAGATGATCAAGCTAAACTTTAATTTCTTCTTTTTGCATTTCTTGGCTTTCATGTGAGGAATGTCATTTTGCCTTCTTGAACTTTCAAATTGTAAAATGTATGACCATTGCCTTTCCTCTTCGCAATCCCTCAGTGATTCGTGTAGTTCAATTCCCATATCACCACATAACTTCAGTGTTGAGAAATGCTTGGAATGTGACATCAAGCCTCCAAATTTCATTTCTTTCCGGATTTTGACATCCTCTTGGTCCCCCGAACTAGAGTCAAATTCAACCATATTTTCAATTACACTGGTTGACTCTAATTCCATATTTTTTGTGGCACAACTAACAAGCATGAAGTCAGTTGGCGGATGTTCAATTCTTGATTCCTCAAAATAAAACTCACTTTCTTCCTCGAAGTTGGACTTTTCTTGAGCTCTTTCCACACTCTCAAGTTGATAGGCATAATGGGCCTCAATCAATGATTTCATTTGATCTTCCAAAGTGTGGATAGTCTCATCATTTCGATGTAGTGCTTCTTTTAAGTCCTCGAGTGCCAAGCTTTGCTTATCCTCATTTTCAATAATGGCCTCCGACATGATCATCATCCTCTCATTTTGTGCATTTGAGAGTTCTTCTTGATTTTGATCAAGTGCCAAAGAAGGATTTTCGGCTTCAACCTCTAAGGAAGGTTCATGGCTATCATTTGCTTTCGAGTCTTTTTGGACCTCTAAAGCTTCAAGCATTTTTCCCATTTGTGAGTTCAACCTTTCAAGCGCCAAATCATTTTTGGAGACTATTTTCCAAAAGATCTTCCTAGGCATTTTGCTCTTTGTTTCCTCCTTCAAGTAAGCATTCCATCATGAGCTTGAACTCTCCATTTTGACCATGCTCAATTTATTCCACTTCCATATCCCTATACTTGTTATCACAAAAAGTAGAATCATTATAGTGAGGGTTCAGGGAAGGGAAGGACAAATAAGCACAATTATCCCAATGGCCATTTTGATTACCACACTTATCACAATACTCCACTCATGAGTTTGATAATGTGAGCACAATCCGCCCCCGGGAGAATTTAAACAATTTTGCCATAAGTGTGGTCCTCTACAATAAGGACAAAGGTCATCAAAGTATGAACAACTACTATCCGACCAATTTTCATTATATGATGCCATTTTTCAAAAATAAGAAAATAAACAAGAAAAATTAGAAGATGAACAAAGATAAAAATAATAATTACACAAATATTCACAAGTTTTGACCAAAGCACTTAAGCTTATTTCTCAAACAACCTAAATACGCCAAACTGATCCCTGGCAACGGCACCAATTTTGATGATGTCCAAATGCACTACTAAAAAGTAAATGGACATGGTCGCATGCAATATAACTTACCCAACTATGAGTCGGGGTCGAATCCCACAGAGAACAATATGTAGGCGATTAGGCGTGTAATAGAATTATCACTTATTACGCTAAGCCAAACACTTAGAAAGGTTTTGAAAAAATATTTATAACTAATTGCAAAAATGTAAACTAAGCTAGAAAGCAAGTAAAATGATCAATGGCTACAAGCATGGATGCATTGGGAAATACACTCAAGCAACGATCCAATGTATTTCACGATTTTACAAATATTAGCGAGTTTATGTTAATTAGCCTCGAGTAATAATTCTATATTAGCTTCTTCCGAAAACTAACAAGACTTGCTAATTGAATTATCCCTAAAATAATTAAGAGATTAAGCACACCCGGATATGGCTTCAAGTAGTTCAATCCTATCCCTAGGTAGAATCTATAAAGTGAGGGTTAATGCCTCAAGTTCTTGTTAATTAATCTTTTCCAACCCTAAATTATTTTTCCCAAAATTAATTCGAAGTGAATGGGCGAGTCCTAGGGTTAGCTAATCCCTTTGGAAACATTAAAGAACAAGAATAATTAAAGAAATAATAACTAACTTCATAATAAATAAAAATCATTCAATACACAAGCACAACAAGATATTTAATCCATACTTTAAATATGAATATTACCATAAACAAGATTCAAGTGTTGGAAAAAATACTACACACTTAGATAGACAATACAAAGAAAGAAAATAAAGAAATGATCATAAATGGGTAAGAAATTCTCAACCAAAAGCTTCAATTTTTCAAGTCTCAGGTGTGTGTGCAAGAACCCTAGCTCCAATACTTGTGTTCTCTAGTCAAGAGACTAAAAATAAGTCAAAAGATCTATATCCAATAAGCTAGGTCATGTAATTGTAGGTTTGGAATGAAGCAAATGTGAAATGGTGGAAGTGCCCAGGTCTGAAACCCGTTGACCGCACCTACGGAAGAATCCTTGTAGTTCCGTAGATGCATGAAACTATTCGCAGAAACAGTTTTTGTGGAGAATTGCATATTCCGCAAAAGCGACCATAGAGCCGCAGAAGCGGCTTCGCAAATGCGGACTCCAACCGCATAAGCGGTTCCGCATAAGCAGATTCGTGGTCACAGGTACGCTTCCAGTGAATTTTCTTCTATTCCGCAGATGCGGCCCTTCTTTCGCAGATGCGGAGCCGCTGCTGCAGGCACCCTTTCGTAGATGCGGGCCCGCTTCTACAGGCACCCTTCTGCAAATGCGATTTCACTGAAGGAATTTTGCATTTCTTTCCCTCTTTTTTGCATTCTCTTTAAGACTTTATTTACCTGAAAATCTAGCAATGCACACCATAAATCACCTTATTTTATAATTAAAGGACACAAAAACTAAAGAAAAGATACTAAGATGAGTGGTAAAATCACCACTCATCAGTATTCCCTCGCATGTACCTTCCTCCAAAGACCATCAATGCCTGTCTACACAACAGGTGGTTTTGGTGCAGTCGCTTTATTCGTTTCTTCAAGATTTTCTAGTGTGTAAACCCCGTCGGTTCTGGTCATTCCCTGTGCAGCACCCGTCTCTTCCATCTTGTATTGTCCTTTTATACTTTCCTCCGCTACATACTCCCATGGAATAATATTAGACTTGTAGGAGGGCTATTGAGCTAGCATCACAGTGAAAGGCGTAGCTACCTCGAACTCGAACAGTGCCTTGGTTTGCACCATAATCGGCGAGAGGGTGACATGAGATGTTTTGGGAGAGTCCCCCTCTTGGATAAGCCCGATGGATCCTTACTAGTCCCATTCTTCATCAGTTTCTATCATATTCACTCCCTCACCCCTGTGATCAGGGAGAGGGTTATTACGGACATTCGGCATTGAATCATTTTCCTATATAACCTTGGTGTCAATCAGTGTCTGGATCTTATCCTTCAACGTGCGGCATTACTTAATAGTATGTCTCTTCATGCCTAAATACTAGGCACACATTTTGCTAGGGTTGACCCATTGAGAAGGATTTTCAATAGCAGCTATAGGAATGGGGGTGACATAACTAGCAGCCTTCAATCTCTCATGTAGTTGGGCTATGGGTTCGGCAATAGGGGTGTATTATCTGGGAGTTCTGCGGTCTAAGTTTGGTCATGGTTTCAAGTAGTTTTGACGGGCCGGAGGAGATGAATGGTAATATGCAGGCATGGTATTATAGATATGGTAGGTGGTGGCATAGTAGTGTTATTTTAGAGGTGAAGTTTGATATGTTGGAGGAGGTGTCTTATAGGTAAGGGGAGACATAGGACCCTGAGCTACCATCACGGCACCCACTTCTTTCTTCTTTGAAGTGCCCCTGGACTGTAAGTCTTTATTGGTGATTTTCAGCACCTAAAGATTAGTCACCATACCGCTCTTGATTCCCTCTTCTATTATTTCTCCAAATTTGATGATGTCGGAGAACTTGTGATTCACTATTACCATCAACCTTTGATCTTGAGCTCTCACAAAGAATTTGTTCATTTGTTCCTCTTCTAGTGGCGGCCTCACCTTGGCGACCTCTGATCTCTAGTGAGTAGCATACTCACGGAAGGTTTATGTTGGCTTTTTCTTGAGGTTCTGGATATAGAAAACGTCTGGTGCATTTTTTGTTTTAAACCTAAATCTATCCATGAAATCGGATGCCATGCTTACCCAGTTTGCCAACTTCGTTGGATTCTGACTAATGTACCAGGATAAAGCATCCCCGATGAGACTTCGCATGAATAGCTTCATGCGAATTTGTTCATTCTTGCCCACTCATACAAGGTTATCGCAGTAGGTTCTTAAATGCACCTTAGGATCACCGGTGCCATTGAACATCTCAAACTTAGGAAGTTTGTAACCCTCTGGTAGTTCCACGTTTGGATGGATACACAAATCTTCATAATTCAAACCTTCAACACCTTTTTCCACCCTCAACACTTTGGACTCTTTCTATCAACTTCTTTAACTCTTCAGCCATATTCCGGATGAGCGGGTCCTTCTCGGTTGGTTCATGTATGTATAGTGTTTGATGTTGGGTGTGTGGTAGGGTCTCCACGTATATCAGGTTGCCTTGGTGTGTTCCTGGAACTTGAGTATATGGGTTATCATTGATTGGGCTTTGAGGTGGATCGGGGGTAGGTTATGGCACGTTCTGAGGGGTATGATAAGTAGTTGTCTGCGGGTTCAAGGTCGTGTGATGGTGGTGTTGCTGAGGGGTTTGCAATGGTGGAGGGTTAATATTTTAAGGGGGTGTAGGGTTGTGATATTGGTGTGTTGCGAGAGGTTTTGTGGAGCTAAGGGTGGTGGATTTTGGGTTTGTATGTTTTGGGGTGGTGTTTGATTCTGGGTGGCGGTGTTTTGGTGGTTGATGTCGGGGAAATTCAAGGTAAGAGAGAGGTTTGCAAGGTTTCGGACCTGCTCAAGCTCACCTTCTAGCTCCAAGATTATCTGCTCCAACCACAGAACTAACTCATTTTGTCCTGGCGTACTTCCTCCATCTGAAGTTTCAACATTTTCTGCTATGGCAACGTTGTCCTTTCGAGTACCACTCAAATTGTCCATCTTGCCTTTGCTTTTGCTTTTGGGATCACTAGGTGAAGGAGGAGGTGGAGGACCTATGGATCTGGTGTGGTATGCTGATGATGCCAGAATGCACGAGCCAATCTTTGGGAATGAGGATTATCAAATAAATAAAAACAAAAGTTAACCAAGTCAGTAAGACAAAATGAAATAGTGTTTGCAATATTTAAGAAAGTAACACATAGAGTCATGCAATAATTCGCGTCCTAATTTGGGGACCACATTGTGCCCGAGGTAGGCCTAAGAGACACATAGACTTAGAGAAAATTTATGCCAACTTTGTCTCATTCCATTAATGCAAAAATAAATCAAATCAATATTTACTAAATCAAAAAAATAATATGAAGTCACTAATGGCGTGAAGCCTTATTACTTCGAAATCTAACAAAATCTAACTACAAATCAATAAGAACATTTTCTCCTAATCTATTTGGACCTAGAAGGACATTCTTCATGTTTTGCCATCTTGACTCCATCAATCACACTTCCCAGGTCACACATATCGAGCAACAATTAAGCCATTGCTAGCTTCCCTCCTTCATCGTAGCCCTTACCTTGACAATCCCAATGCCTCTTTCTCATATTCCCCTCCAGCTCCATCAACCCTTGCTCTAGGTGTTCAAACCTCTCTGTCGATTTGTTTGAAATCTCCTTCCACTCTTTGATTGCCTCCATGTCTATCTTATACTATTCCAAATGCTTGGCTTCTGACTCGAACACTCTTTTGTGTAGCCTCTTGAGCCTCAACAACCTCATATGTAATTCAGTCTTTCAAATTGACCCCCGGTTTGATGTCCCCAGTTATGTCGTCCTCTAACCATGAGAGGTAGTAATACATATGACCGGCGTGGTACCTGTTTGTTTCAATAGTTTCCCCATCTACAATGATCTTTTGGTTCCACATGTGCTGGGCCTCGAATTTGAATGGGATAACATCTCCTTTGAAGATTGCCTTATATTGAACCATGTTGGAAACCCGAGGTATAACCTACTTCCTCTCCGCTTGCCTCATTACCCTTATAGGAGTGTTATGGTAAATGCCTCGTAATTCAACCAATACCAAATGAGAGGTCCTTTTGGACCTAATGATGAACTATCTACTAGGAAACCACTCGAACGTCCAATGCACTTGTTCGTCTGTCAGATTACTGAAGAAACGTACCCAACCTTCAACATTCATCGGCTTCACAAACCTATCTGTAGCAAAAGTCATCTTATTTGGATAATGACTGGAAATGTAATCATTCATTGGTCTACACAAGATCTCCTGGTGATAATTTCCCCTCTGAAAGTGCTTCAGCAGCCAAACCTGTAGTAGAAGATTCTAACCCTCGAAGTGTCCAAACCCATGTTTGCACCGATCCAAGGCTCGTTACATCTCAGCTAGTATCATAGGGATGATGGTGTATTTCTGTCCTTCGATACCTTCCATCACGGCTCTGGCGACCATGGCCAAGCGGGTGTGAATATTCTGGACATGATTGTGTCCTTTGGAAATGTGGAAATCTCTTTGGACATTGGACAAGGTTTATCTAAGCGGATCGATACGTCAATGGAGTTTCAATCCATACTACGTTTAGCATGATGCATGTACATTTTAAATTAGAGGGGAGTTTCTAGGAGGGTCTAGACTAATACTCTCAAGTGGATGACTTAAGAGGGAAAGGCATGGGATTGTCGACTGCACCGCTGATCGAGTAGTATACCGCTCATAAGCCTTTTCGGTTTAAAAGGGTGGTTTTTATGAAAGTGCGGACACTTATCGAGCGTCGCTATATTGATAATAGGCACGCGTGGAGTATGATGTTCAAAGCATGCTTTATGTGAAAAATAAAAACATGTTGCCTGATATTTTACATGATGAAAGCACGTAAGAATAGTAAATAATGCGATAAAGATAAACCACAGAAAGAAAGGAAAAAGGGAAGACAAAGGAGAGAAGTTAGCATAGCTTATGAAAAGTTCGAGAACGTAATTAAATGAAGCAAATAAGGGAGATACGCATGGGAGATACATGATATAGAAATTTTAAGCAAATAAGGGAAATAGGGAGGGGGATGTACATGAAAGAAGTCAAGTAATCCAATAAGATTACCATATAAAATGTCAGGCATCAGTGGAAGGATAATCTCGTGATTATTCGGACTGCTAGCGATATAATGCATGATTATGCCGAGGTTATACAGCCCGATCCTGAATAATGTCTAAATTGCCGAGGGTCGAGCGGCACGAACCATAGATGCATCTATTATACTATCGAGGCATTTGGCCCGCTCCATAAGAAAAGAAGGAACTTGTCGAATTACGAGACACGTGCTTACAATATAGTACGTGAGCATAAAGTGAATATAACCTTTACCATTTCTCAAATAACTTGCCAACAACTCAAGGTGATAAGGCTCGGCCTAATATATATGTATTTCTAGATCAATTTCATTTATAAATTCAATTAATTAAGCTAGCATAATGAGTTCAAATAATTCCAATATTACATGATAAAGTCCTAAGTCTAATCGGACATAAACATGCTTTAGCTATGTATGGATTCTCATCATCTCATGCGTACGTAGCATCCACAACTAGTAGTATATAATGATTACATCATCTAGGGGGTAGTTTCCCCCTCACAAGGTTAGACAGGAGACTTACCTCGCTCTGAAGTTCCAATAATAAGCTCCAATGCCTCTCTAACTTCTCAACCCGATGCCCATCGATCCGAAACTAGTCAATCCGGAAAAGCAATAAAAATATACTCCAACATCATAATTAATTAATTTATAACAATTCCCAATTCCATTCGAAAAGTCAACAAAATCGATCCTCGGGCCCACGTGCTCGGATTTTGAAATTTCTTGAAGATAATCTTTACCCGTAATACCACGAACTCAAATATATAATTTATCCCTAATTCTATGTCCAATTTCGTGGCCAAATTCAGAAAAATATCAAATTCTAGGTTTCCTACCAAAATCCCAAATTTTCCACCCATTTCTATGTTTAAATCCTTATGGAATCCATGAATTAAACTTACAATAGGTGGGAATAACTTTCCTCATGTTGCTCGATGAAACTCTCCTCGAAATAGCTCCCCAAATTCGGCCATCCAAGAGAAAAATGAGAGAAATGAGAGCTAAGTCTCGATTTAAAACACCCCTCTACCCAGCGATATATCGCATCTACGGGAAATAGCCGCTTCTGCTGCTCCACACCTGCGTAAAAATCTATCACAGGTGCAGTTCCCTCTAAGCCTAGGAAAATCCGCTTCTGCGGACCAATTCCGCTCCTGCGTGACCACTTCTACGGTCAAATGCTCACTCCTGTGCACTCGCATATGCAGAGCCCTTCTGCTTCTGCGACTCCAGCTTGCCCAGCTCATTTCCGCTTCTACGGAATATTCTTTACATATGCAGGCTCGCAAATACGGAAATTTCCTCACATCTACGGCCTCCCTAGCTCCAGCCAACCTGCGCTTCTACGGCCACCGGAACACACCTGCGGTCAAAGCCTCGCAGGTGTGATTACACCAGAAGCCTTATGCTTTAGAAATTCTTTAAGTCCAAAATTTGATCTGATTCCAAACCAATTCGCACCCGGGGCCTCTAGGACCCCAACCAACTATACCAAAACATCCTAAAACATGATATAAATTTAGTCGAAGCCTCAAATCACGCCAAACAACATCAAAAGTACGAATCAACGATCGAATCCTTTACTTTCAAACTTAAAACATTATGACGAATGCGTCCGAATCATACTTAAACATCCCAGAATGACGCCAAACTTTACGTTCAAGTCACAAATCACGTTAAGAACCTATTCCAAGGCTCGGAACCCCAAACAGACATTGATAACACCAAATTCACTTCAAACTAAACTTAAGAAATTCTTAAACTTTCAAAATGCCAACTTTCTATAATAAGCGCCGAAATGATCCCGGACCACTCGATACTCAACCGGAACATACGCCTAAGTCCGAAATCATCATACGAACCTATTAGAACCTTCAAATCCCAATTTCGAGGTCGTTTACTCAAAAGTCAAACCTTAGTCAAGTCTTCCAACTTAAAGCTTCCGAATTTAGAATTTTCTTTCCGAAACATCTCCGAACTTCCCGAAATTCAATTTCGACTACACGTACAAGTCATAAAATATAAAGTGAAGCTAATCACGACCTCAAACTGGTGAACAATACATTAAAGCTCAAAACGACCGGTCGGGTTGTTACATATGAGTTTGACACTCTACTTATCATTATATTACTTGTTGATCACGTATAATTGCATGTTCAATTTAGAGCAACAAGGACTCTCAAATGCTCAAAATGAGAGATTAATGCTCATGTTAGAGAAACTTAGCCCTCGAGGATTTGAAATAACTACTAAATCGAAATGATGAGACTATCTACACTTTGGAAGAACAAATGAAACCGTTGGTTAAGGCTCATAATGCTCACCAACTTCAGAGCGTGGAAAGAGTTCAAGAAAAGTCCAACTTCGAGGAAAATGGTGAGCTTTATTTTGAGGAATCAAGAATTGAACATCTTCCAACTGACTCCATGCTTGTTGGTGATGCCGATAAAAAAATGGAATTAGAGTCAACCGGAGTAATTGAAAAGATGGTTGAAATTGACTCTAGTTCGAGGAAAAAAGAGGATATCAAGAATCAGGCAAAATTGCAATTTGGAGGCTTAATGTCTCATTTCAAGCATTTCCCAATATTGGAGTTGTGTGGTGATATGGGAATTGAACTACATGAATAAATGAGGGATTGCAAGAGGAAAGTCAAGGGTTATACATTTTACAATTTGAAAGCGCAAGAAAGCAAAATGATATTCCTCATATGAAAGCCAAGAAATGCAAAATGAAGCAAATGACGTTCATCTTTTTCACCTACTTACCATCCCCCGCTGCTCGTGGTCACAAACTTGAATCCAAGTTAGGTGCCCATTTCATATCCTCTAAGTGGAGAGAAAAGTAACGGAGTTGGTGAAAGTCATGCCACGACGTTAAATGATGTGCATGGTGGGAGGCAACATAGTTTCCAAAATGTTAAGTCATATTTGAAATTTTCATTTTTAGAATAGTTTAGTTTATTTTTTTTGACTAATATGCCAAGTTTCATATGTTTTGGAGTTGATTTGAGCAGGTCAGGTGGTCCAGACAGCCCCAAACTAGTAGCTGTTGGAAATTGCAGAAAATTGTAAAACTTCGCGATAACAAACAAGGTCATGCGTTCGAGTAGAACAAAATATTTCCTATCTCTATGTGATTGCGTAGAAGCAACCACGGTCGCGTCTATTTGGGAAACGTTTGTTCATCACGAACGCACACATAGAACGCGGTCACATTTCATCCAGTTAGGTGCCATCTAATTAAAACACTAGTAATCCAAAGGTAACCCACTTCTGCCCAAAATATAGTAATAGTTCTTCCTACTCCCCTAACCCTAAAATCATCTCCAATTCTCCCCTTGCTTCAATTCCATTGCAATATTAACTCGTCATTCTCATGGTATGTGAATTTCTCCCTTAACTCTCACTTTTTCCAATTCTTGTTCTGAAATAGTTGAAAAGCAGCCATGTTCTCAAGGTTTTAGGGCATCAATTCTAATTTTTAAAGTGAACTTTTTTCTGCTTTACATGCTTGCTTGTTGGGTGAGGTTGGTTGAGTGATTGAGTGATTAACTATATGAAACATTATAGGAAACAATTGATCTTGAATGTTGTGAAATCGCTATGAAAATTCCCTATCGTCCTTGTGCTTGATGAAATGTATGAAAGAGCTATTTCTGGGCGAGGAAGAAAACCCTCGTGATCGCGATGTCCCATTCCGTGATTACATAAGTCTATTTCTACTGTGAACTAAAATTTCCCTCATGATCATGGTTACCTTTCTGCGACCACATTACTTTAGAGTCTGCTGAGAACAAAAATATGCTCCGCGATCGCGATTCTTTAGCTCTGAGGCAGAAAACCAATGGCTTTGTAGAATTTGATCCTGATATTTTTTTATCCCTTTCTTTGGCCTAAATACATTATAATACAGTGTATTAAGTACCCATACAATCTTTTAACATATGATCGACTTTGAGCATAAAATGGCCTCGGGAAATAATGAAATTATGCAATCACCTGTACCTCAAGCTGTGGAAGAGGAGTATTTTGATCGGGACAGATTTATAGCTGCTGAATTTGAAAAAAACCATGACAAACTCATGTAAAAAAGCATCATCAAGGAAAGAGGCATCCATATGGACAATCTTGATGCTAAGATGCCAGAGTTTTTCGGAAGATTGACTGCCATTGGATTGATTTGTTTCGCTCCTGAATTAATCAGAGCTAACTACACAATTGTTAGAGAATTATACGCTAATGCCCTAAAGACTGACTTTCAAGGGGAAGTATTTACCTTTGTCAGGGGCAAGCATGCTAACTATGGTCTAGAGGTACTAAATACACACTTTTGCCTTCCTAATGCTGACAACGTGATATACAAAGTTATAGCAAAGGAAAGAGGAAGCCAGTGGTTGGTGGAAGCTTCATGACGCGGTAACCCCGACTTGGGAAAGATTGCACAAAGGGGTTGACTCTTCTGAAATCACATATGAAGCCAAGACTTGGATATCCATTATTGGTGCCAAAATCATGCCATTTAGACATGAGCCCAAGGTGACGCCTAAGAAGGCATTGATGATTGTGGCTATTATGGATGACTTGCAAGTGAACGTGGGCCAGCATGTGGTTAGTGAGATTGAGGAATCATGTAATGGGAGCTCTAAGAGTCTATCATTTCCCTCATTGATTATTGAGTTGTACTATCATGTTGGGGTGCTAAAACACCCAAATAATTCTAAGAAACACTCAGACAAGGAAATTTATCCATTGATCATAAAGAGACCAAGTGGTGGGCAGAAGAAGACAAGGATTGGTGTATCATTTCCTTCATTTGAGCATTTTACTGAGACTACCACTTGGCCCGATGGTTCTTCCATAGTTTCAGCAGGGCCAGATGACCCCCATTTCACCACTTCCTTTGGGACCTCCCACTATGCGCCACCTCTCCAGTCAAACCTATGGCGTTGATGCACGCATTCGCCAACTTGTACCTGACCTTTCTTCTGGTCCATCTGGGGAGGGAACTTCTACTAGGAATGGTGACAGTACATCTCTGAGTGATGTCTTTAAGGAGAAAAAATCAATCAAAAGCATGTTGGAGGACATGAGTTGGAGGCACGGAAAGATTGGGAGGCAGCAGCTAAAGTTCAAGGAACTTGAGAAAAAGAAGAGCAAATTCCTTTCCAAAATGATGCAAAAGTTGAGTTCATTCTGTGGCACACATGATTCGGATGATGATGATGAGGGGGAGGATTTGGAGCTCAAATTTTCCTCCACAACTAGCTCCGAATGATACCGATTTCAGGGAGCACCTCTCACAATTTTACCTTATTTTGTTTAGTTGTGCTGAGGACAGTGCAACACTTTCTGTTGGGGGTGGATCATTTATTATGCAATGGATTTATGTAGAGCATGATTATATTGTGAACTTGATAGATTGGTTAACTTTCGTAATGATATTTTGTAGTTTATTTCTAGCATGTTAGCACTAGTTTTTAGTATTATAAATTTTATATTACTAGTTTTTTTTTATTTTGTTACTTTCTTTAATTGTAGTAGTATTAATTAAACTCCTTGGTTTTTTTTATGCCACGATTATTTTCAAAGAAAATAATTTGTGTTGAACTGGGTATGTCACGACCCAATTTCTCCTATAGACTGTGATGGCGCCCAACATTGCCGCTAGGCAAGCCTACAGTGAACTAACTTTGTGATCATTTCCTTTGAAAACTTGAAATAGTTGATTTTTAGTTTGTGCATAGATAAGAAGTAAGAATTTAATTAAAAAATCAAGTTTTTTAAAGCAAGTGAGATAAGTAAAATAACCCAAAAACCATCAAGTGTCTACTATCATGAACCACCAAGACCTGGTGTCACAAGTGTACGAGCAACTAGTAGAATATACAAAAGAATACTAGTCTACTATCTGAAGTAAAATAGACAGAAGATACAAGCAAAAGAAAAACTCTGGCTGCTTCAGAACAGGCTAAGAAGGCAGCTCACTACGAAGTCTCGTAGTAGTCAAGGATGGGCGCCGGACTGATATCCAGATGCACCTGCCTCAGATCCTGCACATTTAGTGCAGAAGTGTAGCGTGAGTACATAAACAACAGTACCCAGTAAGTATCCAGTCTAACCTCGAAGAAGTAGTGATGAGGGCTCGACTTTGACACTTACTATGGGCTAACAATAAAATGTCACAATTATAACTAAGCATGGGTTACATAAATATAGCTGAAAACTTAATAACAGGAAAAAGTAAACAATCCTTTCACTAATAGTAATACATCCAGATCTTAAGAGCATCCAGATCTTAAGAGCATGAACAATCGCGGCCAACTCTAAGTCAGGCACAGGGTAATTCTTCTCTTGGGTCTTCAGCTGGCATAAAGCATATGTAATAACTTGCCCCTCCTGCATAAATATACAACCTAAGCCAACGTGTGAAGCGGCAAAATACATAGTATACATCCCCGAACCGAAAGGCAACACTAGAACAGGTGTCGTAGTCAATGCTGTCTTGAGCATCTGAAAGCTTGCCTCATAATCATCGGACTAACGGAACGGAGCACCCTTCTGGGTGAATCTAGTCAAAGGTGCTCCAATAGATGAAAAGCCCTTCACAAACCAGCGATAATAACCTACTAACCCTAAGAAGCTCCTGATCATAGTCGTCGAAGTGGGACGAGGCCAACTCTGAACTGCCTCAATCTTCTTGGAATCCACCTTAATACCCTTGCCTGATACAACATGTCCCAAGAATGCTACAGAATCTAGCCAAAACTCATACTTGGAGAACTTAGCATATAGCTTATGTTCCCGCAAGGTCTGAAGCACTACTCTCAAATGCTGCTCTTGCTCCTCCATGTTGCGCGAGTAGACCAAAATGTCATCAATGAAGATAATGACAAACAACTCAATGTATGGCCTGAACACCCTGTTCATAAAATCCATAAATGTTGTTGGGGAATTAGTAAAGTCTTAGGACATCACTAGAAACTCATAATGGCCATATCTAGTACGGAAAGTATTCTTTGGAACATCCGAGTCTCGAATCTTCAACTGATGGTACCCTGACAAATTTTATTCCATCATTTAACAACTTATCTCAAGCCAATGAAGCAATATCAATTATAATTAGTTTCAAATATTTATTACGCGCAATTTATGCCGAGGTCGTACGACCCGATCCAATATAAAAATATTTAAACGGTGCACCGCCGAGGGTCGAACATCACGAATCATAGAGGCATTCGGCCCGCTCCACGAAAAAGAGAAAGTACTTTATAACAGCCAATTCAAGATTTATTAAGAGGCTAATATTTAAATAAATACCAATCCTCAACAACAGTCAAGTGACCCATCCATAACTTCAAGTAAATGAAATTTAACCTTTTACAATTCCTTTATCAAGTTCCAATATGACTTAAGCAATTAAGATAGCAAGTAGGGTGCAAACATCCTAAGTATAGCATGGTATGGGTCTGTAGACTACCCGGACAATATCATAATTAGTAGCTACGTACGGACTCTCATCACCTTATGCATACATAGCCCCTACAAATAGGAGCACATATTAATCAATTCACCTATGGGGTTAATTCCCTCTTACAAGGTTAGAAAAGAGACTAACCTCGTCTCAAAGCCTACTTTTCGGTCCAAGATTGTGCTCCAAACCCTCAATTCGGTGCCAAACAACTTGAAACTTGTCAAATGTTATATATAATAGTCAATACATGTTCAAAAGTTAACATCTTAACTATCAAAGTGATTTCCCAACCCTATTTGAAAAGTTACTCATGAACCCAAATATATGATCTTTTCTAAATCCCATAACAAATTTCATGGTTAAATCCTATTTTTATCAAAACCCTAGGTTTTCACCTACACCCATGATTTTCACTAATATACATGTTATAATCTACCCATAAACTATGTACTTAACTCACATTCGGTAGAAATTACTTACCTCAATTAGTTGATGAAATCCCCTCTCTAACCAGCTTCAAAATCTTCCCCAAGAAGTGTAAGAAATGAGCAAAAATGCCTAAGTCCCGTATTAAATAAAGTGGTCTGCCTTCTGCGATATTCGCACCTTCGGTTAGACTACCGCACCTGCGATTCTGCTTCTGCGGGACCAAATCACACAGGTGCGGACCAAGGCCAGGCTGCCTTCTCTCGCTTCTGCGCTCAAGCCTTCACACCTGCACCTTTGTAGGTGCGGTCTCTAGCCCGCTTCTGCGATCACTATCCTCCCTTTGCTGGTCCGCTTCTGTGGCTCGTGGATCGCACCTGCGAGCTCGCACCTGCAGCTGGCAAGGTGCAAGTGCGTTTACACCAGAAGCTGAAGCTGAAGCATTTTCCTAAAGCCACAGCTTGATCCGAGCCTCGTCCGTTTAACACCAGGGGCCCCCGGGGACACGCCCGAACGTACCAACAAGTTTGGAATCATAAAATGGACTCGTTCGAACTCTCGTAAAGCACAAAACGACATCAAAACTAAGAATCATACCCCAAACCAATTGAATCAAAATATGAACTTCAAGTTTTTCAATTTACTCCCAACGCGCCGAAACGTACTTAAACTACTCGAAATGACACCGAATTTTGCTTGCAAGTCTTAAATGACATTACGAAACCGTTCCCGGTCTCGAAATCTCATTTGGAACTTGTTATCACCAAAACCTACTCCAAACCAAATTTAAAGAACTTCAAAAACCTTCAAAGAGCCAACTTTCACTATTAGGTGTCGAAACGTCCCCGGGTCATCCAAAACCTGATCCGAACATACGCCCAAGTCCGAAATCATCATACAAACCTATTGGAATCGTCAAATCTCAATTCCGAGGTTGTTTTCTCAAAACGGTGACCGAAGTCAAACTTAGCCTTTTTAGCTAACCTTAAGGAATCAAGTATTCTGATTTCAGCCCGAACTCTTCCAAATCTCGAACTAACCATCCCCGCAAGTCATAAAACAGTAAAAGCACATATGGGGAGCCTTATTTAGGGGAACAGGGTTCTAGAAAGCAAAACGACCAGTCGGGTCGTTACATTCTCCACCCCTTAAATGTACGTTCATCCTCGAACGGGTCTAGAATAATACCTGGAGTGCTGAATAAGTGCGAAATATCTGCCCTGCATGTCCTCCTCGGCCTCCCAAGTCGCCTCCTCGGTTGGTTGGCCCATCTACTGAACCTTTACCGCGAAAATCCTCTTGGATCTCGACTGGCGAACCTGCCTATTAATAATGGCGACTGGCTCATCCTCATAACCCATGCTCTCATCTAACTGAATCATGCTGAAGTCTAATATATATGACAAGTCGGCATGATACCTTCGAAGCATAGACACATGGAAAACCGGATGAACTCCCGATAAACTAGGAGTCAAAGCAAGCTCATAAGCAACCTCCCCAACTCGTCTTACCACCTCAAATGAGCCTATAAACCTTGAGCTCAACTTGCCCTTCTTCCCGAACCTTATGATCCCCTTCATCGGCGAGACTCTCAAGAGAACCGTCTCGCCCACCATAAATGACACATCACGCGCCTTCTGATTCCCGTAACTCTTTTGTCTGGACTGTGCTGTGCGAAGTCGCTCCTGAATCAACTTTACCTTTTCCAAGGCATCCTTCACTAAATCGGTACCATATATCAGAGCCTCACCGGGCTCAAACCACCCAATGGGAGAACAATATCGTCGACCATATAAAGCCTGAAACAGAGCCATTTTGATGCTGGACTGATAACTATTATTGTAACAAACTCGGCCAAAGGCAAGAATCGATCCCATTGCTCTCCAAAGTCAATCACACAAGCTCTAAGCATGTCATCCAAGATCTAAATTGTCTGCTCCGACTGCCCGTCGGTCTGTGGATGAAATGTTGTGCTGAGCTCTACACAGGTCCCCAACTCACTCTATACTGCTCTCCAAAAATGCGAAGTGAACTGAGGGCCTCTATCTGATATGATGGAAACAGGCACACCATGCAACCGAACTATCTCCTGAATGTAAATCTGGGCCAACCTCTCTGAAGTATATGTAGTCACAACCGAAATGAAGTGTGCCGACTTGGTCAACCTGTCGACAATGACCCAAACTACATCAAACTTCCGCAAGGTCCGCGGCAACCCAACTACAAAATCCATAGTAATGTGCTCCCATTTCCACTCCGGTATAGTCATCTTCTAGAGTAGGCCACTTGGCCTCTGGTGCTCATACTTAACCTACTAGCAATTTAGGCACCTAGCTACATACTCAACAATGTCTTTCTTCATCTGCCACCACCAATAATGCTACCTCAGGTCGTGATACATCTTCATAGCACCTGGATGAATGGAATACCGAGAACTATGTGCCTTCTCTAGAATCCTCTCTTTCAAAACATCGACATTAGGAACACATAGACGACCCTAGAGTCATAGAACACCATCCTCGCTGATAGTAACCTCCTTGGCACCACCCTGTAGTACTGTCTCTCTGAGAACCAACAAGTGCATATCATCAAACTGTCGAACCTTGATCTACTCCAATAGTGAAGACTGGGCAACGACGCATGCAAGAACTCGGCTGGACTCTAAAATATCCAACCTCACAAGTCTGTTAGCCAAGAATTGAATGTCCAAAGCTAGTGGACTCTCCTCTACTGAAATGAATGCCAAGCTACCCATACTTTCTGCCTTTCTGCTCAAGGCATCCACAACTACATTCGCCTTACCCAGATGATAAAGAATGGTGATATCATTATCCTTCAGTAACTCAAGGCATATGCGCTGCCTCAAATTGAGATCCCTTTGCTTGAACAAATATAGCAAGTCGCGATGATCAGTGTAAACCTCATAGGACACCCCATAATGATAATGCATCCAGATCTTAAGAGCATGAACAATCACGGCCAACTCTAGATCAGGCACAGGGTAATTCTTCTCTTGGGTCTTCAGCTGGCATAAAGCATATGTAATAACTTGCCCCTCCTACATAAATACGCAACCTAAGCCAATGTGTGAAGCGGCGAAATACATAGTATACATCCCCGAACCGGAAGGCAACACTAGAACGGGTGTCGTAGTCAACGCTGTCTTGAGCTTCTGAAAGCTCGCCTCATAATCATCGGACCAGCGGAACGGAGCACCCTTCTGGGTCAATCTAGTCAAAGGTGCTCCAATAGATGAAAAGCCCTTCACAAACCAGAGATAATAACCTACTAACCCTAAGAAGCTCCTGATCTTAGTCATCGAAGTGGGACGAGGCCACCTCTGAACTGCCTTAATCTTATTGGGATCCACCTTAATACCGTTGCCTGATACAACATGTCCCAAGAATGCTACAGAATCTAGCCAAAACTCATACTTGGAGAACTTAGCATATAGCTTATGTTCCCGCAAGGTCTGAAGTACCACTCTCAAATGCTGCTCGTGCTCCTCCATGTTGCGCGAGCAGACCAAAATGTCATCAATGAAGACAATGACAAACAACTCAATGTATGGCCTGAACAACCTGTTCATCAAATCCATAAATGTCGTTGGGGCATTAGTCAAGTCGTAGGACATCACTAGAAACTCATAATGGCCATATCTAGTACAGAAACTAGTCTTTGGAACATCTGAGTCTCTAATCTTCAACTAATGGTACCCTGACAAATTTATTTCCATCATTTAACATCTTATCTCAAGCCAATGAATCAATATCAATTATAATTAGTTCCAAATATTTGTTACGCGCAATTTATGCCGAGGTCGTACGCCTCGATCCAACATAAAAATATTTAAATTGTGCACTGCCGAGGGTCGAACATCACGAACCATAGGGGCATTCGGCCTGCTCCACGAAAAAGAGAAAGTACTTTATAACAGCCGATTCAAGATTTATTAAGAGGATAAAATTTAAAGACACACCAATCCTCAATAATAGTCAAGTGACCCATCCACAACTTCAAGTAAGTGAAATTTAAGCTTTTACAATTCCTTTATCAAGTTCCAATATGACTTAAGCAATTAAGTTAGCAAGTAGGATGCAAACATCGTAAGTATAACATGGTATGGGACTTTAGACTACCCGGACAATAGCATAATTAGTAGCTACATACGGACTCTCGTCACTTCATGCATACGTAGCCCCTACAAATAGGAGCACATATTAATCAATTCACATATGGGGTTAATTCCCTCTTACAAGGTTAGAAAATAGACTTACCTCATCTTAAAGCCTACTTTCCGGTCCAAGATTATGCTCCAAACCCTCAATTCAGTGCCAAAAGACTCAAAACTAGTCAAATGTTATATATAATAGTCAATACATGTTCAAAAGTTCACATCCTAACTATCCAAATGATTTGCCAAACCTATTTGAAAAATTCCTAAAATTCACCTCCGGGCCCACGTGCCCGGATTCCAGAAATATTTGAAGAATGTTATTACCCATAACCTCATGAACCCAAATATATGATCTTTTCTAAATCCCATAACAAAATTTGTGGTTAAATCCTATTTTTATCAAAACCCTAGGTTTTCACCTAAACCCATGATTTTTACTAATTTACATGTTATACTATGTATTTAACTCACATTCGATAGAAATTATGTACCTCAATTAGATGATGAAAACCCCTCTCTAACCAGCTCCAAAATCGCCCCCAAGAAGTGTAAGAAATGAGCAAAAATGCCTAAGTCCCATATTAAATAAAGTGGTCTGCCTTCTGTGATATTTGCACCTACTGTTCGACTACTGCACCTCCGATTCCGCTCCTGTGGACCAAATCACGCAGGTGCAGACCAAGGTCCGGCTGCCTTCTCTCTCTTCGGCGCTCAGGCGATCGTGCTTGTGGACCTGCACCAGCGGCAAAAGGTGCGCACCTGCGAAGTTGTCCGCTCCTGCGATGGCTGCCTTCGCATGTGCGGTCTCTGGCCCGCTTCTGCGGTCACTAGCCTCCCTTTGCTGGTCCACTTCTGTGTCTTGTGGCTCACACCTGCGAGCTCGCACTTGCAGCTGGCCAAGTGTAGGTGCGTTTACAGTAGAAGCTAAAGCTTCAGCATTTTCCTTAAGCAACAACTTGATCCAAGCCTCGTCCGTTTAACACCCGGGACCCCCGTGTCCCAGCCCGAATGTACCAACAAGTTTGTAGTCATAAAACGGACTCGCTCAAACTCTCAGAATGCACAAAACAATATCAAAACTAAGAATCACACCCCAAACCAATTTAATCAAAAATATGAACTTCAAGTTCTTCAATTTACTCCCAACGCGCTGATACGTACTTAAACTACTCGAAATGACACTGAATTTTGCGTGCAAGTCGTAAATGACATTACGAAACTATTCTCGGTCTTGGAATCCCATTTGGACGTCGATATCACCAAAACCTACTCCAAACCAAAATTTAAAGAACTTCAAAAACCTTTAAAGAGCCAACTTTCACTATTTTGCGCTGAAACGTCACCGGTTCATCCAAAAACCGATCCAAACATACGCGTAAATCAAAAATCATCATACGAACCTATTGGAACCGTCAAATCCCTATTCTGATATCGTTTGCTCAAAACGTTGACCGAAGTCAAACTTAGCCTTTTTAGCCAACCTTAAGGAACCAAGTGTTCCGATTTCAACCCAAACTCTTCCAAATCTCAAACTAACCATCCCCGCAACTCATAAAAGAATAAAAGCATATACAGGGAGCCTTATTTAGGGGAACGGGGTTCTAAAAAGTAAAACAACAGGTCAGGTCATTACAGGGTGACTTTTCCCTATGATGGATGGTATGACAACTTTCTTAAGGGATTAGTCTTGTTTAGTTTTTCTCTTTTTAGATATTGTTTTAAAGTTAATTTAGTAGTTAGTAGTGAATAAAGTGGTTATTGGGTGTGATATTTTTGTCCATAAACCAACATGTGGTTTGTTTGGTACCAACATATTTACACTTTACCATGTGAATTGTTGATGGTTTAAAATGAAAAATGATTGAAGTGATAATCCTTTTTGTAACTGTTGGATTCTATGTTTGGCTCTTTGATTCATTAAATAGGTTTTTAGGCTATATGTGATTTTTTTTGTGTTCATTGGTTTCAATTGGATTTTGGATTTATATTTCACTCAAGTTTACATGTGCCATGTGTGGTGAAAATGGTTGTGAGTTCTTTTGCATTATTTGTAGTCTAGAACTTGCCCGAAATATATTTCAATAATGATGTTAGGTCTTCCTTGGACCATTCTTGTGCCTTATATTTCCTACCCTTGCATATTTTTTCTAGTCAACCCCTTTGAGCTTTTAACCTTTTTCTTTGGCAACCATATTACAAAATTTAATATTTTTTCCTTTATGATCTATCTTTTGGCATTCCATCTCCCTAAGTTCTTTGAAAGTATATACATAGGCTAAAAGCCTAAGTTTGGGGGTGACGGTTGGAAAGTTGTGGTGTGAAAGTTGCTTAAAAGGTGAAAGGTTAAAAAAGAGAAACAAATAGTGGAACTTTCCTTGGTTTTTGAAAAAGAAAAATAAAAAAAAAGTAAGAAATAAAAATAAGGAAGAAAAACTAAGGAGTTCTGAATGAAGGGAAGACTGGAAAAGAAAAGTGAAGAAAGGCTGGAAATACTTTTGAAGGAAGTGTGCTTTATATTCCAAATTGTAGTGCTTAGGGAGGTTTTGAGTCACTCTTACCCCAAACTGTGTCCTACCTAAACCAAAAGCCTACATTACAACCCTTTAAGTCCTACTTGATTTTAAACCAAGTGTGTCTACATTAGTGGAAAAATACATGACGGGCAAGCCTATGCCACTACTTGTGTGCATTTGAACATCTTTGTGATAGAGAAAGTTATTTCATTTTATTCAATATCACATTTGTGTTCCAAATTGCATTATATAAGTGTGGGATTCTCTCTTAAGTGTGAAGGCACATGATATTTGAGTTGTAAATTTTATTCAATTTCCAATTGGGAAGAATGAACAAGGGAAAGTTGTTTGTGATAAAGAGGCAAATTTTAAAGCTTTACTATCATGACTTAATTGCTACTTAGATTAACATGGTGTTTGAGCACTTGAATTGAATTGAAATTTTGTGAGAAGTTGGTGATTCATATGCTTTGGATTAATTGTTGATACCAACTGAAGTTACAAGGTTGTGTTTAATTTGAACCTTTTTTTCTTGACATAATGTTAGTGTGCCACTGATCTTGATTGTTAATTCTATTGAAGGATGTTCTTAGTTGTTAACTTGCTTGAGGACAAGCAATAGTTTAAGTTTGGGGGTTTGATAAGTTGGTACCTTTATACTTAAGACTTTTGTATGATTTTGTGAAAAACTAAGGCATTTGTTGAGATTTATTGGCATATTTCAGGTATTAAGTGATTTAGAGAAGATACGGAAAAAACCAAGTCAAAATGTGTTGAATTAGAAAATTGACAACTGCCAGTTGTTACTCTTCGCATCGTGGAAAGTAACTACATGATCACGGACATCCAGGTAAATAGCTTCCACGAATGTGGAGGTTGAGCTGCGAACATGAAGAAGGAGGAGCTGGTCAGCGGCTGGTCAATTAATCTACGCGATCACGAGAGGGAAAGATGTGGTCGCAGAATTCCTGGAAGATTGCTAACGCGAACGCGTGTGCTGCCTCGCGAATGCAATGTATAAAAACCTGGTCAGCAACTAGTCAAATGTTCTTTGTGAACATATGAGTCATTCCGAGATAGCTAAGCTTTGCAAATGTCGTTCACCACGATCGTGGTGCCTTTAGACGTAATCGCGTTGAATAATAATTAGGCAGAATCTGGACAGAAATGGAATTTCACATTTTGGCCTCCAAACCCAGTTCATTTGGAAAAGATTATTTTGGCTATCTTTGGCATATTTTTGGTCTTCTTGACTAGAAAGTACAAGTTTGGAAGCTAGGATTCTTGCACACACACTTAGGACTTGAAGATTTGAAGACATTGAATGAGAATTTCTTACCCATTTTACTCATTCCTTCAATTCCTTGCTTTGTATTGAAAATTTAACTGTGTAGTATTTATTCCAATACTTGAATCTTGTTTATGGAAATTTTCATTGTGAAAGTGTGTATTAAATCTCTTGGTATGCTTATGTATTGAATAATTTTTATTATTATTGAAATGAGCTCATTATTTCTTTAATGATTCCAAAGGGATTAGCTAACCCTAGGACTCTCCAATTAACTTCGAATTAATTTTCGAAAAGGTAATTTTGGAGTTGGGAAAGATTAATTAACAAGAACTTGAGGTGCTAACCCCTCATTTTATAGATTCTACCTAGGGATAGGACTGAAGTACTTGTAGTCATATTCGGGTGTAGATAATCTCTTAATTGTTTTAGGGATAATTCAATTAGCAAGTCTTGTTAGTCTTCAGAAAAAGCTAATATAGAATTATTATCCGAGGCTAATTAACATAAACTAGCTCATATTTGTAAAATCATTAAATACATTGGATCGTTACTTGAGTGTAATTTCCCTTGTATCCATGCTTCTAGCCATTGATCATTTTACTTGCTTTGTAGGTTAGTTTATATTTCCACATTTAGCTATAATATTTTCTCAAAACTCTTTTTAGTGTTTGGATCAACATAATAAGTGATAATTCTCTTACTTGCCTAATCGCCTATATATTATTCTTTGTGGGATCTGACCGTGACTCATATTTGGGTATATTATATTAAATACCACCGTGTACGCTTACTCTTTGAGGAGTGAATTTGGACGTCATCAACAAGACGGGATTTTACTTTATTGTTGTGCATGCGATGAGATAAGGTTGTCTTTGTGGGGATGATATGTGATGGCATGGGGGCATTTATTGATGATGTTTCTATGAGGGTGAAAAAGGGGTATTATTGTTTGTGCTTATGACTTCTTTGTGTGTCTAATACATTTATGCATGATTTGTTGTGTGATTTCTAACATGTCAATCGATGCCTCTGTTATTACTTGATGTTCCTGTTGTCAAGATGGATTCACCTACGTGGAATTGTCTTTACTTTATTTGATTCTTGAAAAGTTCTCTTGAATGTGTTATTTGAAAATTGATACGGAATCGGGTTACTATGTGGCATGAGGTCTTTGTCGTGCAAGTGTGACGTATGTTATGGCACGAGGTCTTTGTCGTGCGAGGGTGATAGGTAATGTGGGAACGCAGTGCCATATGTGTGCGATCTATTTGATGACTCATTGTTTAAACTGAGCCTTTACTTGTATTAAGTTATTAACACTTGTTCTGACAAGATTACAGTTATTGCCTTCTACTATTCTTTCCTATTGTATGTCTTTGATATATTGTATAGGTTATTTGATTAGTAGGTGTCTTGACTTGAACCTCGTCACTACTCCACAGAGGTTAGTATTGATACTTACTACGTACCGACCGTGGTGTACTCATACTACACTTCTATACATTCTTTGTACGGATCCAGGTACCTCAGAGCGTACCAATAATTAGTGAGCTGATTTTGAGTTGCTGTAGAGACTTCAAGGTATACCTATTATTCCGCTCGCTGGCCTCAGAGTCACCTTCTACTATTCCCTTTCTACCGTTTATTGTACTTCAAACAGTTCTATATTTTGAGACTCATTATGTACCTATTTTAGAGCTTATGTCTCAGTATTACCGGGTTTTGGGATTGTGATTTTTATATTATCATATTGGCTATGTTTTGGGTCATTTTCTCAGTTTTATTTAAATATTAAGTTGTTATATTTTGTTCGATGTTGTTATGTGATAGCCTTGCCTAGTCTTAGGGACTAGGTGCCATCGCGATCCTTAAGGATGGATTTGGGTCATGACAAGTTTGTATCAGAGCTCTAGGTTCATAAGTTTTACGAGTCATAAGCAAGTTTATTAGAGTCTTGTGGATCGATACGGAGATGTCTGTACTTATCTTCGATAGGCTACGGAACTATTAGGAAATATCCATTCTTTCACTCCCATCGTGCAAATTTAGCGATCTCGGAGTTTGAGCCTTTGTCTTTCTATTCTCTCACATATGGTGAGGACGCAAGCTGTAGTTACTAATTATGATGCCCCCAGGGCCGATGTTTCTAGGGGTCGGGGAAGAGTCCGAGGAGGGGTGTGTACCATAGCTAGAGCACCTTCCAGAGCAGTAGATGAGGAGCCACCAGTAGCTTCGGTTGAGGAGCAGGCACCTGTTGCTACCCTTGGACTTCAGGAGACTTTATCTCACTTATTGAGCATGCTTTGTACCTTAGATCAGGTGAGGTTGATTCGAATTGCACCAGCTACTTCTCAGATTGAGGGAGGGGCTCAGACTCCTACCGCTTGTACTCTAAAGTAGCGTACTCATATTGATCAGGCTTCGGGTGTTATGCTGGTACAGCCCGTGACCGCGATTCAGCCTGAGGTCAGGCCTATGGAGTTAGAGGAGGAGTAGAAGAGGTCAGAGAGGTTCAATAAGGATGTTCCTCCTACTTTCACTGGTGCAGCTTCTGAGGGTGCACAAGGTTTTCTTGACCAGTATTACCGTATTTGTAATGACTCGGTCGGTCATTTTATGTATTGTATCCCCATTCCCCCATTTATCGCTTCTTCTATACTCATTAGGGATTATATGACTTGTCGGGGTGGTTGGTTTGGTTTTGGGGATGTTTCAGAGTGAATTGGGATACTTAGTCCCAAGGTTGGAAGCTTAAGTTGAAAGAGTTGACCGAAGTTTGACTTTTGAGTAAACAACTCCGAAATGGAGTTTTTATGGTTCTGTTAGCTTCGAATGGTGATTTTAGACTTAGATGTATGTCCGGATTTGGATTTGGAGGTCTGTAGGTTGATTTAATACATTTTGGCGAAAATTGGAAAGTTAAAGGTTTGGAAGGTTGAGAGGTTTGACCGAGAGTTGACTTTATGGGTATCGGGTTCAGATTTTTGTTTCGGAAGTTGGAATAGGTCTGTTGTGTCATTTATGACTTGTGTGCAAAGTTTGAGGTCAATCGGATTTTTATGGATATGGTTCAGCATTAGCTTTAGAAGTTGGAAGTTTATTTGTTCATTAGGCTTGAATCGAAGTGCAATTTGTGATTTTGGTGTTGGTTGATGTGATTTGAGGCTTCGAGCGAATTCGTATTTGTCTTAGGACTTATTGTTATATTTGGATGGTGTCCCGGGGGCCTTGTATGTGTTTCGGATTGGATTCAGATTAGATTTGGTCTTAGAGTGTTTGCTGAAGTTTCAGGCATCTTGTGTGTTCGCATCTGTGGTGGGAATAACCGCAGATGCGGCACCGCAGGTGCGACGTTATGGGAATAGATGCGGAAGGAGAGGAGTCTAGAAGTAGTGGGATAGTAGATGCAACAATATATATGCAAAAGAGAAGTCGCTTATACGATGAAGTGAAGCGCAGAAGCGGAAGGACCGCAGGTGCGGAATATTCCCCGCAGGCGCGCATGCGCAGATATGGGAGCCCGGCCGTAGAAGTGGAGGGTCGGAACTTAAGTGGTTTTCACAGGTGCGCATTTATGACCGCAGAAGAGGCTTCGTAAAAGCGGACGTCTGGGCCGCAGAAGCGGGATCGCTGGGCAGTTATTTAAAAATCGAGGGTTTGAGTTTTCTTTCATTTTAGGAATTTTAGAGTTCGGACTATGGTGCATTTTGGAGAGTTTTCCACCTAGATCGAAGAGGTAATTGACTTCTAATCACTTTTGTCCATAAATATTGAATACCCATTTATTTGTAGACCTAATATTCATGAATCTAAGTTAGAACTTGGGGATATTTGGACTTTGTTATAAGAGGGTGAATTTGAGGATTTGGGGGTCGATTTGTGGTTGGAATTTGATGATTTTGGAAAGGTTGGACTCATAATTGAGTGGGTTTTGGAAGTTGTGAATTTTATCGGGTTTCGAGGTGCGGGCCCGGGGTTAACTTTTTTACTTGAGTTAAAGATCTTAGCTTTATCTTTTGGAATCACTTAATATAGCTTGTATTGATAGTATTATGCTATTTTGGCTAGATTCGAGCCTTCCGAAAGTTGATACACGTGGGGAAGGGCTCGTTAGCGGTGTGATTTGGTTTCTTTGAGGTAAGTATCTTAACTAAACAGGTTGAGGCACTAGTTGCTGGAATTATTTGTGATAGCTACGTGCTATGAGTGGCGCATATGTGTGGGGTTCAGCCTATATGCGTGCACCGGGTATTATTTACATGCCCGGGGTAGTGTTTAGGCTATGTCGTGCTTTGAATTGAATGTTAAGCTTTAACTGAGTTTCCCCTCTATGAGCTATTTGTACTGCCATGAGGTTTCATTGAGGTTATCTTCCCGACTGGAAGTGATAAAACTGTTATTCCATGATGAAATTATATGTTTTAGTTGTGATAGCACACATTGCACATGCCTACACTATAGCATGCTAGATATACTAGTCCGGGAGTATGAAATTGGTAATCATTGATCACGCACATATATTCTTGTATATTTCCATTCTCTGTTATGAGCTGGACGGGTAGCCTATGACCACGCTGGGCGGATTGTGATTGTTGGCACATGAGTTATCCGTGATGTTGATATTATTGGCATGTGAGTTGTCCGTTCAGCATGTGAGTTGTCTGTGCTGATCCAGATATTTATATTATTATCATGTGAGTTGTATGTGCATCATATGAGTTGTCCATGCGGTTTATATTATTAGCACGTGAGTTGTCCATGCAGCACGTGAGTTGTCCATGCAGCATGTGGATACGTATCCATCCCTTTAGGGTCACCTTCTCATGTTTCTCTCTTGATGGTGTACACATGGATATTGAAAATAGTTTGGCCAGTGTTGTTTGGAATTGCATTTCATCTGTACTTGCAAATTTCCATGGATTATTATCTAACTTATCTGCATATCATCTCTATATGTTGAACATTGACTGAGCAAAGTATTTGAGTAAATATACACATTCACGCATAGACGCTTCTTCATGTTCTTTATGACTTGATTTCATTACCGTTCTGTACTTGTTAAAAATGATGAAACTGTACAGGTTGTAGCTAGTATAATTTATAGTCCTCTCTTCTTTTACCTCGCCGAGGTTAGTTACGATACTTATTGAGTACATTGGGTCAGTTGTACTCATACTACACGCTACACTTAATTGTACAGATCTAGGTGTGGGGACCAGTTATCAACGATAGATTTACTTGTTAGACCCAGCTTCGAGAGGCGAGATAGAGCTGCTATCTTGGCCATAGTTTTGACTTGTCTTTTCTTATGTACTGTTGTTTCAGTTCAGACAGTATTACTATCTAGTTTTTCAGACTTGTATTCTAATGTATAGCTCATGACACCATATTTACCAGTCTCTGGGGAGGGGGGGGATTTACCTTGTATTGGCAGTTTTTGTTACATTGAAGTTTCAGATTTATGCTATTTCTATAATTTACGTTGTTATGGTTATTTATTGTTATGTTTCGGATTGCCTAGCCGGTGTGTTAGGTACCATCATGATGGGTTGAGATTTTGGGTCGTGACAGTATTTTGGCACACTATAGACATAGTGGAGTTCAGTAGGATTGCCCTTACTACTTTCTAGTTGATGGGGCCGATATATAGGTGGTGGCATACTTATGAGGAGACTATACCAGCTAGCGTAGCACCACTTACTTGGGCTCAGTTCATTGATCTATTTTTAAGGGAGTTTATCCACAGACGGTCAGGGATGCATTGCGCACCGAGTTTGAGCAGTTACACCAGGGGACTATGTTTGTGTCTGAATATGCTATGAGATTTGCGGTGTTATCTCATCATGCACCTGCTTTGGTTTCCACTATTGGAGAGAGTTTTCAGATTTATTGAGGGACTCAGTTATGGTCTCAAATTTGGTATGGCACGGGAGTTGGAGACCGATACTCCATTTCATCAGGTTGTGGAGACCGTTAGGTTGGAGCGTATTTGCAGTCTAGCATATCGCTAGGAAGTTGGAGACTCATGGATCTAGAGGATCTACTGATCTCTATTTCAGGGGCAGGCCGCATCATGGTCGAGGTCTTGCTGGTGATCCAGTTCAGTCTGCACTCCAGGCTTCACGTGGTGCTCCAGTTATCCATGGGTCCTAGAGCACTCATTCTGAATAGCTCCTACAGCCATGTAAGTAGAGAGGCTGCTTTGAGTGTAGGGATATCAAGCACATGGTGAGAGATTGTCCAAGGCTCTAGGCGGGTGTGCCTCAACGGAGTACTCATGCTATGGCTTCCGCTCTAGTTGCTACTACACCTCCACATCCAGATAGAGATGGAGGAAAGGCGGGTAGAGGGCGTCCTAGATGGGGAGGCCAGGCCCGTTGTTATGCTTTCCCTGGTAGGACTCAGGTTGTTATACCATATGATGTCATTACAAGTATTGTTTCGGATTTCCATAGATATGTATCAGTTTTATTTGATCTGGGTCTTACTTATTTGTATGTGTTATCTTATTCTGCTTCATTTTTGGATATGCCTCGTGAATCATGTGTACCCCTGTTTATATCTCTACACCCGTTGGGGATTCTATTGAAGTAGACTGTGTCTATCATTCTTGTTGGTCACTATTGGGGGTCTTGAGACTAGGTATGACCTCTTGTTACGTAATATGGTAGATTTTGGATGTGAGTTTGGTATGGGTTGGCCTGACTTGCGGTTGAGATGCTCTATAGGCATGGGGAGTCTATTGCATGTGGTGGTTTTGTTCTACAGGATTGAGTTAGTGAAAGGTTTTCGGTTGATGGGATGTTTATCCTACTTGTGATTTTGAGTTGAGAATGGGGTTCTCGTATTTTTCATGTGGATCGATATGTTTGGATCGGGCTACGTGCCGTGGTGGAAATATATTAGCATGAGATTCTTTGTGGCTAATTCGTGTGTTTTGCATCTCACTAGTGGAATGGATTCATAATATGGTAGTGATGGGGAGTTGTACTTGTGGAACTTGTTGGGTAATTCCCTCATGTGTTTCTCTTTCCATTTTCAGTTATATTCGAGTAGTGATTGTTGGGGTACGGAATGCGATGTGTGTAACTAGGTGGCATTTGGTGTGGCTTGTCGGTTGTATAACTTATACCAGATGAGATGAGATCATTGGACCTGAAATTAGTGTGATCGTACATGCACTACTAAAAACTAGAATTAGCTTCGAACTTCGTTGTTAATTTATCGCTAAATTGCTCGTAGCTAATAGAATTTTTGATAATTTGTCTCTAATCTGTCGCTAAGTTGAATTAGCAATGGATTTTGTTGTTTAGCTATAGAATTTGTCCTTCGCTAAATCCTATTTTTTTTATTAGTGTTGGTTGAGGTATGTTTGGATATGAATTTTGTTGCGAGAGAACTCCATGAATTATTGGTTGGGTGAGAAGTATGAGTTTCCACATATGTTTTTACATCATTAGCAGTATTGTGAAGGTTTGGAACAAGGTTCAAACTGATATGAGGTTATTTACCGGTACCGGGTTTGGACAATGGCAGTTGTTATGGTCGGAGGTGTTACTATGGGCATATGAGTGGTGAGTGACGTTGTGTGGTTATACCTTTTACATGTATTTGGATCTGTTGTAGCTGGTTTTGGTTGATATGGTGTATATATGCGATGATCGGGTCTAAGGAGGAGGCCTGGATGTTAAAATTTGATTCAAAGGCTTATCGGTAAGGGTGGAAGGAATAATCATTAGTCGGGATGGTGTTGACAGGCCTATGTGAATTGAGGTGATGAGGGATCACCCATGGGTATGTGTATGATGAGTTTATTTAGTGATTTGATTGATCTGGAGCAACTCATGGCATATTCGACGACGAACGTTTGTTTAAGAGGGGGAGAATGTAACGACCTGATCCGTCATTTTGTGTATTTGAGCTCTATTTCCCCTTCTTAAGCTTCTCGTGTGTGTATTTGTGGCTATGTGACTTGCGAGGATGGTTGGTTTGGTTTCGGGGAGGTTTTGGATTAATTTGGAATGCATGGTTCTTAGTTTGGAAGCTTAAGTTGGAAATGTTGACCGAGGTTTGACTTTTTGAAAATGACCCCACAATTCTACCTTTGAAATTTGGCTTTACCTGGGCTAGTTCTCGACCGAGATCCCTTCAATTTTCTCTTTTCTTCAAGCTTATGATTTTCTTCTTTTGTCGCTGAGTATGTGGCTAAATTATTAGTGTGCCAGCTATCGCAAGAATATAATAATCGAAGAGCTATGGCGGTCGGCTGGCCCGTAAATCTAAAAGGATCCAGCCATAGTCCTGACTGGATATCGTTTGTCCACAAACAAAACAATAACAAAGTTGTCATTGGGATATCTAGAAAGGCCTTTTTATGAAATTTCTAAGAGGTCAACTGAGGTACGGATGCTTTATTTAACGGTTTTTTTATTGTTCCAATAGGTTCGTATGGTGATTTTGGACTTAGATGTATGCTCGGAATTTTATTCGGAGGTTCCTAGGTTGATTTAGCTATTTTTGCTGAAAGGTGGTAATTTAAAGGTTTAGAAATTTTCTAAGTTTGACCATGGGTTGACTTTGTGGCTATCGGATTTGGATTTTTGTTTCGAGACTTGGAATAGGTCTGTTGTTTCATTTGAAACTTGTCTGCAAAGTTTGGCGTCATTCCGAGTTGGTTTTATAGGAATCGAACGCTTGGTTGTGTTTTTAGAAGTTCTTGAGTTTCATGGCGATTTCTATGTATTTTGGTGCTCGATTCGTGGTTCCGAATGTTATTTTGGTGTTTTGAGATCACGAGCGAGTTTATGTGATGTTTCTATACTTGTGTTGATGTTTGATGTGGAGTCCCAGGGGCTCGGGTGAGTTTCGGACGTGTTTCGGAGTGTTATGGGTGGTTTCGGAATTTCAGGTTCATTGTTGGTGCTTTAGGTCTCGCAAAAGCAAGATCTTGTTTGCATTTGCAGACCTCGCATTTGCAAGGTGGGCACCGCATTTGCGAGGTTTGACTGTGTCGATTGGCTTCGCAAAGTGTCGCATTTGTGATAAGCTTCTAGGGGCTGGGCAGGTCGCTCTTGCGACCATGTGGTCACTTTTGCGACCATGTGGTCGCTTTTGCGATGGGCCTGCCTTCGCATTTGCGATGCATATGTCGCATTTTCAATAATTCTTGTGGCCGATAAGGTTCAATTTTGTAATCCCTGTGTCGCATTTGCGGAGCTTGCATTTGCGAACCTCTGATCGCATTTGCGGAGCTTGCATTTGCGAACCTCTGATCGCAAATGCGACATCTACAGCTGGTTTTAAGGATGGGATTTCGGGACTTAGTCTTATTTTTGTGTCCTAGACTTAGTGAGAGGCGATGTTTGGGGGGGATTTTCACATCTATATATTGGGTAAGTGATTTTGACTCAATTTCAAAATTTTAACTTGATTTCCTATGGATTTTAAAATCAAAATCATGGGATTTGAAAGGGATATTTGGAGATTTGTTACTATGTTTTGAAAAATAAACATTTGAGAGTTGAGAGTCGAATTGGACTCGGATATGAAAACCAAACACATATTTGAACTCATGGGATTACGGGTAGTCAAGATCTACCCTTCGACTCGGGTTTTGGTCGGGCGAGCTCGGGGTTGACTTTTGTTGACTTTTGAGGAATTGTGTAAAAATCTTAACTTTATTAATCGAAATTGGTTTCTTTGGCATTGTTTGATATTAATAAGTCATTTTTGGTTAGATTTGAGTCAAGCGGAGGTTAATTTTAAAGGAAAAGGTATTTTTGAGTGTTGATTTAGGCAATTTGAGCTAAGTATATTGCCTAACTTTATGTGGGGGGGGGGAAGAGAATTACCCCTTCAAATTTGGCTTAATTGCTCATTTGTGTTATGTGTAAACAACGTGTACACGAGGTGATGAGTATGTACACGGACCTGTATGTGCCTTATGATCTGATTTGACCCGATGTTGCTTTTATTACCTTGTTTTGATGGACAGGTCCCCGAACTATGTGTTTTCGCTTTGGATAATTACTTGAATCTATGTTCCACGCTAGAGATCATGTTTTAGGATTTTATTTCCTAAGTTGGACAAGTTAGGCATTTGTAAGATTGTTACTGATTGAGTTGGCTTTCATGCTTATATGTTAAACACCCATTTGCATTCCCTTTATTTGGTTTGTCCTTGTGCACTATATTGTCAAATTGTGAATTTATGTTATGATGACAATTATTGGAATGTTGTGTTGTTATGATTATGGCATATGTAGACTTGTTGGGTGGATGTTCAGGTGTTTGCATGAGGTTTATTTCATTCTATTGTTATTGTTGATATTGCACATGTGGCGAGACAAGGTGGGCTATATATTTATCGGGTTTGCACATGTGGCAAGACAAAGTGGGATGATTATTAAAATGCATGTGGCGAGACAAGGCAGGCTTTTACTTTATTGTTGTGCACGCGGTGAGATAAGGGTGTCATTGTGGGGATGATATGTGATGGCCTGGGGCGTTTATTGATGATGTTTGTGTGGTGGTGAAAAAAAGGTATTCTTATTTGTGCATGTGACTTCTTTGTGTGTCTCATGCATTTATAAATAATTTGTTGTGTGATTTCTTACATGTCAATTGATGCCTCTGTTATTACTTGATGTGTTGGTTATCAAGATAGATTTACCTACGTGGAGTTTTCTTTACTTTATTTGATTATTGAAAAGTTCTCTTGAACGTGTTATTTGAAAATCGATACAAAATCACGGGTTACTATGTGGAACGAGGTCTTGGTCGTGTAAGTGTGACTTATATTATTAGACGAGGTATTTACCGTGAAAGTGTGACTTATATTATGGCACGATGTCTTTGCCATGCAAGTGTGACTGATATTGTGGCATGAGGTCTTTGCCGTGCGGGGTGAGACGTATGTTGTGGCACGAGGTCTTTGTTATGCGAGGGTGATTGGTAATGTGGGAACTAGGTGCCATATGTGTGAGATATATTTGATGAATCATTGTTTAAACTTAGCTTTTACTCGTATTGAGTTATTATCATTTGTTCTGATGGGATTACAGTTATTGCCTTCTACTATTCATCTTGTTGCCAGTCTTTGATATATTGTACAGGTTATTTGACTAGTAGGTATCTTTAATTGAACCTCATTACTACTCCACCGAGGTAAGTCTTGATACTTACTAGGTACCAATTGTGGTGTATACAATTGGTATACAGGTACCTCAGAGCGTACCGGTTGTTAGTGAACTTATTCTGAGTTGTTGTGGAGACTTCAAGGTATACCTTTTGTTCCACTCGTAGGCCTCAGAGTCACCTTATACTATTCCCACTCTAGTGTTTATTATACTTCAAATAGTTCAGTATTCTGAGACTCATTATGTACCTGTTGTAGAGCTTATGACTCAGTATTACCGGGTTTTGGGATTGTGATTGTAGTATTATCATATTGGCTATGTTTTGTGCCATTTTCTCAGTTTTATTTAAATATTAAGTTGTTATATTATGTTCGGTGTTGTTGTGTGATAGTCTTACCTAGTCTTAGGGAGTAAGTGCCATCACGATCCTTAAGGTGGGATTTTGGATCGTGACACTCGGGGTGATTCTTATTATTATTTTTGTGTTGGAATGACTGATGATTTGAGCATGTCATTGTTTTCCCTAAATGACTTCACTTTGTGTTTTTCATGTTTTGGTTAATTTGTCGTATTATCACATGCCTATTCCTTGTTGCTATTTAATTGGTTATGCTTTCACTTGTTAGTTCTATATTGATATTCTGCACAGGTTATTTGTCTAGCGAGTGTCTCAACTTGAACCTCGTCACTACTCAATCGAGGTTAGTCTTGATACTTACTGAGTATCGATTATAGTGTACTCATACTACTCTTATGCATATTTTTGTGCAGATCCAGGTACCTCAAAGCGGGCAGGTCATTAGTGAGCTGTTTTCGAGTTATTGTGAAAACTTCAAGGTATACCTGTTGTCCCGCTTGCAGTCCTCGAAGTCACCTCTATTATTCCTTTATTACTGTTTATGCATTTCAAACAGTGATGTACACTTTGAGATTTGTCATGTACTTCTTGTTGAGCTTATAATTCTGTATTACCAGCTTTTAGGATTGTGTTTGTTGTATTACTATATTGGATATGTTTTGGGCCATTTTCATAGTTTTGTTTAATATCAAGTTGTTGATTATGTCTGATGTTGTTGTGTGATAGGCTTAACTAGTCTTAGAGAGTAGGTGCCATCACGATCCTTAAGATGGGATTTTCGGTCGTAATAGGTCGTGACATCTTCACAATGGTAAGAGTTTATACATTTATATTGGTACACCAATATTTAGTTTTATATTCTTTAATCTTAAGTAACTAGATCTCTGATAAAGGTCCTTTTGATAGAGATTTACTCTTAATTATCAATAAGGGACATAATTATTGCCTAAACTAAAACCAAAGTGAAAATCTTAAAAGCTGTAAGTTTTGGTATAATAGTTTTGGTGCTAATTTTTATTTAGAATTTTTTTCCCCTTCATAATAATCTCTAATATATGGGATCTCATATGCTTTATTTATAGGAAATGTATAAGATCTTTTGGTAAGCACTACTTATAACGATCTGAATGGTCGTTTTGTGTATTTGAGTCTTGTTCTCCATTTTGAAGCTTATCCTATGTGTATTAGTGGTTTTATGACTTGGGGGATGGTTGGTTTTATTTCGGGAAAGTTTTGGAATGAGTTGGATCCATTAGTTCTTAGTATAGAATCTTAAGTTGGAAATATTGACAAAGGTTTGAAGTTTTTGAAAACAACCCTTAAATAGTATTTTGAGGATTCTAATAGGTTCTATGGTGATTTTGGGATGTGGAATACACCCGTTTTGTTATTCGGAGCTTGTCTACAAAATTCGGTGTCATTTGGAGTAGGTTTGAGAGGAATCGGATGCACAGTTGTGTTTCTAGCAATTCGTGAGTTCATTGTAATTTTCTATGTGTTTGGTGTCTGATTCATGGTTTCGGGTGTTATTTTGGTGATTTGATCATGCGAGCGAGTTCGTATGATATTTTAAGACTTGTGTGGATATTTTGTGTAGAGCCCCGGGGGCTCAGGAGAGTTTGGACGCGTTTCGGATTGGTTTGTTCATGTTCATAGTTGCTGGTACTGGCCAGATGTTGCAGGTCTAGCAAATGCGACACAATATTCGCATTTGCAAGGTGGGGTCTCATTTGAGAGCTGGGATGGGAGGTAGTCAAGTTCGCTTTTGCAAACTATGAATCGCAATTATGATCAGGCGCCTGGGTAAGGGAAAACTGCATTTGCAATAAAATTCTCGCTTTTGCGGAAGGAGAGGACTTCACAAATGCGAAGTCTATGTCACATTTGCTACATCCCCAGTGTTCAGCAGGCATCGCATTTGCGATGTACTTGTCTCATTTGCAGGGTTCTCACTTGTGAACCCCAGGTCACATTTGCGCAGCTGAACAAAATAGAGGGATTTCAGGACTTAGCTTCAATTATCACATTTATTAGCCCTAGACTCGGTAGAAGGCGATTTTGAGGAGATATTTTCATACCAAAATATTGTGTAAGTGATTGACATCTATTTTTTATTACATAACATAATTATTTATGAGATTTAACATCTAAATTATGAGAATCTAAGAGAATATTTGGGGGATTTTGACTATGTTTTGAAAAATAAAAATTTGATATTTGAGAGTTGAATTGGACTTGGATATGAAAACAAAACTCATATATGGACTTGTGGGGTTATGGGTAGTCGAGATATATCCTTGGACTCAGATTTTGACTGAGCGAGCCCGAGATTGACTTTTGTTGACTTTTGGAAAATTGTGTAAAGATCTTAACGTTATTAATCGAAATTGGTTTCTCTTGCATTGTTTGACATTATTATGTCATTTTTGGTTAGATTTGAGCCGTGCGGAGTGAAATTTAATGGAAAAGCTATTTTTGAGTGTTGATTTGGCCTAATTGAGGTAAGTATCTTACCTGATTTTGTGTGGAGGAATTATCCCATAGGATTTGGTCTAATTGTATTATTTGAATTATGTGAAAGACATGTACATGATGTGACGAGTGTATACACAGTCTTATATGTGAAAATTGACCGATTTAATCTCTTAGGCTATTAATATTCCTTTAGTTAAAGTTGTTACATGGAATATCTTTCATTGTTGAGTTATTTTCCCCTTTCATTGTGCTGTTGTCCAAATTCTTGTACACATTATTGTTGTTGAGTTGTGGGCTATGTATTGTTGTGATATAGGTATTGTTGTTTTGGCAATGTTGTGGCATATGGGCACGTGTAGTGTGAGTTGATTATTGTGATGTGATGAGATGCGCAGGCGATGGCATAAAGGTGGTGTTATTGATGCGCATGCGGCGAGATAAGGAGGTTTTTATGCGCGTGTTGCTAGTAAGGGGAATTACTTTATTTTGAAGCACACGCGGCGAGATAAGGGGTCTAAAGAGCGTGAAGCTATTTCGGAAAAAATATTTTTAAAATAAATGTAAGGCTCACGCAGCGTCATAAGGAAGATTTGTGAATTGTGATTATGAGGTATGGTACTTCGGGGTCATTCTTGTTGTAATTATAGTGTTGGAACAGCTCAATGATTTGAACTATTATTGTTTTCCTTAATTTATTTCACTTATATTTTAGTTTTTATTATTTTGCTATTTTATCACATGTTTACCTTTTTGTTGCCATTTATTGATTTTGTTTCTGTTGTTAGCTTTATACTTATATTTTGCATAGGTTTTCATGTCTTGTGAGTGTCTTGACTTGTACGTCATCACTACTCCACCGAGGTTAGTCTTGATACTTACTGGGTACCGTTGTGGTGTACTCATACTACGCTTATGTACGTTTTTGTGCAGATCTAGGTACCTTGGAGCATGCCGGACGTTAGCTAGTTGCTTTTTGACTTGCTGAGGAGACTTCAAGGAATACCTGCCATCCCGCTCGCAGGCCTCGGAGTTACCTTCTGCTATCTTTAATTAATATTGTCATTTGAATTCCAGAACAGAGTTGTATTTAGAGATTTCTAGTATATTTCAGTAGAGCTTGTGACTCTGTACTACCGGTTTTGAAAATGTATGGTTGTTGATCAGTTTCAGCGTTATTATGTTATTTATCAGTTTAATATATTAGTTAAGTTATTTATTTTTGTTAAATATTATCATGTGTTAGGCTTACCTAGTCTTAGTGACTAGGTGCCATCACGATCCTAAAGGCGGGATTTTGGGGTCGTGACAAGTTGGTATCACAACTGTAGGTTCATAGATGCTACGAGTCATAAGAAAGTTTAGTAGAGTTTTGCGGATCGATACGGAGACGTCTGTACTTATCTTCGAGAGGCTACGAACTGTTAGGAAATTCCACTTATTTCATTCCTTATCGTACGTATTTGTTGATTTCGGAATTTGAGCCTTTATCTTTCTATTCTCTCACAGATGGTGAGGACACGCACCACCAAATCAGCTGAGCAGACACTCGCGCCCCCTATTTAAGCCGTGAGAGGCCAGGGCTGAGGTAGATGCCAAGGAGGGACACGTGCCAGAGCTAGGTCACATGCTAGAGTAGCAGCTGAGGAGCCACCACTATCTCTGATTAGGGAACAGACACCTGAGGCGCCTGTTACAACCCCTGGACTCTAGGAGGCTTTGGCATATTTTCTAAGCATGTTCAGTACTTTGGCTCGGGTGGGACTGATTCTAGTTGCACTAGATACTTCTCAGGCTAGGGGAGGAGCTCAGACTCCTACCACCTGTACTCTATAGCACTGGTTCCATGTTGATCAGGTTCTGGGTGTTATGCCAAAACAGCCCATTATTGCGGTCCAGCCTGAGGTAAGTCATTGGCATCAAAGGAGGAGCAGAAGAGGCTTAAGAGGTTGATCCTCCTCCTTTCAATGGCGTAGTTTTTGAGGATGCACAGGGTTTTCTAGACCAGTGCCACTTTATTCTTCGCACCATAGGAATAGTGGAGGTGAGCGGGGTCGACTTTACTACATTCCAGCTGACGGGGTCGGCATATAGATGGTGACAGGCTTATGAGGACGGTAGTCCAGTTGACGCAGCGCCACTCACCTAGGCTCAATTTTTTAATCTATTTTTGAGGGAATTTGTTCCATACCCTCAAGAATGAGCTACGCTCAGAGTTCGAACAGTTGCTTCAGAGGACTATGACGGTGTCAAAGTATGCCATGAGGTTTAGTGAGTTATCCCGCTATGCCCCTGCTTTGGTTTCTACAGTCAAAGAGCGAGTCCGCAGATTTATCGAGGGGCTCAATTATGATCTTAAATTCGATATGGCACAGGAGTTGGAGAATGATACTCCATTTGAGCAGGTTGTGGAGATCTCTTGGAGTTTGGTGTGTATGTGTGGCCAGGAGGGGGAGTATAGGTAGGCCAAGAGGCCTCGAGATTCTAGAGGATTTAGTTGTTCCCGCTGTTGATACCCAATTTTTCCCTCATATTTTATAAAAATCATGTATATTTTTAAAATATTCTTTTTGCATCATCACCAATTTACAAGAGTCATATAAGTATTTTCTGTAACATTTCATAATTTTTAAGGCTTTAAAATTGATATTTTTGCATTTAAATTGTTCAAAAGTTTATTAATTACCCTTTCAAATTATTTTGTGATGACTTAATCATCCAAATTTGTTCTTTACATCCACATATATGTTTTGTAACATTTTTACTTCATTTTATATAATTATATTTATATTTTTGAGTTATTTAGGTTTTTACAATAATAGCCTATATTTTACAATTAATTACATTTTTATTATTTTATGTAGCGTCAAAATAACATTTTATATATTTACAACCTTCAACTATTATATGTAAATACTTATTTGTTTAAATAATATTTTTTATACTTATCTATCTATTTTATTAATTTAGTTTTTCTTAATTTTATTATTTTAAAATTTGGCCCAAGTGATGCCTAATATTCGGACCAATTAAGGTCCAAAAAAATGAGCCCATTCCTGATCAACCCCCAAAAGCCCAAAACCAAACGACCCAATAGGTCTGCCCAGTCCACGACCTGTTACACCCGACCCAGCTCATTTAAATCTCAGTCGTTGATCAACGACTCACAACAGTTCCCCATTTATCCTTATATCTCCCCAGCCTAAACCCTAGCCCATTCTCAACCCCACAACCTCCCTCGAACACTCCATTTTCGTCTCTCAAACCCAAACCCTAACGACCGAAATTCTCTCGCCCTTTTCTCTACATTTTCCCCTTGAACCAGAATTCTTCTTAACTATCCGGGTAGGTATATCAAAGGACATGAAGTATCTATCCGATTGGGAAAATTTCCATTGATTGCGGCTAGATTAGGGTTTGCCTTCCTCATTTCCCTAATCCAATTTTAAATCGGTCTGCATGTGGTCTTTCCCTTTTATGTATGACTGATTTTCTTTCCTTATTCTGCATGATTGGTCTTCTTTCCATTTTTTGTTTACATGTTATTAACACTATATAAACCCCTTCCCCTTATTTCCCTAGACAGACTTTAACCACTGCTATTCTCTCACTCTCACTCGTTCTATACTATTCTTAAACTTGAGCTCTTGGCCGGCTAAAAGCCAAGGCCATCGGAATCTTTTCTATCTACCTCCATAGTGCGAGCACTGCTCGGAGCTCGTTCAAAACTCATGTGAACTCTTACGCACTAGGGTTTGGAGTTTTTGCTTCTATTCTTAATTTTCTATTGGAACTTAAGTGATTCTCCTCTATTTGTTATTAAATCTGCAAATTGGTTAGTGCTCAATCCCTCACAATTATGTTTTCTCCCCTCTTGTGTACATGCTTATGAATATCTATTTTATTTGAACTCTTACAAACCAATATGGCACTATGTCGACCTTGATTTGAAATGTTTTTGTAATTCTATCCGTATAAGTATATATATATATATATATATATATGTTCATTTAGTGTATTCAATTTTGAGGAATTCTGACTGTTATGCTTGTTTGAGACTATCATGTTTATGTATGCTCGAATTCCTATATTGGCTGTTTGTTATGAGTCTTTTCTCATGCCCTACCTTGAAATTTTGTACTTGAACTCCTAGGGAACTAGTTCCTGCCCAGACGTTGCCTTAATGAGTCTCTTTCTGCTGAATCCTTTATGCATAACCTACTATTTCTCTGCGAATTGACCCATGATCATCCCATGTGACAATATTGTCTTAATGTTTAGTCGAATATGCTTCCCTGCTATTTGTAAACTATAAAGTATGCTCCATGCCTGATTAGTACTGCCTAAAGCCTACAAGGTAAAAAATGCAATATCCAGTTTTTCTTCTATGTGTAATCTAGATATTGGTGTATCCTTGCCTACTATGAATTCTGCTATTGCTTAAGTCTTTGTGCTATGAATGGTATTTAGCATGTTTAAGACTTTTCATACTCAATTAAGGATTGTTTGTAGACCATGTCCATCAACCTGTTTGGTTATGCTATTTTTATTAGGTTTTTCATGATACACATTTTCATGTGAAGGTTTTGCTCTACTTGCTTCTTTTCTATGATTCTGCTAGACCCTCATCTAAAGTTCTTTAGGTTGATCCTGAATCATGCTTCATTTTTAAACTCTTTGGAATGGTTTACTATCCTATGATGGTCAATCATGTCACTCTTAAACTTTGTTTCTGGAATCACAACCCTAAACTTGCCTCATATGTATTTTGTGTGCCTTCCAATTTAGTATGATCCTGTCTATGTGTCTTGGCTAGAGCTGTTGTTAGTCACAGCTTTAAGAACTAAATGTTTAAGCTTCAAAGTTGTTTATTTAATTCTATGTGTAGTTTTCCACATGTATGGCTAAGTTTGGCATCCATTTGGGTAAGTAAGTTATTCGTTTGGGCCTGGTGTTGGTTCATATTTGCCTCATATTGTACTATTCTGGTGAGCCTGTGGTTTGGCCTTTGTTTGTACGGGGAATAATGCTATTGAAGGTCTGGGGATACCCCTGAGTTACTTTGTATTGGACCTGTAATTGCCTTAGTGGGCCTGTATTTGTTTCAGCCTGTATTTAGTCATCTTTAAGTATGTATTATTTCATTTTGGGCCTGTAATGATTTGTAAACAAACAATTGGGGGAATTAGTGAAATTGGGGGGGGGGGTGTATTTAGGGGTGGCAAACGGGCAGGTTCGGGTCGGATATGAGCGGGTCAAAACGGGTAATTTAAAAAATGGGTAAAATATCCGACACCCATATTTAATACGAATAAAATATGGGTTATCCGGCAGATAATATGGATATCCATATTATCCATGGCTTCTTGAATATGATCACTTTTGGGAGAATTCTTAATCTTCAAACTTGAGGAACCCCCAATTTGAGTCTTTACAAATGTAAAAGTTAACTCATTAGTTATCCATTTGGTTATCCAATTTCTAAGTGGATAATATGGTTCTTATCCATATGCAACCCGTTGTTAAAAAGTTCATTATCCAACCCATTTTTTAATAGATAATATAGGTGGATAACTATTTTCTTTTAACCATTTTGCCACCTCTAGGTGTATTCTAATGCTTGCATAAAGGGCTAGAAAATATGCCTATAAGGTCTATGTATTTATTTTCTATTTTGTTTAGCATGCCTTATTTGTTATTTCGTTTAGCGTGCTTTATTTATGTACACTACTAGAATCATGCCTATAGGGATCACACACACTTCACTCATACACTATTCAAAGCATGTTAGTACTTGCCATACATGTTTTCTATGTTTGTTACTGTGCACACTTAGACAGCATGCCTATAGGATACAATAACGTTGTTTTTCTAATGCTCATTTAGATACCATGTCTATCGGGTTTCAACTAATCAATCAGTCACTTCTATTGTTTTGGTACGTTGATAACTTGGATATCATGACTACAGTGTCTTAATTAATTTATCAACTGCTTTATTACTTCATTGTGTCCCCATACATAGAAATCATGCCTATAAGGATAAAATCTTATAAAATCAATTGCGACTATCAACTGTTAGAAATCATGCCTATAGGATATTGTCACCCGCATAAGAAACTATTAATTATGGGCTCTCGAAGTTGTTTTACTACCTCATTGCGCAATATTTTGATATCATGCCTATAGGTTTGTATTGCCTTAATCTGCAAATCTATTAGCCTAAAGCTGTATTGCTGCATGTACAATGCTGGAAATCAGAATCACATAGAAACCATGCCTATAGGACTTAACGACTATAATGCTACTTGACTACTGAAGCTACCTACTGTCTAATCTGCCGCGTGCATTTGTTGTTTATGTGTGGAGGCTAACTTGGTCCCTTAATTGTCTTTATGTGAACTCCTGTATATTTTAAATATGCGCCTAGTTTTATCATTTTTGAGCACCCTAAGCGAAGTCTAGAACTGTCATGCCCCAAAACCGAGGAGCGCGACCGACGCTCAACCGAGTGAACCCGACCGAGCAAGCCTGTTAGATTTCCTTCTAACCAAACTCATCCACAAATGGAGATAATGCATATTTTCATTAATTAGACACAACATGACCATGTTTACCATACCAATTCATTACCAATAGTTTTCATCATTTTTAAAGTCTCAAATGGAACAAGTAATACAATCACAACATAACATAGTTTGTCTTTCCCAGCACCAATACACAACCCACACTATGTCTACGGATCCTCTATTGATAAGGAAGAGTACAATGATAATGCCGGCAACAAGGCCCCGGCTATACCTCAAACAGAATACACAAGGAACAAAAGATACATGACCCCGGAATGAAGTGGGGCTCACCAAGTCAACTGGAAAGAAGGTGTACTGCTATCACTGATCAATACCTCCTGTTGTGGAACCACCTGCATCCATTTAAAGATGCAGCGCCCCAGGAAAAAGGGATGTTAGTACCGTCGAATAGTACTAGTATGAAAACCAAAGACCAATTTAAGAATTTAGAAATACAATATGAATATGATGAATCAGGGTGACAATAGCATGATATAGCTAACCATTTAAACCAAATCAAGCTTATTAAGAGCTATCAATATCATTTATAAGACTTAAGATGAGATCCTATGTAACCATCCTCATACAAAGTGGCCCCGCCGCCTCACCCGATGTATGCAGGTGGAGATGTAAGTACAATACCACAACCCTACTCAAGCGGCCCCACCGCCTCACCCCAATGTATGCGGGTAGATGTATAACCACAATACCAAGAACCTACACAAAGAGACTATACCGCCTCACCCCAATGTATGTGGGTGGAAATGTATCAATGATACCAATACCAACAAAAAGCAGTTATGCCGTCTCACCCTAATGTATGCGGGTGGGAACGCATCAACGATACCAATACCAACACAAAGCGCCTATGCTGCCTCACCCCAATGTATGCGGGTGGGAACGCATCAACGATACCAATACCAACACAAAGCGTCTATGCCGCCTCACCCCAATGTATGCGGGTAGAGGTGTATCACAATCACCATCTCTATACCATAATCCCCACACAAAGCGGTCATGCCGCCTCACCCCAATATATATGCGGGTGGAGGTGTATCACAATAACAATCTCTACACAACTTGGCATAATAACTTTCACATAATTCACAACTTGAAATTATAACATGTGGATACACAATCCATAGTTTGGGACACATCCTCAATTTATAATGCAATATGATAAGAGCTTTTGAAACACGAATTGAACATATATCTTCATCACAAAACTTATCGGAATACTCGATTTGTAATCAACATCTCGGAACTTACAAGGATAATAGGAATTCCAATTCTTAAAGAAGGGTTTAGCCAACATACCTCAATTGAGCTTCATTAAACTCTAAAATGTTCCGGAATTCTTAGAAACTTCAATCTATTGTAGAAATATAACAAATTGAATCAAAATTAGAAAGATGATCATGGTTCTAGCTCCTTTGAGCATTTTATCAAATACTAGGTGTGCATAAGGTTTCAAGGTCCTTTTTATGGAAAATTCCATCATCCCACAACCCAATATTTTCCATTTTTAGCTTAACAATATTCCTATACCCTTTGATAACACATGCATGTAAAATAAACAACTCTCATGCCCAAACTTATCTTGCTAATTACCCACTTCTAGACAAAAATCGAAATTGAGGGTTAGGGTGTAGAATCTTACCTCTAGGATGAAGACCTAGTAAGTTTCCCTTCTTAATCTTCCAAAACTTGAGCAAGGATTGAAGAAAAATTATTGAAGAATACTTTCTCACTCTTGGGCACCCTCTCTCACTCTAAAATGTCAGATTATAGCTCAAAAATGACCCAAAACGTGTATTTAACGAAGTAGGGTCGTGTTTTAAAAACCCAAAAATGAAGCTCCGGAATAGGTTCTTCAGTCGCATATGCGACCGCATAATGGTTATGCGGACTGCATATCAGTCGCATAATTGGTGTCCAAAACGACCAAAAATGTGTTCGTGTCCGCGGTCACTATGTGGTCCGCATAACTATTATGCGGTCGCATAGTGCACCGCATAAAAGTTATGCGGTCGCATAGTCCACTGCATAATTGTTTCCAACTGGTCCAATTAACTGCCTCACTCTGCGCCATTATGCGGTCCACAGAGTGATTCTGCAGTCGCATAATTGGACCGCAGAAATTCATTTCATTGCCAAACATTTTCCTTTACTTTCTGGTGCATTGTTTAACCCAAAAAGTCTGAGCCATGGCTTGCAAGCTCGCCGCGAATAATTTATAACATCCTTAAACACGTAAGCTCAATTCGGCACCACGAAACATTATTTTCTTTTTGCAAATATCTTTTTTACCGAGCTTTATACTTAAGTACTTCGAAATTTTCCGGGGTGTTACAAGAACCATCCAAATAGTAGGTCCAAAGCCTCCTGGACCATTGGCATGGGACGGGTAGTGCATGCATAGGACACGGTTTAGAATTGAATTAGAGCTATTCAAGTAAACAACTTTAATATAGTAATTGGGTAGCAGGATGCTGAATAATATGAGCAACCCCTACCCTAAGGGAGTTGCGAAGTATTATTTATGTTGAACGGGGTGTTCATTTAGGCTAAACAACTTAGGACCCCTCCCCCATCCTTTATATGATTATTTGTTCACACTTAGTCATTGAATTTAGAACAATTAATTTGTACCGCGTAACCTCTAAAGACTCGTACTAATTATCTATATAGCTTAATTGTTGTCCGGTTTTCTTTACACTTGTTCATTATAGAACCTTTAAATTCTTTATCTTCCCTCGCTTATGTGATCACATAGGACAGTTATAATCTAATAATCCACATAGTGTGAACTTCGTCCAGAACCCATAGTTTTGGACCTCGAAGAGTGCCTAACACCTTCTCTTTGAGGTAATTTGAGCCCTTACCCGATCTTTGGTGACGTAGACTAGTTAAATCAGAGTCATTTGCAAATAGGTGCCCGAACGCACCTTAAAAATCATTAGGTGGCAACTCTTCTCTTTTAATACCCATTTAAAAGAGTTGTCATATGTCAAAGCCTTCTTTCACAAGAAAACAGTGCGCAACACTTGCTCTGTAGTTTCAGCTCGTCATGGCAGAGGTTATGTTAGTAGACTAGTTCATTCTGCACTTCAGGCTACTCGTAGTGCACCAGCCATTCAAGGATCTCAGAGCGCCCATTTTGCACGGCCGTTTTCCAGTGTACCCCCTGCCCGGCGTGCCTACAGTGGCCATTCTAGCCGACCGGGTCACACATAATTCCTGCATCCATGCTCGCATAGAGGTTGTTTCGAGTGTGGTGATACTAGGAATATGGTAAGGGACTTCCCCAGACTTATGAGGGGTGCACCTCCACAGGGTTCACAAGCTATGGTTGCTTCTTCGGTTGCTACTCCACATGCACAGCCAGCTAGGGTGGAGGACAGATGGGTAGAGGGTGTCCAAGAGGGAGAGGCCCGACCCGTTATTATATTTTGGGGGTAGGACTGAGGTTGTTGCATCAGATGTTGTCATCGCACGTATTGTTCCAGTTTGTTATAGGGATGCATTAGTTTTATTTGATCCCGGTTCCACTTACTCATGTTTTCATCTTACTTTGCTTCATATTTGAATATATCTCGTGATTATTTGACTGTTGGAGATTCTATTGTGGTAGACCGTGTTTATCAGTCGTGTTTGATTACTATCGGGGGTTTTGAGACCAAGGTTGACCTTCTATTACTCAATATGGTGGACTTTGACGTAATATTAGGAAAGGATTGGTTGTCGCCCTATCACGCTATTCTGGATTGTCATGCCAAGTCTATGACATTGGTTATGCCAGGTTTGTCTCGGTTAGAGTGGAGAGGTTCATTGGGGACATGTTCCTAGTAGGGTGGTGTTTTTCCTGAAGGCACAGAGGATGGTTAAGAAAAGGTGCTTGGAATATTTAGCCTTTGTGAGGGATGTTAGTGTTGATACTCCTTCCGTTGAGTCAATTCTGATGGTGAGAGATTTCCTAGATGTGTTTCCAGTATACCTACCAGACATGCCGCCCGATAGGGATATCAATTTTAGTATTGACCTGGTGCCAGGCACTCAGCCCACCTATATTCCACCATATCGCATTGCACCAATGGAGTTGAAGTAATTAAAGGAATAGCTTCAAGAGTTTCTTGATAAGGGTTTCATCCGACCGAGTGTCTCACCTCAGGGTGTTCCAGTTGTATTTTTGAAGAAGAAACACAACTCTATGAGGATGTGTATTGACTACAGGAAGCTGAACGAGGTTACACTCAAGAACAAGTACCCATTACCGCGTATTGATGATTTGTTTGACCAGCTTCAAGGTGCTCGGGGAATTTTTGAAGATTGACTTGAGATTGGGGTATCATCAGTTGAAGATCTAGAATTCAGATATTTTGAAGACGACTTTCAGGATCCGCTATGGTCACTATGAGTTTTTGGTAATGTCTTTTGGGTTGACCAATACCCCAGAAGCCTTTATGCACTTGATGAACAGTGTGTTCCTGCCATATCTTGAGTCCTTCGTGAATGTGTTCATTGATGATATATTAGTATATTCTCGCAGTCAGGAGGATCATGAGCATCACTTGAGGATCGTGCTCCAGACTTTGAGGGAGAAGAAGTTATATGCTAAATTCTCCAAGTGTAAGTTTTGGCTTGATTTGGTGGCATTCTTGGGCCACGTGGTGTCCAGTGAGGGGATTAAGGTTGATCCGAAGAAGATTGAGGCGGTTCAAAGTTGGCTCAGACTGTCTTTTGATATAGAGATTCGGAGTTTCCTTGGTTTGGCTGGGTATTATCGTCGTTTCGTGGAGGGTTTTTCATCCATCGCAGCTCCTTTGACTAGATTAACTCAGAATGGTGCCCCATTTAGGTGATGCTTTGCGGATTTCCATTGGGTGTGTATTGATGCAGAAGTGTAGAATGATTGCTTATGCTTCGCGCCAGTTTAAGCCCCATGAGAAGAACTACCCAGTGCACGATTTGGAGTTGGCAACCATTGTTCACGTGTTGAAGATTTGGCGACACTATCTTGATGGCGTGTCTTGTGAGGTATTCATGGATAACAGGAGTCTACAAAGATTATTCAAACAAAAGGATCTAAACTTGAGGCAGTGGAGGTGTTAGATCTACTAAAGGACTATGATATCACCATTCTTTATCATTTTAATAAATCCAACATGGTGGCCGATGCTTTGAGTAGGAAGGCGGAAAGCATGGGTAGTCTTGCTTTTATTCCAGATAGGGAGAGACTGTTAGCTTTGGATGTTTAGGCTTTGGCCAACAGATTCGTGAGGTTGTATGTTTCGGAGCCTAGCTAGGTTCTTGCTTGCATGGTTTCACGGTCTTCTTTGTTTGAGTACATCAAGGAGCATCAATATGATGATCCCCATTTGCTAGTCCTTAAGGATACGGTACAGCACGGTGATTCCAAAGAGGTTACCATTGGGGATGATGGGGTGTTGAGGATGCAGAGTAGGATTTGTGTGCCCAATATGGATGGGTTTCGTGAGTTCATTCTTCAGAAAGCCCATAGTACGCGGCATTCCATTCATCCGGGTGCCCCAAAATTCTACCAGGAATTGAGACAACACTACTAGGGGAGATGAATGAAGAAGGATATTGTGGAGTATGTGGCTCAGTGTTTGAAATGTCAGCAGGTGAAATACGAGCACAAAAGATCGGGTTGTTTGCTTCAGAGACTTGATATTCCGAAGTGGAAGTAGGAGCGTATCACCATGGATTTTGTAGTTGGACTTCCACAGACCTTAAGGAGATTCGACGTTGTGTAGGTTAATGTGGACAGACTGACCAAGTCTGCACACTTCATTCCAGTCATGACTACCTACTATTTAGAGGAGCTGGCTCAGATTTATATTCGGGTGATTGTTCGCCTTTATGGTGTGCCGGTGTCTATTATCTCGGATTGAGGCATGCAGTTTATATCACATTTTTGGAGAGTTGTGCAGTGTGATTTGGGAACACAGGTCGAGCTGAGTACGGTATTTCATCCCTAGATGAACGGACAGTCCGAGCGCGCTATACAGATATTGGAGGACATGTTACATGCCTATGTTATTGATTTCAATTCATGTGATTAGTTTCTACCACTCACTGAGTTTGCCTACAACAACAACTATCAGTCGAGCATCGAGATGGATCCGTATGAAACCTTATACGGGAGGTGATGCCGTTCTCTGGTTTGTTGGTTTGAGCCTTGGTAGGCTAGATTATTGGGCACTAATTTAGTTCGGGATGCTTTGGAGAAGGTGAGGTTGATTCATGATCGGCTTCGTACAACGTAGTCCAGGAAGAAGAGTTATGCTGATCGGAGGGCTCATGATGTGGCATTTATGATGGGTGAGAGGGTCTTACTCAGAGTTTCACCCATGAAGGGTATAATGAGGTTCAGGAAGAAAGGCAAGTTGAGCTCTCAGATATTGGCCCTTTTGAGATCCTTGAGAGAGCTTGTGAGGTGGCCTACAAACTTGCACTGCCACCTAGCTTATCGTGAGTTCAGCTAGTGTTCCATGTCTCCAAGCTCCGAAAGTATTATGGTGATCTATCACATGTGTAAGATTTCAGCTCAGTGCAATTGGACCAGGATTTGACTTATGTTGAGGAGTCGGTGGCTATTTTGGACTGGCAAGTCCAGAAGTTGAGGTCAAAGAACATTACCTCAATGAAGGTTTAATGGAGAGGTCAACCGGTCGAGGAGATAACTTGGAAGACTGGGCATGATACACGGAGTCGTTATCCTCATCTTTTTGGCACTTCAGGTATGTCTATATACTCATTCGAAGACGAACGCTTGTTTAAGAGGGGGAGAATGTAACGATCCGACTAGTTGTTTTATGTATTTGAGCCTCATTCTCCCTTTTGAAGCTTCCCCTATGTGTATTTGTGGTCTTATGACTTGCAGGGATGGTTGGTTTCATTTCGGGAAATTTTTGGAAATGAGTTGCATCATTAGATCTTGGTGTAGAAGCTTAAGTTGAAAGTGTTGACCGAGGTTTGACTTTTGTGAAAACGACCCCGGAACGGTGTTTTTAGGATTCCAATAGGTTCGTGTGGTGATTTTGGACTTAGGTGTATACCCGAAATTGAACTCGGAGGTTCCTAGGTTGATTTGGCTTATTTTGTCAAAAGTTGGCAATTTGAAGGTCTAGAAATTTCTTAAGTTTGACCATAGGTTGATTTTATTGCTATCGGGTTCGGATATTGTTTTCGGGACTTGGAATAAGTCTGTTTTGTTATTTGGAACTTGTTTGCGAAATTCGATGGCATTCCAAGTTGGTTTTGTCATGACCCAATTCCTACTATAGGCCGTGATGGCGCCCAACGTTGCCGCTAGGCAAGCCGACGGTGAACTATCCATTTAATTATTCATTTTAATTTTTTTTAAGTAATCAATTTTATTTAATAACGAAACAAATAGTAGGTGATCGTAGTGATGTAAAGCATAAACTAAACATGAGAGTAAAGTAGTGAATTCAATAATCAAAACCCAGTGTCACAAGTGCACGGGCATTTAGTAGAATATCCAAAACTCCCTAAGACTACTGTCTGAAATAGAATAGACAGAATTAGTACATATAACAAGAGGAAGCTCCGGGTGCTGCAAAACGGAGCTTGAGAAGCAGCTCACCACTTGTCCTCTGGGTAATGCGGATGCACGCCTGGACGAACACCAGATGTGCCTCCCTTACAACCTACACAATTTGTGCAGAAGTGTAGCGTGAGTATGTAAATAATGCGTACCTAGTAAGTATCTAGTCTAGCCTCGAAAATAATAGTGATGAGGGGTAGAAAACATCGACACTTACTAGTGGTCAATATACATAAAGTGCAAGAATTATAAATAGGCATGAAATATAACAGTAATACTGGAATAAGAGGCAATAAATAAGTGTTCTTTAACCAAATAACAAGTTAAAAGTCCCCAAATATCACATGCTAATTTCAACAAGTAAGGGCCAACAAGTAACTACAACTTCTAGAGTCATGAAGAATATATCGAGTATAATCTGACTCCTAGCGACAACACGCACGAGTTATGCCGAGGTCGTACGACCTGATCCATAACAATTGTGTACATACACTACCGAGGTCGTACGGCCTGATCCATGGATGCATCACATTATATATAAATATTAGTGAGGCGTTCGGCCGGATCCACAGGAATAGGGAAACTCTTCGGACTACGAATTATCTGTTAACAACCCAAGGTAAGCCCATAAGGGAATAAAAATTTTCCATCAATAATTAAACATTCCGCCAAATCTCTAAGTAATGAAGCTCGGTATAATATAATCTTTAATCAAATTTTACTTATTAATACAAGCAAATAAGCTAACAAGTTGAGTTCAAATAGTGAAAGTATTGCATAATAAAGTCCTATGTCTACCCGGACATATCATGAATTTTAGCTACGTACGGACTCTCGTCACTTCATGTGTACGTTGAACCCACAATTAGTAGCAAATAACAATTTAAACACCTATGGGGTTAATTTCCTCTTACAATGTTAGGCAAGAGACTTACCTCGTTTCCAAATCCACTTCCCGCTCCACAAATCACACTAAAAGCCTCAAGTTGGTGCTGAGTAATCCGAAACTAGCCAAATATTGTACAAACTAATCAATATTTGCTCAAAAGTTCATAATTTAACAATTATAGTAATTACCCAATCCAATTTGGAAAATTCCTAAATTCACCCCCAGGCCCACGTGCTCGGATTCCGAAAGTATTTGTAAGTAATTGTTACCCATAACCTCACGAACACAAATATATAATTTCTACTCAATTCCATAGCCATTTTGTGGTTTAATCCCATTGTTTATCAAAATTTAGGTTTTCAACAAACTCCTAAAACTTTCACATTTTACATGTTAAAATCTACCCATAATCTATGTATTTAACTTACATTATATAAAAATCACTTACCTTCAATAGGTAGGTGAAAATCCCTCTCCAAGGAGCTCTAAAGTCTGCCAAGAAATGTGAGAAATAAACAAAATAGGACAAAGTCCCGTTTTTAATAAATTTCACTGCTCAACAATCCTTCTTCGCGATCGCGTAAGAAGCCTCGCGATCGCGAAGGCAAAGATTGCCCAGCCCTAAAAGTCTACATCGCGAACGCGAGGGAGGACTCGTGATCGCGAAGGCTTGCCCTGCCTGAGCATCGCGAACGCGAAGGGTAATGGGTGTTGACCCCTCCCAGGCCCCTTTCCACTACACGAGCGCGGGCCTACTTATGCGAACGCGAAGGCCACAGGTCCCAGACCTTCGTGAACATAGACTGTTCATCGCGAACACGAAGAGTAAATTCCCAGTCCCCCAATTCCTTCTCCGCGAACATGACTCCTTCTCAGTGTTCGCGATGAAGGAAACCAGAACAGAAATTCTGCAGTTTTTTACTTGGCTTCGGGCAGTCCGAAACACACCCGAGCCACCCGGGACCCCGTCCAAATGCACAACTAAGTCCATAAACATAATATGAACCTGCTCAAACACTCGGAACACATAAAACAACATCAAAACTAAGATCGCACCCCAAAACCAAATTTAATCAACTTATGAACTTCAAACGTTTCAACTAGTTCCGAACGCATCAAATCATACTTAGACTACTTGGAACGTGACCAAATTTTGCGCACAAGTCATAAATCACCATACGGACCTATTCCCTATCTCAGAATCCCAAACGGACCTCGATAACACCAAAGTCCACTTCAAACCAAATTTAAAGAATTAGAAAACCTTCAACGTGCCAACTTTCAACATTAAGCGCTGAAAAGCTCCCGGGTCACCTGAAACCCGATACGAATACACACCCTAGTCAGAAATCATTATACAAACCTATTGGAACCATCAAATCCTGGTTCCGATGTCCTTTACTCAAAATGTTGACTCAAGTCAAACTTGACTATCTTAGGTTACTATTACGGAACTAAGTGTTCTGATTTCAACCCGAACCCTTCCAAACCTAAACCAACCATCCCCGCAAGTCATAAAATAGTAAAAGCGCATAAGGGAGTCATAATTAATAGAACAGGGATCTAGAAAGAAAAATGATTAGTCGGGTCGTTACATTCTCCACCTCTTAAACAAATGCTTGTCCTTTAACGGGTCTAGAATCATACCTGGAGTGCTGAATAAGTGTGGATATTTGCTGCGCATGTCCTCCTCTATCTCCCAAGTTGCCTCCTTGACTGGTTGACTCCTCTACCAGACCTTTACTGCAGAAATATTCTTAGACCTCAACTGGCAAAATTGCTTGCCAACAATGGCAACTGACTCCTCTTCATAACCCAAGCTCTCATCTAGCTGAACAGTGTTGTAATCTAACACGTGCGACCTGTCGACATGGTACTTTTGGAGCATAGACACATGGAAGACCGAATAAACTCCCGATAGACTAGGAGGCAAAGCAAGCTCATAAGCAATCTTCCCAACTCGCCTCAACACCTCAAATGGGCCAATAAACATCAGACTAACCTTGCCCTTATTTTAGAACCTTATGATGCCCTTTATCAGCGAGACTTTCAAGAGAACCTTCTCGCCCACCATAAATGATAAATCACGCGCCTTCTGGTCTGCGTAACTCTTTTATCTAGATTGTGCTGTGCGAAGTCGCCCCTGAATCAACTTTACCTTTTCCAAGGCATCCTTCACTAAATCGGTGCCATATAACCTAGCCTCGTCGGGCTCAAACCATTCGATGGGCAAGCGACATCACCGACCATATAAAGCCTCAAATGGATCCATCTCGATGCTGGACTGATAATTGTTGTTATAAGAAAACTCGGTCAAAGGCAAGAATCGATCTCACTACCCTCCGAAGTCAATCACACATGCTCTGAGCATATCCTCCAGAATCTGAAATGTCCGCTCTGACTGCCTGCCGATCTGTGGATAAAAGGCTGTGCTGAGCTCAATCCAGGTGCCCAACTCGCTTTGTATTGCTCTCCAAAAATGCAAAGTGAACTGAGGGCCTCTATTTGAAATGATGTAAGCAGGCACACCATGCAACCGGACAATCTCCTAAATTTAAATCTGGACCAATCTCTCAGAAGAGTATGTCGTCACCACCGGAATAAAGTGTGCCAACTTGGTCAGCCTGTCGACAATGATTCAAACAACGTCAAACTTCCTCAATGTCTGCGGCAACCCAACTACAAAGTTCATAGTGATGCGCTCCCATTTCCACTCTGGTATAACCATCTGCTGGAGTAGGCTACCTGGCCTCTGGTGCTCATACTTAACCTGCTAGCAATTTAGACATCTCACTAAATAATCAACTATGTCTTTCTTCATCCGTATCCACCAGTAATGCTGCCTCAAGTTGCGATACATCTTCGTAGCACCTGGATGAATAGAATATCAAGAAATATGTGCCTCTTATAGAATCTTCTCCCTCAAGCCATCAACATTAGGAGCACATAGTAATCCATGGAGTCGTAGAACACCATTCTTACCGATAGTAACCTCCTTGGCACCACCCCCATAGTACCGGCTATAAGAACCAGGAAGTGCGGATCATCATAGTGATGAGCCTTGATCCGCTCAAATAATAAAGACTGAGCTACAACACATGCAAGAACTCGATTGGGCTCTGAAATATCCAACCTCACAAGTCTGTTAGCCAAGGACTTAATGTCCAAAGCCAATGGCCTCTCTTCTACTGAAATGAATGCCAAGCTACCTATAATCTCGGCCTTTCTGCTCAAGGCATCTGTAACAACATTGGCCTTTCCCATATGGTAAATAATGGTAATATCATAGTCCTTGAGTAACTCAAGCCACCTGCGCTTCCTCGAATTAAGATTTCTCTACCTAAACAAATGTTGCAAGCTACAATGATCAGTGTAAACCCCACAGGACACCCCATAAAGAGCATGAACTATCGCGACCAACTCCAAATCATGTACGGGGTAATTATTCTTGTGGGGCTTCAGCTGACGTAAAGCATATGCAATAACTCTCCTCTCCTATATCAATACACAACCCGGGCCAATGCATGAAGCATCGCAATACACAGTATACATCCCTAAACCAGAAGGAAACACTAACACTGGTGATGTAGTCAATGCGGTCTTGAGCATCTAAAAGCTCGCCTTGCAATCATTGGACCATCTGAACGGAGCACCCTTCTGGGTCATTCTAGTCAAAGGTTATGTAATAGATGATAAGCCATCCACAAACCAACGATAATAACTTGCTAACCCCAAGAAACTGCTGATCTTGCTCGTCATGGTAGGATGAGGACAACTCTGGACTGCCTCGATCTTCCTGGGATCTACCTTAATACCCTCACCTGATATAACATTCACCAAGAATGCCATAGAATCTAACCAAAACTCGCACTTGGGGAACTAAGCATATAGCTTTTGTTCCCGAAAGGTCTGAAGCACAACTCTCAAATGTTGCTCGTGCTCCCCATGCTACGTGATTAGATCAATATGTCATCAATGAAGACAATGACAAATGAGTCGAGATATAGCCTGAGTGCCCGGTTCATCAAATCAATTAACGCCACGGGGCGTTGGTCAAGCCAAAGGACATCACTAGAAACTCATAGTGCCCATATCCAGTCCGAAAAGCCATCTTCGGAACATCCAAAGAACGAATCTTCAGTTGATGATACCCAGATCTCAAGTCGATCTTAGAGAACACCCTGTCACCCTGCAACTGGTCAACCAAATCATCAATGCGCAACAACAGGTACTTGTTCTTTATGGTAACTTTGTTCAACTAGCGGTAATCAATGTACATCCGTATACTCCCATCCTTCTTCTTCACAAATAATACCGGTGCACCCTAAGGCGACACACTCGATCTAATGAACCCCTTCGCAAGCAACTCCTTAAGTTATTCCTTCAACTCCTTCAACTCTTTCGGAGCCATGCGGTATAGTGGAATAGTTATCGGCTGGGTACTTGGCTCCAAATCAATACTGAAATCGATATCATAATTCAGTGGCATGCCTGGGAGATCAGAAGGAAACATATTAGAGAACTACCACACCACGGTCACTAAATCAATCGTGGGAGTCTCTACATCTGTATCGCGAACATAAGCCAGATAAGCTAAACAGCCCTTCTCGATCATATCTCGAGCCATCAAAAAAGAGATAACCCGGCTAGATGTACTGATAGATGAACCCCTCCACTTCAATCTAAGCAACTCTGGCATTGCCAAGGTAACAGTCTTGGCATGGCAATCAAGAATGGCATGGTACGAGTATAACCAGTCCATGCCCAAGATGACCTCAAAGTCGGTCGAGTCGAGCAACAGAAGATCCGCTCTGGTCTCATAACCATAGAAAGTCACAATACAGGACCGGTAAACCCGATCCACAATAACAGAATCGCCCACTGGCATGGACACATATACAGGAGCAACCAAGGACTCACGAGAGACATCCAGATAATGAGAAAATAGAGATGAAACATATGAATATGTAGACCCTGGATCAAAGAGTACCGAAGCATCCCTACCGCATAGAGAAATAATACTTATGATCATGGCATCCAAGGCTACTACATTAGGTCTGGGCTGGAAAAGCATAAAACCTGGCTGGAGCGCCACCTGACTAGCCTCCACCTCTAGGGAGACCCTTACCCACCTGTCATCTGCCTCTTGCAGGCCGGACGACTGGTGCGGTGATCATGGGATGATGGCCTTACTGTACTGCCTTGCCCCGAAGCATGGAGAAAAATCTCCTCATGTGACCAAGCTCCCCACACTCATAGCAACCTATCAGTGCGGAAGATGACTGACCCTGAGTCTGACCTTGGGGACCTAAATACCCACGGGAAGAACCCTGAATATCTGGTGGACGGTAGGAGCTCTCTGGAATAGCGCTGAAATAGGGCCGCACTAGTGCACCCCGAGAAGGCGGTGGTGCTAAATAAGTGGACCTGCTGGACTGACCCCTCATGAACTGACCCCTGCCCCCAGATGGGGCACCGATGAATCCTCCAGAATGCCAAGGCTTCTTCTCCCCCATCATATACAATCGACCCTGGTTGCGGATACCCCCAATTAGTCGAGCTATCTCCACAACCTGCTCTTAAGGAGTCCCCATCTCAACCTCTCAGGCCATAGTAACCTGAATACCATAATGCAAGCCCGCAATAAATTGATTATGTTTATCTCCACAACCTGCTTTTGCCATTTATTGATTATGTTTATCTCCACAACCTGCTTTTGCCATTTATTGATTATGTTTCCGTTGTTAGCTTTATACTTATATTCTACACAGGTGTTCATGTCTAGTGAGTGTCTTGACTTGTACTTAGTCACTACTCTACCGAGGTTTGTCTTGATACTTACTGGGTACTGTTGTGGCGTACTCATACTACGCTTCTGCATATTTTTGTGCAGATCCGGGTACCTCGGAGCGTACCGGATGTTAGTTAGTTGTTTTTGAGTTGCTGAGGAGACTTCAAGGTATACCTGTCATCCCGCTCGCAGGCCTCGGAGTCACCTTCGGTTGTCTTTCATTAATACTGTCATTGAATTCCAGAACAGAGTTGTATTTAGAGACTTATAGTGTATTTCAGTAGAGCTTATGACTCTATACTAGCGGTTTTGGGAATGTATGGCTATTGATCAGTTTCAGCTTTATTATGTTATTTATTAGTTTAATTAAATAGTTAAGTTGTTTATTTCTGTTAAATCTCATCATGTGTTAGGTTTACCTAATCTTAAAAACTAGGTGTCATTACGATCCTAAAGGTGAGATTTTGGGGTGGTGACACTACTTCTGCCATTATAAGGAAATGTGTACATGTAATTTGAACATAGTTATATATTTTCAGATTGCGATGATACAGAAATACAATAATGGATATAATGGTGATTACTTGGTACATTCAATAACCTTTTAGTGGTTCTGTAAATAATATATTATTGCTATATAAGTTTTAGACCTACAGATTAGGAGGATAATTATTACTTTAATCTTGAATTTTCATGATATTTACATTTCATGTATATTAGAGGTAGCTATTGTCAATTTGAAAAAAAAAATCTAACTTATAGTGCTTATGTCACATGATGTTGAAAGCGTACCTGATATATAATACCTCCTGAAATCTAAAATTATTCATAAGCTTTACAACGAATATTTTTTGGGTTTAGAATTGGATATTATTAAGATTAACGGTAAGCAAAGATATATTACTTATGCTTTTATAAGGATTTTACCTGATATAATTTATATTATACTATTGATAACATGGTTCATACTATATACTATTATTATTTGCATGAACACGTCAAATTGCACTTTGAGTTGCATCATATGGCAGTGATCATGGCTCGAGGAAGAGTGTTAGTGCACTTTGTCTTAGGCTATTGTTTGAGGGTAAGACGGTGGGTTTCTGGCACAACGCATCAAGAAGGTAAGACATTAGGTTCAAGTCCTGATGTACCATGATGATAAGAGTTGTGATCGAGTCTCAACTTTTTATAGCCTAACACACTTTTATACAGGTAAGGCATTGGGTTTGAGTCCAAATGCACCATATTGATGGTATAATGATGACTAAGGCAAAATAATATATTTTTGATGAAAAATCCTGAAGCATGTCCCACTTGATATGGTCCATTCCATAAAGCAAATGTGGTAGCAATGCATAATAAATCTAAATGAAGACAAGTTGTCGACGAATGAACATGGGTGTGGAAAATGCCAAAAATAATAATAGCCAACATTATTGTAATTATAAAAGGGAAAACAACAAGAGTTCTCAATATAATCCCTCAAAAGGTGAAGGCAATATTTAGCATTAATATGATATGAAAAATAATAAAATAACTATAATCAATTCCTTGAGGAGAATGTGACTTGTGATAAGCATTGTGAATACTGACATTTCCTGAAAGTGAATGTGGCAACATGTGATAAAGCTTTTGAATAAGGATGTGCTCGTGCATAGCTAAATAAATACCATAACTCACCTCTAAGGGAGGTTTGAGTAAAACAAAGAGAATGAATATTATTGTGTGCCCGTATGAACATGCCATTGGCCGCGTACCTATGGGACGTCAAAATATTTTTCCAGACCTTATAAAAAAAATTATTAAAGGCAAAAATAAAGCAAGAAACAGATTTTTCCTATAATGATGTTGACCATCACAATAATAATAATAATAATAATAATAATAATAATAATAATAATAATAATAATAATAATAATAATAATAATAATAATAATAATATGGGTTTCTTCATGAAGGAGACATTCACTATATGGATAGTGACATAGCATATTTGGTAGTACAAGATTAATTGAAAGCCCTGAAATAGCTAAGGAAGGAAATAATAAGGAAGGAAATTTATACTTTTAAATTTTAATAGGGAAGAAAATTTATATTTTTAAATCCACGGGAACGTACAAAATTTATATTTTATAAGAGAAATTAAGGGCGATGATAATATATAGAATCGTAATCATCAACTAGTATATCCTAAAATCTGGTGTCATGGGTGCATGAGCATTTACTAAGGAGTACAATAATAATACAACATCTGTCTAGAATGTAAATGAGACAGGATAAAATAAATAGTACGATGGAGACTCTGTGGACTGCAATGCGTAGCTTGGAATGCAGCTCACATAAAGTCTCCTCAACAGCTGTGCCTACGTGCCAAGATGATCACCAAATGAACCTGTCAGATCCTGCACATTTAGTGCAGAAGTGCAGCATGAGTACTTAAATCAACGCATACCCAATAAGTATCCCTAGAGAAGTAGTGACGAGTGGTCGACATCGACACTTACTAGTAGACCAATAAATCAATATGATAACTCATAAGCAGATAAGAAGCACAAGAGTAGTAGTGAGGTAGAACTATAACTAACACAATCTTCCAAAATTTCTTTTAACGATATGAATTTCTCAATCTCGTATTTTATCTCAACAGCTCAGAAATATCAAGTGTCAATATCAATGGATAAGGAAGTACCATATAAGATGCAAGGTATCAGTAGAAGGAAGAACATTGTGAATATTCAGACTGTTAGCGATATAACGCATGATTATGTCGAGGTCATACGGCCAGATCTCAGAAAGAATATGATATTGCCGAGGCGATCGGCCCGATCCCATCATAACATGTACACTACCGAGGGTCGAGCAGCATGAATCATAGATGCATCTATTATACTATCGAGGCGAATGGCCCGCTCCCATGAGAGTGTGGTATATAATCCTGCCAAGGCGTTCAGCCCGCTCCATAAGAAAGGAAAGAAATTATCGAATTACTTGACGCGAGCTTACGATAAAGTATATGAACACAAGGTGAGTATAACCTTTACCGTTTCTCAAATAACTTGCCAACAACACAAGAAAATAAGGCTCGGCCTAATATATATATATATATATATATATATATTTCTAAATCAAGTTCAATTATAGTTTCAATTAATTAAGCCAGCAGAATGAGTTCAAATATTTAAAATATTATATGGTAAAGTACTAACTCTAACTCTACCTGTACATAAACATTCTTTAGCAACGTACGGACTCTCGTCACCTCGTGCGTATATGGCATCCACAACTAATAGCACATAACAATTACATCACCTAGGGGGTAGTTTCCCTCTCACAAAGTTTGGTAGGAGACTTACCTCGATCCGAAGTTCCATAATCGGCTCCAACGCCTCTCTAACACCTCAACTCACAGTCAAACGTCCTGAAACTAGTCAAACAACGTATAAATCAATCAAAATATACTCCAATGCTTACAATTTAACAATTTATAATGATTCCCAATTCCGCTCGAAAAGTCAATAACGGCAACCCTCTAACCCACATGCCTAGATTCCGAATATTTTCTAAGATAAAATTTACCCATATCACCACGAACTCAAATATACAATTTACTCCTAATTCCATTTCAAAAATCATGGTCAAAATCCAAAATTATCAATTCTAGGTCCTCCTCTTAAAATCCCACAATTTCCATGAATTTCTATAAATTTACATGTAAAATCCATATATAATCCAAGTATTTAACTTGTAATAAGTGGGAATCACTTACCACGTGTTGCTCGATGAAAACCCCTCTAAATAACTCCTCAACTTCAGCCAACCCAAGAGAAACTGAGAGAAATGAGAGCTAAGTCTTGATTTAAAAGCACCACTGCCCAGCGACTTTCGCACCCGCGGCCCACTAGTCGCACCTGTGGCAAAAACCACCGCAGGTGTGGATCTCTCCAAGCCAGGAAAATACGATTCTACGGACCAAATTCCGCTCCTGCGCTACCGTTTCTGCGGTCCACCCCACGCTCCTGCGCTCTTGAACATGCAGAGACCTTCCGCTTCTGCGTCCCCAGCTGCCCAGCTCGCTTTTCACTTCTGCGGAGCATTCTTCGCATCTGCGGCTATCCTAGCTCAGTCCAAATGTCGTTTATGTGACCACAATGTTGCACTTGCGGGCTTGCACCTACGGCCCTTTCCACGCATGTGTGATTGCACCAGATCCCAACTGCCTCAGCATTTCTCCCAAGTCCAAACTCGATCCATTTTCAATCTGATTCGCACCCAGGGCCCCCAGGACCCCGTCCAATCACACTATCAAGTCCCAATACCTTATACGAGCTTATCCAATGGCTCGAAATGCCACAAATAACATCAAAATCATGAATCAACGATCAAAATCTTTCTTTCAACTTTCAAACTTCCAAATTTCGACGAATGCATCCGTATAATATCAAAACATTCCAGAACGATGCTAAACTTTGCGTACAACTCACAAATCACGATACGAACCTATTTCAAGGCTCGGAACCCCAAAGAAACATCGATAACACCAAATCCTACTTCAAACCAAACTTAAAAAATTCTTAAACCTTTAAAATGCCAACCTTCCATAATAAGCGCCGAAATGCTTTCGGACCACCCGATACTCAACCTGAACATATGCCTAAGTCCTAAATCATCATACGAACCTATTAGAACCTTCAAATCCTGATTCTGAGGTCGTTTTCTCAAAAGTCAAACCTTAGTTCATTTTTCCAACTTAAAGTTCCGAAATTAGAATTTTCCTTCCAAATCAACTTCGAACTTCCCGAAATCCAATTCCGACCACACGTACAAGTCGTAATACATGAAGTGAAGCTACCCAAGGCCTCAAACCACCGAATGACGTACTAGATCTCAAAATGAACGGTCGGGTCATTACATTCTCCCCACTTAAACATACATCCATCCCCGAACGTGCTAAGAAATGCTCCAGAGCTACCCCAAAATCATTGTTCAACACTTTGTGCACCTACCCGTGCCAACACAACCCAGTTGAACACATTAGCTCGAGCCAGACTGAAGATCCTCCCTTTTTATTTAGTCAATAATCCTTATAACCAAATTCCAACCTCCGAATTTCTATGAACATCGTATCAATCACTACACAACGTACCAAAACATGATCATGCACCTATGCTGAAATCACACGATGCACCACATAAGTCGGTTGCCCATAATAACATCCTCCGACCACAATAGTTGGAATTCAATGAATATGTTGCCCGCAATACACCTCATAACACCTATAAGACTTGTTCCAACTCTCGCAATACTTCCATGATGGAAGAGATGTGTAGAAAGTCATAACCACTTGATGAATCAACAAATCATGGAGTCTCTCCTCCTGAAACAGACCATTACCTCATTCTGAACTGAATAACGATATTTGCTCTTTAATATACCTTATATAAATATGATTGCACTAATTTCAGGTCTAATAATCTCGTCTCACCCAGTACAAGCTGCTCAGGCAATAAGCCACTTCAAACACTGACCTTGATCTCATATGACATCATCAATACGCCGACAAGACACAACTTGAATATGACACATAAGGAGGAACAAACTCTGGAAAAGAACTACCCAGCCCGTGTAACAAATACAACGGTCGAACAAATGCTATGAACCCTACTCAGAAAATGAGGAACAAAATACACAAGAATAGATATAGGGAACCGTACTCAACATCTCACTGTTATGGCGTGCAACCCGATCTACATGATACTGTTACGGCGTGCAACCCGATCCAAACATGATACCGTTGCGGCATGCAACCCGATCCAAACAACATACCCGTTGCGAAGTGCAACCCGGTCCAAACATAACAATAAATAAAGAAGTACCCATCAATCCAAAATGCTTATACCTATGAAATGCTTGAATATCGACCACAAGCACGCCAAGTGCAAAACTACAACCCTAGGGAGACAGATAGCGCCATACGCTATAAAACTCAAGCACAACTAAGGTGCGATAAATGACCTACATCTCAAGAGCCATCCTGTGCATATAACACCACAAGCTACACGGGACCACAACACATGTGCTAATAATCAAGCCATCTCACAACCCACATGGAACAATGGAGTATTACATGGAATAGCTGACGACGGGAATAACATCCAACGCTCGAAGACTTCTACATAAGCAACTCTATGGTAAATGAACCCATCCGACCTAATGTAGATCACACATTTACATTAGACCCATTAACGGACCCCAAGCCGATTTCGATTATCCCATACTGGGCCCACAACCTTTCAAGGATCCACAATGGCCCTATTCATGACATACACGAGTACCCGTCCCAATTCAGGACAAACTCCCACAGTTCCCAACCAAAGGAATAGAGCACCTTCCAAGCATAAACTCTCACCTTAACGATAGTACCATAATCTACATGCCTAGTTTCAATCCTTAACTATCAAGTGACTAACAAGTCACACTTATACAAATTCCCCATGTGGGATACGCTCCCATAACCTTACGCACTAGGTAGCAAAGCATGCACCTTCATACCATCAACCGTACTATTATGTAAAGCAACTCTAGAATCCGCAAATCAGTACACAAAGCCTCTTACACAGGACACCGTTATCAGGTGACACTAAAGAAAATGACAGCTTACTGCACCTATCATGCCGCTATGCGAGAGTACAAGAATTTCATCATAACTTCTGAACCACCAATAGAAATAACACTTCATTGTCTATAACCCTTTCACTCAACGCATTTCAGAGGAACGATGGCAACACGCAACTGAATTCCCATAACCACAGAAAATACAAATCTCAAGTTGTGGTCTAAACCACCATAACTCTTCTGGGATCCATCTACACGTATCAGGCCATTATAATCAAATACCTCAAAATCAATCAAACTATGGTGGCTGTCAAGCCCGCACGTACAGCCACGAATCACCTGTATATCTTACATACTGAAGGAACTAATCATTGCCATAATCACGATGGTTCAAACCATTACTAACCGACCCAACTTCTTCCAATTTACTCTTGACTTGCCTTAGAAATAATAATAGCTCCATTCAAAAAAATAATGAACACGATCATCACTCATCCCGAATCACCCGAGTCACGAGACCACATCGTCTCAATACCCATGAACCATCGCATACCCTCCTTATGCGTACAATAGCATCTCCAACTGGTACACCCGTTCTGAAAGATCTTCTACGAATTTGAAGTAGTTTCTCCCATTTCCCTAACATTGCCCCGCTGATCCGATGATAACATAGAAAGTTCCCCAAGTATTCCTCACACTCTACTACAAAATCCCGGTCTTCAGTCACATAATGAACGACATAATCCTTAGACGTTGCACCTTAAATTCTTGAACCCACTAGGACCGTTGTTGAGAGTCACCCACCCTGACCTGGTCCCGAATATGACCAAACTCCACCACTCTACTAGCACATGAACACCCTCTCAAAGAAGCAACCGAATGAATTCTTTCCTTGTATATCACATCCTCAAGAAGCATAAACTTTGAGTCTTCCCAAACCTGAACATGAACCGATAAGGCAAAATATAGCACACATTGACAAGTTCTTTACTCGAATTAGTCATAATTGATCCATCAATGCATTGATAATAAGAAACCGCATAAGCAAACAACCACGCGACCCAATCATAGACGGTGGACTCCCCCACTTAGCTTTAAGCTACCATCACATAATGTTGAACCCACAAAAATTCCTCCTCCTCTATTACCATGATCTCACATCGTTAACCCACAAAATTCCTCAAAATCCCTTGTTAAAATTTTTATGAACATTCCAAATTATTAGCCACAATTTCATATTCAACCTTCTGCCAAGTAGTAAGTAGAACTCTTTGTAGAAACTTTGTCAAAATCACGCAAACGCAAACCTGCTCGTAGGAGATAGCCCACCTGTGGAATTCCATACCGACATCTTCCAACGACGCTGCATTGGGTACAACTACCACGAAAATCAGTAACCCTCCTCAGCCCATGCTCGTCCACCAGCTATATAAGTTTGTTCATTCCCCATTGACATCAACTAAAAGTCCGACAATACATTCCAAATTTGAAGTCACGTCGTATCCTACAACGATAATCAAGCTCTTACACCCATAAACACTCCAATAAAACATCTTTCGTCATATTCAATCTTCCTCAACACAGTAGCACCATTCCAAATAAAATCCGTAGACCTGGTCACTGTCCACCATGATTCCTAAATTGCTCTAAACTTCTCTCAAGGCATGTGGCTATCCTACCACCGAATCCATATGCTACTCCGCCACTCCACTTCGGTTAAACCATCTCCTTTAAGCAACTTCTCGATTTTTGCTTTTCACACTTGACCTGCTAGCAATTGAACCACCGCGAGACACATCCCACCATGTCCTTCCTCATCATTAGCTGCCCAATTGCTGCCTCAAATCAAAATACATCTCTGTAGCACCTGAACTGATAAATTGCTACCACCTCTAAGCCTCCTCTAAGATCATCTTTCTTGAGCCATCAGCATTAGAAACATTGATTCGGTTTTGAAACTGCTACACACCACCATTTCTGACAACCGCTCCTCAAGCACCATTTCACAACACCCTACCCCGAAGGCAAATCAAGAAGACCCTAACACCGATGAGCCTTAATGCGTTCAACAATGACGATGATACCACATCACAATTGAGAATTCCACCACGCCCGGAAATATCAAGTCTCGGTACTCCATCAACCCAAGCCAGAACATCCATGAACTGAGAAATCCTCCTTTCGAGTCATTCATTGTCACGATCCATAATTAAGCACCCTACTATCACACCAACACTGTATGATAACAATCCATGGACATCATAATAATTTGTGTATAGCGTCAAAACCATAGGAAATATATATACTGAGCTGAAAAAATAGAACATCCTTCTGTAAGGCGACGATAATAGCCTACTCGAATTCGCAGGGAAAAATATCTTGCACCATGTCTGCAGTACCACTTCAACTCCTCAATTCCTAATTGATAACAAGTGTCCCACATCGCGTAAGATTGAGTGAGAAGAAAATAAAGGCATAAGCCTCAATGGAATCAAATCGCACGATGAGGAATCAAGAAGGGAAGTGCTCCTAAAAAACCTATAGCCTCTCGAAGATAAGTACAGACATCTCAATACCAATCCGTAAGACTCTACTAGACTTGCTCATGAATCGTGAGACCCAAGTGACCCTAGAGCTTTGATACCAAGTTGTTACGACCCAAAATCCACTATAGGTCGTGGTGGCGCCTAACGCCGTCGTCAGGAAAGCCAATGGTGATTGATCAATTTAATTACTCATTTTATTACTTCTAAAATCATAAATTTTAATAGGGAAGGAAATTTATACTTTTAAATCCACGGGAACGTACAAAATTTTTAGTTTATAAGAGAAATGAAGGGCAATGATAATATACAGAACCGTAAACATCAATTAGTATATCCCAAAATCCGGTGTCACAAGTGCATGAGCATTTACTAAGGAGTACAATAATAATACAACATCTATCTAGAATGTAAATGAGACTAGATAAAATAAATAGTATAATGGAGACTTTGTGGACTACGATGCGTAGCCTGGAATGCAGCTCACATAAAGTCTCCTCAACAGTTGTGCCTATGCGCCAAGATGATCACCAAATGAACCTGTCATATTCTGTACATTTAGTGCAGAAGTGCAGCATGAGTACGTAAATCAACGCGTACCCAGTAAGTATCTAGCCTAACCCCGGAGAAGTAGTGACGAGGAGTCGACATCGACACTTACTAGTGGTCCAATAAATCAATATGATAACTTCTAAGCAGATAAGAAGCACAACAATAGTAGTGAGGTAGAACTGTAACTAACACAATCTTCCAAAATTGATATCATTTTCTCAATCTTGTATTCTATCTCAACAGTTCAGAAATATCAAGTGCCAATATCAACGGATAAGGGAGTACCATATAAGATGCAAGGCATCAGTGGAAGGAAGAACCTCCTGAATATTCAGACTACTAACGATATAACGCACGATTATGCCGAGGTCGTACGGCCAGATCTTAGAAAGAATATGATATTGCTGAGGCGATCGGCCTGATCCCATCATAACATGTACACTATCGAGGGTCGAGCGGCACGAACCATAGATGCATCTATTTTACTGCCAAGGCGAATGGCCCGCTCCAATGAGAGTGTGGTATATAATCCTGCTGAGGCGTTCGCCCCGCTCCACAAGAAAGGAAAGAAATTATCGAATTACGAGACATGAGCTTACGATACAGTATATGAACACAAGGTGAGTACAAACTTTACCGTTTCTCAAATAACTTTCCAACAACTCAAGGTAATAAGGGTCGGCCTAATATATGTGTATATATTTCTAAATCAAGTTCAATTATAGTTTCAATTAATTAAGACAACGGAATGAGTTCAAATATTTCAAATATTACATAGTAAATTCCTAAGTCTACCCGGACATAAATATGCTTTAGCTACATACGAACTCTCGTCACCTCGTGCATACGCGGTATCCACAACTAATAGCACATAACAATTACATCACCTAGGGGTTACTTTCCCCCTCACAAAGTTAGACATGAGACTTACCTCGCTTTGAAGCTCCATAATCAGCTCCAACGCCTCTCTAACACCTAAGGTCAAAGCCAAATGTCCCAAAACTAGTCAAATAACATATAAATCAATCAAAATATACTCCAATGCTTACAATTTAACAATTTATAATGATTCCCAACTCCGCTCGAAAAGTCAATAAAATCAACTCTCGGGACCACGTGCCCAGATTCCAAAATTTTTGAAGATAAACTTTACCCATAACACCACGAACTAAAATATATAATTTATTCCTAATTCCATTTCCAAACTCATGGTCAAAATCCAAAATTATCAATTCTAGGTCTTCCTCTTAAAATCCTACAATTTCCATAAATTTCCATGTAAAAATCCGTATATAATCCAAGTATTTAACTTGTAATATGTAGGAATCGCTTACCTCGTGTTGCTCGATGAAAACCCCTCAAAATAGCTCCTCAGCTTCGGCCAACCCAAGAGAAAATGAGAGAAATGAGAGCTAAGTCTCGATTTAAAAGCACCACTACCCAACGACTTTCGCACTCGTGGCCCACTAGCCACACCTGCGGCAAAAATCATCGCAGGTGCAGTTCTCTCCAAGCCAGGGAAATCTGCTTCTGCAGACAAAATTCCGCTTCTACGGTCCACCCACACTCCTACGCTCTTAACATGCGGAGGCCTTCCGGTTCTGCGACCCCAGCTGCATAGTTCGCTTTTTGCTTCTCCGAAGCATTCAAGCCCACAGATGAGGAAATATCCTCATATTTGCAGCCATCCCAGCTCGGTCCAAATGTTGCTTGTGCGACCACAATGCTGCACCTATGGGCTCGCACCTGAGGCCCTTTCCACGCAAGTATGATTGCACCAGATCCCAGCTGCCTCAGCACTTCTCCCAAGTCCAAACTCGATCTGTTTTCAATCCGATTTGCACGTAGGGACCCCGTCCAATCACACCATCAAGTCCTAATACCTTATACCAACTTATCCAAAGGCTCGAAATGCCACAAATAACATCAAAATCATGAATCGATGATCAAAATCTTTCTTTCAACTTTAAAACTTCCAAACTTTGACGAATGCGTCTGAATCATATCATAATATTCCGGAATGACGCCAAACTTTGCGTATAACTCTCAAATCACGATACGAACCTATTTCAAGGCTCGGAACCCCAAAGGAACATTGATAACACCAAATCCTACTTCAAACCAAACTTAGAAAATTCTTAAACCTTCAAAATGCCAGCATTCCATAATAAGCGCCGAAATGCTTCCGGATCACCCGATACTCAACCTGAATATACGCCCAAGTCCGAAATCATCATACGAACCTATTGGAACCTTCAAATCCTGATTCTGAGGTCGTTTACTCAAAAGTCAAACCTTAGTTCATTCTTCCAGCTTAAAGTTCGGAAATTAGAATTTTCGTTCCGAATCAACTCTGAACTTCCCAAAATCCAATTCCAACCACATGTACAAGTCGTAATACATAAAGTGAAGCTACTCAAAGCCTCAAACTATCGAACGACGTGCTAGAGCTCAAAACGACCGGTCGGGTTGTTACATAGTGAGTCTTAAATGAAACTTATTAAGTTTCAAAGCCTTTGATCTAGCATGTCTATTATGTTGAGACAAATGATGGGAAGATTTAATATCTTCATATTACTACAATTAGAACTGGCTAAAATATATATATATATATATATATATATATATGTAAAAGGTTACCCGCTTTTCCTCTAATTTGTACTATAATATTAGTATGGTGAAATCATATACTATAGTAAACCTAAAGTTTACTGATACAAATTGATTTATCAGTTGGCATGATTTGTTTGGCCATCCCGATTTTAATAAGATACGCAAAATGATTGAGAATTCATATTGGCATATATTGAAGAAATAGAAGATTTTTCAGAAATTCTCTTGTGCTGCTTGTTCTCATGATATATTCTTTATTATACCAGCTAAGGTTGTGTCACGACCCAAAATCTACCTAGTCGTGATGGAACATAAACCAACCCGCTAGGTAATAAGAGATTAATAACTGACATAACTGAGTTTCCATACAATAACTCAAGGATTTGTAGAATAAGTCATGAGCCACTAAGACTTAGATATACAAAGCTAGTATAGAAATAAATACAATATCTGTTTGGAATGTACATAAACATAATTTGAATCAAAAACTACCAAGGACAGGTGGTAGTTATATCTCAAAAACATGTACATCTTCAATGCCAGCTCCCATCATCCACAACATCTCATCTCCAAGATTTGCACACAAGGTGTAGAAGTGTAGCATGAGTACAACTGACCCCATGTACTCAGCAAGTATCATAACTAACATCGGCGAGATAATAGTGGCAAACATTATAAATGGTACTCGATAATCACATGTACAATTCATAAATCTAACAAGTATAGAATAATAATATGATCAAATCATGAGTCACCGATAAAAACTACCTTGGTGCATACAATAACTTAATGTACTCTCCTCAGTCAACAATCCAGCATATAAAGAAGATATGCAAATAAATCAGGTATTCAACTAAGGAAAATTGCAATTAGAGATGAATTGCAATAGCCAAATCAAACAATCCGTTGCGGCGTGCAACCCGATCCAAATAGAAATCACATCACAGCACTAAGGCCCACCTCAGAATTTCAGTAACCAAATCAAACCAATGATCAGCTCTCTCATAGACCACATCAACAAGAAACCCTTTGGCTTCTCACTATCTACGCCTACACCATCAAGAAGAAACATGAATGGGTGACCCTAAGGGGATGGATCCATATCCACTTGTAGCACAAACAACTCATATGCTATCATAATCTGCTCGTCGTGGTCACATGCTCAATATCATAATCCGCCCGGCGTGGTCACAGGCTCAATATCATAATCTGCCTTGCTTGGTCACAGGCTCAATATCGCAATCCTCCCGGTGTGGTCACATACTTAATATAACAATTCACCCAGTGTGGTCACGGGCTCAATATAATAATCCACTTGGCGTGGTCACAGGCTACCAGTCCAATCCATATCATACAAAAAGCAGATATACAAGTATACATGTACATGATCAAAGAACATCAATTTCATACTCCTGGACTGGTATAAGTGACATGTTAAGGTGTATGCACGTGCAAAGTGTTCTATCCTAGCTCAAATCAGGCAAATACACCACAAAAGTAGCAATTATCATGTTCAATTAGGAGATTAACCTCTATGTAACCTCAAACATGGCTCAAATAGCTCACAACGGGGGTAGAAATATAAGAATCGACACAGCATAAAGCTTAGCAATCAATCCAAGGCATATCGTAGCCTAAATACTACCCAGAACATGAAAAATACCACGGTGCTCGCACATGGGCTCCACCCCACATATATGCGCCACCCATAGCACGTAGCTATCAAAAATAACTAAGGTAATTAGTACCTCAAGCAAGCCAAATCGATACTCTAAAAGCTCCATCCCCCATGAATTGACCTCCAAACGGCTCGAAACTAGCCAAAAGCAACTGAAAACATCAAATAATTCCTTAGGAATCAAACCCAAACGATGAAGGTCAGATATTTAATCAAATACTCAAAATCAACCAAAATGTCAACCTGGGCCCGCACCCCGGAACTCGACAAAACTCATAAATTCTGACTACCCATTCGAATACAAATCCACCCATACTAGTTTCACTCAAATCTGACTATGAATTGATGTTCAAAACCTAATTATTCACTTTAGAAAAGTTTGGACAAAACCCCCCCAATTTCGCTTTTAGATTCACCAATCAAATGCCAAAATCAAAGTTGGAATCATGTAAAATAATAAAATTCGAGTAAAAAATACTTACCACAATCCAAGTGGTGAAAATTCCCTCCAAAATCGCTCAAATCTGAGCTCCCAATCTCAAAAGGTGATAAACATAACTCAAAGTATGAAATAGAGTACTTATATGCACTGCCCAGGTAAACCCTTCAGGATCGGGGGACCAGCTTCGCGATCACGAAGCACAAAACTTCACTGCCCATAGAATACACATCGTGTTAGCGGCATAAACCTCATGAACACGATGCACAATGATGCTAACCCTTAGTGAACGCATCATCGACCTCGCGAACGCAAAGGCAACTCCAACAGCCCCCAGCTCCTTAATGCGAATGCGACCTCGTCCTTGCGAACGCGAAGAGGGAAAGTTATCAGCCAAAAAAACAACCTTTACGAACATGGTCCCCCACCCAAGAACGCGAAAACAAAATGCCTCCAGTCCAATACCTTATTAGCGAACGCGATAACTCCCACGCGAACGCGATTCACTATAGACATCAGCAAAAACCAGCAATGCAAACATAAGAGAAATGGTCTGAAACCACCTCGAAACTCACCCGAGCCCCTCGGGACCCCTTCCGAACATACCAACAAGTCCTAAAATATAACACGGACCTACTTGAGGCCTCAAATCATGCCTAATAACATCAAACACCACGAATCGTCTATCAAGATCGAATACTTAAGTTCATAAACTTCAAACTTCAACCAAGCGTCCGATTGAAGCCTAACCAATCCAAAATGAACCCAAATTTTGCACACTAGTTCCAAATGACATAAAGAACCTATTTCAACTCTCGAAACAACAATCTGAACCTGATAACATCAAAGTCAACTTCCAATCAAACCTATGAACTTTCTAAACCTTCAAATTTCCAACTTTTGCCAATTAGAGCCAAAACCTTCAAGCATCCAAATGCAAATCTGGGCATACACCCAAGTCCAAAACCACCGTCCGGACCTTACGGAACTATCAAAACTCCGATTCGAATTCAAATACACAAAAGTTAAACTTGATCAACTCTTCCAACTTAAAGCTTCCTAGTTGAGAACCATTCTTCCAAATCAATACAGAATCACACAAAAACCAAAACCGGTGATGCACGCAAGTCATAATACACCATATGAAGCTACTTGTGACCTTAAATCACCAAATTGAATGCAAATGCCCAAAAAGACCGGTTGGGTCGTTACATTTTCCCCCACTTAAATGTGTGTTTGTCCTTGAACGTGCCAAGGGTCATTCCAAAGCAGTCGAATCACGATATAAACTCACAATGCATATACCCAGGGTGATCCCATTCCATCCCAATCCCTATAATCCTGACAACACAACCTAACTGAAGATCCTTACTTTGACCTTAGTCCATAAACATTAGAACCCAATCTCCAACATCCGGAGCTCAATATAAGACCCGATTTTTATAACTATACACTGTGAATGTCTGAACAAGCCATATCAAGCCATAAGTTAACCCACGATATAATCACATGATATACTGTATAACTCAAATAAACATAGCAATAATTTCCGACCATAATAGTTGCCCAATAACCAACCCGGTGCCGGTAAAAAATCTCATATCAGATAAAACCTTGTTCTAAACCTTCGTACACTGCCAAATATGAAAGACACAAGTAGAAACTCATAACCACCCATCAGATTAGCAACTCGTGGAGCTTTCTCACCCGATAAGAACCATTACCAAATTTTGAGCTAACTAATGATGATATTCTTCCATGCATACCTTAATCAAATCCGATAGCACTCACTCCAGGTCCAAAAAGCTCATCTCATACGTACAAGCTGCTTGACCAACATGCCACACCAGCACCACCTCGATCCATATACCGAGAAATTTGTGTACCAAACAAGCAATAACTCAAATGTACCCCAATGATGGAAAGGGAATAAATTGAGAGAATCATCTCGCAAGCTCGACATGTATCACCAAAAAGTGAAATTATATGAACTCATCACACAAAGGAGAACCAAAATATACGAAATACATACAAAGGATCATATCCCAACATAACTTTGTTGTGATACGTGAACCAATCTATACACCGGTCTACCTGTAATACGTTGAGCCATGGTGCCCACAATCAACAACCATATGCATAGCAACAACAAACACGCAAAGTGAATGACCATAACCATGGAGAAACGGATAGCACAATATACCCCAAACCAAAAGAGCATAACCAAGGCACAATCAACCATTCAACACCCCAAGATCCATCTCGCTCGAATCCCGCCACAAGGCCCAAACATAACTGCATCACGTGTGTAAATAGTCAACAGTCTCACAACCCATCATAGCATAGGAGAGTAACATATAGAACATATCATAACACGAATAAGATCAACTTTAACTGATGACACACACCCCAACCATAGCTATGTTTAGTAAACAAATGCGATCCAATATAGAATACATATTCTCACAAGGCCTACCAGCAGCCTCAAAATCGATTCTGATCCTCTCAAAATACGTAGATAACCTCCAAAAAGTTCACAATAACCTATCCATAATACATAAAATTAGTCGTCAACCTCTTAACATACCTTCACCCATCCGCATACAAGGAACAACCTGCCTCTTAGAATCCTCATAGTCTTCAAATCACTAGAATACAAGAATCCCCATATCTGATCCCAACTCCACCACTCAAATTACTGACACATCCCTCATATACAATCATCTTACAAAAACTACTTTCATAATTCTTCTATACTGCATAGCAAAATTCGAACATCAACAGTCGATTAACCAAGCATTTATCGTAATACCAGTCAAGCATCTACAAGTCAAAACACAGTGCGCCTTCTGAAATGTGCACCCTTCTCGGTGATACTAGATAGTTCCAGCATTCTTATAAACATATGAAACCATCCATGCTATCTAGAACTCATGACCTTCCCTTCGAAACAAAATTGCAAATTTGTACATGTAAATATCTATCCCACACGGCGCACCACATCTATCATGCCATCATATGAAAACACAAGAACTCCATTATCAACTCTGAATCACAAGCATGATACATATTCCATCAGCTAGAAAACTTCCACTTTACCTCATCTAGGAGAATATCACAACACGCAACATACTCCTCATACTTATCGAAAACATCTGTCCCAAACCGTACTTGAAACTATCGAGAACTCTTCAAAGCCCATTGGCACATAACCAAGCCATCAGAATTGAATCTCTCTAACTCAACCAAGTTACGCAGATCAATCAACCCAAGAGTATTGCCACAAAACACCTACAAAGCCTCGCCACACTAAAAGAACCAAAAGAACCGATCATTTCTACTACCATGTTGATCCAGCCCACTACCAAACTGTCTTATTCCTTCAAGTTTTTTCTCAAATTGCCTTCAAGTTAACACTTCTCCTTGCTAGTACACTATGATCTTTAACTCAAATCTCACCACAAGAGATCCTAGCAAGAAACCACATCATCTTAAGGCCCATAAGCCATTGTATTCCCTCTTAAGCACCCAATAGTACCGCAACCGAAATGCCTACTCTGAAGAGACCTTCCGTAAATCTGAAGTTGTTTCCTCAACCTCTCTAATACTGAAATGTGGGATCCATAATGATACAAAAATACTGCAAGTCCTGACACCGTACAATGCAAATCTCATATCTTAGCCATAAAAAAATCTGTAAAATCCTCAAATACCATATATGAAGCTTGAACTACTTGGAACCTTCTCGAGAGTCATCCAATCTGCTCTAATCTCCAATGTACCGCCCAAATGAGTCGAACAAATTATGCTCCATTAAAACACAAACATCTAAAGAAGTAACCACACCTTCAAGCAACCAAGTGAATTCTTTCTCCTTGCACACTACATCCACCACGAATAATAAACCTGAATCATCCCATGATTTCCATATATCCATAAAGTATAGCACCTCACGCATCCAGCAATTTCCTTGCTCTAGTCATCCTTGAAACCTACCTCTTCAAGTCATAATTGTTCCATAAGTATGCCTCACACCAAAGCTTAATATAACACCTGACCATACAGTCTGATTGTCAATAGGAGCCTCTCACACTTAGCTCGAATCCATAGAAGATAACATCCGATAACCCACAATACTCGTTCTCCATAACCCCCATGATCTCGCACTGTAATTCAACAAAATTCTTCATAAGCTCATGTGGCACTAATCATAAAATACCTCAAACCATCTGCTAAGCACATATCCATCTTCGTGTCAGTCGTGCAAACTTCCTCGAGCGATCCAAACTCAAATTGCAACACATGAAATCCACTGGTAGAAAGAAAATCTCCACAAAATAATCATAAAGATCACACATCCATAGACCACCACGCAGGTGATAATTCACCTGCTTAGCCTCAAACTGGCATCTCTCTATGACCCCATCTTGGTCACCACCGCTATGTAATCACTTAATCTTCCTGAGTCTAAACTCGTCAATAAGACATAAGAATCTTTTTCATTCCATAAATGAACAACATGAAAGATCTCTCAACACACTCATAACTCGAGATTGTACAACACATCAAGACAGAAATCAAGCATCCATAGTCCCTTCGCATCCAAAGCAAAATTCTTCTCATCACATCCCAATCATCTAAGCACATCTCACAGTCATATAATACTCATCATATAGCCAGCCAACCACTCATTGAGCCATCAATCCCACTCCTAGGAATACTACCAAACATATAAGTCTGAAAGCACATACTCACACAACTAAAACCACCGAGCCCAAGTTGCAGTCAGAACCTAGCCTCAAGTCCTCTAGACTGGCCTAACTTCACAACACAGAGAACATATCTCGCACCTCATCCCTGACATCACAATCCGTCAATGCAAAGTTAATATCGAGTGCTCAACATATCGTACGAGTGGATGTAAAGAAATCAAAGATATACACTTCAAGCAGAATCAAAGTCGCACGATAAGAAAGAAATATGGGAAGTTTCCTAGATGCCCTGTAACCTCTCGAAGATAGGTATGGACGGCATCATACCGATCCGCAAGACTCTACTAGACTCTTGTTCATGACTCATAGAACCAATGAACCTAGGGATCTAATACCAACTTGTCACGACCCAAAATCTACCTAGTCGTGATGGTACCTAAACCAACCCGCTAGGTAAGCCATATAATAATCAACACAACTCTGATAAAACTAATAAGAGATTAATAAGTGAAATAACTAAGTTTCCATACAATAACCTAAGGATTAGTAGTACAAGTCATGAGCTATTAAGACTTAGATTTACAAAGCTGGTATGAAAATAAATACAACATTTGTTTGAAATGTACATAAATAGAATTTGAATCTAAAACTACCAAGGACAAGTGGTAGTTATATCCGAAAATCAGGTATTCAATGCCAACTCCCATCATCCACAGCATCTCAGGTCCAAGATCTGCACGCAAGGTGCAGAAGTGTAGTATGAGTACAACCGACCATGTATACTCAGCAAATATCATAACTAACCTCGGCGAGATAATAGTGACATGAATTATAAATGGTACTCGCTAATCACCTGTACAGTTCATAAATCTAACAAGTATAGAACAATAATATGATCAAGTCATGAGTCACAGATAAAAACCATCTTGGTGCATACAATAACTTAACGTACTCTGCTCAGTCAACAATCCAGCATATAAAGAAGATATGCAAATAAATTAGGTATACAACCAAGGAAACTTGCAAGTAAAGATGAATTACAATAGCCAAATCAAACAATCTGTTGTGGCAAGTAACCCGATCCAAATAGAAATCATACCATGGCACTAAGGCCCATATCAGAATTTCAGTAACCGAACCAAACCAATGATTAGCTCTCCTAGAGCCCACATCAACCGAAAATCCATCGGTTTCTCACTATATGCATGTACATCATCAAGAAGAAACATGAGAGAGTGACCCTAGGGGGGTGAATCCATATCCACACCCAGCATAAACAACAAATGTGTTATCATAATCTGCCCGGCATGGTCACAGACTCAATATCATAATCCGTTCGGCGTGTCACAGGCTCAATATTATAATCCGCCTGGTGTAGTCATAGGCTCAATATCACAAACCGCCCGTCGTGGTCACATGTTCAGTATAACAATCTGTCTAAAGTGGTTACGGGCTCAATATAACAATATGCCCGACGTGGTCACATGCTCAATATAACAATCTATCGGGTGCGGTCACAGGCTACAAGTCCAGTCCACATCACGCAGAAAGCAGATATACAAGGATACATGTACATGATCAAAGAACATCAATTTCATACTCCTGGACTAGTATAAGTGACATGTTAAGGTGTATGCATGTGCAAGTTAGAATCGAGTTGGTTTAGATGAAATAGATACATTGTTGGTTATGGTAACAAAACTCTCAGAAAGAAATTTTGTATGAGATATGTTATTTAACATGTAGTAGCACTTGTACGCATCAAGCTAACAAGTTAGAATAAGTTCCCCTATATGATTAGTTTAGAGTAAATAACCAAATAATTCTCATCTAAAAGTTTGGATATGCGGACTATGCTTCAATTGTTCCACCACAACATATAAAAATGGATCCCCAAAGAAGGTTGGGGATATATGTTAGTGATCCCAACATTAAGGGGAGAAAATAGGCATCTGAAAAATGCATGAAAGATTGCTAGACGCATTTGCTAAACCAAAACTAAATATTACATTCCAGCTGCAAATGCTCCAAATATAATCAAAGTCCATAAAGGACAAAGTCTACGACATGACTGAAGCGTGATAGACCAATCAGTTCCAAAGATAAAAATTCATGAAAAAGGAAAGAGTAAATTATCAAGATGGTTATAATAAGAAGGCAAGTGCTCCAGGAGAGCACCGTGACATAATAAAACCTCATGGGGAGAGGCTCAAGTACCTAAAAATAATGAGATAATAAAATCTTGATAAGTTATGTTTGTATTGGGTAATGGTGGAACATATGTAAAATGATTATCGACGATATCGACGATATCATTGATATAATGTAGCGCTCAATATTATAAATGTTAGCGAGGATATTGAGCTCAAATTTGTCATAGAATGTGAAAATATAAATGATTGGCCAAATAAAAAATATGTAATTAAGATTGACTTCGCTTGGAAAATATAAAGTTTGGACGAATAGTCCCACCACCTGAAAGTATAAAGCCAAAGGGATACAAATGAATTCTTATGCAAAAACTGAAATGAAAATAAGGTCGATAGACATAAAGATGACTTGAGGCACACGTTTTTTCCTAAATATTCTGGCATTGATTACATGAACACTTATTTTCATGTGGTGGATGCAATCACTTTCAGGTTTTAGTATGGCAATATAAAAAAAACTTGATATGCACATAATGAAAACCCTTGAAGGATTTAAATTGTTCTGAAGCATATAAAAATTCCCGAAAATTTTATTAAATAAAACTTCAGCAAATCCTTATATGAATTAAAGCAATCATGACATATATGATTTATTTTGTATCTTAGTGAAATTAGTGCACTTATATATCTTGCTAGAACCATGAGTATAACAATATACTAGCGGAATATAGTTTTACTCCAATGTGGAGATATTGAAATGGAATTACCTAAGTTCGTTCTTCAAATAATCTATTTGCATGTGAGGGTACTGTCATATTATGATATTTTATATAGCAGTAAAGTATTTATATCGATTTAAGTCATGCCAAGATATTAGCAACATACAAAGTCAGTGACTCAACACATAGATGTGCGACTTTTCTTTGAAAAGAAGTTTCCATTAATATTAAAGACAATATTACTTGAACAGCTCAATTGAAAGAAGGATATATAAAATGAGACAAAATATAGCGCATTTCACCAAAGTTCTTTTCAGACACGGTCTTCAACAGAATGATAAAATGGATGTTAAACAAATTCATTCAAGTGATAATTTGGCGGAATAGTTCACTAAGGAATTGTTGATCTCAACATTTCAGAAGTTGTTATACAAGATTGGAATTCATCGTCTCTGAGATATGAAGTGATGTTTTTATGAGGGGGAGTAAAATATGCGTTGTACTCTTTTTTCCTTAGACAAGGTTTTTTTCCATTGGGTTTTCCTAGCAAAATTTTTAAAGAGGTGAAAATCAATGTGTATTACATTATATGTATACTCTTTTTCCTTCACTGGGATTATTTTTCCCACATGGTTTTCTCGTAGAAAGGTTGTAATAACATGATGGTCATTTTGATTTCTAGCATTTTCTATTGAGATTTGTGAGTTAGAGTGATTTCATATGGTATATTATGACTTGCAGGGTTGATTTTGATTTTCAAGTGGTTCAGTATTGGTTTGATAGAGTGATTCTAAATTTGAAAGTTTTAAGTTGGAAGAGTTGACCAAGGTTTGATTTTTGACTAAACGACCTCGGATAGGTGATTTGATGATTTCAATTAGTTCGTATAGTGATTTTGGACTTGGGCATATGTTCATATTTGAATGTTCTTGGAAGGTTTTGGCTCTATTTGTCGAAAGTTGACAATTTGAAGAATTTGGATAATTCACAGGTTTGTCCGAGAGTTGACTTCAATTTTATCGGACTTCTATTGTGGTTGTAAGATCTTGTAGAGATTTATTTGATTAAGTGAAACTTGTGTGCAAAGTTTAATTGTGATCCGGAATGTCCAAGGGCACATTCGGCGAAGTTTGAAGCTTTGAAACTTTAAGAAAGAATTTGATCTTCGATCTATGGTTTTTATGTAATTTATGATGTTTTGAACATTTGGATAAGTTTAGATAATGTATATGGACTTATTGGTATGATTGGTTGGGGTATCGAGGGGCTTGGGTGACTTTCGAGATGATTTCGAACCATTTCGGATGATGTTTGTATTCTTGGTTTGTTGGTATGAGGTAACGCATCGCAATCACGACCCAGGTATCGCGTTTGCAAAGAGGTAGGTAAGCTGGAGGGATTTCTGAACCGTGTTCGCGATGAAGGATCTCATTCGCGAAAGGTCTGTGCATGAAGGTCTTCGAGTTTTTGTGTGTTGAACCACGTTTACGTAGGGAGATTGGGAGCTGGGAGTTGTGTGCGTCGCGTTCGTGGGGTGCATACGTGTTCACGATATGTTAGGTGTGCTGGTCATTACGTTCGTGAGTTGGGCTTCGCGTTCGCAAAGGAGAATTTTGGTCAGAGGCAGCTTTATGCTTCACGAACACGAGGCTTTTTCCACGTTCGCGAAGGGTACCCCTGGAACAAATTTATTTAAGATGTTATTTCAGGATTATACCCATTGTTTCATATTTTGAGCCCTAGACTTCGAGAAGAGGAGATTTTGATGAGCAATTTCACTACTACCTCGGAGGAAAGTGATTTTCACTTGGATTTGGTTTTATATATTGATTACTCATGGATTTCTACACATAAAACTTGGAATTTTGAAAGAAAATTTAGGGATTTTGTGTACACTTTAAGAAAGTGTATTATGGGTACTTAAGTACCGATTGGACCTGATTTTTGAATTTAATCATACATTTGAGCTCGGCAGGTTATGGGTCAACAGATTTTGGTATTGGTTCCCGATTTTGGGCACGCGGGTCGGGTTGAGTTTTGTTGACTTTTGGAAATTTCTTCAAAGATCGAAGCTTTATAGATTGAGATCGTTTCCTATAGTATTGGTGGACTTCCTTGGTCGATGTTTGGCTAGATTTGAGCTGGTTAGAGGTCATTTCTCAAGAAATGCGATTTTGGAGCTTCGGACTAGCCCGATTGAGGTAAGTATCTTGCCTAATATTATTGAGGGAATAACCCTTAGGATATGACTTTGTTCTTCTATTTGAAATGTGTGAGAAGCAATGTATATGTGAAGTGACGAGCGTATATACGGGTACTATGTATGATTGATGATCGGAGTAGTTGTCACCACCCCAAATTCCCACCTTCGAATGTCGTGATGGCACCTAGTTTGAGACTAGGTAAGCCTAACATATGCTAAATTATTAACAGATCTAAATAATTTAACCATTAACCATGAATCCAGTAGCTGCCATACTTAGCCAACAATGATCATCAAATATACAATATCCCAAAATCGGTAACGAAGTCATAAGCTCTTTTAAGAGTAAGTAAGAATATGAAATACATCACTGTTTAAAATGGAAATAAACAATATCAAAGTAAAACTCCAAAAGATGACTCTGAGGCCTGCGAATGCAATGGCAGGTATACCTTGAAGTCTCCGCCATAACTCACAATCAACTAACTAATGACCGGCACGCTCCGAGGTACATGAATCTGCACAAAAGATGTGCAAAAGCATAGCATGAGTACATTACAGCGGTACCTAGTAAGTATCAACACTAACCTCGTGGAGTAATGACGAGGTTCAAGTCAAGACACCTACTATACATAACAACCTGTGCAATTGTTAATATAAAGCTAATAGAGGAATGGATATCAATATACAACTAACCATAGAAAGAACAACAATATAACGCTAGTAATTGAATATGGAAATGACAAGTAGCCACAAGAAGTAATATGCGATAATGCATCATGTAATCATAACACAGTTAATGTCACGACCCAAACCGATGGGCCGCGACGGGCACCCGGTACCTTACTCAACCGATTACCAACATAACGTATCTTTTTGTATCATACTATCATAGATAACTGAGTCAGAGAGGCTGCCGTGAGATAAGTAGAATACAACATGAAATACCAACTTATACTTAAAGACATACGGGCATGTAAGGCCAAAATGAGCATTCTTACACTGAACATAGGCCGACAAGACCATACAATCTTTTATATACATGACATATGTCTACAAGCCTCTAAGATTACATAAACATCATCAAGGTCACAACAGAGCTCCGCCATACCAATCAACACATGTTCTAATCATACTGACCAAATAGCAACTCCGGAGCAAATAGAGCGCACCAATACCTTCCGCTGAGCTGATAGCCTACTTGGAGGACTCTCATCCTGTCTAACGGGACCTGCGGGTATGACACGCAGCATCCCCAGGCAAAAGGGACATTAGTACAAATAATGTACCGAGTACGTAAGGAATAAAAATCAGTAAATAATAGACATGAGAGAAACATGGAGTAAAAGACTCGACATGTAAGTCTGAATAGCTCTGTGAATCATTTTATATTATAATGCCATCATATGTGTATAAATGTCATACCATGCATAGGTATATGTGTTTGTAACATCATCAAGCCTCTGAGGGCATCCCATCATATCATCTCGGCCATTGTGGGCAAATCATCAACGTGTACCAGCTGATCAGGTGGTGGTGCATATAACGCCGTAACCTTTTCCCATATCCCATATATATATAATATATGCGTATATAATTCCATCTATTCATGGGTCAATGTACATTTATAAATGAATGAAATACATATGAAATACGTCAATAAGATTTCACGGAATATCATAAAATCAATATGACTTTCGGATAAACTTTATCAAATATGTATTTTTCTGAGACCCATGAACAGAAGATATAATAATAATTCACATGGGGAATCAAGAATATAGACACCCCCAGTACCTCTATGAATAGAGTTATTTATGGAAATTGTGCATTTGCTCGTTTCGTTTGTATCGTATAGATCATGCCAAAAAGGAAAAAGGGATAGAATTAACATACCTGAGCCGATTCTCTTGACAATCCCTCTAACACGCGTCAATTGCGACAACACGTAACGGCGGATCAAAGTAGGGGGAAATTCGTATGATATTCTTGAGAAAGATTGTACTGGGCTTTCTTAGAATTACATCTCACGCTGCTGTAGTGTTATGAAATTTTGTAGCAATATTACGTTGCTAACATCTAATCTATAATTACGTTGCTAACATCTGAAGCTTTCCATTGTTTTGAGATTTCATACGTAACTTGTTGAAGTCATCCATAAACTTTTGCAAGCTTAGCAAACATAAGCACCTCACTTTCTTACTGATATGGGAAAATCTGTATACATCTCACCTCATAAGAGATTTTTGTAATCCATTACATTCTAAATATATCATTTCCCTTTCATGACTTGGTGTCTTGATCAAAGAGACCCACTTTAGAATGACTAATCTTTGGCCTTAAGGCCCCTACATGCCACATATGTTAATGACTAAGAGTAATCTTGGGCTGCCACGTTTTGGGGGGTTAAGTCCTCCAAAATCTTTGATTATCCAAAGATTGTAATTAATCTCCTACTAAAACTCATTAATTACTCAATTATTCACATAATTCCCTAATTAATTAGGTAATATCCCATTACCCAATAATTAAGAATTATCTCAACTTATTTAAAATACTACTCACTTTTAACATATCTTGTACACCTTACTATCATGGCCATGTGGTACCTTGTATGGTACTAGTCCATAAATACCGGGTATTATAGTCCGGGCCAAATTTTTTCTCAAAATGTCAAACTTTGACGAAAACTCATTTTCTTTGATTTGCTTACTCTCTCTCCCTCTCGAATTCACACATCACTTGTTTGAAATAGCATAATTCTTGTAATCTCAAAATAATCTCATTCCCGAACTTACGTCGGTTAACTTACGACGAAATTTTAACGTACAAAAATGCGGGATGTAACATCTCATTTCCAAGATTTCATCAATTTATTTATGGCGTACTTTCATGTACAAAAATATGGTGTGTAACATCATTCCCCTCCTTTGGAATATTCATCCTCGAATGTTGACTGATGCACTCATCATTCTCAGAACCCGTAGCTTTTGCGAATACTTTAATACTCTTCTTGCCATTTAGGCAACTGTTCAGTGAATAAATCCCAAACGCCTGGGCATTCCCCCCTTTAGGCCTCTTTCTCACACCACGACTCATGGTCGGAATCATTCATATATTGTAACTATTGCTATCTTTTATCATGCAGCTTGTACGACTCTAACTTTGTAAGTGCGCCTATGCGAATCTTCTCTCCTTTTTCCTCCAGCTTTTAGCCAATCTCTAGGCATCACTTTGTAAGCATATACAAATCTTGAAAAGATGTCTCTTTGGGCATTTATAAGCACAATGAAGTTCTTCGCTCGATACTTTGTTGAACTTACGAATATTGTTATATCTTATTTCATAGACCCAGTTATCCATTCGTATGACTTTACTGCATCTAGGTAGATCATACTATACCATAACTCTTACTTAGATTTATCGTTACTGAGTTCTGCTACTGAACTCCAGGTTACTTACGTTTCTTATCCCATATGTATAAATCTAAGTCCTTTAATGCTTCCTCATTACTGTTTAAGAATGACGGCCTAATCTCATCTCATACTTTGTTACTTTTGTCCATTCATTGTTGATTCACCTCAATATTGATCTACAATATACCACTAATAAATTGAAACTTTTTACGTAATACCTTGCCACTAGGGCTTACGTGCATCGAGGAATATTTGAAGTGATTTTCCTGATCCACTTAGCGGCGATACTGTACTTCAATAACCGTATTTTATAGCATCCCAATATGATTCACTTACGTGGGTATTTTAATCTCGTACAATTCATGAAATCCTCTTCAAATCATTACTCAATCGAAGGCCCAAACGTCATCCTTTATCTATCACAATTACACCCTCATTCCACTACCAGGGAAGCATTACATTCCTTCTAGATGCTATTAGTCTTAGATTCCTTTGAGTTAATTCAGGCTATACTGAACTTTCTATAACTTAGAGAAACCATTAGCTCTCTTGTTTTCATGGGCTTAATCCCGAGGACCTATCCATTCTCGTCACCTTCCCACTCACCCTTTCTCATCCTTACTCCTGTCATCAAACTTTGTCACTTTAATATACTTTAGCTTGAGACCTATACGTATCTAGTTATACTATTCACAACCTTCCTTCAACTTTCTTGCACCATAGATTTTCTTATATTATTCTGGAACATCAAGCGAGACATCACATCATCTCTAACTCTTCTTTACTCTCTTAATTGGACCTCTCGATACCTAGAAATCATCGACTGGAAGATATGTCACTGACGATGCCGCTATCATTCCTTGATACTAAATCCTCACGCTTCTAGCCTTCAATCCGCAGTACAGACTATTCACTACCCTCTGTATTTACGTTTCTCATACGTTGTTCACTTTTACCTTACTTATCTTAAAATCTCGCATCATATCTTCTATCTTTTTCATGACCTCCCTTTCACATAGGTATAATTCATATCCACAATGTGAAGCTCTATTATAATACTTGCACCTCTGGTGCATACACAATCTGGTGAGAGCTTCATACTGACTTCTTATAAGGCTGGTACTTTTCTGACTGGCTTTATCGTAGAGCCGTTATAGAATATGGCTACTATACTATCTCTCTTGTACCTCTGATATTAAGAGTGATTCTGCAATGTCCTCAATCACGATTTCTATAATTTTTTGGGTCCAATAATTAGACTCCTGATTTACTTTGTTGATGTAACTCTTTGGTTTCCTCTTCCTTCTGATCAGCCTTTATGTAGGTGCAAGCTATCTTCTGATCTGCAGCTCATAGTAATACTTTAGCCTTTCGTGGACGCTATGGAAAACCATGATACAATCTTTTAATGATTCAATCCTTTGTCTATGACCTGGACCCAATTCCTTCTTTTAACTTATACCGGAGTCTTCAACGGGTGATCATTAATCGAATAATTCCTTTCGTTCCATCTCAGCTTTCTTCAAACGTAAGCAATTGCTTTTCCTGATCTTTTTGGCCCCTTGTTGGGTGCATACTTAGCTTATCTGAGCTCTCACGCATGCCGAAATTTTTGTGCAACTCATAAGGTCTCGAATATTACTTTTGGTTTCATTACCTGCTCATTAGCCATGGTAGGTGCCACTTTCTTTTACAATTTTGTAGTGAGACTGTTGTTATACGACCATTTCCTCTTTAGGTCACTGTGCTTAGGTTGAACCCTTCTTCCTTATTTCCTCAACTAGTCTTTCATTGTAGTACTTAAGGAGGATCCTCTAACTCTTGTAAAACTGTGAGCTTATCACATCGTATGCTTGATGGAATTTTTGATGTTCTTCCTCGCCTATAATTATCCGTCGTTACTTATCTCCATGCCCTTGTGCTTGTATGGTTGCTTCTGAACTAATATTTCGACTAACTTCCTAGTGGTACACTCTTTTATTTCCGTAACACTCATATGATACCTTTACTACCCCAATTCCTATCTTAATATTTCTTCAAGGTTACGATGTCATATCTGCGAGACTGAATGCCTCATGTTGAGTTCACTATGTTTATTTTGCACAATTTGTTGATTTGTCTGTATTCTCTTGTCTAGCCATAAATAGGATTTACATGAATCAACTACTGACTACTCGTTGGCCCATTCTCATATCAGTATTCCGCGTAATCATTCTTGGGTTATTTCTTTTGTCTTAACTTACCTCTCGCACTGCTCCTTATTTATCAAAAGCATCTCGGGTAGGAATCCTTACTTCCTCTCCTTGACGCCGTGCTTGCATAATGTTTTGGAGTCATAGAATATCCGTAGGATTTGAATAAGTGCAATCTAATTCCTTCTTCTTTTTTTCTTTTTTTAAATCGCATTCTTCATTTACCATTCTTGAGTTACTAGAATCACTTAATTCTGACTTAATGTCACATGACTCCATATTCCCCCTTTTAGGAGAGTACTAAGATTTAGTTCTATGATGATCTACGTATAGATATTTTACCTCTTCATCTTTGGCGTCTTTCATATCATCGATGACCCTTACTTGCCTTGGGGTAATCTTTTTGTATCAAGGATAATAAAATATCTTACTCGCGAGGGTGACACTTAGTGTAACTAGCACATACAGTCCCTTAAGCTTAACTTTGCTCACATTGCTGGGTTTAGGGAAGCGTCTCCCTGAATTATCATTCTCTAAATTTCTTATGAATCTTCTTCTGCTGCCTATTCTATTATCGCCGGAACGCAATCTGAAATTCTCATGATGCTCACTATTATCAAATCACTCAGTCCCTAATTCATATTTAGTTTATTTTATTCACCAGTTCATACTGATTTTTATTACTCTGGGGTTTAACTCTCCCTTCTGGTAATCGCGTTGGAGTCACAAACTTATTTCTCGAAATGAGGATATGACTTTATGGCCTATACTTTTTTTTTGTCTCAAGGCTTGGATCCTCTCGTCTTTTCCTTCACTTGACTATATACTCTATAATATTGTCATCTTTTGATCTACCGTTGTCGTCCATGTATCATATCTTACTCATAATGATTCATTGCCTCTTTTCTTATTTCCTGCTAACATTTATGTCTATCACTTTATTCTGAAAACTCGAACACTACATTCTTTTGCTTTTAGATCCCCTTTGCTCCATCCAGTGGCTCTTCAGGTTGCTTAACGTTCTCGCTCTACTAGGGACGCGAGCCACACTAAGGTAACATTTATCCCTTCCAAGCTTTTAATGCCTATTTTCTGAAAAAACAAATTTGATCATGCTAGTATTCACATCTAATTGTAATATTCTAGAGTGCACCATCTGGGTGCCTCACAAGGAGATCTATTAGCAAATTTTTATAATATCCTTCAGAAATGTCAACTAACACAAACAATCCATTTACTATTTTGGGTTACTCTAACCTAGCCAGATCTTAATATCTCGTCCTTTACTTAAACTACACATGTTAGACCCCAATAGGGTATAACTGAGATGGGTGTGGCCAATTATACATACCTCTGTTACTGTTGAAGGTAAATCACAATGCTTATATTTTTCTACCGGAGTTGAAAATATCGATAATCTTCATTAAATGGATACCTCGTACCCTTCTCATCTTGCTCATTTTATTTGTTGAAGCTTGTATCTATCTTCTGAATCTCTCATTGCCTTTCACCATAAGAGTGGATAGATATTCTTTGTCTTAAGGCTCCTTATCAAGAGGCTTACACGTCTTAGTACACACATGATCTACTGAAGACCTTACATTTACTCATTATAAGCATCATGCAAAATCGAGTTCCTCTGACTCAACTCTTTCACAGCCACCTGCAATCCCTTACCAACCGTCTTTCTATATATAGGCATCATCGTATTATGAATAAGATAGAGTTTAGTAAATAGAGTTCTTACAACTGAGCTATATCACACGATCTATCGTAAGAAGAATGAGTGACATCCCTAAATGCCCTGTAGCCTTCTACTCATAAGTGTGGTGCTCAACACACCCATAAACAAAACTCTACTAGACATGGCTTGTAGACTCCCTAGGACAGAACTGCTCTGATACCAATTTTGTTATGACCCAAATCGATAGGCCGTGATGGGCACCCGGTACCTTACTCAACCGAGTACCAACATAACGTATCTTTTCGTATCATACTATCATAGATAACTGAGCTGGAGAGGCTGTCGTGAGATAAGTAGAATACAACATGAAATATCAACTTATACTTAAGACATACGGGACTATAAGGCCAAAATGAGCACTCTTACACTGAACATAGGCCGACAAGGCCATACAATCTTTCATATACATGACATCTATCTGCAAGCCTCTAAGAGTACATAAACATCATCAAGGTCACAACAGAGCTCCGCCATACCAATCAACACATGTTCTAATCATACTGACCAAATAGCAACTCCGGAGCAAATAGAGTGCACCAACACCTTCCGCTGAGCTGATAGCCTACTTGGAGGACTCTCATCCTGTCTAACGGGACCTGCGGGTATGAAACACAGCATCCCCAGGCAAAAGGGATGTCAGTACAAATAATGTACCGAGTACGTAAGGAAAAAAAATCAGTAAATAATAGACATGAGAGAAACATGGAGTAAGAGACTCGACATGTAAGTCTGAATAGCTCTGTGAGTCATTTAATATTATAATGTCATGCACATGCGTTTAAATTTCATATCATGCATAGGTATATGTGTTCATAACATCATCAAGCCTCTGAGGGCATCCCATCATATCATCTCGGTCACTGTGGGCAAATCATCAACGTATACCAGTTGATTAGGTGCTGATACATATATAACGCCGTAATCTTTTCCCATATCCCATATACATATAATATACGCATATATAACTCCATCTGGTCATGTGTCAATGTACATGTATAAATGAATGAAATGCATATGAAATACGTCAATAAGATTTCTCGGAATGTAATAAAATCAATATGCCTTTCGGATAAACTTTATCAAATACGTATTTTTTTTAGACCCATGAACAGAAGATATAATAATAATTCACATGGGGAATCAAGAATATAGACACCCCTAGTACCTCTATGAATAGAGTCATTTATGAAAATTTTGCATTTGCTCGTTTCGTTTGTATCGTATAGATCAAGCCAAAACGGAAAGAAGGGATAGTCTTAACATACCTGAGCCGATTCTCTTGACAATCCCTCTAATACGCGTCAATTGCGACAATGCGTGAAAGCGGATCAAAGTAGGGGAAAATCCGTATGATATTCTTGAGAAAGATTGTACCGGACTTTCTTAGAATTACTTCTCACGCTGCTGTAGCGTTATGAAATTTTGTAATCCATTGCATTCTAAATATATCATTTCCCTTTAATGACTTGGTGTCTTAATCAAAGAGAGTGGGCCCCACTTTAGGATGATTAATCTTTGGCCTTAAGGCCCCTACATGCAACATGTGTTAATGACTAAGAGAAATCTTGTGCTGCCACGTTTTTGGGGGGTTAATTCCTCCAAATTCTTTGATTATCCAAAGATATTAATTAATCTCCTACTAAAAATCATTAATTACCCAATTATCTACATAATTTGCTAATTAATTAGGTAATATCTCATTACCCAATAATTAAGAATTATCTCAACTTACTTAAAATACTACTCGCTTTTAACATACCTTATACACCTTACTATCATGGCCATGTGGTACCTTGTATGGTACTAGTCCATAAATACCGGGTATTATAGCTCGGGTCGTATTTTTTTCTCAAAATGTCAAACTTTGATGAAAACTCATTTTATTTGATTTGCTTACTCTCTCTCCTTCACGAATTCACTCATCACTTGTTTGAAATAGCATAATGCTTGTAATCTCAAAATAATCTCATTCCCGAACTTATGTCGGTTAACTTACGACGAAATTTTAACGTTCAAAAATGCGGGATGTAACATCTCATTTTCGAGCTTTCATCAATTTATTTATGGCGTATTTTCACGTACAAAAATATGGGGTGTAACATCATTTCCCCCTCCCCGGAATATTTGTCCTCGAATGTTGACTGATGTACTCATCATTCTCATAAATTATAGCTTTTGCGAATACTTTAATACTCTTCTTGCCATTTAGGCAACTGTTCTGTGAATGAATCCCAAACGCTAGGGTATTCCCCCCTTTAGGCCTCTTTCTCACACCATGACTCGTGGTAGGAATCATTCCAATCTTGTAACTGTTGCTATCTTTTATCATGCAGCCTGTACGACTTTGACTTTGTAAGTGCGCCTATGCGACTCTTCTCTCCTTTTTCCTCCAGCTTTTAGCCAATCTCTAGACGTCACTTTGTAAGCATATACAAAGCTTGAAAAGATGTCTCTTTGGGCATTTATAAGCACAATGAAGCTCTTCGCTCGATACTTTGTTGAATTTACGAATATTGTTATATCTTATTTCATAGACTCGGTTATCCATTTATATGACTTTACTGCATCTAGGTAGGTCATACTATACCATAACTCTTACTTTGATTTATCGTTACTGAGGTCTGCTACTGAAATCCAGGTTACTTTCGTTTCTTATCCCATATGTATAAATCTAAGTCCTTTAATGCTTCCTCATTACTGTTTAAGAATGACGGCCTAATCTCATCTCATACTTTGTGACTTTTGTCCATCCCTTGTTAATTCACCTCAATATTGATTTACAATATACCACTAATAAATTGAAACTTTTTACGTAATACCTTGCCACTAGGGCTTACGTGTATCGAGGAATATTTGAAGTCATTTTCCTGATCCACTTAGCGACGATATTGTACTTCAATAACCGTATTTTATAGCATCCCAATATGATTCACTTGCGTGGGTATTTTAATCCCGTACAATTCATGAAATCCTCTTCAAATCATTACTCAATCAAAGTCCCAAACGTCATCCTTTATCTATCACAATTACACCCTCATTCCACTACCAGGGCAGCATTACATTCCTTCTAGATGCTATTAGTCTTAGATTCCTTTGAGTTAATTCATGCTATACGGAACTTTCTATAACTTAGAGAAACCATTAGCTCTCTTGTTTTCATGGACTTAATCCCGAGGACCTATCCATTCTCGTCACCTTCCCACTCGCCCTTTCTCATCCTTACTCATGTCATCAAACTTTGTCACTTTAATATACTTTAGCTTGCGACCTATACGTATCTATTTATACTATTCGCAACCTTCCTTCAACTTTCTTACACCATAGATTTTCTTATGTTATTCTGGAACATCAAGCGAGACATCACATCATCTCTAACTCTTCTTTACTCTCTTAACTGGACCTCTCGATACCGAGAAATCATCGACTAGAAGATATGTCACTGACGATGCCGCTATCATTCCTGGATACTAAATCCTCGCGCTTCTAGCCTTCAATCCGTAGTACGGACTATTCACAACCCTCTGTATTTATGTTTCTCGTACGTTGTTCACTTTTACCTTACTTATCTTAAAATCTCGCATCATATATTCTATCTCTTTCATGACCTCCCTTTCACATAGGTATAATTCATATCCATAATGTGAAGCTCTATTATAATACTTGCACCTCTGGTGCATACACAATCTGGTGAGAGCTTCATACTGACTTCTTATAAAGCTGGTACTTTTGTGACTGGCTTTATCGTAGAGCCGTTATAGAATATGGCTACTGTATTTTCTCTCTTGTACCTCTAATATTATGAGTGATTCTGCAATGTCCTCAATCACGATTTCTATAATTTTCTGGGTCCAATAATCAGACTCCTGATTTACTTTGTTGATGTAACTCTTTAGTTTCCTCTTCCTTCTGATCAGCCTTTATGTAGGCACAAGCTATCTTCCGATCTGCGGCTCATGATATTACTTTAGCCTTTCATGGACGCTATGAAAAACCATGATACAATCTTCTAATGATTCGATCCTTTGTCTATGACCTGGACACAATTCCTTCTTTTAACTTATACCGGAGTCTTCTACGGCTAATCATTAATCGAATAATTCCTTTCGTTCCATCTTAGCTTTCTTCAAACGTAAGCAATTGCTTTTCCTAGTCTTTTTGCCCCCTTGTTGGGTGCATACTTAGCTTATCTGAGTTCTCACACATGCCGAATTTTTTGTGCAACTCATATGGTCTCGAATATTACTTTTGGTTTTATTCCCTGCTCATTAGCCATGGTAGGTGCCACTTTCTTTTGAAGTGCATACAATTCTGTAATGAGACTGTTGTTACACGACCATTACCTCGTTTGGTTATTGTGCTTAGGTTGAAGCCTTCTTCCTTATTTCCTCAGCTAGTCTTTCATTGTAGTACTTAGGGAGGATTCTCTGACTCTTGTAAAACTGCGAGCTTATCACATCGTATGCTTTACGGAATTTTTGATGTTCTTCCTTGCCTATAATTATCCGTAGTTACTTATCTCCACGCCTTTGTGCTTGTATGGTTGCTTCTGAACTAATATTTTGACTGACGTCCCAGTGGTACACCTTTTTTTTTCGTAACACTCATACGGTACCTTTACTATCCCAACTGCTATCTTAATATTTCTTCAAGGTTACGATGTTATATCTGCGAGACTGAATGCCTCATGTTGGGGTTCACTATGTTTATTTCGCATGATCTATTGATTTGTCTGTATCCTCTTGTCTAGCCATAACTAGGCTTTTCCTAAATCAACTACTACTACTCGCTGATTATCATATTAGTATTCTGCGTAATCATTCTTGGGTTATTTCTTTTGTCTTAACTTACCTCTCGCGCTGGCTCCTTATTTATCAAAAACATCCCTGGCCGGAACCCTTACTTCCTCTCCTTGACGTCGTGCTTGCATAATGTTTTGGAGTCGTAGCATATCCGTAGGATTTGAATAAGTGCAATCTCATTCCTTCTTCTTCTTTTTTATCGCATTCTTCCTTTACCATTCCATAGTTACTAGAATCACTTAATTCTGACTTAATGTCACATCACTCCATATTTCCCCTTTTAAGGGAGTACTAAGATTTAGTGTTATGATGATCTACGTATAGATGTTTTACCTCTTCATATTTGACGTCTTTCATATCATCGATGACCCTTACTTGCCTTCCGGTAATCTTAATTTATCAAGGATAATAAAATTCCTTACTCGCGAGGGTGACATGTAGTGTAACTGGCACATATAGTCCCTTAAGCTTAACTTTGCTCACATTGCTGGCTTTAGGGAAGCGTCTCCCTGAATTACCATTCTCTCAATTTCATATGAATCTTCTTCTGTTGTCCATTCTATTATCGCCGGAACGCAATCTGAAATTCTCATGATGCTAACTATTATCAAATCACTCAGTCCCCAATTCATGTTTAGTTTATCTTATTCACCAACCCATACTAATTTCTATTACTCTAGGGTTTATCTCTCCCTTCTGGTAATCGCGTTGGAGTCACGAACATATTTCTCGAAATGAGGATATGACTGTATAGCATATACTCTTTTGTTGTCTCAAGGCCCGGCTCCTCTCGTCTTTTCCTTCACTTGACTATATACTCTGTAATATTGTCATCTTTTGATCTACCGTTGTCATCCATGTATCATATCTTACTCATAATGGTTCATTACCTCTTTTCTTATTTCCCGCTAACATTTATGTCTATCACTTTATTCTTAAAACTCGAACAAGACATTCTTTTGCTTTTTGCTCCCCTTTGCTCCATCCAGTGGCTCTTTGGGTTGCTTAACGTTCTCGCTCTACTAGGGATGCGAGCCACACTAAGGTAATATTTATCCCTTCTAGGCTTTCAATGCCTATTTTCTGAATTTTGTTTTTATCATGCTAGTATTCATATCTAATTGTAATATTCTAGAGTGCACCATCTGGGTGCCTCACAAGGAGATCTATTAGCACCTTTTTGTAATATCCTTTGGAAATATCAACTAACACAAACAATCCATTCACTATTTTGGGTTACTCTAACCCCAGCCAGATCCTAATATCCCGTCCTTTTTTTAAACTACACCTGTTAGCCCCCAATAGGGTATAACTGAGATGGGTGTGGCCAATTATACATACCTCTGTTACTGTTGAAGGTAACTCACAATGCTTATATTTTTCTGATGGAGTAGAAAATACCGATAATCTTCATTAACCCGGTACCTCGTACCCTTCTCATCTTGCTTCTTTTATTTGTTGAAGCTTGTATCTATCTTCTCAATCTCTCATTGCCTTTCACCATAGGAGTGGATAGATATTCTTTGCCTTAAGGCTCCTTATCAAGAGGCTTACATGTCTTAGTACACACATGATCTACTGAAGACCTTACATTTACTCATCATAAGCATCATGCAAAATCGAGTTCCTCTGACTCAACTCTTTCACAGCCACCTGTAATCTCTTACTAATAATCTTTCTAGATGTAGGCATCGTCGTATTATGAATAAGATAGAGTTTAGGTAATTGAGTTCTTACAAATGATCTATATCACACGATCTAGAGTAAGAAGAAAGAGTGACAGTCCTAAATGCCCCGTAGCCTCCTACTTATAAGTGCGGTGCACAGCACACCCATAAACAAGACTCTACTAGACACGGCTTGTAGACTCCCTAGGATAGAACTGCTCTGATACCAATTTTGTCACGACCCAAACCAATGGGCCGCGATGGAAACCCGGTATCGTACTCAACCGAGTACCAACATAACGTATCTTTTCATAACATACTATCATAGATAACTGAGCCGGAGAGGCTACCGTGAGATAAGTAGAATACAACATGAAATACCAACTTATACTTAAGACATACGAGCCTATAAGGCCAAAATGATCACTCTTACACTGAACATAGGCCGACAAGGCCATACAATCTTTCATATATATGATATATGTCTACAAGCCTCTAAGAGTACATAAACATCATCAAGGTCGGGACAGAGCCCCGCCATACCAATCAACACGTGTTCTAATCATACTGACCAAATAGCAACTCCAGAGCAAATGGAGTGCACCAACACCTTCCGTTGAGCTGATAGCCTACTTGGAGGACTCTTATCCTGTCTAACGGGACCTGCGGACATGAAACACAGTGTCCCCATGCAAAAGGGACATCAGTAAAAATTATGTACCAAGTATGTATGGAATGAAAATCAGTAAATAATAGACAGGAGAGAAACATGGAGTAAAAGACTCGACATGTAAGTCTGAATAGCTCTGTGAATCATTTAATATTATAATATCATGCATATGCGTTTAAATTTCATATCATGCATAGGTATATGCGTTCATAACATCATCAAGCCTCTGAGAGCATCCCATCATATCATCTTGGCCACTGTGGGCAAATCATCAACATATGCGAGCTGATTAGGTGGTGCACATATATAACGTCGTAACCTTTTCCCATATCCCATATACATATAATATATGCATATATAACGTCATCTAGTCATGGGTCAATGTACATGTATAAATGAATGAAATGCATGTGAAATACGTCAATAAGATTTCTCGGAATGTCATAAAATCAATATGCCTTACGGATAAACTTTATCAAATACGTATTTTTCTAAGACCCATGAACAAAAGATATAATAATAATTTACATGTGGAATCAAGAATATAGACACCCCTAGTACCTCTATGAATAGAGTCATTTATAAAAATTGTGCATTTGGTGGATACCTTCCACTTCCAACCAAGAGGTTATGAGTTCGAGTCACCCCAAGAGCAAGGTGTGGAGTTCTTGGAGGGATGGAGCCGAGGGTCTATTAGAAACAGCCTTTCTACCTCAGGGTAGAAGTAAGGTCTGCGTACATACTACCCTCCCCAGACCCCACTAGTGAGATTATACTGGGTTGTTGTTGTTGTTGTTGTGCATTTGCTCGTTTCGTTTGTATCGTATAGATCATGTCAAAAAGGAAATAAGGGATAGCCTTAATATATCTGAGCTGATTCTCTTGACAATCCCTCTAACACGCGTCAATTGAGACAACACATAACGGCGGATCAAAGTGGGGGGAAATCCGTATGATATTCTTGAGAAAGATTATACCGGGCTTTCTTAGAATTACATCTCACGTTGCTGTAGCGTTATAAAATTTTGTAACATCTAATCTATAATTACGTTGCTAACATCTTAAGCTTTCCATTGTTTTGAGATTTCATACGTAACTTGTTGAAGCTCATCCATAAACTTTTGCAAGCTTAGCAAACATAAGCACCTCACTTTCTTACTGATATGGGAAAATCTGTATGTTGGCTCTTAAGAGCATCTCACCTCATAAGAGCTTTTTGCAATCCATTGCATTCTAAATATATCATTTCCCTTTAATGACTTGGTGTCTTAATCAAAGAGAGTGGACCCCACTTTAGGATGACTTATCTTTGGCCTTAAAGCCCCTACATGCCACATATGTTAATGACTAAGAGTAATCTTGGGCTGCCACGTTTTTGGGGGGTTAAGTCCTCCAAAATCTTTGATTATCCAAAGATTTTAATTAATCTCCCACTAAAAATCATTAATTACCCAATTATCCACATAATTTCCTAATTAATTAGGTAATATCTCATTATCCAATAATTAAGAATTATCTCAACTTACTTAAAATACTACTCACTTTTAACATACATTGTACACCTTACTATCATGGTCATGTGGTACCTTGTATGGTACTAGTCCATAAATACCGGATATTATAGCTCGGACCGCATTTTTTCTCAAAATGTCAAACTCTGACGAAAACTCATTTTCTTTTATTTTCTTACTCTCTCTCTCCTTCACGAATTTACTCATCACTTGTTTGAAATAGCATAATGCTTGTAATCTCAAAATAATCTCATTCTCGAACTTACGTCGGTTAACTTATGACAAAATTTTAACGTACAAAAATGCGGGATGTAACATCTTATTTCCGAGGTTTCATCAATTTATTTATGGCGTACTTTCATGTACGAAAATATGAGGTGTAACAGTTAAAGTGCCATCGATACCAATTAAGGAAATAAATGACAACCATATAATCAATTGTTCTATCACAAAGTTCACGCAAGAATCATCCCAAGGCACCACACCTCATAATCACAAATCACGAGTCCCAGGTCACGAAATCATAATCACATGGCACCTTGTGCTCACATTATCAGTCGCAACTGCACAGAAAAACTCATGTGCTACACGGACAACTCACGTATCAATACCGATAATACCTCAGATCTGTATGGATGACTCACGTGCCAATAGTAACAATATCTCATATCTGCATGGACCACTCACGTGCCACCAGTCCAATCCACACACAGAAATCATGTATTCAATAATAGATGTACATGATCAATAAACATCAAGATTCATCCTCATGGATTGATATAGGTGACATGTTACGGTTTATGCATGTGCAAGTGTACTATCATAGCTCAAGTCAACAAGTAAAATCAGAGATACCAAGTAGCACATTGGAAACAACACAACACAACTCGTAGTTGATGAGCGCAAACACAACACGAAATTAATGCTCACTAGCCAAAGATAGTATAGTTATGATTATCTTCTCCATAGGGATTGAATTTAAATAATGTTCAAGTAATTCCTAGCTTAACGCTATTCAGGATGATTAACACTTTGGTTGGAATGATTAATAACTAAATATTAACTATGAAACTAAAACAATTAACAATTGATCACAGAAAGACAAAAGTTGAGCAACACCGAAATATCAATGGGAGGAATAAGGGTCATAACATGACATGTGCAAGGTAGCTATTTGGGATCTACTCTAGTTCAATTCACTCTAAATTTCTAATGATTCTCACGAATTCACTCGATGTAGTTCAAACATGTAGTTAAGAATCATCTCTTGATTAAATCTTAACTCTACGAGGTGAATTAATATAAGCACTGTGAACACATGCAAGCATGCGTTAATGGATTAGTATTCAGGAAAACGTCTCTTGAATATTCTCCTAACTTGATTTAATCAACAATTCAACAAGCTCTTTCAATTACTTAAAAGAATCACTGAATTAAACCAAACAAGATAATGCAAAGATAATCACCAAAATATTTCTCTTTCGATTAAATAAACTGGTGAATAAAGTTGCAACAATTCAAAACTCCATAAACGAATTCAAGCAAAGAACTAGAGTTAAAATCCACAAATATCAATCAAAACACCATATCCATCAAAACCTAAGGTAAACTACTCCATATTCATGGAGAAATGCATCACAAATAAATTTGAATAATAAGAAAACATGAATTCAATTCAAACTCGGGTGCTGAGTTGAGGAAAGAATGATGAATCTTTGTGCTTTGAGTCTCCAATGCTCTTCCAATCTTCCGTAGGTCAAAAGTCCCCCCAAAAACATCTTTTTGGTGTATTTATACCATGTAGGAACGGGCTCGAACGAAACTACCATTTCTAAGCCGAAACAGGAAAATACTCTTAGAAATTTGTACAGGCGCGCCGCCCCATGCGGGGCGCTATTGGGAAAGTTCAGATAGCGAATTTCTGACATGCAGTGGAATTTTACACTGCCGCACCACCCTATGCGATGCATCAGTGTGTGTTTTATAGAGTATTTTGTTTTCTTTAATTTTTAACATCCAGACTTGGTTCCCGACCCCCGAACGCGATCCCGGTTTAATTCCTTAGGCTTTTACTCGGACCTCAAAGCTCCACGTTGTTCGATTTAGTTCCACATTATCTTTTTAACTTGGAAACATTTCCTGCAAGGCATTAAACACACAATAAGTGCAATTCACTATCATTTAAGTTCAAACACAAGTAAAATGTAGTAACTAGAGTGCAAACTATTACTAAAATACGGGATTCTAGTCTACCATCAGTAGTATGCATGACATACACAAGAAGGTCACACCACCACACAAATATCATCAATAACAACGCCCCCAGGCCATCACAAATCATCCCTGACATAGCCCACCTTGTTTCGCCATATGCACAATAATAAAGTAAATGCATGCCTTGTCTCGCCACACGCGCATTAATAATTATTCCACCTTGTCTCGCCATATGTGCAAACCCAATATATATCTTGTCTTGGCTCGTTATATGTGCAAATATCAATAATAACAATAGCATGGACAACTTACGTGCGAATACCCTAACAATTCTCTAAATAATTCCACATGTGCCAAAACACAACATAACAACTCGCACCACACATGCCCATATGCTACAACATTTCTATAACAATAATACCAATACCACAACAATACATAGCCCACAGCTCAACAATAACAATAACACGAGTGTACGGTAAGTAGATCAACACAAGAATTATAACAACACAATGAAACAGAAGAATAGACTCAACACTGAAGGATATAACATGTAATAACGACTTCAAATAAGGATAAATCAACAATAAAATGGGTAACAAGAAATTAAACTTCAATTAAGAATAACTCGACAATAAAAGAGGTAGCATAACAATAAAAGCATATATGAGTAAGTTTGACAATGAAGGATAGAGCATGAACTAACAATTTTGAGTATAGCATGTGTAAGGCCCCGTAAAATTTCACCAAGGGATTCAAGTTTTGTGGTACTAAGGTAGGGTGATGGGTATGGATGTAAGACATTTTGGGTTGAAGAATGCACTAAGGAGTTTATGGAATTCTTTGGCTGAAGAAGGCGATTATGCGGTCAGTTTCATGACCGCAGAACCATTTCGCGGGCAGCATAATCATCGCGGAGCTGAGCAGAGAATTTGTTGAATTTTAAAGATTGTTCTGTGGTCCATTATGTGATCACATAGTTGTTTCACGGTCCGTATTTTCCATCATAGATTTGTCATGAAGAATTTTATTGGGCGATTCTATGGTCCATTCTATGGCCGCATAAGTGGTCTGCAGACCTGTCGCAGACCTGTCCAGACCATTCTAGTTTTTGGGCATCACTTTCGCGGTCCATTTTGTGGATCACATATCTGTTATGCGGTCCATTCTGTGACTGTAGACCTGAGTTTGGAGGGTCCATTTTCCTATTTTGATAACCCGACCCCATTTTGATAAATAGCCTTTGGGGCTTATTTTGGGACGATTGTCTGAGGATTTTAGAGAGAGGTAAGAGCATTTTAGAGAGAGAATGAGGAAACCTAGCATTCTAATCACTCATTCTTGTACCAATCTTCAAGAATCAAGGAAACCAATCACTAGATTATCATCTATCCGGGTAAGTCCTACTCCTAAGTTTTCATGCAAGAGGTTATGAGTTCAAGTATATTGTGGGGATAGGAAATAGGCCATACATGTGACAAAAGGTTGTAGTATGTGGGGTTAATGAACTAGTTTGGGTAGTTTCTTGTTGAAATTGGTTGAGGGAGGAAGGGATTACCGTTGTAGAGCTTTGTAGTCCATTTTGCCTACTAGGAGTTTGACAAAATTCATAAAAGAGTTACACCATGTGAATCCTTCTAATTTTTGTCCGATTTTCGCTCTCTTCCTATAGATTGTTATTGCTACAAGTATTGGGATGTTGTAGTAACTTAAGGAAAGCTCAAACAAGGTATGTTGGCTAAACTCCTCTTTTAGAATTGGACCCCCCCATAATGGCCTTGTAAGTCCCGTGTTGCTCATTATAAATTGATTATTCTGAATAAGCCTTGTGTCAAAAGATATATGCGTTCAATTTATATTCCAAACGTTCCTGTATGTTGAGTTACTATTTAAGAAGGTGATTAAGCATGGGTTGTGTGTAATATGTTATGATTTGAAAATGTGATTCTAGTGAAAACTAGCATGTCGAATTGTGTAAGAAATCACATATGCCTAAGACCCTTAATTTGGTTAGTTGCTCAAATATGTATTTCAAGTCTTGAGTAGAAATGCCTTGTTATTGATAATCTATAAGGATGATTGAAAGTGAAAGAAGTGAGTTGGAGATATAAAGTGTGGACAACGTGCCAAGAATGAAAGTTATACTTGTGGCCAATGGTGCCGAGGAAATGAAATGATGTGAGAAAGGTTATGAAATAGGCCTTGATTCAACTGTTCCAAACTGATTTCGAAAATAAATTTGCCTAAAAGCTTACGTACCCAAGTTATGCCCAAATGTGGTTGTTTTAACTAATACTATGCTTTATAAGTATGTCCAATGTGTTTTGAGCTCGCATATCTTCATGAGTTGAAATTTGTATATTACCCTTGTTGGGGAAAAGTATTTCAAGAACAAATGATGTGTTACACGTTTATGATTTTAACTTGTGCTTCGGTTGCCAATTATTTTACTCAATTTCTTGGAAAGAAATCCATTGTGTTTAAAGTCTTCATTACTAATAAACCTAACGTTGTAATTTCCGGAATATTCTATTTGTTGATATTTATGATGACGATCCATGAAAGTAAAGAAATAAAAATGTGGAATATGAGATACGACCATCGTGCCATAAATGAAAAATCATACGTATGGCCAATAGAGCCAAGGAAATAATGATGTTTTGAACGATTGAAAGTACTAACGAAGCAATATATACAGTGTGAAAGGTTAAAAGGTAAATATAAAATATATTTGTACTTTTGTTTCCCTTGTGTGCAAAACAAAAATGCTTTTGGGAATATCATTAGCAAACCGAGTAAGGGTGGGTCATAAGGCCCACACCCAAAACTACATGTGCCGGTGTAGGGATAGATTGTGATTATTCTCCTTATTTGGGATGAGATTGAAATATTGAGGTGCTTGTGATTATTCCCCTTAATTGGGATGAGATTGATATTAGCTGTGAATTGAAAAGTCAACCCACACGATATATGTGGGAAGGCGGCCTAGCCGATCGGGTGGAGATCGGACGCCATGTTACACACATGGTAGTACTACTCTTAGTAACACTTTTTCTTTTTGTATCACATGTCAAAACACATTGTTCGTGGGGAGATGGCCTAGCCGATTGGGCGTGATCGTACTCCGTGCTAAAAATACAGTGGTATATCGGTGCTAATGATATCCCAACTAAAAATATAACATATTATTCGTATTTTGAAAGTTGTTATGTTTTAACTAGCATTTGGATATTGTTGATTGTGACTTGCTGTTTCTATAGGTTTTCCCTTTCATATATTGGCATTCTATTTTGAAAGAGGACATTTATCTTTACATACTAGTACTATTCCATATGTACTAGCATCCCTTTTTTCAGGGGTGCTACATCTTCAATGGATACAGGTGGTTCGTCAACGGGCAGTTTTGATCCTCATTAGCAGTTACTCTCTATTCAGCAGATTTTGGGGAGCCCTACTCTGTTCTGAGCTTCATGTCATTTGACGTTGTACTTTATGTTTTGGGGTATAGTCGGGACCTTGTCGCCGGCACTTCCATTCTTCTCTTATGTTGTACCTAGAGGCTCCGTAGACAGGTTGTGGGTGGTGTTTAATGTTGGGAATTAAACTAGTAAGTGTTGGTATTTGGGCAAATATGTTTCTCATCATATCTATAAACTTGTAATATTTTGAAAATCATAAATGAATATCCTTTAGTAATGAAAAAAGAATGTGGAACAATTGACTCTTCTCATGTCTATCACTTGTACTGATTCTTTTACTATTAATGGGCAAGGTTGGGTAGAAGGCATCTAGCATGCTTGCTTAATCGGGGTATCTCGGTTGAGCGCCGGTTGTGCTCCATAAGGTCAGGGTATGATAGCATATAAGAGTAAACTTAACAATGGAAAGTATAACATAATATGACAACTCCAATTAGATGCATGAAAGAAGCCTAAGAGTCTAAATCGGTCAGTTTCCACATATAAGGTCGTATACATACTCGTCACCTCATGTACACGTCTTTCAAATAATCAAATAGTACAATCAAACTCAATCCTAAGGGGGAGTTCCCCCACACGAAGTTAGGCAAGATACTTATCTCAATTAGGTCAAATCAACACTTAAAATAGCTTTTCCTTTATAATTCACCTCCGGTCGGCTCAAATCTAACCAAAATCGACTTACTAACATCAAATAATTCAAGAGAACCAATTCCAATAAGTAAAGTTATGATCTTTATACAATTATCTAAATGTCAACAAAAGTTAACCCTGGACTTGCCCGGTCAAAACCCAAGTCCAAGGGTAGATTTGACTACCCATAACCCCACGAGTCCATATATGTGTTTTGTTTCAAAATCCAAGTCCAATTTGACTCTCAAATCCCAAATATTTATTTTTCAACACATAGATAAAATTTCCCACAATTTCACTTTGATTCTCAATTTTTTGATGTTAAATCTCATATATAATCATGTAATATTATTAGAAATTGATCAAAATCACTTGCCCAATGATTGTAGGTGAAAATTCCCTCTCCAAATTGCCTCCTACCGAGTCCAGGGTTTAAAGATATGAAAAATGAGGCTAAAATCCAGTCTTACAAAACATATAACCAGTTCGCAAAAGCGGAGATTAATTCATAAAAGCGAAGCTTGAACAATTCTGCATACATAAAAAAATGCGACAATATATGTCGCAAATGCGAAAACTGGCCTTTCGTAAAAGTGGCCAGTTGGTCGCAAAAGCGACCTCCCGATAGCACATGCCACCATCGCATTTGCGAGGCTGGCTTCGCAAATGCGAAGCCTGCTAGTCCCCAACTTCTTCGCAAATGTGGCGACTTGTTCGCAAAAGCAATAGTCGCAAATGCGGCCCTTATCTCACAAATGCGAGATCAGAAACATCAACAAATTTATACCTTTTACAAAACTCTCTAGAACGCGTCTGAAACTCACACGAGCCCTCGGTACTCCAAATCAAACATCCACAAAAGTCTAAAAATATCATACAAATTTGTTCGCACAATCAAAATACCAAATAACATCTAGAACCATGAATCGGACATTAAAATGCATGAAAATTTATATTGAAACTTAAGAACTTCTAAAAATATAACCACACGTCTGATTCTTATCAAATCAACTCAGAATGACACCAAACCTTACAAACAAGATCCGAATAGCATAATGGATCTACTTCAAGTCCCAAAATCAAAATCCAAACCCGATAGCCATAAACTCAAACCATAGTCAAACCTAAGAAACTTTTAAACCTTCAAATTGCAACTTTCGGCAAAACATGCCAAATCAACCTACGGACGTCCGAATTAAATTTCAAGAATACGCCCAAGTCTAAAATCACAATACAAACCTATCGGAGCCATCAAAATACCGTTTCAGAGTCATTTTCACAAAAGTCAAACCTTAGTCAATATTTCTAACTTAAGCTTCTAAAATGAGAATCACTCATCCAAATCAATCCTAAAACATCTGAAAATCGAATATGACTATACACGTAAGTCATAATACACAATATGAATCCACTATAGACCTTGAACCATTGAACGGAATGTTAAAGCTCAAAACGACCGATCGGATTGTTACAATAGTTTTTAGGTTGTATATGCCTTGATTTGGATATTGTGCTTCTTGTTGTCATGCTTTATATGCTTGTATAACTATTTGAACTCAGTGAATCATGCTAGAGATCATGTGTAGGTGTCAATTTCTTGTTTTGCATAATATTTACTATCGTATGGCGTATCTGCCAGATCTGATATGTAGTTGTACACTCACACATGCATACACTTTAGCATACTATCTTCTTTAGTCCATGAGGATGTGATGTGATATCCAGTATTCGTATACATATTTTTGTATATGTTTTCTATTTGATGGACTGGATTGACAGCATGTGAGTGATCCATGCAGGATGAGTTATTAAGACATGTGAGTTGTCCGTACAGTTGTTATGATTATGACACGTGAATTGTATGTATGGTTATGGCACGTGAGTTGCCCATGCAGCGTGTGGATAGGATTCATCCCCCTAAGGTCACCCTCTTATGTTTCTCTCTTGATGGTATACATGCAAGTTGTGAGAAACCGATGGGTTTTTGGTTGACGTGGTTTATGGAAAATTGATCCATGGTATGACTTTGCATCTCTTCTCTATTTGCAAACTCCTTGGATGTATACATGATTTTTCTGTATATCTTATCTATATGCTAGGTCCGGAATGTACCTATGCCTTTGTGCATATCTTTTCTATGTGCTACCTTACTTGATGAGATGACTCACAATACATATCTTCTTTATATGTGAATACGTGTGACTTGACTTGTTTAATCATGCATATCTTCTCTATATGCAATTGTAGAAGGATTATTTGATGCCTCCTGCATAAGAACCAAAAAATATTTTAGCATCTCGTAAAAAAGAATATATAATATGATTTTTTTTTAAAGTCTAAGTAAAACAAAAGAGCTTTTGATTTCTTTCTCGCATTGAGGGAGAAGAATTGCCCTCCTGTCTTTAGATTTGGAAAACACTGTGGCCAATGTTTATAAAAAAATAAATGACTTTCACTAGAAAAGGCTTGACCAAAAAGGAAGAATATTGACATGGTAAAGTATACGAGGCGCCTGCTATGTTTAAGGACAAGTACGAGAAATAAACGATAATTAATTTCGTAATTAAATTTAAGATAAGTTTATCTCACGTTTGATTGGTATAAAATTATAGTATAACTAATCCTGAAATAATTAATCATGAAATAATTTATTTCCCGATCAAACGATTCCTAAATTTCTAAATACTCTAACATATTTTTTTAATTACCAGTTGATCTCATAAGTCTTTGTATGAATATATGAAGAAGCTCATATATTGCCACGTGGACTACCTCGCCGACGAAATTTTAAAACCAGCTGCAAACAGTGACATCAAAAACCACAAATTGATGAGAGTCATAGTGAAACTCCACCAACTTAATTTCCATTGACCAATTCACCCTTTCATTTCTCATTTCTATTTTCCCTTCATGAAGCCCTTTAATTAGTTAGAGAATCCCCAGAATCAATCCCACTTCTATAGGTAAAGAAAAAGTATAATTTATGGTAGAGCTTAAGATAGAGGAAAACGTACTTTCATTGAGTTTTAAATTTAAAAGATGAGTCTTAATATGAAAGTCATCATGAGCCAAGTCAACTATGAAAATTAATATATTTCATTTAGAAATAAAAAATTAAAACGGGTTCTTCTATCTAAAAATAAAATAAATACTACATTAAATGTTGAGGAAATAAGAGAAATGTTATAATTCGACCAAATAAGAACCAAAAGTAGAATAAATAAATTTGCTTGAATGATTTAAGAAGCTAATGGAGGAGGAAGATATATAACTAGGAATGCTTTGATTAGTAGATAGCCTCAAGTGAAAAATTGTCATTCATTTTCATTACAATATTCTATATTGTCTAGTAAACATGAGTAAGTTTTATTTATTATCATTATCAATATTAAAAATCAAAATCTCATGCTTAATGACTTGTTTTAATTCGCAACTAGATACTTACTATCAATCAATGCTCCCTCACGTTGAAAATCAAAATAAAACTATCAATACTTCTTCGTGTTAGCGTTGGGATACATCATGTCTAATGCTTAAACAAACTAGATTACAATTAATTTCAAAATTAAAAGCTTTACAGTAATGTTTGTCTAATCTATTAATCCTCCTTGTACTATCATGTTATTTATTAAAAATTCAAAAGGACAAAAGAATAATTCAAGCTCGTGATACAATGATTCATATACTTTAGCATTTTATCACTTATCTAGGTTCAATTAACATTGACAAAAATAAATATTCCAAAACCATTTCCCTTAGTCTGAAAATGATCCTCCGGAAACACAAACTCATTAAGGATGTGTTTGGTATGAAGAATTTTTTAATTTTTTCAGGTTAGCTTAAATATTTAGAAAAATAATTTTCTCTTGAACTCATTTTTCTTAAATTAGAGGAAAATATTTTCCCTATAAAGAAAAAAAAAATATTTTATAAAATTCTTTATCAACATTTTCTACCCTATTCTCTAAACAAGAAAAAATAAATAATAAAATTAATTTTTATCACTCATTTTCCATGAAAATATTTTCTACATTTTCCATGAAAATCATTTTACTTCGTACCAAACACCGAATGAAAAAATATCCAAACAAAAACAATTCCCAGGGCACTTCTGTAAATTTAGTAGAATTTTAAGTTTTTTCTTTATCAAAAACCAAAGAGATTGCTATGAAAAGTCCTCTCATTCTCTCTCTTCGTTCCTAAGCCACTCTTCTCCTTTTCTCTCAAGATCCACAGCTCCAACAAAAATTTTCATCGCAATGGCATTGAAACCTCTCTATACACTCTCTACGATCTCGTGAATTTTCTCTCTACGATCTCGTGAATTTTCACTTCGATAGGTACTAGAACATTCTAGAAGAGTCAATATATACGCCGTTCATTTGGTCGGTACGGAGTAGGGTGAATGGGGGGAGTACCGTCAACACCGAGTTTCAATGGTGGCGCACGGCCGCAGGACACGGCGGAGTATCTAATTGAAGCATTTATTGGAGAGAAATCGTTTCCGCTTGCTTCGGATTACTGGCAGAAGCTTCTAGAACTTCCTCTTCATCTCCATTGGTCCTCCAATCGTGTTCAACAAGCTTGCCTCCTCTTCGGTACTTAACTTATCTGCATTTTCTAACTTTTTTGTAAGCCTTTATGCTTTTTATATGTTAAATTGTTCATTTCCTAGTTTATTTATTGAATTTTGCTAACCAAAAAAATAAGTTATATATTGTAATGTTAGTTCGCATATGCTAGGTTGTTAATTGGTGCCGACGAGCATTTGAAGTGTTGTTAGAAACTGTTATTTGATTATTCTAGTTGATGTCAGAAGATTTCGGAATACCGTATGCTAGTTTGCGTTGCTAATAAGGTTGTGTGCTTTTTAATAAGGTGCATTATATGTGGATTGGGGGAAAGTGAGTGAATCGTGGCTGTCGTAGTTGTTGAGGTACTTTATCAGGTTGCAAAATAGCTAAACTTAATAGAAATGGAAAAGAAAAAAATAAATTCATACCACAGTTTTGCAAATTCACGTGACTCCTGCGTTAGCTGAAAGCCTGAATCTTATGGTTTTGTGTTACAAAGTGCAGACTTCAGAAATCTGTCCTACAAAAATGGTAAAGATAAGTAAAATGAGTAAATATGGCTTAATACATAAATGTGATCTTTGTATACAAATATATGGTGTTGGTAGTTTGCTCCTTTTAAGGATTTGGAAAGGTTTTAGTGTCTATACTAGTTATGTAGGCACTTATATCTGAAGCCATTCATCAAATTTGCCACTTGGTGGAGCTCTAGCTGAATATTCTTATGCTCCCGCGTACTCTATTTAAAGTGGATACTAGCCTAGTTGTCTCTCAATCCAAAAATTTGAACTGGTGATTATTTTAGATGTAAAATTAGCGTCTATGACATTGATCCCCTCAGAGGTAGGTCCAAAATTTAAATTTGATGGATTCAACCTTTGAAAACTTACCATTGAGCCTAATGCACTTCTGGGATTATGGTTTCGAAATTAAATAATTGTTGAAGTTTAGTAATTTTTACAGATGCTGTTTCTAAAATGCTCGGTTCGGTTGAACCCAAAACAAACATGCTACGTCGGCCTCTGGTTCCCCTCAGATGATCTTTTAGAACTTTTTAATACAAAAGTCTATTGGTTCCGATTTGTTCATTTGTGCTTCCTAAGAATCGAAGAAAGAATTCTCTAACTAAAATTTTCTAAAAGGATCGTGTTGTCCGTTTGAAATAGAAGAATTTGCAACTTATAGTAATTTCCATGTCTAAATTTCCTTCAAAAGTGAATAATTATATATCAAATTACAAACCAACATCTGTCAAATTGATCCTTGTAAAATTAAAATGGACTAAAGTTTTAGGAGAGATAGAATATCTTATGTTTTCTAGTTTAAGTATGTCTTTAAAATAATTTTGTATAGTATAGTTTATTATTGTTCGAATTTAGCAGAATAATATGCAATTTAATCTGAATGTATAGTATAATATGGCTTCTTGGATGTCCATTTATGTATATAGATGAATGCATTCCATGAGCTACAAGTGGATCAACTTGAAATTTAAAGGGGATTAATAACAAAGATGACCTAAGAAACTGCTTACTGTCTGGTGTTGCACAAACTTTGGTGTGAGGTGTGGAATCTCAAATCTTTATGGAATACTATGGCTAATGGCATGGACGGTAAAGGACCTGCTAGGTGGAAATTCAGAAGACAAAATAGAAGGGATAATATGGGAAGTAGCATTCCTAGTGGTCATGTAGACAATACCGAGAGAGGACATCGGAGCGCTTTTGGTGGAAAGGAAAACTCTTTTGAACATATTAGAGGAATTTTGTTCTTTTTTATTTTTATTTTTATTTTTGGAGCTCTTTAAATATCCGAGGAAATACAGATGATTGGTTGCTTTTTGTAGCGACCAATCATGTCTAAGGTTCTCTATATAGTGTACATCTTTTCAATAAAATTATCACCTTTATTAGAAACAAAGAGAAGCATAAAAGAGTTTTGCATCAAGCCTGTGCAGTATCTCAGCTACCTTCTAAGACCATTTGTGTGCTGGTGTAGCTAGAATATAGATTGCTTAGGAATGCATTTGATTTCTGTTACATTTTAAACTGACATTATACCTGGAGTTCTTGTGTAATGAATAAAAAAACAAAGGAGAAAAAAAAAGAGAGAATTGATGAAAGATAAAGAGTACGGAAGGAGGAGAAGTCCAATAGAGAGAAGGAGACAAACGCAGAAGCTCAACTACAGTGCAAGCGCCTAGATGAAGTTACTATGGAACACATAAAATTTGCCCGTAGAGTTGTTTATGGAATCAAGAACTTCATTCTCTGGATTCTTTGAGCGGATTCATGAAAATTGCTCAACTATTTAAGTTGAAAAATTTGTTTCATATTGAAGTGTAGTGCAAAAATTAGGTAATGCTACTTGGGCTGAAGTTATCTAGAGTTTTGACTTCCTGCCAATGTTGTGTTAAGTAAAATTGTATTTTCTTTTCTCTGCTTCATTGTTATGTGGAGGCTGCTTTTGGGAAAAGTGAACTTAGTACTGATTTCCATGTAAGTTAGAGCAAGCCTGAAATAATTAGGTAAGCAGAGGGTGAAACGTGGTACCTCCATTCTACTTTTCATGTTTTTATGCCTCATGCTTCGCTTTGTATGTATTTTCTTGCTGATATGTAGTTGTTAGTTATATCCACATAGCTGCAGTGGTTATAAGATGTCGCTCTGAGAGCTTTTAGGACATATCAGTGGGCTATTGGCACTATCCATATGAACTCTTTATCAGGATCTCCTATTGTATCTTTTCTGCCTATAATTTTTCTGTTTACTTTTTCTAGAACCAACTCTTAATCATGCATGGGAATAATTTATCTGACATATTTATTCCATCCTTTTTTTTTCTTGGGATGATGAGGTCAGAGTTATGATCTTCTAAATTCCATCTGTTTTTTTGTTGCAGCTCAGAACAACTGTTATACAAGGCACCTTGCAAAAATATTAATTCACCTGTCCTGGTGTTTGCAAGAGTGTGTTTCTACGTCTGATGTATCTTCATCAGCTTATGTGAAAGCTCTCAATGCAGTGTACATCTCATCTGTTTTTCTGAAGCACCTCATTGAGAATGCCAAAACTGACAACTTTGAAGATCTATACATGTCTCTGAATGAAAGTGAGGAAATTCCAAGTAACGTCTCTAAAGGTAATGCAGTCACAACATAGTTTGTTCATTTTTTCTTAGTGGGACTTTCTGATTTTCTTATTTATATTATCATTTCATTTTTCGGTTTCGTTCTTTCTCCTATATTTATCTCTTCTTTTTTTACTTTTGTGTGCGGGGAGAGGGTGACTGGAGTATGTAGCTACTTAAAAGTGACCACTAAACTGTTTCAACCACTATGGCTGAAACAAAGCGAATAGATCTATGCTATTTGTTCGAAGATCTAATAGTGGATTCTACGCTTATCAACATCATTGCTCACAGTTCAAGACAGTATTCAGCCTAATGTATTAAAAACTTGAATAATTGTCTCCAATTACACTCCAAGTACTGATGAGGTGTTTGGTTATTAGCTTTTGGAGATACATTATTAGGGTAAATCACGAAATTCTTGTTACCTATGTATGGATGAAATTGTGCAATACCGTTGGAATGGCCGAAGGATTCTTTTAGATTCTAACTCGTAATATCTTGTATAGCTGGTTTCAGTGGGATAGCTTGCAGAAGTTGTTGCAGATATTGGTCTGGTTGAGTTTTCAACATTTGGGAATCTACATTGTTTAACCTTCTCACTTATGTTTTATCAAGATTTCAGATCTCTGGGAGTCCAAGCTCATTACTTCCTACTCTTACCACCATTTTCTCTTTCTTTTATCTTTTACAGTACAGGGTATTGAGCATCTTGTTGTGCATTGTGTGCTTAATTTTCTTGGCAGAGTAGATGTAAGGTATGTTGAGCTTTGTGCAATAGGTATCTTCTCACATGGCTTGCCAGTTGTTTGCCTAATAGTGTGTGTTTTTTCTGACAGCTCGGATACATATCTTCTACACCACGAGTTGCTTAATTTCATGCTTGTCGCCTTGTCAACTCAGCTTCTTTCTGGACCATCACTAGGAGCTGATGATATTCATCCTTTCTTTGATGCAGCAATGGCTCAGGTCATCTATGGTTTCTTGCAGTAGATATCTCTGAAAAATATTGAAATTTTATCAATTTGCTTTTGTATTTGCTGCCAAATTCTTTGGCTAGTCATGAGCTACTTCTGAATGTACTTCTGTCTGCAGCCAACTTCTTTGGTCAATCTGGTTATTCGCAAGCTACTTCTTAACTACGTCGCACAGCTACGCTTCCCTTTGAAGGCTTCATCTTATTATATTTTTTCTGAAGGATATCAGCCTGGAGTTCTACAGAGAGTTGGCTCTGTTGCAGGTAGAGTGAAGTGATTTATTATCCCCCCCCCTCTCTCTCTCTCTCTTGTCTGTAGCTTATCATTCCGTTCTATAGCATATTAGTATATTATGGAAGTGTGAGATATGATCTTTATATTTACTTGATTAGCGCTAATTTGGCTCCTAGTCCTTTACTCCTGTTTGCAATATTTCGTGGTCAAAAGAGATTCCTAGAAATGTTGAATCCCTCCAGTCGCAATTCATTCACTTATTTTATCTCTTGTTTAGTCAATGTGCTGTCCCATCATTCTCATTGAAGCCTCTGCTTTTTCCATTGATTTGCAGCAAATCTCGTGTTACTGCCACTGAATTTCTTTGTCAGTTCAAGTAATGAAGCTTCAAAAAGCCCATTGGCAGACAGCAGTCTTAATATTTTACTCATCCTTGTTCATTACCGCAAGTGTCTTGGCGTGGATCGTTTGAAAGATAAAATCGACTACAGCAGTCCAGATTCGCTTCCAAAGGAAGAACCCTTCTTTGAGAATCCTTATTGCAAGGCCCTTGAGAATGCTCGGGATATTGAATGTTAGAATGATTATTTTTTTGTTCAGTGTCCCTTTTGCTACTTCATGAATTTTATTAATGATTCTAAGCTTGTTTGTGTTCTCTCAAGCAGTTGATCGTGTAGATGTTGAGGGGAATGCACCTAGTGGTCTGGTTGTGAGATTACCCTTTGCTTCTCTTTTTGATACCCTTGGCATGTAAGTGTCAGCCTATCTCACTTGTTGATCTAAGGTGACAACAAGATGTTGTGTACACTTAATTACAATAATAGTTCCTTTTTTTTATTTACCAAAATTGGCTATGCATGAGAAGTTTCTTGGGTGACCCTTTACTTCCCCGTTGCGGAGAAGAGGCTTTATCATTTTGACTTTCTTTTTTTGATATTCGTGGTGTTCGCACCAACTTGCGTACACCTCGACTAATTCCACTCCACTGGGATTTGTATCTAACACATCATGGTTCTCAACCCACTTCATTGACTACTAGGCCACACCCTTGGGTGCAAATTGAAATCTGGGACCTCATGGTTCTCAACCCATTTCATTGACCACTGAGGCTTTGACAGTTGGGAAGAAATGACACTTCATGACGCCTCATGGTTATCATTTTGACTTTTAGTCAATCCTTTAGGTCTGTTTAAAGTGAAAGACCTTAAAAACTACTTCCACGTTGAGGTCTGATAGCATAGAAAATGTGTATTCGGACATTTGACGATACAATTGTTTGCTGAGACATTATTTGGCTCTGGTAATGAGTGGGCTTGCAACTATCTTTCCAGGTGCTTGGCTGATGAGACTTCTGTACTTCTGCTTTATTCACTCGTTCAAGGGAATTCCGATTTTCTTGAGTATGTGTTGGTGCGGACTGATCTGGATACACTGGTATGCACAGATGATTTATATTATATGTTTATTTCTTGACTGAATAATGGTTGTTGCTTGTGGATAGCATTCCCGCCAGTCACATTATAAGGTAATCAAGAGAAGACATAATGGATAAGGAGTGTATTAATCAACTAAAGTATAAAGTAGCTACCTTGTAGTTTGACCTTTGCAACCGCTTTCCCAACAAGTTGCCTTATTTATGGATTTGATATCTTAAAAAAATAAAAATAATTGGGATTACTATCCTTGGTTAAAAGATGCTAAATTTTCCACTGTTTTTCTTATTCACTTTCCAAGTGTTCTCGCGTTAGTAATTATAATTTCTTGCCTCTGAACTTGAGCTTTACTCTAGGTTTTCCCTTGGTTACAACTTAGAATCTTACTGTCTGTTTGTATAAATAAACAGTTGATGCCTTTGCTAGAAACACTGTATAATGCACCAAGGAGGACATCCAATCAGATATATATGGTGCTGATTATCCTTCTTATACTTAGCCAAGATTCCTCATTCAACGCCAGCATTCACAAACTGGTAAATAGAGAATCTCCCTGGATTTTTGATATTTAAGCCATGGACTGTCTTAATTTCACATCTTTCTGCAGGTGCTACCCTTTGTTCCATGGTACCAAGAGCGGGTTCTTCATCAGACTTCTCTTGGTTCTCTTATGGTCATAATTTTGACGAGGACAGTGAAATACAACCTATCTAAGTTGCGGGTATGATATAAAATGTCTGTCAGTTTATTGTTCCACGTTCTTTGTTTCATGCTCTTTCTCTCTCTCTCTCTCTCTCTCTCTCTCTTTTTTTTTTTTGGGGGGGGGGGCTTAATTTTACCTTTGGCAGTTCCACTATATATGCTGTTAGTTTATTTATTTATTTTCAATTCTGAAGTCTCTCATTGCATGTTCTGCATGTCATCTTTTATTGGTATGTTAAACATTGGAATATTCATTTTAGAAAGTTCCGCTTCTATTTTATTTGTTATATATTTTCATTTGCAAAGTCTCTTACACCTGCTCCGGGTGCCATTCTTGGCTGGGATGTCAAGACTGGGAATGCAAATTGGATTCGGAATACGCACTAATGATTAGTTTTGGGAAATTTCAGTAGTAATGCATAAATTAAAGAAGCTAATGTATTTAAGGATTATCTTGTGGGATTTTACTGGGTTGTTGTTGTTGTTGTTGTTGTAGTATTTAAGGATTATGAAATAACTTTTTCTATGAAGGAGAGTTATGATTTGGCTTGAAAGCATGAAACGACACATCTTTTATATGCAAGAGAAATATCAATAAGTTACTTCTCCTAAATGCTCTAGATATTTCTAAATGTTTTCTTTTCATAAGTTGAGGAAAAAAGCTTATTAATGAAGGTTCTTAATAAAAAAAGCAAAAAGAAGCTTATTAATGAACGAAAAGTGTACAGCTAGTCATCCAGATTGATGATGCAAAGTAGGCAAATAGTACTGCTGAAAGTTTTACTATTATATCTGAGGTTTCAAACATAGAAAAAACTCTGTATGTGGTGTTACTAAAATTTGGCTAGTGAACTTTTCGAGTCACAATTCTCATGTCTCTCTTCAGACGTGAATGTCACTTTTTTTTTAAAAATTTCTGAAGAAGTTGAGGGTGTAATGAAAACCATTGCAGTGGTTAAAGCATTTAAGCTTGTCTTTCTGCATATCTAAAGTATAAACTGATTCTGAAAAAAAACGAAACTACACTAACTGGGCCCTATTGAAAAAGGTTTTGAGACTTATTTCCCCACCCCCTCTTCCCCAAATAAAAAAATAAAGGATACAAAAATAGGATGATGAAGGTATGAGTTGCATCTCGCAACTGTTAAGACATCTGTTTGCCGAGATCTTTGGAGCTGTGCCTACTTTGTATTTTCACACTTGCTTATGTTTTATAGTCAACTGTTACGTATATCCTCATCAGACTATACCGACATGAGGCAGTATTTCTACTGATCTACTGATGCATCAATTTGAATTGCTATACTGTTCAATTCGGGTAGAGCAATACAACAATCATGGAATGAACCCTTGCTTCTGTTTGAGTATGGGTGCCATAATTAATATTCCTCCTCTTTTTGTACTTACCAATGAAGTTACTCTGGTGATTGGTAATTTGGTGATGAATTTGATCGAACCCTGAAAGCTGACTTCAAGCATGTGTTTTTTGATGCATTTAACAGGATGTTTATCTTCATACAAATTGTCTTGCAACTTTAGCAAATATGGCACCTCATGTCCATCGCCTAAGTGGTTATGCATCACAACGATTGGTCAGCCTATTTGACATGCTTGCACGCAAGTAAGTTTCTTATTCCTTGTGTCTGCTGGTGAGTTCAGAGCTTTTTAGGTTGGTCAATTGTTGTTTTGAACTTGATCTATAAATTAGGTACAACAAATTGGCAGAGATAAAAAATGATAAGATGCATGTGCCCAATGGTGAATCAAAGGAAGGAGATAGTCTCCAAGAAGACATGGTACTTCGCACTTGGCTTTCAGCATCATCGAGTCTTTCTTTTTTAATTGCTGTCTGCTAGCATGATTGGTACTCGGTAGCATTGAAGTTCTTCAAATATATTTGCAGGCAGCTGAGCTGCATATTTATACCGACTTCCTAAGAATTGTTCTTGAGATATTAAATGCAATTCTGACCTATGCCTTGCCACGGAATCCTGAGGTATCAGTACTTTCAATCTTCTATCAGTTCATGAGGATTCTTTGCTTGTTGCAGTTTTTTTAAACACATTCCAAAACTGGCAGGTTGTTTATGCAATTATGCACAGGCAGGAAGTCTTTCAGCCGTTCAAAAGTCATCCACGATTCAATGAACTGCTTGACAACATATTTATGGTGTGCTTATTCATTTGTGCATTTGCAGTTCATAGGTTTTTGAAAAAGGGTTCTCTGGAAGTGGGACTTACTTTCTATTCATTGTAAACAGTCGGTAGTGTAGTCTGGAAGGCATTATGACTTTCTGATTATGTTATTTCAAGGTCTTGGACTTCTTCAACAGTCGCATGGATGCCCAAAAGATGGACGGAGAATGGTCTGTAGAGAAAGTATTGCAAGTCATTGTTGTTAATTGCCGATCTTGGAGAGGTGATGGAATAAAGGTATTAGTTTTGCCATCTTATGATGAGTTGCTTGTATTTGATAATCATATTCTGACAGATTTTGTTTACACCGTAGATGTTTACCCAATTGCGTTTCACATACGAACAAGAGAGTCATCCTGAGGAGTTCTTCATTCCGTACGTGTGGCAGCTGGTTTTGTCTCGAAGGTTGGTTTTTATAACAAAACATATGCTTTTTGTCAGAATATGTTTTAACGCCATGTTCTTTCCCATGTTTTATAATTTTGTTCTCTGAAGGTTACTTTTTGAAACATGTAATAATCTGCCATTTGCTGATTAAATCTAATACTATTCAAGTGGAAACATCCTATTTACCTATTTCATTTGTGGTGGTGAATGTAAATATTTCCAATCTGTAATTGATTTGTTTTCTTCGTTTTTGGCAGTGGTCTTAGCTTTTCTCCTAGCAGCATAAATCTTTTCCCAGTTGACGTTCCTCTTGATGTAAGTATGATTGCTTTTTATTCTTGATTCAACCCATAGGGTCCTGGTAGGTTAGGGGATTTTGATGGATGTCAGGATATTTTCTTGACCAAGTAAGAAGGTTTTCTTTGTTGAGCCTGGATCTATGTGCACTGGCCTTCTCTGTTTAATGCTTTTTCTTGTCTAGTTCCAACTCTCCCCCCCCCCCTCTCTCACACACACACACACACCCGGTCCGAAGCAAACTCTTGTATGCTTGCCTGCTCTTAGAGACTTTCAATCATCATGATTAAAATCGTATGTCCACAGAAGATGACACAAGCTTGTTTTTGTGGAATCTCACATATACGGTCCCAGTAAAATTTTATGTTTCTTCAGGATCCTTTTATGACATCCGAAGACACTCCGTTCAGAATTGCATTTAGAAATTGTGTTTGAGTTTTGTTTGAAGAGCATATGCCAGAGTTGTCAAAGGCGCGCTTAAGCCTTGAAGCGAGGCTCAAAATATGTTGAACGCTTCGCCTCGCTTTGTGGGCGCTTCAGTGTCGCATCAAGGCTCTAAGATATACTTTTACTTGCCAATGAGCGTAATCCTGAAAAGTCGACACTAAATATTGATATTTAACTTTATCGTAATTTTTTTTTTTCAATTTCTTTGTCCATATATTTGTTATTCATGCTTATAATTATTGTTCTTAGACTAGATATGCATATTTTTACTTTTTCTCTGGTTGTGCCTTTTTTCATTAAAGCACATGCTTTATTTGCACTTTGCGCTTAAAGCCCCAAAGGACCTTAGAGCTTTTTTGCGCTTTTCGCCTTTGATAACACTGGCGTATGCATGTCTAACTATGATTGAGCTATTAAATTTTGTGCTTAGCAAGTCTGATCTCTTTTCAATCTCATTATGTGTTCTGGAAGGGTTGAAGTGTTTAAAAATGTTTTTACTAGTAATAATTTATGATTACTGTAGTTTGAGGAATCATTCTCTGAATTGTTCTATCTGGAAACAGGATAATGTAGAGGAGGCTGAAAAGCCTCAGAAGGATGAGATCAATGGAAATGGGCAAGAGATAGAGGCACCAGTTTGACGGACTATGATCCCAGAAGACTACGTTGTGTATATACATACATGTATCCATAGATATGTATTCTTGTCATTCTTTTCTGTTCATAGCTTAAGAGTAGAGAACTTTTACGTACAGCTGAGTGAATTGATATATCACCAGTATAATAAATAAAGGTATTGGTCAAGCTTAGGCTTACGATATAGTTCTACAAGGAAAAGCAGCTCCCATTTTATCAATTTTGATGATGCAGCTATCGTATATCTTTACACTTTTGGTCCGTGACCAATTTTGGAGTGCCTGTTGAAGTAACGTGGTTTTTTCTTATCAATTTCAAACAACTTGCGCTAGCAAAGTGTATGATGTAGGCAGTATAGTTTTCCCTTCAACAATGTGTAAGATGTTGTAAACTTTTAATGGTGACCAAAGGCAGTGTGAAAAATGTAAGTAATATTATGAAGGTATAAAAAATGAAGCATGCGATTATATTTTATCTTTTGCGTTTAACCAAACATTTCTGGATAATCTGACCATCTACAGATATTGAGTCCAGTATATTTTACACGAGGGTTTCAAGATTCTTCCAATAATGAAGGCTTATGTAGGCAGCTCATAAAGTCTCAAGTTGGTACTGAGGAGAAGTCATTTTCATTAAATCACGTTTATATCTTCTATTCTTTCCTTAAAATGTTTCTCTTAAAACTCGAGTGTGTTTGTGCGTTGTATGCCAAGATCGAAGGGGGCATATGACTTTTGTTCGTATGAGGAATTTTTCTCCATTTACGAAATATGCAATGACTTTTAATTGATGCTTGTACGACAGATATTATCTCATCATTATGCTTATAGTTTATTCCGCATGTATTCTGGACTATGTTCTTTTGGTCGCTTAAAATGTTTTATTTTAGTTTAGTATTTAGAATATTAGTACTAACATGTCAAAATCCTAGTTTAATTTGATATTTTGTTAGACCATCGTATTGATGTCAATTGGATAACAAAGAGATGACTTAGTGATAGCTCCGTTACATGATTCACTGTTTTTTCCTTGTTACCAGTAACGTTCTTGTCTAAGAGTGAAGAATAGGCGTGCTACATAAAAGTAAACACTTTTTAAAAATTGTTTAATTGATTTCCAAGATGAGACAAAGGGAAGTACAAGATAGGAGAATCACACCAACAAGAAGATGAAAATTTTGGTAGCTTACCAACTGGGGATTTGAACTCATCATATGTATCAACATTTCTTGACTCATAAAAGAACAGGCCAGACTGATACAACTAATTTAAGAAAAAATAAGACAAGTGGAACAAATATGTGAACCGATTGTTAAAAACTTGGGAAACCAGATTCACAAACATAAACGTTTTAATTGAAATTTGAGGGTGTGGGTTACATGGCAATATAATATTGTTTACATCAGATATAAAACAACGTACTAGTATAATATTGGCTTAAGCTAAAGAATTTACATTTCAGACTTGGAAGATGCCACCGCCTTTAACATATTCAGTAAAAGCTAAAGCAACTAACCCCAGCATTGCAAATTTTCCATTCCAAATTTCGGCATCAGCACTCATACAAGGTTAGCAAAGCACTTGTCCCCAAAAACCATGAAAATCTCCACCGTTTGCTAGCTCAACACCAATGGCTACCACAAATCCGATCATTGTTAGCCTACCGTTGATTCTCTCGGGTCCTGCTCCACTTAATGAAAATACGTCCGAGAAATTGGTGCTTGGCTGTTGCAGAATAATGAGTAGAGGATAAGAATTATAATGTTATTACTATACATCGTTCAGACCACTAAACTTCTAGTTTTTTAATTCCAAATAAATATGGGAAGCCTAGAACTTAGAAGTAAAGTCCAAACTCAATTCCCAATTATACTTCTTTTTTCACGGTTAACAAAAATACTAGACTATACGAAATTTTAACCAAAGGAGTGATTTATTTAGTTTGCTTCCCAGAGGGTTGTAAATAATTTGTGATTGGAAAATTATTTTACATAATGAAATTTTACTTACGAATATATTTTTTAAAAAGAAGAATTGAAATGTAAATCTGAAATTTAGCTAAAATATATATAGTAGCTGAACTTGATATAAGTAAATTCTTTTTTGAGACGAAACGTGCAACGACTAATCATTAGGTGAAAAATAGATGTTAACACTGCTTAAATATGTGAAATTTTGAAAAAATTAGATCCCATCCTTTGCAGGAGGAAGAGGTGTTGGCTTCGATGTAGCAGCAGTATTGGTCAAGGGACTTGAAGATCGCTCTTTTTTCTCACCATCCTGCATGTTTAATATGATCTCCTTATTCAAGAATTCTTCTCATTATAATAATAAACTTTCTAGTTTTTACTCCCTTCAAAACTACTCCATTTCATTTGTACTATCATATTTATTAAAAAGTCAAGCATACACATAAATAGTACTGTTTATGGTTTTAAAAAAACAATGAAAACAATATAAAATAATAAGTTATAAGTTTTATGGACTAGCTAGCGCGTGAACTCTTCTGAAGACGTGGCAAGTAACAGCCAACCAAACTGATTCAGACCATTTCTCTTTGAAAAACATGCCAGTGGACTACTTCCCACTATCATGGATTGCATGGCAAATGAAGTTGTCATTTTTCCTCTCTAAAACTCACAAATATATAATATTAATTAGAGAAAATGCTTTACTCTTCTCTTATCAGAAACTAAGATACGTATAGCAAAACACTGAGGATTAGCAAGTAACTAAGGGGTTGTTTGGTACGGTGTATAAGAATAGTGTGGAATAAGGTGTATTAGTAATGCTATGAGTTACTAATGCAAGTATTAGTTATGCATATATTATTTCGTATTTACTATTTGATATGATATATTAAAATTATAATGCATTGCATAATTTTAAAAAAAAAAATTATTTACAAAAATGCCATCCATATTATCAAAATGACGTGGCCTCCCCATTTACCGCATGTCTAGAACCTGATAGAATGAAAAGTTACAAAAGTAGTGTGTGGGGTAATGGATTTTAACTTTAGGTGTGGCACCCAACCAATCATTTTAACGTTAGTTAACTAAAAATTAAAGTAAACATACATATCATCTAATTATGATTAGGTAGTAAGTTTATGTATTAAAAATATGTGGCTTACATTCATTTTTTAGGTGTAAATACCCAATGCACGTAAGTTTCTACCCTAGAATTTCTGTGGCATCATCCCCTTCTTTTATTTGAAATGTAAATACTTGGTACAAACACCACCATTATTTCTCTCCGAACAACTTTTTTCATGTTATGATATTAAAGTGTAACATTAATATGAATTGAATCACATGATTACGTAATGCATTGATTATCTTTTGATAATAAGTGAAAATTTAATAAAGGAAATATAGTTTTCAAAATCTTGTGTGTATATATGCGTGTATGGCAACCCAAAGAAAATGAATACAAACGCATCATTATCCCATAGTTCTTACCGCCCCTACACGGGGCGCGGTGTATAATTTCAATTTGTCTCGAAAAGTAGTGTAAATCAATACATTATGGTTGAAATTTTCGTCACTAAACTTTATTTGATAACTATATACGGTCGAAATCGAGCTTGCCTATGACATTGTAAGCCAGGTTCGGAACATGCAAATAAAGGACTGAAGATCGACCCCAAGTCCCATCAGGTTAAAACCCGGAGTTGGAACGCCCGCCCTCGAGAATATCGAGGCCGTGATCCCGAAATCGATCCTAGTCCCGAACGAGCTCGAAGAAACATTGTTAGCATAACAGACACTACTAGAAATCCGGTAAAAACCGACCAAAGTTGGTCGGTACTGGCCAATAACCGACCAAAACGCGACTATTTACGTGTGGACGGTATTTTAGGGGTTGGAAAGTTGGTCGGTATTTTAATTATGTAATCAAAAGATTTACCATCTGGGAATCGAACTGGGGTATGTACTGTGGCAGGATATTATTCTACCACTAGACCATTGGTGCATTTTGTTTTAAGACTATCTTTTATTTGATTTATACTCTTTAATTGTATTTTCGCACGAAAATAGCCGACCAAAGTTGGTCGGTTTTACTAAAAAGTAAAATTACCGACCAAAGTTGGTCGGTTTTTTAAATGACCGGCCGAATTTACCGACCAATTTTGGTCGGTTTTTTTAATATTAATTTTTATTTATTTTAATTAAAAAACCGATCAAAGTTGGTCAGTTTCTTGAAAAATAAATTTTGCGGGACTCAAAAATAGTTTCCCGCATTTTTGCGCCAAAGAAAACCGACCAAAGTTTGTCAGTTTCGTAAAACAAAATTAAAAAATAAAATATTTTGAAAAGCCGACCAACTTTGGTCGGTTTTTTGACTGGTCGGTTTTTGCTGAATTTCTAGTAGTGAGAAGACCGAAATATTCGTGACCGGTCGGATATTGCGGTGAGAATCTCGGCACGTATCAATGAGGAACTGGCGGCAATCAACAAATCAAGAGATTTTTTTACCTTTTATAGAATTGTACCTAAAGTAGGACTCCTCTACTATATAAAGTGGATCTGATGATTCATTTAACACATTGTAACACACATTCCAAAGCAATACATTATTATTTTCCTCTTTAAGCTTTTGTTCTTCTGTATCGTGATACTGATCAAAGTGCATCTGGCTCGAGGGTGGTGATGTGTGGCTATAATTTCATAGTTTCGTACATTATGTGCCTTGCATTTTACATGCTTTAATGATAAATTACACTTTATTTGCTCATAATGGAGTCTATTTTATGTGTAAGTGAATTGAAGATGAAAGTAGAGCAAAAGGGATACTTAAACGTTGAAAGTGTGCTCAAGAACAGTGAAAAGGAGAGACCTGGCGAGGCCAGGCAAAGGCCAGCTTAACCAGGCTTTAGCCTGGCGAGGCCATCCAAAAGCCAGGCTGAACCAGGCGTTAGGCTAGCGACGCCAGGCCTAGGGCCAGGTCCAATCCGAGTTTTGAAGACTTAATTCGTTTCCGGGTTTCACTAGAACTTGGCATACACGTTTAGGTCCTTTACTACACATATAAATAGACCTAAAAACGCCACTTTTGAAGACAGACTGAGATTGGACAGAGAGATCGACATTAGACCGGGGAAAGAACACACTAGGAGCAAGGCGGAGAATTCTTCTATGAGTTTTTCACTTCCTTCTTCCTATTTTCATTGTTGGTTATGAATTCTAGTATTGTAGTTATGCATACTATTATAAATAGCTAATTTGTTATCTAGGGTTTTGATGGAACCTATTGGAGGATGATTTTCTTTTTACGTTAATATAGATTTGCCGTAGTATTTTCTCTATTTGTTCAACTATATTATTCATGCGGTTGATTGAAGGGCCCTCAATTAGCTTTGCCTATTTAGTATGTATTACTCGGGATAGAGTGCATATTTAGGTAGTTGTTGAACAATATCACTCCTAAACGTATATGAGGGATCAATATAGAGGTTTAACGGTGGGATTAGGGATAACAAAATCTTGGTGCAATCTGAGTGAGCTGTACTTAATGTCAACTATCGTAATTCGGGAGAATATGTCTAATAAATTGTGGTAATTACATGGGAGAGAGTTACGACAGTTAGAGTGCTCATGATCGGTAGAGAAGACTTATGCAAATTTATAGGAAACGTAGCGGAAAGGATTCCGACAATTGGGAAAATCATAACTCTAGACCTCTTTAGTCTTGTCTAGAATTTCATCCATGTTAGTTGATAATTTTACTGCTTTATAATATTTGCTAGTTAATTAGTAGAAATAAAAATCAAATCTTTATAACTAGAAAATTATTTGAACTTGTGGTTCTTTGCAATATTGAACAGTTGTAGTTAACCCTTAGTTCTCTGTGGGATTCGACTCCGGACTTGTAAACCGAATTATATTTGCAACGATCGCTTAGTCCTTTTTATAAGGCATAGTTGGGCGTGATCAAATTTTGGCGCCGTTGCCGGGGAGCTAACGGTTTAGCTGTATGTGTATATATTGCTAGGTTGCAAGTTTGAACTTTTATTTTTGCTTTCTTGTATTTGATTTTTTAATTTTTGTTTTACTTGTTAATTTTAAAAACATGGCATCTTGGAATTATGTGAGTTTTGATGTTGGTAATTCTACTTTTGATCCTCATTATGTATATAGTGGAGGAAAATACCCTTGGCAAAATTACCAAAATATTCCCGAGAGCGAGTTATGTGCACCAACTCAATCCTATGTGTGGAATGTGTATGATATATGTGGTGGTCAAGATGGTCACTTTCATGGTTGTGCTTATATTTCTTATGTTCCCCCAACCCCTTACTTTGATGATTCTTCTTTTTCTTGTGAAGTTAATAGGAACAAAGAACCCAGGGATGATGACCTGAAAGAGATCAAGGATATGCAAAAGTGTCTTGTGGAACAATATGATATGTTAAAATGCCTTGTGGAACAAAATAGTAAAAGACAACTGCAATTAGAAAGGTAAGAGGAGACTATTCACAACTTGAAAGTTCAAGTGAGTCAACTGGTTGGAGATCTTAATGCTCAACAAGCCAATATTGTGAATAGTATCCAAGAAGAGTGTGAGTTAGATGCAGAAATTGAGGTACCAATAGAGGGGTCCATAGTAGAATACCAACAATCAATCAAACTAGAATTTGAGGATGCCGATGGTGTAGAAGAGATACTAGAGTCAAGCAAGGACATTGATGATACATATTTAGTTGACTCTAGTGTCATTTGTGTTGAGGATGTAGACAGTCCCAATGTTCATGTAGTTGAGCGCATTGGTCCACACTTCAAGCATTTTTTCACATTGTGTTTGGATGATGATATAGAAATAGAGTCATCCGAGCCACTTGAGGAGTCAAGGAATGAGTAACAAGGTGCCTACATTCTGAAATTCTTCTTGCCAGAAAGTCGGGAATACACATCTCATCTAAAGGCCAATAAGTGCATAATATTACATTGTTTTATTGGGCCAGTCAGATTCATTCCACCACCCCAGGAGCATGATCATAGAGTAGAATCAAAACTTGGGGTCCAATTCATAAGTTCAAAGTGGAGGCAGAAAGTGATTCACGTCGTGCCGCAACGTTAAATCAAGCGCTTGTTGGGAGGAAACCCAGCTTTACTGCTTTATTTTATTTTATTTATTATTTTTGTAGTGTCGATTTTTGATTTTCTAGGAGCATGGAAATAAAAGCTATTGGAAGGATGCAACATCAAACCAAATGGTTGGAACTAAGTGCGAGGTACCCGCACGAAGGACCAAGCCTGGGAGGAGTCTGAGTACCCCATGAGTTGCTAGTGCTTCGGCCTTTGGCCTACCATGGAGTTTCTTTTACCATCTTATTAGTTATGGTGTGCATTGGGGACAATGCACAATTTTAAGTGTGGGGTAAGGAGATTGTCTGGGTGACTTTCTATGCTATTTTAGTTGTGTTCGTTTAATTGAATAATTGTTTTTTAGAGAACAGAAATAGAAAAGATTGGACTTTTCCCGACGATGGATCTATTAGACAATTTTCTTGAGGGATTTAAGTCGAAAGGAAAAAGACAAAAAGATTTTATTTTGTTAGGTAGTGTAGCAATTTCCCCTTGGTTTTTCTTTGTACCGCGGTTCTTTTCCAAGGGTTTTGTTTGAACCGGGTGTAGTTAGTTTTATTTTTTAGGAATAGGAACCATTGTGATATAAATTGAATTGAAGCAATATATCTTGAATTTATTATGCCTTGAGAATAGTTAGTACTATGGTTGTGACGCTTAAGCTCGATTTTTGACTCTCGCATAAGTATCTGAAATCGTAGATTCTTAATTATGCTTAACTGCTTTGACTCGAGTGTCGCGATGAAACCAATCCTGAGTGAATGATGTGCCATGTTTGAGTGAGGTTTTGTTTGTATTCTATGCATTGCATTTGATGTCTAGAACTTGCCTCGTATATTTGCAAAGCAAAATAGTAGTATTGTTCAGTCTAGGAAGTGATATAGGCGTTTCTTTGTTAAGCTAGATATATAAAGTTTACCCGCCGAAATGTTATGTATCGTAGTTAACCCCGTTGAGCCTATAATCTTATTTCTTTGGTAACTACATTACAAGCCGTACCCCTTTATTTTAATGGACCATATATTTGAACCTTTTCACCTCTCATGAGCACTTGAATTATTATGAACTTTGTAAAAGTTAAAGTGTGGGGTGGTTGGTTCGGCTTTTGCGTGGAACTAATGAAATAAGGAGAAAGGTGCACTGTTTTGAAAAAGTAAGAGCCATTTGAATTGAAAAAGAAAGAAAAGAAAAATTAGTTGTATTGCTGTGAAAAATATTCCTTGATAGTGGTGACTCTTGATGTAATTGTGCTTAAAAAAATATGGAGTTAATATATATTGAGGTGAAGATGGAGTTATAGTTTGACATAAGTATGGGATGTGTGTTAAAGTATATGTATTAAAGTGCTTAAGGGTGGTGTAGTCAGTCATATCCAAATGTATCCTACCCGACCCGCAGCCTACATTACAACCAATGAAAGTCCTACTTGATCTTAGACTGAATGAACTCGATTAGTAGAGTATTACACTACGGGCAAGCGTATGGTGCATCATTTGTGGCATATGAATGTTATTTCTGAGAGCGAGTGAATTTTGTCTATCTTGAGTTCCTATGTTCTTAAAATTCATTGTGTGTGGAACTAAGCTCTTTGATTGGGTGAGGGCACATGATTCGTAAAGGAAAGGTAATGTTGTTGACATCCATGTTAGAGTAAGTAAGTGAATTGTGAATAAGGCATGGTATTTGTGAGTCGAATCTTAAGGCGAGGATGTCACACTTGTGTGCTTAAACTATTTTAAAAATTCTTGGTGTAATGAGTTAGGAGAATTGCTTAAAAAGGTCGCGCCTATAAGTGTAGTTTGATTGCTCAAGGGCGAGCAATGTTTAAGTGAGGGGTATTGATGTGTGGTTATAATTCCATAGTTTCGTACATTGTGTGCCTTGCATTTTACATGCTTTAATGATAAATTATACTTTATTTGCGCATAATGGAGTCTATTTTATGTGTAAGTGAATTGGAGATGAAAGTAGAGCAAAAAGGGATATTTAAACGTTGAAAGTGTTCTCGAGAACAGTGAAAAGAAGTGACCTGGCGAGGCCAAGCAAAGGCCAGCTTAGCCAGGCTTTAGCTTGGCGAGGCCATGAAAAGGCCAGCTTAACCAGGCTTTAGCCTGGCGAGGCCATCCAAAAGCCAGGCGTTAAGCTGGCGACGCCAGGCTTGGGGCCAGGTCCAATCCGAGTTTTGAAGACTTAATTCGTTTTCGGGTTTCACTAGAACTTGGCAAACACGTTTAGGTCTTTTCCTACAGATATAAATAGACCTAAAAATTCTACTTTTGAAGACAGACCGAGATTGGACAGAGAGACCGACATTAGACCGGGGATTTGACCTAAGGAGGAAAGAACACAATAGGAGCAAGGCGGAAAATTCTTCTACGAGTTTTTCACTTCCTTCTTCCTATTTTCATTGTTGGTTATGAATTCTAGTATTGTAGTTATGCATACTATTATGAATAGCTAATTTGTTATCTAGGGTTTTGATAGAACCTATTGGAGGATGATTTTCTTGCTACGTTAATATAGATTTGCCGTAGTATATTCTCTATTTGTTCAACTATATTATTCATGCAGTTGATTGAAGGGCCCTCAATTAGCTGTGCCTATTTAGTATGTATTACTCGGGAGAGAGTACATATTTAGGTAGTTGTTGAACAACATCACTCCTAAACGTATATGAGGGATCAATACAGAGGTTTACAGGTGGGATTAGGGATAACAAAACCTTGGTGCGATCTGAGTGAGCTGTACTTAATGCCAGCTAGCGTAATTTGAGAGAGTATTTCTAGTAAATTGTGGTAATTACTCGGGAGAAATTTACAACAGTTAGAGTGCTCATGATCGGTAGAGAAGGCTTAAGGCAAATTTATAGGAAACGTAGCGGAAAGGATTCCGACAATTGGGGAAATCATAACTCTAGACCTCTTTAGTCTTGTCTAGAATTTTATCCATGTTAGTTGATAATTTTACTGCTTTATAATATTTGCTAGTTAATTAGTAGAAATAAAAATCAAATCTTTGTAACTAGAAAATTATTTGAACTTGTGTTTCTTTGCAATATTGAATAGTTGTAGCTAAGCCTTAGTTCTCTGTGGGATTCGACTCCGGACTTGTAAACCGGATTATATTTACAACGACCGCTTAGTCCTTTTTATAAGGTATAGTTGGGCGTGATCAGGTGGCTAGCCTTCCGAGATTAAAACTGTCCAATTCTTATGGTTTGAATTTATTTTATCATTGTTTATTTCAATTGCAACTTAATTTATCACTTTGTATCAAGTTAATCCGCATATCCTTAAAACCACTTACAAATTCAATTGTTATTCGATTTTGAGGGTAAACAGTTTGGCGCCCATCATGGGGCTAAGGATAATAGTGGTTATTTGATACAAATTTTCATAACACACACTACTTTACACTTGTTCTTTGAAGTGTCTCTAATTTTAGGTTAAAACTCAAAATGTCAAACTCTCAATTAGCACTCCTACATGTTGACAATGAGTTCGGTTATCACGGTGAAAATAACAACATAGTGCCCAGTGATGAGCTACCGCCCGTTGATCCCATCGGAATTCCGGTCGCGAACACTATTGACGCTAATTCACATGTGGCTATCAACCCAAACCTGCCTACCGATCCCGAGAATAACGTCTGTGGTAGAGCCCAATCAGCAGCTCAAAATACACAAAATATTGAAGGAGGCGGGATCAATTTACGGATGATGTTCAAAATGTTACAGGCTCAACATGCGGCGATAACTCAGTTACATAACCAAAGTCGAACACCGAGCAGAATCGAACCCGATCCGTCCCCGGAAGTCACCCGCAGGGATGAACCGGTCGCACAGAGGTCGAATGAAAACGAATCGGGGACTAAGCCTGAGATCATAAAGATGCTCGAGGAACTTACAAAACAGGTAGAATCAGGGAAGAAGAAAATCGAAGCTAATGACAAAAAGGTAGAAACCTACAATTCCAGGGTCGACCAAATCCCAAGCGCACCACCGATATTGAAAGGTCTGGATTCTAAGAAGTTCGTGCAAAAATATTTTCCTCCGAGCGCGGCTCCAAAAACGATCCCTAAGAAGTTCCGCATGCTCGAGATTCCTTAAGTACAATGGAACGACCAACCCAAACGTGCTTGTTACCTCCTATACATGTGCCATCAAAGGGAATGACTTGGAGGATGATGAGATCGAGTCTATCTTGTTGAAAAGGTTCAGAGAGACCCTGTCAAAAGGAGCTATGATATGGTATCACAGCTTACCTCCTAATTCTATCGACTCATTTGCTATGCTTGCAGATTCTTTCGTGAAAGTACATGCTGGGGCTATCAAGGTCGATACCAGGAAGTCAGACCTTTTCAAAGTAAAACAAAAGGACAATGAGATGCTCAGAGAGTTCGTGTCCCGGTTTCAAATGGAACGGATGGACCTGCCACCGGTCGCTGATGATTGGGTCATTCAGGCTTTCACCCAAGGACTCAACATTCGGAGCTTGTTGGCTTCAAAATAGTTAAAACAAAACTTGGTGGAATATCCGGTTGTCACTTAGGCCAACGTCCATAATCGGTATCAATCGAAAATCAGGGTCGAAGATGATCAACTTGGTTCCCCTTCCGGGACCGTGTATCACGTCAGAACCATCAACAGAGTCAAGAGAGACATCGATCATGAACCGAGATCAAACAGAGATCGGTATCAGGCGTACAATGGGGACCGAAGAAGTAGTGGGTCCGGACGAAACTCTATGAGAAATGAAAGGAGAAGTGATCGAGGTCAAAGCAACCGGGGACATATGAGCAAAAACAGCTTCGACATGCCTATCGGGCCTAAAAATGCGCCAAGATTATCGGAGTACAACTTTAACGTCGTTGCCACCGCTATCGTATCTGCCATCAGACGCATCAAAGATACCAAGTGGCCTAGACCTTTACAGTCTGATCTAGCCCAAAGGGATCCCAACCAAATGTGCAAATATCATGGCACTCATGGCCACAGAACAGAAGACTGTCGACAATTAATTGAAGAAGTGGCCCGACTGTTCAACAACGGGCATCTCCGAGAATTCCTAAGTGATCGGGCTAAGAACCACTTCAGGAACATGGATTCTAGTAAGCAGACCGAGCAGGAAGAGCCTCAGCACGTCATTAACATGATTATCGGTAGAGTCGACATGCCCCAAGGCCCGATGCTGAAGCACACTAAAGTATCCATCACAAGGGAAAATGGACTCGGGATTACGTACCAGAAGGAACTTTGTCTTTCAACGATGAAGGCGCTGAGGGGATCGTACAGCCCATAACGATGCACTGGTAATATCGGTACTCGTAAATAAATCTCGAATTAAGCTTGTGTTAATTGATCCAGGTAGCTCAGTCAACATCGTCAGATCAAGGGTCATGGAATAACTCGCCCTACAAGATTAGATCGTACCTACGGTCCAAGACCTGAACGGGTTCAACATGGCATGCCAGACCACTAAAGGGGAGATAACATTACCAGTGAACGTCGCCGGAACCATACAGGAAGCCAAGTTCTATGTAATCGAAGGGGATATGAGATACAACGCCCTATTAGGGAGACCATGGATTCACAACATGATGGCAATACCCTCGACACTACACCAGGTGCTAAAATTCCTAACACCCGGAGGAGTCAAAATGGTTTATGGGGAACAACCGGCCGCCAAGGAGATGTTCGCGGTCGATGAGATGATCCTGGTATCCACTCTCTCAACATTAGAGGATCTGAATTGGATGGTCAAATACGGGGCCAAATAGCAATCACCACACCAGTCTCGATAGGATCAGAGGAACTAGGGGTAGACGAGGACGACGACTACGGAGTCCCCAGATCTTTTATAGTTCCCGACGATTCCGATGCCACAAAATCAACGGTCGAGGAATTGGAATAAGTCATACTAACCGAACACTTGACCGATCGAAAGGTATACCTAGGCACGGGGTTAAGCCCTGAGCTTAGGAAAAAACTCATTCAATTTCTTATAGCTAACAAAGATTGTTTCGCTTGGTCCCACCTTGATATGACAGGGATCCCGCCGGAGATAACCACTCACAAGCTAAGCCTAGACCGGAAGTTCCACCCGGTCAAGTAGAAGAGGAGACCCAGTCCGAGGTCAAACAAGCTTTCATCAAGGACGAGGTATCTAAACTCCTTAAGATAGGGTCCATGCGGGAGGTTAAATACCTGTATTTATTTAGGAAACATAGCGGTAGTCCCTAAAAAGGGGGATAAATTAAGAATGTGTGTGGACTATAAGGATTTGAATAAGTCTTGTCCCAAGGACTCCTTCCCTTTGCCCAACATCGATCGCATGATCGATGCCACGGCCGACCACATGATCCTCAGTTTTATCGATGCCTACTCCGAGTACAACCAAATACGGATGAACCAGGGCGATCAGGAAAAAGCCTCATTCATCACTAAGTATGGCACGTATTGCTATAACGTGATGTCGTTCAGATTAAAAAATACTGGTGCCACTTACCAACGCCTAGTAAACCGGATGTTCGAGGAATAAATAGGAAAATCAATGGAGGTTTACATTAATGATATGTTGGTTAAGTCCCTGGGAGCAGAGGACCATTTAAAATATTTGCAGGAAACCTTCAGCATACTGAAGAAATACAATATGAAGTTGAACCCGGAGAAGTATGCGTTCAGAGTTGGATCGGATAAATTCCTCGGATTCATGGTATCCAACCGGAGAATCGAGATCAACCCCGACAAGATCAAAGCCATCGAAAATATCACGGTTGTGGACAACGTGAAAGCCGTGCAAAAATTAACCGGATGCATAGCCGCCCTGGGGCGATTCATCTTGAGGGCCTACGATAAGAGCCACCGATTCTTCTCACTATTGAAGAAGAAGAATAACTTCTCATGGAACCCGGAGTGCCAACGGGCCTTAGAGGAACTCAAGTGGTATCTATCGAGCACGCCGCTGCTTTACACACCGAAGATAGACGAACAACTATACTTGTACTTGGCTGTATCGGAGATAGCAGTAAGTGGAGTCCTGGTCCGGGAAGAGCAAGGTAAACAATTTCCTATTTACTATGTTAGCAGGACTCTAGGTGAGGCCGAAACTAGGTACCCTCACCTAGAAAAATTGGTGCTCACTTTGCTAAGCGCCTCTAGGAAGCTAAAACCATATTTTCAATGTCATCCTATATGTGTCGAGACTACTTACCCATTGCGAAATATAATGCATAAACCCGAGCTCTCGGGACGATTGGAAAAATGGGCCGTGGAAATCAGCGGGTACGATATTGAATATCGACCCCTAATCGCCATTAAATCTCAAATTTTGGCAGACTTCGTGCCCGACTTTACGCCGTCCCTAATACCTGAGGTAGAAAGAGAGTTGTTGGTGAACTTGGGGACTTCTTCGGGGATCTGGACCCTCTTTACGGACGGTGCCTCAAACGCAAAACGGTCCGGACTTGGCATTGTATTGAAGCCACCAACAGGCAATGTAGTTAGGAAATCTATTAGGACTGTAAAATTGACTAACAATGAGGCCGAGTATGAGGCCATGATTGCAGGTCTCGAACTAGACAAAATCTTGCGGGTGGAGGTAATCGAAACTAAATGTGACTCCCTCCTTGTACTGAACCAAGTTAATGGAACGTTCGAGGTTAGAGAGGAACGAATGCAAAGGTACCTGGATAAGTTGCAGGTAATATTATATCGATTCAAGGAGTGGACTCTACAACACGTACCTCGGGACCAAAACAGTGAGGTCGATGCCCTTGCTAACCTGGGGTTGGCGGTCGAGGATGATGAGTTTAACTCGTTTGCAGTCGTACAACTCATGAGATCGGTAGTGGAAGAAGGCCACACTGAGATAAACTCAACAAGCCTGACTTGGGACTAGAGAAACAAATATATATAATATATGAAGACCGAAAAACTGCCATCGGATCCAAAAGAATTGAGGGCCCTACGTACGAAAGCAGCCCGGTTTAGCTTGTCCGAAGACAGAACCCTATTCAGAAGAACATTTGATGGCCCACTCACGATATGTATGGGACCAGGAGATACCGAGTATGTTATGAGGGAAATTCACGAATGCACCTGCCAAATCATTCAGGCGCCGAATCATTGGTTCAAAAGGTAATCAGAGTCGGCTACTACTGGATTGACATGGAAAAGGATGCGAAGGAGTTTGTATGAAAATGTGATGAATGTCAAAGACATGCTCCGATGATTCATCGGCCCGGGGAGCTGCTGCATTCGGTTTTGTCACCATTGTCGTTCATGAAGTGGGGAATGGACATCGTTGGCCCGCTTTCCTTAATTTATATTGTTTATAACTGACTATTTTTCTAAGTGGGTGGAAGCCCAGGCATACGGGAAGGTCAGGGAAAAGGTAATCATTGATTTCATCTGGGACCACATCATATGCCGGTTCGGAATCCCGGCCGAGATTGTGTGAGACAATAGGAAACAATTAATGGGCAGCAAAGTAAGCAAGTTTCTCGAAGACCATAAGATCAAAAGGATCCTATCAACACCCTACCACCCTAGTGGGAACAGACAAGCAGAGTCGACCAACAAAACCATACTCTAAAACCTCAAAAAGAGGTTAGCACCAAAGAAAAATAGAAGGAAATCCTACCCGAAGTCATATGGGCATACCGTACGACCTCGAAGTCTAGTATCGAGGCCACCCCATTCTCGCTAGTTTACGGTGCCGAAGCTCTAATACCGGTCGAAGTAGGAGACCCAAGTCTCAGGTTCTGATATGTAACCAAGGAATCAAACGACGAGGCCATTAACACGAACCTGGAGCTATTTGATGAAAGGCGCTAAGCCACCCTTGTCCGATTAGCCGCCTAAAAATAGCGGATCGAGAGGTATTAAAATCGAATGGCCAACCTTCGACACTTCAATGTCGGGGACTTAGTGTTAAGGAAGGTCACACTAAGCACCCGAAACCCGAACGAAGGGAAGGGCCATATCAAATTATCAAGATCACCAGAAAAAGATCATACAAACTCGGAAAAATGAACGGTGAACAACTACCGAACAACTGGAACATAACTCACTTGAACTGATACTATTGCTAAGGTATGACCCTATTCATTCCTTTTACTTATTTGCATTTCGAACTAACACTTGCAGGCAACCATCAAAAAATGATACAATTTTTAGGCCTGAAAGCATACGTTGCACTCTTTTTCCGTTGAACTGGTTTTGTCCCAAATGGGTTTTCCAGCAAGGTTTTTAAAGAGGCAACAGTAAATCGTGCTAACTTAAAATTAAAGGTCGGTTATGAACCGGTATCGGAGATCACGACAACAGCATTCGAGGACTCTCTACGATCGGCCTCGGACAATGACTTTAGCAAGGAACAAAACTTTGTAACCGAATAGTCTTAGCTCGATCAATAAGATTTACTATAAGTGCTAAACGGTCGAATAAACCGTGCTTACATAGACTGCTCGAGCCCTGACAAAAAGCTTGTACTCATGTGTAATCGTATATATTACGCATAGAAATAAAAGGAAGTTTCTACCTTGCAGATGAATATCTTGTCCCTTAAAAATCTTTTTCTCTTAAGGAATTTCCTACATTCGATCCCCTAAAGATATCGAGCCCAAGGACCGCCTTTATTCGGGTTCAAAGGATCGATCTCACTATGGGACTGTCGTCCAAACACAAACTCGGATGGCCCGGGCTATTGAAACCCGGGGACACAAGACCTATTAGGCAGCGCCCGAACCTGAAAGGCTACGGCCATCCCCACTCGGGGACTATTATCTTAGGCAAGCCCGGATAACCTGGGATGACAAGCCCATTAGGAAATACCCAAACTAAAAATGCTACGGCCATATTAAAATGGCTCGGAGATATCCGAGACCCGTAACAAAAAATAAGGCCTTGAAACATTTCTTAACCGGTTCTAAAGGCTACCCTCGGCAAACTAAATTATAAATACTTTAGGTAAACATTATGGTCATACTGAACCCCCACGATTCCTTAAACAAAACAATGTCGAAGGCAAGGCCTGTTCGAACCTCTGAACATGACCTAACTATTTCATGCTAAGGCATTTCGATCTTTGCAAACATAAAGAATAAAGCAAAGGAAAACAAAACTCAGAAATTGTCAAAGGGAAAATAAAACTTATATTATATATACATATAGTCTTTACAAGGGCCAAATGGCCTTGATAAAAAAGTACAAAAGTACAAAAATACAAAAAACAAAGAAACTGTACAAGGCACTTAAACGGCCTGGTCTTCACCGGAGCCCGCCTCATCGCCAGGGTCTTCGGAGTCTCCTCCACCCTCGGATTCGCTCAAACCCTAGGAGCCCTCTTCATCCTCGGGATAAGCCAACTTCTTGACCTCAGCTTCGAGCCCCTTAGCACCCACAATTTTGGCCGACAAGTCGAAACCCCGAGCATGAATCTCTTCAAGGACCTCCCTTCGGGATTGCTGCTTCGCATGCTCAATGATATCCTTCGTTAGATCCTGCGCCACCTTAGTATCAACCTTATATTGGGCCACCATCTTGTCGGCATCGAAATTAACCACTAAGACTACTGACTTGGCTGTTTCAAGCTCCTTGGCAAGTTTTTCTCGATCAGAGACGGACGCACTTAGATGAGACTGGAGCTCCTCAACCTTTTGGCCTACACCTCGGCCTTTTCCTTTGCTGCTCAAAGCTGGGTCTCAGCCGAAGTCAGTTGCACCCGAGCAGTCTCCTTTTTCAAGGCCAGACGGTCCATCCTGCCCCTCTATTCATTGGTCTCGGCCTTGACAGCATCCATCTCAGCTCAAAGTTGGTCGATCCGATTGATTTCCTGTTGGACCTACGGGTTTCGACCATTAGTCACCAGGTCTATATAATCGTCACTAACATCAAATATATTTACATGCTCGACCAGGTCAGCATGCTCCTCCGATCCACCTCTAGCTCAGCTCGGAGGCTCTTAGCCTCCTCTTCACGCTGCTCGTTGAAAGGTTTGTAAGTATTTCTCTTCTCAGTGAGCCCTCAGACCTCGGCCTCAAGCTGGTTAAGATCATCCCGATATCGGAAAAAAGTCTCATGATGAAGCACCGAGGCCTACATACACAAAGACAAACGTTAGAACCACCTAAAAATTAGTCTAAGTACAAATTAAAATAGGGTGCATCTACCTCATTCATCTTAGATTGGTCTTCCTCGGTCACCAGACACCGAAGGTAGCTGGCCACCCCTATGAGGGAAGAGAGGACCGGGGCATCCTCTAGAACGGAGATGACAATCGATCGCTTCCGGTTAGGGTCCACACTCGGAGCTAGGAACCGGTTGATCAGTTTTGGGCTTGAGGAAGGTTCGCTTGTTCCCGAAGATGAACTTTTCTTCGGCACCTCCACGTCACCGAACTCGGTGATGTCCTCCATGGCGGTAGAATCCACGCCATCAAAAAATCCACGAAAGGGGTCATGGGGCCCCTCGATGGGATGTTCCTTCACCGTTTGAGCCTCGTTATACATGGACTCGGTGAACGCGTGTGACTCAGTGATATCTATCACACCATGAGCTTCCTTTGGGGCGCTGCCCACATCCCGGGAATCTTCGGTCACTGCCTCTCATTCGGCCTCCCTAACTTGAGGCAAATCGGTCTCGCCTCTCTCCGATTCTGAGGCCTCTTGCCCCTCAGGTTGCGTTGACACGCGGGCCATCAGATCGAAGGCTTCTCCTTATTCTTCGGATTCGTCCCTCAACCGATAGAGTAAATTCGAAGATGGTGCTCGAGCGCTTGTGATTTCTTTGGATTTGCGCACCAACCTTCTCTTTGGTCCTCACTCGGACGAAACGGCCTAGCCAGCCTCGATCCCGATCTTCATCAATACTCGAGAATGGGGCTTTACTGGCCCGGCGTGCGATCTTGATCACCCCCCCCCCGAAATATTCAGTGACTGTATAGGCGCATGAGGTGGCCGACGGTGAATGATCATCCATCGACCTTGCTCACGAAGAATCGAAGAAGGATCACGATCCTCCAGAATGAGGGGTGAATTTGACCGAGGCATAACTCGTATCTTTTGCAGAAGTCGATGATGACCGGATCCAATTGGCCTAGTGTAAAGGGATAAGTATAAACACTTAAGTATCCCTCGACATGGGTGGTGATGTCTTCATCAGGTCCGGGAACCACCACGTGCTTGTCAACCCAATTTCAATCCTTTTTTACCGTAGGGAGGACTTCTTCAGTAATCGAGCATATGTATCTCGAGACCTCCTCACACCGGCCTTATACGGGGGAAGGTTTTTTAACCTTGAAATCTGCGGTTATCGATCATCCTCTAGGGACGAACATTTTCAATGGTGGTTCTGGTACTGGTGTTTCGACAGCAGTACGCGAAACAGTCTCCTCGGTAGCCGGTCACGAGGTAGAGGGAGTTTCTTTTTGGGGAACGATTTTTGAAGTCTTCGCCATTTCTTTGAAAATGGAGGAAAAATAAAGAAAAAGAGGAAGTTAAAGGAGTACATTTGATAGCTTAAGATGGAAATGAACAAGGGTTCTTGCAAAGGATCTCAAATAACCAAAGTATAACTACTAGAAAGTATTGAAATTTCAAAAATACGATGGTAGAAGGTTTGAATAGAAAGTTGGAATGAACAAAGGAAGAGGTATTTATAGTATTTCAGTGGCTGTTCACATCCAGTAATGGCCGGCCAGTGACTGACATGCATTTAATGCCTTTGAGACTTGACTGACGAGACGTTTTGTTTGTTTTGTCATTTCTGTCGCATGGTATCGAAGTAAAAATCGGAAGCTCGTGTCGTTTCTCGTCGTCTACTCTCCGAAAAATGAGGGGACTATCTGTATACGGTCGAAATCGAGCTCGCTTACGACATGGTAGGTCAGGTTCGGAACATGGTAATAAAGGACTGAAGATCGACCCCAAATCCCACCGGGCTAGAACCCGGGGTTGGAACGCCCGCCTTCGAGAATATCGAGGTCGTGATCCCGGAATCGATCCTAGCCCCGAACGAACTCGAAGAAACATTGTTAGCATAACAGAAGACCGAAATATCCGTGACAGGTCGGATATTGCGGCGAGAATCTCGGAAGTATTAATGAGGAACCGGCAATCGGCAAATCAAGAGATTTTTTACCTTTTATAGAATTGTATCTAAAGTAGGATTCCTCTGCTATATAAAGGGGGTCTGATGATTCATTTAACACATTGTAACACACATTCCAAAGCAATATATTATTATTTTTCTCTTTAAGCTCTTGTTCTTCTGTATCGTGATACTGATCAAAGTGCATCTGGCTCGAGGGTGACTAACCTTCCGAAATTGAAACTGTCCAATTCTTGTGGTCTGAATTTACTTTATCATTGTTTATTTCAATTGCATCTTAATTTATCACTTTATATCAAGTTAATCCGCGTATCCTTAAAACCACTTACAAATTCAATTGTTATCCGATTTTGAGGGTAAACAATAACATTATCGGGTAACATAAAAATCACGTACAAATAATTTTAATAAAACAAGCGTGAATTACTGTTTTGAAAAGGAATGTAATTTGCTTTAGGATTTGGTATTCCTAATATTAATTCAGATTCGCATTAAAAAAACTTACTAAAAGAAATAAAATTTCTCTATTCTCGTGATTCCGACAAAAGTAAAATAATTCCGACTATGTCGTCATTATATCCATCAGTACTAAATCCCCATGTTCGACGAATATAGGCGTACTGGAACAAGGGAAGAAGGTGGGAAGGACATTAGACTTGCCAAGCTAACGGTTCAAAAAATGCAAGAAACAAATGATGACATGAAACCATAAAATGTGGGGGTTGGTAGGGGGCTGAAAGCTAAATACTTGTCCGCATTTACACATTAAGATTCACGTGTTGTAGCGCAAAACCTTATAATGCAAACATGGTGGCCCTCTTAATAGCTTTTGCGTAGCACAATAGAATTGAATGAGCAACATTACCACTCAATTGTAAAGAGAGTCGAGCACTTGGCACAGTTTTCTTCCCTAATAGAACTTTAACTCGAAAAGTACTTATTGTCTCTGGTAGATGAAGCAATTTAACTTTGTATATCATGTGGCCAACACAAAAGCCAACACGTGGCAAACATTACCTAGTCAACACCAAGTCCATCGAATCCACTTAGGAAGCAATTACATATAAATACCTTTTTCTTTGCAATTGTAACCCATCGGGACTCGCTTTTACTTATTGTTACTATACTCAATCTACTGAAACCATTCTACACTCAATTGCCAGCATTGTTCATTGAATTCCAGGAACAAGAATGTCTTCCATACGAATTTCTCTTGCTCATTTCGCTATTTTTATTACGTTATTATTATTGTAGCACTGCTTTTTAATTAACAAAAGGTCTAATTTCTTTGATATAATCAAATTGCTTGTCACCTTACGTACAAATTTAATTGCTTATATATAGTCAAATTTTAGGTTAAACAGTTGTGAGTTACAATTTAATACGAGAATATAATTATTTAGTTATAACTAAGCGATTAAAATATTACATACACTTGTCTTATATTCATTGACCCACCAGATGGAGAAACTAGCTGGGTTGAACATTTTCTGACAGCGACTTGCTCCCAATTCATCAACTTCAACAAAATTATGCCTCGAAGTTTCTTTTCTAGACTTGCACCTACCCTAGTTTTCATGAATGTTTAATGCCATAATGTGTTAGAAATTAAGGTGCTTCTGAAGTGCTGTTAAAAATCCACTAAGAGGAAGCTTTTAGATTTAAGAGTACATGAATTTCATACCTTAAGATTTTAAATTACATATTTTTTTCAAATTCATTTTAAATGAACCCGGAAGAAAGGTTGAAATTACATATCATTTGAATATGTAGTTCAAATTCAAATTTTCTTTTAAAGCTCTGTATATAATGGTTGTGATAGAATATGCAATCTATAACTATGAATTGAAATTAACACACATGAATTAGTCACTATAAGTATACGAAAGAACCATTTTTTTCTAATTCCTATGATGCATTTGGGGTTTATTGAAAGAAACGAATCGATTTAGATAGTCCTTTGCGGCTCCGGTGGCGACTAAATAGCTCTAAACTTAGATTTGCCTACCTCTCTAGTTTCAAAGAGAGGAGAGGGTTTGATCGGTCAAGCTCTCATAATCGGTCGCTCATATGTCCATTTCGTTCTGGCTAGCGAAGTCGGGATATTCTACGTTTAATGATAAATAGTAAATTTATGAACTCAAGCTTGTAAAAAACAAGATTATGGTCATTCTATTAAATTCACTATCTATTATGGTCTGATACATACAAATCTTACTGATTGAATTCGGGTAAAGAGAGGAATATTCAATCAAAACCCTTAGTCCGATAGGGGGATAGTATACATTAAATCCGGATAGGACACTGAGATAAAAGACTAATCAAGCGAATGAGGGGCGTGTGCAATAGTTTTCTTACTTTCTCTCAATCGCTTCAATGCCTATAAATTGAGAGATAAGATGAAAGCCCTATGATGTATGCATGTCTGACTAGTACCACTATCTCGAGGGCAAAACCTGTAATGTGACCAACCTCTCTATAAGTATAGCAACTTTGAGATGTACCCCAACACTCGATCCCACCGATGAACACATTCCTACTATAAGGCCTTGTGTTGATCATAGAGATAGAAACTAGAGAGAGGAAGGAGAGAACTTTTTATTTATCTGAATTTTGAGAATACAACCTCTAACTGATAGTTTGATATAACAAACTTCTGTGTAATGAAAATTGCAAAGGAGTGGTGTGTAATGACTAAACTATCCCTTTCTCAATATTCCCCTTCAAGCTGGAAGGTGGAAGACTTCTAACACTTCCAGCTTAGACAATAGAAGTTGATGTTGAGCAACATGTAATCCTTTGGTCAACAAGTTTGCAAGTTGTTGAGAAGAAGAAATATGATCAAGAGCAATAAGCCCAGCCTTAATTTTTTCTCACACAAAATGGTAGTCTATCTCAATATGCTTTGTCCTTTCATGAAAGGTAAGATTGCTGAAAATTTAGATTGCTACCTTGTTGTCACAGAGAAATGGCACAGGTTGTTCCACAGGGATCTGTAACTCTCCTAACGAACCAACAACCCAAATTATCTCAGCTACTGCTACTTCCATACTTCTGTACTCAGCCTCGGCAGATCTTCTACTCACATTGTGTTGCTTATTGGACTTCCATGAAATGAGATACCCTCCTAGCTTGATAACATAACATGTGACCGACCTCCTTGTGTAAGGACATGAAGCCCAATCAGAGTCACAATATGCAGTCAGAGTAGTGATAGGACTAGTAGGAAGTAGCACACCCAAATCAGGAGATCCTTTGATATATTTCACCACCCTTAAAGTTTCCTCCAACTAAGATTGTTTAGGTCCCTGAATGAACTTTGAACTGCAAAGCTAATATTTGGCCGAGTAATGGTCAGATACAAGAGCTTGCAAATTAATTGTTGGTACAATGTGACATCCTCAAGTTCTAAATCACCAGTTTTACCCACTTGAATATCATAATCAACAGTGGTCAAGCTCTTATAAAGTTCCAATAGAGTACCAGCCAGTTTACAACCACTCAATCCCACCGTAAAAATTAGCTCTAGAGCATACTTTCTCTGATTGAGTAAGACCCCCTTCTTAGATCTCTTCACATCTATGTCCAGGACATACCTCAATTCACCCAGATCCTTGACCTTAAATTAACTATGCAATGTAGATTTTGTATCTTCTACCGGTGTGGAATGACTCCCAGTGATTAGTAAATCATTCATATAGATGAGAATGAGAACTGTATCATTTCCTTTCTTCTTAGTAAATAAATAATGATCAAATACACTCTAATGATACCCACTATTTATCAAAGCTTTAGTCAATTTCATATATTTCATTGTTTGGAGGCTTGTTTGAGCTTATAGAGGAACTTCAAAAGTTTACACACTTTCTTCTCCCCTGTTTGTGGAATCTCCGAGGCAAGCTCATGTATACTTTATCATATAAGTCAACTTGTAAAAAAGCGTTGTTGACATGATAGTCCAACTGTCATGACCCAAATCTCACATGTCGCGATGGTGCCTATCGCAGTACTAGGCAATCCGACAACCACAAAGAACCACGCATCTTTAAGTTTGAAAACATAATAAAATAAGCTTAAGAATAACATCTCATATATACTAATACGAAAAATACCACGACTCAATACAATATTTCCCAAAGATCCGGGTATCACTGAGTACATAAGTATCTATACAATAATATGGTCTGAAACAATTTCTAGGAAGGTAGAATAGTATATGTAAATAAAACTAAAAGATAAAGGAGTAGAGTCAAGGTCTACGGATGCCAGAGCAGCTACCTCGAAAATCTCCGAACTGATAAAGCTCCAAAAATCAGCAACTACCGTACCCGGAAGTACCTAAATCTACACACAAAGTACAGAGTGTAGTATGAGTACAACCGATCCAATGTACTCAATAAGTAACAAGACTAACCTTGGCCTGAAATCAATGACGAGCTCAATAGGTACCATCCAAATACAGAAATAACAGTACATAAATGTAGACATGCTTTCAAGTTCAACAGTTTAAGTTCAAAATAGATAAATTATGCCAAGTGTGACTGAAATGAGGGATTATACATATCTATATCTACATGTTAATTATGCATGCCAATTGTAATGCAAAACAGTGATAAAATCATATGCATACTCTCAGAGTATCATTTCACTCAATCCTCACAGTCACTCATTTACTCATAGTCACTCATTTCCTCACAGTCACCCAGTCCTTACAGTCACTCAAGCCTCTCAATCGCTTGGCACTTGCACTCACACTCAGTAGGTATATGCGATCACTGCTGATAAGTCAGACTCCGGAGGGGCAGACCCTGACCAAGCGCTATAATAAGCCAATCATGGCATGAATCAATAAATCTTGCTACGGCGTGCAACCCAATCCCATAAACATCATCACAATCAGTCCCTCGGTCTCACTCAGTTATCAATCTCTCCAATCTCTCGGGCTCACAAATATCATGACAATCATCCAAAACAATAATGATATGATGTAGCAATATATGACAACAGAGACTAAGATATGATATGCAAATAATAGATGTGACTGAGTACGAAATTTCGAATTAAGTAATTCAACAACAACACGACCTTTGTGGGTTCCAACAATACCAGCATATAGTCTAAGTATGATTTCTAACATGAGTTACAACTCAGTTTCTCTAACACATGGAGAATACATGGATAAGGACAAGATTATATGACTACACAGTTCCACAAAATCGATTGAGCCGCAATTTCTATGGTGCACGCCCACACGCCTGTCACCTAGCATGTGTGTTACCTCCACACTAATCACATAACACATAATTCTTTGATTCATACCCTCAAAACTAAGTTTAGAAGTATTACTTACCTCAAACCGTGTAAATGTCTACTCTAACAAGCCTTTGCCTCGTGAATCGGCCTCCAAACACCTTGAATCTAGCCACAAAAAACTCGATACAATCAACACAAGCTATAGGAATCAATTCCATATGAAAATGCTAAGTTATTAATCAAAACTCAAAAAGTCAACCCCGAGCTCACGTCTCGAAATCCAACAAAAGTTACAAAATCCAAACACATATTCAACCACGAGTCCAACCATACCAAATTTAGACATCAAATCGTCACTCAAATCCTCAAATCTTACTTTCCAATCCCTAGCCCAAAACTCCCAAAATTCCACCTTAATAACACATAAAACTAGGTAGACAATTCAATGGGTAATCAATATTATTGAATAAGAATGATCAAAAGTGGCTTACCTTAAGAAATCTCGTGAAACCCCTCTCAAAAATCGCCTCCAGTCGAGCTTCAAAAGTCCAAAAATTATTTTAAAAAACTCAGAACCCCTTCTATTTAAACACTGCCCAGGCATTCCGCACCTGTGAATCCTGGGCTCGCACATGTGCTTCCACTTTTGTGGAGAAAATCACGCTTCTGCGAAGCCTGCTAAATAGCCGACCTCGTGCACCTGCGGTCCCATCTTCGCACCTGCGGAACCACATTTGCGAACCACCCCTCGCTTCTGCGACTCCAAAGCCTCCTGCCCAAATCTGCTTCTGTAACCTCTACTCCGCAGGTGCGGCTCCACTTCTGCGACCACCTCCTCGCACCTGCGATCATTGCCCAACTCTTACCAGACCATAGCTGCGATCACTTCTTCACTTCTGCGGTCACGCACCTACGACCAATCCTCTGCAAGTGCGATGGCTCCAGACATCAGCAGCCCAGAAATTCTTCTAAGTCCAAATTTCAATCTGATTCCTATCCGAATCATTCCCGAGGCCCCCATGACCCTGTACAAACATACCAAAAGGTCCTAAAACACGATACAAACTTAGTCGAGGCCTCAAATCATATCAAACAACATCAAAAACATGAATCACACCCCAATTCAAGTCTAATAAAAACTAATAAATTCTAACTTCTATAATCGATGCCGAAACCTATCAAAACAACTCTAATTAATCCCAAATTTTGCACGCAAGTCTTAATTGACACAACGGACCTATTCCAACTTTCGAAACCAAAATTTGAGCCCGGTAACTACAAAGTCAACTCTCGGTCAAACTTCTCAACTCTCCAAACTCCTAATCTTTTCCAACTTTCGCCATTTCAAGCTAAAATCACCTATGGACCTCCAAATCGACACTCGGACACACTCCTAAGTTCAAAATTACCGTACAGAGATATCAGAACCATCAAAACTACATTCCAAAGTCGTTTATATATAAGTCAACATCCAGTCAACTCTTTCAACTTAAGCTTCCATGGGACTAAGTGTCCCAATTCATTCTAAAACATTCCCAGAATCAAACCAACTATCCTGGCAAGTCACATAACAAAAATTACACACATAATAAGCAATAAATGCGGGAACGAAGCTACAACACTCAAAACGACCGGTCGGGTCATTACACCAACCCTTAGAAATATCTATACTAATGATTGTTCTTACTGTGATCATCTTGGCCACAGATGAAAAGGTGTCATGATAGTCTAGCCCTTCCTTTTGATTATAGCCTTTGACAACTAATCTTGCCTTGAATCTTTCTACCTCTGCATTAGCTTTATATTTAATTTTATACACTCATTTAGAGCCAATAACTTTCTTTACTAAAGTCAAATCAACCAGTTTCCAAGTGTAATTGTCTTCAAGAGCCTGTATCTCTTGATGCATAGCTTTTATCTACATGTTGTCTTGAGATGCCCCCTTAAAGGAGCTAGGTTCAACACAAGATGAAAAGGCCTTCAAGTAAGACTGGTAACCTGTTGTGAGATTCCCATAATACAACCCATTTAATAAAGGATATAGACATTGTCCTGTAAATGTTTTAGTTGTCACATAGCCTTTTAGCCAAATAGGGGGCTTGAAAACTCTAATTCCCTTTTTTGGTATCATGTTCTGTGTCATTTGCTTGATTATGTTCATCAAGTGTTGTACATGTTGACTAAAGTGAATCAATTGGTAAAGGATCAACTTCTAGTGGCAAAGTATCAGCTTCTGGTACAACTGTTTCTATTTGAGCTTCAATATCTTCTTGTGCATCTTGCCGAATATCACCATCAAGGTGAGATACTAGTGTAGTTGGAGGAATGGATGGTTATTGAGGAGTCAACTCTACTGAATCTGACTGCTGAAGAAATATTTCAGTTGATACCAACTCTGTGTTCTTGAAGAGGAATATATGTCCTATAAAAGAGACATCCATGCTACCAAAAATATCTTACTCTCCAAATCATACAACGTGTATCCCTTTTTTTTGTTGAGTATCCCATTCGTACAGTTTTCATTCCTCTCTAACTGAATTTATCTCCTTTAGGTAAGTTTCTAGCATAACATAGACAACCAAATAGTTTTAGATGATCAATATTGGTTGTCTTATTATACAAAAGTTCACGAGGTGACTTCCTTTTTAGTATATAAGTAGGCCATTTATTGAGCAAATAAACAACTGTCTTGATACACTCTCCCCAAAACCTGTTAGGAACTGAACTTTGGAATTTCAGTATTCTAGCTACCTCAAGAATATATTTTTGCTTCCTTTCCACTATTCCATAATATTGGGGGTATAAGGACAGCTGCTCTGATGGACAATTTCCAAGAAAAAGAATAACTCATTACGGATAGAATTTAAAACTCTGTCCATTGTCATATCTCAGTATTTTAACAGTCAAACAAAATTAATTTTGTACCATTGAGAAGAAGTCTTTCAATACAACTATCATCTCATATTTTGATTGCAAGAAACATACCCAAGTAAACTTATTGTAATCATCTGCTATTGTAATAAAATAATATTTTCTATCATATGTAAAAATTCTATGAGGACCCCATACATCTACATTAATAAGCTAGAAAATACTGATAGATTCATGACTACTTGAAGGAAACTTCAACCTACTTTTTTTAAGCTAAGGGACATACTTCACTGTCATGTTGCACTCTAACATCTACTTTATTCCTCAAGTGAAGGTCATGTTGCACTAATTTTATTGATGGATGTCCAAGTCCCATGTACTAAAAAGTTGAATCATCTGTATTATTGGTAACAACTGCTGATGTAGGTATTGTTTTCCTATGTTTGATATAAAGTCCACATGACTCTTTGCCAATCCCCATCACATTCCCATTGTAAAGACCCTACCGCACAGAGAAGTTAGGGAAGAATATTGCACAGCAGCTTAGTTCCTTGGCAATTTTGAAACAAATAATAAATTGAACTTAATATCTAGGACATGTAAAGCATCCTTCAAGATTTGATTTTCCAGTATAGAAATACTTCTTATGTGTATTACTAGTCATTTGTTCCTTGTTGGTACTTGTACTCCATTGTTATTTTGCACACTGCAGTTCTTAATGTCATGCATAATCACTAATGTGTGGCCAAAAGTATGTATTTTTATATATGAACCGCCTCGCATTTTGTTCTATTCTTGTTGGTTATAATATGTACTTGCAATGAGTTAAGCTAAGTTTTGGTGTTTATATGTGTAGGAATCAATTGGGATTGAATTGGATTGAATGCACATGAGTTGGATCTAAAAAGGAAGAAATTGGACAAGTATCGAAGCGTCTAGGGTAGCGCATCACGCTACCTGTGGCACTAGAACCAGAAGCCCAAAATATTCAGCATCCAGACTACATCTAAGCTAGCGCAACCCACTGCCCAGGGCACCCAATTGCGGAAATTGTCCTATTTCGACTAGGAGATGATCATTTTCGATCCTAGACACCCCAAACTTGTATAAAAAGAGTCTTAAACCTAATTTGGAGGGGATCTAACGTACTTTGAAGGAGAATTCTTGTGCGGGAATACAAACCATGCTTGGAGGAGGCTTCTAACTGGTTTTTCTTCTCTTCTCTTCTCTTTCTTTAATCTCATAGTTTATTAGTTCTAGAGTTGTGGGTGTTACATGAACATTGTAGTTGAAACTTGAATTGTTCTTATTATTTTATCATATTAATTTATTTATTCAATCTTGCACTTAATTATTTTATTGCTTGATCACCTATTAAATACTATCTAAGAATTTAGGATTGAACTCGGGAGAGGTAATTTTAGATTGCATATAATATTGAGTAGAGCGAGATCTTGAATCTGATCGCTAACGGATTTACGGTTAGGATAGCAATATACTTAATCACCTTGCTTGGTTACATGAAAATTATTAATGCGTTCTTGTTAATCCTAACTTCATAGGAATATAGGCGTTAGGTTAGCTTGAATAGGCGAGTAGCACTTCGGGAGAATACTACATGTAATATTAACATTGTCAATCAATAAACCAGATAAATTAATTAGACAATATAAGTGAGAGACTCAACGGGATTGTTAGCTAACTCATAGCTCTAGAATATTCTCTCCCATTGAATTCGTATCTAAGATTGCCGACATATTTTCTTTAATCTCTTAGTTTACTACTCTAGATTAATTTAGTTAAATAATCACACTTTGAATATCACTTGAATAGATTAATTGTTGAGTTTAATTTAGTTGATAGTGAATCACAAGTCCTCTTGGGAACAATACTCTACTAATTAATTTATTACTTCTCGATCACGTATACTTGCATATGCATTTGGGAGCAACAAGTTTTTGGCGCCGTTGTCAGGGACTTCAAATTTAACTATTTTAGTAGATTAAATTTTTACTTTTTCTCTATTCAAGTTTTTTTTTTTCATTTTACCTTAGTTTAGCATTTTATTATCTTTGTTGACATGGCATCTTAGAATAAGAATAGGTCGGATATTGGATATTTGTATTTTGGTAATCCTTATCTATATTGTGGAGGGCCGTACTTGTGGCAAAATTGTGACAATATTTTTGGGAGCGAGTTAGCTGCACCATCTCAATCTTTTGCGTAGAATATTTGTAATGTATGTGGTGGTCAAGGTGGCCATTGAGATGATTGTCCTAATTCTTATTATTTTTCTTCGAGCTCTTATTATGATTTTTTAATGATGTTTGTGAGTTTGATAGGAGCACTCAAGTGGATGATTTGGAACATGCTACTCGTATTATGGACATCATGACGCAAATAATTGAGCAAAATAATGAAATTCAAAAAAAACTGCCTTACAAGTCAAAGTACTGTAGGCTAGAATGGAAGAATTACTGGCCAATTTTTAAGAAGAACCTCAACTCGACGAAGATAGTAAGTTCCTACAAGAGGTAAAAGTTAAAGAAGAAGATATAGTGAGCCAATATTGGCTAGAGGAACAAGCTCAACTAATAAATTTTCATGGGTTTCTACGTAATGGTCTTTTCAATATGGCAGAACAGCTGATAGAAGGAAGAATAGAGTTTAGGCAAGAGATAGACCAATTTGGCTCAGATATCCATGACCTGCAGGCTCAATTGAATATAAAGGTTAAGGTGTCTCATGCCCAACAACAAATTATTGTGGATACTGACCAGCTTGTGGAGCAGAAAGAGGAGTTCCCAACCATTCGACCAAAATATTATTAATGATGTCAAAGTTGATGAAGTGGTGCAAAAGTGAGGATGTCAAAAGTGAAGGAGATTTAGAGTTGGAGCGCATTGGACCTCATTGTAACCATTTTTCAATATTGTATTTGGTAGGTGACACGAGAATTTATCCATTCGAGTCTATGAAGGAGTCAATGTATGAGGAACAAATTGCATGTATTCTGAAATTTACAATGTCAAGGAGACAAAATGCCATTCCTTACTTAAAAGCCAAGAAGTGCAAGATGCGACATTGTTTACTTGGTTCTTTTGTATTTGTACCACAGTCCCGGAAATGTGACAGAAAATTGATGCAAAATTAGGGGCGCAATTTATATCTTCAAGGTAGAGGAAAAAGTGGTGAAAGTGATGGCGTCGTGCCGCGACGTTAAATAAGGCTCTTATTGGGAGGCAACCCAATTCTACTACTTCTTTTTATTTTTGTTTATTTTTTTATTGTGTTATCTTTTGTAGTGTTATTTTTTATTTTTTGTAGGAGTAGGAGCATGGAGTCAAATCCAACAGGCGGGTGAAAAAACGAGCAGGTAGTTGGAACTAAGTGTGAGGTACCTGCACAAAGGATCATACTTAAAATAAGTCTGAGTATCCCATGAACTGCTAATGCTTCAGTCTTTGGCCTACCAGGGAGTCGCTTTTACCCTCTTGTTATTTATTGTATGCATTGAAGATAAGGCACAATTTTAAGTATGTTGTAAAGAGATTATCCGAGTAATTTATTTTTTGTGCTATCGTAGCTTAGTTGTATTACTCTTTCTTAGTGTAGCGATTTTTGTAAAAATAAAAAACTAAAATAAATAAATATGATGAAAAAGAAAAAAATTAGAAAATTTGAACTTTTTCCAACGATGGATTTTATGGACAACTTTCTTTAGGGATTAAGGTCCAATAAAAAATACATAAAAAATTCTTTTTTTTCTAATTAGTTCTAGTTAGGTAATAATCTCCCTTGATTGTTTTTGTGCATCGGCTCTTTTCCAGGGGATATAACTTGAACCCGTTACTTTTATCTTTTCAATATTAGAGTGGGTGTAGGAAGGAAGAAAGGATTGCTCTTAGATGCCTTTTGACATGTTTGATGCTAGCATATTTAAGATTTGGCATGTGAATCACCTTCCCGACATGTTTTAAATTGTATAATGCCTAGAAAAATTGAATAGCATGTACTATGATGCCTTTTCTCAATTTTTTGACTTGTATGTTCATCTAGTGCTTATTGCTTAATACTTCTTGGTTATGTGTTTATTTGCTTTGACTTGAGAGTTGGAATGAAGTCATCCTAAATGGGTCATGTGCAATGTGTGTGAGAGATTTGAATGTTTATTTTGTGTTATCCTGAGTTAGTCTTGATCTTGCCACGTGTGTGTGACGAAGCAAAATAAGTAAGTTTTGTTGAATCTAGGAGATATGCATTTATTTGATTATCCCATTAAGCCTTAATTTGTATACCATGATTAAAATCATCCCTAGTTAGCCCTATTGAGATTGTAAACCATTTTTTTGGCACCCACATTACAAGCCTATACCCCTTTTTGTTCTTAATTGATATTATTTTGATCTTTTACCTCTTAAGGCACTTAATTGGAATTGAGCGTTAGAAGGGTGAGAAGAAAATGAGGGTAGCTTTTGAGTGGAACTAATGAAAGGAAGAAAGGTGTACTTGTGCAAACAAAGAACCACTAGCTGAAATTGCAAGCATACTGAGAGTGTTAGAAAAATATATACAAAGCAAAAGAGAGAAAAAATAGAAGAAGAAAAATGAAAAAAAAAAAGTAAACAAAAAAAAACACATCTCTCAAGTATATTTTCGCATAGCTAGTGAATTGACAATATTGAAGTGCTTAAAGAAAAGCTACTTGTGATATGGTAATGAGATGGAACTTATGAAGATTGTGTTATGATAAAGTGCGCTTGAATTGATTGTTGTATTGTATTAAAGTGCTTAGGTGGGTTAGTCACTCTTACCCAAATGTATCCTACCCGTCCCTTAGCATACATTAAAACCCATAAAGTCTTATTTGATCCTAGATTTAGCAAACTTAGATTAGTCGAGTCCTATACTACGGGTAAGCATATGGTACGACCTTGGGATGCATATGAATTTCTTTGTGAGAGAGAGTGAATTTTTGTTCTTGTGTGTGAGTCCTTAAATTATATTTGATCCTTTGAGTTGAATATGTGGACTATTTATTCTCTTGTTTATTGGTGAAGGCACATGATCTCATGACGGATAGGTGGATTTATTAAACTTCTCTTATTAGGGTGAGTGTGCTAACTTAGAGTGCTTAGTGATGATGAGTAATTCTTTGAGGTAAGGTGATTATGGGAAAGTTGTTTGAAGCTTTAAACTTGTTTAAGGATGCGCATGTAGAAGTTTGGAAGTGTGTGTAAATATGTATGTCCATGTTTAATTGTTGGTATCAACCATAGTCATAGGTATAGTGTGCTTAATGATCATATGCTCCCTTATGATGTGGTATCTTGAGTTGTGTGGTTAAGGTAGTAAAGGTTAGGTTGCTCGAGGATGAGCAAGAGTTTAAGTGTGGGGTGTTGATGTTTGGCAAAAAGTATATATTTTTATATATGACCCGCCTCGCATTTTGCTCTATTCTTGTTGGTTCTAATGTGTAATTTCAATTAGTTAAGCTATATTTTAGTGTTTATATATGTAGGAATCAATTGGAAGTGAATTGGATTGAATGCCCATGAGTTGGAGTTAAGAAAGAATAAATTGGACAAGTGTCGAATTCTAGCATCTAGGGTAGCGCGTCATGCTACCTGTGGCGCTAGAACCAGAAACCCAATTTTCAGCGTCCAGGCTAGCGCAACTCGCGGCCTAAGGGCGCTCAGTCTCGGAATTTGTCTTATTTAGACTAGGAGATCTTTTTTGGTCATAAATGATCCAAACTTGTATAAAAAGGGTCCTAAACCTAATTTGCAGGGGAGATAACATACTTTAAAGGAGAATTCACGTGCGGGAACATAAACCATGCTTGGAGGAGGCTTCTAACTAGTTTTTTCTTCTCTTCTCTTCTCTTCCTTTAATCTCATAGTTTATTAGTTCTAGAGTTGTGGATACTACATGAACGTTGTAGTTGAAGCTTGAATATTTCTTCTAATTTTATCGTATTGGTTTATTTATTCAATCGTGCACTTAATTATTTGATTGTTTGATCATCAATTAAATACTATCTACGGATCTAGGATTGAACTCAGGAGAGAAAATTTTAGATTTCATATAAGATTGAGTAGAGCGAGATTTTGAACCTGAGTATCGGGAACGGATTTGCGGTTAGGATAGGAATATACATAATCGCCTTGCTTGGTTACTATACAGGAATTATTAATGTGTTCTTGCTAATCCTAATTCCATAGAAATATAGGTGTTAGGTTAGCTTGAACAGGCGAGTAGTACTTCGCGAGAATACTATGAGTAATATTAACCCAATCAATCAATAAACCACATAAATTAATTAGACAATTTAAGTGGAAGACTCGATGGGATTGTTAGCTAACCCATAGCTCTGAAATATTCTCGCCCATTGAATTCCTATCTAAGCTTGCCGACGTATTTTCTTTAATCTGATAGTTTACTACTCTAGATTAGTTTAGTTAAATAATCACAATTTGAATATCACTTGAATAGATTAATTGTTGTATTTAATTTAGTTGATAGTTAATCACAAGTTCTCGTGGGAACAATACTCTACTTATCACTTTATTACTTTTCGACCACGTATACTTGTGTATGCATTTGGGAGCAAAAGGTTTTTAGCGCCGTTTTCGGGAACTTGAAAATTAACTATTTTACTAGATTAAATTTTTACATTTTGTCTATTCAAGTTTTTTTAAATTTTAGCTTACTTTAACATTTTATTATCTTTTTTGACATGGCATATTGGAATGAGAATTGGTCGAATATTGGTTACTCGTATTTTGGTAATCATTGTCTATATTGTGAAGGACCGCATTTGTGGTAAAATTATGACAATATTTTCGGGAGCGAGTTGGGTGAACCATATCAATATTTTGTGTGGAATATGTGTAATGTGTGTGGTGGTCAAGGTGGCCATTGGGATGGTTGTCATAGTTCGTATTATTATTCTTCGATCTTTTATTATAATTTTTCTAATAATGTTTGTTAGTTTGATAGGAGCACTGAAGTGGAGGATGTGGAACGCACTGCTCGTATTATGGATATCGTAAGGCAAATAATTGAGCAAAAAGATAAAATTCAAAAAAGAATTGCCTTAGAAGTCAAAGTACTGTAGGCTAGAATGGAAGAATTACTGACCAAATTTCAAGAAGAACCTCAACTCGACGAAGATAGTGAGTTCCTACAAGGGGTAAAAGTTAAAAAAGCAGATATAGTGAGCCAATCTTGGCTAGAGGAACAAGCTCAACTAATAAATTTTTATGGGTTTCTACGTAATGGTCTTTTCGATATGGTAGAACAGCTGATAGAAGGAAGAATAGAGTTCAGGCAAGAGATATACCAATTTGGCTCAGATATCCATGACTTGCAGGCTCAATTGAATATAAAGGTTGAGGCGTCTGATGCCTAACAAAATATTATTGTGGATACTGGCAAGCTTGTGGAGCAGAAAGAGGAGTTCCAACCATTCAACCAAAACATTATTAATGATGCCAAAGTTGATAAAGTGTGCAAAAGTGAGGATGTCAAAAGTGAAGGGGATTTAGAGTTGGAGCGTACCGGACCTCATTGTAATCATTTTTCAACATTATGTTTGGTTGGTGACATCAGAATTTATCCTTTCGAGCCTATGGAGGAGTCAATGGATGAGGAACAAAGTGCATATATTCTAAAATTTACAATGCCAAGGAGACAAAATTACATCCCTCACTTAAAGGCCAAGAAGTGCAAGATGCGACATTATTTACTTGGTTCTTTTGTATTCGTACCACCGTCCCAGGAACGTGATAGAAAATTGATGCAAAATTGGGGACCCAATTCATATCTTCAAAATGGAGGAAAGAGTGATAAAAGTGATGGTGCCGTGCCGCAACGTTAAATAAGGCGCTTGTTTGGAGGCAACCCAATTCTACTGCTTCTTTTTATTTTTGTTTATTTTTTTATTGTGTTTTCTTTGTAGTGTTATTTTGTGTTTTTAGTTGGTGTAGGAGCATGGATTCAAAGCCAATAGGAGTGTAAAAAATCGAACAGGTGGTTGGAACTAAGTGTGGGGTACCCGCACAAAGGATCATGCTTAGGAGAAGTCTAAGTTTTTCGAGAACTGCTAATGCTTCAGCCTTTAGCCTACTAGGAAGTCTCTTTTACCCTCTTGTTATTTATTGTATATATTGAGGATAATGCACAACTTCAAATATGGAGTGAGGAGATTGTTCAGGTAATTATTTTTTGTGATATCATAGCTTAGTTGTATTACTCTTTATTACTGTTGGGAATCTTGTAAACCGCGATCGCAAGATTGGTGACTGCGAACGCGAAGAAGGAGCCCTCACAGGGGTATTTAATGCCTAATTTTGAGATTTTGAGCTCATTTTTACAAATTTAGTGACTTGGAGAGCGGACCAAGACAATTTTGGAGATGGATTTCACCCAAATCATGAGGGTAAGTGTTCCTAACTTGATTTTGATTAGATATCATGAGTCCCCATGGATTTCTACGCCTAAAATATGGAATTTCGAAGTGAAATTTGGGATATTTTTTGTAAAACTTTTCTAAAGTGAAAATTTGAGATTTGAACATCGATTTAGAGTCGGATTTGGATAACACTTTTATGGTTGAATTCATATTCGAATGGGTTTTCGGAATTTGTGAGTTTTGACAAGGTTTTGGGGTGCAAGTCGGGGGTTAACTTTTTTGTTGACTTTGAGTATTTGATTAAAGATTCGACCTTTATCATGTGGATTTGATTCATATGGCATTATTTGATGTTATAGAGTTATGTTTTCTAAATCCGAGCTATTCGGAGGTCGATTTGTGGGAAGACATTTTTAGAATATTAATTTGGCTTGTTTGAAATAAGTAATTTGCCTAACCTTGTGGGGGGGAACACACCTTAGGATTTGGCCTTTATTGCCTATTTATGTTATGTGAAAAGTGACGTGTACACAAGGTGACGAGCGTGTACACATATGCTACGTGTGGCTTGTGATGGGATTAGACCTTAGGATATTAATATGTATTATTTATGAAACATTCTTGATAGTTTTGTGGTTATGTAAACATGATCACTACACTTGTTTTAGCCATAGTAATATTTTATTTATTAAATATCCATCCGTATTTTACTATTTTTCATGTCCTTGTGCTCTTTGTTGATAAATTATGAACTCAGATCCGTGATGAAAACTTTGGCATTATTATTTTGTGATTATTGTGGCACATGTGGATATGTTAATCATATTGGATATGAGGTCTTTGTCGTGCGGGCACGAGGTCTTTGTCGTGCGAGTGTGATGATATTGTGGCACGAGATCTTTATCGTGCGAGCATGAGGTCTTTGCAGTGAGAGCATGAGATCTTTATCGTGCGGGTGTGATTATATTATGGCACGAACAGTGCGAGCACAAGGTCTTTTCCATGCGAGCACGAGGTCCTTGTCGTGTGAGTGTGATTATATTATGGCACGAGGTCTATGTAGTGCGAGTGTGAGGTCTTTTCCGTGCGAGTGTGATTGATATTGTCATGATGTCTTTGTCATACGGGCATGAGGTCTTTGCCATGCGAGTGTGATTGATATTGGCATCAGGCCTTTGCTGTGCGAGTGCGATTTACATTGTGACACGAGGTATTTGCCGTGCGAGTGTGACTGATAATATGGGTACTAGGTGCCATATGTGTGTGTTTCTATATTATTGCGTGTTGTTAAAGTTGAGTCGTTACTTGAATTTAATTGTTATCACTTATTTTGTTGAGATTATTGTTATTATTTCTGTTATACTTTCTGTTACTTGAATTTAATTGAATATCACTTGTTCTGTTGATATATTACAACAGATTATTTTTTTGTTTAAGGTGAGATTATTGTTACTTGAATTTAACTGTTATCACTTGTTATGTTGATATATTGCACATGTTATTTGACTAGTGAGTATCACATGATTTGAACCTCATCACTACTTCAGTGAGGTTAGTCCTGATTCTTATTGGGTACCGAACCGGGGTGGGCATAATACCGATCGAACCGAAAAAACCGGCCGAACCGAATATTTCGGTTTATTCAGTTTCAGTTTTTGATTTATTCGGTTGGTTTGCGATTTATAGTTTAAAAAAGTTCGGTGTTCGGTTTTAACGGTTCGATTTTCGGTTAAACCGAAAAACCAAATTTTTTTACCAATATTTTACTCTTAGTCCCTTACCGTGTTACTCTTTCTTAGCCTTAAAGCCCAAAACTAATTCTCAACCTAAAGAAGCCCAATCCATCGGATATTCTAACACAAACACAACTTTAGTTTCCGTTCATGTATTAATATATTCAGAAAAGAATAATTTTAAGCCAGCATATTTAGACTTAATTACTGTTTACTCGGATTGCTTTTCACCAAATTGAATGAGTGTCTACTGATTTAAAAGTTTAAATTATTTGGTGAGAAAAATTGTTTATTAGCTTAATTTATGATTACCATGTCCAAGATATTAGAGTTGTCGTTAGATATTAGCTTAACACTTGTGATTATCCTGTCCAAAAGACGACATAATTAGCTACGTGGTTGCAAAAAATGTTGTATAGCATTTTTGTCTCATAGTTGAGTTTTAAGTCGAGAAATAGGGTTGAGCAGTGCACAACTTACTGAATTCTAAAATCAGTTTCAGTTAGCTAATAGCTTGATTCTTCATGTTGTCTAAACTTCTCTATTTTTGTTATACTTCTACATAGTAAGTGGGATATTTTGTGTCAATCTTTTTTGACGTTCCCGTCACATTATGTATCAGTAGCCAAGGTAACTCAGTAGGATATTTTTGTCTTTTTATGTCAGGAAGTAATCTATTTTCGTTATTTCGTAATATTTTTGCCATGGTTTGAAATTGAAAAATCGAACCGATTAAATCGAACCGAACATGAATAAACCAAACCAAACCAAAGTTATTATGGTTCGGTTTTGGTTATTAAAATCACAAACTGAAAATCGAATAAACCGAACCAAAATTTTACAAAACCGAACCTAACCAACCGATGCCCACCGTGGTGTACTCATACTATACTTCTGCACCTTGCATACAGATTCTTGGAGTTGAGCTTCTGTGGATGACGAAGGTAGGCATTAAAGTCATAGCAGCGTCCCAGATTCGACCTACCATATGTTCATGGTAGATTAGGACCTCATTTCTGTTTAAGTAACTTTCGAACATATTTTTTACGTATTTTTTTTACCATCTTTATAAATCTAAATCATAGTGGCTCATGACTTATACTGCTAGTCCTTGGGGTAGTTGTATTGAATTATTTTGTAGTTATATTAAGAATACTTATAATTTCTCATTATAGTATTGACTTATTATGTTTGGCTTACCTAGAAGGTTGGGTTATGTGCCATCACGACTTGGTGGGGCTTTGAGTCAAGACAAGTTGGTATCAGAGTGCTAGGTTCATAGGTTCTATGAGTCATGAACAAGTGTCTAGAAGAGTCTTGCAGATCTGTATGATGATGTCCATACTTATATTCGAGGGGCTACAGGGCATCTAGGAAACTTTTCATCTTTCTTTCCTTATCGTGCGACTTTATTTTAGCTTTAAGATTATATCTTCGATTTCTTTCTATTCAAGCGTACGTGATGTTGAGCACTCGGTATCAACTATGCATCAATGCCTTGTGATGTCGTGGATGAGGTGCGAGATGTGTTTCTTGTGTTATGGAGATAGGCCAGTCTGTAGGACTTGAGGCTAGGTTTAGACTGCAGATTAGGCTCGGTAGTTTCAGTTATGTGAGTATTGCATTTGGACTTGTATGTCTGGTAGTGTCCCTAGGAGTGGGATTGATAGCTTTGTGAGCTATGAGATAGCTATATGATGAGTATTATGTGACTACGGACTATGCTTAGATGGTTTGGATATGGTGAGAAGGATATTCTTGGGATGCAAATGGCTATGGATGCTTTATTTCTATCTTGATGTGTTGTTTAGTCTCGAGTTAGCAGTGTGTTGAGGGATCTTGTATGTAATGACCTGTAACGACACTGACCGGTCATTTTGAGTATCTTAACCCTGATCCCCTAATTTATGCTTCCTCTATGTTATATTGTGGTTACGTGACTCGCCGGGGTGTTTGGTTTTGGTTTCGGGTGAGTTTCGGAGTGAAATGGAACACATAGTCCCTAAGTTGGAAGGTTAAGTTGTAGGAGTTGACCGTAGTTTGACTTGTGTGAAGACAACTCCGAAACAATATTTTGATGGTTCCAATAGCTCTGTATGGTAATTTTGGTGTAAGGAGTGTGTCTGTCTGTTGATTTGGAGGTCCGTAGGTCATTTTGGCATGATTTGGCGAAAGTTGGAAATTGGAGAAATTTGGAAAGTTTGACCGGAAGTGGACTTTCTGGATATCGGGGTCAGGTCCCGATTCAGAAAGTTGAAATATGTCCATAATTTCAATTATGACTTATGAGCAAAATTTGGGGTCAATCGGAGTTGTTTTGGTATGAATCGGCGTTGGTTTCGGAAATCGAAAGTTCATAAGTTCTTAGGCTTGAATCAATGCGCGATTTGTGATTCTAGTATTGTTTGATGTGATTTGATGCTTTGAGCGTGTTTTTATGATGTTTTAGGATTTATTGGTATGCTTGGTTGAGGTCCTAGGGGCCTCCGGTGTGATTCAGACCATGTTCGACGCATTTCGGATCATTGAGGAATTGCTGAAGTTCTGGTTCTCTTCAATTCTGGTTTCCTCTTACGCGATCGCAAATAATGGGTCGTGATCGTGAAGCTTTGAGACTTCCAGGTGTGGATTTGTTCTATGAGATCATGTGAAGGCATATGCGATCGCGAAGCTTGAGAGATCAGTGAATTGTGAAAGTGTGGCAGTTGTCGCGTTCGCAGTGAAGGAAGGGAGGACCTGGGCAGGTGGATGCTTTGCTCTATGCAGTCGCGAAGGTGTGCACGCGATCGCGTAGCATTGGAAAGTTCTCACCGCATTCGTGACAGTCTCTCGTGTTCGCATATAAGGTTTTTGAGCTGATGGAAATTTTGTTCTTCACGATCGCGAAGGAAATTGCGCGATCACGATGTGTAAATAACTGTGCAACAGAACTTAAGTTTGAAATCGACGGTTTATTTCATATTTCACAATTTGGACTTAGGGAGCTCGGTTTGAGGCGATATTTTGAGGGATTTTTAGAGGGATTGTTAGAGTAAGAGTTCTTAACTCGATTTTGATTTAAATTCCACTAATCTATCATTGATTTTATCATGTAATTAGGGATTTGAGTTGGAAAAATTGGGGAAAAGTGATAGAACTTCTTAGGCTAAATTTTTGAGTTTTGAAAGGCGAAATGAGATCGGATTTGAATAAATTTTGTATGGTTGGATTCAATATCGAATGGGAGTTTGGTTTTTGTAATTTTGGTCGGGTTCTGAGGCGCGGGCCTGGGTTGACGTTTTGGGGCGATTTTTCAATTCTTTCCAAAGATCATAATTTCATTATTTAAATTAGTTTTCCATAGTTATATTTATAGTATGAAATTATTTTGGCTAGATTCGAGCTGTTCGGAGTTGGAAAATCGAGAGAAAGGCCTTCTAATTGACTGATTTAGCATGGTTTGAGGTAAGTGACTTGTCTAATCTTGTGTGAGAGAAATTCCCCTTAGGACTTGGTATTGTTGTGATAATTGTGATATGTGGAGGCCGTGTACGCAAGGTGACGAGTGCGTACACAGACTAAATGTTGAGATTCCGGTTTTAGCTATGTAGTTTCCTTTTCATGCTTTAATTTAGTTACTTCAGCATGTTATAGTCACCATGTTAGACTAATTTCACATGCATACTTGTCTTATCTCTTATTTGCAACTTGTCCTACATGTTTAGTTGAATTACTTGCTTTTTTTAATTCCCGTATTCATAATTTAAATGTGGGATTTTGTACTTGAAAATTGTTATCCTTGGAATATCTTGCTGTTGAGTTTGGTATTGAGTTGCAAAGGTCGTAGTTTCTATTGAGGCAAAGTGTAAGTTGTGAAATATTATTTTATTGTGTTGTTATATATTGGCACACGTGTTATTGTTGAGAGGATTGTTTGGGTGTTTGCACAAGATTTCTGTCGTGTTGTTGTTACTATTGATACGCATGTAGTGGTATAAGGTCTGAGTGTTGAAACGCATGTGGTGAGATAAGGTGGGCTTGATACGCTTGGCTAGTAGGGGAACTACTAGAAGCCAAGTGGTGTGATAAGGTGGGCTAAAACGCAGTGTGCTATTTCGGGAAAATAATTTTCAAAACTAAATGTTAAGGCTCCCGCGGTGATATAAGGAAAGACTGTGAGTTACTTTTATGATTTGGGACTACGATGCGGTACCTTGGTAGTGGCCCTTGTTGATCTTTCTTTATTTGCTGTATTTGTTTTGGTTGTTGTTTCCTTAACATGTAAATCCTTGTTTTCCTTCTGTGCTGAATTAACTGTCTTGATTCTGTGTTGTTAACTTTCCGTAAATTCTTTATTCTTTCACTTCCTTTGCCAATATCATTATATCGTTACATCTCCTGTCTTGTTTCTTATTATATCCAGTAGGGCCTTGACCTGACCTTATCACTACTCTACCAAGGTTAGGCTTGACACTTACTGGATACCGTTGTGGTGTACTCATACTACACTTCTGTACATATTTTTATGCAGATCTAGGTACATCTTATCAGTCCTAGCACTAGTGTGTTGAGTTATCCACTAGTGTATGTTCTTCCTTATTTTATTATACTTTTAAAGAACAACGATGTATAGGATTGTTCAACACAGTATTTAGAGCTTGTGGCTTATATTTCACTAGGTTTGGGGAGTTTTATATCTTGAGATACAGATTTTATTTATGTAGTTGTTGTAGTTTTGAGATTTTAAGTTGTTATTTCAATTATTCTGCATGTTGATAGGCTTACCTAGTTTTAGAGACTAGGTGCTGTCACGACTTCCTACGGAGGGAATTTGGGGTCGTGACACGACCCAACCATTCGTTTTGCTTTATAGGTTCCCATTCCACTAATTAAGACTTCACATATGTGCCTTTACTATTTTATGACTTGCGGGGATGGTTGACTTGGATTTGGAAGGATTCTGGTTGAAACCGGAACACTTGGTTCCTTAATAGTGGCCTAAGATGGCCAAGTTTGACTTGAGTCAACATTTTTATTAAACGATGTCGGAACCAAGATTTGACGGTTCCAATAAGTTCATATGATTATTTTGGACTTGGTCGTATGTTCGGATCGGATTTCGGGTGACCCGGGAGCATTTCAACACTTAATGTTGGAAGTGTATTTATTGAAGGTTTTCAAGGTCTTTAAATTTGGTTTAGAGTAGACTTTGGTGTTATCAAGGTCCGTTTAGGATGTCGAGTCTGCAAGTAGGTTCGTCATGTTATTTATGACTTGTATGCAAAATTTGAGGTCAATCGGAGTTGTTTTAGTATGATTCGGCATTAGTTTTGGAAGTCGAATGCTCATAGTTTTGATAGGCTTGGTTTGGGTTGTGATTCGCAGAATCGACATTGTTTGATGTGATTTGTGTCCTCGAGTAGGTTCTCTATGTGTTTTGGAATTTTTTGGTATATTCAAACAGGGTCTCGAGGGACCCGGTGTGAATCAGATTGAAATCGGAACATTTTGGACTTGGTTGTTTTGCTGAAGCTTTAGTTGTTCTGGTGTCTTCGCACCTACGGAGGGTTTGCCCGCAGGTGAGGACACACAGTTGCGCGTGGCTCATCGCAGAAGCGGAAGTGGCCATCCCAGGCCTGGGTTCGCAGGTGTGGAAGCCTGGCGCAGATGCGCATCCGCGGGTGCAAGGTTCTTCCGCAGAAGCGGAAGTAGGAGGGTGCGATCCATATTTTCGCGGAAGCGAAAGTAGGAGGGTGCGATCCATTTTTTCGAAGAAGAGAGCATTGGTCCGCAGAAGCAAAGGGAGCTGGCCTAGGTGAGGATAGCACCTGCGATAGTGTTTTTCGTAGGTGCGACTGTTTGGCCGCAGGTGCGAAAGTCGTTGGGCAGTGGGGTGCTTTTAATTCGAGACTTAGCCTATTTTCCCCACACTTTTACTTGGTCTTGGGCGATTTTGAGAGCACTTTTGTGGGGGATTCTCATCAACGTCAAAAAGTAAGTAAACTCTACCCATTTTAAGTTAAATACGCAACCTTTAGGTAGATTAAACAGGGAAAATTAGTGAAACCTGTGGGATTTTATGAAAAACCTAGGGTGTTGGTGAAATTGAGATTTTATCATGGATTTGGTTGTGAAAACTGGAATAATATATATAATTGTGTTCGTGAGGTTACGGGTAATACTTATTTACAAAAATTTCCGGAATCCGGGCATGTGGGCCCCGGAATAAATTTTAGGAATCTTTCAATTTGGGTTGGATAATTACTCTAATAGTTAAATTATAGACTTTTGAGCATATATTGATTAATTTATACAATATTTTGCTAGTTTCGGATTGCGTGTCACCGATTTGAGGCTTTAGTGTGAATTGTGGACCGGGAAGAGAACTTGAAAACGAGGTAAGTCTCTTGCCTAACCTTGTAAGAGAGAATTCTCCCCCTAGGTACTATAAATGATTGTTTTGCTAATAATTTTGGGTGCTACGTGCGCACGATGTGACGAGAGTCCGCATGTAGCTAAAAATCATGATTATATCTAGGTAGTTTAGGACTCTACCATATATTACTTTATTATTTGTACTCAACTTGTTAGCTTAATTACTTAAATTATATTTGATATTTGATAAAGGATTTGTAAAGACTGAACTTCATTACTTTGAGTTTTTGCGGGGTACTTGACTGTGGTGGAAACTATACCTCCCTTGAGTATTATTTTACATAGTAGCCGTTAGTCGGAGTTCGTAGAGTATTCTCTTCCTGTGGATCGGGCTGAACGCCTCGGTAGTATAATAGATGCATCTATGGTTCGCGTCGGTCGACCCTCGGCAGTGTACACATTATTCTTGATCGAGTCGTATGACCTCAGCATAAATCGTGCGTGATATTGCTCGGAGTCCGAATATACTTGATATTTCTTCCATGACTTGAGAAATTATAAATACTTGATGGCTCTTATTTGTTAAAATTATTATGTGGTAGTTGGAGGCTCTAACCGATATTTTGTTAAAGCACCACTTATTTATTGTTCATTTATTTGTCATTATTGATTTACTCCCTGCCTATTTATAATTTGTGCACTTTATTTATTGACCCTTAGTAGTGTCGATGTCGACCCATCATCACTACTTCTTCGAGGTTAGACTAGATATTTACTGGGTACATATTATTTATGTACTCACGCTAAACTTCTGCACTAATCGTGTAGGATCTGAGGCAGGTGCATTTGTCGGCCATTCAGGCGCGTACCCCGTTACCCATAGGCTTAACGGTGAGCTGCTCTCTATGCCCGTTCTGCAACGCCCGGAGTCTCTTCGTATTGTATTTATTTTCTGTATATCTTACTCAAGACAGTAGTATAGGAGATTTTGTATATTCTACTAGTTTGCTTATGCACTTATGACACCGAGTTTTTGGAGTACTCTAGTAGACATATTATAGTTTTGGGTATTAAATTCACTATTTTACTCTTTCGTTATTTTGTGCTTTACTTTACTATAATTTCCTATTAATAGTTCTCTTATTAAAAAAATCAATCACTTTAAAAATGTTAAAAATGAACTATGGATAGTTCACCGTTGGCTTGCCTAGCGGCGACGTTAGGCACCATCACGGTCTATAATGGGGATTGGGTCGTGACATTGCAGTTGTTCATTTGTGGAATGAAGTAGATTCTTATGTCTTGTTGACGAGTTTAGACTCTAGAAGATTAAGTGATTGCATAGTGGTTGTGATCATGATAAGGTCATAGAGAGATGCCAGTTTGAGGCTAAGCAGGCGGGTTATCTCCTCCGGGATGGTATGAAGTTGTGTGATCCTTATGATGTTTTTATGAAGAGTTTTCTTTCTACCCAGTAGGATGTATGTTCTGCAATTTGAGTTCGAATCACTTGAGGAATTTCGCATGACTGTCACGAGGATGAATATGCACTTGGCAGATGATTTGAGGTGCTTTATGACTAGTGCTACTTGGGCTTATAAAAAGCTCAGTTGAGTTATAGTGCGAGATCATAGCAGTTGTAAAGAAAGAATAATGTGTTATCGGGTGATATGTATTATGTCTTCTAGCTAAGTGGGGGAGTCTACTATCAACGATCAAATTGCATGGTCATGTGTTATACCAGTTGGACTGAGGCATACTTGTGGATCAGTTATGATTTGAAGAAGTTGATTTTGAGGATGACTCGAGCAAGGAAATTGTTGGATGCATGATGTACAACACTTTATGGATATATGAAAATCTTGGAATGATTTGGGTTTGTTATTCGTGGTGGATGTAGTGTGCAAGGAAAAAGGAATCATGTGCTTGTTCTTTTTTTAGATATCCATGTGCTAATGGAGCACAAGTCGTTTGGCTCGTATTGACTGCGCATTGGAGACTAGAGGAGAGTAATGACTCTCGAGAAGGCTCTAATGGGTTCGACATTTATATGTTATTTAAAATTTTCCAAATTTGAGAATTACATTTGGTGGTGTCGATACTTTCGGTATTTCTATATCGTCATTGATTCCACATTTTAGTATTAGAGAGAGGAAATAAAAAGCTTCTGAATCATAGGAGGTCTTTTCACATAGGGTATTTCGGTTGTGGTGCTATTGGGTGCTTAAGAGAGAATACATCCATGGTTTTTATGTTGGGGCCTCTTGGGGTGAGTTTTGATCAACGACTATGGTGTGCTGGGAAGGAGAAGTATTATATTGGAGGCAAGTCAAGAGGAACTTGAAGAAATGCGCCGACTTGGTAGTGGTTTGGATTAATATAGTAATAGGAAAGATTGGTTCTTTTGGTGTGGCGATGCTTTATAGGTGTTTTGTGGAAATACTCTTGGATTTGGCGATCTGCGTGATTTGGTTGGATTAGCGGTTCAATTTGATAGTTTGTTTAGGTAAAATGGGTTTCGAAGAGTTAATAATGGATTTGACCACTGCTCGAGGCCGATGTCTTCTATTATGGATAGGTTATTGTGGACTTTTCGGAGGTTATTTACCTATTTTAGGATGATCGAAAGTGATTTGGGGCCCATTAGCAAGCCTAATGAGAATGTGTGTTCTATGTCGGATCGGGTTTGTTTACTCAGCACAACCATTGTTGAAGGAGTATGTCATCGACTAGAGTTGATCTTATTCATGACCAGATATGTTCCATATGTCACTCTCTTATGCTACGATGGGTTTTGAGTTTATTGACTATTTACACAAATAATGTGGTTTTGCTTGGGCCTTGTGGCGAGGTTTGAGCGAGAAGGCTCTTGGGATGTCGAGTTGCTTAATGCATTTGGCCATGTACTTTCGTTGGTGGTATATGGTGTTATTTGTTTCTCTATGGTTTTGGTCATGCGCATTGCGTGCTTGATGTTGATATATACTTGTTTGATGGGTATAAGAATTTAGACAATAGGTATTCCATGTTGACAAGTATATTTGGATCGGGTTACGCACTACAGCAGATTTATGTTGGGATATGCCTTTGTGCTTCTTTCATGTGTTTTGCTTCTCCTCTGTAGGATGGGTTCACAACATTGTGCTTTGTGGTTGTATCTTTTGAGCTTTCGGGATGATTCTCTCATTTGGTTCTCATTCCATCATTGGTTACATTTGTGTTGTGCTTGTTTGGTGCACGGATGGCGTCGTATGTGGCTTTAGGTGGCATATGGTATGGCATGTCAGTCGAGCATCTTGTACTGGGGGAGATGAGGTTATTGAACTTGGGAGTAGTGCAATCGAATTTGGATAAGGTACATTTGGAGAGGAATGTCATTAGTCAGATTAGAATCTGGCAATAGTTCTTGTCAGGCGAGAGAACTCCACAACTTATTGATTTGATAGGTGGTGATGAGTTTCTACATGTTTCTTTTATAATTAACAGTGTTGTCAGTGTTTAGAACTAGGTTCTGTTGAATATGAGGCATATTATCGGTACCTGATTCGGTAATGGACAACTATTATGGTCAGAGATATACATATGAGCGATGAGTTGCGTCGTGTGGTTAAATCTTGAGAATATACTTATGATTTGTTACAGGCTGTTGAGGATGATATAATGTGTATATGTGAGATCCTATCAGGAGTTTTGAATGTTGGAATTTGGTTCTATGGTTGATGGATTAAGGTTGAAGAAAGAATCTTCAGTCAGGATTATGTGAACAGGCTTATATGGATTGAGGTGATTGGGATCACCCATGGGTATGGGCATAGTGATTTTTTATAGTGATTTGATGGCTTTGAAATGACTTTTTGCATGTTCAAGGACGAACATATGTTTAAGTAGGGGAGAATGTAACGACCTGACAGGTCGTTTTGAGCATCGGCCTTCTGTTCAGTGGTTTGAGGTCTTGAGTAGCTTCATATGATGTATTACGACTTGCGTGTATGGTTAATTTTGATGTTCGAGAGGTTAGTGATTTATTTGGAAGAGAAAGATTTATTGTTAGAGGCTTAAAGTTGAAGAGTTGACCAAGGTTTGACTTATGTGTAAACGGTCTCCGATTCGTATTTTGATGGTTCCAATAAGTTCGTACGGTAATTTTCGACTTGGGCATACGTCTGAATTTGAAGTTGAATGTTCCTAGAAGGTTTTGGTTCTATTTGTCAAAAATTGGCAATTTGAAGGTTTGAAAAGTTCATAAGTTTGACTGAATGTTAACTTCTGTAACGACCTGACCGGTCGTTTTGAGTATTCCAGCTTTGTTCCCCTATTCATTGCCTCCTCTGTGTTAAATTTTAGTTATGTGACTTTCCGGGATGGTTGGGTTGGTTACGGATGAGTTTCGGAGTGAAATGGCACACTTAGTCGCAAGGTTGGAGGTTTAAGTTGAAAGAGTTGACCGGAGTTTGACTTTTGCGCAAACGACCCCAGAGTGGAGTTTTGATGGTTCCGTTAACTTTGTATGGTGATTTTGGACTTATGAGTATGTTCAGATATTGATTAGAAGGTCCATAGGTCGTTTTGGTTTGAATAGGCAAAAGTTGGAAAGTTGAAGGTTTGGAAGGTTGAGAAGTTTGACCGAGAGTTGACTTTGTTGATACCGGGCTCGGCTTTTGGCTTCGGGAGTTAGTGTAGGTCAGTGGGAAGTTCGCAGGTGCGGACACTGGGCATAGGTGTGCACCCGCAGAAGCGAAGACTTGTCCGCAGAAGCGGACTTTGAGCGAGTAGAGAGGGACCGCAGGTGTGGTCAACTTCCGCAGAAGCGAATGCGCAAAAGCGCCTTTTTCCCGTAGAAGCGAGAATGCAGGACGCATGTGCGCGTTGTGGACCGCAGAAGAGGAAATTGTTGGGCTTGAGTTAGAACGGCATCTGCGATGTTTCTTCCGCAGATGCAAAGTCACATATTCGACTAAGTGTCCGAAGAAGCGGAGTACCTGGGCTGAAATAGAGAAGATCGAGGGTTAGAGTTATTTTTCATCTCTTGAGTTAGAGAGCTCGGTTTTGGGAGATTTTGGAGAGGATTTTAAAGGATTGGATGGGGTAAGTTTTTTTTTACTCAAATTTGCTTATTATTCATGAATTCATCATTGTTTTATCATTTAATTAGTCTTTCTAGTTGAAAAATTAGGGATTTTTGTAAAAACTTTCTAAACCATAAATTGAGGATTTGAAGGTTGATTTGAGGTCAGAATTGGATAAATTTAGTATGGTTGGACTCGTTATCGAATGAGTGTTTGGATTTTGTAAGTTTGGTTAGGTTTCGAGGTGCGGTCCCGAGTTGACTTTTTGATTTTCTTTAAAGATTGTAACTTTATTATCCAAAATAGTTTTCTATGGTTTGTATTTATGGTATTAAGTTATTTTGTATAGATTCGAGTCGTCCAGAGTCAGATATTCGCAGGAAAGGCTTATTAGGGGATTAATTTGGCTTGTTTGAGGTAAGTATCTTTCCTAACTTTGTGGGGGGTCTATCCTTTAGGTTTTGGGTTGATTGTGCTATTTGTGTTATGTGAAAGCCGTGTACGCAAGGTGACGGGTGGGTACACGAGCTATATGTGGTATTTGGCCGGGTTAGGCTATTTAGACTTTTTCCACGCCTTTAATTGAATTGTAATAACATGCTATATCTTTAATTGTTAATCTACCCTTGTATGTGTTAAATCTACCCTCACATGCTTTATTTGATATTGCTAATGCTTGTTCTACCTATTACTTGCTATTTTGATCTTACATGTTTTAGTTAAAGTTGGTGCCTTCTTTATTGTCTTCTTAATTCCTTAATTGTTGAATTACCTTACTTGAAATTGTTATTTCATGAAATATCTTCTTGTTGAGTTATTAGGTTGAAGTTGTAAAAGTTGTTATCACATTGAGGCGAAGTTGTTAAAATGTTAAGATATCCTTCTTGTTGAGTTATCCATGTGTACTCTATTATTGTTGAGATTTTTGTACACATTGTGGTTGATCCATGGGCTATTTGTTGTGAAAATATTGGTATTGTTAATTTTTTGACAAGTTGTGGCATATGGGCACTCGTGGTGCTAGTTGTTATTGTGTTGTGATATTGATGCGCATGCGGCGGTATAAGGATAAGGGTTAATGTGCATGTGGTAGCATAATATGATATTTATATGTGTGTTGCTAGTAAGGGAATTACTTGAAGCCACGCGGCGACAGAATGTGCACTAAAGTGCGTGTAGCTATTTTGGGAAAAATATTTTCAAACTAACTAAATGAAAGGCTCACGCGATGATATAAGGAAAGATTATGATTGTGATTGTGAAATGAGATTTTGAGGTGGTACCTCGGTTGTGATTCTTGTTGTTATCTCTCATTTATCTCACTTGCATTTATCTGCATTGTTTCCTTGATGTTCTTATTACGTGTTCCTTCCTTGCTACTTTTATTGCTTTAAATTCAGTTATAGCTTACTTTGTTGTATTGCTTTATTGTCACTATTTTATTGTTTTCATTATTAGACTATACGATACTTGTTCAGTTTTTCTTATCCTAGTAGGTGTCTTGACCTGACCTCGGCACTACTCTACCGAGGTTAGGCTTGATACTTACTGGGTACCATTGTGGTGTACCCATACTATGCTTTTGCATATTTTTGGGCAGATCCAGGTACCTCGGCTCAGGCTAGGCATCAATGAGTGGATCATACAGTCTGGAGACTTCAAGGTATATCTGCCCAACGTTCACAAGCCTCGGAGTCACCTTCTGTCCTTATCTTACTTCTCTTTATTCTTTATCTAGACAGTGTTGTACTAGAGATTTTATAGTATATTCATGTAGATTTTATGACTCAGTTCCACCAGATTTTGGGAGTTATTGTCAGTTGTACTGTTGAGTTATATTTTGATAGTTTAGATGGTTTAAATTTGTAGTTTTATTATTATTTCAGCTATTCCTCCATACATGAGGCTTACCTAGTCTTAGATACTAGGTGTCATCACGACATCCTCCGATGGGAAGTTAGGGTCTTGACAGGTTGGTATCAGAGCACTAGGTTCATAGGTGTTACGAGTCATAAGCAGGTTTAGTAGAGTCTTGCGGATCGGTACGGAGACGTCTATACTTATATTTGAGAGGCTACGGAATTGTTAGGAAAATTTCACTTCTTTGATCCCTTATCATGCGAAATTGTTGACTTCAAAATCTGAATCATGTCATTCTATTCTCTCTCAGATGGTGAGGACGCGCATTGCTGGATCCGTCAATCAAACACCCACGCCCCATGCTAGAGCCGCGAGAGGTCGGGTCCAGGGCAGAGACTGAGGAGGGGCAAGTGGTGCAGCTAGAGCACCTGCCCGAGTAGCGACTGATGAGTTTCCAGTAGCTCCAGCTGGGGGACAGGAACCCGATGCGCTTGTTGTCACCCCTGCACTTCAGGAGACCTTATCACAGTTCTTGAGCATGTTCGGTACTCTAGCTTAAGAGGGGTTGATTCCACTTGCTCCAGCTACAGCTCAGGCTAAGGGAGGAGCTCAGACTCCCGCGGCACATACCCCAGAGCAGCGGGTCTATCTTGATCAGGTCCTAGAGGTTATGCCAGCGCAACCTGTCATTCCGGTTCAGCCCGAGGTTAGGGCAGTGGCATCTGAGGAGGAGTAGCTTAGACTTGAGAGGTTCAAGAAGTATCATCCTCTCACTTTCAACAACCTAGCTACAGAGGATGCACAGGGTTTTCTAGAGAAGTGCCATCGTATTCTCCGTACCATGAGTATTGTGGAGGCGAGCGGGGTTGCTTTTACTATATTTTACCTGTCAAGAGCAGCGTATCAGTGGTGGCAGGCTTACGAGGATGGTAGCCCAGCCGATGCAGCTTCACTCACATGCACTCAGTTTTCAGAGATGTTCTTGAGAGAATTTATTCCCCAGACCCTTCAGGATGCATGGCGCGCGGAGTTTGAGCAGTTGTGCCAGGGTACTATAATAGTGTCAGAGTATGTTGTTAGATTCAGTGAGTTATCTAGACATGAACTTGCCTTGATCTCTACAGTCAGGGAGTGAGTCCGCCGATTCATCGAGGGGCTCAACTATGGTATTAGATTCCGTATGGCTCGAAAGTTGTAGATATGGATGGGCATAATACCGGCCGAACCAAAAAAACTGACCGAATCGTGAATTTCGGTTTTTCGATCGGTGTACGGTTTTTAAATTATTAATTTTTGATTTTTTAGTGCGATTTACGATTTTGGTGTTTCGGTTTTCGGTTAAACCGAAAAACTAAAATTTTGGATATTAGTTAAGAAAAATAGGTCTGAACATGTGGGTTCTTTTATGAGTCCAAAATTTATTACCCATTTTAGGCTGAAGCCCAATAGTCCAATACCCATTTGAACTTTGAAGCCCAATTTACCCAAACTTACTAATAGTCTGATATGTTACACTTAGTAACTTACTTCCTAATTCCCCTTTCACCAAACCTAAATCAAAAATTAGATTTAGTGTTCTTCCTCAGCTCTGTCTCTGTCCATCTGCTGCGACTGTTGCCTTCTTCCTCGGCTCTGTGCGATTGTTGCCTTCTTCCTCATCTCGACTATGACGCCTTCTTCCCTAGCTCGTCGCTCATCCTTCTTCCTCAGGTTAGTGCGACTTCTTCTGAGTTCTGAGTTGAGTTGGGTCCAGTGTCATTTTGCATTTTTGCTCACTGTTAATGTCGTTTTGGCCGAACTTTCTGATAGAGTTTTTGCTGGAAAAGGTGTTCAAACTTCCAAACTTTCGTGTATTGACAATAGCAAAGGAGTGGTGTGTAATGACTAAACTACTCAAATAAACAACAACAACAACAACAACAACAACAACAACAACAACCCAGTAAAATCCCACTAGTGGGGTATGGGGAGAGTAGTTTGTACGCATACCTTACCCCTACCTTGGGATAGAGAGGTTGTTTCCGATAGACCATCGGCTCCCTCCCTCCAAGAACTCCCTACCTTGCTCTTGGGGTGACTCGAACTCACAACCTCTTGATTGGAAGTGGAGGGTGCTCACCACTACAGCAACCCACTCTTGTCGATAGTCGATGTAAAAATAATCCAAGTATTATAAATTGTCTGAATCGGGAAAAGCCAGAAGATTTATATATATCAATTCTGGCTAATTAAGATTGAAGCGTCCATAATTAATTGATTAATATCCTATATATCCAAACATGTACGACGAATTTGGACCTATGAATTGGAAATAAAATAGACTTAACTATGGATCAGCAAATCAAATTAGATGTATGGATCATTAGTTCTAGGCTTGAGCAAACTTCATTTAGCAAACTTCATTGTTAGTCATTCGGGAAAAACTAATGATAATAAGTAGCCACAAAATAAACTATACAATTAATAGCCCAAAATCAATTATAAGGCTAGCCCAAAATCACTGCCACTCTTCTTCTTTCAAATTTCAAAATTTTCAACTCCGTAACCTACTTTAATCCATACCTTCCCCTTACTCTGCCACCTACTTAGAGAAATTCGAAGTAAATTGTTTGGGAATTTTCAGACGACGCACATAATTAGTTTGTGAAATGGTCCAGTTTTCTTCTCGCTAATAGTTGAGGTCAGATTACTTTTGTTGTTGCTTAAATTGGCCAAACTTGACCTTGCTGACTACCAGCAAAAGCTTTTCAACATGGATTTTTTTACAAGAGAAAATGGTCAAATTTATCCTAGAACTATGCAATGTGATTTTAGATTTTGCTCTGAAAATCGAATAACAAAAATAGTAACGCTCGTAAATTAAGTTTGGAATAACAAGTCTATTGTATATAAATTGTATAGTGACGGTCTATTTTGTATTATTTTTGTATAGTGACAATCTATTTTGTATATATTTTGTAAGAGTGGCAGTAGATTTTTTAAGTGTAACTATACAAAATAGACTGTCACTATACAAAAATATACTAAATAGACTGTCACTATACAATTTATATACAATAGACTGTCACTATATAAAATATATAAAAAATAGACTATCACTATACAAAATATATACTAAATAGACTATCACTATACAAAAAATATACAAAATAGACTGTCACTATACAAAAAATATACAAAATAGATATTTCGGACTATTAGATGTAATATGTTTGGGTCGGAGGGCCATTTCGTGTCAATGGAAAAAAACATAGGTTATTAAAATTTTGAGGGGCTATATAGAATAGTTTTTTTCTCTCGGCTTCTAGCCTACCATTTAGCTGAGGAATTGTGCGTCCACTTTATTATCTTATAAGGTCTGCCTAATTTTTTTTACTATGATGGTATAGTCGTATAGAAGCCAGCTTGCATGCTCGTACCGGGTTACTTAGGCCATCAAAATTTAGACAAAATAGAAAAGTCAATTTAACATTATTTGAGATTCGAACATTGATGGATATGTGACTTCCTTGGGTGCTAAATTCTACTCAGTTTGTAACCAACGAAAAGGCGAAATTCATTTCATTTATTTGAGCCAGAAGGAGGAGACTAGGAGTCACCTGGACCGGCAGATTTTCATCACATCTTGAATCAAACTTCCATCTCATATTTCTAGGGCAACTAACAAAAAGATGTTACTGCTTAAAATTACCATGAGACAAAATAATCAAATAGGAACCTGTGCATGCATGAGATGATTTATCATATAAACTATCTCATATGGTGTTGCAAATTTACATGAGAACTTGGCAAAGCTACCAAAACTCTATATCCCCATGGCCCTCTTCGGCAGGAACAGAGTCCTTAATTTCTTTCAAGTCCTCAGGCATTCATAATCCTGTCAGATAAATATCCAATGTTGTCATCTAGGTTCTTAACTTTGGCTATTCCTTTTAAGCAGAAATGATATGGAAAATAGAAACTAATACTCCATAATAAGAAATATAAATGTTGATCAAGTTTCCAAATAAAGATCGAAACTATCTTTGTTCCATTATCAAGAATCCTTCATACATTTAATACGTTGAGATACAAACCTTGAATAAGAACGTTGTTTCCATCACATTTGAATGCTGGTGGGATGTGAGGGATTGTTGGAACGAAATGAATATGAAGAAACGATTCCATCACATTTGAATGCATGTTTTTAACCCTTCTTTGTTACTTTCTTCCACAAACCTTATGTATTGAGTAATCGTCCAATCAAGTTTAATGATGTGATTTGTAGTTGTTACCAAAAAAAGAGTTTAATGATGTGAAGAACAAGATAAATTAATAGAGAAGAAGCAGTGATATGTCAACTAGGAGCCAAGTCAGAGCAAGTTGAGCAAGAGTAGAATCACAATTTGCAGCTAAATTGGCAACAAGTGCATATATAGAAAGCTGTATTCTTCTGTAAATTCTACGTGCTCAACATTGGAACATAGTCTGAACATAAGATCAAACAAGTAAGCATATCTTTAAGCAAAACTTCAGCTTTTTTAGCACCATAATTCACATCCTCCTTCAAACATTATCTAGTTTAAGTAGCTTCTGTGCATTCTTGCTGAACAAATTTCCCTATGATTTATCTGGGATGTAGTTCATAAACAAGGCAAGTTACGGATAAGATGGATCCATACATACTACATGAAAGAACAACTGAACAGTCCTAAAATACCACCACAAGTATGTTGGATGGCGATGAAAATATTGGAAGCAAGAGATATATCACTGATCAAGTACAAAGCAGCTTAACAGAGGGAAAGAGCTTAATTAGACAGATCTATCTACAACTACTTGAAATGTATGATGTTCAGCAATGTTCACAATGTGGTTGCACCTTCAGGGTAAGCTAACAACTACTGACAGACTGCTTAAATGGGGAATTAATGTTGATCCACTATGTGTGTATTGTAAGAGGCATTGTGAAACAAAGGAGCTCTTATGCACTAGACTACTATACTGGCTGCACATACAAAGTTATTCAATCTGCACAAGGGATTCTCACCTGCAATGGACCATCAAGAATGGTAAAGGGCACTCAAAAGTAGCTCAGATATTCTGGTTGATGTATGTTGAAGCAGTCCATGCCATTTGGACGGAGAGAAACCAAAGGATATTTGAACAAAAGAGCAGAGATTGGGACAGCATTGCAAGTGTGAAGATCAAAAGTCTACTACAGTCCTTCATGTTCTAGTTTATGGGGTCAAGTGCTATATGGTTATAATGGTTTTCTGCTACTCTATGCTTTCTTAGGGCCTTGTAATTACCTACTTAGAAGAAAGACATAGAGTTTGGGTACTTCTAGTAGATGGATTAGATAGCTGGATGAGTTTGTCTGGGCTATGACTATGTAAATATTCTCTTGCTGATTAATAAAGTTTCTAATTACCCAAAAAAAAAAAAAAGAGTTCCCCTATGTCTTGAGAATTTACGTCATATAAAAGGTCCATGAATCGAATATGCAAGAATATGTGATCAATCTGAAGAAACTCAAGTAACTGTATACATAAGCAAAACTCAAGTAGGCAACAGAAGAATATGAAAAGATCCATGAATCAAGCCCGCGAACAATATGTTTGAAGCAACTAGAACTTGAAGCTTCCAATAAGAGGAATTGTTGGAAAGATTACCAGCTGACTCTCCCTAGACAAGCTTTCTGTCATAGCCTTCCTACCGAAAAACACCAGGAGAACTGTATGCCACCTACCCCGACACCTAGCTCCCTGTACTGAAGATATAACAAATAACATGTTACCACACAGAAAGAAATTTACATTATTCTGTAGCTACTTCTAAATGATATTCTATTCTTGCTGAAAGACTCAATAATGTTTCCTGCAAAACATAATATATGAGGCATACTAAGAAAATTCACAATCTTTCTCAAAAAATAGCAGAATTCTGACAACTTTTGAAACTTCAGATGCCAAGTCCTAAAATCAGACAGTCATTATTTCATCAATCAAAGCTCAAACATGTCAGTCATACATCTCCTTCTAAGCATGATCCCTTTATTAATGAAAGGCTCAAGTATGGAACTGTTCCGATAGACAACTAATCCATGTTCACACATGTCCAACCAGTCTGTCATTTGAAATGATCCTTTTTTCAACTGAATACTGCTCTTATGAGCTTTTTTATCATCCAAACATTTCCACTGTTTGCTTCAATATTAATTACAGCTTAAAGAGTTTTAATACTGAAACTTTAGGCAGACAGATAGTGCACAACCCCAAAAATCCATGTCGATTCCAATCAGTCTGAGTGCTTCTTTGACAGAACACAACTGACTACAGAAGTTGAGTGTTTGGTCTAAGCTTGTGAGTATCTTTATTTCAAAGTTAGTTGCTGTATCAATTGACTCAAGAAATCAAATTGAAATTACCGCTTATGCTTTTTTCCTTGTCCTGTTCTAGATTTAATTGAGTTAAAATAGTTAGAAGGCCTGTCTACCACCAGCCCAGTTCCCTTCCCTTTCTTTCCTCTGCTTAGAAGAGCTGTTGGATTGCATACAGAGCCTCAAAACAGGGCTCAGAAACAGCTTCTATTTGACCCAAGATTCCAAGTCCTACTTTCTCTTCCTTGACTAGTCGTGACAATACCTCAAGTAATGTGTTCAGAATCAAGCCGTTTCAATCGTCAATCTCATTGCCAAATTCATTGGTGAAAAACTCCATTTGATGCAACAAACAAAGAGGAACCAAGAAAAACAGTGAAGAATTCTAGCCTAACAGTAGTAAAAAGAAATGGAGACTACAAGATTCATGTTTAAGTGTAAACAGCTTTAGGTAGGAAGCTTAATCTAATAACCAATAAAGAAATTCAAAAGAACAGCTACAGTGAAGACCAAGGACCAGTAAAACATTGGAAACAATGTCAAAGCAGACAGTAGACTACACAATATAACATCATTTGCCATGAAAATACAAGAATATATCACGTTATGATCATAAGTTCATAACATCCAACCAAAGGCCACACAGCAAAAGCACATACAAAAGCTTAAAATGACATGTCAATTCACATGCCAGTAGCACTTGTCATGTATAAACATGACATTTGCTCATATAATAAAACTGAATAGTCAGAGGTCACAATAACACCTGATAATGACCTCCCATTCATATGAGAATCTCAAGGCAATCAGTCAAATCAGAGTAGCTGTCATTCATAAAGAAAAGCATAGAATTGCAATTTCAAGAACTAAAAAGATCTGTAATCAAAACTGCGGGTAGTCATAGCCCTTTTTCATTTATAACCATTCAATAACAAACTACAAAGTGTATTTTATATTACATAAAGCAAGTCTCGTCATTTCTTCTAATCCTTCAGGAAAACAAAAGCTCCATTTTTACATCTAAAACTCCTGGGATGCAGAGCCAATATCACCCTTTCCAGAGCCAGCTTTCTTAGGCAACAGATTCTGGTGAATGTTGGGCAAAACACCTCCATTGGCAATAGTAACATGACCCAAAAGCTTGCTCAGCTCCTCATCATTCCTCACAGCCAACTGAATGTGCCTTGGCACTATACGATTCTTCTTGTTGTCCCTTGCGGCATTCCCTGCCAACTCCAACACCTATTATCATCACAAACATTACAAAGTCGAATTCTATTAGCACTTAGATTAACATGTTCCAATAAAGTCAACAAAAATTATCATTATTTAGAATTTAAACAACATTCCACTATATGTCAAAATCTCTTGCTTGCTTACTTGTATATTAAGAATTAGATTCTCTAATTTGCAGTGCAATAAATAACCTGGTAGTAACAGTAACTGATGGATTCAGAAGCCAACTAATATCAAGGAATTTCACAAGTTCAAACGCAAGAAAAATGTTGACATCATCTCTCTGTCGTTTAAGATATTAAAAAGGGAACACTTAGGGTGCATGGATTAGAAAATAAATATTTGATTGATTTTAATCATTTTTTGGGCAAAACTTGCACATAAAATAAATTATTTAGGAAAAATTACATTTTATGCAGTGTACAATTAATTAGAAAAATTGGAACTAATTAATTAATTAATAATATTTCCCAAATAAACTAAGCTAAATGAGATATCTTTAACATGCAGAAAGCTTGAACATACATACATACATACATATATATATATACATATACATATATATATATATATATACACACACACACACACACATATCAAAACCATGGGTCTTTTTTAGGGATAAGTTATTTATTTTTAGTTAACAAAAACCTTGTAGTCTATGCAGTATAAACATATTAGAAAAAATGTGAAACTTATTACTCTAATTACGCGTTAAAATTTCATTAAAAATATAGGCTTAATTAGATTTCCCTAACTTGCAGGGAGTTTGAACATATAAATAGATACATGCATATCAAAAACAGTGCAGCGCTCCAACATTTCAACATAAATCAAACTCCAAATAACATCAAAAGCAAATAACAAATTAAATCACAAACTAAAACAGGAAAAAATCACCTCAGCAGCGAGATATTCAAGGACAGCAGAAAGGTACACTGGAGCACCAGCACCGACACGTTCAGCATACTTTCCAGCCTTAAGAAAACGGGCGATCCTACCAACAGGGAACTGAAGACCGGCTTTTGAAGATCGAGAAACCGATTTCGACGCCTTTGGTTTTCCTCTTCCGGCGCCGCCTTTACCTGCTCCTCCACCTGTACTCATTATTCTCTTTAAAAGGGTACGAAAATCCTAAACCTAACCCTAGATTTGAAAGTGCAGCGAGAGAGGGGAATGGTGGGAAATGTGATACTAAGGAATGAGGAAGTGGAGTTGGGAATATATAGGAGCGTATGGTGTGTTCTGATTGGTTGGAATTAAGGTCACGGGGATTGATGACGTAGCACTTGGCGGTACTTTTTAATTCTTGGAGTACCCTCCAATATTTTCCTCCTCCACGAAATTTTAATTAGTGGCATTGCCTTGTCTAATTTTCACGAAATTTTAAGTAGTGGCTTTTGTTGTCTACTTTTCACGAAATTGATTCAATGAGATGATGTTTGAATTCTTTTAAAAATTACTTAAATTCCAATCATCTCACTAAATTAAACTGTCTGTGTTGGCGATATAAAATTAATTTTTATTATTAATATTTTGAGTTAAATTTGAATTATGTTATAAATAATTACTCTTCCGTTTCAATTTAAATGACATATTTTTCTTATTAGTCTATTATGTACGGTCAAAACCGCTTGACTCAGTCGTGCGGATTGGTCGAGACGATGATGTTTCGATCAAAGGGTATCTGCATGACAAGCTCGGTCGAGGTCTGAAGTAAGGGCGTCGAGTTTCGAGCTATAAGACCGATCAATGACAAGCCCGGTATCATTATCGAGCTCATATCCAGATCGAACTACGAGGCAAGGTGGAGATTATCGAAGATGCCTAGACCGACCAACACTCACCCCGAATATCGAGACCCCAAGTCAGAATCGAGCTCGAACTAAGACCGAGGGATCGATCCAATACCGAGCTCGAGCCAGTATCGAGCTCGCAGACAAGAGTCGTTGCAATCACACTATGGAAGAGAATCTTGGTAGAAATCAAGGAAAAGACAATTCATTGTGGGATCTACACTACATATTTTTATTATTATAGAAAAAGTAGGATCTCTTTAATATAAAAGGGGGGATGTTAACACATTTACGGCGGACATTTGCCGGATTGATGAACATTTCCTTTTCTCTGTTTCATATTTCATTCCATTTTGCCAAGAAAAGAGATTTTTACATTTCGCTCTATAATTTGTATCAAGTTATATCACGTGTCCTTAGAACCATACACAAATTTAACTCTATCCGATTTTTGGGTAAACAGTTTGGCGCCCACCGTGGAGCTAAGGATAACAGTGATTGTTTGATATAAATTTTCAGTACACACCAGCTCACAACTTCAAATCAGCAATGGCTTTACCTATCGACCACGAAGTCGGCCTTCAAGATGAAACCAACAACTTGACACCCGGGGCCGGAAGGCCACTCGATGATGGCACTGAGGCTCGAATCGAAGCACCCGAAATTCGAGCCGAAGTACCGTTGGATGTCAATTCACAAATAGCTCTAGAGGCGCATCAGCATTCCGAACCGGAAAGAAGCATTCAGGGCGGCACTCGATCTGTAGCTCGAGACACCCATAACGTGGAGGAGATCGGAGTCAGCTTACGGATGATCTTCGAGATGTTACAAGTCCAACAAGTAGCGATAGCTCAGTTGCAGAGTCAAACTCAGGCACAAAGTAGACCGGAGCCCAATCCGCTTCGAAAAATTACCCACAGAACGGAACCATCCATAGTGAAGTCAAATGAGCAAGAATCGGGGACAACTCCTGAAATCACTAAAAAGCTCGAGGAACTCACAAAATAAGTCGAAGCCAACGATAAAAAAGTAGAAATATATAATTCCAGGGTCGATCAGATCCCGGGAGCTCCACCAATGATAAAAGGGCTAGATTCGAAAAAAATCATTCAAAAGCCTTTTCCCTCGAGTGCTGCCCCAAAACCAATCCCCAAAAAATTTCGTATGCCCGAAATACCCAAATATAACGGAACGACCGACCCCAACGAGCACGTCACTTCTTACACGTGTGCCATCAAGGGCAATGATTTGGAAGATGATGAGATCGAATCTGTATTACTGAAAAAATTCGGTAAATGGGGCAATGGTATGGTATCATAATTTACCATCTAACTCTATTGATTATTTTGCTATGCTTGCAGGTTGCTTCGTAAAAGCACATGCCGGAGCCATTAAGGTCGAAACCAGAAAGTCGGACATGTTCAAGGTAATACAAAAAGATAACGAGATGTTGAGGGAGTTCGTATCTCGTTTTCAAATGGAACGAATGGATCTGCCACCAGTCACAGACAATTGGGATGTTCAAGCTTGCACTCAAGGTCTAAACAAGCGGAGCTCGATGGCTTCACGGTGATGGCTTCACGGTGGCTGAAGCAAAATCTGACCGAATACCCAGCTATTACTTGGACCGATGTGCACACTCGATATCAATCCACAATAAGAGTCGAAGATGACCAACTCTATCTGATTTTCGGGTAAACATCTATTCTAAAAAGAATGACATATTTCTATATTTCGAAATAATTTAACTTTAAACTTTTTATTTTACCCACTTTATCCTTAATGAGAAGCTTTTATAGTCATACAAATTTCATGGCCCCACAAATCTTTGCCCCTTAAGTTTTTCGGACCACATATTTTAAAAGTCTTTTTTTTTAATTTAAAACTTTGTGTCAAGTCAAACTGCATCGTCTAGATTGAAACGGATGGAGTATCTAATAGTGGATGTCCATAACTTCTAAAGGAGTAACTCTCATTACGCTTCTCAATTATACGCATAACTCTCATTACTCATCTCTATTATGTTAATTGATCTCAAATACTTAATGTCATATTTATGACATCTTTTTGTACACCTCTATGTAGTTCTTTAAATAGAGGATGAGAAGTCATTTTATAATACACTTGAAAACACTTGGAAGAAACAATAAAGTTCTCTCTTTTTCTCTACTTTTTTTTTTATCGTTGCTACTATTTTCATATTAGCTTCTAAACACGTTATCGGCAAATGATTCTGGCCAAAGTTTTCATAATCTCCAAATTTGGTGGTTGCACCTAGTGTAGAACCTCTCTGCTGCCCGGGTTAACCAGATTGGTTAATCAAGTGGCATGCTTACTGCTACATTTGTAATCCAAATGTGACATCAAAGTAAGTGATTTCCGCTATTAAGTTCAGTCATGTGGGTTGCACAACTTTGACATTTCATTTTGAGGAATTCAAATTCTTGATAAAGCTCCAATTTCATTGAATACATTATTAGTATAAAGATACTGGAATTTTGTGATATACATATTTACAATATTAGACCATGAACATATGGACTATTCTACTGGTAAGTCAAGTAGATCACAACATAATATCTATGACAGTAACATCACAGCTACATGATTATAGAAGTGATATTGTATAAGGTAAAATATGCTATCACACGTGCCCGCCCAAAAAAGGGACACATGAAACCTAAGACGGGGGATGGCCAAGACCGAAGACAATTGTTCCGGAAAGAATAACGCTCATAAAGATATGATGAATACTCTTCGTCCGGTAGCATTTAATAGAGAATATTCCATGGCATTAAGAACGATTGCCCGTTACAGGAAATTTGGCATTCATGTTCACCGTTACATCTTCATCAATGACCCTCATAATTGATATTAAAGAGGGGCACGATCTTAGGATCTCCTTCCCTAGACGTAGCTATAAATAGTGAGTTCAATTGTCATTATAAAGGACACGAGTTTTCTCACAAACTTATGCTACATTCTATTCAAAGCTTAATACAATCTTATCTTCTTGCTTCTTGATTTCATTGTTGTTGTGCCCGAAAACCCTATTCCCGAAACCGCTATTTTTGTTATTTCATCTCCATCTAAAGGCTAAGTATTGCATAATTCTTCAATTATTTTATTATTTCAAGATCAAATTAAATCACTTGTCTAGAAATCACGTATAAATTCAATTGTACAGTTTCACAGGTAAACAGTTTGGCGCCCACCGTGGGGCCTAGACAGTCGTGCAATTAAATTGATCCTTGCCTTTTTTACTAACGTGTTTTGATTGTTTTGTCTTAGAAAATATCATAAGAAATGGCAGATATCGCTATTAACAACACACACAATCCCGAGATTCGAGGGGATGAACCTCATTTTGAGGACTCAATCAGTGACACCCACAATGAGGGGAATGGCGCCACACCGGTGCATGACATGCAATATCATCGACATGTTCGGGAGACAACTCCCGATGATGCTGAGGAGGAGCATGTCATTGATGCGGTAAGGGTCTTGCAAGAGCAACATACGATCATTCTAGGCCACCTCACGCAACAGGATAAGGTTATGACGGAGTTGAAGCAGGCGATATCGGGGGCTTCGAATAATGCGAATAGATGAGATCTGATTCCTCCCAGTGATCCTGCAAATCAAACATCGCAGAGGGTCGACAACAACACTCCTAAGGGCGAAGTTGACTCCGATGGGGCTGGGGGGAGCGGATCTGGCTTCAATAACGAAAACGATCCTTTCAAAAATGAACTTTTATGATTTATGAGGGAAGTGAATGCCCGCATGGACCAAATCCCGAGCGCGCCACCAATGCTGAAAGGCCCAAACTCAAGGAAGTATACTCAATTGCCATACAAGCCAAGTGCGACACCAAAATTAATCCCGAAATGGTTCAAAATGCCCGATGTGCCAAAGTATGATGGAACTTCAGACCCTCAGGATCACATTACCACCTACACAATGACAGTGAAGGGAAAATGATTTAGCTCCTCACGAAATTGAATCTGTTTTGCTGGAGAAATTTGGAGAAACTCTCACGAGGGGAGCCTTGACGTGATATTCACTATTACCCGAGCATTCCATAGACTCCTTTGAGATGCTCGTAGACTCTTTCATCAAGGCTCATGCCGGGGCCTGTACTTTTCTAGGCCTCTTCTCGAACGCGACTTTTATTATGCGAACGTGAAGGCCAACTAGTCTCACATCATCGCGAATGTGAGCACCAGTCGGCCAACATGCTAGCCTTCAGCCCAACCTATTCCATCACTCCGCGAACGTGATCCCATATTGCGAACGTGAAGCATAAATTTCACTCCTGCCACATTTCTTCTCCTCGAATGCGGAAGCTTGACTGCGAGTGTGATGCTCATCAGACTTACCAGAAAAACTAGCAATGCAACACAATCAAAAATAGTCTGAAACACACTCAAGCCCCTCAGAATCCCGTCTGAATATACCAGCAAGTCCCAAAACATAATACGGACCTACTCGAGGCCTCAAATCCCACATAATAACATCAAAACATCAAATTGCACCTCAAATCAAGCATAATGAACTATTTTAAATTTTCAAATTCCAAACTTACGTCGAACACGTCTAAATAACTCAGAATCACCTCAAATTTTGTACACACGTTTCAAATAATATAACAAACCTATTCCAACTCCGGAAAAATAATCTGAACTCGATAACTTCGAAGTCAACTCCCGGTCAACCTCTGAACTTTCCAAACCTTCAAATTATCAACTTTCGCCAATTTGAGCCAAAACCTTCTAGAAACATCCAAATGCAAATTCAAACGTACGCCGAAGTTCAAAATAACCATCCGGACCTAACGGAACCATCAAACCTTCGATCCGATGTCAAATACAAAAAGTCGAACTTGGTCAACTCTTCCAACTTAAAGCTTCTAAAATGAGAATTATTCTTCCAAATCAATCCCAAACCACTCTAAAACCAAAACCGGCCATACACACTAGTCATAATGCATCATTTGAAGCTACTCAAGACCTCAAGCCACCATACAGAATGCAAATGCTCAAAATGACGTGTCAGGTTGTTACATTCTCCCTCACTTAAATATACGTTCATGATTGAACGTGCAAAGAGAAGTTCTAAAGCCATCAAATCATTATATAATTCATCGTACCCATACATATAGGTGATCCCACATCACCCAAATCCATATCATCCCGACTACCCAACCCAACTGAAGATCCTTACTTCAACCTTAGCCCATAAACCTTGGAACCCAATCTCCAATACCCGTAATTCATTATAAGACCGGATCATCGCATTTATACACTGTATAAGTCTGAACAAGCTGTATCAAGCCATAACCATATTCCAATATATAATCACACGATATATCACATAACTCACATACTCATAGTAATACCTTCTTACCACAATAGCTGCTCATTACTAAACTAGTACCTTTGGCATACCTCATATCAAACAAAACCCTGTTTTGAACCTTCGTACACTACCAAGAATGAAAGAAGCACGTAGAAACTCATAAACACTCATTAGATTAACAAGTCGTGGAGCTCTCTCACCCGCCAAGAACAATAGCAAAATTCTAATCTGACTAGTGACATTACCCTTCCAAAAATCTCATTTTTACTCAGTGCAAGCTACTCGACTGACATGCCACACCAATGACACTTAGATCCATATCATGCAATTTGTGCACTAAACAAACAACAACTCGAATATAATCAATAATGAAAGGAGAATCAAATGAGAGAACCGCCTCACAAGCTCAACAAATACTACCACAAAGCGTAATTCTATGAACCCATCACACAAAGGAGAAACAAAACACACAAAATAAGCACAAAGGATCATATTCCAACATAACTCTATTGTGATGTGTAACCCAATCCAAACACGGTCCACATGGAACACCTCGAGCCATGATGCTCACAATCAACAACCATATGCATATCAATAACAAATACGCAAAGTTCATAACCATAACCACAGAGAAACTTATATCATACTATACCACAAACATGAAGACCATAACCAAGGCACAATCATCCATTCAACACACCAAGAGCCATCTCGCTCGAATTCCACTACAAGGCCCTAACAGAACCGCATCATGTGTGTAAATAGTCCATAGTCTCATAACTCATCGTATCATAGGAGAGTAACACATGGAACATATCATAACATGAATAAAATTAACTCTAACCGATGACATACTTATCACGCCCCAACCTCGGGGAGCGCGACCGGCGCTCAACCGAGTGGGCCCAATCGAGCAAGCCTGTTAGATACTTTCTATCCAACTCACTTATGATAAGAGAAGGCATGCTTTTATTAGCTAAATAGTAGAAGGACCATATATATAGACATTACTAAACCGTTTCATTTTGCTACTTCCCTGTTAAGTTTCAAAATACATACATTTTGTGATTTAGTGGAACAAAAATCCAAAATACAACATAATTCGTTTGATCTTTCTAGCACACATATACAACCCACATAGCGTCTGCGGAGCCTCTAAAGATACAAAAGAGTGTAAATACGGTGCCAGCAACAAGGCCCCGACTATACCTCAAATAGTACAGCAATATAAACAAAACATATATGATATGACCCCGGAAAGAAATGGGGCTCACCGAGTCCGCTGAGAAGAGGATGCAACACATATATGTGATCAACATTGTCTGCTATGTAACCACATGCATCTATTTAAATATACAGCGCCCCCGGCAAAAGGGATGTTAGTACCGTCGAATAACACTAGTATGTATAGCTAAACACCATCTCAATAGAATGAATAATAATACAAGAGGAACAGTCAAGAATTCAATAAGAGCTTCAAATAATATTGGAACATCAAGTTAAGGATCACATAACTTTTTAAGTCAATTCTCGCATTATTAGGTTGGATGGTTTTTATTGCCAATATACCACAGTCCACAATACCACCATGTTCATACACGGAGTCCGATCTCGGCCCGATCGGCTAAGCCATCTCATTTGAGACATCAACCATATTCACTATTTCATTCACAATACCACCGTGTTATTACACAGAGTCTGATCTCAGCCCGATCGGCTAAGCCATCTCATTCGAGACATCAACTATTTCAATCGAACATCTTACTTCATATTTCATTCCCATCTTTTCAACACATTGGCACAAGTGGCTTTAATTATAAAGTCGTTCTTGGCACTTGGCCTATTTCATAATTCAAGTTCTTTTACCACAATCCAATATTTTTATTATCATCAATAACAACACGATTTTCATTCAAGACTCTTGATTTCACATGTGAGCAATTTAGAATTCAAGGCACATAGAGGCTTTTCACATAATTTGGCATAACAATCTTTATTTCGATCTTGACATGAAGTCTTAAAATTTCTAACACATATTCCACATTTTGAACACATCCTCAAATGACAAGATGACATGATGAAGCATTTAGAATAAGTATTGAACATACATCCTCCAACACAACCACATTAGGAATAGCCAATTCAATAATGATCAAGGACTTACTCCAATGACATGAACACCGTGGGATTCAATTCTAAGAAGAAGGGGTTTAGCCAACATACCTCAATTGAGCCTCTTAAAACTCTAAGACGTTCCGGAATATTAGAAACTTCAATCTATTTTAGCAATATAGCAAAATTAAACCCAAAATTAGGAAAACGTTCATAATTCATAATTCTAGCTCACTTGAGCATTCTATCAAACACTATGTATGTATTAAGGTTTCATGGCCCTTTTTTATGAAAGACTCCACCAACCCACATCCCATTCTTTTCTATCTTTAACTCACAACCTCCCTACATACCTTAGGAACACATGCATGCAAGGTAAACACTCTCATCCCCATAAATTACCTTACTAATGGCCCATTCTAGTTACATTTTGAAATTAAGAGTTTGGGGTGATAGAATCTCACCTCTTAGGAAGAAGACCTAGGTTCCTCTCTTGATAATCTTTAAGGTTTTAAGCAAGAATTGAAGAGAAATTTTTTATGAAGATCACTTTCTCCCTCTAGAAATCTCTCTCTATCACTCTAAAAATATTAAAAATAAGCTCCAAATGGTCTATGGGGTGTGTTTTAACGGAATAGGGTCGGGTTTAAAAAACCCCAAAATAAAGTTCCAGAATAGGTCCTGCGATCGCATAATTGATATGTGGTCCGCATATCGGCCGCATAATTTGGCCTCCAAAACTGTTCGTGACTGACCCGGTCTGCAGTCATTATGCGGCCCGCAGACCTGTTCTGCGATCGCATAGTGCACCGTAGAAACTCACTCCGAAAAATCTCAAAGCGGGATATGCAACAAGAGTGCGGCCCGCAAAGTGGTTATGCAGTCGCATAATGGCCGCGAAATTTGACATCAAAATGGCCCAGAAAACGGACCCACTTTGCGACCATTTTGCGGTCCGCAGAGTGGTTCTGCGGTCGCAGAATAGGACACAGAAATGCCTACTTCTGCCCAACATTTTCTTCAACTCCACATCCCACTGTTCAATCCAAAAACTCTGAATCGCGGCGATCTTCTACTACTATTAACCTCTACGCCTACTTCGGCATCACGGAAATCCCGGTTTTTAGGAAAATTTTTACGGGACCTTACAATACCCCTCAACAATAGTTATACGGAGTAAGCAAATTCGACCCGATGTAGAATACACATTCTCATTAGGCCTACCAGTGGCCTCCAAATCAATTCAGATCTTCACAAAATCGGTAGATAACCTCTGAAATGTCCACAATAACCTATCCATAACACATACCATAAATTGTCAACCTCTTAACATATATTCTAAATCCAAAACAACAGAATAATCTACCTCTGTGAACTCCGAGTCTCTAAATCCCAAGAATACAATAATCTCCATATCCGATCCTAATTCCACCATTCAAATGACTAATACATCTGTAATGACTCAACCGGTCATTTTGAGTATTACAGTCTCGTTCCCCCATTTACTGCTCAATTTATGCTTTACACTCGTTTTAAGACTTACCGGGTTAGTTGGTTCGGGTCTGGAGGGAATTTGGAGTGAAATGAGATACTTAGTCTCATAATTGAAAATTTTAAGTTAGAAAAATTGACCGGATGTGGACTTATATGTAAACGACCTTGGATTTAAATTTTGATGATTTCAATAGCTCCGTATTATAATTTTGGACTTAGAAGCGTGTCCGAAAAATTATTTGGAGGTCGGTAGAGGAATTAGGCTTGAAATAGCGAAAGTTGAATTTTTGGGAAGTTTGACCGGGGGTTGACTTTTTGATATCGGGGTCGAAATAAGATTCTAAAATTTTTAATAGGCCTGTTATATCATTTATAACTTGTGTAAAATATTTAAGGTCAATCGCACTTGATTTGATAGGTTCCGGCGTCGTTTGTGGAAACTTGAAATTTCAAAGTCCATTAAGCTCGAATTGGGGCATGATTCATGGTTTTAGCATTGTTTGATGTGATTTGAGGCTTTGACTAAGTTTGTATGATGTTTTAGGACTTGTGTGGTATATTTGATTGAGGTCTCGAGGGGCTCGGGTGAGTTTCGGAGTGATTTCGGACCATTTCTAGGCCATTCTTAGTTGCTGGGTTTTTGCCACAGAGGTATGTATCGCGATCGCGGACAAATGGTCGCGATCGCAAAGAGCAATTTTGTTGTTTGGGCATTGTGAATCGCGATCGCGGAAGCCTTTTCGCAATCGCGTAGAGGAAAATCCTGTTGTACTGACCCGAATTTGGAAGTTTATATCTCACAATCTATAAGGAATTTGGAGATGATCCAAAAATGAAAGGCGTAGCCTTTGTGCCTAGTTTTTAGAAAGATAAGCCATTTGTCATTTGGAGTTATGTACAAAAAGTTATGGTGGATACACTATAGGCTATCTGGGAAGAGTTTGGAAATCTCTATTGCTCAGGGCTGACTTTGGGAGCTTACGTCTCTCAATCTGTAAGGAGTTGGGATATGAGCAACAAATGAAAGTTATATCCCTTGGTGTCTAGTTTTCATAATATTAAACCATTTGTAATTTGGTGTTTTATACAAAACGTTATGACTATTATACTAGAGATTGTCTGGAAGAGCTGGGCACTTGTTCTTCGCGATCGCGAAAGGCAAATTTTGGGCTGAAATATTTTGTGCTTCGCGATCGCAAAGGGTAAATGACTGGACAAAAGATAAAATTGTGGGTTTTGGTTTCTTTCTTCATTTTCAAATTTTGGAGCTCGGATTGGGCGACTTTGGAGAGGAAATTTTTCACACAACGTGGGGTAAGTGTTCTTGACTCCCTTGTGATTACATTCCATGAATTAATCTTCGTTTTTGGCTTTAGATTATTGATTTTTCAAGAGAAATCGAAGGAATTTCTACAATTTTATAAAATGAATTTTCGAGATTTGAACACCGATTCGGATTCGGATTTGAGTGAAATTAGTATGGTTGAACTTGTAATTGGATAGGTTGTCGGATTTTGTGAGTTTTATCGGATTCTGAGACGTGGGCCCCACATACAATTTTTGAGCTAAATTTCGGATTTTTAAAAAAAAATAGTATTTTCTTATGGAATTAATTTCAATAATTTTTATTGACTGAATCAAATTAATTGTGGCTAAATTCGAGGCGTTTGGAGGCCAATTCACAAGGCAAAGACATAGCGATGTAAAGAATTACACGGTTTGAGGTAAGTAACACTTCTAAACTTGGTTCTGAGGGTATGAATCCCCGAGTTGGAGTTATATAAATTATTTCGAGGTGACGCACACGATAGTTGACGAGCGTGTGGACGTGCACCATTGAAATTGTGACTTGAATAAATTCTGTGAAGTTGTAAAAATTAAAGAATCATGTTATTATCTGAACATTTCCCACGTGTTAGAGAAATTGAGCTGAGGCTCTTATTAAAGATCATGTTTAGGCTACGTGCCGATATTTTGGGACCCATGGGGTCGTGTTGCTATTAAATTAATTATTTTAAATTATACATTTCGTACTCAGTCATGCTCATCCATTGTGAGGATATTTATGGGATCGGGGCTGCCCGCCTGCAGCAGGCCATATCGACTTTATATATATATATATATATATATATATATATATATATATATATATATTATTATGGGATCGGACTGTACGCCGCAGCAGGACTTATAGGCTTTACTATTATATGGATCGAGGCTGCCCGTCTACAGCAGACCTTATTGGTTTTATTATTATATGGATCAGGGCTGCTCGCCTGCAACAAGCCTTGTTGGCTTTATTATTATATGGATCGGGGTTGCCCGCCTGCAGCATGCCTTATAGGCTTATTTATTATACGGATCGGGACTACCCGCCTGCAGTAGGCCATATCGGCTTTATATTACGTTTGGGCTAAAAGAGCCCCTCCGTAGTGTGTACATGCCCCCAGTGAGCGTAAATGATTATATATATTCGGGATGGATTTCCCATGGCATGAACTTACCTTACTTATTTATATTGTAATGAATTTACCTGGACATGGATCTTGTCCGTATCATTTACATTTGGGGATAAATTACCCCAGAGCTGAATTGGCCTTATACGGTACTGAATGACTGACTGACTGTTAGTCGATGTGTATATATATACGGGTTGGAACACCCCTGGGCTGGATTGGCCATAAACAGTACCGAGTGACTGAATAATTGGTGACCGGTATTTACTTGAGGTCTTTCTAGTGAGATGTCGTATTCCTAATATCATGCAATATTGATCTATTTCACTTGTACTGAGTTTAACTGTTGAACTTGAAAGCATGCATATATTGTTGTACCATTATTTATATTGGACTGTACCTGCGGAGCTCGTCACTACTTTCAGCCCAGAGGTTAGTTTTGTTACTTATTGAGTTAGTTATACTCATACTACACTCTGCACCTCGTGTGCAGATCCTGGTGCTCCCGGATACGGCGGCTGCTAGATTTCGAAGTTAATTTTGTTGGGAACTATCAAGGTAGCTGCTTGACGTCCGCGGACTCGATTCCTTTCTTGTTTAATTATTGTACTGTTATATGTTTTCAAACAGTAATTTTTATTCGTCAGACTTTGTATTCATATTAGATACTCATATACTCAGTGACACCGGGTTTTGGGAGTGTTTATATTTGTGTTTGTGAGGTTTCTTTCGCTGAATTTAATAATTATGTTTTCAAATTTAAAAAATATGGTGGTTTATTGAGATTGTCGGCTTGCCTAGTATTGAGATAGGCTCCATCACGACATGTGAGATTTTGGGTCGTGACAACATCCCTCGTACACAATCACCTCACGGGAAGCACTCCCGTGAATCTTCCGCACCATGTAGTAAAATCTGAACATCAACAACCAACAACCCGGCGATTATCGTAATACCAGTCAACCATCCGCAAGTCAAAACATAGTGTGCCTTTTGGAAATGCGCACCCTTCTTAGGTGATACCAAATAGTGTCAGCATTCTTCTAAGCATCTGAAACCACCCATGTTGTTTAGAACTCATGACCTCCTCTTCGAAATGGAACCACAACCTTGTACATGCAAACCTCAATCCCACACGTCGCACCGTATCTTGCATGCCATCATATGAGAACACAAGAATCTCATTATCAGCTCTGAATCACAAGTAGGATAGCTACCCCATCAACCAGGAACCTCCCACTTGACCCTACCTAGGAGAAAATCATAACACGCAACAAACTCCCCATGCTTGTAGAAAACATCTACCCCAAGCCATGGTCGAAATGATCGAGAACTATTTGAAACCCATTAGCACAAAATAGAGCCATCAGAACTAAATCCCTCTAACTCAACCAAGACACACATGCCACCAAACCCAAGAGTATTGTTATAGAACACCTCTAAAGCCTTACTGCACCGAAAGAACCGATCAATTCTATTGCTATGCTGACCCAAACCACTACCAAGCTGACCTATTTCTTCGAGTTCCTCTCCACTTGACTTCAAGTTAACACTTCTTCTTGCCAGTACATTATGACCCTTAACCAAAATCTCACCACACGAGATCTTAGCATGAAACCACGTCGTCTTAAAGCCCATAAGCCACTCTATCCTCTCTTAAGAACCAATCGTACTGCAACCGAGATACCCACTCCAAAGAGACCTTCTGTGAATCTGAAGTTGCTTCTCTAACCCCTCTAATACCAAAATGTAGAATCGCCAATTATATAGAAATACCACAAGTCTCAGCACCATCCATTGCAAATCCCATATCTTAGCTATATACAAATACGGGAGATCCTCAAATGCCACATATGAATCTTGAACTCATTAGAACCTTCTCGGGAGTCTCCACTCTTCTCCAATCTCTCATGCACCGCCAATACGAGCCGAACGGCTTGTGCTCCATTAACACACAAACACATTAAGAAGCAACCCCATCTTAAGCAACCGAGTGAATCCCTTCTACATTTACATTACATCCACAATCAGTATCAACCCTAAATTATTTCTAGATTTCTATTTGCCTATAAAGTATATATAGTACATCATACACCCTGCAATTCTCTTGCTCGAGTCATCCTCGAAGTTAGCTCCCTTCAAGTCATAACTGATCTACAAGTATGCCTCAATCCAAAACTAATATAACACATGACCATGCAATTTGATCGGCGCTAATAAACTCCTCCACTTGGCTCGAAGCTACAGAACTTAACATCTGATAACCCACAATACACTTACTTCATAACTGTCATGATCTCGTACTGTTACCCTAGTTGAATCCCTCATAAGCCCATGTAGCACTAGCCATAAAATACTCCAAACCGTCTACCACATGTATACTCATCCTTGAGCAATCCGTACTCTAATTTTAGCACATACATCCTACTTGATAAAAAGTGAACTCTTCATAGAAACATCATAAGGATCACACAACTACAGAACATCCCGCATGAGATACCCACCTACTTAGCCTCAAATTGGCATCTCTCTATGACCCTATAATTGTCATAACCACTATGAGATCACTTAATCTTTCCGAGTCTAAAATCCTCAACAAGACATAAGAATCTACTTCATTCCACAAATGAGCAACATAAAAGATCCATTAACACACTCATAACTCGAGGTTGTACAACACATCAAGACAGAAATCAAGCATCCATAGCCTTTTCGCATCCTAAGCAAAACTCTTCAGGTCACATCCAAATCATCTAAGCATAGTCCTCGGTCACATAATACTCATCATATAACTATCTAATCACTCACTGAGCCATCAATATCACTCCTAGGGACAACACCGGACATAAAAGTTTGAAAGAACATACTCACACAACTGAAACCACCGAGTCCAAGCTGCAGTCTAAACCTGGCCTCAAGTCCTCCAAACTGGCTTATCTCTACAACACAGAGAACACTTCTTGCACCTCATCCATGACATCACAAACCGATGTGCACAACTGATATCGATTGCTCAATATAATATATGAGTGGATGGAAGGAAATCAAAGATATACGCTTCAAGCTGAATCAAAGTCGCACGATAAGAAAGAAAAATGGGAAGTTTTCTAGATGCCTTGTAGCCTCTCGAAGATAGGTATGGACGTCATCAGATCGATCTGCAAAACTCTACTAGACACTTGCTCATGAATTGTAGAACCTATGAACCTAGAGCTCTGATACCAACTTGTTATGACCCAAAATTTACCTAGTCATAATACCACCTAACCCAACTCGCTAGGTAAGTCAAACATCAGTCAACATAATTCTAATGAAAATAATAAGAAAATCAATAAGTGAAATAACTCAATTTTTATACAATAACCCAAGGATTAGTAGTACAAGTCATAAGCCACTGATACTTAGAATTACAAAGCTAGTATGAAAATAAATACAACATCTATTTGGAATATACGTAAACAGATTACAAGTCTAAAGCTACCAAGGACAAGTGGTAGTTATATCCGAAAAGCAGGTACATCTTCAATGCCAACTTCTGCCATCCACAACAACTCAGCTCCAAGATCTGTATGCAAGGTGCAAAAGTGTAGTATGAGTACAACCGATCCCATGTACTCAACAAGTATCATAACTAACCTCATCGAGGTAATAAAAGCAATAATTATAAATAATACTCGCTAATCACCTGTACACTTTATAATTCCAACAAGTACAAAACAATAATATGATCAAGTCATGAATCACAAACAAAATCACCTTGGTGCACACAATAACTTAACGTACTTTGCTCAGTCAACAATCCAACATATAAAAAAAATATGTAAATAAATCAGGTAAACAACCAAGGAAAATTTCAAGTATAGATGAAATGCAATAACCAAATCAAACACTAACCAGTCTTTCCTCAGAAATACCAAATCCGAACCAAACCATTGATCAGTTTTTCTCAAACCGTGTGTACACCACCAAGAGAGAACATGAGAGGGTGACCCTAGGGAGATAAATCCATATCCACACGCTGCACGGACAACTCACGTATTGCACGAACAACTCACATGCTAATAATATCAATCGCTCAAATAACTCACATGCTGCACAGAAAACTCACGTGCTAATAATAACAATATTTCGGATCCGTATGGACAACTCACGTGCTGCACATAAAACTCACATGCTAATAATATCAACCGCACAAATAACTCACGTGCCAATAATAATAATATCTCGGATCCACAGGGCAACTCACATGCTAATAATATCAACTGCACGGATGCGTGCCAATAATCACAACCTGCACGACGTGCTCACGTGCCAATAATCACAATTCGCACGGCGTGCTCATGTGCCCAAAATCACAAGCCGCACGACATGGTCATGTGCTCATAATCACAATCCGCACGGTGTGGTCACGTGTTACCAGTCTAGTCTATATCACACTGCATGCAGATATACAAGAATACATGTACATGATTAATGAATATCAATTTTTATACCCCTAGACTTGTATAAGTAACATGCTAAGGAGTATGCATATGCAAAGTGTGCTATCATAGCTCAAATCAGGCAAATACATCACGAAAGTATCAATTATAAGGTTCAATTAGGAGATGAACCTCAATGAAACCTCAAACATGGTTCAGATGGCTCACAACAGGGGTACAAATATAAGAATCATCATAGTACAAAGCTTAGAAATCAATCCAAGGCATATCATAGCCTAAACATTACACTAAGCATTAATAATACCCCGGTGCACGCACATGGTCTCAACCCCACACATGTGCGCCACCCATGGCACGTAATTATCACAAATAACTTAGGCAATTAGTGCCTCAACCAAGTTTAGGTAAGATACTTACCTTAAACAAGCCAAATCCATATTTCAAAATGCCTTCCCACGCAAAATGACCTCTGAATGGTCCAAATCTAGCAAAATTCAACTCAAAAACATCAATAATGCCATAGGAATCAAAACCAAACGATAAAGGCTAAATCTTTAATCAAATACTCAAAGTCAACAAAAAAGTCAACTCGAGCACGCACTCGGATCCCAACAAAACTCACAAATTCCGATAACCCATTCGAATACGAGTCCAACTATACAAGTTTCATCCAATTCCAACTCCGAATCAATTTTCAAAATCATATTATTCAATTTAGATTTTTTTTTGACAAAAACTCCCAATTTCTATTTTAGATTCATCAATCAAATAATAAAATCGAAGATATAACAATGAATAATAATCAAAATCGAGTCAAGAGCACTTACCCCATTCCAAGTGGAGAAAATCTCCTAAAGAATCGCTGAAATCCGAGCTCCCAATATCAAAATATGATAAAATGAGTAAAACCTTCGAATATAATATCTTATATGCACTACCCCAACAATACCCTACGCGATCGCGGTTGTACCATCGCAATCGCGAAGCAATAAACTGCACTGCCTCCAAAAACCTCTTCATGAATGCGCCCTCTATCCTGCGAACGTGAAGGCCAACTGGTTTCACATCATCGCAAACGCGAGCACCAGTCGCGAACGCGCTAGCCTTCAGCTCGACCTCTTCCATCACTCAAAGAACGCGGTCCCATATTGCGAATGCTATGCATAAATTTCACGCATGCCACATTTTTTCTCCGCAAACATGGAAGCTTGACCGCGAACGCAATGCTTATCAGACTCATGAGAAAAACTAGCAATGCAACACAACAAAAATGGTCCAAAACCACCGCGAAATACACCCGAGCCCCCCGGAACCCCGTCCGAACATACCAACAAGTCCTATAACATAACACGGACCTACTCGAGGCCTCAAATCTCACATAATAACATCAAAACCACGAATTGCACCTCAAATCAAGCTTAATGAATGTTTCAACTTTTTAAATTCCAAACTTACGTCGAACACGTCTAAACAACTAGGAATCGCCTCAAATTTTGCACACAAGTTTCAAATAAACATAACTAAACTATTCTAATTTTCGGAACAATAGTCCGAACCTGATAACATTGAAGTCAACTTCTGGTCAAACCTATGAACTTTCCAAACCTTCAAATTGCCAACTTTCGCCAATTTGAGCCAAAACCTTCTAGAAACATCCGAATACAAATACAGACATATTCCTAAGTCCAAAATTACCGTCCAGACCTAACAGAACTATTAAAACTCCGATACAAGATCAAATACACAAAAGTCAAACTTGGTCAACTCTTTCAACGTAAAGCTTCTAAAATGAGAATCATTATTTCAAATCAATATGTACCACTCGAAAATCAAAACTGACTATATAGGCAAGTCATACTGCATCATATGAAGCTACTCAAGACCTTAAGCCACCGTACGGAATGTGAATGCTCAAAACGACCGGTCAGGTCATTACAAAGGCGCCAAGGAATCACATCACTCTTTCTCTTTTATTTCTTAAGTCCTAATCTACTCTAAAAGAACTACACGGTTCAAGCTACATCACACGAAAAGGAACCAAGCATAAAGAAAAATTACAAAAGGTTATTACTACCTAAACAAAGCTAAAAGATATGTTTTTAGATTTTTTTTATTTTTCTTTAAAACTAGTCTTAGAGTACGCACTTTGCGTGTGTATCCCATCTCAATAAGTATAAACTTTAAAGATTTATACAAATATTTTTAAGCTATGCATATTTGATGTGCAATTGTTAAGTGTTATTTATAAATAAAAAAGCTGATATTAAATTAAGGAATATAATAACTATAGTTATTGGATAACTTATATCTAATTATAGTAATTATACAAGGAGTGTTTGACTAAAGAATAAACATAATTTTTGACAAAAAATCTTTCTCTATTTTTCTTTTTAGTTTTTATTTTACTAAGATAACTAAATCATATAGAATTGATTAATTTTAATTCTACGATGACTATAATTCTATAACTAAGAATAAGAAAAATCAAAGGAGTATCGACCGATACTGTCGACTTTGAATAGTTTTCTACTTAGTCTTTCTATATTTTTGTTTACAAAGGTAATTAAATTATATAAAATTAATTGGTTATAAATTCTATGAAAGAGAACAATTCAAACCTACAAAAGACAATAGCTATACTCTTACTTATTCTGTGGATTTTTTTTTTTTTTTGGAATTACTTGTCTTTTATTAAATTGATACGTTATATAATTTAAATAAGAAATGGATTTATACAAGATAGTTAATATTGAAACTTTCTCTATGATTAAAATAAGGAAGAATTTTATGCACAAATTTATTTGATTAAAGCTCCTAAATATCATGGAGAAAATTGAAAAAAATTCTTCGGTGAAAAAAGAATTAAAAAGAATTATTTTGAATAAAAAGTTGAGTAATTCTACTCTAATCTAATATATAATTGGTCCTATATAAATTTTGTTAGGTCCTATATAATGTCTACTTGATTATAGATATTTGTACTTCTGCGGGGTCACTCTATTTTCTTAACCAATCTCCCTATAATTATTTGCTCAATTTAAGATTCAAACTATTTAAGTCATAATATACAATACATGACGCAAACATGGAGATTTCAACTACATAGGGTAAATAATATTCTTTATCCCCGGAAATGATCTATAAAAATAAAATCTTAGTGGTTTTAGAATTTTTTTTATAAAAGGTAAAATCTTAATTTGTTTAGTTATCCTAAATATTAGGGATTCATACATAGTTCAAATAAGGAAAAGTTTAATAACCAAAATTTTAGTTGATTTAAATGTCCTAAATATTATAAAAATAGTTAAATTACATTTTAATCCAATATAAAATATATTTTAAGGGGTAAAAAAGGCGAACGACATTTCTCTAAGGGCCTTCGTGCTTTTAATATAATATAGATTGTGGTTTTGTTAAGACTTTAATCCCTCAAGAAAACTATCTAGAAGATCCATCGTTGGAAAAAGTTCACTATTTTTCTAATTTTGTTTTTCTTTTCAAATAATTAAGTTCCTAAAAAAATGAAATTATTAGTTTCTTCCCACCAAAACCACTTTCGAATTTTGACCAAACACCTCAAATTTTCAAAAAAATACTTTTATTGTAAAAAGTGCTTTTAACTTGGTAGAAGTTTGGCCAAAACATGCTTATAAGTTAGGTTTTTCTATCCACTTGTCTAAGCGTTGGTGAATGCAGTTGTTTCTAACTTTCTAGAAGTTCGGCCAAAACATGCTAAGCTGATGATGCAGTTGTTTCTAACTTTCTAGAAGTTTGGCCAAAACATGCCAAGTTAGGTTTTTTCTTATCCACTTGTCTAAGCGTTGGTGAATGCAGTTGTTTGGTACCTATATTGATGAGAGAGAATGTAAAATATGCTGTAGAATAACCCAAATTGGCCCGACACCACCGCAACAATAACAACAACAAAAACAGTACGTAATAATGGAATATGAACATTAAAGTGCCACAATATACAAATTACCTTATTTTGTATCAGTATTAAATTACATTGAACACCGCTGCAATATGACTCAACGGCAAATACACCTCATGTATTTTAAAATCAAGCACAAAAGATATGTGTTATCAAGCAACTGGCAAAGGATAGCTTTGGCTTGGATAATAATTAGTTTTGATATGCGCATCAACAAGGGGTAACAATACATGGACATCTACAAGATAAGCTCAACTTAATGAAAACAGAATTGTTGATTTATTTAATGAGATTGTGATTAATGTTACTGCTTTAACGGTGTATTAGCTAACCGATACTCGTACTTGGACATCAATTCATGCTCTCTTTCTCCACAGACTTCACTAATAGGGATAGCATCCGCGATTTCCTTCACATCTTCTGGTGTAAGCTTCACTGCTAGGGATTGAACATTGCCATTTAAGTTCTTAATCTTTGTTGTTCCTGCAACATATTAGCCAAATTTGTATGAAAGGTCAGACAGTATGCCGCTAGACTAGATTTTCACCTAATCGAAGAGGAGGATAATCAAAAACCAAGTCTTTAATTTCTTCACCAATTATGCTTTATCCTAATATGAACATATTGCAGTTAACAAAGAAACACCATCAACAGAAAATTGGTCCGATGACCAAGAATCTAACAATTCTAACTACATCTCGAGGAAAGAAATTAAATTAACGGATAGAAAATATAATTCTAACTACATCTCAAGGAAACAGCCTCTTGCAAAAATGAAGGGTAAGACTGCGTACGATAGACCCTTATGGTTCGGCCCTTCCCCGGATCCCGCATATAGCGGGAGCTTAGTGCACCGGGCTGCCCTTTTTATCCGTATAAACTTTTGTTAACGAAGAAGGTATATCATACCAGGTATCAGAACCACACCATCTCCCTGATGCAGAAGCCACGATAAAGCTAGTTGAGGAGGTGTGCTTTATGCTTTGCTGCTAAGTTAGCAAATCTTGAGTACAGTACTTTGTTCTTCTCCAAATTCTCTCCACTAAACCTTGGATGCGAACCCTAACAAAACAGAGAGTGAAATAACATTAACCCAACTCCCAATATTTCCATTCATGTTTACCAAACCTTGCACATAACATATATTTTAGTGTCTAAATGCAGACAATTTAAATAGATGCTGATTCAACACATAGAACTAAAATAGATGGTAGAATGAAATAAGGAGTTTTAGAGGCGTGTTATGCGATAAGAAGATACTAACAAAGCGGAAAACAAGCTATTTAAAATGGTATGAGACCAATAATGTAATATGAGAGTACTTAGTTATGCTTTCAGGTCCAACATCACAACATATACTGTTGAAATTCATATTTAAGATGGATATGCACTCTTTAAAAATTAGATATAATTATATCACGTTCAATGGAGGGTACGAAAACGAGAGAAAGTCATTTGAGATGGCTTGGTTATGCTCTATGTAGACCTCCATATGCGCAGCTACATGGGTGAGACACTGTAATGATTAAAGGTAATAAAATTGACAAAGTAGACATAGATTAACATGGGGGTGATTATCTCAAAAACATACAATTTCTTTGAACCAACAGGGACATTACTAAGTACAGAACTAATAGAAGCAAAGGATCCATATAAGCTATATGAAGTAGTTGGGATTTTGGCTTAGTTGTTGCTGTAACATTTGCAGTAAGTCCAGTGTTTGTTAGGAGTCTCTTTATTCTTTTTCGGGATGTGTATTTTCCTGTCGAGATACAAGTCCTTGTGCGGATAATATGAGATTTAGAGAACCCATAATTTATCTCAATAAATAAAAACAATAAGCTAGTGTTGGAATGAAAGAAGACTGAATTATAAAGCAGAACAAACAGAGAAGATTCATATTGTTGACCCCAACAAGTTTGAGATTGAGGACTAGTTAATTCTATATAGAGAACTAACTCATCCATATCTCGGACTAAGTTTGCTGGAATAAAGAAGAGGTGACGTATGAGCGATGACCAGTGTTTTAAAAGGCGTGAGCGTAAGGCGAGACATTTTACATATGCTTCAGCGAGGCGTAAGCCCCGAGGCACAGGGCGTAAGCCCCATAGGTATTTAATTTTTAATATTTTATAAAATAATATAATGACAGTAAATATTTATAAACAGGTAAAATTGCATAAAAATTGAAGAAAACTATAAATATGTGAAATATATATTTATATATATATGTGTGTGTGCGCGCGCGCGCGTTTCATCCCCATAAAAAACTAGTCAAAACAATCTATTATACGCTACTTACAAGCACAAGCAACTTGAGTCTAAAAGAATAAAGTTTTCTACATGGAGGAACAAAAAGTATAATTAACCTGCAATTTGAACTTTGAACTTGCTGCTATGAAGGAGAATGGAATTCTCTTTGTATTTGTAAAAAAAAATTAAATATTTGTTGCTTTTGGAAGATATTAGCAGACTAGCGGACAAGATAAAGAATTGGGAAAGACCATGAATTAGGGCTTCAATCAATAAAAAAGGTCTTGACTTTTAAATTTAATACTTTTGAGTTCCTTTTTAAACCTTTTGAGTATTTACCAAATTGACTTTTGAGAATTTGGGTATTATATGAAGGACTTATTAAACAAATTTTGTTTTAATTTGAAAAAGTCTCTGGGCCTTACTCCTCACTAAAAAAACGCACCTCGAACGTCCGGGCGTACGCCCCAAATTGCTGGGCGTATGCCCCACACCATTGCCCCGGGGCGTTTTTGGTACGCCTCGCTCCGGGGCTCGCCCCGAAAACGCCTTTTAAAACACTGGCGATGACCATGCAGTTACTTAGTCTCAACTCTTCAAACCCTTGTAGATTTATTATGCACTATGATAGTTATACCAAACAAGAGAAGGAGAATGATGAATACTTCATCTAAGGGAAATAAATCCGAGAGGAACTGTGTGATACCTAACATATACTAGCAACTACTGCAATTACTTACCATCAAACTTTCTGCAGGCAAGCTTTCTGTTACTGCTTTCCCACCAAACAAGCCGTGACCTAGGGGGCTATATGCAACAATCCCAATGCCCAGTTCCCTATATTAAGGAGGCAGAGAAGATATTAAGAAAGATTGAGGAGTTCTGTTCTGCTACCTATCAAATCTTGATCAATAACCAAACCAAGACTACAAACAAAAAATAGTGAAATCCAAAAAGCAAATTATGGTTTCATATTATGCAACAATGTTGATCTTCATCATATCTTAATTTTTGAGAGGTAGAAAAGTTATCAAATTCGAACATGCCTACAAAGCGGAATTACATCCTCTTCTATCTCACGAGTTCAAAGAGAATACTCCATTTGTACAGCAGTGATGGGATGAACTGCATGTGCCCTCTCAATTGTGTCCACACTGGCTTCAGATAAGCCAATGTACCTAATCTTGCCCTCCTCCACTAGCTTCTTGAGTTCCCCCATCTTTTTTCTCATGACGTTGATTCAAGAAAATCAAGTTTCTCTACAGCATATTAACTGCCAGAGGCAATAACATGGATAAAACTCGATACTTACAGTTTGCTCTATAGGCACAGATGTATCTGTCCGATGCTGATAATATAGATCAATGTACTCCACATCAAGCCGCTTGAGACTTTCTTCACAACATTGCCGGACATATTCTGGAGTACCTTTGACTTGAAACTCGAGGTAGTCCTCAGAAAATATACAGCCAAATTTAGTCGCCAGTTGGACTTGCTCACGAGGAAGCTGTTTCAGTGCCTGATTATCCCAAAATGACCATTTACGAATAGAAAATCATTATTTATGTGACAGCTTAAGAATAGGTACAAGTCTCAGCAACATCGGGTGATTATATTGGTTCTAAATCTTCAAATGAACGATGATGCATTGATTGACATAAAAATATTGAACAGTGCACTGATCCAATATGCATTACAACCTCAGTGCTGTTTTCTTAGCCTTGTTTTCTCATCAATGAAACATACCTTTCCCACCATTATCTCATTGTGACCCGCCATGACCATATACATTTGCTGTGTCAAAGAAGGTGATGCCTTTGTTGAATGCTTCCTTTAAGATAGAGCATCCGGCTTCATGTGACAAAGGAGCATTCAATATGCCAGAAAGTCCCCCACAGCCAAAGCCTAGACCCGATACCTGGAAAATGATCAGGTGAAGATTTAAAGCTTCTAGCACACAAGTAAACCTTGACTTTTATTTTCTTCTCAGTTCACATATATTGAGAACCAAAGTCTTTCTTTCAATAGTAGAAATAAGGGTTAGAAAGAGTTTTTTATTAAATTTCAATAGGAGGAGTATATTACATAGGTGGGATTCAATAGGAGCTCACACCATGACACTATGTGAACCCTCTAACACCGGGTTTGAAGGAGTTTATGATCCGATCTATGAGTAGCAATCTCTCAGTTAAGTGAACTGTTGGAGAGTGTATGGGACAATCAAGGAAAATAACAGTGAGTTAATTGGGCATATACAAAATAACTAAAGTATAACCAAAGGCGGTAGAGTACCCAAGGGATTCATCATTGTTAAGAAAATGAAACGAAGGAGTAACAATGAACACTGCCTCTGTAAAGGCATTAAATTTCAATCAAATAAACTCACACGGAATTCATTAAAGATAAACTCACTTATGATACAATCAAATATAGCTACAATCGTGGTAGCATACTCTTCTTTCCTCCTCTCACGTAAAAGTCCTAAATATCTATTACTATACAGAAATGAAAACAAACAGAGTACTACTAAAATTTCAAGACCTAACTTTAACTTCAAAACAAGTAGAATGGAAAATTGGTCAGATGAAACATACATCTGCAATTAAGTTAATTGAACTTTAGGTTATACATACTGATCCAAACAAATTCATGAAAAACTAATTGGTTGTCACCACAAAAAAAACAACTTCTGTGATCAGTAATTGCAGATCAATATCAAAACACTATTTATTCAAAACCCGATGGGAAATAGAAATCAGAGCTAAAATATTTGCAATTACCTCAAGGCCTTGGGTACCCAATTTGAGTCTTGGAATTTGGATTTGTGGGTTGTGCTCCATTTTCTGTGCAGACTGCTAAATTCCAGCACCAAAATCCAAATGCTTGAAAAAGCTACTCAATCGCACATACTTGGACATGATAATCTTAGAGAATCCAAAGAAGATATATGTTCCAGTTAGAGTTGAGGAGTCGTTTTCTTTTCTGGTGAAGTGATGATTGATTGCTATGTGGTAATGTGGCACTGATATATTCATATATAGACTACTGGTTTTTCCCTCTTTACAAGTTTTTTATTTGCCTCATTCAATTGTTTGCGTTTGTACGTGAAAATTTTTCTTGAGATATTGGACTTCTTTTTCCAAAACCTTTTTGTTCAAGTTTTTTCAATTTCTTTTTTAAGCAGTGGATGTAGTGTGTTTTGGCAAAAAGTTCTTTCCACAAAAATTGAGAAAATTTTCAATAAATAGCCTTCTTCTTATTTCTCTTGCAATTGATGGATCATTTTGACTAAGACCTAAAGATATACTATATATATATATATATACAAAATTTTAAACTTATTTATCTAGTATAGAATGTAACTAAAGTTTGATACAAAATATACACAAATTCGATCAAAATCTATAATTTATCTACTACTTGAACACAATTTTCTTTATTGTATAGAATCTAGTAAAAAACTACAATTTACATATAATTTATATACAACTTGTATACAATTATGTTAGTTGTATATATTTTGTGTGTCGTTTCTATACTGAAATAAAAAATATATATACAATTTATTTATGTCTTTTTCTTCTTCGAGTTTCAATTTGATATTGTAACCAAAATCACCTCGAATCTTCACCAAATTCTCTCAAAATTAGGATATAAACTCCAAAGATATTCCTAATCATTTACAATAACACACAATCCAAATAAATAACAATTTTATAAAATTCGATTTTTGAATTTAAAGCTTCAAAACTTTGTAATGACTATCAATAAATATTTTTAATGGATTAATAGGATTTTCAATTCAATTTGCTCGCATCTAATTTAGAAGCTAAAGGGAAAAGTTTTTGGCAGTAAAGCTAAAATTCTTAATCACCTTTTGAGCAAGTCCTCCATGTGCTAGACTTCATTAGCTTAAGCTGCAAAGCGGTCATGCATCCTCTATTGGAAGATTGGATGAGGAATAAGAAGGAGAAAAAAATAGGGAAGATTAGATTTTAATACATTATTTTGATAAATTATCTATCAGCTTGTAATTAAGTTAAAACTTTTATATCGAGAGTAAATAAATTTTAAAAGTAGTATAGATATGTAAAAATATCTTATGTCAGCAAACTGAAATTTTTATGACAAAATGTTTGACTACAATCTAAAATATTTGTAAGTTATTACAAACATTAAATCACAATCTAATATTTTATGAACGAGTTAAAATTTAGGAGCAAACATTAGGGTAATTTTCTAAGAACTATATTTGCACAAGTTTTATAAAATAACGACAAAATCTAAATAATAACCTAAAAAAGGGGGGCATTTGCGTAAATCAACCCAAGAAATCTTTCCAAAAATAAAAGAAGAAAAACTTCAAATCTCCAAACACTTTTGGTACTTTTTGTGTAAAAGGATTTTCTACAAAATTTTTGCCAAGTTGTCTAATGACTAATTAATTAATTAACCCCATCCCCAAAATATTTTTTCTCTTTCCCTTAATTCCAGTTGTGATCAATAATGATTTCAAATCCTATCGTTTATTATTCAACCTTTTCTCTTCTTCTTCGTTGTAGTTTTTGAATCTGGCTTTAATGAGAGTTGGCTTTTGGCGTTCTTTCTGGTAGAGAACTGCTATATTTAGAGAGCTTACTTTCTTGAATATTGGAATGAGACAAATCTCTATTAGAACGAAATTGATAATGAGAATTAATATTGTTAACCTAATTAGCTTGGAATTGAGACCTCGCAGTAACTGTAGCAGTATTTCCCATTGAAATAAGTCACGCCGGAGAAGTAAAATGCAAAGGTTAATTATATTTTATTAAAAAACTAAATGAGGAAAGGCCCGTTTATAATTTTAAAATTGTTATTTGTCGGTGCTCAGTTATTTTTTTTTTTGATAAATGAATTATTATTATTATTATATCCATTTAATTATGGATAGAGAATGATATTGGGGATCACAATAATTGTTTTAATAAATAATAATTTACATAAATTAAGCTACAAATTATAACATGTTTAAGTTGCTTCAATTAACATAAAAAGATTACGTGCTATAATATTCAATTTAACCTCCGGTTAATGTCAAACACAAACATCAAATTGAAAAATTGATATCAATGGTATTATTTTCCCAATGTATTTGAATATTTAACAAGAGAATACATTAAAAAGTTGCAAGTGTCGTCTATATTAATAATTTTCAAGAATAAAAATCATACCAATCTATCTTCTGTAAACTAATCTGGAATACATCCAAATTGGTCTTGCATGTGTTTTTACAGTGAAAACAATTAACTACTTGATGAAAGAAATGCTATTCTTTATAATATGATAAAAGATGAAAAAGAAACTATGATTTTACTTCATATCTTATATACATCAAAATTACGAATTATTTTTAGTACAATAAGCAAAGAGAACTTTCAAGGGGATTTGCATTCCTAATGAGGCAATTAACTGCTACAAACTAAGAGAACAATAGGCACTAAAACAAGTATTAACATAATATAAATTATTGTTTTTTATTATTACATATTTTTACATGATATAAATGGTAGGAATTCAATATAGCAGTTCAAATTATATTTTATTATAACTCATTTAAAATGATGTTAACTGGTGATAAAATAATAAATATTTGATAGAGGTCTATATAAATTATACGGATTTTAATTTTTTCCTCAATTTAAGGATTTTTTTTATAGAATTGTCATATGCTAATTTTCACAATGAAACAATATAAAAATTATAACAGGTAATATTTAAGACAATTTATTGATAGTTGAAAACTTATTATGGAAGAATGGAGTTCAGACCATATAGATTATATTTTTACATCAATTAAGTATATAAAAGATAGCCTCCCAGTACAAATCTCATTACTTAAATTAATTTTTGAAGTTTAACAAACTATACTTTTTAAAATTACTTTTGAATATAAAAATTTTTAGTTTGAAATCGCTTTCAAATAATGTGGATAAATAAAACTATTTAATTTTTATTTTTAAACTGCTGCAAAATTGTATGGGTAAATATGAAAAGCTTGTAAATATTTATCAATACTTCTTTTTGTTGCCTTATTATAAAAAATTAATTTTCCTATCTCTATGAAAACTTCTATTTGACTAAAGCAAAATTAATCATTTTATCAAATGAGGAAACAGTACTTCCCGTAAAATAGTCTAATTGCAGTGACATACAATGCATTTAAGAAAAAAGTTTCACAGTACTTTATGCAAAAAGAAGAGTTGTGGTTAGGGGAATGTGGGGTACTGAGGTCTACTTGTATCAAACATTACATGTTAAGAAATGCAATATTTAGAAAATGCAAACAATGCAGGAGTTTGTTAAAATGACATATAAGCCTTTGGTCGATCATCTTTTCATTTCTATATAATAGAAAAACATAAGGGATAGCATTTGGTTAGTAAACAAAATTGGGAGATTTGTTCCCTCTTAAAAAGAAATACTAAGCGGTCGTTTGGTTGGAAAGAAGTTATTCCGAAATTAATTATCTCGGGATTAGTTATTCTACTTTTTCATGGAGATAATTAATACCTCATCTTTCGTACCAAAAGAGCCTAAGTGCACACCATTCCCACACATTCATGACGAAGTCACGAAAATATAACATGAGATAAAGAAACTATCACAATTTCAAGAGCTATTCCTCTAATACAAGCAAAAATTACTCCAATGGGGCAGATATCACACTTTGGAACTTCAAGTGATTTATCCATATAATTTCTGTTAAAAAAATTATAAGGTCACCCAATGAATATCTTGTAAGCATATTTTAAATGTGAAATTTATAATCTTAAAAATAAGACAAGTTACTATAATAATACCAACAACAAAAAATTACACTAACAACGTATATTTTACTTAAACTCGTAAAAACATTTTCAAACTCAAAGCAAAATGAAAGCAGTTGAGTGATCTTGTTGGCTTTGACCAACAACCTATTTTGAAGAAAATCCCTATTATTTTTGCACAAGAAAAAATATCCCAATTAACCTGAAAGCAATTAAATATGCATGATTCCCTCTAATTCTTCAAGGAGGAACATAAAACCTTAGCTCCTAATTTATGAGTAAAATGGTCATTCACTGTAACAAAAGCTTTTAAAGTCATTTAATCTATTTTTAAATGGCCGAAATTTATAGGATGAACATGGCATCTTGTTTATCTTTCACGGAGATTAAAAAAACCAAGACGGAAAACATATTGACTCCTTAATTTTACCAATTTAGCAAGATCTTATTGGCCTCTACCAAGTAGATAGTAATTAAAAACACATATTTGCAGTGAAATGTCAAAGCATGGTCAATGGCTTAAACTTCACTGCTAAAATAAAACCATGAATAAAAAACTACTCCACTATCTATCTAAGTCAAATGTTCAAATACATGAATTGACATTACGACTTGCAAACCTCAAAAACAAACTAGCTAGTATGCAATTAACAAAAATCAGTTTAATTACTCCAAGAAGAATGACCCTAAAAATGGATCATTTTATAAAGACTAAATTTCTAAGGCTTTGATGTATATATGTCTTGGTAATTTTCTCATCATCACTGAATATCAATTGACACATATTCTGGAAATTTTTCGCATCCTAAACTATGCTTCAAATAATCAACAAATCCTTGTGCTTCATCACAAGTAGATTTGAATAATAACAAATGTTGATGGAAATTTTCAATAGCAGAATTCACAGCTGCTGTTTTTTGGTCACCATAAGTCTCTCTTGTCTCTAGTACAATGGCTGCTGCTGTTATAAATTCCTGATATGCCTTGTTCAATGAATCAACAATGCCATCCATTACCAATCTGCAAGAGGAGAAAATAATTGTATCACTAATTAAATATTTACACTAGGATCCTAATTTTCTGATAACAAAATAATTATATAGGAGTACTATCATTTTTAAAGAGGAATAAGATCTTAAAGAAATTATTTATGATTCAACCCTAATATGTACTAAAAGCTAAATCAACTTTTATCTATTGCCCACTAATTACTCTTAACATTTTTCTTCTCGAGATGTTTCACAAAGAGAAAAGAAAAAATATGAATTCCCTCAAACCATCTATATATTTAATTTCAAATAGCAAATTAAACATGGTTTACAACAAAAATTACACACTGAGACCAAATTTAATTTGTATCGTCACAAAATCTGACCTTCCACATTCCCGTATTCAACAACCATGCATGTACAAACCCTAAGTAATGATCGTCAATTAAAAAATCCAGGAAAAATAAATCAACAAAAGGAATCAATGTTAGAAACAAAATCCTCTACTTATTTGATGAATCTAAAATGTAAAAGAATTATTATACAAGTAAACGTGTTGTTGTTGTGAAAACCCTTCTGCCGCTTCGATCGAATGACGAATCCGTAGGATCCACAGGAAAAAAGGTCCAGCTACGCCGGGTCAGGCTATTAAGAAATACTAAACGTAAACGGAGATCATCTATTTATGGTGAATTTATTAAATACTAATTGAATTTTGTCAATGCAAATCTGATCAGTAAATGCATTTAATCTAGTTGATCTCTTTTTTCCATTTCTACTTTAATTTTTGTAAATATACTATACTATTTTATAGGTGTGCCGACTTTTATTTGAAATTATTTTACTAAAATATCCTTCAGAAATTGAATGACGATATTACCCTCTTGATTTACCCTCTAAAATATTTCCCATTAAATGCTTTACGCCTCTTTCTCCCTCCTTTCTATTCCTCTATACGGACTTTTTAATTCCGGGTATTTGATGTTAGATTATAAAGTCTAACTTGGAGTAATAGGAAAATTTATGTTGGCATTAAAAATTTCAATGTAAATGGTGTTCTTTGTCTACTTTCTTTTTGTGAATTCACAACTAAAGACCATGAAATATTAATGTGGCAATTAAAAGTTCCATCTTTAATACAAGGAAATATAGGAGGACTGAATGGGGGGAGACTACTTTTGGAATGAATGGGAGACAAAAAGTCAAGAATTGTTTGGATCAACTTTTGTGGCTTTATAATCCCCTTTCCCCAGAATTCATTCACTCTTATTAGTTTTGCAATGGTATTTCTAGATGAAGAACTTTCTGTAATACATCCAATATCATAGCATGGAAAATAAGATATACTATACCAATTGCCATGTACATTTCGGAAGTACGGTAATGAAAAAGAAAGAAAATTTAATGCTTATACTTGATGTTTTATTTTTTTTCTTTCGATAGAAATAATACTACGATGAGATCTCATGAATTCAAACTTATTTTTTCTGTCTTTGTCTTACTTTTCTTTTTCCTCTTTTGCGAACCATTCTTAGCTTATGTCTTTTGTTTATTTTTATTTTTTTAAGGAAAAGGGTCAAAACTACCCCTATTGTTTGTTAAATGATTTATAGCTATCCGTCCATCTATCAGTTCAAAAATACACACGACGTTAATACAATTAACGAAATTGCCCCCACGTCTAACGGCAAAATCGGTAGGCCTTCAATTTAATGACATGGTATTTTCTTACTGGGCCGCATGCTCGGGCTGAAATCAAACCTGGATTTAATACCCGCCCCATATATTTGACCTGCCTCATTATTTTCTTCCTTTTTTTTTCCTGTCTCTTTCTTCCTTATCACCCAACACACCCATTCTCACCCACCTAAATTCCAAACAACTCTTGTTCCTAGCCTCTCTTCCTCCGTCACCACTATGCTAGTGTTACCACCGGCCAATCACCGCCATCGTAAAAAATTCAGCGTTACCCTTACTTTCCGCCCCTCTCTTTCTCTCATGATCTTCACAACCTAACCTCTCTCTCTCTCTCTCTCTCTCTCTCTCTCTCGAGGGTGCTACTGCCAACATCACTCCGACGAGCGCAAATACATACTTAAATTGTGCTCGCTAATCAAAGATAGTATAGTACGATATCGTCTCCACAGAGATTGGATTAAAATATTATTCTCGTAGTTTGTAGCTAGATTATCCAGGAGGATCAACAATGAGGATTTATATAATTAATAATCTAAAATCTACAGCTATTGACTAATGACAATCGCAACAAAGGTAAGCAGAAAAGTTATCAATGGGAGGAAATATGAGTTGATAGGATAGGTGCAAGATAATTGTTCGGGATCTAACTCTAGATAATTCACTTCTAATGTTCAAGTGAGTCTCTCAAATTCACTTAATTATCAGTACAATTATTTAGTAGAAACTCCTCTCTCGATTAAGTCTCAACTTTACAATATGAACCAATTTCAGCTCGGTGAAGATATGCAAAAATTCGTAATGGATTGGTCTTTAGGAGAACCTTTGTCGATTATCCTCCTAACTAGGTTTAATCAAGGATTCAACTATCCTCTTTAGATTACTTCAAAGAATTTATGAACTCAACCAACAATATAGTGCAAATATATCACAAGTTATGCATCTCTCGGTTAGAAGAACAAGTGAACATAGATGCAATAATTTAATCTTCCCAAAATGATTCAAATACATAAAAATAGAGTTATAATCCACAAACAACCATCAATACACCAAATCCATCAAAACCCAAAATGATCTACTCTATAGACATAGAGAAGTTCTTCACAAATGAAATAAAGCTATAAAAAAATATAAATACAATCCAAACCCGGATCTTGAGTGATGAAGGAAGGATGAAATCCTTGTACTCTTGCTTCTCCTTCTTCTCCTTAGCTTCCTTAGGTCTTAGGTATGCCAAAAGTCCGAAAATGGTATTTGTTTCCCGTGTATTTAAGCCATCCCCCAATAAACCCCGGATAAAAATACCCCTTTTAGTGGAAATGGGGAACATACTCTAATATTTTTGCACTACCGTGCCGTATGCCGCGCTTGTGGACAATTCCAGTACGAATTGCAAATCACTTTCTGGGCATTTATTACACAGCCGCGTCGCCCCATGCAGCGCGACAATGTAGTTTTCTTAGAGTGATTTGTTTTTCTAATTTTTGACATCCGGACTTGGTACTCGACCCCCAAACGCGATCCCGGTTTAATCCCTTGGGCTTCTATTCAGACTTCAAAACTTCAATTAGCTCGAATTTTCTCCGCAACATCTAAATAACTCGAAATCACTCCTATACGGTATAAAACACATAATAAGTACAAAACAGTACTAATAAAGCTCAACATACGTAAAGTGTAGTGAATTAGAGTGCAATAAGCGACTAAAATACGGGTTTCTAGCCTACCATCACACTCCACCACCGGCGACGGCGACTGCAGGATCTCCTTGCCGAAAATGGTTACCATTAGTGACAAGTAGTCATGAACATGACCAGATTCTTTCAAATATGATCGGCAAACACTGTTAATATTTTCTTGGCTTGTGCTTGATGATTATGCTACCTCCATCTATGTGATTTTATTGCAAAAGTGAGAAAACATGGATAATCTCTAAAGATGGAGGGTCTGTCAATTTTGATATCTTCTTTGATTCTTGGTATGTTAGTTTCCCAAAGATGGATAAGACTGGAGAAGAAATGGGGTGGTCAGGTGAGTAGGAATGGGAGTGATAACAAAATTTAGGGTCAGATTCGATTAATGGGTCGAAATTAAACCCAAGTTTGTTTTTTAGACAAGAGTGGCACGTGGCATAGTAAAAAGATGCCAATATATTAATTTGAAGGCCCACATGGTTTGCTGTTAAACATAAGGGTATTTTTAATAGTAAAATATCATGCCCTGACCTCGGGGAGCGCGACCGACGCTCAATAGAGTTACCCCGGTCGAGCAAGCCTGCACAATGCCGTCTACTCAACTCAGCCACAAATAAAGAGACGAATGCATTTCATTAATTAGTGAGTAAGAAGTCATGTGAACAACACCATTTCATTTCCATTAGTTATGTCCTCAACAAATGTTCAAAATAGTGCATTGTACAATCATAATTAAAGTGGGACAGATGATACAAATACACCATTTTTAGTGTTAACTTGTTCAAAATAGATACAACCCAGACTATGTTTACGGAGCCTCTAACATGAACAAAAGAGTATTATGACAATGACGGCAACAATGCCCTGGCTATACCTCAAAATGCTATGTACAAAGGATAGAAGATACAAGACCCCAAAATGAAGTGTGGCTCACCAAATCAGCTGAGGAGAGGGTGTGCCGCTATCACTCATCAATACCACCTGCTATGGAACCACCTGCATCAATTAAAGATACATCACGCCCGACAAAAGGGACGTTAGTACATATGGAATAATACTAGTATGTAAAACTAAACACCATCTCAATAGAACATGCAACAGTAAATGGAGAATGAAACATGATATCAATAAGACACTCAAACGATATCAAAGTGTCAAATTAGGGGAAACGTAAATTTCAAGTAGGTTTCGGTAATTTAAATTGGGAGATCTTTAGCATTGATATACCACCGTATTTTAGTACGGAGTCCGATCTTAGCCCGACCGGCTAAGCTATCTCACCCCGAGACATACACTCACAATACCACCATGTGCGCGACATGTCGTCCGATTTCAGCCCGATCGGCTAAGCTGTCTCACCACAATGCTGTGTGGGTCGACATTACATCATATCTAGCTAGCAATAATCTCATCCCATTTAAGGGGAAAATATCTCAACACACCAATCTCATCACATATAAGGGGAAATAGTCTCATCACATTAATATGGGGATTTACCCTCAATCACTCCTACACCGATACGTGTAGTTTCGGGGTTAGGTTGTTCCGACCTGCCCTTTCTCGGTGGCTAATCGATTCTCCCAAAGAATTTGTTATTAAAAGTATTTACCTTTCAATTCATATCCTTTTATATGTCATTCATTTTATTGACATCACTGGCCATAACACTATATCATTCTTGGCACATTGGCCGTACTTCATAATTCAAGCTCACTATTCCATTTTCAATCATTATCATGGATAATCAACAACAAGGTCTTTCAAATTAAAACTTTAAACACATACTCGAGCAAATTAGGGTATTAGGAACATATGGTCTCTTATACAATTTGATGTGATCACTTTATTTGGACTTGACTTGAAGTCATAATATTTTAATACATAATCATACTTCAAATACTCTCCCAAAGAATAACACAATATAATAAGAACATTCTGGAACACATTTGAACATATTCATATATACATATATATATACATCATCCGATGTCAAACTTATTCAGAAAGGTCAATTCGTAATGGACAACTCGGGACTTACAAGATCATCGCGGGAATTCAATTCTAAAAGAGGAGTTTAGCCAACATTCCTTGCCTTGAGCCCTTTTAATTTACTAAAATGTTCCAGATATCCTAGCCACTTCGATCTATTTATAGATAGGCAAAATTGAACACAAATTAGGAAGGAGTTCATAATTCTAGCTCACTTGAGCATTTTACCAAACATTAGGCGTGCATTAAGGTTTTAAGGTCCTTCTATGGTGGATTCTTTCACCCCACTACCCAAAGTTCACCCAAAAGAGCTCAACAATATCCCCACTATCCTAGATGGTACATGCATGTAAAATAAACAACTCTCACACCCAATAATTGCTTTACTAATTACCCATTTTTAGTTAGATTCTAAAATTAAGGGTTAGGGTGTAGAATCTTACCTTTTGGTTGAAAACCTTGTGAGTTACCCTAGAGAAATCTTCAAGGTTTGAACAAAGATTGATGAACAAATGACTTAGAACTCCTCTTCTCACTCTAGACCACCTCTCTCTCTCTCTCTCTCTCTAAAATGTGAGTTTGAACCTTCTAAAATGACCCTTAACATTGTTTTATAAGAATGGGGTCGGGTTTATAAAACCAGAAAAATAAAGCTCCGAAACACGATTTGCGGTCGCATATGCGACCGCATAATGCTTCTACGGTCCGCAAAATGAGTCGCGAAATGGCCCTCTGGAACTGGGAAACTTTGCCCCACTCTGCGGCCATTATGCGGTCCGCAGACTTGTTCTGCGGTCGCATAATGCGCCGCAGAACCTCCCTCCGGGAAATTTTTATGTTGGTTCCGCGGTCGATGTGCGGCCCGCGAAATAATTTTGCGGTCGCATAGTTGACCGTAAAATATCATCCAAACTTGCCGAGTTACCTGCTTCACTTTGCGGCCATTATGCGGCCCACAAAGTCATTCTTCGGCCCACAGAGTCATTCTGTGACCCGCAAAGAGTTTCTGTGGCCACATAGTGGGCCGCAGAAATGTCCTTTTCTGTCAAAAAATTTTCTTTACTCCCCAGTGCACTGTTCAACCCAAAAAGTCCGAATCGCGGATCGTCAACACATAAGCCTACTTCAGCACCACGAAACCCCAGGTTTTTAGGCAAAACTTTTACGGGGCCTTACATAAAAATAGCGTAATGTTTATACTTGGACTAATAGATGGACGTCATGTGCATTTTTAGACTGATAGATGGACGGAGGGTATCTATAAACCATTTAGCAAACAATATGGACAATTTTGACCCTTTTTCGTTCCTTTTACTTGATACCAATATTTGATGTATTAATGTTCTACCTAACATCTTCGTCCTTTTTTCTTTTACTTTTTGTGATATATTTAAATTGTTGATTTATCTGTTACAATTATTTTTAGTTGCGTCATCCAAGATCGCAGACAAGCATGGTCATGTTAAACGCCATATATTTTCACTGCAAAGAAGCTTAGAGATATTTTTCATGTTTTAATTGTAATTCCTCATCTTAAAGATATTTCACTTTCTACTTAGAATTGTGTATGCTTGTTTGGAGTTGTAAAGCAAGTACATAACTCATATATCGAATTTTCAATAAAGTTTCGAAGATTTCTATAAATTAGGGTTCTTGCTTTGGGTAAACATGATTAACAAACTTGCATTTTTTTCTTTAAAGACTTTAATTTTATAGCTCATTTTAATAAAATTTTATATTGATACCCAATAATATGAAGTAGCACAATGCACGGACCTAATAACTAGTTATAGTAAACGAGAATAATTGCATAGATAGAAAATACCATATAAAATGAAATAAAATATATATCTTGTTTATCATTTAATGGGGAATCATTTCAATCGGATTTTATCAACCAAATCTTTCACTAATTGGTGCAGTCATGTGTGGGGAGTAGAGAGAAAATTAAAATTTCAAGTTTAATAGCATCAATTCTTTCAACTAATACCACCATATATATATATATATATATATATATATATATATATATATATATATATATATAGGGTTTTGCTAACCTACCACGTAGTTATAGCAGGTTAGCATTGTATACATATTATACTTCTCCAAAGTACTCCTAACAATACATGCCACCACATTAAACATAAGGACTTTTTGATCTTTAATCCCAATAATCTTCTCTTGCATTCTGCTCCCAAAACATTCATCTCCAACCTATCTCTACAGCACTTCTGACGAGCAATAGAGAGCACAAATCTGCAACCATGACTTCTCAGAGATTATGGTGTACATAACTTTCTTTTGCTTTTTTATTTTAACTAGTATCTTTGGCGTGCGTTGCACGTTAATAATAGCGTGTGATAATTTAAACATTTATTTATATGAAGGAACAACAAAATTTAATTAGTGAGAGAAATTTTATATATAATAATACAACAATCATCTAAATGCCGAAAAATATTATTACATTAGCATAATACATGCATTTAAAATAAAAGGACATTATCAAAACTTACACAAATGATCAATTTTGTCATGTTAGTTAGATAATTATTTATTATAGTTTAAAAGTATTTAATATGATGGTATCTTAACGAACTCTTCTTTGTGGACAATATTGTTTTGTGTATGTTTCCTCATAATGCTCTGGTTGCTCTACCTTAACCAGAACTCTTGTTATCGATCTTGATATCCCTCTTGAAAGTGCAACATACAGTTGTTAGTGCAAGAAAATATATTGCGGTAAATATAGTCCAATATTTAGGATATTTGTCCTTGTCCTTTATTTATTATATTTGTCCTTGTCCTTTATTTATTGTATTTGCAAAACATAAACATACTAAAAATTATTTTCATACAAATTTAAAAGGATATTCCTTAGTTTCGAAAGACGAAAGTTGAATTCAGGGATAAGAATATACTTAGAAGCACATTAACCAGTATCATAATTTTTGCATGTATGGCGTAATTGTCAAAACTTCTATATACAATCTGTGTGCTATTACATAAACTATTCGGTGTATCTAAGTTTTTAGTAACATGATGATAAGTGGGGATTTTGACTACTTATTAGCACCTTTTTGCTTTCGTTTTAGTCCAAAAACGTTTAATTGTGTTCCCAAAAACTAATAAAATATGCTTAATTGTAGGAATAGTGGAAAATGAGCCCTCAAGATGAAATTCAACTCAAGAAGGAGTGATCTGAACTCAAGGACACAAACATGCACAAAAGCTCAGAAGTGTGGACCGCAGATTTTTATTTGCGGCCACAGATTGTGAAGAAACTCCTATCAGAGACAAGTGCAAAGTGCGGTCCGCACATGACATGTGCGGCCACAGAACCTAGGCAAGAGAAAAAGTTCAGAGAACTTGCATCTCAAGTTCAACATAAGTGCAGACCGCACAAGAACAGCTACGCGGCTGCATTCACATTTGTGTGGTCCGCAGAAGAGCAATGTGCGTCCGCACTTAGAAATGCGCGGACCGCAGAAAGAGAGAAGTGTGACCGCAATTCAGAATTATGCGGCCGTAGGTTTCCATTCTTGTCAGACTGAAGCAAAGTGTCAACCACACATGGAATTGTGCGGCCACAAAACCTCCGAAAAGGTATTTTTGTCCGAAAATTCTAGCACTGTATAAATAGAAGAGTTTCATTTTTTTAGGTCAAGTTTTGATATCAGCAGCTACAGTAGATGTTTTCTTTTACTATTTTTAGTAGTTTTTGCTATTTTGAGCTTTTTGAATATTGATTTCATCATTTTAATTATCAATATGGGTTTAATTATCACTTCTTTTTCTTTTTCTTCCATTTTAAGCATGAGTAGCTAGATTTTCACTAAGGGTGTGACCCAACCCTAGTGTGTAAACTTAATGGGTGTTTGATTTATTACTTGTTTATGGTTGAGTGTTGATTATCTAGCCTAGTTCTTGCTTTTGTGTGAAGAATTAATGGTTGCAAACATTATTTCATGCCTATTTGACTTTGTCTCTACTTGAGAAAGAGAGACTTAGTCTAGAAAAATTTGGCTAGCAAGAAATTGGATCAATCAAGAGATTGATAAGCCCAATTAAAGAGTTGAAACTAGAGATAGTAAAACCCGACTTGAGCTTATCATCAACTGTTTTGTTCAATACCTATTTGGACTTGAGAAAGCCAAATTGGGCAAACTCACTCTCTGACCGAAAGGTATTGAGTGGGTACTTGGGTGCTGATAGTTATAATACACCCCGACCAATAAAACAAGTTTTAAAGTTTATAACCCATTAAGAGAACACCTAGGTGAAGGTCATAGCCCTAGGCCTTTTATATCATTTGAAAAACAACCAAAAATACTTTCCTAGTTTAAATTCTTAGTTTGTAATCTTCGTTTAAATTAGACCTAGAAATAACCCAAGTTTGTGGAAGTGCAATTTGAGATAATTCAAGCTCATACACTATAATATATATCCCTAAGACCCATTCATAGCTCCCTATGGAAAAGCGACCCCGACTCCTTGTTGGGTATTACTATTGCATCGACCGTTTTCATATCCTCAAATAGAGGAGTGAAATTAGACGAGATCAATTTTTGGCGCCGCTGCCGGGGATCTAAAAGACGGTGTTAGCTATATATTTAGGTGTGTTTTTGAAATATCTTCTTTTCCTTCCTTGTTACTAACATGTGAGTATTGAAGATGCAATCATGGAAAACAATGAGCTCGGAAACATAGCCGTGGGGGATGTGGACATTGATGATGATGTAATGGATGAGGTCCCCCTTGAACCACAAGCCAATAGATGAGGTCGACTGCCTCAAGACAATGTTCTCGTTCCACCCCTACCTCCACCACGAGTGGCTCCACACTAGGTGTTATCGAATGAAGGGTATGCAAGTGCTATAGTCCCACCCCATATTAGGGCGGGCAACTTTTAATTAACCAATGTGATGCTCACTTTTCTCGAGCAACGAGGGTTCTTCACCAGTGCACCAGGTCAAAATGCAGATAAACATTTGAAGGAGTTCGTTGATACGTGTTGGGGAAGCAAACAAACAAATGTCTCCGAGGATGCTTTGAGGCTAAGGCTTTTTCCCCTCTCTCTACGGGGGAAAGCTTTAGATTGGTTGGAACGTTTGCCAAATCATTCCATTTGTACTTGGGATGAACTAGCAGAGAAATATATTTCAAAGTACTTCTCTCCCCGGCACATGGCCATTCTTCGGGATGAAATTCTAGCATTCAAGCAAGAGCCTAATAAACCACTACACGAGATATGGGAAAGATATAGGACAATGGTGAAAGAGTGCCCCAACAATGATATGATGGAGAACATGATTCAACAAACTTTTTATCGGGGGATCGATACCACCGACCAATGTGTAGTGAATCAACTTGCCGATGGGAACTTCATGACTACGCCTTATGTAGAGGCGTGTGATATTTTGGATGAAATGGCAGATACTTCATCGGCATGGCAATCTAGAGCCAATGTTCCACAAGGTGATCCAAATGTGATTCTTCTTCATAAAGAGTTACATGACTATGGGTAAGCAATAGCTGAGTTGACAACCACCATGAACTAATTGGAAAAGGCTCAACTTCAACAAGTGCAAAACCCAAGGCAAGTCAATGCTATGGAGAGAGTCAATATGATGGTAAACAAGAGAAGAACAAGAAGTCCACAGGTGCAACAAAGAGTGGACAATTTTGCGCAAGATGATAGTGGGTTTGATCAAGGAGATTCTTACAATGATCAAGATGAAGAGGTCCAATATGTGAACAATTTTCAAGAGCAAATAAACAACTACCAAGTCCCTAGTCAACAACAATGGAGACCTTCGAATAATCAAGGCAATTGGAATTCTAAGAAACAAGGTAATTGGAATAGTGGAAACAATCAAGGCAATTGGAACACCAACAATCAAGGTAATTAGAGTGGAAGCAATAACCAAGGGAATTGGAAACACAATAATAACCAAGGCAATTAGGGAGACAACAACCAAGGAAATCGGAGGTCGGGTTTTTAAAGGCCCCCAATGTATCAATAACTGAGTAACCCACCTCTTTATACTTCTCATGATCCTAGTTTCTCCAACAATGAAATGGGTCGTATTGAGAACATGTTCAAGCAAATGATAGAGAAGAATGCCGATTCCGATGCCCAACTTGCTTCACACAACACATCAATCCGAAACTTAGAGTGCAAATGGGTCAGATCTCTCAAGCTTTAAATTCTCATCCTAAAGGGGCACTACCAAGTGATACGGTAGTGAACCCGAAGGGTGGGAATACTACGGGGCATGACATGGCCGTTACTACAAGAAGTGGAAGAGGTGGGAATGCACCTACCTCAAGTCAAAGGCAACTTGTGGATGATGAGGAAGTGGTAGAAGAAGAGGAGATCCCGAACAATATTGTGCAAGCAAATGATGAAGTGAGGATTGATATTGATGACACGATGAAAGAGACTCAAGAGGATGTGAACCCGTCTAGGGATCATGTAATTGACATACCGGACACGGTAATGCAAAAAGCTAAGGCACCATCGCCTAAGCCACCTCATCCCTGTCCTCAAAGGCTTGCCAAGAAAAATGGCGAGAATCAATTCAAGAAGTTCATTGATATGATGAAGAGTATCTCTATAAATGTACCATTAGTTGAATCTTTGAAGCAAATGACCGGATATGCAAATTTTATGAAGGACTTGGTGACAAAGAAGAGATCGATGAATTTTGAAACTATCAAAGTCACTCACCAAGTGAGTGCAATTGTGCATTCGATGGCTCCAAAGTTGGAAGATCTCGGTGCTTTTACAATTCCTTGTACCATTGGAAGTGCTGAGTTTGCACAAGATCTTTGTGACCTTGGGGCGAGTATCAACCTGATTCCCTATTCGGCTTTCAAGACATTGGCAATTGGGCAACCAAGACCCACATATATGAGATTACAAATGCCCGATTGTACAATGAAGATACCGTTGAGGGTGAGTGAGGATGTATTGGTTCGAGTTGACAAGTTCATTTTCCCGGCGAATTTTGTTATTTTTGATTGTGAAGTGGACTATGAGGTGCCGATTATTCTTGGTAGATCTTTTCTTGCTACGGGAAATGCTCTTGTTGATGTGGAAGATGGTGAACTCACTTTCTGGGTGGGTGATGAAAAGGTGGTGTTCCACGTGTGCAAATCTATGAAGCAACCAAATAGCAATGAAGTGTGTTCGTTCGTGGACTTGGTGACCGATGTGATTATTGATGATACAAGTGCCACGATTAATGTGGGTGACATGTTGGCGGCCGTTTTGCTCAATTTTAATGATGATGAAACGGAAGGCTTCATGGAATGTGTTAATTCTTTGCAAGGGATGGGGTCATGCAATTATCCACCTCAGAAACTTTCCTTGGATCTTGAGAATAGCAAAACTCCTCCTATAAAGCCTTTAATTGAAGAGCCTCCTATCTTGGAGTTGAAGCCATTACCTCCACATCTCAGGTATGAATTCCTTGGCCCTTGCTCTACTTTACCGATTATTCTTTCCTCTTGTTTGACTAACGTGTAGGTTGACTCTACATTGGCGGTGCTCTACAAGAGGAAGAAAGCTATTGGGTGGACTTTGGCAGATATTCGGGGAATAAGCCCCGCATTTTGCATGCACAAGATTAATTTGGAGGAAGATGCCAAACCCTCCATTGAACATCAAAGGAGACTCAATGAAGCCATGCAAGATGTGGTCAAAAAGGAGATCATAAAGTGGTTAGATGTCGGGGTTGTCTACCCCATTTCTGACAGTTCGTAAACTTCTCCGGTGTAATGTGTTCCGAAGAAGGGGGGCATAAATGTGGTCACCAATGATAAGAACGAGTTGATTCCAACAAGAACGGTGACCGGATGGAGAGTGTGTATGGACAATTGGAAGCTAAACAAAGTCACAAGGAAAGACCATTTCCCACTACCCTTTCTTGACCAAATGCTTGATAGGTTGGCCGACCGAGTGTTCTATTGCTTTCTACATGGATATTCGGGCTACAATCAAATCCTTATTGCCCCGGAAGATCAAGAGAAAACAACTTTTACTTGTACCTATGGCACTTTTGGTTTCAAGCGGATGCCATTTGGCTTATGCAATGCACTAACAACTTTTCAACGGTGTATGATGGAGATCTTTATGGATATGGTAGAGGACTACCTTGAAGTCTTCATGGATGATTTTTCGGTAGTCGGGGATTATTTTGATGATTGCTTGGCAAATTTGGATAAGGTATTGGCAAGGTGTGAAGAAACGAACTTGGTATTGAATTGGGAGAAATGCCATTTCATGGTCGATGAGGGTATTGTCCTTGGCCACAAGATTGCAACGAAGGGAATAGAGGCCGATAAAGCAAAAATATAGGTGATTTCTAAACTTCCACCTCCAACATCCGTGAAGGGCATGTTAAGTTTCTTGGGTCATGCGGGGTTCTACATGCATTTCATAAAGGATTTTTCCAAAGTGGTGAACCCCTTGTGCAAGCTTTTGGAGAAAGATGCTAGATTTCACTTCAATGATGATTGCATGAGATTATTTGAATTGCTCAAGTTCAAGTTGATAGCTACTCCCATTATCATCGCTCCTAATTGGAGCATTCCTTTTGAGTTCATGTGTGATGCTAGTGATGTAGCGATTGGAGCAGTTTTGGGGAAACGTATCAACAAGATCTTTCATCCGGTCTATTATACTAGTAAGACCATGAATGATTCCCAAGTCAATTACACCGTGACCTAAAAAGAGCTCCTTGCCATTGTGTTTGCTATTGAGAAGTTCCGCCCATACTTGATGGGTGCAAAAGTGATTGTCCACACGGATCATGCGGCACTTCGTTATCTTATGAGCACAAAAGATTCCAAAGCTCAGTTGATAAGATGGGTGCTTTTGTTGCAAGAGTTTGATATATACATCCAAGACCAAAAAAGAAGTGAAAACCAAGTGGCGGACCACTTGTCTCGTTTGGAGAAGGAGGGGAGGCCGCATGATGGCCTTGAAATCAATGACTCCTTCCCTGATGAGAAACTCTTATCCATTTCAATGAAAGAGGTGCCATGGTTCGCGGATCTAGTAAATTTTCTTGTAAGTGGTATCACCCCACATGTGTTTTCTTCAAACCAAAGGAAGAATATCAAACGGGATTGTTAAGACTATTATTGGGATGAACTGTACCTTTTTCGGATTTGTACGGATGGAGTGATTAGAAGCTGTGTACTGGAGGAGGAACAAGTTGAAATTCTAGGGGCTTGTCATTCTTCGCCGTATGGTGGTCATCATGGTGGAGCAATAACGATGGCCAAAGTGCTATGTTCCGGTTTCTATTAGACCACTCATTATAAGGATGCAAGTGATCTAGTCAAGCATTGTGATGAATGTCAAAGGGCCGGTGGAATCTCAAAGAAAAATGAAATGCTCCTTACCACCATTTTGGAGATTGATATTTTCGATGTGTGGGGTATTGACTTCATGGGACCTTTTGTGAGTTCTTGTGGAAACACCTACATCTTGGTCATAGTTGATTATGTGTCTAAATGGGTTGAGGTCGTTGCTCTACCCAACAATGAAGCAAGAAGTGTGGTGGCATTTTTGAAGGAAAACATCTTCACAAGATTTGGTACTCCGCGGGCTATCATAAGCGATGGGGGTCACATTTTTGCAACAAAGCTTTTGACACCTTGCTTAGCAAGTATGGTTCCACTCATAAAGTTACGAATCCCTATCACCCTCAAGCTAACGGTCAAGTGGAAGTCTCCAACCGGGAGATAAAGAGTATTTTGTCTAAAAGAAGCTTGATGATGCACTATGGGCTTATCAGACTGCTTTCAAAACTCCTATCGAGATGTCTCCATACTGGTTGGTGTTTGGAAAAGCTTGTCATCTTATGGTGGAACTCGAGCACAAGGCTATGTGGGCTTTAAAGAAGTTAAATCTTGATTGGGATGCAACTGCTAACTTGCGGGTTGCACATGTGAATGAATTAGATGAATTCTGGTGCCATGCATATGCAAGTTCGTCCTTGTACAAAGAAAGAATGACGTACCTTCATGACAAATATGTCCGAAACAGGGAGTTCAAGGTCGGCGATCTCGTTTTGTTATTCAACTCACGATTGAAGATGTTTCCCGGAAAGCTGAAATCCAAATGAAGTAGTCCCTTTGAAATTGTGGGTATGACACCTTTTGGTGCATTGGACTTGAAGAACAAAAATGATGAGGTATTTCGAGTTAATGATCACCGGGTGAAGCATTATTTAGGACAAGCTGATTATGGCCACGTGGTGGTAGTGATTCATTTGAAGTGATGATAATCTGCGTCGTGCCACAACGTTAAATCAGGCGCTTCTTGGGAGGCAACCCATGTGTTTTTTCTTCTTTTTTTCCCCTTCTTTTTAGATAGGTCTTATTTTGTGCTAACTGGATTTGAAGTGTGTTGCAGGAAGGTGTGTGCTTTACAAGAACTATGCTAAAACATTTTGGCTAAGTATGGAAAAAGTACAGACCGCACAATTCTTATGCGGATCGCATAATTTTGAACGCTACAACAGAAGGCAAATGTGGCCGCACAACTTGAGATGGAAAAATGCAAACTCTCTGAAGTTTGTTTGTCAGAGAAATAGCCAAAGTGCGTCCGAACAACGAATTCTACGGTCCGCACCAAACTCTGCGACCGCACAGCTAAATCTGTCGACCGCAGACCATCAAAAGGAAGTGGAACACCAGGTAGCAGAGTGCGGACTACAGAAGGAATTTTGCGGCCGCACTCGTCTCTTGACTCCTTAGCCAGACCCACTGTGTATAAATAGTAACCCTAAGGCTAGTGTTGAAACTTAAAAAAAAAAGGGCTAAAATTTTGCACACGTCTTATTCAATCATCTACCCCCTAATTACGCATCTGCGATCATTCCTTAGCACCACTTCATCACTGGTATGTTCAAATTATTTCTAGGATTCTTCATTTCCTTAGTTTAATTTACAATTTGTTAGTTAGTTTAGATCATTTATCAATGTCATATCCATGTGGGGTTTAAATTGTGTGGGTTAACTCTTACTTGGTTTTTGGGGAGTGGGTAGTTTGTTTATCATGTTTAGTTGCTATCACCATGTCCAATTTGTGAATAAATAGAAAACCTACAGGACTCTTCCCGATTGAATTTTGAAATATGTGGCCGCACAAGAAATTGTGCCGTCTGCATAAGTATAGATTAGGGCAGATGTTGAGGCAAGATTGTGCGGACCGCAGTAATTTCATCGCGGTTGCAGAAAAATGTGTGTGGCCGCAAATCAGGACAATCTCTGTCATTAGAGAGTTGTCACTTTTGGAAAGTTTCATGTGCGTCCGCACTTACAATTGTGCGGATCGCACTTCAATTCTGCGGTCGCGCTCAAAATTGTGCGGTCTGCACAACCCAGGCTACGGCCGCACTTCCCCACCCTGCAACATGTTTTGTTCTGTGACTTTCTATTTATCTGCAATTGAATTGGAACTGAATCATGTTGCTATTTGTTATAGATAATGGTTAGATCACGAGGTCGTGGTGATATATCAAAGGGGAGGGGTGAACCTTCCAGATGCAGAAGCAAAAGCAAAAGCAATTTACCCCTCGCCCTCCAAAGGGCAATCAGTAAAAAAGCCATAGCAGGCCGAGGAAGACAACCCGAGCCTTCCGAGTTTAGTTCATATTCCCCATCTCGGGAAGCGTCGAAGGGTGACTCAATGAAAGAACAACCTGTTGTTCAATCACAACCACAAGTCAAATACCAAATTAGAGACGAGCCTTCCTTCTCTAAGAGCACTTCCGAGGGTTCGGAAGGTAATAGTCAGGCTTTAGAGCCCTCATCCACACATGGGTCCGACGCACCTGCTACTACAGTGGATGTTGATGATATTCCGGATGATGGCCGAGGGTGTGGTACCAGAGTTGCCGACCTTGAGAGGTCAAAGAAGAAGAAAGAGATTTGAGAAGATAGGTTTGTCAGTTTGGCTGCTTTCATAAGCTTCCGAGAGTGGTGGCCAATGAGATTGCTCACTCTTGAGTGCCAGTTCATGATAAAAGATCTTAACAAATACAACCCGGCAATGTTGAGACAGTTTCAGGAGCGGAACGGGTGGATGCGGTTCACCAATAGTGTGGTAGATTCCAAGGAATACCTGGTCCGGGATTTTACGCCAATGTGGCGCATGTAAATAAAGGGACCAAGGTAACAAAAGTGAGAAATCTAAAGGTGCGATTAGACCATAGCACCCTGAACACGTATTTAAGGTTTGAGGATGTGGAGCCTATGCAATACTTAGAAAAGTTAGCACTAGGAGATGCAGTTCGACCATGGCTACCTGAGATTCTTGCAGCTTCGGGGCCACCTCCAACATGGATCACAGTAGGGGTTCCCATTCAATGGAACACCCTAAATTTTGAGGCAAAGGGATGGCAAACATTCGTGTGTAGCAGACTAGACCCGTGCCAAAATAAAACAAATCTTCCAATTCAGCGGGCAGTGCTAGTCGCTTATATAATGTCCGGGTACCCAATCAATGTCGGTGCCATGATGTCGGCCAACTTGTTTGTGGTCGCCAGACAAGGTGACACCTCCTACCCGTTTCCCAACACTATCACTGAGTACCTTATGGATGTGGGTGTGGAGCTGATGGATTTTGATACCAAGGTACGGGCGAAGAAGCCCTTCTCATGGTATTCTTTGATGGGTGGTGGAAATCCAAAGAAAAAGGGTCAACCCTCTACTACTGCAGGCCAGTTTGATGAGCCCGTCGGGGTAGCTGCTGAGACTGTTGACATGCCATCTACTTCAGCAGAGCCTGCTGATGGTGCAGAAGCTATGCCTCCACCTCCTTTTTCAGGTCCCTCAGCATCAGTGCCTTCCACATCGGCTTTGAAGCTGGTGCCCATTCCCGCTCATCCACTATCTGTGCTACGAGTCTCCCAAACACTAGCGGGCCTCAACAAGTGGATGCAGACAGCCACTGCAAAGCTGTCTAACATATCCAATGCTGTTGTAGAACAGTCATCCATTCCAGCACCCCAGATTCCTCCAACAATGGAGGATACATTGAAGAAGATCTTGGAGAACCAGACCACCATCATGAACACCTTGGTAGCACATGGAACAGTGATTGAGAAGTTGGTGAAGCAGGTAAAGAAAATGAAGAAATCCCAGGCGTCCAAGAAATCAGTTGACAGGCTGAGGAGAGAGGTGACCAAGATAGCAGCAGCTGGTGATCTTTCATTTGATATGCTCATGGGGTCAGACCCACCAACACCAGCATATCCGACAGCACTATCAGCTTCAGTGGCACCAGCTGTCCAGTCTGAGCAGCCAGACCTGGTTGCCGACACTGCTGAGGTAGTGCGCCAGATGTTCACCAACCCAGTTACTCCCAGAGCCGATGATGATGAGATCCAGTTAGAGGAGACTGAGGGCGATGATGCTGCTATGGACACGGAGATGTCCAAGGCCACATAGGGAGTCTTTTTCACTCTTACCCTTCTTTATTCTTGTTTTGATTAAGCATTGGGGACAATGCTTATTTTTATTCGGGGGTGGGGTGGGGGGGGGGAGTTATTTGATTTTCTATTTGGATGACTTTTAGACATTTTATATGTAACAACTGACAATATTTTCTTCTTTCTCTTTATTTTGTATATATATTCTCTCTGTTCTCTCTTGATGTATATATTCTCTCTTTTCCTCTCTCATTATAAATATTCGTTATGGTTTCAGTAGTTGTTGTTTTTTTAGCTTCTTTATTTTGTTTTCTTATTAGTCTATGTTTAATCTAATAGCTTCTTTTTTTAATTTTGTAGCTTCCTTTTATGTTTTAGTGAACAATAAGCCTTTGGTTTTCTTAATGCCATGGTTCTTTCCAAAGGTCATTTTTGTGTGAACCGGTTGACTCTTTCCAACGATGGATGGTGTGACAACCTTCTTAAGGGATTGAGCCCGTTTTTGGTGTTTAGGTAAGAATAGTAGTAATAATGAATAAAAAGACCTAATTGAGTCAGGTTCGAAGAGTAAAATATGCTTCACTTGGTATCAACACACTTAACTACACGCTTATGGTTAAAAACAAGGTTTTTGGAAAGATATAGCTCTAGTTAGTGACCTTGTGACTCTTGTGTTGATTTAGACAATCATCGAGTGGTTTAGTCGAACCATAATGATTTTCAATCTTGAATATGGTCGTTGTGAGCCCTTGACTCTATCCTCTTTAACAATCTCGCTGCGTGAAAGGTGAGATGTTTTTGATTCAAGTCCAAGTACCCATGCGACTGGTCTAGAACTTGCCCCGAATGTGTCTTTAGGCGAAATTTTAAGTTTTGCTTGGCTTGAGAAGTGATTCTAGGCTCTCCTTGACCCGCTTGAAATCTTTCATGGCCCACCAATGTTGTTATCCCTAGTCAACCCATTTGAGCCTAAAACCCTTCTCAGTTGATAACCATGTTACAAGCCTTTACTCGTTCTGTCGTGACCCTCTCTTGGCACTCGAGCTTTCCTTAACACTCTTGTAAAATAATTGGCTAAAAATAAGTTTGGGGGAGAGATAAGGAGTATGAAAAAGGTATCAAGGCACAAAAAGAGAAACGAAATGAAGAGAAGGAAAGGCAAGAAAAAGAAAGAAAGAACAAAAAGAAAAATGCAAAAGAACGTGAATAAGTTGAAGAGTCGAAGGAATTCAAAGAAAAGTAATGATGCAAAGCATGGAGAAAGAAAAGAAGGAGAAAATGAATATCATGACCAAGAAAGAGTGATGCTAAGTCTCTCTAATCCCCCTATGGAAAAGAAAATGTCTCAAAGAGTTGGCAAAGCATGAACCGATAAGAGAAAATAGAGTGCTTAAGGAAAGAAGAACCCGTTCTATCATAACATATCCAACCGTAGTTCAAAATCCTTCATTGCATTTCAAAAAAGCCCTACGTGATTTCAAGCCGAGTGAGCTTACATTAGTGGGGATTTACATGAGGGACAAGCCTATAGTACTTAAAGTCGTCCTTGTGACATTCTTTTGAGAGAGATGAGTGAATCTTTCACAAATCTTCGGATTGAGTGCTACATTATTAAGTGAGATATGCAAACGGAGAGTAGTGCGGCCGCAGAACCTAGGCAAGAGAAAAAGTTCAGAAGTACAATCCAAGGTGAAAACCAACTCAAGAAGGAATAATCTGAACTCAAGGACAAAAACAGGCACAAAAGCTCAGAAGTGTGGACCATAGATTTTCATCTGCGGCCGCAGATTGTGAAGAAACTCCTATTAGAGACAAGTGCAAAGTATGGTCCGCACATGAAATGTGCGGCCACAGAACCTGGGCAAGAGAAAAAGTTTAGAGGACTTGCATCTCAAGTTCAACAGAAGTGCGGAGCACAATTATTGTGCGGTCGCAGAAGAACAGCTACGCGGCCACAATCATATTTGTGCGATCCGCAAAAGAGCAATGTGTAGCCGGACTTAGAAATGCGCGGACCCCACAAAGAGAGAAGTGCGGCCGCAGTTCAGAATTATGTGGTCGCAGATTTCCATTCCTGTCAGGCTGAAGCAAAGTGCGGACTGCACATGGAATTGTGCGGCCACAAAACTTCCGAAAGGGCAATTTGTCCGAAAATTCTAGCACTGTATAAATATAAGAGTTTCAATTTTTTAGGTCAAGTTTTGACATCAGCAGCTACAATAGACGTTTTCTTTTACTATTTTTAGTAGTTTTTGCTATTTTGAGCTTTTTGAATATTGATTTCATCATTTTAATTATTAATATGGGTTTAATTATCACTTTTTCTTATTTTTCTTACTTTTTAAGCATGAGTAGCTAGATTTTCACTAGGGTTGTGACCCAACCGTAGTGTGTAAACTTAATGGGTGTTTGATTTATTGCTTGTTTATGGTTAAGTGTTGATTATCTAGCCTAGTTCTTGCTTTTATGTGAAGAATTAATGGTTGCAAATATTATTTCATGCCTATTTGACGTGGTCTCTACTAGAGAAAGGGAGACTAGTCTAAGAAAACTTGGCTAGCAAGAAATTGGGTCAATCGAGAGATTGATGAGCCCAATTAAAGGGTTGAACCTATAGATAGTAAAACCCGACTTGAGCTTATCATCAACTGTTTTGTTTAATACCCATTTGGACTTAAGAAAGCCAAATTGTGCAAACTCACTCTATGACCGAGAGGTATTGAGTGGGTACTTGGGTGTTGATAGCTATAATACACCCCGACCAATAAAATAAGCTTTAAAGTTTACAACCCATTAGGCGAACACCTAGGTGAAGGTCATAGCCCTAGGCCTTTTATATCATTTGAAAAACAACCAAAAACATTTTCCTAGTTTAAATTCTTAGTTTGTAATCTTCGTTTAAATTAGACCTAGAAACAACTCGAGTTTGTGGAAGTGCAATTTGAGATAATTCAAGCTCATACACTATAATATATATCCCTAAGACACATTCATAGCTCCCTGTGGAAAATCAACCCCGACTCCTTGTTGGGTATTACTATTGTATCGACCGTTTTCATATCCTCAAATAGAGGAGTGAATTTGGACGAGATCACATGACAACCATATTTTTCTTCAAAATCAACCTATATACAATGGAAGATCAATTGTAACCTAGTCTATTATACATATGGTGGTGCTAAAATACGTAAGAAATAATAAACTCGACAACAAACATGTATGGTAAAAGGTCATTTGGTATTAAAGTATTTAAGTATTCTTCTTTGTATAATTATTGGTATCATTTTCTGGTGAATCTAAAACAGAAAAATATTTTGTTTTTACTATAAAGTTTTGCAATAAACCTTTTATTTAGTTTATCAACATATTCATTTCTGTCAGCTACGATATCGTTTTAATTCTATCATGCGATTTGTAAAATTGCATTTTAATCTAATGATTGAAATATTTTTCTTGACAAGAGTGAGTTGCTCTAGTGGTTAGCACCCTCCACTTCCAACAAAGAGGTTGTGAGTTCGAGTCACCCCAAGAGCAAGGTGGAGAGTTCTTGGAGGGAGGGAGCCGAGGGTCTATCGGAAACAACCTCTCTACCCCAGGGTAGGGGTAAGATCTGCGTACACACTACCCTCCCCAGACCCCTCTAGTGGGATTATACTGGGTTGTTATTGTTGTTTGATTGAAATATTTTTGTTATTAAATGCACTACTATTACTATTGGGATTGATAACCAAGTGTTTAGGAAGAACCAAATCATCATTTATTGGATGCTCTTCTTCGTTTCCGACACGAAGCAAGAAGGCAACTAAATACTTGATATGTTCTTACTTTATATTTCTTGTCAGTTGAATCTTTTTCATTTGAAGCCAGAAGTATAACTTTGGCAGGCTAGCTTTTACAGTCTCTGCTTTTGTCAATTTTGAAACTACTGGTAGTACTTGATATAAATTACCTCCCAAACCATTATTTTTCACCAAACGATTCATTAATATCTAATATATGTCTAGAACTCCGAGCAATTATTTCGATCGTTTGATATTTAGCCATAAGTGCTTTATCCCATATTATTATTTTTTCTTGACTTATAAATTTAGCACCATTGCTCTGCTTTGATATATTTATGATGATTATTTAAGTTGTTTGAAGAGGTATATCAAATTTAAAGTGGGTGGCCTCACAATAAAATCGTTGTTGGTACACCATTTGATATTATTGCTAATAGTGTCATGCCTGTTTATATGATATTTTCAAGTAATGCATGACATAGAAATATTATTTCGATTCCGCCGAAGGCATCTACAAAGATTAATCTCGTTATAGCAGAGTCGACACTTGAATAAGAATTTTTAACTTGAATATGTTTGAGTCGACACCATTTGATATGTTTTTTTTAACTTGAATAAGAATTTTACTCATATGATAAATTTAAAAAATAATCGATTTGGATTCTCTTGCTAAATAATTAATTAGATTTAATTATTTAGTTTTAACATAAAAAATAATTTTGTGATGACCCAAAATGTCATCTTTAAATTTTAATAATTTATTATATGTTCTAAGACCTCCCAAAAGCACTATTTATCACTCCTCAACTTGTGTGCGCAGTCCGTAAAATTTTTCGGAAAGTTTTTATGTGAAAAATTGGATTAAAATGTGAAATAGAGCCTTAAAACTCAATTGAATTGACGTTGGTCAACATTTTGAGTAAATAGACCTGGATCAGTGTTTTGACAGTTCCGGTAGGTCCGTGTCGTGATTTGGGGATTGGGCGTATGCCCGAAATTTAATTTGGAGGTCCCTAGCTCAAGTTATGATCATTTAACGGAAACTAGTAATTTAAAAGCTAAAGATTTTCAAGTTTGACCATGGGGTTGACTTTTTGATATTGGAGGCAGAATTTGATTGTGGAAATTTGAATAGCTCCATTATGTCATTTAGGACTTGTGTGCCAAATTTGAAGACATTCCGGATTCAGTTAATATGTTTTGGCACGAGATTTGTAAATTGAAAAGTTTAAAACTCAAAGTTTGAATCGAGGTGTGAATTGTAATTTCAGCATTGTTTGATGCAGTATGAGACTCCGAGTAAGTCCGTATTATGTTATTAGTCTTGTTGATATATTTGTACGGTGTCCCGAGTACCCCGAGAGTGATACAGATTTAAATCGGATCAAGAATTGGACTTAAAGTAAATCTGAAATTTGGCCTTCTCGTGTAATCGCACCTGCGTAGTTTTGACCGCAGGTGCGAGCTCGCAGAAGCGAGCATTCCATCGTAGAAGAGGCCTGGGAAAGATGGGCGAAATTCCCCAGGTGCGAAAACTTGCACGCACCCGTGCGTCCGCAGAAGCGAACTCTTTGACCGCAGGAGCGGAAGGCAGCACGGGTGCGCATTTTTCCTTCGCAGATACGAGGCCTCACCTGGCAGCCCACTTCACAAATGCGAGATATTTCTCGCAAATGTGAGGCCGCAGGTGCGAAAATATAGCCCGAAGATGCCAAAATGCTGGGCACAATACATAAAATTAGGTCTTAGCCATTTTTACTCATTTTTGAGTTTTAAGTCTCGGATTTTGGCGATTTCAAAGGGATTTTTCACGATTTTGAATTGGGTAAGTGTTCTATAACCAAAAGTATTTATATTTCATAAATCCATGTCTATATTCATCACTTATTTTGAATTTAGATGCAAGAAATTGAAAGTTTTGTAAAATTTTCAAAAACGAAAAATTAAGATTTGACGGTCTATTTGACATCGGAATTTGATAATTTTTGTATGGATGGACTCATCTCGGAATGGGTGTTCGGATTTCGTATGTTTTTCCGATATTTGAGACGTGGGACCCACTGTCGATTTTAAAAATAGATTTTGGATTTTTATCCAGAAAATTAGTAAATTCATATGGGATTAATTCCTATGATTCGTATTAAGTATATCAAATTGTTTGTGAATAGATTTAACGCTTTTGGAGACAAATTCCAAAGGAAAAGCTGTGATCGAGTAATTGATTAAAATTGCAAAGCTAGGTAAGTGTCGTCGTTAACCTTGACTTTAGGGAATAAAAATCCTAAATTATTTGTTATGTGAAATGCATGTGAACGACGTATAGGCGAGGTGACGAGTGTCTATACGTCGTCAAATTAATTATTTGCATAATTATTTGAAAATACTTAATTTGTTTAAATACACGAATTAATTGTTTCTCTCGTATTCTTTCTCAATTATTAATTCTTGAATTCCTGTAATAATTGTTACATGCTTATTTGAATTGTGTGCATTAATTGCTACTTAACATTTAGCATATTAAACATTAAACTGCCTATTTTCTCTCTGATTTCCATAATAAATTGATATTTGTCATTGTTTGTTTCATAATTAAATCATAATTATTCTATGCTTGTTGTCTTAAAATTTTATATTAATTGTTGCATTTATTGGGGCAAACTCTTCTATGAGAATTGGTAAATGAATATATTGGGGGATCAAATTGCACGTCGCAATAAACTTATTAAAAAGTCTATATTCGGAGATCAGGTTGCACGCCGCAATAGACTTATTAAAAAGTCTATATATATACTTGATTAAATAAATATATTAGAGAGTTGAAAAATGAATATATTGCGGAAACGGGTTGCACGCTGCAACGGAAATTGATTGAAATGATAATTGATTATGACTGCTGAGTTGGCTTCAAACTTTTATAAATGAGTTACATTATTTATTTCTATTATTTGTTGTTGCTACTAATATTGCGTACAAGTTAATGTAAGTGACCTGCCTTAGCCTCGTTACTATTTCATCGAGGTTAGGCTCAGCACTTACCAGTACACGGGGTCAGTTGTACTGATACTACACTCTGTACTTCTTGTGTAGATTACGAAGTTGGTCCTAGCGGCGTACTATAGACTTGCTCGGATTTCAGCTACCAGAAGAGACTTGAGGTATACTTGCACGGCGTCAGCAGTTCTGAAGTCCCAGTCTACTTTACTTTAGCTGTGTGTTTGTTTCCAGACAACTTTATTTTATTCAGACCTTTATTTGTATTATTCTAGAAGCTCGTGCACTTGTGACACCAATTATGGGATGGTATTTAGATTCCGTTGTTTTTATGGATTATTCACTACATTTCAGACTTTACTTCCGCATTGGTTTATTTGTTATTAATAAATTTAAAAATTGTTTTAAAATGGATAATATTATTCTAACATTGGCTTGCCTAGCAAGTGAAATGTTAGGCGCCATCATGGTGTGAATGTGGGAATTTTGGGTCGTGACAGTTGGTATCATAGCACTAGGTTACATAGGTCTCACGAGTCACGAGAAAGCTTAGTAGAGTCTGAAGGATCGGTACGGAGACGTCTGTACTTATCTCTCAGAGGCTATGAAGTTTAGGAACAATATCACTTCTTTCTTATTCTGTCGTGCGATTTTATTCTATCATCGGTAATTGAACCATTCTACTCTTATTCTTTCGCAGATGGTGAGACCACGTAATACCTCTACCGATGGACAAGGACCAGAGCCCCCGGTGGCAACTATGGCCAGGGGTAGAGGTCGAGGCCAAGGCCGAGGCATAGGTAGAGCTCAGTCCAGAGCTCGTGCAGCTGCACCTGTTGTAGAACCTCAGGTGGATCTTCAGGAGGAAGTTCCAGTTCAAAATGTACCAGTTGGACCAGTTCAGGTCCCGGAAGGATCCATAACCACTCTAGTGCTTCAGGACGCTCTAGTCCGGTTGGTGAGTCTTATCGAGGGTGTGGCCCAGAATGGTACATTTCCAGTGGCGTCGGCCATTTCATAGGCTGGGGGAGGAGCAAGAACTCCCACTACTCCCGCTTCAGAGTAGATAGCTCCCTAGAATTAGGCTCCAGCAGCCCCGCTAGTTGAGGTAGTACAGCCAGTTGTTACGGCACAGACCGATGATAGGCCCGCCATGTCTTTTGAGGCATTATTGAGACTGGATATGTTTACTAAGCTCTTTCCAGTTCACTTCAGTGGTTCACCTTCTGAGGACCCACAGGATTATCTTGAATGCTGCCATGAGGTACTGCGGAACATGGGTATAGTTGAGACCAATGGGGTTGATTTTGCAGTATTTCAGATGACGGGTTCTGCCAGGAGGTGGTAGAGGGATTATACATTGACTAGACTAGTTGGGTCGCCTGCACTTACCTGGGAGTAGTTCTCTCAGCTATTTCTAGAGAAGTTCCTTCCTATCACACTGAGAGAGGGTTTCCGCAAGCAATTTGAGCGTCTACAGCAGGGCAGTATGACTGTTACTCAGTACGAGTCCCGTTTTGTGGATTTGGATCAATATGCTCTCCTTTTACTACCTACTGAGGGAGAGAGAGTGAGGAGGTTTATTGCGGGACTCACTCACCCTATCAATCTTCAGATGGCCAAGGAGACCGGAAGTAAGATTTCTTTTCAGGCGGCTGCTAATGTCGCGAGGGAGATCGAGATGGTTCTTGTACAAGAGAGAGGGCAGAGGTCTGATAAGATTCCTCACCAGTTCGGTGGTTTTAGTTGTGCCTCGTCTGGAGGCAGGGGTAATTTTGGTAGGGGTCATCCTACCAGACCGTTTCATTAAGCATTTCATGCATCTCCTGGTGCCTCAGGGAGTCACGGTCCTATTATGCCTTACTATGGACAACCATCATTTAGTGCACATTCATCTCCTGTCAGTGCACCGCCACTCCAGAGTTACTACAGCGGTTATCCAGTCCATTTGGGTTAACTTCAGCTTCAGCAGCCACGACATCAGGATAGGTGTTATGAGTGTGGGAACATTGGTCACATAAGGAGGTATTGCCCTAGATTGGCATGTAACAAATCTTGGCAGGATTCTCGTACCATCATATCGGCACCGGTTGCTTCACCGCCTGTTCATCCAGCTAGAGATAGGGTTCAGGCAGCTAGAGGTGGAGGTCAGGCCATTAGAGGCGGAGGTCAGACCGTTAGAGGTGGAGGCCAGCCAGTTAGAGATCGTCCCAGGGACGCACTTCAGAGTGGTGAGGCTCAGCCCTAATTTTATGCTTTTCCAGCTAGGCTTGAGGCCGAGTCATTTGATGCTGTAATCAAAGGTATTATTCCAGTTTGCCATAGAGATGCATCAGTTCTATTTGATCCAGGATCTAATTATTCCTATGTGTCCTCCTATTTTGCTTCATATTTGGTTGTGCCTTGTGATTCTCTGAGTGCTTCTGTATGTGCATCTACACCGGTGGGAGACTCTGTTGTAGTAGATCATGTTTATCATTCGTGTGTGGTTACTATTCATAGTCTTGAGACTAGTGTGCATCTTCTACTTCTTGATATGGTAGATTTTGATGTCATCTTGGGTATGGATTGGTTGTCCCCTTATGATGCTATATTGGATTGTCATGCCAAGACAGTGACCCTAGCCATGTCGGGGTTACCTCAGTTAGAGTGGAAAGGAACTCCTGGTCATTCTGCCAGCATGGTTATTTCTTATATGAATGGTCGACGTATGATAGAGAAAGGGTGTCTAGCCTATTTGTCTTATATTCGCGATCCCAGTGCGAATGTTCCTTCTATGGACTCAGTACCAGTTTTTCGTGAATTTTCAGAAGTATTTCCTGCAGATCTGCCGGGGATATCACCCGACAGAAATATTAACTTCTGTATTGATTTGGCTCCGGGCACTCAACCTATTTCTATTCCACCATACCGTATGGCCCCGCCGAAGTTGAAAGAATTGAAGGAGAAGTTACAAAACTTGCTTGATCGGGGATTCATTAGACTCAGTGTCTCTCCCTAAGGTGCACCAGTATTATTTGTAAAGAAGAAAGATGGTTCAATGCGGATGTGTATAGATTATCGGCAGTTGAACAAGGCCACTATCAAAAACAAATATCCGGTGCCAAGAATTGATGACTTATTTGATCAGCTTCAGAGTGCCAAGGTGTTTTCAAAGATTGATTTGAGGTCTGGTTACCATCAGTTAAATATTAGGGCATCTGATGTCCCTAAGACAGCTATCCGGACTCGGTATGGGCATTACGAATTCCTAGTGATGTCATTTGGGTTGACAAATGCCCCAGCAGCATTTATGGATTTGATGAATCGGGTATTCAAGCCCTATTTGGATTCTTTTGTTGTTGTATTCATTGATGATATCTTGATTTACTTCAGCAATTGAGAAGAGCATGACCAACATCTTCGGAGTGTGCTTCAGACTTTGAATAATAATCAGGTATATGCTAAATTTTCAAAATGTGAATTTTGGTTAGACTTAGTTGCCTTTTGGGGGCATATTGTATCGGCATAAGGCATAAAGGTGGATCCTAAGAAGATTGAGGCTATTCAGAATTGGCCTAGACCTACTTCAGTTACGGAGATCCGGAGTTTCCTGGGTTTGACATATTACTATCGTCGATTCGTGGAAGGGTTTTCATCTATAGCAAGCCCATTGACCAGACTGACCCAAAAGGGTGTCCCATTCAGATGGTCAGACGAGTGTAAGTTGAGCTTTCAGATGCTTAAGACTGCTTTGACTATGACGTTAGTGTTGGTATTACCCATAGGTTCAGGATCGTATACGGTATATTGTGACGCATCTCACATCGGGCTTGGTGAAATATTAATACAAGATGGTAGGGTGATTGCATATGCGTCGCGACAGTTAAAAGTCCATGCGAAGAATTGTCCTGTTCATGATTTAGAACTGGCGGCCATTGTTCATGCGCTGAATATTTGGAGGCATTACCTCTATGGTGTCTCGTGCGAGGTATTTACTGATCATCGTAGCCTTCAGTATTTGTTCAAACAAAAAGATCTTAATTTGAGGTAGAGAAGATGGTTGGAGTTGTTGAAAGACTATGATATCACCATTTTGTATCACCTTGGAAAGGCCAATGTGGTGGCTGATGCTTTGAGTAGAAAGGTTGTGAGTATGGGCAGTCTTGCGTATATTTCGGTTGGTGAGAGGCCATTAGCTGCAGATGTTCAGACTTTGGCTAATCAGTTAGTGAGGTTAGATGTTTCAGAACCCAGTCGGGTTCTAGCTTGTACAGTCGCTCAGTCTTCTTTATATGAGCGCATCAGAGAGAAGCAATATGATGATCCTCATTTACTTGTCCTTAAGGACACAGTGCGACACTGTGATGCCAAACAAGTTGATGTGGGGGAAGATGGAGTTCTGTGAATGTAGGATCATATTTGTGTGCCTAATGTTGATGGGCTTCATGAAATAATTCTTGGAGAGGCACACAGTTCCAGGTATTCTATTCATCCAGGCACCGCCAAAATGTATCAAGATTTGCGGCAACATTATTGGCGGAGGAGAATGAAAAAGGATATAGTTGCATATGTAGCTCGGTGTCTGAATTGTCAGTAAGTTAAGTACGAGCATCAGAGACCTGGTGGTTTGCTTCAGAAGTTAGAAATTCCTGAGTGGAAATGGGAGCGTATCACTATGGATTTTGTTGTTGGACTCCCACAGACCCAGAGAAAATTTGACACACTTTGGGTCATTGTGGACAGGTTGACCAAGTCAGCACATTTCATCTCAGTGGCAGTTACCTATTCTTCAAAGAGGTTAGCTGAAATTTACATCCGTGAGATTGTCCGCCTTCACGGTGTGCCCGTGTCTATTATTTTATATCGAGGTACGCAGTTTACCTCACACTTCTGGAGGGTTGTACAGCGTGAGTTAGGCACGCGAGTTGAGTTGAGTACAACATTTCATCCACAGACAGACGGATAGTCAGAGCGCACCATTCAGATATTGGAAGATATGCTTCGCGCTTGTGTTATAGACTTTGGAGGTTCTTGGGATCAATTCTTGCCACTTGCAGAGTTTGCTTATAATAATAGCTACCATTCGAGCATTCAGATGGATCCATATGAGGCATTATACGAAAGGCGATGTCGTTCGCCAGTTAGCTGGTTTGAACCGGGATGGGCTCGGTTGTTAGGTACCAATTTGGTACAGGATGCCTTGGATAAGGTCAAGGTTATTCAGGATCGACTTCGCACAGCTCAGTCTAGGAAAAAGAGTTATGCTGACCGTAAGGTTCGTGATATTGCATTCATGGTTGGAGAAATAATATTGCTCCGGGTTTCACCTATGAAAGGTGTAATAATGTTTGGAAAGAAGGGCAAGTTGAGCCCTAGGTATATTGGACCCTTTGAAATTCTTGAAAGGGTGAGTGAAGTAGCCTACATGCTTACATTGCCACCTAGTTTATCAGCGGTTCATCCGGTGTTCCTTGTGTCTATGCTCCGAAAATATCATGGTGATCCGTCCCATGTGTTATATTTCAGCTCATTCCAATTGGACAAAGATTTGACTTACGAGGAGGAGCCAGTGGCTATTCTAGCCAGGCAGGTCCCGCAGTTGAGGTCTAAGAGTTATCCTTCATTTCGGGTGTAATGGAGAGGTCAGCCGGTAGAGGCATCTACCTAGGAGTCCGAGTCGGACATGCTGACTAAATATCCATAACTTTTCTCCAGTTCAGGTACTTTTTCTAACTCCGTTCGAGCACGAACATTTATTTTAGAGGTGGAGAATGTGATGACCCAAAATGTTATCTTTAAATTTTAATAATTAATTATATATTTTAAGACCTCGAAAAGTACTATTTATCACTCCTCAACTTGTGTGCGCAGTCCGTAAAATTTTTCGGAAAGTTTTTATGTGTAAAACTGGATTAAAATATAAAATAGAGCCTTAAAACTCAACTAAGTTGACTTTGGTCACCATTTTGAGCAAACGGACCCGGATTAGTATTTTTGACAGTTCCGAATGGTCCTTATCGTGATTTGGGACTTGGGCATATGCCCGGAATTTAATTTGGAGGTCCCTAGCTCAAGTTATGACCATTTAAAGGCTAAAGATTTTCAAGTTTGACCACGAGGATGACTTTTTTATATCGGAGCCGGAATCTGATTCTGGAATTTTAATAGCTCCATTATGTCATTTAGGACTTGTGTGCCAAATTTGAATTCATTTCGGATTCAGTTAATATGTTTTGGCACTAGATTTGCAAATTGAAAAGTTTAAAACTCAAAGTTCGAATCGAGATGTGAATTGTAATTCAGCGTTGTTTGACGTAATATGAGACCCGAGTAAGTCCGTATTATATTATCGGACTTGTTGGTATATTCGTACATGGTCCAGAGTACCCCGAGAGTGATACAGATTGAAATCAGATGAAGAATTCGACATAAGGAAAATCTGAAATTTGGCCTTCTCGTGTAATCGCACCTACAGATTTTTGACCAAAGGTGCGAGCTCGCAGAAGCGAGCATTCCATCGCAGAACTGGCCTGGGCAAGCCGGGCAAAATTTCGCAGGTGCAGAAACTTGCACGCACCCGCGTGTCCGTAGAAGCGGACTCTTTGACCGCAGGGGCGGAAGGCAGCACATGTGCGAATGTTTCCTCCGCAGATGCGAGGTCTCGCCTGGCAGCCCCACTTCGCAAATGCGTGATTTTTCTTGCAAATGCGAGGCTGCAGGTGCGATAATATAGCCGGAAGATGCGAAAATGCTAGGCACAATATATAAAATCGGGTCTTAGCCATTTTTACTCATTTTTAAGTCTCGGATTTTGGCGATTTCAAAGAGGTTTTTCACGATTTTGAATTGGATAAGTGTTCTATAACCAAAATTGTTTATATTTCATAAATCCATGTTTATATTCATCACTTATGTCGGATTTAGATGCAAGAAATTGGAATTTTTGTAAAACTTTCCAAAAACGAAAATTAAGATTTGAGGGTCCATTTGACATCGGAATTTGATAATTTTTATATGGATGGACTCATCTCGGAATGGGTGTTCGGATTTCGTAAGTTTTCCTGAGATTTGAGACGTGGGCCCCACTGTCGAGTTTTAAAATGAATTTCGGATTTTTATACGGAAAATTAGTAAATTCATATGGGATTAATTCCTATGATTCGTATTAAGTATATCGAATTATTTGTGAATATATTTGATGCTTTTGGAGACAAATTCACAAGGAAAAGTTGTGATCGAATAATTGATTAAAATTGTAAAGCGAGGTAAGTGTCGTGGTTAACCTTGACTTGAGGGAATAGAAACCTTAAATTATTTGTTATGTGAAATGCATGTGAACGACGTATAGGCGAGGTGACTAGTGTCTATACGTCGTCAAATTAATTGTTTGCATAATTTTTTGAAAATACTTAATTTGTTTAAATACACGAATTAATTGTTATAATAATTGTTTATCTCTTATTCTTTTTCATTTATTAATCCTTGAATTTCTGTAATAATTGCTATATGCTTATTTGAATTGTGTGCATTAATTGCTACTTGACATTTAATATATTAAACATTAAACTGCCTATTTTCTCTCTGATTTCCATAATAAATTGATATTTGTCATTGTTTGTTTCATAATTAAATCATAATTATTTTATGCTTGTTGTCTTAAAATTTTATATTAATTGTTGCATTTATTGGGGGATCGGGTTGCACGCCGCAACAGACTTATTAAAAATTCCATATTGGGGGACCGGGTTGCATGCCGCAACAGACATATTAAAAAGTCTATATTTATACTTGATTAAATAAATATATTGGAGAGTTGAAAAATGAATATATTGTGAAAACGGGTTGCACGCTGCAACGGAAATTGATTGAAATGATAATTGATTATGACTGCTAAGTTGGCTTCAAACTATTTTAAATGAGTTACCTGATTTATTTCTATTATTTGTTGTTGTTACTAATATTGCGTACAGGTTAATGTAAGTGACCTGCCTTAGCCTCGTCACTACTTCGTCGAGGATAGGCTCATCACTTATCACTACACGGGGTCGGTTGTACTGATACTATACTCTGCACTTCTTGTGCAGATTACGGAGTTGGTCCCAACGACGTACTATAGACTTGTTCGGATTTCAGCTACCAGAGGAGATTTGAGGTATAATTGCACGACTGTGATGACCCAAAATGTTATCTTTATATTTAATAATTAATTCTATGTTCTAAGACCTCAAAAAGTACTATTTATCATTCCTTGACTTGCGTGCACAATCCATAAAATTTTCTTGAAAGTTTTTATGTCAAAAATGGATTAAAATGTGAATTAGAGCTTTAAAACTCAATTGAGTTGACTTTGGTCAACATTTTGAGCAAACAAACTCGGATCAGTGTTTTGACAGTTCCGGTAGGTCCGTATCGTGATTTGGGACTTGGGCGTATGCCTGAAATCAAATTGCGAGGTTCCTAGCCCGAGATATGGAATTTTGAGAAAAAATTAAAAGTTTAAGTTTAAATAGTGATCGGATGTCGAATTATGTGCAAACGACCCCGGAATAGAATTTTGATGATTCCAACAGCTCCGTATGGTGATTTTGGACTTAGGAGTATGTTTGGAATTTATTTAGAAGTCCGTAGTTAAATTAGTTTTGAAATGGCTAAAAATAAGAATTTAAGTTTGGAAGTTTGACCGGGGAGTTGACTTTTTGATACCGGAGTCGGAATCCAGTTCTGAAAATTTTCATAGATCCGTTATGTCATGCATGACTTGTGTGCAAAATATTAGGCCAATCGGAGTTGATTTGATAGGTTTCGACATCGAATGTAGAAGGTGGAAATTTTAAGTTTTATTAAGCTTGAATGGGAGCATAATTCGTGGTTTTAGCGTCGTTTTATGTGATTTGAGATTTCAAATAAGTTCGTATGATGTTTTAGGACTTGTTGGTATATTTTGTTGAGGTCGCGAGGGCCTCAGGTGAGTTTCGGATGGTTAACGGATCAAAAGTTGGACTTAAAATAGTTCCTGCAATTTTTCCTTTCAGCTGAAAATTCTGGGCCCAGATCGAGCCCAAGATCGAGGCCGAGTATCGAGGCCATGACCGAGGCCATGATCGAGGCCATGCTCGAGGCCATGATCGAGGGTTGCCTAGGCAGAATTATAAAAGAGGGCATTCATCCCATTAGCCGTTTTTAGCAAATTGGACCTTGAGGAGAGGCGATTTCTTGAAAAGTCATTGGGGTAAGTGATTCTAACTTTGATTTGGTCTATAAACACAAATATATCATTGTACTTATCTTTTAATTAGTGTTTTGAGATAGAAATTTGGGAAATATTTTAGAAATCTCATAGAAACGAATTTTTGAGATTTCGGTATCGATTCGAAGTCGGATTTCAGTGAAACTGGTATGGTTGGACTCGTAATTGAATGGGTTGTCGGATTTCGTAACTTTCACCGGATTCCTAGATATGGGCCCCACGGATGAATTTTTAATTAATTTCGGATTTTTTATTTAAAATGTAGTATTTTCTTATAGAATTGATTCCTATAATTGTTTAGTGATTGTATGGAATTATTTTGGCTAGATTCGAGCAAGACAGAGTTGGATAATCATGGAAAAGGCCTTCTAGTGGATTAAATTGGAGCAAGACGAGGTAAGTCTCTTGTCTAATCTTGTGAGGGGAAAATTACCTCATAGGTGATTAAATTTAAATAATTGTTGCCAATTGTGGGGGCTACGTACGCACGAGGTGACGAGAGTCCGTGCGTAGCTACTATTAATGCTAAAGTCCGGGTAGTGTAGGACTCAAAGCATGAATTACTTGTGTAAATTGAATTCTTTGTTTAATTAATAATATATATATATATATATATATTGTGAATTGTTAGATAAAAATATTAAAGGATGAAAATCTCATATACATGATTTTTCTATTTAAATTAATTAATTGTTAAGAGAAATTGTTCTTCCTCCTGAATTTATCTTATAACAAATATAATCTCATTCCCGAGGTACATAAGAAAATGTCCTCCTTTCTTGTGGAGCGGGCCGAACGCCTCGGCAGGATAGTTGCATCTATAGATCGTGTCGTACGTCCCTCGGCAGTGTACACGAAACTCTGGATCGGGCCGTACGACCTCAGCAGAAATCGTGCTTGATAATAAAAAAAATTCACGATATTTGGACAGTTTATTGCAGCTTGTAAAGCTATTTGATAAATTGGAAATTTATTGAAATTGAATTGCAGCTTGTATAGCTATTTGATAAATTGGAATTTTTATTGAAATTGAAAGATTTAATTAATAGATTGGAAATTATTACATTTGAAGGATTTTTATTATTTCTGCTAAATGAATAAAATTATTGTTAACTCTGTGAATCATGCTGATTTGAATAATTATAATTTATTCTATTTATTAGTGTTGACCCTTAGTGAGTGTCAAAGTCGGCCATCTCTTCTCTACCACTTCGAGATTAGGCTTGATACTTACTGGGTACACGTTGTTTACGTACTCATGCTACATTTGCTACACTTTTTGTGCAAGATCTAAGGCAGATACTAGTGGAGGACCTATCATAGCACATCCTCGTTATCCAGGGGCGTAGTGATGAGCTGCTGTAATGACCCAAAAGGTCATCTTATGTTTTAGAACTCGAATTTGCGCTCTTAAGCCTTAAAATCTCATTTTTACCCTCCTCGATTTGCGTGCGTAGTCCGGGCAGGTTTCTGGAAAGCTTTTATATTGAAAATTGATAAAAATAAGAATTTATGCATTAAAAGTCGATTCTAGTTGACTTCGGTCAATAGTTTTGGTAAACGGGACCAGATCCATATTTTGAAGGTCCCGGTGGGTCTGTATCGAATTATGGAACCTCGGCGTATGCCCGAAATCGAATTCGGAGGTCCCTAACTCAAGTTATGAATTTTTGATGAAAAATAAAAGTCTAGAAATTATTTGTTTTTAAGAATTGATTGATATTTAGAATTGTTAGTATCGGGTCCGTATTTTGGTTCCGGAGCCCGGTACAAGTTCATTATGATATTTAAGACTTGTCCGTGAAATTTGGTGAGAAACGGAGTTGATTTGACGTGATTCGTAGTTCTAGGTGTTATTTTGGCGATTTGATCGCGCGAGCAAGTTTGTATGATGTTTTTAGACTTGTGTGCATGTTTGGTTTGGAGCCCCGAGGACTCGGGTGAGTTTCGGATAGGCCACATGATGTTTTGAACTTAGAAAATTTTGCCGGTATAACTGAACCTGTTGCAGGCCTCTGATCTCGCAATTGCGAGATCAGGCATCGCAAATGCGAACATAACAGGGTCCGCAATTGCGAGGCTTTCATCACAATTGCGATCAGAAGCCTGGGCCAGCAGTTTTCGCATTTGCGAGGTTACCTTCGCAATTTCGAAGGGGGTCTGGGAAGGGCAGGTTCGCAAATGCGAACATCTACTCGCATTTGCGAGGTTCAGTGGTCGCAAATGCGACACTTTCCTCACATTTGCGAAAGCAGCGGGATTGTAAAGAGCATCGCAATTGCGTTTGTTCCTTCGCATTTGCGAACTTTGCATTTGCGAGCTTCGTATTTGTGAAGCTCAGGTCGCAATTGCGACACTTGCAGCTGAGTAAATGGCGCTTAGAATGGATTTTTCATTCATTCTTCATATTTTCAAAACCCTAAACCTTAAGATGCGATTTTCCAAAGACCAAATCTTCCCCAAATCATAGGTAAGTGATTCCTAACTCTTTTCTTCCAATCTTTTACATCTTATAACAATATTTCAACTTAGAATCTAGAATATTTATGGTGAAATTAGGATTTTTGGGTAGAACTTAGTAATTTCGAAATTTGAGTATTTAGACCTCAATTTGAGGTCGGATTCCAAAACCAATTACATATTCGGGCTCGGGGTGAATGGGTAAAAGGATTTTTGTCCGAACCTCGGGTTTTGACCAAGCGGGGCCAGGGTCGATTTTTTGACTTTTTGGAGGAAAATTTGGAAAAATTTAACTTACGCAATATAATTGATTCCTTTAGCAATATTTGATATTATTGAGTCATTTTTTAATAGATACGAGTGGTCTCGGCAGCTCCAAGTTACAAGCGCGCATGTGCCTCTGTCGCCCCACTGATAGCCATCATCAGTGCCCAACCACAGGCAGAAGCCAATAGCGTCGCGCGCGCAGACCCTGATGCTAAAGACAAAGTTGCTGCCAACGGACTTCTTGCTGCTTTGTAGACGACTAAGTCCTTTTCATTGTAAATATAGAGTAGTTTTGCTGCATTTTCTTTAAGTGTGATTTTCCAGCTTTCATAGGTCTAGTCATGTAACTTTGGTTTATTTTTTTTAAGCATTATTAAGGTGGACCAAGCAATCAAAACTTTCAAGCAAGCAAACAATTCTCTGTACTGGTGTCACTCCCCCCGACACCGTCTTGTTTTCTGTAATAGCTTTCATTCAATGCAATCAAGCGTTCTTTCATTCTCAATTCTCTTTTCTGCTCTCTTTCAATTGCTCATGACATTGGTTTTCCTGTACGGCACTGACCATCTAGTCTAGCGTACGGAGGGGACCTCAGTTAGCAGATAACAACCGTACTGACATCGGTTGCCTAGCCTTACGTCGCGATTCCAAGGAACTTCAGGAAGGCACCGCGTAACAGGTTGGATGTTTCTAAGCCCAGTCGTGTTCTAGCTTGTACAGTTGCTCGGTCTTCTTTGTTTGAGCGCATCAGAGATCGGCAGGATGGCGATCCTCATTTACTTGTCCTTGGAGACATAGTGCGACATGGTGATGCCAAGCAGATTACTATGGGAGATAACGGAGTTTTGAGGATGTAGCGTCGTATTTGTGTGCCTAATGTGGATGGACTTCATGAATTAATTCTTGAAGAAGCACACAATTCCAGGTATTCTATTCATCTAGTTGCCGCCAAAATGTATCAAGATTTGCGGCAACATTATTGGTGGAGGAGAATGAAAAAGGATATAGTTGCCTATGTAGCTCAGTGCCTAAATTGCCAGCAGGTAAAGTGTGAGCATCAGAGACCTAGTGGTTTACTTCAAAGGTTAGAAATTCCTGAGAGGAAGTGGGAGCGTATCACTATGGATTTTGTTGTTGGACTCCCACGGACTTAGAGGAAGTTCGATGCAGTTTGGGTTATCGTGGACAGGCTGACTAAGTCAGCACACTTCATTCCTGTGGCAGTTACCTATTCCTCGGAGTGGTTAGAAAATATTTATATTTGTGAGATTGTCCGTCTTCACGGTGTGCCCGTGTCTATCATTTTTGATTGAGGTACGCAGTTTACCTCGCACTTTTGGAGGGCAATTCAGTGTGAGTTGGGTACGCGGGTTGAGTTGAGCACATCATTTCATCCTCAGATGGACGGGTAGTCCGAGCGTACTATTCAGATCTTGGAGGATATACTCCGCGCCTGTGTTATTGACTTTGGAGGTTCTTGGGATCAGTTTTTGCCGTTAGTGAAGTTTACCTACAATAACAGCTACCAGTCAAGCATTCAGATGACTCCCTATAAGGAATTATATGGTAGACGGTGGAGGTTGCTTGTTGGGTGGTTTGAGCCGGGGGAGGCTCGATTATTGGGTATAGATTTAGTTCAGGAGGCCTTGGACAAGGTCAAGATTATACAGGATCGACTTCGCACAGCTCAGTCCAGGCAAAAGAGTTATGCCGACCGTAGAGTTCGCGATGTTGCATTCATGGTCGGAGAGAGAGTGTTACTTCGGGTATCATCCATGAAGGGTGTAATGAGGTTCAGAAAGAAGGGCAAGTTGAGCCCTAGGTATATCAGACCTTTTTAGATTCTGGAGATAGTGGGAGAGGTGGCTTATAGGCTTGCCTTGCCACCTAGTTTAGCAATTGTTCATCCGGTATTCCATGTGTCCATGCTTTGAAAGTATCACGGCGATCTGTCCCATGTGTTAGATTTCAGCTCTGTTCAGTTCGATAAAGATTTGATTTACGAGGAGGAGCAGGTGGCAATTCTAGCCCGGCAAGTTCGCCAGTTGAGATCAAAGATTTACCCTTCAATTCAAGTGCAGTGGAGAGGTCAGCCAATTGTGGCAGCTACTTGGTTGTCCTAGTCTGATATGCGGAGTAGATATCCCCACCTTTTCACCAGCCCAGGTATTTTTCTCTGTCCGTTCGAGGATGAACGGTTATTTTAGAGGTAGAGAATGAGATGACCCAAAAGTTTATCTTATGTTTTAAACTCGACTATGTGCTCTTAAGCCTCAAAAATCTCATTTTTACCCTCTTCGATTTGCGTGCACAGTCTGGGCAGGTTTTCGGAAAGCCTTTATGTTGAAAATTGATGAACATGAAAATTTATGCCTTAAATGTTGATTTTAGTTGACTTCGGTCAACATGTTTGGTAAACATGCCCAGATCCATGTTTTGACGATCCCAGTGGTTCTGTATTGAATTATGGGAGCTCGACGTATGCACGAAATCGAATTCGGAGGTCCCTAGCTCAAGTTATGAATTTTTTATGAAAATTAAAAGTCTCGAAATTATTTGTTTTTAAGAATTGATTGATATTTGGAATTATTAGTATCGGGTCCATATTTGGTTCGGGAGCCCGGTACAGGTTCATTATAATATTTAAGACATGTGTGTAAAATTTGGTGAGAAGCGGAGTTGGTTTGACGTGATTCGGATGTCCAGTTGAGAAGATATGAATTTTTAAAGTGTTCTTGAGAATTTCATTTGATTTGGTGCTAAATTCGTAGTTCTAGGTATTATTTTGGTGATTTGATCGCGCGAGCAAATTCGTATGATGTTTTTAGACTTGTGTGCATGTTTGGTTTGGAGCCCCGAGGACTCGGGTGACTTTCGGATAGGCCACGGGATGTTTTGAACTTAGAAAATTTTGCTGGTATAACTGAACCTGTTGCAGGCCTCTGATCTCGAAATTGCGAGATCAGGCATCGCAAATGCGAACATATCAGGGTCCGCAATTGCGAGGCTTTCATCGCAATTGTGATCAGAAACCTGGGCCAGTACTTCTCGCAATGCGAGGTTAACTTCGCAAATGCGAAGGGGGTCTAGGAAGGGCAGATTCGCAAATGAGAACATCTACTTGCATTTGCGAGGTTCAGTGGTGGCAAATGCGACACTTTCCTCGCATTTGCGAAGGCAGCGGGATTGTGAAGGGCATCGCAATTGCGATTGTTCCTTCGCATTTGTGAGATTTTCATTTGCGAAGCTCATGTCGCAATTGCGACACCTGCAGCTGAGTAAAAGGGGCTTATACGGGATTTTTCGTTTATTCTTCATATTTTCAAAACCCTAAACCTTAAGAGGCGATTTTCCAAAGACCAAATCTTCCCCAAATCATAGGTAAGTGATTCCTAACTCTTTTCTTTTAATCTTTTACATCTTATAACAAGATTTCAACCTAGAATCTAGAATTTTAATGGTGAAATTAGGATTTTTGGGTAGAACTTAGGAATTTCGAAATTTGAGGATTTAGACCTCAATTTGAGGTCGGATTCCAAAACTAATTACATATTCGGGCTCGGGGGTGAATGGGTAAAAGGATTTTGGTCCGAACCTCGGGTTTTGACCAAAGGGAGCCGGGGTCGATTTTTCGACTCTTTGGAGGAAATTTTGGGAAAATTTAACTTACGCAATATAATTGATTCCTTTAGCAATATAATTGATTCCTTTAGCAATATTTGATAATATTGAGTCATTTTAGAATAGATACGAGTGGTTTGGAGGTGAATTCCAAAGGAAAAGCTGTAATTGAGAATTAAGTGGCCTTTGGAGCGAGGTAAGTGTTGTGTCTAAGTGAAATTCATGTGAGAGGCGTATATGTGAGGTGACGAGTACTTATGCGCCGCCAATTTATCTGTTTTCCATGTTTCTCTATTTTTCTTATATTGAATCATTCCTATGCCAAATTGCTACGTGTTATACTAGTGTTGTTCAATTTATCGTTCTTATCATGTTTACGGATTTTCTGGTGATAATAGAGTTTATATTTCAAAGTTGAGATTGATATTATGGAGCCAGATACTTAAGTAAGGTTTGTACTTGTTATTCTATCTCCCTGTTGTTATTTATGCATTGCATTATGGTAAGGGAGAGTGTTAATGCATGAAGGGTGATGTCATGCCATCTTGTGAGTGTTAATGCACGAAGGGTGATGTCGTACCATATTGTGAGTGTTAATGCACGAAAGGTGATGTCGTGCCATATTGTGAGTGTAAATGCACGAAAGGTGATGTCATGCCATGATATGAGAGTTAATGTACGAAGGGTGATGCCATGCCGTTTCTATTAATTTTATGGTGAGATTGAGAGTAAAAGCACGAAGGGTGATGCCGTGCATTTTTCCTTACTGTATTCACTATTCCTGTTGATTTATGGTATATTGACTGGTCCGGTGATCATTCTATTATAGTTCTTTATCTTGTATTTCCCTTAGTATGTTCCCCTCCCGACATTTCCTGTTTAGTTTTTCATTTCTGTTATTTGTATATACACTATTAAATTGTACAGGTCGATTTGTAGGTGCCTTGCCTTAGCCTCGTCACTACTTCGTCGAGGTTAGGCTTGACACTTACTAGTACATGGGGTCGGTTGTACTGATACTGCACCCTGCACTTTCTGTGCATATTTTGATACCGGCTCGGGTTGATCGAGATTTTTGCTATTGGTCCACTGTCCGGAGACTCAAGGTAGATCTATCGGCGTTCACAGACCTTGAAGTCCCCGTCTATCTTTTCTGTTCTATTGTTTCTTTCATTCAGACATTTGTATTTCTTTCAGACTATTACTTGTAGTAAATTCTAGAATGCTCGTGAATTGTGACTCCAGATCCAAGTGGTAGTAATTAATACAGTTTTATGATATTCCGCACTTATTATATTTTATCTTAGTTCATTATTGTTAAATACTGAATGGAAATAAGGATTTGGTTTAATGATTCTCTAATGTTGGCTTGCCTAGCAAGTGAAATGTAAGGCGCCATCACGGTCCCGTCAGTGGGAAATTTCGGGTCGTGACAGTTGGTATCAGAGCCCTAGGTTTCCTGGGTCTCATGATCCACGAGCAAGCTTAGTAGAATCTGGAGGATCGGTACGGAGACGTCTATGCTTATCTTCCAGAGGCTATGAAGTTTCGGAACAAGTTTCACTTCTATTTTTCTCATTCGTGCGATTTTGCTCTCTCATTACTTATTGAACTCTTCTACTCTTATTCTCTCGTATATGGCGAGAATACGTACCACTTCCTCAGCTGAGCAGCAGCCAGAGCCTCCAGTGGCAGCTCTTACGCGGGGCAGAGGTTGAGGCTGAGGCCGTGCCAGAGGTCGAGGTAGGGGCAGGGTTCAGCCTAGGGCCCGAACAGCAGCCCCAGCAGTCGAGCCTCACATAGAGCTTGACGAGGAGGTTCCAGCCCAAACTGTTCCTACCAGACCAGCTCAGGTTTCGGAGGGGTTCGTTTCCACCCCAGTACTTCAGGCCGCTTTGTCCCGTTTGGTGTCCTTATGGAGAGTGTGGCCCAGACCGTTTCCCATGGCACCAGCAGTCTCTCAGGGTAGATGAGGAGCCCAGAATCCCACCACTCCTGCTCCGGAGCAGATAGCTCCCCAGTATCAGGCTCCAGCAGCTCAACCAGTCGGATTAGTTCAGCCGGTTATTGCGGCACAGGTCAGAGATGGGCCAGCTATGTCTTCTGAGGCTTTATGGAGATTGGAAAGGTTTACCAAGCTCTTTCCTGTTCACTTCAGTGGTGCTCCTTCAGAGGATCCCCGGGAGTATCTTGACAGCTGTCACGAGGTTCTAAGAAACATGGGTATAATGGAGACCAATAGGGTCAATTTTACTGTATTTCAGATGACTGGTTCCGCCAAGAAATGGTGGAGAGATTACTTGTTGACCAGACCAGCTGGGTCGCCTTCTCTTACTTGGGACCAGTTCTCTCAGCTTTTCATAGATAAGTTTCTGCCTATCATATTGAGAGAGGAGCGTCGCCGTGATTTTGAGCGTCTCCAGCAGGGCAGTATGACTGTTACTCAGTATGAGACCCATTTTGTGAATTTGGCTCATCATGTCATTCTTCTGCTTCCCACAGAAAGATAGAGGGTGAGGAGGTTTATTGATAGACTTGCTCAGACTATCATATTGCATATGGCAAAGGAGACTGGGAGTGAGATTTCTTTTCAGGCGGCTGCAAATGTCGCCAGACAGGTCGAAATGGTTCTTACTCAGGGAGGTCAAGGGTCTCATAAGAGACCTCGTCATTCTGGTGATTTCAGCGATGCCTTATCTAGAGGCAGGAGTACTTTTGGTAGAGCCATCCTCCCAGGCCGTTTCATTCAGCGCTCCAGGCATCCCACGGTGCCTCAGGTGGTCGTGGCCCTCAGATGCATTATTCGGACCAGCTAGCCTACGGTGCACCACCAGCTCTTATTAGTGCACCTCTAATCCAGAGTAATCAGGGTGGTTATTCAGGTCGACAAGGTCAGTTGCAGGGTCAACAGTCACAGCAACCGAGGTTATGTTATATTTGTGGTGATCCGACGCACATTGCGAGATTTTGCCCTCGACCAACGGGCAACTCACAGCGTCAGAGTTCACGTGCCATGGTCCAGGCACCAGTTGCTGCACCACCTGCGCAGCCAGCCAGAGGCAGGGGTCAGGCAGCCAGAGGTAGAGTCCAGACTATTAGATGTAGAGGTAAAGCCGTTAGAGGTGGAGACCAGCCAGTTAGAGGCCGTCCTAGAAACATAGTTCAGGATGGTGTGGCCCAGCCCCGGTGTTATGCTTTCCCACCCAGGCCTGAGGCTGAGTCATTTGACGCTATTATCACAGGTACTGTTTCATTTTCCAGTAGAGATGCTTCAGTTCTATTTGATCCGGGATCTACTTACTCCTATGTGTCACCTTATTTTGCTTCCTATTTAGCTATTCCCCGTGATTCTTTGAGTGCTCTTGTGTATGTGTCCACACCAGTGGGAGATCCTATTATGGTAGATCATGTTTATCGTTCGTGTGTGGTCACCATTGGGAGTCTTGAGACTCGTGTAGATCTTCTACTTCTCGACATGGTTGATTTTGATGTCATACTAGGTATGGATTGAATGTCACCTTATCATGCTATATTAGATTGTCACGCCAAGACGGTGATCTTAGCCTTGCAATGGTTGCCTCGATTAGAGTGGAGATGGATTCTTGGCCATTCTGCCAGTAGGGTTATCTCTTATGTGAAGGCTTGGCATATGGTAGAGAAGGGGTATCTAACTTATTTGGCGTATGTTCGCGATTCTAGTGCGGAGGTTCCTTCCATGTATTCAGTACCGGTTATTCGTGAGTTTCCAAATGTGTTTCCTGCAGACCTACCGGGGATGCCACCTGACATGGATATTGATTTATGCATGGATTTGGCTCCGAGAACTCAGCCTATTTCCAATCAGCCATATCGTATGGCCCCGCCACAATTGAAAGAATTGAAGGAGTAGTTGCAAGATTTTCTTGATAAGGGCTTCATTAGACCCGGTGTCTCGCCCTGGGGTGCACCCGTGTTGTTTGTGAAGAAGAAAGATGGATCGATGAGGATGTGTATAGATTATCGGCAGTTGAACAAAGTCACCATCAAGAACAAGTATCCATTGCCGAGGATTGATGATTTATTTGATCAGCTTCAGGGTTCCAAGGTGTTTTCAAAGATTAGTTTGAGATCTGGCTACCATCAGTTGAGGATTAGGGCATCTGATGTTCCTAAGACACCTTTTCGGACTCGATATGGGCATTGTGAGTTTTTAGTGATGTCATTTGGGCTGACAAATGCCCCAGCAGCATTCATGGATTTGATGAACCGGGTGTTCAAACCCTACTTGGATTCCTTTGTGATTGTGTTTATTGATGATATCTTGATCTACTCCCATAGTCGAGAGGAGCATGAGCAGCACCTACGGATCGTTCTTTAGAAGCTCAAGACAGCTTTGACTACGGCACCGGTATTGGTGTTACCCACAGGTTCAGGATCTTATACAGTATATTGTGACACATCTCGTATTAGTCTGGGTGCGGTGTTGATGCAAGGTGGCAAGGTTATTGCATATGCTTCGCAGCAGCTGAAGGTTCACAAGAAGAATTACCCAGTTCATGATCTAGAGCTGGCAGCCATTGTTCACGCGCTAAAGATTTGGAGGGACTATCTTTACGGCGTGAAATGTGAGGTATTCACTGATCATCAGAGCTTTCAGTATTTGTTCAAGCAGAAGGAACTCAATTTGAGGCAGAGGAGGTGGCTGGAGCTATTGAAAGACTATGATATCACCATATTGTATCATCCCGAGAAGGCCAATGTGGTGGCCGATGCTTTGAGTATAAAGTCAGTCAGTATGGGTAGCCTTGCAAATATTCCAGTTGGTAAGAGACCACTTGCATTGGATGTTCAGGCTTTAGCCAACCATTTCATGAGGTTGGATGTTTCTGAGCCCAGTCGTGTTCTAGCTTATACAGTTGCCCATGATTCACCATGGTCAGAAATGGTGATGATGATGCCAATGAGTTCCCTCGTCCGATGTCAAGCCTAGGCTCTGATACCAATTATTACGCAACGCCTTCCTGAAGTTCCTTGGAATGGAGACGTAAGGCTAAGCAACCTATGTCAGTGCGGTTGCTATGCGCCAACTGAGGTCCTCGCCGTATGCTACACTAGATTGTCAATGCCGTACGGGAAAACCAATGTCATGAGCAATTGAGCAGCGGAAAATGAGCAACTGATGATGAAAGCTGATGATTGTATTGATGATGATGATGAAAGCTATTACAAGATGCAATGCGGTGTCGGGGGGGAGAGACACCAATACAGAGAATTGTTTGAATGCTTTGGTCCTCCTTAATAATGCTTAAAAAAAATAAACCAAAGTTACATGAGTTGACCTAAGAAAGCTATAGAAGCACACTGAAAATGAATGAAGTAAAACTACTCTATAATTACAATGAAAAGGACTTAGTCTTCAATGGAAGCAAGTCTGATGGCAGCAACTTTATCTTGAGCAGCAGGGTCTGCACGCGCATTGTTGTGGGCGCGCGCGAAACTATTTGGATCTGCCAGCGGCTGGGCGTTGGTGCTTGGCATTGGGTCTGCGCGCGGGGCACTGTCTGGGTGTGCGGCGCTGATGGCAACATGATGATTTGGGTGCGCGACATTGTCGGTGCGTGCGGTATTGATGGCATTGGCCAGCCGCTGGGCGCTGGCATTTATTATCGGTGGGGCGACAGAGGCGCATGCTCGCTTGTCACTTGGCACTGCCGAGACCACGGGGCCGACTTTGGTGCTAGGAGTTGGGAGGCTTGCCGGGATGCCACGGGGCGCGTCCAAGGGGTCATGGGTGGATGATGGAAAGCAGCCCATGACATTCTCCCCCACCTGAGTTGGCGACGTCCTCGGAGCCTTACCTGCAGGATGATGATGATTGGCCAGGCTCTTGATGGCTGGGAGGTATGTTCCCCTCGGTGCTGTGAGATGTCTTTCTGAATGATCTTCCATGTATTTATGAAATGGCCTGAGGCGGCTGACATGGAAGACTGGATGGATTTTCCACCAGGCTAGTGTGTTTAGATGGTATGTGGATTTCCCGATGCGCCTTTCAATGGAAAAAGTCCCGATGTAGCTTGGGTCCTCTTTGCAAACAAATTTCGCCTAGGGGTTCTTACCATCACTTTGTCCCCTGCTTGATGTTGGGCAAAGCGACGGTTTTGTTCGGCATGCCTCGTTGCCCTGTCTTGGGCCCTGACAAGATAGCTCCGCACTATCTTCAAAGTTTGTGCCCATTATGTAGAGAAACTGGCAGCTCAATGAGATGATGGTGTGTTTGGTGCATTCACATTATGTGGGAGTAGCGGTTGCTGTCCGGTAACAATTTCAAAAGTGCTTTTGTTTGTATGGGCGCACTTTTGAGCATTGAAACACAGTTGAGCAGCATCCAGAAGCTTCACCCAATGTGTTTGTGACCCGGTAGCAAATTTGCGGAGATATTCCTCCAACATGTCATTGAACTGGTATGTTTGATCATGTGTTTGCTGATGATGATGGCTTGAGTTGTAACTCAATTTGGATCCGAAGCAACTGAAGAGTTGGGTCCAAAACTTGCTAGTGAAGCGTGGGTCGCAGTCACTGATGATGTTGTTGGGCATACCCCAATGTTTGACAACATGGGAGAAGAAGAGTCGAGCTGTTTCTTCTGCCGACATGTTCTGTGGGGCTGCGATGAAGGTAGCATACTTGGAAAACTGGTCTACTACCACCATGATGGTTGCTTGATTTCCGACCTTGGGTAATCCTGTGATGAAATTCAGGGAAATGCTTTCCCAAGGTCTCTGTGGGACAGGTAGTGGCTCCAAGAGTCCCGCTTGTGCTGGGTGATCCGACTTGTCCTTTGGGAATGCTTGACAAGTCTTCACATAATGAGGGGCACCATGAGCTGTTGGTCCCCGATGATGTAATGCATGTTTGATGATGTTGAGGGCAGCCGGAACTGTGGGTTTAGGTCTGTTGGTTCCCTCCTTAAATTGCATGGCCGTGATGTTTCCAGCGGCCATCTTCTTGGATATGCACGGTATGGTGTGGGGTTTGGCCCCATTGTCTCCCATCATTAGGAGCATGTTGGCATATGGTACCGGGATGGTGTTGGTCTGCCTGAGGAATTCCAATCCCACTAACAGTTCGAAGTCATCGATGATAGTTATGCGTAGGTCGAATATTCCCTTGTATGGGCCAAACTGGATTGGCGCTTCTTTGGCTATTCCACTCACTTACTGATATGGAGAGTTGATAGCCTTGACATGACCCTTGCATTTTTGCACTGCTAGACCGAGGCGTTGCACCTGAGTTGAGGCCAGGTAGTCGTGGCTAGCACCTGTGTCTATCAATGCCCGAATAGGTCTGCCGTTTACTTTCATGTCAACGAACATTAGGGTCCTCTTTTGTGATGTGGGAGGCCTTTCGTCCGCCTTTCCTTTCCCTTTCTTGTCGATTGGGAATGCCTTCTTCTTGGGGTTGCCAGTACTGGTTCCCGCCAAGGTATCATGAATGGAGCCGACAAATGCCTTGAAGGTACCTACTTGATCGGCGCCGTCTGAGTCGTCGATATTTGTCTCGTCATCGTCAACAGTTTGTTGAGCATTTACTTGGGTGTTAGGACATTGTTCCAATATTCCCCGCCGCAATGACGGCATTGTGATGGGGGCTTTCTCCCCTGATGGTTGTTGACTGATGCAGTAGTGTTACTGCTTGAGGAAGGAGTCTTGGATTTGGATGTACCTCGATCTCCTCCATTTCTGTTGGGGCCACCGTTGCTAGGTTGGCTCCCGTTGTATCCCCCTCGGACAGGCGGCTGGGGCCTATCCTTCTGAGTTTCCAACTAGTAATCCCCAAGGCACTCAGCAGCTTGAATGGCCTTGGGCAGGGTATATACCCGTTGTCTTTACAGCTCCATACGAGCATGAGGTTTCAAACCTTCTATGAATGCGAACAATTTGTCTTTGTCCTCCATATCCCGTATGTTTAGCATGAGTGCGGAGAATTCACGCACGTAGTCCCGTACCGACCTGGTGTGGTGGAGTTCACGCAACTTTCTCTGTGCATTGTATTCCACATTTTCGGGGAAGAACTGCAGGTGTATGGCGGCCTTCAGTTCTGCCCATGTCTGGAGAGTATCTTCATCGGCCCTGATGGCTTCGTATTTGACTCGCCACCAGAGTTTTGCATCGCCTTGAAGATACATGGAAGCAGTTGCTACCTTTTTGGATTCTTCCAAATGTCCAACGACATCGAAGTATTGTTCGATGTCGAAGATGAAGTTTTCCACTTCTTTAGCATCCCGGGCTCCGTTGTATGGCTTGGGCTCCGGAATTTTCAGCTTTTGTGGCATGGGGGCAATGTTCATGGCACCCCTGATGTGGTTTTCGCCTCCTTTGAGCAGGCTTTGAAGGGCAGCATTGACAACATTGAGCTGGCCTGTCAAGTTGTCTATGGTTTGCTGCATGACTGTCAGTCTGTCTGCCTCTAGTTCCCGATGGGCTAAATCCTCGGCACGCTCCTGTTAGAGGTCCTTGAATTGGCCATGAATTTTGGTTGCCTCAATGGCAGCCGTTTGCCGGTCTTCCTCAGAGTCTTGACTGATGTTTGCTATGTCATTTTCGGCCTGCCGCATTCTACGGTCTAGGTCATCCAACCTTTGCACTAGGCTGGTTTTTAGATCAGGCAACGTATCCACGATGGTCCGTAATGCGTCAACCGTCTCTTCTAGGGTCGTGATGCGATCCTCGTGATTCACCATGGTCAGAAATGGTGATGATGATGCCAATGAGTTCCCTCGTCCGATGTCGAGCTTAGGCTCTGATACCAACTATTACGCGGCGCCTTCCTGAAGTTCCTTGGAAGGGCGACGTAAGGCTAAGCAACCGATATCAGTGCGGTTGCTATGCGCCAACTTAGGTCCTCGTCGTACGCTAGACTAGATTGTCAATGCCGTACGGGAAAACCAATGTCATGAGCAATTGAACAGCGGAAAATGAGCAACTGATGATGAAAGCTGAAGATTGTATTGATAATGATGATGAAAGTTATTACAAGATGCAATGCGGTGTCGGGGGGGAGAGACACCAATACAGAGAATTGTTTGAATGCTTGAATGTTTGAATACTTTGGTCCCCCTTAATAATGCTTAAAAAAATAAACCAAAGTTAAATGAGTTGACCTAAGAAAGCTGTGGAAGCACACTGAAAATGAAAGAAGAAAAACTACTCTATAATTACAATGAAAAGGACTTAGTCTTCAATGGAAGCAAGTCCGATGGCAGCAACTTTGTCTTGAGCAGCAGGGTCTGCGCGCGCATTGTTGTGGGCGCGCGCAGCACTATTTGGATCTGCCAGTGGCTGGGCGCTGGTGCTTGGCATTGGGTCTGCGCGCGGGGCACTATCTAGGTGTGCGGCACTGATGGAAACATGATGATTTGGGCGCGCGACATTGTCGGTGCCCGCGGCACTGATGGCATTGGCCAGCCGCTGGGCGCTGGCATTGATTATCGGTGGGGAGACAGAGGCGCATGCTCGCTTGTCACTTGGCACTGCCGAGACCACGGGGCCGACCGTGGCGCTAGGCGTTGGGAGGCTTGCTGGGATGCCACGACGCGCGTCTAAGGGGTCATGGGTCGATGATGGAAAGCAGCCCATGACAGGTTGGATGTTTTTGAGCCCAGCCGTGTTCTAACTTGTACAGTTGCTCGGTCTTCTTTGTTTGAGCGCATCAGAGATCGGTAGGATGACGATCCTCATTTACTTGTCCTTAGAGACACAGTGCGGCACGGTGGTGCCAAGCAGGTTACAGTTGGAGATGACGGAGTTTTGAGGATGCATGGTCGTATTTCTGTGCCTAATGTGGATGGACTTCGTGAATTAATTCTTGAAGAAGCACACAATTCCAGGTATTCTATTCATCCAGGTGCCGCCAAAATGTATCAAGATTTGCGGCAACATTATTGGTGGAGGAGAATGAAAAAGGATATAGTTGCCTATGTAGCTCGGTGCCTAAATTGCCAGCAGGTAAAGTGTTAGCATTAGAGACCTGGTGGTTTACTTCAAAGGTTAGATATTCCTGAGTGAAATTGGGAGCGTATCACTATGGATTTTGTTGTTGGACTCCCACGGACTCAGAGGAAGTTCAATGTAGTTTGGGTTATTGTGGACAGGCTGACTAAATCAGCGCACTTCATTCCTGTGGAAGTTACCTATTTCTCGGAGCGGTTAGCAGAAATTATATTTGTGAGATCGTCCGTCTTCACGGTGTGCCCGTGTCTATTATTACTGATCAAGGTACGCAGTTTACCTCGCACTTTTGGAGGGCAATTCAGTGTGAGTTGGGTACGCGGGTTGAGTTGAGCATAACATTTCATCCTCAGACGAACGGGCAGTCCGAGCGTACTATTCAAATCTTGGAGGATATGCTTTGTGCATGTGTTATTGACTTTGGAGGTCTTGGGATCAGTTTTTGCCGTTAGCGGAGTTTGCCTACAATAACAGCTACCAGTTGAGCATTCAGATGGCTCCCTATGAGGCATTATATGGTAGACAGTATAGGTCGCCAATTGGGTGGTTTGAGCTGGGGGAGGCTCAGTTATTGGGTACAAATTTAGTTTAGGAGGCCTTGGACAAGGTCAAGATTATACAGGATCGACTTCGCGCAGCTCAGGCCAGGCAAAATAGTTATGCCGACCGTAGAGTTCGCGATGTTGCATTCATGGTCGGAGAGAGAGTGTTACTTCGGGTATCACCCATGAAGGGTGTAATGAGGTTCGGAAATAAGGGCAAGTTGAGCCCTAGGTATATCGAACCTTTTGAGATTCTGGAGAGTGTGGGAGAGGTGGCTTGCAGGCTTGCGTTGCCACCTAGTTTAGCAGTTTTTCATCCGGTATTCCATGTGTCCATACTTCGAAAGTATCACAGTGATTCGTCCCATATGTTAGATTTTAGCTTTGTCCAGTTGGACAAGGATTTGTCTTATGAGGAGGAGCTGGTGGCAATTCTAGGCCGGCAAGTTCGCCAGTTGAGATCAAATAATTACCCTTCAGTTCGAGTGCAGTGGAAAGGTCAGCCTATTGAGGCAGCTACTTGGGAGTCCGAGTCTGATATGCGGAGTAGATATCCCCACCTTTTCACCAATCCGGGTACCTTTCTATGTCCGTTCGAGGAAGAACGGTTGTTTTAGAGGTGGAGAATATGATGACCCAAAAGGTCATCTTATGTTTTAAAACTCAAATCTACGCTCTTAAGCCTTAAAATCTCATTTTTACCCTTCTCGATTTGCGTGCGTAGTCCCGACAGGTTTCCGAAAAACTTTTATGTTGAAAATTGATGAAAATAAGAATTTATGCCTTAAAAGTTGATTTTAGTTGACTTTGGTCAATATTTTTGGTAAACGGGCCCGGATCTATGTTTTGACGGTCCGAGTGAGTCCGTATCAAATTATGGGAGTTGGGCGTATGCCCGGAATCGAATTCGGAGGTCCCTAACTCAAGTTATGAATTTTTTATGAAAATTAAAAGATTTGAAATTATTTGTTTTTAAGAATTGATTGATATTTGGCATTGTTAGTATCGGTTTCGTATTTAGGTTCCGGAGCCTGGTACAGGTTCATTATGATATTTAAGACTTGTTTGTGAAATTTGGTGTGAAAAGGAGTTGATTTGACGTGATTCGGACGTCCAGTTGAGAAGATATGAATTTTTAAAGTGTTCTTGAGAATTTAATTTGATTTAGTGCTAAATTCGTAGTTCTAGGTGTTATTTTGGCGATTTGATCGCGCGAGCAAATTCGTATGATGTTTTTAGACTTGTGTTACTGTTTGGTTTGGATCCCCGAGGACTCGGATGAGTTTCGGATAGGCCACGGGATGTTTTGAACTTAGAAAATTTTGCTGGTATAACTGAACCTGTTACAGGCCTCTGATCTCACAATTGCGAGATCAGGCATCGCAAATGCAAACATAACAGGGTCCGCAATTGCGAGGCTTTCATCGCAATTGTGATCAGAAGCCTGGGCCAGCAGTTCTCGCATTTGCGAGGTTACCTTCGCAATTGCGAAGGGGGTCTGGGAAGGGCAGGTTCGAAATGCGAACATCTACTTGCATTTGCGAGGTTCTGTGGTTGCAAATGCGATACTTTCCTCACATTTGCGAAGGCAGCGGGATTGTGAAGGGCATCGCAATTGCGATTGTTCCTTCGCATTTGCGAAGCTCAGGTTGCAATTGCGATACCTGTAGCTGAGTAAAAGGGGCTTAGACGGGATTTTTCATTCATTCTTCATATTTTCAAAACCCTAAACCTTAAGAGGCGATTTTCCAAAGACCAAATCTTCCCCAAATCATAGGTAAGTGATTCATAACTCTTTTCTTTCAATTTTTTACATCTTATAATAAGATTTCAACCTAAAATCTAGAATTTTTATGATGAAATTAGGATCTTTGGGTAGAACTTAGAAATTTCGAAATTTGAGGATTTAGACCTCAATTTGAGGTCGGATTCCAAAACTAATTACATATTCGGGCTCGGGCGTAAATGGGTAAAAGGATTTTGGTCCGATCCTCGGGTTTTAACCAAGCGGGACCGGGGTCGATTTTTCGATTTTTTAGAGGAAAATTTAACTTACGCAATATAATTGATTCCTTTAGTAATATTTGATATTATTGAGTCATTTTTGAATAGATACGAGTGGTTTGGAGGTGAATTCCAAAGGAAAATCTGTGATTGAGAATTAAGTGGCCTTCGAAGCTAGGTAAGTGTTATGTCTATCCCTGACTTGAGGGAATTAGGAACCTTTGATTACTTGCTAAGTGAAATTCATGTGAGCGGCATATATATGAGGTGACGAGTACTTATACACCGCCAATTTACCTGTTTTCTATGTTTCTCTGTTTTTCTTATATTGTCTCATTCCTATGCCAAATTGCTACGTGTTATACCAATGTTGTTCAATTTATTGTTCTTATCATGTTTACGGATTTTCTAGTGATAATTGAGTTTTTATTTCAAATTTGAGATTGATATTATGGAGCCAAATGCTGAAATAAGGTTTTTACTTGTTATTCTATCTCCCTGTTGTTATTTATGCATTGCAGTGTGGTAAGGGAGAGTGTTAATGCATGAAGGGTGATGTCGTGCCATATTATGAGTGTTAATGCATGAAGGGTGATGCCGTACCATATTGTGAGTGTTAATGCACGAAGGGTGATGTCGTGCCATATTTGTGAGTGTTAATGCACGAAGGGTAATATCGTGCCATATTGTGAGTGTTAATGCACGAAGGGTGATGTCGTGCCATGATATGAGAGTTAATGTAAGAAGGGTGATGACGTGTCGTGTCTATTAATTTTATGGTGAGATTGAGAGTAAAAGCACGAAGGGTGATGCCGTGTATTTTTCCTTATTGTATTCAGTATTCCTGTTGATTTATGGTATATTGTCTGCTCCGGTGATCATTCTGTTGTAGTTCTTTATCTTGTATTCCCCTCACTATGTTCCCCTCCCGATATTTCCTGTTTAGTTCTTCATTTCTGTTATTTGTATATACACTATTAAATTGTATATGTCGATTTGTAGGTGTCTTGCCTTAGCCTCGTCACTACTTCGTCGAGGTTAGGCTCGACACTTACCGGTACATGGGGTCGGTTGTACTGATACTGCACTCTGCACTTTCTGTGCAGATTTTGATACCGGCTCGGGTTGATCGAGATTTTTGCTATTGGTCCACTATCCGGAGACTCAAGGTAGATCTGTCGGCGTTCACAGACCTTGAAGTCCACATCTATCTTTTATGTTCTACTGTTTCTTTCATTCAGACAGTTGTATTTCTTTCAGACTATTACTTGTAGTAAATTCTAGAATGCTCGTGATTGTGACTCCAGATCCGGGTGGTAGTAATTAATACAGTTTTATGATATTCCGCACTTATTATATTTCATCCTAGTTAATTACTATTAATCACTGAATGGAAATAAGGATTTGGTTTAATAATTCTCTAACGTTGGCTTGCCTAGCAAGTGAAATGTTAGGCGCCATCACGGTCCCGTCGGTATAAAATTTCGGGTTGTGACAGCTGCCTTTCTGAGCCGGCATGTAGCTACCAGTGCCTCTTCTTGTATTTTTAATTTTGTCTATTTTTATTTCAGACATTATTTGAATTTTTGTATAATCTACTAGATGATCATACACTTGTGACACCAGGTCTTGGCACACACATTGGTAGAATTTGATGTCTTATTATTTTTCTTGGATTTAAATTTATCGATATATATTTAATTTATTAGTTGGCTTGCCTAGCTATAGTGTTGGGCGTCATCATGACCTATAGGTGAAATTAGGTCGTGACAACGACGTCCACAGTTCTGAAATCCCCGTCTACTTTACTTTAGTTGTCTGTTTGTTTCCAGACAGCTTTATTTTATTCAAACCTTTATTTGTATTATTCTAGAAGCTCGTGCACTTGTGACACAAATTCTGGGATGGTATTTAGATTCCGTTATTTTTATGGATTACTCACTACATTTCAGACTTTACTTCCGCATTGGTTTCTTTGTTATTAATAAATTTAAAAATTATTTTAAAATGGATAATATTATTCTAACATTTGCTTGCCTAGAAAGTGAAATGTTATGCGCCATCACGGTCCGAAGGTGGAAATTTCGAGCCGTGACAAATTTATTCTATGTTGATTCAGATTTTAATATTAGTTCATCTCTTGTTTTAAATATTTAATCTTAACCATAAATTTTATTTTCAAAGTGTAAAAGATTGATATGACATTTCACTTTTAGATTTGTATGCTCGTAGAATCATTAGTGATATTGCCTCTTACCAACCATTTTTTTTTTCTTTTTCACACATTTATATTCGTAAATATTTTCTTAGTTGTTGTATAATAATTGGGTATTTTTTTTAATATTATACAAAAAATTAATTAAAATAATATTATTTGAGTAGGAAAATAGTTCAAATATAATATAAAAATATATTATTGTGGGGGTATTTTTTTCTCAATTTCAACTCTTTATGTAGTCTATTTAATATTATTTTTATTTTTTCTTGGTATTGGACATTATGGAGTGGTAATGTATTGCCAATACAGAGAATTCTTATGAAATTGATTTTATTAAACATTCCTACATATTTTTAATAAGAATTTAATAGAATTTATTTTTATTAATTTTAAAATTTTAAATATAAAAAATTAGCATAGAAGGTATTTAGTCCAAAAAATAGGTTATTGTAGTTATGTCTTTTCTCTATGAGTTCTTCCGTTTAATATTTTAGGACTATTTTGGTATACTAATTTTGTATTTATACTTTTATAATAATATAAGCTTCCTTTTTCTAAATGAATTTGGATAATATAATACATTCTTAAATTAAATTAGTAATAGAACATTATAATACGTTTTCAAATTAAATTAGTAATAGAAATTTTTAAGAAGTATACCCTAAAAGTAATACGATTACATGACTAAAGATATTTACTTGTTCAATTTTATACGAATTAGACAGCCCGAAAGTAATTATACTAATAAAATTCCTAAAGGTAATTATGTAGGATTCCTAACGTGTAGTATTATGTCCTAAAGCTAATAGGATTATAAGGCTAATATCTAAAATTTCGGTTATGTCCTTTTATTATGAGTTATTATGTTTAATATTATAAGGTTATTTTTGTAAACCGACATTGTATTCATACTTTTATAATAAATATATATATATATATATATAGAAAGAATTACTGTTTGATTCTATCCGGAAAGAATTCAACATTTTATTCTTCCCCTTGAAACGGAGGAAGAGCGGTGAAGGTTGGAGATCTCTTCTTATGATGATGCACTATTTAGGGCTCCGTTATTCATCGAAAACTTTTGCCAAAATTCACTTTTTAATCATAATTCGATTTGATGTCATAATCACCAGCTTTTGACCTCTCTTTTGGTGTTTATGTTGTTTTTTTTTTTGTGTTCTTGGAATGTCGTGTAGAATTGCATCCAGAAGATTGAGAAGGAGAAAGGAGCAGAAAATTAGGATTGGGTTTGTTGGAGTTCAAATCGGGGTGCAAAATGAAAGAGAAACGGAAAGGGAGGAGATGGAATTAGGGATTTGGATTAAGGACCAAAAAGTCCTTATGTTTATTATGGTGGCATGTATTGTTAGAGGTACTTTGGATACAATACTAACTTATTATAACTGCACAGTAGGCTAGCAAAATCTATATATATATATATATATATATTAGATGAAAGATGGCCCATGCTCCCAATACTTAGTTATAAAAATAATTCTTTAATTGTATTACTTTAATTGTTTTGTAAATAATGTAAAAATCTTGTACCCACTTTTTAAACAACTTCAAGCTTTTTTCTCCTCCTCCTTCCTCTTCTTATGAATATATTTTAAGGTAGTTTATGATATTTTACAGTGGTGGGCTGTTGTGGCGCTTTATTTTATACTATTGCTTAGGTTTTTTTTTTCTTAATTGCAAAATGGGTTCATTAGATTTATTGTTGTTTTGACAGATTGATGATGAGGTTATGTTTCAAATTTGAGCTCATTTGGAGTACCTTTAGATATTAAATCGTATATTGTATCGTTAAAATTCGATGAACAAATTTTTGTTTCTCGACAATTTGCACTTCAGTCCTATTTGTCTTAAGTGCATAAAAATACTAGTTGCACTTTAGACCTTTTGGCCTTAAGTGCATCTGAAGTGCAATTTTTTATTTCAAACTTATTGGCCTTTTAAGTGTAGGAATATGTTTGTTGCACTTCAGACTTTTTGGCCATAAGTGCATCTAAAGTTCAATTTTCACTTTAGATTTATTGGCCTTAAGTGCATGTAACCATTGGTTACACTTCAAACCTACTTGGTCGTAAGTGCATCTGAAATGTAATTTTTCATTTCAGTCTTATTAAGTGTAGCAAAACATTTATTGTACTTCATACCTTTTGGCCTTAAGTGCATCTCTAATGTAATTTTTTACTTCACACTTATTGACCTTAAATGCATGAAACCATTAATTGCACTTCAAACCTATTTGGCCTTAAGTGCATATGAAGTGAAATTTTTTCACATCAGACTAATTTTTTCCTAACTTCAGATCCGATAAGTTTGAAATTGATCGTTAAGTGGGTAGGCTTATAAATATTTTTGCAAAGTGGGTATAGGTTCAATTGTAATATCAAAATCGGGTATAGATACAAAAGCTCTGTAAATCATTCATGTTAATTTAAATAATACATTTAAAGATGAAAATTTTCTATGCAGCTTTGTTCAATAAAAACTATTGAATTTCCGAGCTAAACATTTGGTTTTAAATTTATTTTGTGGGAATTAAACATCAAAGGAAAAAGATATAAAACGGTTCCAATATTTCATTAACTTATTTTTTCTTTGTGTTTGTGTGTTGTTTTTTCCTCATATTGTAACATGAAATTTACAATGAATTTTTTTTTAGCAAAATAATAAGTAGACTTGTTGGTAGCACAAAAATTCATTGGCATCACATTTTGATAGTTTTTTCGTGCGTTAAAGTTAAGAAAACAAAGTCCCTAATTTATTTAAACCTCGTCAATTTATGAATAACTAAAGAGTTTACACTTTCTTCGTTGATATTTTTTTTGTTAATAGTTTTAAATAAAATGAGATGCCTACTATTAGTATTAAGGAAAAACATGTGGTACATTAGAAGTGGACCTAAAAATATAGAAACAAATATGTCTAAATTAAGGAGTACCAATTCTGCTCTTTCCTTTTATAGACTTTTCTCATTAAGTGCTTGAATTAAGACATTTGTTTGAGCAATTGCACCTTGAAATATTTACTTGACATTCAGCTATCATGAAGATAATAAAGTTATTATTATCTTGAAAAGGATTAGCCTACTTTTAGCATTAAGGAAAAACATGTGGTACATTAGAAGTGGACCTAAAAATATAGAAATAAATATGTCTAAATTAAGGAGTACCAATTCTGTTCTTTCCTTTTATAGACTTTTCCCATTAAGTGCTTGAATTAAGACACTTGTTTGAGCAATTGCACCTTAAAATGTTTACTTGACATTCAAATATCATGAAGATAATAAAATTATTAAAGTTTGAACAATAATATCGCGGGTTCTAATTTGAATCCGTGTTATTTCCTAATCATATTACTCTTTTTGTTATATATACAAAAAATATAAGTTTATATTAATATTTAAAATTAAGTCGGAACAAAGTTTTTTTCTAAATGAGAATAGCTGAATTAATAATTAATAAAAGTAATTCAATGTTTTGTTTTGAAATGACGCAGTTATATTTAAGGATTAGCCTATTATAAACAATTTGTATTCTGCTTTGTTATAGTAGTTAATATTATGCTTCTTTTTACTTTTATATATAAACCATAGGACCAACATGTGATTATAAAAATATTTTTTAACTGTATTACTCCAATTATTTTACAAAGAGCATTTATGTTTACATAATTAACATATTTTAAGATTGAAATTTCACATACATATTTATTTAATAAGAATTAATTCTATGCCGGACTTAACCATTTGATTTCAAGTATCACTATATGAACTTCAAACAGTTTATGTATGTCGTTAATACCATACTAACGATATTTTAACAAAAATGAATTTGATGTAAAAAAAAATTTATTATTATTGTATCTATTCACATCCTCAAGATATATAGTGTAGCGAACTTTGTGAACAAATTAATCACAAATTCCTTTTGTAATTTTGGTTTATTCCAAAAAGATATGATATTTTTTTGAATTTGTATAAATCATTTCCTCTAATTTTTCTTTTTTTCCTTCCAAAAAACTCGTAATGTTATTTAACTGAATAAGATATTTGAATTTGTGCATATCATTTCTTTTTTAATTATTCTTTTTTCTTTTGATGAATCCGTAGTTTGCTTTAAAAAACTGAATTTGTTATAAAACATTGAAGAATCCATTATATTATGTAACAAAATGCAGTTTAATTACATGAAAATAGTGTTATATTGCAATAATTAATATTGTACCATTAGTATTAACGTTTTGAACTAAATCATAACATGATACTAATCGTAAGAGCATTAGTTATTATTTATAGGGAGTGTAACTTCTAATAGTGAATAGCAAAACATGGCAGGGTGGACCCTTCATTTGCACATGTGCACTAAATACGCATGCTCATATAGGTAGTTGACTAGAATTAAATTTTTGTGTGGCTTTCGTTCTTCCACGCATACCCATGACATCAGCAGCTTTTGTGGATGTTTAAAGTCCTAAGAAGTGGTGATATTTACGAAAGAGTGTTAGGACAAACAAAGGATAATATTGGAATGTATTGGTTTTCTAGTCAATGCACATTGACCAGAACCTCCTCTCAATACCCTCATATTAATAGTAGTAATTATATATATATCAAGTTTTAATTTAATTACAAGATCATATACAATTTATCAATTATATACAAATTAGTTTTAAATAAGTATCTATTTAAATTAGAAATTGAATAAGGAATCAATTATTTCTCATCATTGTTCTCTCTCTCCTACTCTCTTTCTCTCCTGCGCTCTCTCTCTCTCTCCGTCTCTCTATCTCTCATTCTCTATTCTTTCCCCAATTTTTCGTCCTCTAATGTTCTCTACTTTTTATCCTTTCATGTTGTAATATTTTTAATAGAATTCATCAATGGATTTCAATCGTTTTACTATAGATTTTTAACTTATCAATTTCCTTTCATGTGTGCACAATGGGTGTTCAAATTAAAATTATCAATCAATAAATTTTGAAGGTGTTTGACTCTCCACCATTGACAGCCATTAAAAAGCTTTGAAGCTTTGAAATCGAATTTGAGTTTTCAAAAATCATTATTTATTTGGATTGGGTGTTGTTGCAAACAGTTGAGAATATTGTTTGGAGTTTATATCTAAATTTTGAGGGTGTTTGGTGAAGATTAGACTTGATTTTGGTTGAATTTCATATTGAAATTCGAAGAAGAAGAAGAAGAAGAAGAAGAAGAAGAAGAAGAAGAAGAACACATGACATACAATATATTTACGAAATTATAGTAAATTTGTATTATAATTGTATGTAAATTATATTCTGTTGTAGTTATATATATTTTTTTTTATTTGAATGTTGTATGAAAGTTGAAAAATAATTGTATAATATATGAATCGTTGTATAAAATTTGTATTTAAGTTATCAATATTATCTTTTTACATAAAGTTGTTGATATGTATCAAAATTGTATTAAGAGAGTAAGTTTTGATTTGAATTTTAAAGAGGAAGAAGCACACACCACATACAAAATATATACAAATCAGATACAAAATATATACAAATCATATTTGTGTGTATTTAAGTTGTATAATGTTGTAGTTATATTTAACTGGGTAAGGATGTATGAAAGTTGTAGAGAAGTTATATATTGCATAATTAGTTGTATAAAATTTATTTTTATTATGTTTGTTGTTGTAGATATATCAAATTTTGTATTAAATTTGTATGAAATTTATTTTTAATTTATATGATGTTGTACCATGCATTATTCTTTTCTTAAAAATAGCTAATTGTGACGAAGAGAGAGAAGAGTATAATGTATTCAACAACTTCTCAATTAGCAGCTTTTTCTTGTCAAGGTTATGTTGAAGTTAATACTACTTCTCATTCTTTAGCACAATTAAGATCTCATTAGCTGCCGCAATCACAATGTTGAGGGGGTTGTCCTCCACATAAAAGGTACTGAATTATAGAGAGCATGGCTTCATAAGCAACCCTAGTTCCCTTTGTTTTTGGCGGGTAAACTCCTCTTCCTTCCTTTGTTTCCAAAGTAATTAAGAATACTTTCTTCATGAATCCTCCGTCTCTTTTCAGTGGGCTCAGAGACAAGTGGATGTTTCCGTTCCTTCTTCTGAATTTTCTTGGGAGGCTTACTCCTATAAACTCGATCCTCAAAAGTGTTGAGGTCAATTCTTCCATACAGAGACTCTGTTTCACTAGAGGTTGAATCATCCAATATGTAATTGTAGGTTTTCATTGGCTTGGTGGTTAACACCAAGAATAAAGTTATGTACCATTTCCTCTTCATTTTGCTATTGTCCAACTTTTAGTAGCTTTATCAGAATATATTGTGCAAATGTTATAGGGTTTAGGGGCTGTTTTGTGTCTCTGTCATTTTATTTGGTAATTGGCTTTATTAGTGCAGTTTCTTACTTTCTCTATATTAATTTCAATACTCTTGTGCTACATAATTATAGAGTTGAATTTTTTCTTATTGTTAATTATAATACTCTTGTGCTTCATTATCATGGAGTTGATTTATCCGTATTATTTGTTTTAATTTCAATTACAAATTGGGCTAAATTTGCTGCTTACTATTTCTGTCTGAATAAGGGCCTAGAAGTGAAAATTTCTTTGAGATGCCTGCCCCAACGGGTTCAGGAAACATAAAGCTTAGGAAGAAACTAAAACGGAAGTTGCTATTGCCACCATCATATACTCAAATGTGGTTAACAAGATTGTTCCTTACAGTTATGTCTTTTTCCAAGCAAAGAATCTCCTAATTTAATGCACTAATAATGGATTGTATATAATTTGTAAGTAATCCTTGTTTAGAGCGAATAATATACAAAATTAGAACAATTTTAGTAAATAAGTTTCAAATATTGTATAGGAAGGAAAAAATTCCTATATATATTCTTTCAAACTTAAACAAAAGTTTCAGGATTAATCAATACGATTGGACCAAACATCAGCTAGAAATGTTTTTTTTTAAAAAGTTCTTTCAACTAATCAATACGATTGCTAGTGATCTCAGGATTAATTATTTCGGTAAACAAGTTATCTCAGGATTATTTTGGGATTGTTATCCCATTTTTCTATAGAGATAAAAATAATACTATAATCCCGGTATAACTAATTCAAGAATTAATTATACTGCAACTTTATTTCAACTAAATATGAAATAAACTCATCTCAAATTTAATAACAGATTTAATTATCATTTATCTCACTCACGTACCAAACAAATCCTTAGAAGTTAGAACCTCCATGCGCCTCCAAAATCCATATACCCTTTAGGATTCCTTTAAGCTTATCAAAAACAAAAATAAAAATGTTAAATATTTGCATGAGTGTGACGGGCGAAATTTCTCGAACCCCAAATCCAGAAATTAGGAAACACGTATGCTGGCCAATAGATGTTGCTTCCTTTCGAGGATGATAAACAAAATTGGGTTAATTGGGAATGGCTTTGTCTTCTTTTCCTCTTTTTTTTCCTGGTTAAAATATTAAAGTTTGCAAAACTATTTTAAATATACCAAAAGGTTAATCAGAATTATAGTCCCTTAGCTTCCGTTTAGGTCATGAAATGCTGATGTTTATTTTTTTTTGGCAATAATGCAACTATAACTTCAGTGAATTTGTATGGCAACATTCTATAATTATTAAATTTTTAATTCTAACTCCCAATGAAATCCCATCTTTATGCAATGTTGCTCTTTATGCTCTACAGTTAATGTACCTGTGACCACTTTAGCTAAATGGATAGATGGTAGGAAAAAATAACCTCTGCTCACTTCAGAAAGTGCAAACTGTACTTTTTTTTTCTTGTGTTTAATTATATAATGTAGTTCAATCGAAACTACAAGGAGGTTTCCTCAAAATTTGGACTCATTCACTGCCTATGATGACTTGGTGAGTTTTTGCCACATATAAAAAACCGTTTTGTGGCATTTGTTTTGCATGAACCTTGGAGTTTGTCACTTTAATTTAAGTCAGGTACTAGCTAGCTGCTTGCTATTATTTGGATACTTGACTGCTAGTTTATGTATATAGCCTTTTCATTTTCTTAGTTTTCGTTTACCTTCTTTATGCATTCATATTTAAAATCTAAAAAAGATCGTTTGAAATGTTAAATACTATGGAGTAGTAAATTAGAAAGAAATACTCCACATGAATAGAGTAAAATGGATTCATATAGCCAGATTCCAACTAATATAGTTGATTGATAGATTGATTCATAGTATTAAAACTTAAAAGTAAGATTTTAACAGTAAACAAGCATGTATTTTGATAATGAAGAGAAGTAACCAGATGGAGTTATCATAAATGAAGGGAATACTATATAAGTATATTTTTTATCTTTTGTCCTAATTGAAGTTGTTTCTCTATATATGTGAACAGAATGAAGATGAAAAATCTTGTTGCATCAGTTGTAATATGGATATGGTATATAACCTGTGGTTTCGGCTTCAATGTATATGCTGATGATATGGTTAGGATTGAGCTAAAAAGGCGGCCCTTGGACCTTTCTAGTATAAGGGATGCAACAATGTACGCTAAAGATCTCAATAGAAAATTGGGTAATTCTGATCTGAATGACCAGATAATTTACCTAAAAAGTTATCGTGATGTCCACTACTTTGCGGAGATTGGTATTGGTTCACCTCCCCAACGATTCATTGTTGTGTTTGATACTGCAAGTTCCTATCTTTGGGTCCCTTCTTCAAGATGCTTTTTCTCGGTTAGTCTTTGTGAAGTTGTGGATTAACAGTTTTCACAACATGAAACTAACTTTTTAATGGATTTATCCAATGCAGATTGCATGTTATCTTCGTCCCAGGTACAAATCAAGACTATCAAATACGTATACAAAAATTGGTATGGACTTCCAAACCTAATTTATTTGCATTGTTGATTTTAAGCAAAGAATAGCTAATTATCACTTGTACTATACGTGGGCTTAATTTTATGATATATAGGAAAGTCTTGCAAAATCCCTTTTGGCACTGGTTCAGTGCATGGATTCTTCAGCCAAGACAATTTGAAAGTTGGAGATGCTATCTTAAAGCAGCAGGTGCCGGTCTTGTTTCTAATTTGCAGTATATATATATATATATATATATATGTGTTGAATAAAATTAATTAAACGTACAGGTTTTCACTGAGGTAACAAGGGAGGGATACTTCACATTCTTGCGTGCACGATTTGATGGAGTACTAGGGCTTGGATTTCAGGGCACGGCTTCAAGGAATGTCACACCAGTATGGTAAATTATTATCTCTTCATATTATAATAACTTTTGGCGTAGTAGTTAATTATGCTTTCTGACATAGTTTTAATAAGACTCTTATCTGTGTCATTGAAATTGAAATCCACATTCTTAATTTTGTTTTAAGGTATAACATGTTGCTTCAGCATATGGTTACCAAGTCAATCTTCTCATTCTGGCTAAATCGAGATCCTACGTCTAGGATAGCGGGTGAAATTCTCTTTGGAGGCATGGATTGGACTCACTTCAGGGGTCAGCATACATACGTACCAGTTGCTCAAAATGGTTATTGGGAGGTAACCTGCGTCTCTGTTTAATGGAACTTTATTTGTATTGGTAACCTGAAAATACTGAGTTTTTAATTTGTCAAAAATTCCAGATTGAGATAGGGGATCTATTTATAGGAAACAATTCAACAGGTAATATCTTCATATACATATGTGATTTACAATATAAAAATAATGCATCTCTAGGTGTAATTTCTGCTCTTTCCCTTTCAGGTCTTTGTAAGGATGGATGTCAAGCTATTGTGGATACTGGAACATCTTTTATTGCTGGTCCAACTGTCTGTATTTAAACCATTGTTGATTTTAATTCTTATTTGCAAGATCTGTTTCTTCTCAGCCATCTCCATTTCAGACTATTTTAACTCAAATAAATCATGCCATTGGAGCTGAAGGAATTGTTAGTTTGGAATGCAAAAAAGTTGTCTCAAATTATGGGGATTCGATCTGGGAACGCTTGATATCAGGGGTAAGTGCTTTTTAAATTGTTTGTAGGATTAGCTCTAAATGTTTTGTGCAGGTATTTTAGGTGTTATCATCCTTTTGTTTGCCTGCATGCATGCAGATACAACCGGAGAAGATTTGCAACAGAATTGGACTCTGTACAAATAATGGATCTTTAGGTGGAAGGTTAGAATTTTGAATCCTTTTCCTTCATCTTGGCTGGCTGTCCAATCAGAGCGATGATCCAAAATGTTTAATCTAATTATATGTTCAGTCATGAACACCGAATGGGAATTCGAGGTGGTTTATGTTCTTCTTGTGAGATGATAGTGTTCTGGATACAAGTAGAGATTAGAAAAGAGAGATCAAAAGAAAAAGCGTTTCAATATGCCAATCAGGTATGCTTTTATACTTTAATTTTCCTTTTCCGAATTCTCGTATCGTAACTAGTTACTACTACTAATACATGTATGTATTTTGTGCTGAAGCTGTGTGAGACGCTTCCGAATCCTGGGGGAAAGTCATTTATCAACTGTGATGTCTTTGCCCTGCCACATATAACATTTACCATTGGGAAAAAATCTTTTCCCCTTTCTCCAGATCAGGTTTGTTGTTATGTTATCTGAAACTATGGTAGCAAGTTCAGCTGCAGCAATTATATATAAGCTTCTAACTTTACTATCTTAATTATTCCTTTTTGTAATAGTATGTTATCAGAGTTGATGACAGTCAAGGTGTCCACTGTATTAGTGGATTTACAACTTTAAACGTGCATCCGCGACGTCCCCTCTGGTAAGACTATTTTCACTGCCATAAGTTAATAACATCCACTTGTATGATATATATTCTCTACTCTACTTTGCAGGGTTCTTGGAGATGCATTCTTGAGAGCATATCACACAGTTTTCGACTTTGGCAATTCACAAATTGGATTTGCAGAAAGTGCTTAGAGCGGTTTCAAGGATTATATATGACAAATTGGATTCTTCAAAAATTTGTTTGGTTTTGCTGCTTGATTTTACTTTCTAGTTCTAGGTAGACAAATAAAACTATTCTATGTTTTTACCACTTTGTTCATCTTCACTCATTTGTCACTCGACTTCAATGTCCTTCATGCTGATGAACAGTACTGGACACTCAGAAATGGTTTTGGGAATAATATACTTCAGATATCACACTTTACTTTTCTGGTTTTTCAACACTGGACACTGCCCTTTATTTCATTTTTGGCATGAGCAAAACACTAGCACCTACTAGTATCTTAGTTATTGAATTATTCCCTCATAACTCTCTAATGAGTCGAGTCAGTTGGGGTAAAATACACATCTCACCCAATAAAATCCAACAACTATGTCATAAATGACCACTTAGCAATTGGACATGTTTCCTCCTAACTACAATGAGTCCATACTCCGATCCAACGTACGTAAAATAAATAAACCCATTATCATCATCAAGGCTTATAGCCTGAGTGATATCCACGGGAGTCGTTTACACCAAGTTTGATTTCCACTGTTCTCTTTTCTTTTTTCCCCTTCTCCCTTTTGTCAATCTAGCTATGTAACGAAAAAAGTTAAAAATTAAGAAGAAGAAAAATTATTTCCCTTTCCTGGATTGCTTTCTTATTTAATGAGTTTTCGTGGCATAAATTTGAATTACGGGAACCATTAGATACTAGATGGTTACAAAAAATATTTAAAACAAAATAAAAGAGAAATCCCTAGTAGTGGAAATATCGGCGCCATTGGTTACTGTTTACCCGTAAAACGATACAGTTGAATTTATACGTGATTTCGAGACAAGTGAATTAATTTGATTCTCAAATAATAAAATAATTAAAGAAATGCACAATACTTAGCCTTGAAATGATGATAAAATCACGAAGAACAATGATTTGGGAGCAGAGCTTCCGGGCACAATTGTGATGAAACCAAGGAACAAGAAAGTAAAATTGTATAAAGCTTTTTATTGATTATAGCGTAAGTTTGCTAGGAAAATCGTGTCATTTACAATGATAACAGAGCTCACTATTTATAGTTGCACCTAGGGAAAAAGGTCATAGGATCATGCTCTTCTTTAATGTCAATTATAAGGGCCACTAAAGAAGGTGTAACGGTGAGCATAAATTCTCTGTAACGGATAGCGCACTAAATGCTGTGGAATATTCTCCATTAAATGCTACCGGGGCAGAGAGTATTTATTGTATCTTTATGAGCGTTATTCTTTCCGGTGACAGACGGAACAATTGCCTTCGGCTTTAGCTATCCACCATCTTAGGTTCCACGTATCCCTTTTTTTTGGACTGTCACATAGCATAGCATATTTTACCCTATACAGATAGTCCCCCTACTTTTCGGTGACATAACTTTGTGTCACCGGGAAGTTGGTAGAAGCGCTCTTTTTGGCGAGAATTACTATGATTCCTTCTGAAAAGCTTCTGACAGTTGATTAGACGCACGTCTCTCCGCATTTAATGTCTCAAACACGCGTCATATCACGATTCGGCATAACTTTTGCCGGTTATCGAGGTAATCATGGCCACAAATTTAGCTGCCTAAACCTTTACTTATACGCATCAACCTCTTTCATTCATACTCCATAACTCTCCAAACTCTCTTTATTCGACTTGCATCATGTTCTTCAACCTTTATCCAACTCTCTTCAAACGAAAAAGCTTTTTCTTCTTCAATATAATGGCTTATTCTTCAAAGAATACCAGTTCTTCAAAGAACAAGAACAAAACTGAGGACTCTGCTCTACCAACAGTAGGCACCATCATCCCTAGAAGTCTTGTTACAATAAAAGACTTCGAAGAGAAATTTCCTTCTGCTAGTTCTCGTACATGGGCTGTTAGTAGGTATCCTTCTTCCATCCGTCCTTCTAGCATTCCTGCTGTGAAGGAAGACTATCGTTGCCAGGACCTAACCATTTTCGCTCCCGATCTAACGGAGCGGGTAACCCTACCCAAGGAAGGTTTTACATACTTTTACTCGTATCCATTTACTTTGGGTGCATTTTTCTTGAGTGGAGTACTTGACTCCATTATTGTGGGGTCCTGCCTCCGCTACCAAGTGTGTTTGGCACAAGTCCTTCTGTGTGGAGGACGATTGCTTGCCTTTGGCGTTTGTGCCAAGAAACGGGAGAGGAGCTATCCTTAGCTCATGTGATGAATCTCTATTCCCCCAAAATCTTCCGTGGGGGAATGATAAACTTCACCAAATGCAGCCACCATTCTCTACTATCTAGCATGGATAACGACAACGATCGCGGGTGGATGGAACGGTTCGTTGCTGTTGCCACCAATGATATCATTATGGCAACGACTTCATCCTTTCCGGAATCATGGAACCGCACTCGTAAGGTCCTTGCTTAATACCCCTTTTACTAGAAATTCCTTCATATTTGTACTGATCCTCCTCATTTTGCCTGTTTTAGCAACTCAGTGGTTTTACCTAGGGTTTAAGGCTTGGTCCGGTGGGTCCAGAAAATCTTGGACGTTACTACGCCCGAGACCCACACATGGAAAGAACTGGCCCTTAAATATGGGTGGAAGGCCAAAAACTATGGTAACTCAAACTCGTCTCATTTTTTCTTTTTACACTAGGAAATTGATTGACTATTTCTCCCATTTTCTTGAAATCAAGTCTACCTGCGGGTTCGGTTGCCATCCCCGAGGAGGGTATTTTGGCTGATCCTGCTGACGCGGCGAGGCTTCTTCAGGAGGCGCTTACTCGAACAGGTATCTCTGGGCCTGCTTCAGGCACAAGTATTTCTTCACGGAGTCCCCGGCCGGAGGACAAACAACCAAAAAGAAGACACTCCTCCGCGGCCGGGGAAAAGAATAAGAGGGCGAAGATTGTTGTCCTCGAGTTGTCTCCAGCAATTATGGTGAATAGCCCTCCTCCCGGGCCGGTCATAGACACTTTGATGATCGATGATGATGGAGAAGCTAGTGATGGGAAAGCTTCTCTACATAGAAGATGGTGATCCTCATCAACTCAACAGGATGCTCAACCTGTCAAGTTAGTTACACCAACCAAGGATGATTTCTCGGCGCTCTGGGGGGAGTATGAAATGGTGGAAAATGCCAACTCCCGCTTTCGTATCCCAGTCGATGTGTCCAGTATTTTGGGGCTGAGTACCGGGTCCCTTCCGTCCTCTGCTGACTAGCAATCAACAACTAGCACTGCGTTTGTTGCAGCTGCTTCTCACTCTTCAACTCCATCAGCTTCATCTCCATCTTCACCAACACCAGTAGTTTCTACATCATTTCCACCTTCATCAACTCTTCCACCAGTAACTACTACATCATCTCCACCGGCCGCATCTGCCCGAGAAGAGGGTGTCTTTCTCCCCCAGTCCACAGTTCATGGGAATTTGGGGCAAAATTATATTTCCCCCTCAGAAGATCCGCAAAGGAGGAGGAGCGTTACTCTCTCGGTCTCCACCGGATGCAATTTGCTATCCTGGTCGGTGGAACTTGCTAACTATCTGAAGCCTTTGGCTTCAGAGAAAGATTGGAAAAAGATACAGGCTCTCTCGGGAGAGTGCTTGTTGAACAATGCCATGCACAACGCCGCAACGGTACATTCCTTACTTCCTCTTTTATTCCTTTTGCTTTTGCCTGAAAATATCCTAAGTTATCCTTTCTTGCTTTGTAGGTCAACTTTCTTGATTCCGAGGGCCTCCAAAGGTTTATTTGGAAAAAAGAAGAACTTACCTCTGCACGGGATCAACTTTTAGCCGAGCGGGAGCAAACTGCCGCTCGCCTCTCAGAATTGGAAGCCAAAGCTGATGAGGCCGCTATATTAGAGGCTCGTTTGCAGCAAAGCAAGCAAGAAGTGATAACTCTTATCCAAGATATTGGCCCACTGAGGGTTAAATTTGACAAAGCCAGGGCCAAATGGGCTGAAGTTTATAATGTCTTTCTTGCTGCAATCGACCGCGAGGCTGCCTCCGCTGAAAGATTGACCAACTTAAAGGCAGACTTGAACACCAAAACTGAAGAGCTTGCTGCTGCGGGGGTAAAACATGCCCAGTTGGAGGAGAAGTATAGAAAAACTATCAAACATAATAGGCTCTTTAGTTCAATTGTACGTGATCTTGATGTTAGCCTCAGATCCGTTAGATCCGCCTGGGAAAACCTTTCTACCGAGGTAAACCAACTCAAAGAAGAACTTAAGTGCCGAGCGGCCTCCCTCGTTGTTGAGAAAACTTATGTTATGTAAATTGTGAGGAGAAAAACCTTGGAAGAGGCCAAATATGGTATCATTGACTTTGATACTGAAATTGGTAAGGCCCGTGAGCTTGAGTTAGCTGCTAAAAGTGGTCTCCCGGCAGAGTCTGATGCTTCCGATTCTTCCGGTTCCGGTTCTGAAACTTCGGGAACTAAAGAGGAAGCGGAAGGTGAAGATATTCAAGGCCAAAACTGGCGAGGGCCAAAATGTTGATCCATCGACGGATCTACCCACTTCCCCTGGGGGCGCAGATATTTCTCTTCCTCCGGGTTCCGGAGATGCAGCAGTTTAGCTTTTCTTTTCTTTTTCCAACTTTTGTATATGTGCTATTTTGGCATGTTGTTGTAAAAAAAAAATACTTTTGCTCAAGTATTGTTTGAGTCTTTCTTTTGTTTGAATATTTATGCAAGTTTTAATCTTTGCATTCTCTTCTTTTTGCTTAAGGGTTTTGTGCAAGTTTTACTGTTTGCGTCTTATTATGTGAAGCCTTGGGCGTATTTTTTCCCGAAAGCATTTTGATTTCGGGCATAAGTTTTATCGAAATCAACCTTTTAACATGAGAGTTTCATAAGAGAAGGCCCTCTTATGTTTACGAGTGCTCTAGAAGAGGACGTCTCATGTTTATTACGACACTAGCATTTGAAGTACTTGTTTAACTTTCAAATGATAAAATCAATTCATCGATTAGAAAGAAACAAGATGGAAAATAAAAGGATTTTACTTTATTCTTTTCATTTTCAAAAAGTACATAAGCATTCGTTATGTTAAAGAGAAATTGCCATTTCTTGTGGCAAATTTGTAAAACTTATTTCTACGGGGCTGGACGCGCAGTCCCCGGTCCTGATGGTATAATTATGTTCCCGGTTTTCGTGCTTTGGTCGACGTAGCAGTCATTGTTGCTGCATTCTCATATCATCCCCCCCCACCAGTGTTCAAATGCGAAAAATGCGAATTGGAACACTAAGAATATTGCACCTTCGCGGATCCCACTAATGAATTGCTAGACAATCCTCCACTCGGTAACAAAATTTGCTTCCCCTTAGGAATTTATGCTATCGAGCAAAGGACTATCTAACAATCCTCTAATGGTTTGCACTTGTGAACAGTCGGGTAACCTTTACCTTATAACAAACTTATTTTTCCGGTGGGAATTTTTCTATAGAGCAAAAGATTATCTAACCGCCCTGGAGTGGTTCTTCGCTTGTGTTCCTTGCTATTAAAGGTCTTACTACTACCATTGAAAATTTCTTCGTAGTATGATTTCCGTTGTTGCCTCATTAAAAACCTTGCCATAAAAATCCAATTGGGACAAAAACTGGACGAAGGGAAAAAGAATGCAGTGCATACTTCCAGTACAAACGATGTTTGTCAGCAATAATATCTCTTGAGGTGTGCCACATTCCAATTGCTTGGCAACTTTTCTCTATTTTGATTCTCTAACTCGTACGAACCTTTTCCGGTGACAGTTGAGACCCGGTAGGGGCCTTCCCAGGTTGGGCCTAACTTCCCTGCGTTGAGTTCCCAAGTGTTGTGGGTTACTTTCCTTAAAACCAAATCTCCCACTTTAAAGTAACAAAGGTTGGCTCTTCGATTGTAATATCTTTCCATTCTCTGCTTTTGTTTCGCCATCCTTACATGTGCCAAGTCCTTGCGCTCATTAAGTAACTCCAAGTTGACCAGTATCGCTTCATTGTTCGCTTCTTCGCTTGCCTGGAAATACCTTAAGATAGGCTCCCTTATTTCCACTGAAATCAAGGCTTCTGCTCCGTACACAAGGAAAAATGGAGTTTCCCCCGTGCTCGATTTGGCCATCGTTCGGTATGCCCATAAAACTCCGGGTAGTTCCTCAGGCCATTTACCTTTAGCCGCTTCCAACCTTTTCTTGAGGTTTTGTATGGTCACTTTGTTCGTTGACTCCGCTTGACCATTTGCGCTCGGATGATAAGGTGAATATGTGATCCTCTTTATTCTCAAATCTTCAAGGAACTTTGTGATCTTTGCGCCGATAAATTGCGGCCCATTGTCGCATGCTATCTCTTTTGGTATTTCGAACCTGCAGATTATGTTTTCCCACAAGAAATCCACCACTTCGCGTTCGCCGATGTTCTGATAAGGACTTGCTTCCACCCACTTAGAAAAATAGTCAGTTAAAATCAAAAGAAATTTTACCTTATCGGGAGCCGGCGGCAGTGGCCGACGATGTCCATCCCCCACTTCATGAACGACCACGGAGACACGACTAAATATAGTGGTTTCGCCGGTTGATGTACTAGCAGTGCGTAGTGTTGGCACTTATCGCATTTTTATACGAAATCTTTGGCGTCTTTTTCCATGCAGGGCCAATAATATTCTGTCGTAACCAATTTTAACACTAAGGAATGTGCGCCCGAATGGTTTCCGCATATCCCTTCGTGGACCTCTCGCATACCATAATTTACTTCGGATGCTCCTAAACATCTGGCCAGCAGGCCTTGGAAAGATTTTTTGTACAATTGTCCTCATTTAAAGCTACATCGTGCTGCTTTGACACGCAGTGCCCGAGACACCTTGAAATCTTCGGGCAATTTCCCGTGCTCGAGATAATCGATGATCTCATTCCTTCAGTCCCAGACCAAATTAGTAGTATTTACCTAGTAGTAGCTATCTACATCCAGGACCGAGTGCATTAATTATACTACCATCCCGAATTCTAATCCCTTCATTTTCGTTGACGAGCCGAGGTTAGCCAGTGCATCCACTTCTGCATTTTCTTCCCTCGGGATATGAGTAATTGACCACTCCCGAAATCGAGCCAGCAGAGCCTAGACATTCACCACGTATTGTTGCATGCGCTCTTCTTTGGTTTCAAAGATCTCGTAGACCTGATTTACCACAAGCTGTGAGTCGCACTTGATTTCTATGACCTCGGAATCTAGTCCCCGGGCCACTTCGAGTCCTGCAATCAAAGCCTCATACTCTGTTTCATTGTTAGTTAAAGGGACCGTTCTGATTGTTTGCCTTAGGTTTTCTCCCGAAGGTGTGGTTAACATTATGCCAAGTCCAAACCCTTTTACGTTGGAGGCTCCGTCGTGAATAAGGTTCAAACTTCCGATGTCGATTCTGACACCACGACTGCCTCTTTGGTTGCTGGAGGCTGCAATCCCGGACTGAAATTGGCCATAAAGTCAGCCAAGACTTGTGACTTAATCGTAATACTTGGTTTATATTCTATATCGAATTCACTCATTTCGATGGCCCATTTAGCCAGCCTACCCGAGAGTTCGGGTTTTTGAAGGGTATTCCACAAGGGAAATGTGGTTACCACAACTATCGAGTGACATTGGAAGTAGGGCCTCAGTTTCCGAGCAGCGACTATGAGAGCTAAGGCCATCTTCTCCAAGTGAGGGTAGCGAGTTTTTGCTCCCGTTAAAATTTTACTAACGTAATAAATGGGAGATTACATACTTTCGTCCTCTCTGACCAAAACTACACTCACCGCTACTTTTGAGACTACTAGGTAGACCAATAGTATTTCACCTTCCTTTGGTTTTGAAACTAATGGAGGGCTTGACAAGTACCTTTTCAAATCTCTCAAAGCCTACTGGCATTTTGGGGTCCATTCGAACTTGTTTTTCTTTTTGAGCAGTGCGAAGAAACGATGGCATTTCTCTGATGACCGAGAAATGAATCTGCTTAAAGTGGTCAATTTCCCCGTGAGCCTTTGGACTTCTTTCGCGCTTGACAGCTGATCCGGAATGTCTTTGATGGCCTTGATCTTATCAAGGTTTACCTCTATCCCCCTTTGTGATACCAGGAATCCTAGGAACTTACCGGATCAGACCCGAACGCGTACTTCTCGGGGTTAAGCTTCATGTTATGATTCCTTATGATGTCTAAAGTTTCTTACAGATGCTTAAGGTGATCCTTTGTATCCAAAAACTTAACTAGAATATCTCTATATAAACTTCCATAGTTTTCCCTATTTATTTTTCAAACATCTTATTTACGAGCCGCTGATAAGTGGCTCTGGCATTATTCAACCCGAAGGGCATCACATTATAACAGTATGTGCCAAAATTCTTTATAAACGAAGTCTTTTCCTGATCCTCCAGGTTCATCTTAATTTGGTTGTACCCGGAATAAGCATCGAGGAAACCAATTAACTCGTGCCCGGCCATAACATCAATCATCTTATCGATGTTTGGCAATGAGAACGAGTCTTTCGGGCACGCCTTATTCAAGTCTTTATAATCTACACACATACGAAATTTATTGTTCTTCTTAGGAACTACTACTACATTAGCTAGCTAGTGTGGATACTTTACCTCTCGGATCGAACCGATATCGAGTAAGTGAGTTACCTCTTCTTTGACGAATTTGTTCCTGGCCTCCGCAATAGGACGTTTCTTTTTTCTTACCAGAGGGATGTTGGGATCCAAACTTAGCTTGTGTACGGCCACCCCCGTTGGGATACCTGTCATGTCCACATGCAACCAAGCAAAATAATCGGCATTAAATTTAAGAAATTCAATAAAGCCTGACCTGAGCTCGGGATGCATTCCTGTCCCCAAGTGGAATTTCCTTTCTAAGTACTCTTCAAACAATGCAACTTGCTCGAGCTCTTCCGCTGTGGATTTTGTTGCATTCGTCTCTTCTGGTGCCTGGAAATACCTTGGCACCTGATAAGATTCTGACGCCTCTACCCCCGGGCTAACTTCATTCAAATCGGAAGCAAGCTCCGTTTCTTTTAGTTTATATGCCGTGTGTTCCTTCCCTTTGCTACTGGAGATCGAAATCGCATTCATCTCCCTCGTCGCCGGTTGGTCGCCCCTTATCTGTTTAATTCCTTAGGGCATTGGGAATTTTAGCAGCTGATGATATGTTGACGGTACAACTCTCATCTCATGCAACCACGGTCTTCCCAGAATAATACTATATCCCATGTCACCATCCACCACTTCAAAAAGAGTTATTTTCATCACCCCTTCAACGTTCGCGGGCAACAAAATCTCTCCTCGAGTTGTCACGCTCACAAGATTGAATCCGGTGAGGAGTTTTGTGGCCGGAATAATGCTTCCGGCAAGTTTAGCTTTCTCCATTACTCTCCATTGTATGATATTGGCCGAACTTCCTGAATCCACTAGAACACGTTTAATTTTAAAAGTCTAGCACATTTAAAGAAATTACCAATGCATCGTTGTGCGATAGCAACAATCCGTCTGCGTCTTCCTCCATGAAAGTGATGTTGTCTTCAGCAACTTCCCCGAGTCTCTTGCTATGGGTTATCGATACTTTCATCTTTTTTGCAGCCAAGAAGGTGACACCTTTGATTTCATTCCCCCCGAAGGTCATACTAATCATCTGGCGCGAAGGATCTTCTCCTGCTTTCGAGGGTTCCACATTATCCAGGCTGCGACCATAGTTGTTCTTGGCCCGGTCACTTAAGAATTCTCTGAGGTGCCCATTCTTCAACAGTGTCGCCATTTTTTCCCGTAGATGTCGGTCGTCCCCAGTCCGGTGGGCATTCATCCCATGGTATTCACACCATAAGTTGGGATCCCTCTGGCTGGAATTCGATCCCATCGGCTTCGGGAATCATGCTTCTTTGATATTTCTCATGGCTGACACCAACTCTACTACACTGACATTGAAATTGTATTCTAACAACCTAGGGTAGGAAGGATCCCGCGTACCTAACTCTTCTTTGTTCTGCAATTATCTATTGTTCCGACCGCGATAAGTCCTATTGTCGGTGGTGAACCTATCTGTTGATCGGAAGCCTCTACCGCGGCCTTCGGCCCATTGGTAGGGCAAAAATCGGCTCCCAAAGACCGTCTATCCATGTCGATATCACCTTTTGCTTTTTCTCTGTTCTTCTCCCGCCCTTTTTCCAACGACAGAAAGCCAACCTAATCATCTTCAATCCATATATTCAACTTGTATCGGCTGTAGACATCCGCCCGAGTCGTTGCTTGAAATTCAAGCAAGCTTTCCTTCAGTTTTCGGGAAGTGTAACGACCCAATCGGTCGTTTTGCTTTCTATAACGTCGTTCCCCTAAATAAGACTCCCTATATGTGCTTTTACTATTTTATGACTTGCAGGGATGGTTAGTTCGGGATTTGGAAGGGTTCAGGTTGAAATCGGAACACTTGGTTCCTTAGTTTGGCTTTAAAAGGCTAAGTTTGACTTTGGTCAACATTTTGAGAAAATGACCCCGGAATCGGGATTTGACGATTCCAATAGGTTTGTATGATGATTTTGGACTTGGGTGTATGTTCGAATCTGGTTTTGGATGACCCGGGAGCGTTTTGGCGCTTAATAGTGAAAGTTGGTTCTTTGAAGGTTTTAAAATTCTCTAAATATTTGGAGTAGGTTTCAGAGTAAATGAGGTTTGTTTGGAATTACGAGCCTAGGAATAGTTTTGTATGGTGATTTAAGACTTGCACGTAAAATTTGGTGTCATTCCGAGTAGTTTAAGTATGTTTTGGCGCGTTCGGAGTAAGTTTAAAGAATTTAAAATTTCTAAGTTGAATCAATTTGGTTTGGGGTATTATTCTTAGTTTTGATGTTGTTTTATGCATTTCGAGGGTTCGAGCGAGTCCGTTTTATGATTTCAAACTTGTTGGTATGTTCGGGCGGGGCCTCAGGTGTTAACCGGACGAGGCTCGGGCCAAGTTTGGACTTAGGAGCAATGACTGAAGCTTACAGCTTCTGGTGTAACCGCACCTGCGCATGGACAGCCACAGGTGCGACGCATGCACCGCAGAAGCGAGTCGATGATCGCAGAAGCGGACGAGCCGGCTAAGGGGAAAACCGCATCTGCGAGGTCTTTTTTGCAGATGCAGAGTCGCAGAAGCGGCTGTCGAGCCGCATAAGCAAAAAATCGCTGGGCAGAATGCCTTAAAACGGGACTCAGCCAATTTTGAGCCCATTTTATCCATTCTTGGGGCGATTTTGGAGCTTCTTGAGAGGGATTTTCACCTAGCAACTTGGAGGTAAGTTAATTCTACTTATTGTGAGTTAAATACATAGATTATGGGTAGATTGTAACATGTAAATTGTAGAAATTAAGGGTTTAGATATATAAAAAAAAAACAAGCTTTGATAAAAATGAGATTTTATCCACGATTATGGGTAACGATTTCCTGAGATTATGGGTAACGATTTCCTCCAAAAATTTCCGGAATCCAAGCACGTGGGCCAGGGGTGAATTGTAAGAAGTTTACCATTTTGGATCGGGTAATTAATCTAATACTCTAATTTCGAATTGTTAAGCATGTATTAATTGTTTTATATAACATTTGGCTAGTTTCGGATTTTTTGGCACCGAATTGAGGCTTTAACGCGACGTTGTGATAGGGAAGTGAACTTTGAGACAAGATAAGTCTCTTGTCTAACCTTGTAAGAGGGAATTTATCCCATAAGTGATTTAAATTAATAATTATTGCTAATTGTGGGGGCTACGTACGTACGAGATGACGAGAGTTCGTGCGTAGCTACTAATTATGCTATGTCCGGATAGTTTAGGACTTAAATCGTAAATTACTTGTAATAATTGCATCCTTTATTTAATTAAAGTACTGGAATTATATTAGAAGTTGTTAGAGGAAATGGTAAAAGACCGAAATTTCACATACTTGAATTTTTGTGCAAATTACTTGACTTTTAATAGAAATTGTACATCCTTATGTTTTAGCCTTGTAATAACTTCTCATTCCGGAGGTTCATAAGAAAATGTCCTCCTTTCTTGTGGAGCGGGCCGAATGCCTCGATAGTATAGATCCATTTATGGATCGTGCCGCACGTCCTTCGGCAGTGTACACGACACTCTGGATCGGGCCATACGACCTCGACAGAAATAGTGCTTAATAATAGTAATTACACGATATCTTGACATCCTATTGCAGCTTGTGAAGATAAATGATTAATTGGAAATTATTGAATTTGAAAGAATTATTTATTTCCGCTTGTTAAGAAAATTATTGTTATTTACATAAACCATGTCTATTTAAATATTTTTATTTTAATATTATTGACCCATAATGAGTGTCAAAGTTGACCTCTCGTCACTACTTCTTCGAGATTAGATTTGATACTTACTGGGTATACATTGTTTACGTACTCATGCTACGTTTGCTGCACTTTTTGTGCAGGATCTGAGACAGGAACCTTAGGCGGTCCTACCGGTGTGCAACCACACTATCCTGAGGCCTAGTGGTGAGCTGCTTCCCGAGCCGTTACGCAACACCTAGTGTCTCCCTTTGTATTTGTTTTCTGTCTATTTTGTGTTCATATAATATTTTGAATTTCTTTTGTACACACTGGTAGAATTGTGGATTAAGTATTTTCTTGGTTTTATTTAATTAGAACCTTTTATATTTTTCTTAAATCTTGCAAGTAAGAAGAGTTTAAGTACTCGAAAAATTATTAACGGAATTGTTGTCGGAGCCAAGCCCTATCAGAGCCAACTTTGCCCATCGGGGTGTTGTTGTCGACCCTCTGCATTGTTTGATTCACGGGAGCGCCAGGAGGAACTGGACCTCGTCTATTCGCGTTATTGGAAGCCCCCAACAGTGCCTGTTTCAACTCCGTCATAACCTTATTCTGCCGCGTGAGGTAGCCTAGAATGATCGCTTGTTGTTCTTGTAGGATCCTTACCGCATCAACAACATGTTCCTCTTCAGCATCATCGAGAGTTGCCTCCCGACAATGTTGTGGGTACCGCCTGTCGTGGACCGGCGTGGTATCGTTTTTCTCATTGTGGGTGTCACTGACTGAATCTTCGAGATGAGACTGGTCTCCTTGAACCTCAGGATTGTGTGTGTTGTCAACACCATTATTTACCATTTCTTATGATTTTTTGCTAAGATAAATAGCCAAAACACGTTAGTAAAAAAGGCAAGGATCAACTTGATTACACGACGGTCTAGGCCCCATGGTGGGCGCCAAACTGTTTACCCGAACGGTATAGTTAAATTTATATATGGTTTCTAGACAAGTGAATTAATTTGATCCTGAAATAATAAAATAATTAAAGTAATGCACAATACTTTGCCTTGAAATGATGATAAAATCACGAAGAACAATGACTTGGGAGCAGAGTTTCGGGGCACAACAATGATGAAACCAAGGAACAGGAAAGTAAAATTGTATAAAACTTTTTATTGATTATAGCGTAAGTTTGTCAGAAAAATTATGTCTTTTACAATAATAACAGAGCTCACTATTTATAGTTGCACCTAGGGAACAAGGTCCTAGGATCATGTTATTCTTTAATGTCAATTATGAGGGCCATTGAAGTAGGTGTAACTGTGAGCATAAATTCTCTGTAACGGACAACACACTAAATGCTGTGGAATATATTCATTAAATGCTACCAGGCGGAGAGTATTTATTACATATTTATGAGCGTTATTTTTTCCGGTGACAGACGGGATAATTGGCTTCGGTTTTAGCTATCCCTGTCTTAGGTTCCACGTGTCCCTCATTTTGGACGGCCACGTACCATACCTATATAGTTACCAAATACTCCCTCTGTTCCAGTTTATGTGAACCTATTTTTTTTTTTGGCACGTTCCAAAAAGAATAACCCCTTACTAAATTTGGAAACAATTTAGCTTAAACTTACAATTCTACCCTTAATGAGAAGTTTTTATAACCACACAAATACTCTGACCTCTTTTTGACTTGTTTAGGACCATAAATTTTAAAAATATTTATTTTTTATTAAATTTCGTATCTAGTCAAATAAATTCACACAAATTGAAACGGAGGGAGTACAATTTCTTTTTTAAAAACAAATCTTAGTAGTCTAGTTGTAACCTACGCGATCTTTTTATGTTATTGGGTTTCCCACCTCGTAAACCAGTGAGTATTGGATTTCACACCTCGTAGTCCCTGGCTATTTTCCCTTTCTCCCAAGTAAAATAATAGAGAAAAAAATAAATGAACAAAAACAATCCATTCAAACAAAACGACGTCGGCTTCGATGGTAGAGTAAAATTAGACACCCGCACGTCACTTCTGTCTCTTACAATTACAAAATCTGTCCCCAAAATCTCCGAAACTAATTTTCACAATCCCTGACAGAAGTAAAAGAGCTGAAGTTGTCGTCGGGGCCGGAGATGGAAACAACAACCGGAGACGGAATCAGGCGGTCAAAGGTCTTAGCTTTGGTGGCAATTCTGCTATTCAGTTTCGTGAACGACCTAACGGCGTTATCTGTAACGGTTAACGACGAGGAATGCGTGTACGAGTACGTTCTCTATGAAAATGACACGATTTCTGGAAACTTCGTAGTCGTTGATCATGACATTTTTTGGAGCTCCGATCATCCCGGCATCGATTTCGTCGTATGTCTTCTTTTTTTTCTAGCTTAATTGTGTATTTATTTTTTCTCAATATACTATACGCCATTACTTGTGAACTGTTTTTGAGATTGATTACACGTTATCGTTATCGGATCCACTTGTTTTTCACTTAGTTGATTTTTTTTTTTTAGATTTAGCTCTTTTGAGATTTTTTATAGATTTGATAGATAACAATTATAAGAGCTGTTGCATGTATAATTCTTCACAGGAAAACGTTTATACTGTATATAAAATTGCTGTTGAAATTTGTTTATCTAAAGATGAATTGTTGTTGAAATTCAGATAGACCGTAAAGGTTTCCTCTTTTTTCTTTTTCTTTTTTAAATGTAAATTAAGGTAAATATTGAATTATCTTTAAGTGAAGTGAACCTCGGTGAAGGCAGCGGTGGATCCAAGATTTGAACTTTATGGGTTCGAGTTCGAAATTCTATTACAACCTATTTGATTTACTGTGTTCAAAATCTATTATTTCTGCTTATTTAGCGATTTTGTTTTTTACATACTAGACTTGAATGAATCCATAACTTGTACACTGCGTATGTCCCTCCGGGAAAGAGAATAGTTTTCTCTATTAATTATTTTGCAGTAATCAAGATTCAAGTGTTTAGTTTTCTGAAATTCTCAAAGCATAGAGCAGGAATTTTGACTTTACACTGAAGGGAGGAAAATTGCTTATTCACTTCTTCCTAGTATTATGTTTTAGGATCCTTGAGTTGGTTTGAATGTTTTGCTTCAATGACCGGACATTCTGCTACTTACTGCCATCACTTGCTTTTTGTTTAGATATTAGCCTCACTTTTGGCTGCTTATTATTTGCACCTGCTAATCATCCCACAATACCAGCAATTTCGGCCATTTTAACTTAAATGAAATAGTGAAAATCAATCAGTCAACTATGCCTCAATTCCAAATCTGTTGAGGTTAATTTCACTCTAATACTAAATGATTTGCCTTATTGTCTTCAGTGGCGAAGTCACATGGTCACAAGGGTCGTCGAAAAATTGCACTGTGTATGTAGGTAAAATATTACGTTTTAGATGTATATAACACATATTGAACACCCTTTGTCGGGAATTTCTTTTCACTTCTTTCAAATTTGAATACCCTTGAGAAAATTCCTAGCTTCGTCACTGATTGTCTTCCCTCACTAAAGTATTATACAACAACAACTAAGCCTCAATCCGAAACAAGTTGGGGCTCATTAATGTTTCATGATTTCCAAATTTCTACTCTCCTAACTATGTTCATACTTCATACCTCCGGCTAGCTTGATAGCATCTTTGGCTGACCAACAAACGTATGTCTAATTATGAGTCATACTATCTCATCGTTTGGTCCTAGAGGCCAGACAAAATCAAGCTTCAGAGAATTAGACAAGCTCTTGGATTAGCTCTTTCAATCTGTATATATCCTATTCTTAAGGAACCAGCCATTGCCTTTTGGCTCTCGCCCTCGCTAGTGTAGACATACCCTTTATCATGCTCATCTTACATGCATTGTTTCATTCATCATCTTTGGAGCCATCCGTTGCTGAACCACTAATTTATGGATCACTATTTATTGAGGATTTTACGCCAGACTTGGTATTGCTCAACTGGGGGTTTGAGTAGTCCATACAGTTTTGAGAAATTTTACTAGAGCCTGTCAGAGGCAGATCTAGGATTTCTAGTACATGGGTGCACTACTAAAAAAAAGGAGGAAAAAATGTATTTAGCGGGAATTGATCCCTATTCCTCTTAGTAATTAACTTAACCTTCAACCAAGTGCACCATTCAACCTTCTTGAAGCATGGGTGCCAACAGTTAATATTATACCAATTTTAGAAAATAAGTAAAAAAAAAAATTGTAAAGTTTTTGTAAAAACGAAAAATTTAATTCGATTTTCTCTCCTATTTACTACGGCCATAAAATGTCTAATTTTGCTGAGAGACCATGGGTTCACGTGCCCCATATTTTTGCCTATAAATCCGCCCCTGCTTGCTTCATAGCACTGTACTCCGCTTTCATTTCAATTGGCTGAACCTCATTTGACTCGAAGATATCTTATTTTCTTTTATAAAAGCCCTTAACCTTTTTTGTTCTGGTGCTTGACCAGATTCATTGTCATAAGAAATTTTATTCATAAACCTGAAATCTCTTTTTCAAATACCACACATGATTTCTCAACTATCCTCCAACTATACAACCTTTGCTTTCCTCTACCTGATATTTTTTTTTCTCCTCTTTTCTCACCTTGTAGCCTCTTCAACATGCACAAATAACCGTTATTCTTCTCTTTGCAAACTCACATGTAATCCCCTGTTCCAATCAATCAGCCCTATCACTGGAGTGCTGTTGTCATAAGCTTGCTCAAGGCACACTTAAGCCCAGAGGTTAGGTACAAAAGAGGCTATGAGCTTAGCTTGCTTAGATGGCGCGGCATCAAGGGATTAAGCTGCGCGCCTCATCCCATGGGCTCGCTTAGTAAACAGTAAACATTTTTTCTAATTATAAATTTTCTCAATTTTTTTAGTAATGATTGTTTGGGTTTAAGTAATTATTCTTGAAGTACAAATTTATTTTATTTTTTCCCCTTTATTTGAGCCTTTGGGTAAAGTATAAGAAAGATGCTCCAGGACCAGAAGTTAGTCTTTGTTTGGTGGTGATGACAAGTCATGGGAATCCAGCACATGTTAATGTCAAAAAAATTATTATACAGTAACAGACAGCTTCCACCTCTTAGCCATGTCTGCACTTGATGTGACTACTAATGAGAGCTTATTACCTCATTGTTAAGATGTTCTTATTTGTTTACTTTCTCCGCAACCTCTTAGTGAAAAAGAGATCACGAATCTTTCGTATTAAGTCTTGTTACTCATGCAGGTGACAGCGCCCGGGGAAAATGTTGTACACACAATGAAGGGAACATCTGGGGATAAATTTGAGTTCAAGGCCCCTCGGAGTGGAATGTACAAGTTCTGTTTTAAGAATCCTTATTCAACACCAGAAACTGTCTCTTTCTACATACATATTGGACACATCCCCAATGAGCATGACCTTGCTAAAGATGGTTGGTCTTATTTGCCATGTTATTGTTTTATCATTAATATTTTAGAAATATTAATTTCTGCTTTTACACAAATTTGGTTCCATTGGTGACAAGAGACTGATATATTCTTTATGGTATTTCAGTAGCTGTTATGCATTATGTTTTTGGCTGATATGTTCTTATATGTATTGCTGGGATAGTGGGATATTATGTATTATGTTTTTTGACTGATATGTTCTTTATGCATTGCTAGGATTAGCTGCAGACTGTTATATTTTATTCACGTCCCTTTTCTTTTCTCATTTAACATTGACTAACCTTTGTGCAGAACATTTGGACCCCATTAATGTCAAAATTGCTGAACTAAGAGAGGCATTGGAGTCAGTTACTTCAGAGCAGAAGTACCTAAGAGCACGTGATGTTCGTCATCGTCATAGTAAGACTTCATTCTTTTTTTGATAAGGACTTTATTGCTCTTTTATTAGAAATGGATATAAACTTGATTGGTTTTCCTTTCTCCTAGTGTGCCGAATGTCATTTGTGTGGTAAATGCTTTGACGGCATTGAGACCGACTAGCTTATAGAACCTGGATTGATGGATGCCAGCAGTAGGCAACTGTCTATTTTATATTTGAACCAATTAATGCTACTTCTGAAAATGGTGCTGCAAAAATGGGCCCTGTGGTGACTTAACAACAATGTATTTCCTAGTGATGGCATAGCATTTTCTGAAGACAAAAAGCAATATCAGATGACTGATGTCACTCCAATTGTAGCTTACTCTAGGCTTCATTAAAATATTGCAAGGTGTTAATTCATGCAGACTTTTAGATAAAATGGTGTTATTTAGACAGGTTAATAGCTTTTGAATGCTATTGCGTTTAAGGTAAGTCTTCTGCTGCACTATAGGGGTGTTATTTATCTAATTCCAAAGTATGTTGTGCTCCTCCTTATGTATCTTCCCTTCTTATGATATGGTAAAAAGATGAGTAAAGTTGAGGTTTAAAATTTATTAAGCACCTTGTCTGGAAATAGTTAAGTGAAGTTCCCTTATATAAACAAAATGGCCAATAAAAGAAAACAAAAAATTCAAATATTTCGTTTGGTGGGTGTTATGAGTATGCTTTCTTCTGAACCTTACCAATGTTTCTGGACCTATATTCACTTCTTTATGATGATGGATGCAAAATCTCCTTTGGCTTCGTAATTTCTTCCTGTTTACGTTTGATCTCTGCCCATGGGGTTAATCTTGAATGATAGAGTTCGTTCATCATGTGATCTACCGCTTATCTGATGTGTGTGTTCATCTGGTACAGCTAATGAGAGCACAAGGAAGCGTGTTATATTTTACACAATTGGAGAATATCTGCTGCTTATATTGGCAAGTGGGCTTCAGGTTGTGTATATCCGACAACTGTTTAGCAAGTCAGTTGGCTATAACCGGGTTTGACAAATTTAGGTTGTAGCATAGTGTTTTTTCACCTCTGTTATACAGGAACTTGAGTTGTTTTGGTCAGTTGAGAGAAGGGCATCCCTCTGTAGCATCTTTTCTTAAGTTATTATTTGAAAGGATTTGATCCATTCTCAAAAGCAGGTTTAAATTTCTGTGAATGATGGATATGGTTCGTTTAGAAGTACTTCAGATGGATTCACAACATTGGTTATTTATAAGACGATGCTGCTGTCACGGTAACTTGTAAAAGTTGTGCGGTATTACTTGACGAATGGATAGTCTTTTTCTCCTGTTCCGGATTTTTTAAAATCCTTTATGTTTAGGTATTATCGAATAAAAAATCTGAAGGCAGACCTAGTACGACACTTAAAACGGGAAAATATTGGAAAAAGTGGTAGCTATTGAATTGTTTTGTGACTAGGATGGTAGATTGTGACTAGGATGATAAATTGGTTAAAAGAAAATAGTTAACAACTCGTATTATCCACTAAAAAATGAGTTAGGATAATGAATTTTTTAAAAATGGGTCAAATATGGATAAGGACCATATTATTCATTTAGAAAATGGATAATCAATGGATAACTAATGAGTTTAACTTTTATATTTGTAATGCCTCAAGTTTGGGCGATTAGGAATTCTTCCAAAAATGATCATATTCATGAAACCATGGATAATATGGTTACTTATATCATCCGTTGGTTAACCCGTTTTTTTATCCGTATTAAATATGGGTCAGATCGGATATTTTATCCATTTTTTTATTACCCGTTTTTTACTCGAACCATATCTAACCCAACCCGCTCGTTTGACGCTCCTAATTGTGACTGACTATTGACTTGCTAGTGTGTATACTTGAATAGTTAAACATGCTGGTAAATTTAGCTGACTTGTCGACATCTTTTCCTTTAGGCACCTTCAATGGTGATGCACATTTTATAAGCCTCTTGAGGGCATTCAATTTCTCCCCTCCCAAAATTGTATTAGTGGAAAATGTTGAGGTGTGGTATTGGATATAAGAATTAACTAGTCAATTCTAATTTTGTGATTGTTTGTTGTTGAACGCCTCTACAATCTTAGAACTTCCTACTCTCTTTGGAAGTTGCTACTCCCGTACTCCATTGACGCGACACACTTTCATTTTTTATTTCTATGTTCTCTTTCCCTAAACTGTTTTTTATTGACATAGTTTGTTGAACTCACTTGTTATAAAAGCTCATTACTTTTATAAAGGTGAAAAAAAAAATGAAAAAATATACTCCATTCTTACCCCCACTCATTTAAAAAAAAAAATGTATATTTGACTTATCAAAAAAAGTTCATTTTTGGTAACTGAGGACTTTATTGTCTTTCCACAACACTTTTATACTAGTACCAAGAAACTTCACATCTAGGTCCTCACTTCCTCCCACTTTTCCGGCGAATTTTGTTCGGCGGCAACATCCTTTTCTTTTCTTTCTCCAAAAAGCCAGGACCACAGAAGATGCAAGATTGAAATGAAATAATGGCATCAGAGTCAAGTTTCAGTGGGGTTAGAACGCAGAGATCATATTATTAAGTGCAAGAAATTATTGTTTCTGAAAAAAGTTCTCTTTTTATAAACTTCAACCAAGTTGTGACTGTATATAGAAGAGATCTTCTCTATGCTTATCCTTCCATAGGAAATGGTGACAAAATATGAATAATGTGCTTGTGTTAATTCTTTGATAATGTTTGATGAATGAATCTTGCTTCCTGAATTTTATCCATTGAAATGAAGATGAGAAGTTTGCCGGAGAATTTAATAGGCATGAGCAGTAGCCGGAAAAAGTAATTCGTGGTTTTGCTAAACTCCGGGCAGAGGTCCTAATAAGTTGGGTTTAAATTTTTAGAGATGAAATGGTGGAATTTTGATAAATTTACCGAAAAAACTCCTTGGGACCCGTTTGGCATAGATTTTGTCAAAATAAATTTGGGTTTTATTTGTCAAATACATGTTTGGCCATAGATTTTACCTACATTTTTAAAAAATCACAAATCTCAAAATCAGCTGGGCCAAAATATCACTATTACATTTTTTAAAAAATTACCCCAAACTTTTGTATTTTATAAAAGAGGCTATCATTTATTATTTTGTAACAATGTTGTTTCGTCTTCTTGGTCACCTGATAGTGTATCATGTAGTTCATTATAAAAATGTTAATTTTGTATCAAATATATTTATGTTCAGGACTAAGGCTGACAAGTGGGCCGGTCCGGGACCGCGGGCCAAACGGGCTAAACGGGCCAGGACCGTTTGGCCCGGTTTTAGCGGGCCTGGTCCGGTCTCGTGGGCTGGTCCTATGATTTGGGCCCGTCAGGCCATGGACTGTTTAGCCCGCCAAGGACCGGCCCAGTCCCTTAGCGGGCCAAACGGTCCCAACGGCTATTTTTTATTTATTTATTTTTTTAAAAAAAAAATAGTTGTTGGGCTGTCAAAAATAGTCGTTGGCTATTTATAAAATAGCCATTTAACCCCAACTTTGTTTTAATCCCAAACTTTTTATAATTGCACTTTTTCCCTATTTTCAATTATAAATACCCTATCATTATTTCATATTTTTCTTACAAAATCATCAATCTATCACAATCTCTCTCTAATTTACTTCTATAATTGCTACTATTGCTTATTTTATTGTTACAATTTGTGAAACAATTGTGAAGTTGGTGAATTGAAATCTTCAACGATAATCAATTTCCAACAAGTTGTTCGTCAATTCGGTAAATTCGTTCCAACTCTTAAGTTTTAATATTATAATTTTATTTGTTTTATTTACTTTGTTTGATTAATTAAGATGTATTATTTCTTAAAAATATGTTTAGTAAAAATAAGGGAAAATCGAAGAGTGGTGAATCTAGTGGTCAATTTGTTCCTCCTCCGCTTCCCCCGGCTCCCCGACCCAAACTTGTTACCCGTCCTACATCTCCTATTCTTGATAGCGATAATAGTTTATTTCAATTTACCGAGAGTCAATTTTGCCATAATATTGCACCCGATAAACAATTAAACCATAAATATATGAATGCTCTTTATGGTAATCCAACTATTGATGAAAATGATGATGAAGAAATAAATTTTGATAAAACGCAACCGGATGACGATACACCCACTAGTCATGCTCCTGAAGTTAACCCAACTAATAATAATCCAGATGATCCCCCGTCTGACCCTCCTATTAGTGCCCCTACTTTTTCTAGACAGCCTTCTAAATGGGTAGAAACATCTCTTGTTTGGCATTTTTTTACTCAACTAAGAGAAAAAAATAGGGCTAAGTGTAAAACTTGTGACAAAGAGTTAGTTTTTCAATATGTTGGAAGTCGGGGAGGACGGAAAGTTTGACTAGACACATATTGCTACACCCTCAAGATAAAGTTAGATATTTTCGTATGAAAGCTTTGGCTGAGGGGACAAGTGCACCTAGTCAGGCTGACCTTAGTACCGGGTCAAATCAATTTCAACAGGGAATTAACACTATTACCAGTGGTATTTTATATTATGATCCAAAAAAAGATCGGGAAGAATTGGCAAAAATGATTACTGTTATGTGCTTACCCTATAGTTTTCCTTCTAACTCCCACTTTGTGCATTATATTAGAAAAGTTTATAATCCTACTTATAAAGGTTTTCCTCGCACAACCGTAAAGAGTGATATATATAAATATAAACATGAATATGAACAATATTTGCGCTATTTATTTACTCATATAAATTATCGTCTTGCTATTACAACTGATATTGGTAGAAGTAGTAATGACTGTGATTACCTTACTGTTACCAGTCATTTGATTGATGAGCATTGGATAATGCAAAAGCACATAAACTCAACTAGATGGAATTACCACTATCGAATATGGCTTATATAATATGTATATACTATATATACAACTTAAGATATATAAGCTATATATATATATATATATATATATATATATATATATATATAAGCTTATATTTATATTATACTATAGTCTATACTATATATACATTTCATAAGATATATAAGCTATATTCGATATATATATATAAGTTTATATATATACTATACTATACTATATATACATCTTATATATATAGTATAGTATAGTAGATATACATGTATATATAGTATATCTTAAAATGTATACTATCGAATATGGCTTATATACTATGTATATATAGTATAGTATATAAACTATATTCGATATACTATATATACATCTTAAGATATACTATATATACATAGTATACTAGATATACTAGATATATATAGTAGATATACATGTATATATAGTATATCTTAAGATGTATATATAGTATATAAATCGAATATACCTTATATATAGTAAGATGTATATATATTATAGTATAGCATAGTATATATATAAGCTTATATATATCGAATATATCGAATATAACTTATATATCTTAAGTTATATATATAGTATATACTATACTATACTATAATATATATACATCTTACTATATATATTATATATATCTTAAGATGTATACTATCGAATATGACTTATATACTATGTATATATAGTATAGTGTGTGTATGTATATATATATATATATATATATCTTAAGATGTATATATAGTATATAAATCGAATATAACGTATATATCTTAAGATGTATATATAGTATAGTATAGTATATATATAAGCTTATATATATATGTATATCGAGTATATCGAATATACTATGTATATATATATATAGTATAGTGTGTGTACATATATATATATATATATATATATATATATGTGTTTAAGTATATACTATACTATATATATATTCAATATATATACATATCTTAAGATGTATATATAGTAAATCGAATTATATTATATATATATAAGCTTATATATATATCGAATATAGCTTATATATCTTAAGATGTATATATATCTTAAGATCTACTATACTATACTATATATATATCTAGTATATTATGTATATATAGTATATCTTAAGATGTATATACAGTATATTTTAAGATGTATACTATCGAATATGGCTTATATACTATGTATATATAATATAGTATATATATATTTTAAGATATATATATAGTATATAAATCGAATATAGCTTATATATCTTTATTATCATTTTTTCTCTCTAACTTCTATTAAAAAAAATAAAAAATAGAAAGTATATGTTGGGCCCGCTTAGGCCCGTTTGGGCCTACTTAGGCCCAAGACAGACCCACTTAACCCGGGACCGTTAGTTCGTGGTCCCGGTCCCGAGCCAGTTTCAGCAATAAGCCCGCGAAGCTCGGGACCGTTTAGGACCGGACCGCATAGGACCGGTCCACTTAGAACCGGGCCCGCAAAGCCCACTGAGGACCGGGCCCGACCCACTTGCCACCCTTATTCAGGACTATGGTTTGCAATTATATAATGAATGTTATTGATAATGGTAGTATTGGGTATTTGTGATAGTTTTTAGAACTTGTGGGTATAAGTCATGTTTCATGTTTTTCCAAAATAAATTTGAAAAATATGTTTTGAAAACTGATGTCCAAATACATTTTCATCTTCAAACCAAACTTCACCAAAATTAATTTTTTTAGAACAAATTTGGGAATCTATGGTCAAACACTAGCTTAAATTTAATAAGAATATATCAATCAGACTCTTGTTTGTTTGAGCTGCTCCCAAACATCCTCGACAAGTATTTACCGATTTAACTATATTTTGCTATTTACCAAAAGTGAATTGATTTTTTTACTATTTGTATATACAAAGAGGATTTCATAAAAAAAATTATTTTTTCCCGAAATCAGTGTTTGGCCATAAAATTTTCAATTTTCACTTGAAGATGAATTTTGGAATTTTTCGAAAATTTTAAAAATTCTAAAAAGTTGTTTTTCAAAATTTTCACTCAAATCACTCACAAAACTTCAAAACAACCCAAAATAATATTCATGTCATTTTTTTTTTGGAATTTAAATTCTTATGTCCAAACGCTCACTAAATATATCATGATTTGTGCTAATGATTAGGGATTTTAGTTTCTACAGGATTTACTCATAGCTATATGAAATCTGGCTTTGACGATCAACATGCAACTTCAAGATTTGACGATAGATAATTTGCTAATTGAAAAAAGCAAACATTATTTGAAAACATATACACAATTAACCAGCTACAAATCACGAGTATTTCTGATACAATTTCAAAAGCCGATCACAAAATAATAGAGAATTAACTTCAATACTTATCTTCAATGGCGACAATGGAAATCATGCTTCATCTCCAAAAGCCTTAAACTTGAACGTAAAAGTATTCAGAAATAACAATCAATTTGATGCGAGCATCGAAAAGAAAATTTGATATTGTTTCGAAATATTGCAACACAAATAAATTCAAAAGCAACAAGCAAAATCGAATCTTGCAGGAAAAAAGAATTTATCATACAGTATATAACTTTCATACACGTTTCATATAACATCCATATAAATTTGATACATCTTCCAAAGTGAACTTATCGCCAAATACAAGTTGCATGTCTTCATACAAAATCATTCAACTTTTATATAATTTTCATAAAACCTCGTATAATTTGCATACAAGTATCATATAACTTTCATACAATTTTGATACATCTTTAAACGTGTAGTCATGCACAATTTTAAGTGATAACCTCTATAATATGAGTAATTAATTTTATAATGTAACATAAATGGATAAAAAAAATTAAAATGTTCTAATTAAATATTTCACATAACTTAGAATAGGACCGGGGAATATTCTTTTTCAGTGTCAAGTCATGGTAAGATTAAAGAATACTTTTTTAAAAAAGAAAAAAAAAATCTCCTCCCTTTTATTGAAGTTATTGCTCAATTTATGATTCAAACCCACAGTTTTAAAGTTGTAAGTGGGGGTGCTGACCTGAGCAACTTCCTCTTGTCATTAAAGAATACTTCATATTGGAAAATATCCTATATGAAGGGAGATAAAAAAGAACATACTCTAAATTAGTCTAAAATGGAGGGAGTATAAAACAATTCTGATCAAGGGAGGGAGTATAAAACAATTATCATCATGTTTGGTTTTCGTGAAAATATTAATCTTTTAGGATCAAATTTGACTGCATCTAGTTTAAATACAATAAAGGTAAAATCACATTCAACTCGATTTATCTCTGCCCTGTAACGTGTTAGCTTGTTAATCACCATCATGTAAATTCACATTTAACTCTAATTCTTTATTGATGAATTAACTTAAATAGCGGCATATTTAACTACTTAAACTTAAAATAGTTGGCGGACGTATGATATATGTATAATTCACACACACATCAACATACTATATTATAAGTAAGAAGCCCCAAAGTAGAAACTTGAATTACCAAAATACCCCTCAAAAATTGAATGACCATTATATCCTTCAGACAAACATTATTTCTATAACACTTTTGCACAAAAATGTAAATGTATATTTTAATAAATTTATTAATCTACTAAACATCTTGTCACATACAATGCATATGAACATGAAAATACAATAAATATAGAATTACGTGGGAACATTAGTTTTTGCAATCTTAAATGATTTATTAACTACTCTATTTATTTATTGTGATTATTATTGATGGGAAGTCATATAGTTTTCATATTTCAGTTTTGTTTCTTTCATCTTCTAGGGTAATAGTAGTGTAATATTTTTGCATAAATGATTTATTTCACTCTATAAAAATGCACATCAAATTGTCTAATCAGTATATTCGTTTCTCTTGGTTCTATCAAATTTTTTCTTTTCCTCAGAAAATTCATTGGTTTTGCCGGACATCATTCTGCAACATATTTTAGGTTTAATTTTTGAATTCTTCTCTTTAGTTATTGTGTCTGATTCATGTTCCATTTTGGTATATTTTGTAGTGGTCCAAAAGCTGAAATTTAGATTGCTGCAATCTTTGGCATCCTTATTTGATTTTGTTACTATATTTTTGTTGTAAAATGATTGGTTGCCTTTTGTGTTATACTACTACTTTGAGTGGTGGTGATTTGTAATACTAACTAATAAGCGGGACACTTTGCAAACAGAAGAAGATTAGTGTAAAAATAAAAATTGAATTGTTGACTGTATAAAAAAATTATATAACGTGATACATTAATGGTAAATGTTTATAGTAATATCTACTTCTTTTTTTAGGATGCTTACAATTTTATAAATAGAACAGCACAAAGATTGTGCAGTTAGAAGTGAGAATATACATACTCCAAGAAAAAATCAAAGATAAGAATCCCCTAAAACAAAAACTTACAGAGATTCTATGATAACAAAAACGTACATGAATTTTTATGATGTCAAAGTATGGAGTCACAATTATTTATAGGGCATTCTTTACACCCAAAAAGAAGAAAAAAAAACTAAGCAGTTCATTTCTATTCTCTGGATGGAATTCCTTTCTCCCTCAAAAGGTTGAGAGATCCAATATACATAATAATTGTTAGTATTGCACAAACATGATTGCTAATTCTAAAACTTATTAGCTTTCTTGTTAATTTATACTAATTAACATGGGATACACGTACAACGCACGTGCTCGAGAAAATATATATATATATATATATATTGTATAATTTATATATGCTGACTAGAAAAAGTAAACAATAAATTCGACCGGCTATTTATTTAATATTTTTAAAATTTTCATATCATTTTACTCAATTTACCTCTCCGTTGTTAGACGCCCTCTAACAACCCGACACTCGTTTCTCTTTTTAGAATGGGTCACCCCTTTACCCCTTTCCTTTTGAGATTCAAAAGGGGTCAATGTCTCACTGATATGGATAATTGGGCCACAGAATCTTTACCGGGTCCCCTTGTTGTAGCTTGACTAACAACAACAATAACATACCTATTATAATTTTACAGGTGGGGTATGGGAAAGATAGTGTGTACGTAGACCTTACTCTTACCTGGAGAGGTAGAGAGGTTGTTTCCGATAGACCCTCAGCTCAAGAAAAAGTGAAAAAGAAGAAGAAGAAAGGGGGGGGGAGAAAGAAAGAAGAGGAGACAAAAGACGATAACGAAAAAGAGGGGAAAAATAGCATCAGATAGTAACAATCAGGGAGCAATAATTTTCAGTAAAAGAGGAGAAAGAGTAACATCAAATAGTAATAATCAGGGAGCAACAATTTTCAAAAACAATTGACGTAGTTGCTAAATACCAGGTATAATAACAAAATAAAAGGAAGTAACTTTAAACCAACAACAAGAATATTACTAGTACTACTGATAAACCTAGGAGAAACTCACAATTATCTCTCAACCCACCACCTTAATTCTCGACCTCCACACCTTCCTATCGCTAGTCATGTTCTCGGTTAGGTGAAGCACCGACATGTCCTGCCTAATCACCTCTCCTCCATACTTCTTTGGCCTACCCCTGCCCTTTCTTAAGCCCGCCACAGTTAACCTCTCACATCTCCTGATCGGGGCATCTATGTCTCTCATTCTCACATGCCCAAACCATCGCATCCTCGATTCCCGCAACTTAGCTTTCATGGATGCCACTCCCACCTTGTCCCTAATAATTTCATTCCTGATCTTGTCTTTTATGGTATGTCCACACATCCATCTCAACATCCCCATTTCAACTACGCTCATCTTATGGATATGAGACTTCTTGACGGGTCAACACTCAGCTCCATACAACATAGCCGGTCTAACCACCACCCTGTAGAATTTGCCCTTAAATCTAGACGACACATTCTTATCACATAAAAACTCCCGAAGCTAGCCACCATCTCATCCAACCCGCTCCAATGCGGTGAGTAACATCCTCGTCAATCTCCCTGTTGCTTTGGATTATAGACCCACGATACTTGAAACAATCTCTTGTGGGAATGACTTGAATATCAATCTTTACTTCCACTTCTTCTCCATGCCTCTCATCACTGAACGTGCACTCCAAGTATTCAGTTTTCGACCTACTCAACTTGAAACCTTTGGACTCCCGCGTCTGTCTCCAAACTTCCAACATAGTGTTAACACCCACTTGTGTCTCGTCAATCAGAACTATGTCGTCAGCAAATAACATACATCATGGTACCCTCCCTTGTATGTGTCGTGTCAACACATCCAATGCTAGAGCAAACAAAAATGGGCTAATGGCTAATCCCTGATGCAACCCCATCTCCACAGGAAAATATTCCGAGTCTCCTCCCGCAGTACTCACCCGAGTCTTAGCACCTTCGTACATGTCCTTAATCACCCTAATGTACGCTACCGGGATGCCGCTAACCATAGCACCTCCCTCGGGACTTTGTCATAAACCTTCTCACGATTAATGAACACCATGTGCAAGTCCTTTTTCCTCTCCCTATACTGCTCCACCAATCGTCTCACAAGGTGAATGGCTTCGTATAAATCCGAACTAGCTCTCAGAGATAGATACACCTGTCCTCACTCTCTTCTCCACCACCCTCTCTCAAACCTACATAGTATGACTCAGCAGCTTGATATCTCTATAGTTGTTGCAGTTATGGATATCACTTTTGTTTTTATACAACGTAATCATCAAACTCCCTTGTATACATCCCTTGTATATGTCATGTCAACACATCCAACGCTAGGGAAAATAAAAACGAGCTACAACCCTTGTATGTGTCGTGTCAACACATCCAACGCTAGGGCAAACAAAAACGGGCTAAGGGCTGATCCCTGATGCAACATCATCTCCACAGAAAAATATGTCGAGTCTCCTCCTGCAGTACTCACCTGAGTCTTAGCACCTTCGTACCTATCCTTAATCACCCTAATGTACGTTATCGGGACGTCGCTAACCTACAAACATCTCCATAGCACATCCCTCGGGACTTTGCCATAAACCTTCTCAAGGTCAATGAACACCATGTGCAAGTCTTTTTTCCTCTCCCTATACTACTCCATCAATCGTCTCACAAGGTGAATGGCTTCTGTAGTTGATCGTCTTGGTATAAATCCGAACTAGTTCTCAGTGATAGATACACCTGTCCTCACTCTCTTCTCCACCATCCTCTCCCAAACATCCATAATCTGACTCAGCAGCTTGATACCCATATAGTTGTTGCAGTTCTGGATATCACTTTTATTTTGGTACAACGGAATCATCAAACTTCACCTCCAATCTCCGGGCATCTTCTTTATCTTGAAAATGACGTTAAACAAGCTAGTAAGCCACTCCAAGCCTACCCTACCCGCTTCTTTCTAAAATTTTACCGGGATCTCGTTCGACCCAGTTGCCTTACCCCTGCTCATCTTCTATATTGCCACATCAACCTGCTCATACTTAATACGCCTACAAAACCCAAAATCTCTCCGACTCTCTAAGTTCTCCAACTCACCCAACACGATGTTCATATCCCCTTCCTCGTTGTCTATGAAAGTACTCCTGCCATCTACATCTGATACACGCCTATTCCACCAATACCTTATCGTCTTCATCTTTGATGCACCTCACTCGATCTAGGTCCCGAGCCTCCTTCTCCCTAATCTTGGCTAACTTGTACAACTTCTTATCCCCTCATTTGCCCCCAAAATCCTCATACAATCTTTCAAAAGCTGAAGTCTTAGCCGCCGTGACCGCGAGCTTCGCCTCTCTCCTTGCCTTCTTATAACACTCCCTATACGACCTCCGCTCTTCCTCGTCCGTGCTCCCCACTAGCTTCAAATACGCCGCTTTCTTAGCTTTCACTTTTCCTTAGACCTCCCCATTCCACCACCAGTCCCTTTGTGGCCACCCAAGTAAGCCTTCGAGACCCCTAATACCTCCCTAACAGCTTTTCTAATGCAGTTCGTTGTCGTGGTCCACATAATTGAGAAATGTATATTTTTAGTCGATAAAATATATATATATATATATATATATATATATATATATATATATATAGTTCGTTGTCGTGGTCCACTTGCTCGTTACCCTCTTTTCTCCTCACTCACCGCCACTCACTTTTCTTCATATTACTCTTTTTTAAATCCTTCTTTTATTTGCAACAACTCTTAATCCAACTAGCTATACCCATATAAATTTTGTCCCATAGTCACTGAGAGCTCAGGTGCATAATTTGTTTCTTTTGAAAATGGTAAAATCATCAAGTTAGTTTATTTCCAATATCCCAAACTAATTAACCCACAACATTTATAATTTCTATTGTCTCTCTATTTTGATTTGTGTAATGAGATATTAAAAAATCATTAAAAGTTTGGAGAGTCAAAGTAAGAATGGTGGTATTTGGAAGGTTTAAATGGGTTTTTGGAGGAAATGAAAATATAAGAAGTGAATGAATCTGCAAGAGTACTTAATGGTCATTTTCATCATTTTCTGCAAGAGATCTGGAAAGAGAAGAAAGGAGGAAAGGGAGGAGCAAATTGGTTCATGGGACCCACCGCCACGTGTCTCTTAAATAATTAGGTCTCACACCAAATTTGTTGGTTGAGTGAGACTCAGAATAAAATTTCTCATAAGTGCAAGGAATACTGATCTCCTTTTCTTCTTCTTTTCTTTTGTTGTTTTGTGCAAGGATAAGCATCTTGGGAAAAAGATCCGGTCAAGTATTATTAGCTCAAGTAATATTCAATAGTCATGTAGATTCATGCCATGTGGACCATAAAATGATTAATGGTTGAGATCCATTTAACTCTTATACTAATAAAAAAGAACTAAATGGTAAAAGTTTGCCTAACTCCACCATTAAAAATTAATCCAAGTTTTTCACTTTTTTTTCTCCTTTTAATATATCAAAATATGTCTCTTACTTTTAGCAAAATAAAGCTACAACTGAATTTTTTCAAGAAAAGCAATTAAAGATGGCGGAAATTATCTACCCGATTTTTTTACCCGCCAAAAGAATATTTTCTCCTTTGAAAAGATCATACATATCATTAAAAGATATGTATTACTAGTATCTCATCTTATTTCTTTTCCTAAGAAACCCAAAAGTTTTATTGTTGCTATCGTCAACAACAAACAGTGAATCTCTTGAAATACAACTTTTTATTCACCTTTTCATATATTATTAGTTATTGTTTGGTCTTGTTAAATTTAATTTTGTTTTTTATTTTTAGTTTGATTAATTGATATTTGTCTAATCTAATATTATATGTTTTCATCCATATACCTCATCTGACAAACTGCAAATACAAGAAGATTTCATTATGGTTATTTAATTTATGATGGTGTTAATAAGTTAGTACCTATTTTATGTTTGAATCATTGTTCAGAACTCCGTAGTGCTTTAAGTTTGATTTTTTTTTAGTATAGTTGAGAATTTCGGGAAAAGAAAGTGCGAAAATACTCCTGAAGAAATTTTACAATGTAACTCTCAAGGACTAGTAGATTATGAACTAAAACTTGGCCTTAAGTTTGATAGTGACGAGGATGCACTTAATTATTATTATGAGTATACAAGAAGAGTTGGTTTTAGTGTTCCCAAAGAATACATCAATACAAATAAAAAATTGGGTTATGTAACATCACAGAAGATTACATATTTAAAGGAGGGTTTTCGTAGAGATGATAAATGAAAAAATCAAGTTAAAATATTATGAAGAGAAACTCGAACAGGATATCAAGTTCATATTATTGTTACCCGTCACTTAATAGGAAAGTACCATATTACTAAAGTTGAATTGGAATATAATCATAAATTTGTTCCACCGACAATGATTCATATGTTGCCATCTCCCCGAAGGATAAACGAAATTCAGGCTCATGAAATAGATTTAGCAGAGGATGGTGGATTATTTTCTAAAGTAACATTTGATTTTATGAGTCTTCAAGTTGGAGGTCGAGTAAATTTGGGTTATACCAAATTAAATCATAAGAACTACCTTTGAACAAAACGACAAAAGGCTATGCGACAAGGGGAAGCATGTAAATAAACTTACATACAATGTCGGTAAGAAATATATTATCATTTCTTATTTTTATTAGACTTCTTAATGTAACTTTCTAATATTAGAAAATAATAAAGTATAATGTAACTTTTTTTTTCTTATTTCGTCCGGGGGTACTATTAGAGTATTTTGAGAAGAAGAGAACTGAAGATTCATCTTTCTTTTTTGCGGTACAGTTGGATGTTGATGACATGATCACAAATATATTTTGGGCAGAATCAAAGATGATAATAGACTATGATACTTTTGGAGATGTGCTCTCATTCGATACTACTTACCAGATGAATAGAGAGCACAGACCTTTGGCTAGTTTCGTTGGACTGAACAACCATAGAAAAATAGTTATTTTCGGAAGCGCTTTAATGTATGATGAGACTGCAGATTTCTTTCAGTGGTTGTTTGAAACGTTTCTTAGAGCGATATCTGGAAAAAAACTAAAAATAATTTTTACACATCAAGATGCTACTATGAGTAAGGCCATCTCACTTGTCATGCCTAAAGTTTATTACTAGTCCGCTAACCAGGATGGACCGAGAGTCGATTATAGAGCTCTACCTGATAATGAAAAATGTTTCAATCAGGTATATCACATTTTATTTTTCAACTATTGGAGTATCTCATATATATCATTTCTTATAATATTTAAGGAATTACACTAATATTTTTATTAATTGGTAGGATCCAATATCAAAGGAATTTTTTTTGAGAATTCTGATTTAAGTGCCTCACAGACTATGACTTGTGCTAGCTTATCCCACAGTTTAGAGAAAAACTTTCGTTGTCATACCCTAGCTTTACTCAAATGCTGACGGTAATATAATAATTTATTTTAATCTAGGTTAAACTTATAATTTCTCTTTCAACTAACTTCATTATTTATATTTGTGCAGGAACCTTTTAGTTTTAATACTTTTGCACATGCACAAAAGTTTCATTCGCTTTTTCATGATCAGGTACCTATTAGGTGAGGTTTTTATTTTTATCTTTAATGTAAAAATTAGCTATTAATATTTCAAAATTGTTTACGTCTTGCAGGCAAACTTTTTCGAGAGTCAAGGATCACAAAAGTTCTAAGATAACAATACATTATGATCTATGCCAGTTTTTATTTTATGTTAATTTTTTTTCGAGTATTCGATATAGTGGATATTTTAAAAATGAAATTAAGTGAAGTATTACTTTTAGTAAACTTGATTGGACGTATAAAGGATTTTTATCTTATTTTTTCACAAACGGTTTCATAAACATTCTGTAGCATCAGTACAAGTCATTGTGACCTACGCTTAGGGTACGCTCATTTGGAACTTTTGCAATCTTGCAAATATTTCATGAAGTTGGATTAGATAAAAGTAAAAGTTGAATACCGTTTTATTTTGCTAAAAGTAAGAGATATATTTTGATGTATTAAAAAAGGAAAAAAAATGAAAAACTTGGGTGAATTCTTAATGGTGGAGTTAGACAAATTTTTACCATTTTCTTTTTTTATTAATATAAAAATTAAATAAATTTCAGCCATTGATCATTTTATGATGCACGTGACATGAATCTACGTAACTATTGATCTTTTTCCAGCATCTTGTCCAGAGAATTCTCGTAAACGAGGCAATTAGGGAGAAAAATGGCTCCATATTAGGTGCCACGTCACATTTACAGTGATTCCAGGAAATAGTGTTTGACAAAAGAGTTAATTAACCAATCCAATAATATAAATAGTAGAGTACTAGATTTAAATATTTTGTCAGTAACTGTCTCGTGGACACGCAATCAGTGCTCTTTGGGATAAGCTCTCCATCTTTTTTAAAATTGAAGTTACAAAGATACCCCTCTGATATTTCTGGATATTGATTGTTGACTATTGACTTCAACTTCCTTACGTGCTGATGAGTAGGACATATTTTTATTTTCCCACTTTTGCCCATTTCTATGATCAATATAATAATAATGTTAAAAGTTCCCAAACTTCAAAAAAATTAGATTATCACCGCCACTAATCTGGCTGGATCTGCTTCTTTTTTCGACATTGCTCAAACGTAGGTTTGATTTGGTAGGAGAATACGGAAGGTTACTCTGATTCATGCAATGTTACTCCTGTAAGGGAAAAAATATGTTCTCAAAGTACAATATTTCAATTTAAGATAATTTTTTGAAAAAGTATAATGTACATACGTGTATAGGTCAAAATCTGCCCTAGAATATTTAGGGCAAAATATCACTAAGGAAAGGGATAGTCGAGGTCGACCAGGAAGCAACGAGATTCGTGGTCGAGATGTTAATAATGGTCGAGGTCGAGTACCGTTAACAGAGCTGTAATGACTAGTTTTCAAAATAGGATTTTAAGGAGAATATTCTAGTGGATATTCTCTACACTTGTATTGTTAGGGTTTGTTAGGGATATGTCTCATATATATAGGAAAAGAGACAATGATGTAGGGCATGTGATATTCATTTGTAAGAACACACTTTGATAAAAAAGACTCTCTCTCTTACCAAGATACAAACAATATTTTTTTATTAAGATTCTTGTCATTATTCCATACTTCCGACCATATCCGAGGATAATGAGCATTCAAGGATTTGTCTGTCATTCATCATTGTCAGGAAGAATAATATCTAGCTTCTCCTTTATTAGGTGAATCATTTTTTTATTCACCCGAATGCCATTTATTAATGTTCATTGTTATTTAATGCTCATTTATTGCTCACGTTATCTAGAATGATTGTCCCACACCATTACTATTTTTCTACCAGATTAGTTCAACATTAATCACACTTTCATAACTCGCTTCTAGAAATATTATTGGTAATTAGGTTTAACCTCTTAAAACATAAATTTAATTATTTGAGCCAAGAACCACACTTTTTGGTCAAATAATTTGGCGTCATCTGTGGGGATTTCCTAGTCAAATTTTTAGTTTTTTCTAGATCTATCACTGACGCGGATCACAAACGTAAAAAAAAAAGTGGAAGCAAGAACAAGATCTCTGTTCTTTTTGTGCACAAATCCCAACATGGCAGGTAACAGGGAAGAAAGGGGGAGGATAATCAATGACCTCCCAACTAACCTCATGAACGTCATCAACAAAAGCTGCGAAACAACAGAAGGGAGCTTCCATATCTGTGGAGGAAGAGACGCCCCCAGCTATAAAAAAATAGCTCCTCGAAGCATGGCTAACCGACGCGCTAACCGGCGTCCTCAACAAGCCTGCCCGGGACGCGGTTGTACAAAATGCAAGGATTTGCACTGTACAACAGGTGGACGAGAAGTGTAACTAACTCCCTATCCCTCCAACGATAGGTATTACTCACAACGTTAATGATCTCTCCATGAAGAACCTCCATTTGCAGGCGACACTCCTCTAATTGCTTGCGCAACTCGACCACCTAAGTCTAGAAGTCGCCGCATTGGACCTCCACGCCCTGCTGACCTTGAGCTCTTCTTCCTTGTTTCTCAACGTCCCCTCAAGGACACTTCACTTCACGATGACCTTCACCAGCTCGTCATCCTTTTGCTTCAACTCGTCCCGAAGGGCCTGCAAGTTATTGCCCTCGTCAAACCGCCTACGGATCTCCCGGTACTTGCCACGGTACTCGAAGTATTTGCGTTGCAGCTTCGTGAATATAGCCTTGCACCTTTCCTCCCTTCGGGCGCTTTCAATTTCTAAGATCATGGTCTCCGGTCACAAAAAGAAAGAGAATAAAAAATAAGAACGCCTCCGCTGACAAGGGTAAAGCACTAAAACGAATCCCAAAACTTTGAATATAACAGACAGGGAAATAGAAGCCTTGAAAATTTTACCCTGAGAGCGAGGCCAGCTATGCTCCATGATAAGGTAACGTCATCCAGCACCTTGAGGGTTTCACCCTTCACGTCGGAGCAAAGGGGACCAAGGGCAGGGACCACGTTCTCTATGTTCTTCAACAGATCACGGTCCATAGGGATCATGATGGTCCGCGTAGACCCATCCAACCTCACCTCGAGCTGAGTAAATCCTTCTTCCATCATCCTCAACTCTGCAACGTCGAAGTCCGAGCCCGTCTCATAGCCATCCTCAGCAACGCCTTTGTCTCTCCCATCGGCTGGCGAAGAAGCATCGTCAGTCGGCCGTGAAGGTCGATGGTCCCTCTTGTGGAGAAGTATCAGAAACCCTAGTGGACGGCCCTTTGACTTCCATCATCGCAGAAGGAAGAGATATGCTTTCTACGGCTTCCACCGATCTTGGAAGCTCAGATGCCAGCTCGACATCGCTTTCAAGAATTATGGTCACCGTATCACGGAGAGTAAAATCATCCATCACAGAATCCATGGCCCGGGCAGCCCCGTCGCCAATGTCCACTGACCTTCTCTTACGGGGCACCAAATCCCCGTCACTTGGTGATGATTCCTCATCCTCGCTCACAAGACGGTATAAAAGGGAAGACGGAAGCTCCGCCATCGGAATATCCATAGGTGGAGAAGAGATTGATGTTGAAGTAGCAGTAGATGGGACCGAAGAGCAAGCAGACCTAGCCGCGGTCGTAGACGAGGCAGAAGCCAAAGAGCGAGCAGACTTTACCGTGGTCGTAGAGGGTGCAGACGCCGAAGAGTAAGACTTTTTCCTCTTACGGAATGCAGGTGGGGGAACTATCTGCCTCCTCGAAGGCCCTCAGGCTGGAATTAAAAGAAGCGCAAAAGAAAAGAGGGTCAGCCAAAGCAAACTATAAAATGGTAAGCGACTAAGAGGCCAAAGCGAAGAGACTCACCGGTTAAGGATGGAGCAAGCCCAAACTTCTTTAAAAAGCCCGACCACTCATGAATTCCCGTGGTGTGAGGGAGGAGCCTGTCGATCCAATCAGAACTGTCCCTGAACAAAGGAGGGGGCGTAGTCTTGGTTGTATGAGAGATAAGCAAGAGATCAAAACTCACGACTAAGCAAGTAAATCAAATGCCTCAACGAAGAGAAGTTAGACGCTTACGAGAATAATTCCATGTTTCGGGGAAGCTGTTTGCGTTGGCTACCGCGTTCTCGGTTTTGACAAAGAAAGAATTATGCCAGAACTGTCGTCTCTCTTTATCATCCATCTTCACCACTAGTCACTTGCCCCCTCGATGGCGAAGGTTTAACATTGTCCCCTATAGAAACTAGGGGCAAAGAGATGCATTTTCCAGAGCGTGATCTCGACCCCGGCCAATTTCGCAAACTTAGTAAGCATCCTAATGAGCTTGTAGATATACGGCGCGAGCTGAGCTGGGCAAAATCCATAGAAACGATAAAACTCCTCGACCAAGGGGAGAAGGGGAAGAGTGTATCCAACATGAAAAGGGAAGGGGTAGAACACACAATACTCGGGGTGGTGGACTTTCACATCCCGCCCTGCAGGGACCGACTCAATGTGAGCGGGAATGTCAAATTTAACCCTAAGCTCTAATAAATCGGCCTCTTTTATCGTCGACTCGGAGATCTCGGGCTCAGCTTCAAGCACCTTTGTTAAATCAGACATGACTTTCTCACCACGAGGAATTATCTCCTCCGCCGTGGGGACGTTCTCATCCTCAACGGCAATAGAGACGCCCTCCGCGTGAGGAGGAAAAACCATCGCCAATGGAATCGGGTTATTTCCCTCGCTGGGACCAGAAGATACATTAACCATAGTTCTGAAGAAATATGGGTATTTAAGAAATCAAAAGTTAAAAACAACAAGGATCGCTAGAGCAGGAAAAGAAGATACAGAACAATGGAATAAGAAGAAGAAGGAACAAGGTTTTGATATGGGAAATTTGTAAAACGCAAGTGTATGCCCTCGCATCCCTATTTATAAGAATCCAGGCATTGAAACCAAGAAATTATGCCGTCATTACCTAGCACATGTATCGAAGCGGCATATCCAATCAACAGACGCACATGAAACGACGCAAAGCATCGGAAAAATGCACCTTAATGAGGCATTACGTCACTTTGATCCATAAACGACATAACCCCAAAAGTTGCGGCTCACGAAAGGCCACGTTGTCATCTCGTCTCAAACATCATGACCCGACCCACTCATCCAATCTTCTCGACCACGACAAATAGAATTCGCTCATCAAGGCCGTCTGAGGCCGGCCTCAATAAGCGGAGGGACTAACTGTATAGGTCAAAATCTGCCCTAGAATATTTAGGGCAAGATAGCACTAAGGAAATGGATAGTCGAGGTCGGCCAGGAAGCAGCGAGATTCGTGGTTGAGATGTCAATAATGGTCGAGGTCGAGTACCGTTAATAGAGTTGTAATGGCTAGTTTTCAAAATAGGATATTAAAGAGAATATTCTAGTGAATATTCTCTACACTTATACTATTAGGGTTTGTTAGGGATATGTCTCATATATATATATAGAGGAAAATAGACAATGATGTAGGGCAGGTAATACTCATTTGTAAGAACACACTTTGATAAAAATATTCTCTCTCTTACCAAGATACAAACAACACATTTTTATCAAGATTCTTATCCACATTATTCTATACTTCCGACCAGATCTGAGGATAATTCGAACATTCAAGGATTTGTCTGTCATTCATCATTGTCAGGAGGAATAATATCTAGCTTCTCCTTTACTGGGTGAATCATTTCTTTATTTACCCAAATGCCATTTATTAATGTTCATTGCTATTTAATATGAGACATACACTACCAAACACATATTCCGGCGACTACACTTTCAGTATAACACTATCAAACCGATTGCTCTTTGAGAAATCTATCATTTACCATGATATATTGATGATAATTGAATCAAATAGTGATGAATAATTTAAGTACTCAACTAAAAATCGATTATTTTTAACTTGTACTTAGCAAAAAGCAAACTACCAATCAAATTAGAATGTAAAGATAAAGAATTAGATTATTGTAATAGTAAAGAACTAGACTAAAAATACAAACGACTAATATGTACCATAACATTTTAGAAACTTTATATAAAAAAATACATATATATATATATATAGGTGTAATAATAAATTTAAATAGCTAATTCTATAGTCGGTTTGGTTCGGTTTTTTCGGCTATTTTTTGATTAAAACCAAAACCAAGCCAAATTTGATCGGTTTTTAAAATTCAAAACCAAAACCAAACCAAACCTAAAAAGTATTATTTTTTTTGGTCATTTTGGTTCGATTTTTCAGATTTTTATGAACACCCCTAAAGAGAACTTGTGTTTGCATAATGGGAAGACGAAAAGTATATGACAAAACTTGAAAACAGTCAAAAAGGAACTAAAGAAATTGAACAAAAAGGAATATGCAGTGATAACAGAAAATATTCATTCACTCAGAGAAAGCCTAAAGCAAGGGCAGATGAGGAGCACAAATAAGAATGTAGAGTTATTTGAGGAAGAGAAGAATGTCAGAATGCAGCTAGAGAATTGGACTATGATTGAAGAAAGCATATACAGACAGAAGCCTAGAGTACAACGGCTCAAATTGAAGAACTCTAATACATCTTATTTATTTGCCAATACGAAGGGAAGGAAAGCACAAAACCAAATAAGGATGTTCAGATCAGTGGATGAGGAGATTATTAAAAGACTTGAGGGTATTCAAGCAGAGATTGTTGGGTTCTATCAACAGATACTTGGATCTGCAGTTGCTTGTCTGGCTTCCATACACCTACGAATAATGAAAGAAGGGCTAGTTCTAAGAAGAATACAACAACTGCTACTCATAAAGCCTTTTACAAAGGAAGAATTGGTACTAACTCTGAAGGGAATAGATGACTTGAAGGCCCCGAGGGAGATGGTCTCAGTGCTTTCTTTTTCAAGAAAGCATTGCATGTTATTGGGGATGAGGTTACTAAAGTAGTATTGGATTTTTTTGACACTAGTAAGATATATAAACCAATCAATACTGTAGCAGTTACTCTTATTCCTAAAGTTAAGAATTCATCATCTATAAGGGCGTACATACCTATTTTCTGTTGTACAACTCTATACAAGATACTTTTCAAGATGATTATAAGCAGATTACAACATGTTATGAAGCTAGTAGTGGATTGCAATCAAGCTGCTTTTGTATATGGAAGAATGCTAACAAACAATGTGATCCTCAGCCATAAATTGGTTAGAAGGTACGGAAGGAAAGGAATGTAACCTAGGTGTATGACCAAAATTGATATTCAAAAGCATATGACTTTTTGGAGTGGCAATCCTTGAGAAAACTCTAACAGGCCTGAGCTTCTCACAACAGTTTTTGAGGTAGATAATGGCATGTGCTATGACTGTGTCCTACTCTATATTTATAAATGGTAGCCCAATTTACCCATTTGCTGTCACGAAAGAGGTGAGACAATGTGACCCTATGTATCCATACCTGTTTATTTAGGCAATGAAGTATCTAACAAAAGTATTGAAGATTCTCAAGCATAAACTTGATTTTCAATTCCATCCAAGATGTGAGAAGGTGAACATCATCCATCTTTGTTTTTCCAGATGATTTACTCTTATTCTATAGAAGAGATGTGGCATTGATGGTAGACTATAATCCCGTATTTTAGTCACTTATTGCACTCTAATTTACTACACTTTACTCATGTTGATTTTTAATTAGTAGTGTTTTACACGTGTGTTTTATGCCGTGTAGGAGTAATTCCGAGTTATTTAGATGTTATGGAATAAATTAAAGATATTATGGAGTTTTAAAGTTTGATTAAAAGTCCAAAGATTAAGTTGGGATCGTGTTCAGGGATCAACGGATGATAGCGCACTTTAAGAACGAAATGAAGAATCGAGCAAGCATATTGCACATTGTCCAGTAAAATACACATAACGTTTCACTCAGAAATCCGTTTGGGCTCCACAATATATCGTTGGAGAGCTATTTAAAAGGGCTGAAACATTCATGTTTTACATTTTCTCAAATTCCTAACTGCCGCGGCACATGGGGTGGTACGAGGCGCGGCGCGACTGTGCAAAATGTGCCCAGAAAGTAATTTTGCAAATGTTTTGGAATTCTCCACAAGTGCAACGCATGGTGCGGCGCGACATGCGGAATGCGGTGCGGTAATGCAAAATTCTTAGAGTATGTTCCCAATTCCGTTAAAAAGGGTATTTTCGTCCGGGGTTTATTTGGGAGATAGTTAAATACACGGTAAAAATACCATTTCTGCACTTTTGACATACCTTAGACCTAGGGAAGCTAAGGAGAAGAAGGAGAAGAAAGAGCACAAGGATTTCATCCTTCTTCCCTCACTCAAGATCCGAGTTTGAATTGTATTTATGTTTTTCTCTATTTTTGTTTCATTTGTGAAGAACTCCTCCATGTCTATGGAGTAGAACCATTTGAGTTTTGATGGATTTGGTGTATTGATGGTTGTTTGTTGATTATAACTCTATGTTTGTGTATTTGAATCATTTTTAGAAGATTTAATTGTTGCATCTATGTTCACTTGTTCTTGTAATCGAAAGAGGCATAACTTGTGATATATTTGCACTATGTTGTTGGTTGAGTTCATAAATTCTTCTAAATAATCGAAAGAGGCTAGTTGAATCCTTGATTAAACCTAGTTAGGAGGATAATCGAAAGGGTTTCTCCTAAATACCAATCCATTACGAATTCTTGTATATCTTCACCGAGCTTAAATTGGTTCATATTGTGAGGTTGAAACTTAATCGAGAGAGGAGTTTCTACTAAACATTTGTACTAATAATTAAGTGAATTCGAGAGACTCACTTGAACATTAAAAGTGAATTATCTAGAGTTAGATCCCGAATAATTATCATGCACCTACCCTATCAACTCATATTTTCTCCCATTGATAACTTTCTTGCTTACCTTTGTTGAGATTGTCATTAGTCAATAGTTTAGGTTCTTATTTAGTATTAATTCTTAATTTTATAAATCTACTCCTAGATAACAATAGAGCTACGAACTACGAGAATATTGTTTAAATCTAATCCCTGTGGAGACGATAATTATACTATACTATCTTTGACTAGCGAGCACAATTTGAGTGTGTGTTTTGCGCTCATCAAATTTTGTCGTTGTTGCCGGGGATTGGCAATTAATAGTGTTGAAAATAGTTTGTAGTGCTAATTCAGGAATTTATTTTTATTTTTACTTTTATTTTTTTCTTCACGGGTTTCTCCTCCGCGTGCAGGCAACAGGTTAAGTCCATGGTGTATGACACGATCTTCTTGTAGAGAAGTAATACCCTAAAAATCAGAATTGGAAAAATACATGCGGAAACTGAGGAAGGAGAAAGAGTTTACCGTAAGGTTCTTGGGGCAACTTTCAAGACAAGAACAGTTGGCTAATAACGATGACAATGAGGTAGAGGAAGCTGCAAGGATAGCTACCGAGGCAGCCCATAGAGCTACTTAGGAAAGTGTCAAAGACAATAGAGGTCGAAGATTCAATCTAAATCAACCCTTGATTGAAGACTAGTTCGAAAATGCGCTACCAAGGTCTGGTAGAGCATTAGGTGAATATGCCAGACCAGTCTACAATCAAGGATTGTAAAGTGTTAGACCACATCCAATTGCAGCCAATAATTTCGATTTGAAGCAAGGTTTGCTTCAAACTATTCAAAGCAGTTGCGTTTTTATAGGGAAGATGAACGAAGATCGAAACACGCATCTGATGGACTTCGAGGAGATTATGAACACTTTTCAATATAATGGGGTGTCACAAGATGCAATGTATTTAAGGGCATTCCCCTTTTCACTTAAAGATGATGCGAAGCAGTGGTTTCGAAGCTTGCCAAATGGATCAATTAGAACATGGGAGGAAATGACCAGAAAATTTCTTAATAAAGATTTCTCCTCAGCCAAGACGGGCAAGTTTAGAAGAGAAATCCATAACTTCTGCCAGAAAGAGAATGAAACTATTTTTGAAGCATGAGAGAGGTTTAAGGAGATAGTTAGAAGGTGTCAACATAGCGGAATTGAACTCTGGATGCAACTCCAGGATTTTTGGGATGGATTGACACTAGCCTCGCGTAGAACTTTGAGCAATGCAGTTAGAGGCCCTTTTATGAAGAAGACTCCCGAGGAGATAGTTATAATTCTTGATAAATTATTCGAAGATGCTAATCAGTGGCCCTCTGAGAGTATGGAAAGAAGAAAATCAACTGGTGTTCACCAAGTTGATGCTACTACATCTGCGCAAGTACACCTTGATGCTATGGCTAAAGAAATACGGAAGCTAACTGTAGCTTCGATGCAAAATGTACACCACGCAGCTTGTGATATATGTGGAAGAGGACACCCCACCCATGAGTGTCAAGTCTCAACTGAGAAAGTAAATGTTGTAGAAAACTATAATGCAATGGGTCAGAGGCACCCCGACTTTTCATGGAGTTCACCTGGGGGTACTGCAAATGCATGGCAACAAAACAACCCTAGATTCTAAGAACAAGGAGCTACAGGTTTTCAAAATCAGCATAGGCAGCAATATCACTCTCCACAGTCGAATCAATCTAGCATGGAAGATCTTATGAAGACCTTCATTATCAAGATAGATGAGAGGCTTGATGCCCATGATGCAACTATCAAAGAATTGAGTACATCCTTTTGAAGACTGGAAAAACATGTTGGGCACTTAGCTACTATAATGTCGGAGAGAGACCCAGAAACACTTCCCGTTGATACTGAGAGAAATCCAAAAGAAACAATGATGGTTGTAACTCTGAGATGTGGGCAAGTGTTGAAAGATCCCACCCCGATCCAAAATGAGGTAAACTTTGAAAAAGAAAGTGAGAAGCAGTTGAAGGGTGATGTTGATAAAAAGAATAAAGGCCCGATGAAAACTGAGAAAAAGAAGGAAGAAAAATCAAGAAGGGCGGAACATGATGAGAGCAAGCATATATTTGCGCTGCCTATTCCCCAAAAGCTGAGTCGAGAAAAGTTGGACAAGTAGTTTGAGAGATTTCTAGATGTGCTGAAACAGGTTCATATAAACCTACCATTCATAGAAGTGCTCTCACAAATGTCAGCTTATGCTAAGTTCTTGAAGGAGATTCTGACAAAGAAGAGGAAAATAGAAGAGACCTCAGTGGTCAAGCTCACAGAGCATTGCAGTGCAATATTGCAAAACAAACTCTCACAAAAGTGTGGAGATCCAGGGAGTTTTACCATACCTTGCTCTTTAGGCACTACTAATTTTGATAAGTCTTTATGTAATTCTGGTGCCTCGATTAATTTAATGCCTCTATCTATTTACAGGAAACTGGAGAAAGAGATTGGAGAGATAAGGTCTGCACCAATATCTTTGCAACTGGAAGACCAAACGACTCTAATACCCGAGGGAATAGTTGAAGATGTCTTAGTTCGGGTAGATAAGTTTGTATTTCCTGTGGATTTCATAGTAGTTAATATGGAAAAGAACAAAGAGGTACCCCTCATCCTAGGAAAACCATTCCTAGCAACGGGTAGAGAAATATTAGATATACATGAGAGAAAACTCATGCTTAGAGTGGGCTATGTGATTTTTGAGATGGATGAAAAAACGGGGGTAAAAATGGAGAAGCTAACTGCTAGTGTTGTGTGGAAAGTGAAGGGCGAGAAAGAGAAGACTGCAGGGAGCGAAAAAGATAAGTGTGTGGTATATCCAAAGAAGACCGAGAAGAAGTTGTCTGCATGGATGTGTGCATTAGTTCGGGCGCGAGGGATGGAGCCCAACTTCGATTCAAACCCCGACTAAATGTTCATGGAAGTTGTCCTTACTTCTTTCTTTTTATTTGTGTGTCATAGGGACATGATACAATTTAAAGTGTGGGGTAGGGATGTATATATGTATAGAATGTATAAATGTTTATGTGTGTTTTTGTAATTCATTTGATTGAAAATTTTAAATTTTTTGATTTTTTGCGACGATGGATGTCATTCGACAGGTTTCTTGAGGGATTAAGTCGACTTAAAAAAAAACAATATATATATATATATATATATATATATATATATATATATATTATTTTCTTTATGTACTATAATAATTCCTCCTTGGTTTTTCTTTGTGCCATGGTTCTTTTCCAAGGGTTTTGTTTGAACCGGTATAGTTAATTTGTTTTAGGAGTAGGAGATCTTGTACTGTGATTTTAAATGAAAGAAATATCTCTTGACTTCATTATGCCTTGAGAATAATATGTGCTTTAGTCGTGGCGCTTAGGCTCAATTTTTGACTCTTGTATAAACATCTTAAATTGTATATTCTTAACTTTGCTTAACTACTTTGATTAGAGTGTCTTGATGAGTCCGATCCTGAGTGAGTTTTGTGCCATGTGTGTGTGAGGCTTTGTGTATTCTGTGCAGTGCAATTGATGTCTAGAACTTTTCCCGTGTGTTTGCAAAGAAAATTAGTAGATTTGTTCTGTCTTGGAAGTGATATAGGCGTTTCTTTGTTGAGCCAGCTATATATGTTACCCACCAAATTGTTATGTATCGTAGTTAACCCCGTTGATCCTGTAATCTTTTTTCTTTGGTAACCACATTACAAGCCTTATCTATTTGAACCATTTACCTCTCGTGAGCACTTAAAATTTTTAAGAACTTTGTAAAAGTTGAAGTGTGAGGTGGTTGGTTTGACTTTTGAGTGGAAATATTGAAATAAGGAGAAAGGTGCACTATTGTGAAAAAGTATGAGCCACTTGAATATAAAAAGAAGATGAAGAAAAAATAGTTTATATTCATTGATAGTGGTAACTCTTGATATATTTGTGTTTAAAAAATTTAGGAGTTGACATATACAGATGTGAAGATGAATTATGGTTTGACATAAGTATAGGGTTTAAAGGTTAAGTTTATGTATTAAAAGTGCTTAAGGAGGTGTAGTTACTCTTATATCTAAATGTATCCTACCCGCCCCACAACCTATATTACAACCAATTAAAGTCATACTTGATCCTTGAATGAACATGCTCGATTAGAGAGTAGTACACTACGGGCAAACCTATGGTGGATCTTTTGTGGCATATGAATGTTGTTCTAAGAGTGAGTGAATTCTTTCTATCTTGAGTTCCTAATAATTCTTAACTTTTATTGTGTGTGAAACTACTCTCTATTGTTGGGTGAGGGCACTTGATTCATGAAGGAAAGGTAATGTCATTGACCTTTGTGTTAGAGTAAGTGAGCAGGTTGTGAAAAATACGTGGTGATTTTGAGTCAAATCATGAACCGAGGATGTTACGGTATTGTGCTTAATCTGTTCTATTATTCTTGGTATGATGAGTTAGGAGAGTTGTTTAAAAAGGTGGTCTCTATGTGAAATGTAGTTTGATTGCTCGATGACGAGCAATGGTTTAAGTGTGGGGTGTTGATGGTATGCTATAATCATGTATTTTAGTCTCTTATTGCACTCTAATTTATTGCACTTTACTCATGTTGAGCTTTAATTAGTAGTGTTTTATACTTATTATGTGTTTTATGCCATGTAGGAGTGATTCTGAGTTATTTAGATGTTATGGAATGAATTCAAGCTATTTTGGAGCTTTGAAATCTGAGTAAAAGCCCAAGGATTAAGTTAGGATCGTGTTCGGGGATCAATGGATGATAGTGTACTTTAAGAACGAAACGAAGAATCGAGCAGGCATACTGCGCATTGTCCGTAAATAGCACATAATGTTTTGCTCAAAAATTCGTTTGGGCTCCACAATATATAGTTGGAAATATATTTAAAAGGGATACAACTTTCATGTTTTACATTTTTCCAAATTCTCAACTGTCGTGGCGCATGGGGCGGTACGAGGCACGGCGCGGCGCGGCTGGGCAAAATGTGCCCAGAAAGTGATTTTGCAAATGTTCTGGAATTCTCCACAAGTGCGCCGCATGGTGCGGCGTGGCATGCAGCGCGGTAGTGCAAACCTTTTAGAGTATGTTCCCAATTCCACTAAAAAGGGTATTTTCGTCCGGAGTTTATTTGGGGGATAGTTAAATGCACGGGAAAAATATTATTTCTGCACTTTTGACATACCTTAGACCTAGGGAAGCTAAGGAGAAGAAAGAGAAGCAAGAGTACAAGTATTTCATCCTTCCTCCCTCACTCAAGATTCGGGTTTGGATTATATTTATGTTTTCCTCTATTTTTGTTTTATTTGTTAAGAACTCCTCCATGTCTATGGAGTAGAACTATTTGGGTTTTGATGGATTTGGTGTATTGATGGTTTTTTGTGGATTATAACTCTATGTTTATGTATTTGAATCGTTTTTGGAAAATTTAATTGTTGCATTTACGTCCACTTATTCTTGTAATCGAAAGAGGCATAACTTGCGATATATTTGCACTATGTTGTTGGTTGAGTTCATAGATTCTTCTAAGTAATCGAAAGAGGCTAGTTGAATCCTTGATTAAACCTAGTTAGTAGGATAATCGAAAGAGGTTTTCCTAAAGACCAATCCATTATGAATTCTTGCATATCTTCACCGAGCTTAAATTGGTTCATATTGTAAGGTTGAAACTTAATCGAGAGAGGAGTTTCTACTAAATATTTGTACTAATAATTAAGTGAATTAGAGAGACTCACTTGAAAATTAGAAGTGAATTATCTAGAGTTAGATCCCGAACAATTATCTTGCACATATCCTATCCACCCATAATTTCTCCAATTGATAACTTCCTTGCTTACCTTTGTTGAGACTGTCATTAGTCAATAGTTTAGGTTCTTATTTAGTTTCAATTCTTAATTGTATAAATCTCCATTGTTGATCCCCCTGGATAGCAATCGAGCTACGAACTACGAAAATACTGTTTAAATCCAATTCATGTGGGGATGATAATTATACTATACTATATTTGACTAGCGATCACAATTTGAGTGTGTGTTTTGTGTTCGTCAGGCATCAGTTAAGATGTTGTACCAATGCTTCCAATAGTTTTCTAAGGCATCAGGTTTAGTTTCTAACCAAAGCAAAAGTTGCATCTACTTTGGAGGGGTTTCACTGAATATTCAACATGAAATTATTCAAAAGCTTGGTTTCACAAGAAGGGGAGTTACATTTAAGGTATCTTGGTGTACCTTTGAGCATATAAAGGATGTCAGTTGGGCAATGTCAACCTCTCTTGGATAGGATCCTAGGAAGGGTGGCAAACTGGACTACAAAATTCTTATCACATGCAGGGAGGATGCAGCTAATAAAGAGTATACTCATTGCTTTCCAATATTTTTGGTCTCAAAAGTTTCCTTTACCAAAGTTGGTCTTACAAAATATTGAAATAGTCTGCAAAAGATTCTTATAGACATGAACTACTAAGGCTAAGAACAAAGCTCTAGTGCCAAAGGAGAAGCTGTGTTGAACAAAATCTATTGGAGTATTACACCCCACGCTTTTCCCCATCTATGAGTTGGAGATTTATAAGGTTTGGGCACAACACATCAGATGGAAACATGTATAAAGACAAAGAAGCAGTTACATTTGACCAAATTGTGTCAGTTGTCCCACTAGACGCAATGTCCGGTGCGGGATAACCCGTTTGTTATGTGGGGCGAAGGAATTTCCTAGGCTTGGTATAAAGGGGAAAAATGACTCTTCAGTTCGCCCAAAATGCTCTACACCACCCCCCCCCTCCCTGAGAATTCATAAACAGTCCAAGGCTAAATGAGAGGCGAACGTAGGAGGGTATATCATGAAGAAGCTTGAGATCATCACTGTAATATCTATTATCTTGTTATATAAAGGTTTGAAAATTCATTGGAGGTGGAGTTAATCACTAAAAAAGCGTAAGAACTCAGGAAGCGTAGCTAGTTCTTCAATAAGGTATGTAAGGAAACCTTCCTTTTTGGCATGATTTGAATAAGCCTCTCGCTCTTAAGAATTTCCCTATTATTAGACTGAACTGTCCTAAACTCTTCCAGATAACGTTGTTCCTATTCTGGTACTTACTTTGCCGGTGGCATTTCTCTCAATCCTGATATGTTCTTAGATAGTATCTTAAGGTCGGAAAATGTGATTCATTCTGAGTTTAATCTTGATGTCTTCTAATATTGATCTTGCATTACACTTATATATATATATATATATATATATATATATATATATATATATACCTCAAGAGGAAGAGGTACGTATCTATTTACTTTACCGATCTGCACTATAGTCGGTCGGGTACGATACCTATGTGCAACCACTGATCAATTGGGTAATATGATGTGTGATGTGAGGCTACCGAGTCCTCTTGAGGCCAACTACATTCAGTCCTGTTGAGGCAAGGTACTATCTAGATCCTCTATGAGGTCGGGTACGAAGTGATGTGATAGGAGATACTACCGAATCCTCTGAGAGGCCGGGTATGACCGAGTCCTTTTGAGATCGGGTCACCGAGTTCTATTGAGACTGGACGATATCTTTTGAGGCCGGGTATGATGTGGTAACACAATGAGACTTTACCAAGTCCTATATGAGTCCGGTTACGATATATGATATGATATGTCTCAAAGAGCGGATGAATAATATTATATTACGTTTGTAATATGTAGCCCCAACGAATGGCCTCACCTTTACAAAGATTGCATGCATTTAAAGTTCATAGTTCCCATAGTGTATGCCCCCGGTGGTCTATCTTTGGTATTGAGGTTGAAATTATGTATTCATATCTCTTATGTTATGTCGATAAATTACATATCGTATTAGCCTTAAATGCTCAGTACATCTTCCATACTGACGCCCCTGTCTTTTGGATGATGTGTCTATGCCCACATGTATAGATATACCCAGTGATGTCCCTCCTCAGTAGGGTGCATGCTTCAGTTGTTGATTGTCGCACTCCATTTCTCCGGAGTAGTTGTTCAGAAGTCTATAGGTACTGAAGTTTATAATCCAGCCATTTTGGGTACGGTGGGGCCCTCTCCTGACCAAGTTGTGTGTCATGGTACTACTAGATGTTTGCAAACTAGTGTTCAGATGTGTGTAAATATTATTAGAACCTTGTTATCAATGGATGTACATTTACATATATATATTCAAAGTTAAGGTATCTTCCATAGCCAATGATGAACATTTAATAATCATGTTATCTTGTTAGGAGGCCTGGTCGGCCAATGTTCCTGCTAGGAGATTTAAGTATGGATGTTGGTTCGCACAGGACTTAGAGCGTTGTGTGCCGGTCGCACCTCCCGAGGTTGGGGTGTGACAAACTTGGTATCAAAGTAGGTTTGTCCTTGGGTGTCTGTAAGCTGTATCTAGTAAAGTCTTGTTTATGGGTATGTCGTGCACCATACTTATAAACAAAAGGCTACAGGATATCTAGAGTGAATACCTTTCTTTCTGATCTAGATCATGAGATGTAGTTGAGTCATAAGTGTTCACTTTTAACCCTCATTTTGTTTATATTTATAGCGATGCCTACTATGAGACGTCAAACAGTTGTTCAGAGATTGGTGAAGAGACATGGGAGGGTACCAATCAGGTGCCACCTGCCCATATGAATCAACACAAAACTCATAATAAGGTTGATACTCAGGTTTCGGGGATAGCACCACTACCCCCAGAACAACATAGAGAAACTAATGTACCTCATGTTCCTCCCCCAGTTTCTTCTGACCAAGATTTAGATATGAGGACTGTAGTACAGTTGTTGACTCGGTTAGTGGCCTCTCATGCCCAATGATAGGCCCCGTCACTTCAGATAGAACGGTTAGTGTGAGAGTTTAGGATTTCATTAATTTGGACCTCCTGGTATTCATAGGAACAAACCCAAACGAAGATCCCCAAAATTTTCTAGATCAGATGCAACGGACTTTACGAGTTATGCATGCTAGATACTAAGTCTCTGGAGCTCGCCTCTTATAGATTGTGGGATATTGCTATGACTTGGTATGAAACTTGAGAACAATCTAGGGGACCTCTTGTTCCACTAGCATGATGAAAGGAGTTTTCTGAGGTATTTCTGCAGCAATATTTGCCTATTGAGCTTCGTCGAGCCAAACAAGATAGATTTTTACGTTTGGAATAAGGTAACATAAGTGTTCGGGAGTATATCATGCAATTTAACTCCTTGGCTAAGTATTCCCCTTGGATTGTAGTGGAGAGGAGTGATAGAGTACATTGATTTGTGGGTGGATTAGGACCACATTTGATTAATGAGTGTAGCACTGCTTCTCTGAGTTCGAATATGGATATTGCTCGTATTCCAGCCTATGCACAGAACTTGGAGGATCGCAAGAGGCAACAACGAGCAGCTCGAGAGTATGACCGGGGCCAACATAAGAGAGCCCGATCTACCGGTGATATAGGAGAATCTCGAGATAGGTTCAGACCCATGTTTCCTCGAAACCCATCTTATCCGGTGGCTAATGCAACGTCACAATCCCACGGTCATAGCCGTGATCGGATCACTCATTCTGGTCAGGGTCAGAAATTTCGGGGACAAACCTCACAATATAGTGGAGACCCTAGTAAGATGAGGCCCCTAGTGATGCATTGTGGACGATGTGGTAAGAATCATTATGGGTATTGCCGCCATGGTTCAGACTTATTCTATTCTTGTAGGCAGCCCGGTCACATTATGTTTTTTCCCCAGTGAGAAATATGGGTAATATGATGTTGTTAACGGGATCTGTAGCAGCTCTTCATCATCAGCACGCCCTCATGAGAAATTAGTGCCACAATCGGTAGGAAGTGGTAGAGTTAGAGGTGGAGCGTCTAGACTAGGTGGACGATAGATCCGCATTTATGCGTTGTCACGATGACAGAACCTAAAGCCATCACCAGATGTGGCCACAAGTATACTATCTGTTTTTTCCATTAATATATATGCATTGATAGGTCTAGGTTCCACTATATCATACATTTCTCCATTTGTTGCTGGTAAATATGGTAAAGAGCCTAAATTATTACATCATCCAATTGAAGTGTCCACGCCGTAGGCGAGTCCGCGATAGTTAGGCGAGTATATCAAGGTTGCGATCTGATGATTTATGATCATCATACCTTAGCTGATTTAAATGAATTAGAAGTGGCAGAATTTGATATTATTATGGGTATGGACTGGCTGGCTTCTTGTTATACTACTGTGGATTGTTGCAAGAAGGTCGTTCACTTTAACTTTCCAGGAGATCCCATTATTAAATGGAAGGGTGATGTCGTAGCACCAAAAGAGAAGTTTATTTCTTACCTTAAGGCTCGAAAAATGATCTCGAAAGGATGTATCTATCATTTGGTGCGGGTGTATGACACATAGACAAATCCTCCAACCCTTTGATCGGTTTCAGTTGTTAATGAATTTCCCGATGTGTTTCCTGATGAGCTCTAGGGCATCCCTCTAGAGAGAGAGAGAGAGATCGAGTTTGCCATCGATGTGTCACCCGATACGCAACTGTTATCTATCCCTTCGTGCAGGATGGCTCTTGCCGAGTTGAAGGAATTGAAATATCTTTTAGGTAAGGGCTTTATCTGACCCAATACTTCCCCCGTGGGGATCCCCAGTTCTATTTGTTTGTAAGAAAGATCGTTCGTTGAGGATGTGCATCGATTATAGACATCTGAATAAAGTAACCATTAAGAACAAATATCCACTTCCGAGGATCAACGATTTGTTTGATCAATTGCAAGGCGCTAAGTATTTTTCAAAGATTGATCTCATATACGAATATCACCAGTTGAGGATCAAGGAAGAAGATATTCCAAAGACAACTTTTCGGACCAGGTATGGCCATTACGAGTTCCTTGTCATGTCTTTTGGCCTAACCAATGCACCAGTGGCTTTTATGGATCTAATGAATTTGGGTGTTTAAGACGTTTTTAGATATATTTATGATCGTGTTCATAGATGATATCTTGGTATATTCACGATCAGAAGCAGAGCATTTGTAAATGGTTTTATGTACTCTCGAGGATCATAAATTGTACGCTAAGTTTTCCAAATGCAAATTTTGGTTAAACTCAGTAGAGTTTCTTGGGCATATAGTATCGGGTGAGGGTATCAAAGTCGATAGTAAAAAGATCAAAGAAGTCAAGAATTGGCCAAGGCCCACAACTCCTACGGAGTTATGTAGCCTCTTGAGCTTAGCCGATTACTACCGAAGGTTTGTGGAGAATTTCTCATCCATAGATGCTCTATTAATGAAGTTGACACATAAGGTAGCTAAATTTAAGTGGACCGACATTTGTGAAAAGAGCTTCAAAGAGTTAAAGGACATGCTAACTTCAGCACCAGTTCTGACTTTTCCTGAAGGACCCGAGGGATACGTTATATACTTTTATGCCTCAAGAGTGGGATTGGGTAGTGTTATGATGCAACATGGTAGGGTTATTGCATATGCTTCAAGGAAACTGAGGAAACATGAGCAGAATTACCCAACGCATGATCTAAAATTAGCGGCTGTCATTTTTGCTCTAAAAATACAGCGTCATTATTTATATGGGGTTCATATTGAAATACTTACGGATCATAAAAGCCCGCAATACATATTCAAACAAAAAGAGTTAAATTTAATGCAGCGGAAGTGGCTCGAATTATTAACGGATTACGATGTTGATATTCTATACACATAGGAAGGCAAACGTTGTGGCCGACGCATTAAGTCAGAAGTCCATGGGTAGTTTACAACATGTGGAAGATTATAAGTTGGGAATAACTAAAGACTAGCACCGGTTGGAAAATTTAAGTGTATGATTATTTGACATTGGTGACGAAGGAGCCATATTCCTAAACTGTGTTGAATCCTCGCTAATGGCTGAATTAAAGGCACGACAATTCGACGATCCAGTCCTGGTGAAAATATGAGAGGGCATTCCCTTTCAAAAAAATCAAGTATTCCAGTTATCGAAGGATAAAGTCCTTGGATACAAGCACCGGTTGTGTGTGCCCAATATCAGGGGACTCCGAGGGCAGATCATGGCAGAAATTCACCAATCCCGATACTCTGTTCACTCGGGGTCAACCAAAATATATCATTATCTTCGACACGTATACTGGTGGAATGACATGAAGAAGAACGTTGTCGAATACGTCGCATGGTGTCCGAATCGTCAACAAGTTAAGGTTGAACACCAAACACTAGATGGACTGCTTCAAAATATAGAAATTCCTACCTGAAAATGGGAGATGATCAGCATGGACTTCATTACTGAGTTACCGCGATCACGTTGAAGGTTTGATTCCATATGGTTATCGTAGATCGACTCACCAAATCAGCTCATTTCCTACATGTTAATACTACCTTCTCGGCTAAAGATTATGCTAAGTTATATATCAAAGAAATAGTTCGACTCCATGAGGTTTCGATTTCTATCATATCGGCCCAATTTATGGCTAACTTCTGGAAATCATTCCAACAAGGATTGGGTACGAGGATCAACCTTAGCCTAACTTTTCATCCACAAACAGACGATTGTGCAGAACGCACTATTTTGACGCTCGAGGATATGTTACGATCCTGCGTTTTGGACTTTAAAGGAAGTTGGTAGGATCATCTACCATTCATCAAATTTGCCTACAACAACAATTACCATGCTAGCATTTGGATGGCATTGTATGAGGCCCTATACGGACGGAAGTGTAGGTCTCCTATCGGCTAGTTCGAAGTTGGTGAGACAAAGTTATTGGGTCATGAGTTGGTTCAACAGGCTGTAGAAAAGGTGAAAATGATTCGAAATCGATTATTGACTGTTCAAAGCAGGAAAAAAATCTTACTCGGACAACTTACGACAAGATTTTGAGTTCTCTGTGGGATACTGGGTATTCATGAAGGTGTCGCCGTTGAAAGGCATGATGAGATTTGGCAAAAGAGGCAAACTCAGACCCTGGTATATCGGACCATATCGAATTATTCAAAAGGTCGGTCAAGTGGCTTATAAGCTTAAGTTGCCCCCCAAAATGGAAGCAGTGCATCTGGTATTCCATGTGTCTATGCTTCGTAAGTGCTTGCATGATCTATCCTGTATTACCCCTATTAGATATATTCAAGTCTCAGAGGACCTATCTTACGAAGAAATTCAGGTGGCTATCCTAGATCGTCAAGTTTGTAAGTTGCGGACCAAAAGAGGTAGATTCAGTTAAAGTACATTAGAGGAACAATAATATAGAAGAAATGACCTAGGAATCTGAAGAAGATATGAAATTCAGGTACCCCCATTTGTTTCATACTACAGGAGGATAACAATGAGACTACTATAACGGGCACAACCCAAAACGACTAGAGAAGTTTGCAAGGAGTGACTACGATTCAACATTCGAGGATGAATGTTCCGGGGGGTGATGTTATGCCCCATGTTTTCCCCCACCTATGAAGTTGGAGATTTATAAGGTTTGGGCACAACCCATCAGCGGGCAACACGTATAAGGACAAAAGAGCGATTACATTTGGCCAAACTGCGTTAGTTATCCCACCAGGCGCAGTGGCCTGTGCGGGGCGACATGTTTATTATGTGGGGCGGTGGAATTTCTTAGGCCGGGTATAAAAGGACAGAATGACTCTTCACTCTTTCATTCTAGGATATATCACCAATTTTAGTTCACCCAAAATGCTCTAACCCCCTCCCTTCTTCCCCCCCCCCTGCCCCCGAGAATTCCTAAACAATCCAAGGCTAAATCAGAGGCGAACCTAAGAGAGTATAGCATGAAGAATCTTGAGATCATCACTGTAATATATGTTATCTTGTTATACTAAGGTTTGGAAATTCATTGGAGGTGGAGTTAATCACTACAAAAGCGTAAGAACTCGGGAAGCATAGCTAGTTCTTCAATAAGGTATGTAAGGCAACCTTCCTTCTTGGTATGATTTGAAGTAAGCCTCTTGCTCTGAAGAATTTCTATGTTGTTAGACTGAATTGTCCTAATCTCTTCTTGATAACGTTGTTCCTGTTCTGGTACTTACTTTGTCGGTGGCATTTCTCTCAAGCCTGATATGTTCCCATATAGTATCTTAAGGTCGGAAAATGTGATTCATTCTAAGTTTAATCTTGATGTCTTCTGATATTGATCTTGTATTGCACTTATATATACGTATCTATTTACTTTACTGAGCCGCGCTATAGTCATCTGGGTACGACACCTATTATGTAACCACTGATTAGTTGGGTACGATGATGTGTGATGTAAGGCTACCGAGTCCTCTTGAGGCTGACTACGCCGAGTCCTGTTAAGGCCGGGTACGGTCAAGATCTCCTGAGGCCGGGTATGACCGAGTCCTCTATGTGGTTGGGTACGAAGTGATGTGATATGAGATACTACAGAGTCCTCTATGAGGTCGAGTACGACTGAGTCCTTTTGAGACCGGGTATGCCGAGTTCTATTGAGATCGGGTACAACCGAGATCTCTTACGGCCTGATACGTTGTGGTAACAATATGAGACTTTACCGAGTCCTCTATGAGGCCGGTACGATATATGATATGATATGCCCCAAAAAGCGACTGAATAATACTATATTGTATGTAATATATAACCCCAACGAGTGGCCTCACCTTTACAAAGCTTGCATGCATTTAAAGTTCATGGTTCCCATAGTGTACGTCCCCGGTAGCCTATCTTTGGTATTCAGGTTGAAATTATGTATTCACATCTCTTATGTTATGTCGATAAATTACATATTGTATCAGCCTTACATACTCAATACATCTTCCGTACTGACGCCCCTTTCTTTTAGGTGTTGTGTCCATGCCCACAGGTATAGATAGACTCGGTGACGTCCCTTCTCAGTAAGGTGCACACGTACTCCACTTCTCCAGAGTAGCTGTTCAGAAGTCGATAGGTACTAAAGTGTATAATCCTGCCATTTTGGATACGGTGGGGCCCTATCCCGACCAAGTTGTGTGTCATAGTATTCTTAGAGGCTTGGAGACTAGTGTTCAGATGTGTGTAAATATTATTAGAACCTTGTTATCAATGTATGCACATTTACGTATATGTATTCAAAGTTAAGGTATCTTCGATAGCCAATGATGAATATTTATTAATTTTGGTGTCTTGTTGGGAAGTCTGGTCGGCCCAAGTTCTTGCTGAGATATTTAAGTATGAACGTTGGTTCGCACGGGCCTTAGGGCATCGTGTTCCGGTCGCACCTCCCGAGGCTGGGGTGTGACATGGAGGAATTAACATCACCGATATATACACATGGAACAAAGCAACATTAAAGCATCTATGGAATCTGTGCAAGAAGAAAGATAAAATTTGAATTCTATGGGTGCACATGTATTACAACAACAATAACAACAACCCAGTATAATCCCACTAGTGAGGTCTGGGGAGGGTAGTGTTTACGCAGACCTTACCCCTTCCCTGGGGTAGAGAAGTTGTTTCTGATAGACCCTCGGCTCCCTCCCTCCAAGAACTCCCCACCTTGCTCTTGGGGTAACTCGAACTCACAACCTCTTGGTTGGAAGTGGAGGGTGCTCACCACTAGAGCAACCCACTCTTGTCCCGGAGTGTACAGAGCAAGCAGGCATCATGGCTAATTCAGAAAATACTTAAGGCAACAAAGCATCTAACAAAAGCTGGTTTAAGGGAAGAAGAGGTGCTTAATGCAATGCTATTCTATCATACAGATATACAACAAGTTAAAAGGAGAGTTTCCCAAAGTATTGTGCAGGAGAACCATATGCAACAACAAGGGGAGTCCAAAATGGATGTTCATACTATATCTAGCAATCCATAGAAGATTATATACCAGGAACATGCTAACAAAGTGGGGGATCCCAACCAATCCAATATGTCCATTGTGTGAGGACGAAATAGAGGACCATCAACACTTATTCTTCAAATGCAGATTCTCATACGCAATATGGCTAAAGTTAATTCAATGAAAACGAGTGAGTAAACCAGTCCAGGGATCGATTGAAGAGATAGAATGGATAACAACATATGCTAATGGTAGGAGCTCATAGGCAGCAACATACATAAGGGTTCTAGCAGGTGCTGTGTACCACATCTGGTTGGAGAGAAATTATCGAATTTTTCAGAACAAGAAACAGAGTTGTGCCGAGTTAATTAGATTGATAAATCAAGAGGTGCACTGTAGAGGGAGTTTGAAACCAGGTCTAGCTAGACAGATGCAAAAACTAAATTTTTACCCATAGCAGAATTTGTTTGTAGTTGTCTGAGTTGTTTAGAAGCAAGAAATAGTATTGAAGTTGGGGTTCTATGTCCAACTTCAGGGTACCAGTTATAAATATTTCCCTTTGTAATGAATATTTAATTACCAAAACAAAAACAAAAACAAAAACAAAAACAAAAAATTATATTATGAAGAAAGGGCATTTATGGTAATCCAAGAAAAAGGACGCGGAAAAGAACTCCCACTAGCGTACTATTTCAACCCCCCCAATAGATCATCATCATTTTGCAGAATCACTTGTCATCTCACAAAACAAATCAGTGAAACTTTTCATCCAAAAATGCTAGCAGTTTTTGACAAATCAGTGGCTAAAAGCCCAGAAGGGCTTCAGAGTCCCAACAATGAGACAGCAGTTTCTGCTCTGAAAGATGGTTTCTTGGCACAGCGCTTTGCCTCCAACCATTCAGGCTCTGTCACCATCAACTTGGGCTCTTCTGGTTTCTTGGCTTACTCCTCTGATCGCCAAAACCCTCTTCTTCCCAGGTCCTATTTCTTATCCCATTTGTCTTTGATCTGATGTTTGTGTGAATTTGTTGTCATGTACCCCAAAAAGAAAAAGGAAAATAGAGATCTATCGACTGGTTTCTTGGCTACACATATAGTTGGTTTTTTTAATTGTGCTGCTCAACTATTCGACTCCGTCCCCCATTTTTCTTTTGTAGGAAAATGATGATCTGTTTACTTCATTTCTTTTTTTCTTTTTTTGGTCGACAGTTGAGTTTGTGATCTTGTGTACTCCGATCTATCATCTTTTCTGCAAGTTATTTATTTTTTTCGATTTTTTTTTTAATTTTTATTATAGTGTATCTTGGTGAATTTGAATGTGGAAGTCTGGTCAAATGTGTGCGGAATTTGTGATTTGTGATTTGTGTTTTTTGTCGGTTTTGGTTTGGATGTAATCATGGTCTTTCTGGGGTTTAGTTTTAGGAGATGCACTAGTGGCTTGTATGTGACAGATTTTCCTTTTTAATCCTTTTTCTTTTTCTTTTTTTATTTAATATTTAATAATCACCATTGTCATTCAGTTGCTGCTTTAGTATGATTACTTATTTGTGTAAATTCTGTTTCATGTTAGAGTAATTTAGATTTATTTATTTGAACCAAATCATGCTTTCTGAATACATCTTCAGCCATCAGAATAATGCAATTCTAGAAATTTTAGATTTATTTGTTTTTTTGCATTACCACATAGTATATGTAATGGTATGAACTTGTAGAACGAATAAAGATAATTAGATGATCTTATCACTGCACTGTTTCTTGTAGGTTGTTCGCTGTTGTGGATGACATATTCTGCTTGTTTCAAGGCCACATTGAGAATGTAGCTCATCTTAAGCAACAATATGGGTTAAACAAGACAGCAAACGAAGTGATCATTGTTATTGAGGCTTACAGGACTTTGAGGGATAGAGGTCCTTATCCTCCAGATCAAGTTGTGAGAGATATTCATGGAAAGTTTGCTTTCGTTCTTTACGATAGCTCTTCAAAGACTTCCTTCTTAGCTTCTGTGAGTAGTCCTTGTTGTCTTGAATCGTCTCGTCTCTTGTTGTGGACCTAGACTTTACATGTACCACTTTCATTGTTATAGGATGTTGATGGGAGTGTGCCCTTCTTCTGGGGTACTGATTCTGAAGGCCACCTAGTCCTCTCCGATGATGCTGACATTGTGAAGCAAGGCTGTGGAAAATCCTTTGCACCATTTCCCAAAGGTAATGCAGATGAACTTCTTGCATTGAAGGGAAAGGTCCTAGAAGCTACATACATAGTATTTCATTTTTGTTTTTGGATGAGTAATCAGTAAAAGAACTTCTATTGACATGGAAAACAAGGAGTTGCTGCTCAACCATAGGATGATTAAAATAGACAAATATGCTCTTTGCAAGCTAATTAATATGCGGTCTCTGATGACCAACATAACCAAATGATTTAATGTGTATCGGATCCATTGCGACCTCTTCTATTTGTGCAAATAATTCTTTTTGTATGACTTTTATCTCCTTTTGTCTGGGTGAAGAAGAGAGTAAATTGGGGAGAGGTAGGTAAGTTCATGTGGCAAGACCGCAAGATGCCTATACATAAATCAATCAAATGGGATGAGATTCATAATTCAGGTTGACACATGACATATACTATCTGTGGGTTTGGATATATGCTTCAAGTGCTTCTCGTACTCCACTTTTTTGGATTTGGGATTCATAATACAACCTCTCTATCCTCACAAGGTAGGGGTAAGGCATGCGTACACACTGCCCTCCCCAGACCCCACGGTGTAGGATAATACTGAGTATATTGTTGTTGTTGCTTTTCCCGTCCATCCTTATGTAGCATTTTCGGATTTAGTGCTATAACAATGTGTTTTGTGTTTGTTGTTTTGTTTCTTTTTTAAGATGCTCAATGTCAGATGGTTTACTTTTGAATCTTTCGCAGAATACTGATGTGTCTTCTTGTTTGTTTGCTTCTTCAGGATGCTTCTTCACATCTTCTGGTGGCTTGAGGAGTTATGAGCACCCGCGTAATGAGTTGAAACCAGTACCAAGGGTGGACAGCTCAGGCGAGGTGTGCGGTGCAAACTTTAAGGTGGATGCTGAGTCTAAGAAAGGGGGTACAGGCATGCCCAGAGTGGACAGTGCCGCTAACTGGTCCCAACACTACTGAGCTGACTGCAGTTTTCATCACCACGGAGGCTTCGTTATTATTTGGCCTTCTATCTTGTGCTTTCCCAACTCTTTCTATTATTCTCAACTTCAATTGCTATGAGCTTTATGGTTTGTAGAGAAATGTTAAAAAGGTGAGGAAAGATATTTCATATTGCTACCGAGGAACGTGATTTGCTATGTCGTATACTGGAATTAGGCCATGTTCTTGGCTGGAAGACGTCTACTTTAAATAACTTCTGTCTTGATACAGGGGCTTTGCTAATATCTTAGTATGTGTATTTGGTGCTTCTGTTTTCTTTTACCCTTGCTTTTTCCATTTACAAATGTTTTTAGCCAATATTGGTACGTTTCAGATCCATGCTGTCTGGCAAATGTTTCTTGCTAATAAGAAACATCAGCAGTCAGGTCTGTTCCTTTGTGCATTGAGATTGTTTGTAGTATACCCAAAAGTTGGTCTATCGTTGCTTAAAAGATGGTATGCGCTCTGCAGCATTTTCATCGGTGCAAAGCAAAACTAAAGCACATAAAACACTATATGCACAATATGCTTTGGCAGGAAAGTGGCTCTGGCTACATAACAACTTGCCTTGTCAAAAATGTAGGTTGTTAGATATCAGAGGACAGCCGAGGATTTGTGAAACATAGATGATCGGATGAAGTATTAGGACTAAAATTGCATGCTAACCGAAACTGCCAATATCATTGCTATTGCATTTTGTAAACCGTCTATGATAATACAAGATAACTAGGCTAAGAGCAAAAAACTAATCTATATTCGTGATAACACCACGTGCAACCACGATAAGTGTGACAAAACAGTGGTTTACAAACATCTTTTTTTGCTAAACTGATATGTTTATAGCTAACACTAAAAAGTAAGCATCAAAATACGAAAGCGGAATGTAAGCATAAGCAGATCTCTGCTGCAGCAGAGAGGAAGTCCCAGCTGATCTTCAGTCCTTAGCATCTGCAATTCCTCCTGGTGTTATCTGAAAAATGTGTTTTTGTTAAGAAAACTTAATAAGTGACCATGAAAAAAAAAACCTTAATTAGGTGAACTTTCTAGTTAACCCCTTGCTGCTAAACTTGACCCAGTGGAAAAGAATGATAAGAGAAGGAAAGCTAATTTAATAACAGTAGGATATTGCTTCGGCCTCTGGAAGATTTGGTGCATCAAACACCTTGCAGACACGCTGTTCTCCTTTGCCCTTCCTGAACATTAGTCTTATGGTTGCTGCGTGAGCAAGGACATGACCTCCTGCTGGCTTCTTTGGATCTGATATGAACACCCCTCCACCTGGATCAGCTATAACTGCATTCATCAATCCAACTACTTGTGTTAGCATGCTTGGAGTTTCAACGTAGATAAAAGGCAATCAATATACAGCACACAGAAAGCGAGTCAGTTTAGCTGTTTGTAAAATCCATTTACATCAACACTTGGGAAGTTTCATTGTGTTTATACTCCTATTCCTTCTGTTTTGATTCTAAACATATCAACAATTTGTAGAGCTGCGCAAAGTAGATTGCCTACCTTGATTAGTCATGTAAACAGCAACATTAAATTCCTCAGCTATCTTTATCAATCGGGACAGCATCTGAGCCAACTTTTGCTGGAAATGGCAAGAAGGTGCAGTCATTCAAATTAAAACATATTTAGAATAGGTGATTGCAGGCTCTTCTTAGAACAAAGATAAATATCAAGAGACAGGAACTTATAAATCAAATATCATATTTCTGTATTTTGTTATACCTGACGTTCTGCAAGTTCTCCTCTTCCAGTGAAATCCACTCGAAATAAAGCAATCACAGAGTCAACAATCTGCAAGTAATATTTCAGTATATGAGCCAACTTCAATTAGCAATGATTCTATTCAGGATAAACTGGAAGTTGTGGCTTTCACCAGAAGTCTGAAAGGCTCTTCAGCCATTTTTGCTGCCAGACCAAGAAGCAGGTTGTACTGATGTTCGTATGTGTATGCACGAGCATAAATGATCTGGTGAATTCACATCATAAGGGGAAAAAGGGAATGATCAGAAATCAGCTGAAAAATCAGTAAGCTAAACAAAGAGAGGAGAGATCATTAAATGAGGGTCAAAAGATGCTTTACATTGTCAAGAACAGCTCCTGCGTCCATTCCAAATCTTTCAGCAATGGGCACAAGACGATCTGGCCGACTAAAGCACACTTAGTTGAAGAAACAAGATAAAATGGAAGGAAGCATTCTCTTTTGTTTCTACAGCTGCTACTTCATGAAGAGACTTTGAAGTGCTAGTTTGATTGTTGATGCTACATGAGTAAGGAAATATCAGCAAGGATACAATGTTCCCTCAGTATCAATGTAAGCCACCTTTCCATTCCCTCCTTTCATGCTAGTAGGAAGCTGAAATAAATCAGACAAATGAATTGACACTCTTGTCAAGTTCTGGATGATACCATGATTAAGTCTAAAGCATATAAAGGATAAGGAGGGATCTAGAAGGTTAAAAACTTCATTGCTTCTGACTAAGATCAGAGGTGAACCTGAGTAGAGACACAGAGAGTATGAGCAAGTTGTGTCTTTCCAGATCTGAATAAATTGTTCATTCAGCAGAAAGTTAGATGAAATATTCAGATAATGCTTCTACAGCAAAGGTAAAACGATAATTAGTTGATTGTTACCTGAATTCACCAAAAGCTTCAGTGATTGCTGAAGTTTCGATCCCTCCTTCAGAAAGTTCACACAAGAAAAGAAACTATCAGAACCAAGAGCTATTTATGTGACAAGTAAAGAATTCAGGATAAAATTAAGAAGTAGTGGAACGTTTACCTCCCAAAAGTTCATCCAGTGCCTGGCTTCCAGTTGTGATACGAACTACCTGCTTCCTCTGTAGCAAACATGTTGTATTCAGATATCTTTTTATACAAGGCCCAAATAGGATTTTACACTTCCTTAAATATGTCACTCAAGCAGAAAGGATCAAGAGTGTATAGCAAAGAAAAGAAACACCGTGATTTTACTCAATAAGAGCTGTTAGCACTAAATTATAGAGTAGGTTTTGTGGGCTATTAACTTTTAACATAACCAGTCAAGCAAAATCTAAGTTAAGGCATAAAATGAAAAAAGAAACAAAAAACTCATACTTTGAGCAGAGCATCACTTCCAGTAATATAGCCAAAATTCTGCAAAGATTACAAAAATAGTGAAGTCAGTAGTAGCAGAAACATATGATGATATCATCACCTGGAATATGACAATCAGTCTATCAGAACATAAATCTCTTACCACTATCTTCTCAGCTGCTTCACAGATCTTGTCAACTTTTGCTTCGGATAGCCCTTTGATCCCAGTCAAGTTCTGGAAGCAAGACAAATTTGATACTTATTAGAAGAAAGATTGCAAAGCAGAAGTATATAATGCGCGCATCATGGATAATAAACAACAGAAGTGATTTTCCTTTTCACCTTCTTCGTGTGCATCATCAAGCCATTGCAGGTGTAGATCCCTGCATCTTGCAGCTTCTTCACGTCCCCAGCATTGATTCCATGAGAGATCACTGCATAAAATATTCAATAATTTTACAAAGTTAGCTGATTCATAACATTTAATTGTCAGGAAAAGCTTATCAGGATTTTACATGAATTTACATTTGATATCGAAAATTGAGACTATAGCTTCATCATTCCAGTTTAAGATCTGCTTTGAGTTTTACATTCAATTGTGTAAGTTCAAGGAGATTGGCCTTTATTAAAAGACTAGTCCATGACAATACCTTAAAAGGTAGATACCAGGAGGAACATAATAATACAAATTTGAGTTTGTACTCTTCTAAAATGCAGTCGATGAGATTACTAACACGTTCATAAAATCTCAAAAGGATCATGATATGAAAAACTCACAAACAGAGCAGAAAATCGAAACCGTAAATTATGCTACAACGATGAGATCAAAACACAGAGACACACTAGCACTGATGGAAAAATAAGACAACTGGATGAAGTAATGAGCATAAGACCAGTAAACTATATGGACATTGTGTGGCCAGCTGATTTGAAGCCAGAATTTTATGAGTTAACGAAGAAAAATACAGAGCGCAATGAATTTTTTGAATTAAAGAGAACTCCTTAGATTTGTTAAGAGATCAAGACAAATCATACTCCAAATTACCCCCAAATCCTTCTGATGCGCTTGAAAATCACATATCTCGGTTACAGAAGAAAAACTGAAAATCAACATCACACACACTAGCATTGATTGAACAATGAACTAGTAGCTTGAATCATGAGTAAACAGTAAGTACTAATTGTATCACAACGAACCGAATCATAAGCATAACACAATAATCATACTCCAGAGAACCTTTGATGAATAAAAAGATAAATCATAAACAGCAACGGGATTTTGCATTAAACGATGTTTATATAAGATATTTACAATAACCATACTTCAGGGGAAAAAAAGGTAATGTTGCGTGAAACAGAGGAACTTAGCAAGTACAAATTGTATCACAACGAACCAAATCAGATCCATAACTTTCATCAACTAAAAAAGAAAATTCATACAGCAAACTAACATGAATTTTAACGTTTAACCAAAATTCCTGTTGAGTTTTTTACGAGAAATGAGAAATATCGTAGTCCAAAACATTGTAAAATGTTGAGCCAAACCGAAAACAGAATACTAAGAACTAATCCAGATCCATAATTTTCATCAACTAAGAATGAAAATCACACAGTTAACGAGTGTCAAGGTTACTTCAAAGCAGTAGTATAATGTGCGCGAAACTGAAAAACAGTACTACGACTATCGCAACCACTATTTCAGAGCCATAACTTTCATCAACTAAGAAAAGCAAAATCACACAGCAAAGGATAACAAAATTTTGAAGTTAAATAAAATTGCTGTTGAATTTTGAAGGAAAATGTGAATACGGTATTTTGCTGAGCGAAGCTGAAAACGGAGAATCACAAGAATTTCGCAACCGAAAAAAAGAAGAGAAATTACGTTTATCAATAGCCTCGAATAAGTCATCTTCATCTTCGATCTCTTCACGTTCAACGAGCTGTAACTGCTCTTCAGGTCTGAAAAATCATTCAACACATCAGAATACATAACAAAATCGTAAACAGAGAGAGAGAGAGAGAGAGAGGAAATTACTTGAATGCAAGCATTTTCAAAAGCTTCGAGAGAGAGATTTGAAATTTTGCTGAGAGGAAAGGAGAGTGTTTGTGTTGTTTGCGTGAGGAGAATTTGAATTGTGAAATCTCAGAGAGGAGACTTTTCACGTTTATATATATATAGGGAGAGAGCGGAGCCCGGGAGTTTATTTTTGTGTTTGGGTTCCGATTGCATTTTTGTTTACTCAGCTAAATCACACATGTTAAGAGTTAGTCCATCAAACTTGGTAAATTTGAACTTTGGAACATTGATATTCAAAGCTTGCAATAAAATTTTACGTGTTAGTATTACTTTTTGCTAACTTATTACCTGCTTCCAATTTATTGAACCTTTTCAGATTTCCAAAAGTACTCCACGAAATTCTGCTGAAATGGAGGTTGAGAGAGAGAAGAGAGGAGGAGTAACGAGATGAATGCAACAGTAAAAGAAAGAATGCTCTGCCTTTGCATAACCTGAGCAACATGTACTCCCCCTCAAGTTAGGTGGTAGGAAGACATCAAGTACACCTAACTTGGACAGCAAATGCTCGTGTTGTGCTCGTGATAGACCTTTGGTTAGAATGTTTGCTAACTGCTCCTTTGTAGCTACATATTCTGTTCGTACCAGACCATTCTGTATCTTCTCCCTTATAAAGTGAAGGTCTATTTCAATGTGTTTGATTCGTTCGTGAAATACTGGATTAGCAGCTATTTGAATTGCTGATTTACTGTCATTGTAGATGTTCACAGGGAGGCCAACTTCTATACTAATGTCTTTGAACAGACCAAGTATCCACACCAATTCAGCTACAGTTGATGCAATACTTCTGTTCTCAGATTCTGCAGAACTCCTAGAAATGGTCCTTTGTTTCTTTAACTTCCGGGATATCAGGGAATCACCATATCTGATGAAGAATCTTGTTACTGACTTCCTAGTGATAGGGCAGGCTACCCAGTCTGCATCACAATATGCAGTGATAGTATTTCTCTGTTTGCTAGATAATAGTATGCCTTGACCTGGTTGATTCTTCACATATCTAACCACCATTTGAGCAGCTTCCAAATGAGATCTTTTTGGTTTCTGCATAAACTGGCTTAATGTCTTAATATCTATATGCTATGTCTGGCCTTGTGACAGTCAGGTAGAGTAGTTTTCCTAGTAATCTTTGATATTGGCTGATGTCTGTTAACACTTCATCAGTTGCACTAGAGCTGCTAGTATGTTCATCATATTCCTTAGTGGTCAATTTGATGTTGGCTTCAATAGGTGTTGGTGCAGGTTTTGCAGCTCCTAGTCCAAGCTCAGAAATCAGCTCTAGAGTGTACTTCTTTTGGTGCATCAGGATGCCTCTCTGTGACCTGGCAAACTCAATGCCAAGAAAGTATTTAAGCTCCTCTAGATCTTTCATTTTGAATTTCAGCTGCAGCTTGGTCTTCATCTCAACTATTAGTGTCAGATTAGGCCCAGTGATTAGCATATCGTCAACATACACTAAGATGAATATGATATGTTCCCCTAATCCTTCGATGAACAATGAGTGATCATGTTGGCTTTGCATGAAGCCAAATCCTAGAAGTCCTCAGACAGCTTAGCATTTCACTGCATGGGTGCTTGTTTGAGCCCATACAGGCAAGAGTCTACATGATGGTCTTGTCTCCCCTGGCTCTGAAAGCCTTGAGGTAAGATCATATATATCTCATCATAGAGATCTCCTTGAAGAAAATCATTGTACACATCCATTTGATGAATGTGTCATTGCTCAGAGACAGCCACGGCTAGAATGGTTCTAACAGTAACCATCTTAACAACTGGGCTAAATGTTTCTTGGTAGTCAATACCCTCCTATTGACTGTACCCTTTAGCCACAAGCCTGGCTTTGAAGCTCTCCACCTCTCCTGTACCTTTATACTTCACCTTATAGATCCACTTACAACCAATAGGCACCTTGCCTTCAGGTAAGGACACCACATCCCAGGTGTGATTGGATTCTAGTGCAGCAATTTCAGCTTGCATAGCTTCGATCCACCTAGGACCTTGAGCAGCTTGCTCAAAAGAAGTAGGTTCTTGTATTGCAGAGAATGTAGTCAAATATACCTGATATTTGGGAGAAATTCTATCATAGGACACATAGTTAGCAATGGAATAGGGAACAGATTTGTGTCTAGGTTGTGACACAAAGTCCTTCATCCAAATAGGAGCCTGCCTTGTCCTCAAAGATCTCCTCAGACCAGTGGAGAGTTGAGAGGGCATAGAAGGAGGAATAGAAGGCATCACATCTGCTACAGATTGGTGTAAAGAAGAAGAGCCAGTAGACTCATGCCTAGCAGGAACAAGAGGAAATGAAGGTTGTTCTTCACTAGAACTGGCAATTCATGAGGCAAGAAAATAAGTGGTGATGTATCTGTGATATCTTTGAAGGGAAATATATCATCCCTAAAGGATACATCTCTGTTGATAAAAAAAAATGAGAAGTAAGATCCAGTAGAATGTAGGCCTTCTGAGTGTCAGAGAAGCTCATGAGAACACCTGGCTTAGCTCTGGGCAGGAGTTTGTCTGTTTCATGAACTTGCTTGGCATAGAACAGACATCCAAGAATTCTTAAGTGACCCAGATTAGGTGCTCTACCATACAATAGTTCAAAGGGAGAAAGGCCATGAAGAACAGAAGATGGCATTCAATTTATGAGGTACACTGTTGCAAGCACACAATGCCCTCAATACTTGATAGGAATGATACTATGGGCTTGATATGATTCAAAAGGAGCAAGGCCATGAAGAACAGAAGATGGCATCCAATTTATGAGGTACACTACTGCAAGCACACAATGCCCTCAATACTTGATAGGAATGATACTTGATATGGGCTTGAAACCTTAAAGTTCGTGTGACTTCTAGGATGTGCCTGTGCTTTCTCTCAGCAACTCCATTTTGCTGAGGAGTATAGTCACGGGTTCTTTGATAAATGATACTATGCTTCTAAAACAATGTGGTACAGGTAGAGTTGACAAACTCATAGCCATTGTCTGACCTGACTGCCTTTACAACTTTGTTAAACTGAGTTTGAATGAGCACAATAAGCTGAGTAAGTACCACACATACATCAGATTTGAGTTTCAGTAAAAAAAAAAAAAACAAGTCATCCTGGTAAAGTCATCAATAACAGTCAGAAAATATCTATTGCCATCAAAAGTTGCACAATTATATGGACCCCAAACATCAAGATATATTATATCAAATGCAGCAACAGTCTTAATACAGCTAGAAGAAAATGACAGCATGGTTTGCCTAGCACAAGGAGATACACTGCACGTATTGATAGTGTCATTGATACTAGCTAGTTTGGCAGCAAACAAGGATAATACTAGATACATGCCCTAGTCTTTTATGCCACAAGGCAACATCAATTGTAGTGTCACCCTGCCTTAACTTTATTCCAGCAGCAGCTAATGATACTGCAGTGAGCATTTTTCCACCATATTTTTGCAGAAAGTATAGACCATCTCTTTCTCTACTAATCTCCCTCACCCTGCCACTGAAAAGATCTTGAAAGACACAGAAATCAGAATAAAAGGAAGCAAAGCATTTAAGGTCTCTTGTCACTTTGGAGACTGATAATAAGTTGAACTTGAACTGAGGTACATAGAATACATCTTTAAGCGTGCTTCTGTCTAAAATATTATTGTCACCAGTGTGAGTCACTGGAGTGACATCTCCATTAGGTAACAAGACTGTCCTAGGATTAGAAGGAGTAACTATAGAGTGCTTAGTAAGCAAGTTAGAATCTGACACCATATGATTAGTTTCTCCAGTATCAATAATCCATTCTTGTGGACTAGTTGATGCTAAGAGAGCAGTGCTAGTACCTGCCACATTTGCTTGAGCAGAGGAAGTTGAAGTTGAGTTATTCAGAATGTACATTATCTGATCATACTGGTCTTTAGTGAAAGGGAACACACTTCCTTGAGTCTGTGGAGAGGAATCTGTGTAAGGTCTCTGTGCCCGTGTAGAGGAGGATCCTGCTAGAGCTTGAGTGCCAAAATGACCCTGTGCCTGATTCACAACTTGAGAAAATTCAACTCTTTGATTCATGATCTGTTGAGGCTTTTGATATGCAGGCAAATGAGGCATTGAAGTTTGCTGAGAAGCCTGGTGTGAGACATGATTGGAGTACATAGGCATAGTGTATCCAGGTTCGACCATTGCATTATAAGCACCAGCTCCCCCTTTCTTTTTGAATTTATGATCTGATGGATAACCTATTATTTTGTAGCAGTTTTCTTTACTGTGCCCTTTCATTTTGCAAAACTCACACCGAATATTGTAATTCTTCCTAAATTTTGGATTGAAACTAGGTTTAGCACTATATAGTGCAGTTCAATCATAAGAATGTGTCGCATTTACACTAGGTGAGGAAAAAAATTCTTCTAATACCATTAATCTGGATAGTTTTTTAAGGAAAAAAATCCTACAAAATGAAGATTATGCAAACAGTCTTGTTAAACATTGTGTGGAAAAGTTTAAAATTAATGTACAGTATGTGATTCTTTTTATGTGAGTGGTACCAAAATTTTCCATTTTATCTTGTGTTAGTAATCAAGCTCCTCCTCAAACTTTGCATTATTTCTCAAGATTCGTCTTTGACCGGTGATCGAAAAGATGCGAAGTAGACGAAAAAAAAAATAGACATAACTAGTCAATGGCCAGATTTTGAAATATGAGTTGAGAATATATTTAGATAGGAATTTTTATACTTTTTTTTTTGGTATTCCACTTTTAAACATCGATGCTATATACGTATTTTGCTCTAATAATTTTCATTTGCTGGAGTTTTGTTTCAGTTTTCCTACCATACCAATACATACTTTGTGTCAAGTTCAATAGTCTATTATCCATATGCTTTCTTAAGAAGTCTCAATCATGAGTACATTATCGATGTATGAGGTAATGATATTAATCGCTATTCATAAGAGGCGGTTTGTTTTTTCACACTTCATAAAATATTTGTTAAAAACAAATATGTTTTAGTATATAATTAGTCACTCATATCTATTGGTAAAACTCAATTGTTAGAATTTTATTAATACCAAAATATATTAGACATGAAAATCTCAATATTATGTATAAAAAGTTAATCAATTTTATTTTGGCGATTTATAAGCCTGTTCTGATTGGCCAAAAAATAAAAAATCAAAAGTAAAAATATTTTCTTTAGTAATTTGTAAGTTGAAGATTTTATTTCAACATTTGCATTTACTTTTTCACCTTTTATTTTTTAATTTTATTTACCAGGAAATAAAGAATAGCAATTAGGAAACCCATTCTACAAACACAAAATAAGAAAACAGTAAACTAGACACCTATCAATTAGGAACTCGTTCTACAAAAACGAAATAAGACACCCTAAACAAACTGGACACCCTCTCCCTAAATATGCTAACAAAATAAGAGAAATATCAAACTAGACAAGCTATATCTCAGTATCAGCTTAACCATGAAGCACCTAAAATTGTTGCTTTAGCCCCCAAATTTGGGGGGGCCATTTTCTAGAAATAATAGGCTTATATTTTCTTAATTGTTTTTTGAAAAATACTGAGTACTATTGAGAAGAAGACTAGATTTTTCATATATACAAAGAAAGCCAACTGCTCAGTGAATAAGTGACTTTTTGACTTAAAAATAGGAAAATATGAATAACTCTATAAATCACTACATACTAATGAGGAATAAATTTAATAAGGAAATTATACTCCACTTTACTTTTTTAGTAGGAAACATGTTAAAACTTTATACTCTCTTTCTTATGCAAGAGCCATAATATATTTCATCAATTTACATATTTGTCTTATATTCTTTCTTACTTTCTCTAAGATTTCAATTGTTCGTTGTTCAAAATTTTCGATAATTCTATTGCTTCTTTAACAACATAGTTAAAATCTACTTTCGATACAATATATTGTATCTCATTTTCTGTTCGTTCTCACATTTAAAACTTATGGGAAGTATTTGAAGCAACAATATAAAATTTGGAATTAAGTCTTCAAACTTCTTGAATCGGGTTCTTATATTATAACATTCTAGTATCTTTTTATATTTGTTATTTTATTTCATGGTTATTTAAAGAGAGGAGTTTAAAATTTAATACAACCCCAAAAAGGAGCTCTTGATAAAATTTTAGCAAACAATAGAAAAACTAAATTAGAAAATATAGGGGAGTATTTTTCAAGATGAACAAGTCACTAACCTAGTAGAGCTAGATGATATTAAAATCTAAGAAGAAGAAGATTATATATATATATATATATATCAACTGAAAAAGATTATTAGAAGAAATCGATTATAGAAAATAATTAATAATTTTGCTTCTCAAAAAGTTAAAAAATAAATTCTAAATAAAATATCTATTAAAAATTATTATTTAAGGGCCTCCAAATACTTTGGCTTTACGCCCCGTGTATTTTGGAGCCGCCGCTACATATTTTCTCAAAAAGAACCTAAAGTAAAATTAAAGATGAGGTAACATTAGTTGTCCTTCACTTCTTTGAAATATCTATATTACATAATGCTATTAATTGTACTTGAGTAACATTGATTCCAAAGGTTCAGAACCCATCCAAAATGAAGCAATTTAGGTATATCTTGTTGTACAATACTTTATAAAATTATGTCTGAAGTGTTAACTAGAAGGCTAATGATAATAGATATGTTGGTGGATAACTATACCAATCTGTGTTTGTCCCTGATAGGATTATCACGGATAATATAATTGTAATTCATGAACTAGTTAAATGATATAATAGAAAAAGTATTTCTCGTAGGTGTGTCATAAAATGGACATGCAAAGGGCATATATTCCCTTGAATGACCTTTCTTGGAACATGTCCTAATTCGTTGAGTTCTTCTGCTACCTTTGTAAATTGGATAATAACTTGTGTTCGTAGTGTGTCATATTTTATTATTATTAACGATCATCTAGTGTATTATTCCAAGCCAAAAATGGGATGAGACTAGGAGACTCAATGTCTCCTTTTTATTTGCACACCATATTTATTAAGGAGGAATTCAGATTTCAATTCATCCAGGTGTGACAAGCTTCAGATTATTCAGCTTGGGTTTGTTGATGACATGTTCATGTTCTGCAGAGAAGATACAATTTTAACACAACTTCTTTTTTATTGATTTACATGCTTTTTTGTGGTTTCAGGATATAGAGAAAATCTTGAGAAAAACTCAGTGTACTTTGGAGGGGTCAATAGAGATACACAAGAGGAAATACAACAGGTCTTAGATTTTACAAAAGGTGTTTTGCCTATTAGATATTTTGGTGTGCCTATGAGCACCAAGAGATTATTGGTTTATACAGTTGTGGACAATATGTTGGGGAGAGTAATATCTTTCTTTTTTGGGTCGAAATAAAAATATTTATTCAACCAAGTAAGCATATATATATGTATGTATATATATATATATATATATATATATATATATATAGCTAGCTAGCTCAAATGGACTATAGAGCTAGTTCTTACTAAAATAACCAAATCAAGACCTATATAGCTAGATCAAATTGGAAACCTATCAAGTTGGATCAAACTATTTTTTCATTTACAAATGCTCTGCCCAACTAAATGTAATTGTAATACTATTTCTTTAACTTTGTCAGAATATACCATGTTTCCATTTGAAATCTCCTGGAGTTCCTTTCAGCCCAAATGTGATAGATGGTAGCAGCAAAGAAGAATCCCAGAATGAAAGTCTTAACATCTTTTTGACTAGTTTGTGTGGATAACTGTTTAACTTCATTATCCCAGGTAGAAACTCTTCTATTTATTCCTATCCACCTTAACAAAGTCTGCCACATTTGCTTGCTAAATGAGAACTCAAAGAACAGGTGGGAATGAGTTTCCTCATTATCTATCGAACATAGAACACACTCCATTGGCACCTGAACCCCACTTCCTTGATCTATGGTAGACAACCTATTTTGCATAGGATGAAATGATGCTTTGGAATAAGACCTTACACCATGATAAGTGTCTTCCATTTTACCTTCTGATATTTGGGCATATTTTATCCCAGACTACTAGAGATTTTCTTGAATACTCGTTTGAGCATGTCCAAAGAAAGTTCATGCACACATTTGTCACCATAGACATAATCTTTTTTGGAAGAAAAAAGACTTGAGCCCAATATATTTGGATCTCAAATAAAGCACTTTTAATAAGCTGTAATCTGTCTCCATAGGAAAGAAATCTGGATGTACAACACCTGATTCTTGTAATATTTTTGTCCACCGAAGATAAATATTGACTGATTGTGAGTTTTCTGGATGAGACGGGGACCCCTAAGTATTTGAATGGCATCAATCCCACAGATAAGTTTATTTTTTATGCTAGTTGATTCTTGAATTTATCGAGCATACCAATAATGTACAGAGAGCTCTGTCTAGGTTAGCTTTCAGACCTGATACAACAGAGAAATGATCAAATCACTTCAACATTGCATGCATGGATATTTTATCAGCCTTGCAATACATAAGCATATCATCAGAAAAGCAAATATGAACCAGGTTCATTTTTGCACACTTGGAGTGATAGTTGAAGTATGGGTTAAGACTTAACTACTTCAAAGATTGATTGAGATACTCCATTACTAAATCAAAGAGATAAGGGGACATAGTCTCAGTCCTCTCTTAGCTTTAAATTTCGTAGTCAAACACCCATTAACCAGTAATGAATAGCCTACTATGGTCACACTGGTGATGATGAGCTTAACAAATCTAGTATGGAACCATACTCCAATAGAACAATTTTCTGGAAAGGCCATTCAACAGTATCATAAGCTTTTCTTATATCCACCTTGAGCATATATCTGGGAGATACATTCTTTTGAGTATAACCTTTGACCAGCCCATGAGCTATGATAACATTGTCTAGTATATTTTTACCCTCAATCAGTTTATCCAACACAGTTTTAATTCTCACGGTCAATAATTTGGTTATCAACTTATATAATATTGTGCAACAGGCAATAGGTCTATAGTCCTTTATATAAGTAAGATTAAGTACCTTTGGCACTAGGGTGACTGCTGTGGAATTAATAGCCTTAAGTAGTTTACCATTCTGAAAGAATTAGAGTATAGATGTGATAATTTCCTCTCCAATTAATGGTCAGAATTCTCTGAAGAATTCAATTGGAACCCATCTATTCCTGGTGCTTTGTCAGCTGGCATGTCCCTTAAAGCCTAGATGATTCATCCATGCTAATAGGTTTTAGCAATTGTTGTTGAATCAAGGTAAAGCAAGGTCCATATCTGACTATATTCATATCAATACAAGGGAGTTCTTGTGCAGCTTCCCCCTGTAAGGTCTAAAAGAATTGAATGAATTCCTTCTGTATCTACTCAGGGTCTGTAATTTTTAGATTTTTCTTATTAAAGATGTTAGACACTCTATTTTTGGCTTGTCTGGCCTTCAAGTGGGCATGGAAGAATTTAGAGTTTTCATCCCCACAGGCAATCCGAGTAGCTCTAGATTTTTGTCTAAGTACCTTCTCTTGTATTGCTTTCCATTTCTGTAGTTCTATAATAGTTTCCCTTTCTTTATTTATTAGCTGGGGAGTGAACAGTTTAGCATTAAGACTATCTTGCATATCCTTCAGTTTCACCTGTAGATTACTCAACCTGTTCTTCAGAGAGGCAAATTCTTTGGTCATGCCTCTGATTTGCATCTCAATCTCTTTATGTTTTCTCCATATTACAAACATAGTATGTTCTTCCTTGAAGCCCCCTATTGTGTGTACCTTTTGTTTGAAATTATCTTGTTTCAAAAGAACATGTAACAATCTAAAAGGTTTCTTAGTTATTTTGGTTGTCACTGTAGTATTAAGTACAATGGGAGAATGGTCTTAGCATTCAGGGTTCATATATATAGCTTCAATACTACCAAACTTGTGGAACCATTCTACATTTCGAAAGACCCAATCAATATGGCTGTATATTCTTTCAGCAACATCTCTTCTGTTGCACCAAGAGTAACTGCAACTTCTTATAGTAATTTGGCTTAAACCCAAATCATCGACACAATTCTGAAAGTCTGTAATTTCATTGATATGGACAGAATCCCATTAATTCTATCTTCCATACTTAGCAGAGTGTTGAAATCACCAAGTATAAGCCAAGCACTACTCAGGCTATGTATAGCTCTCAGTTGGGTTCACATTCCCTTCCTATCTGCTATCGTATGTTGTCCATAGATGAATGAAAGATTGCAGGCAAATGATGAGTTTTTATCTGAGACCCAACTTCATATCATCTGGGAAGATGCCATTTCCACTACTACATCATCCTCTTGTACTCTCCACCCAATCCACATTCGACCAATAGGAGCATGTTCGTAATTAGAGCATAATTCCAAGTCAACACCACAACTCTTTTGCATCTTGTTAGCATTGTTATCCTTTACTCTAGTCTCAAGAATATTTATAATATCAACTTTATTCTTAAGCAAAAAATTCTTGAGTTCTTTTTGCTTAAAGGGCCTATTGAGCCCTCTAATATCCGAGGAGCAGATGATCATGGGATGTAACCTTTGACTAACCTTAGCTCTTCTGGCTTCTCCCTAAATAGCTACAGTACCAGCTTTTTCCTTATTTGGCATATGTGTAGGCTTGCTCTCTTGTGTCCTCAATGGTTCAAATTGATTCATAGCTTTCAGCACATCATAGTTAACTTGAAAGCTTGGTTCAGTGTCATCCTTGTGGTGATCATCACCTTGATAGATAACAACCTGCTTCCCACCTGCTGCAACCTGAGTTTGGCTTAGAGGTTCATGCATATTCTTCACCTCATCCAAATTATAGTTCCTAGAGTACTGCTGCTTAGTATCTACTACTTCTGTCTGTTTAGTGATCCATTCAGTTCTAGTCTGCTTCTTCATTTTGTTTCTCTTATTTGCAGGAGGTATCTTTTCAGCTTGATCGTCCTATCTTTTGCATTGCTCTGAGAAGTGATCAAACTTTTAACGATCCAACCGGTCATTTCGAGCATTTGCACTTTGCTCGGTAGTTTGAGGGTATGAGTAGCTACGTATGATATATTATGACTTGTGTGAATCGTCGGTATTGGTTTTCGGGTTAATCGGAATCGATTTGGAAGAATGAATTTCATGATTTAAGCTTTAAGTTAGAAGAGTTAACCGAGTTTGATTTTGGTGAATTTGACAGCGGAACGAAGTTTTGAAGGTTCCGTTAGGTCCAGATGGTTATTTTGAACTCGGGCGTATGCCCGAATTTTATTTGGATATTTTTAGAAGGATTCGACACTAATTGGCAAAAAATTAAAAATTTAAAGGATTGAAAAGTTCATAAGTTTGACTGGGAGTTGACTTTGAGGATATCGGATTCGGATTATTTTTTCGGGAATTGGAATAGCTTCGTTATGTCATTTGGGACTTGTGTGCAAAATTTGAGTTCATTCCGAGTTGATTTGATATGTTTTGGCGCGAGTTTTGGAAGTTAAAATTCATTTAAGTTTGATTTGAGGTTTGATTCATCGTTTCTATGTTGTTATGCGTGATTTGAGATCTCGAGTAGGTCCGTGTTATGTTTCGAAACTTGTTGGTATATTCGGACAGGGTCTCAAGTGGCTCAGAGGAATTTCGGACGAGGTTTAGTTCGTTTGGATCATTTTTGGCTAGGCTGGTGTGGTTGGGCTTCTGGTGTGACCGCACCTGCGTAGATGTGGGCGCAGGTGCAGAGTCGTAAAAGCAGCAGTGGAATCGTAGAGGCAAAAGTGCTGCTGGGAGAAGGAATCTGCAGAAGCGGAGGTTTCTACACATCTGCAAAGGCGTAGATGCGGTTAGTTTGGGCGCAGAAGCGGGGTCTTGCGCAGGAGCGAAGAGGAGCTCGCATCTGCGATGTTGCAGAAGCGGATATTGTTCCACAGGTGCAAGGGGTCAAATGGTTAGTTGTGATCGCAGAAGCGTGATGTTGTCACAGAAGCGACGCTGCAAAAGCGGTTATTTTCTTCGCATATGCGAACAGTGCTCGGCAGAAGCTATATTTTCGAGGGTTGGTCGTTTTATTCTCATTTTTGAGACTTGGAGCTCGGTAATGGAAGACTTTGAAGAGGAATTTCACCACACTAATTGGGGTAAGCATCCTTAACTCGATTTTGTCTATATTTCATGAATCTATCTTCATTTTTGGCAATTGGTTGATGAATTTTAAAGAGGAAATTGGAGGTTTTGTCTAAAGTTTCATAGAATGAATTTTCGAGTTTTGAACATCAATTCGGAGTCGAATTTGAGTGAAACTAGTATGGTTGGACTCGTAATTGAATGGGTTGTCAGATTTTATTAGTTTTGTTGGGTTTCGAGGTGCGGGTCGGGGTTTGGCTTTTTGGCTCATTTCGGGCTTTTGATTAAAGATTCGACCTTTATTGACCAGGTTTGTTTCCTTTGGCATTGTTTGATGTATTTGAGTTTCTTTTGGCTAGTTTCGAGCCGTTTGGAGGCCAGTACGCGTGGGATGGCATTGTTGGAGCATCGTTTGGCTTGCTCGGTATTGGATTTAGCTTGTTCGAGGTAAGTAACACTTCAAAACTTGGAGCTAAGGGTATGAACCCTGATTATACGTGTTATGTGATTTGTTTGGAGGTGACGCACATGCTAGGTGACGGGTGTGTGGGCGTGTACCGTAGAAATTGAGACTCAGTCGATTCCGTACAGCTGTATAGTCAATTAACTTGTATTTTTCCATATAATTTTATGTGTTAGAGGAACTGAGCTGTGACTCATGTTAGAAATCATGCTTAGGTAAGTGTTGGTATTATTGGGACCCACTGAGGTCATTTCTGTTGTCGAATTATATATTTAAATTATAATTTCGTACTCATTTATATACATCCATTGCATATCATATCCCAGACTTTGTTGTTAATTATTGATACATCATATCATCATTTTGGGCTAGTTTTGTGACATTGTGAGCCCGAGAGACTGGAGAGATTGATGATTGAGTGAGGCCGAGGGCCTGATTGTGAGGTTATTGATACTATGGCACGTGAGTTGTCTGTGCAGATCCAGATATTGATACTATGGCACATGAGTTGTCTGTGCAGCACGTGAGTTGTCCGTGCGAATTCGGATATTGATACTATGGCACGTGAGTTGTCCGTGAAACATGTGAGTTGTCCGTGCGGATTCATGCCATGATTGGCTCATTATAGCGCTTAGGCTGAAGGAGCCCCTCCGGAGTCTGCACACCCACAGTGAGTGCATGTACCTATTGAATGTGAGTGCGAGTGCCGAGTGATTGGGAGGACTGAGTGACTGGGAGGACTGAGTGGATTGATACTCTCAGAGTATGCATATGTTTATTCACTATGTTGTACTGCATTCGACATGCACACTTGACATACATGCATAAATATGCATTTTTCCTCATGTTGTACGGTTTCACGTCATTTATGACTTCTCATACACATTGACATGTAGGCATAGATATGTACGTTTCCTCATGCCATCTGATAATGAAACAGTTACCTGTTGAAAAGATTTGGAAAGAAGAACACGATTTTACAAACTTACTCATATTTTGGCACTTTCGGTAAAAGATTTGGGTTTTCACTGTTATACTTGAAAAGCATGCCTATTTTCCGAAACTATGAACGAGTTGAATATTACATCTCTGAGTTATTTCCTGTACCACTTTTATTATATTGTTATGAGTTGTTGTTGGCTATTGGTGTTGGGCTCTGACCCTTGTTCCAGCTCGTCACTACTTTCAACCTAAGGTTAGGTTTGTTACTTATTGAGTACATGGGGTTGGTTGTACTCATACTGCACTTCTGCACCTTGCGTGCAGATGTTGGATGCTGATGTAGCTGCGTACGGTGGGAGCTGGATCTGAAGATGTACCTGCGTTCCAGTCATAGCTGCCTCTTGATCTTGGTAGCTTTAGTATTTCAGATCTGTACATGTATATTTCAGACAGATGGTGTATTTTTTAAATCAGCTTTATAAACTCTATATCTTAGAAGCTCATGATTTGTACTATCAATCCTTGGAAAATTATTGTATAAAAGCGGTGTATTATCATTTCTTTTCTTAATAAATCTCATTAAATTGGATAGTTGTTAATTGGCTTACCTGACGGGTTTTGGGTTAGGTGCCATCAAGACGGCTTGGATTTTGGGTCGTGATAAGTTGGTATCAGAGCTCTAGGTTCATAGGTTCTACAAGTCATGAGCAGGTGTCTAGTAGAGTCTTGCGGATCGGTATGATGACATCCATACCTATCTTTGAGCGGTTACAGGGCATTTAGGATAATTTCCCATCTTTCTTTCCTTATCGTGCGGAATTGATTCAGGTTGAGACATAACTCTTTGAATTCCCTCCACGCATTCGTATGGGCATGTGAGGGCTCAATATCAGCTATGCATCAACGCTTGTGATTCCATGGATGATGTGCGAGATGTGATTTATGTGTGCTGATGATGGGCCAGTCTGGAGGACTCGAGGCCGGGTTTTGACCGTAGCTTGATCACGGGGATTTCAGCTGTATGAACAAGTGATTTTGGGACTTATATGTATGGTAGCGTCCCTATGAGTGAAATTTGGGACTCGATGAGTGGTTGGATGACTATATGATGAATATGATGCGACTGCAGGATGTGTTCAGATAGATTGAATGTAACAAGAAGAGTTTGCTTGAGATTTAAAAAGGACTATCGGATGCTTGATTTCTGTCTTGAAGTGATGTATAGTCTCGAGTTATGAGTGTATTGAATGATCTTTCATGTTGCTTAATTGTGGAACGAATTCGATTCTCATATCTTATTGATGAGTTCCGGCTCAGGAAGGTTGAGTGATTGCATAGTAGTTGTGGCTGTGAAAGGGTATAAAGAGATGTTAGTTTGAGGCTAAGCGGGTGGGTTATAACCTGCGAGGTAATATACGGATGTGTGATTTTATGATGTTGTGTGGATGCTTTCTTTTCCACCAGAGGGTTATATTTGTGCGATTTGAGTTTGGATCGGTTGTAATAGTTGACCTGGCCGTCATGAGGATGAGCGTGAGATTTGCAGATGATTTGAAGTATTAGATGGTTTGTGTTACATGAGCTTATGAAGGATTTAGTTGAATCTCCCTACGGTATTATGGCAGTAATAAAATATTATTGTGAGTTATCAAGTGTTTTGATCTATGGCTTTGAGCCAAGTGGGGGAGTCTGCTATCGACGATTTGATTGCGTGGTTATGTGTGGTATAAGTTTTGGTTTGAGGCATACTTGTGAATCAGATATGACTTGCAAAGGTTGGTTTTGAGGATGACTTTAGCAAAGAAATTTCGGGATACGGGTTATATTACATTTTATGGGTATATGGAAATCATGGAATGATTTGAGTTGTTATTCGTGACGGATGTATTGCGTGTAGAAATTTGCTCGGTTGTGCTAAGGCGGGGCCACTTCTTTGGGTGTTGTTATACTAATGGGGCAGAGGTCGTTCGTCCCGTTTGGTCGGTGCAGTTGGGATTTAAGCAGGGTGAATGACTCTCGAGAAAGTTCTAATGGATTCAAGATTTCCATGTAGCAATTGAGAATTTTTCGGATTTGCATATGGCTAAAATATGATATTTGCATTGGATGGTGTCGAGATCGCAGTATTTCTATATCATTATGGATTTTACATTTCGGTATCAGAAAGGTGGAGAAAATGGCTTCAGATTCATAGAAGGTCTCTTCAGAGTGGGTATCTCGGTTGCAGTACGTTTGGGTGCTTAAAAGGGAATACAATGGCTTATAGGCCTTAGGGTGGTGTGGTTTTATGCTAGGATCTCTTGTGGTGAGCTTTGGGTGAGGATCGTAGTATTCTAACAAGGAGAAGTGTCAGTTTGAGGGAAATTCGGAAGGAACTCGGAGAAATGGGATAGCTTGGTAGTAGCTTAGATCAGCACGGTAATGGATATGATCGGTTCTTTGGCTACTTATGATGTGGTGATCCTCTACAAGTGTTTCGTGCCAATGCTCTTAGGTTTTGCCGACCTGTGTGGCTTGGTTGAGTTAGAGGGATTCAGTTCTGATAGCTGGGTTATGTGCAAATGGATTTCAAAGTGTTCTCAATAGTTTCTACCACGGTTCGAGGTGTATATTTCCTGTTGGCATGAGGATCATGTTGCGTGTTGTGATTTTTTTCCTAGATGAGATCAAATGGAAGGTTCCTGGCTAATTGAGTATGTAGTTTGCTTGTGACTCAGAGTTGATTACGAGATTCTCGTACTTTTCATATTCATGATATATGCGATATGTTGTGTGGGATTAAGATTTGCATGTGCAAGGTCACGATTTAGTTTTAAAGGAAGGGCATGAATTCTTAGACAACATGGGTTGTTTCAGATGACTAGATGAATGATATTACTACTTGGTATTGCCTGAGAAGAGCCTACATTTCAGAAGGTGCACTGAGTGTTGACTTACGGATGCTTCATTGGTATTGTGGTACTCGCCTGGATGATCGACTGCTGATATTCAAATTTTTTCTATGTGGCACGGAAGAATTTTAGAAGTATTTCTTGTGGGATGATCGTGTATGAGAGAGGTTTTAGACATTCGGGCGACGGAGTTAGGATCAGATATGATGATTCATGTGTTCTATGGACTTGGAGACTAGGAATTTTCAAAGACAATTTTTTTGTGGTTGTGGAATGTGAAGATGGGGCTGAAGCTAGCCAGATGATAGTATGTGTTATGGTTCAGTCATTGTGGACTTTCAGAGGGTTATGTATCTATTTGTGGGTGACCAGAGTGGATTTGGGGTCCATTGGCAAGCCCAATGAGGATGTGTATTCTACACCGGGTCGAATTGGTTGACTCTGTACTGCTGTTGTTGAGGGATGTGCCATTCAGTTAGAGTTGAGCTTATTCGTGTTCTGAGATGTTCTATGAATTACCCTTCTATGTTACGAGGGGTTGGGATCCATTGGTTATAGGCACCCATGGTGTGGTCCTATGTGGGCTTTATAGTGGAATTCGAGCAAGATGGATATTAGGATGTTGAATAGTTGATTGCGCCTTGGTTATGTTCTCTCCGGACTGTGGTATATTGGGCTATTTGCTTCTCCGTGGTTCGGTCATGCACATTGGGTACTTGATGACAAGTTGCGCGTGGTTATTGATTTTGAGCATTGTGGCTTGAGGTATTTCATGTGGACCAGTGTTTGGATGGGGTCACGCATTGCATCTGGGTTATATCGGGATATGATCTTTTGTGTTAGATTCGTGTGTCTTGGTTCTACTATGTAAGATGGGTTTGTAGCATTGCGGCTGTGGTGGTACTTGTTGAACTTGTGGGATGGTTCTCTCGTTTGAGTCATTTTCCATGATTGAGTACATTTAGGTTGTTGCTCATTGGTGCACGGATTGCGTAGGTTGTGGTTTTAGGATGTATTGATATGGCATGTCACTTGAGTGGTTGTGTGATGAGAGAAGGCCATTGGACCGAGAATGGGTGTTATCAGATTTGTTTGCGGTATATTTGGAAGGATAATGTCATTGATCGACTTAGAAATTGGCTATAGTTCTTGTCGAAAGAGAGGGAGCTCCATGACTTGTTGATCTGATAAGTGGTTATGAGTTTCTGCGTGCTTCTTTCATCATTGGAAGTGTATAAAGGTTTTAGAATAAGATTTTATTTGATATGAGGTTTATTACCGTTACCGGGTTTGTTTTGAGCAGTTATTGTGATCAAAAGTTATTGTTAGAAGTACGCAAGTTATGCGGTATATCATGTGATTACATCTTGGGTTATGATTATGGCTTGATACAGCTTGTTCAGACTTATACAGTGTGTAGATGCGAGATTCAGATCTTATAGGAAATTTCGGCTGTTGGAAATTGAATTCTGTGGTTTATGAGCTAAGGTTAAAGTAATGATCTTCAGTTATGTTGCATTGTCAGGCCTACCTGGAATAGGGTGACGTGGGATCACCCCTGGGTATGTTCGTGGTAAGGTTACACAGTGATTTGATGGCTTTGGAATGACTCTTGGCACGTTCGATGACGAACGTATGTTTAAGTGAGGGAGGATGTAACGACCCGACCGATCGTTTTAAGCATTTGCACTTTGCTTGGTAGTTTGAGGGCATGAGTAGCTCTGTATGATGTATTATGAGTTGTGTGAATCGTCGGTTTTGGTTTTTAGGTTAATCAGAATTGATTTGGAAGAATGAATTTAATGATTTAAGCTTTAAGTTGGAAGAGTTGACCGAGTTTTGAAGAATGAATTTCATGATTTGGAAGAATGACTTGTGTGAATCACAGTTTCGATGTTGTTATGCGTGATTTGAGGATTTGAGTAGGTCCGTGTTATGTTTCGAAACTTGTTGGTATATTCGGACGGGATCCCGAGTGGCTCGGAGGAGTTTCAAACGAGGTTTGGTTCGTTTGGATCATTTTTGGCTAGGCTGGTGTGGCTGGGCTTCTGGTATGATCGCACATGCGGAGTTATGGGCGCAGGTGTGAAGCCGCAAAAGAGGCAGTGGAATCGTAGAGGCGGGAGTGCTGCTGGGAGCATGAGTCCGTAGAAGCAGAGGTTTCTTCACATCTACGAAGGCGCAGATGCGGTGAGTTTGGGTGCAGAAGCGGGGTCTTGCGCAGGAGCGAAGAGGAGCTCGCACCTGCGATGTCGCAGAAGCGAATATTGTTCCACAAGTGTGAGGGGTCGGCTGGTTAGTTGTGATCGCAGAAGCGTGATGTTGTCGCAGAAGCGACGCTGTAGAAGCGATTATTTTCTTCGTAGATGCGAACAGTGCTGGGCAGAAGCTATATTTTCAAGGGTTGGTCATTTTATTCTTATTTTTGAGACTTGGAGCTCGGTTTTGGACTACTTTGAAGAGGAATTTCACCACACTAATTGGGGTAAGCATCCTTAACTCGATTTTGTCTATATTTCACGAATCTATCTTTATTTTTGGCAATTGGTTGATGAATTTTAAATAGAAAATTGGAGGTTTTGTCTAAAGTTTCATAGAATGAATTTGCGAGTTTTGAACATCGATACGGAGTTGAATTTGAGTGAAACTAGTATAGTTGGACTCGTAATTGAATGGCTTGTCAGATTTTGTTAGTTTTGTTGGGTTCTGAGGTGCGGGCCCAGGTTTGTAGTTTTGGCTCATTTTGGGCTTTTGATTAAAGATTCGACCTTTATTGATTGGGTTTGTTTCCTTTGGCATTGTTTGATGTATTTGAGTTGCTTTTGGCTAGTTTCGAGTTGTTCGGAGGCCGTGCGCTTGGGATGGCATTTTTGGAGCATCGTTTGGCTTGCTTGTTATTGGATTTAGCTTGTTCGAGGTAAGTAATCCTTCTAAACTTGGAGTCGAGGGTATGGACCCTGATTATACGTGTTATGTGATTTTTTTGGAGGTGACGCACATGCTAGGTAACGGGCGTGTTGGCGTGAACCGTAGAAATTGAGACTCAGTCGATTCCGTAGAGCTGTATAGTCAATTAACTTGTATGTTTCCATGTATTTTTATGTGTTAGAGGAACTGAGATATGAATCATGTTAGAAATCATGCTTAAGCAAATTCTTGTATTATTGGGACCCACTGAGGTCATTTCTGTTGTCGAATTATATGTTTAAATTGTAATTACGTACTCAGTCATATACATTAATTGCATATTATATCTCATTCTCTATTGTTAATTATTGATACATCATATCATCATTTTGGGCTAGTTTCATGACAGTGTGAGCCCGAGAGACTAGAGAGATTGATGATTGAGTGAGGTTGAGGGAGTGATTGTGAGGTTATTGATACTATAGCACGTGAGTTGTCCGTGCGGATCCAGATATTGATACTATGTCACGCGAGTTGTCCGTGAAGCACGTGAGTTATTCGTGCATATCCAGATGTCGGTACTATGGCACGTGAGTTGTTTGTGCGGATTCATGCCATGATTGGCTCATTATAGCGCTTGGGCTGAAGGAGCCCCTCCGGAGTTTGTACACCCACAGTGAGTGCAGGTACCTATTGAGTATGAGCGCGAATGTCGAGTGATTGGGAGGACTGAGTGACTGAGAGGACTAAGTAGATTGATACTCTAAGAGTATGCATATTGTTATTCACTATGTTGTGCTGCATTCGGCATACACACTTGACATACATGTATAGAGATGCATTTTTTCTCATGTTGTACGGTATCACATCATTCATGACTTCTCATACACTTTGATATGTAGGCATAGAGATGTACATTTCCTCATGCCATCTGATAATGAAACATTTACCTGTTGAAAAATTTTGGAAAGAAAATCACGATTTTAAAACTTACTCATATTTTGGTGTTTTCGGTAAAATATTTGGGTTTTCACTGTTATACTTGAAAAGTATGCATATTTTTCGGAACTATGAATGAGCTGAATATTATATCTCTGAGTTATTTCCTGTACCACTTTTATTATATTGTTATGAGTTGTTGTTGGCTATTGGTGTTGGACTTTGACCCTTGTCCCAGCTCGTCACTACTTTCAATCTAAGGTTAGGTTTATTACTTATTGAGTACATGTGGTCGGTTGTACTCATACTATACTTTTGCACCTTGCGTGCAGATGTTGGATGTTGATGTAGCTGCGTACGACGGGAGCTGGATCTGAAGATATATCTGCGTTCCAATCATAGCTGCCTCTTGATCTTGGTAGCTTTAGTATTTCAGATCCGTTCATGTATATTTCAGACAGATGGTGTATTTTATTTTAAACCAGCTTTGTAAACTCTATATCTTAGAAGTTTATGATTTGTACTACCGATCCTTGGAAAATTCTTGTATAAAAGCAGTGTATTGTCATTTCTTTTCTTAAAAATCTCATTAAATTAGATAGTTGTTAATTGGCTTACCGATGGGTTGGGTTAGGTGCCATCACGACGGCTTAGATTTTGGGTCGTGACAAAATGGATGGCAATCCAAGCAGAGTTTTCTCTTTCATTCATAGTCAATGCTCTGCTCCCAAATGCTACCATATGGTCGTTCAATTAGCAGCACATCAGGCAGTACTTGGATATATCCAGCTCCACAAAAATTCTTGCATATGATACTCTTTCACTCTGGGCAGTCAATTTGTTTGTGCAAATTGGTTTGCCTAAGAAGCTAGCAATCTTTCCTAGGTTTTCTTCTGTCCAGTAGCGCAAAGGTAGACTAGGGAGTATTACTCAAAGGGGGATAACACACATTGGTGCATTCTGAATTTGGAATTCCAACTCCCCAGTCCTTCAAAGTCATAGTTCGATTATTGAATGTGTATGACCCATTCTGCAGAATCGTGGCCTTATCCTCCATTTTGTCAAACCTAAATATGATATATCCATCATCGTGCATAAACACCTTCGGAGTAGATACTGATTTCCAAACCTCGTATATGAACTTCAATATTTCTTTAAAAGCAGGGTTACCGCCCAATACATATCCAATAAGGGGAGATTCCCATTTATGACATTGTTGTTTAAGTTCCATAAGATTTAATTTGACTATCTTAGGTCCATATCTTACCACAGGGGGAAAGAATTTCAGTTGCATACTTATTATTCCGATCTGTTTCCTTTGACTATACTTGTCATGGTTTGGGAAGTCCTAATAGTACCAATAGAGAAATTTCAGCTTTCTATCCGCTGCATATGTGTCTACTTCCTTCTCTGTAACTGGTATAATTTTCTCTTGCTCTATCTGCGTAGCTTTCTGGATTTCCGGCAGCGTTGGTGCCTTAGAGGCACTAACACTCGTACTAGGAATCCATTGAGATAATTGAAGTTGGTTAAGTTTCTTAGGAATCCTCGATGATGGCTTAACTATTCGATTATTGACCGGAGTGATAACAGACATCGGCGGTAGGACTGTCTGCCGATTATTATGCGACATGGCATTTGATGTACGTTAGCAAGACCTAGCGTATCGTGCAATGAGAGAAAAAACAACCACGTCTAGGAAATTTTATACATGAATAGAGTAATATCCTGGGTTGCTAGATACATATTCTATATTAGGAAGGAATCAATGAATAAAATATACGGAAAAGGGTCAAAACTACTCTTATACTATGTGAAATAGAATAATTATACCCTTCATTCTAAGTTGGTAGCATAAATATCTCTGCTATAACCATTTGGGCACATTTTTGCCCTTTTCCACTAACACACTCAATTTTTAGATTTTTAAATTTCATCTTTTCTAAATCCTAATCTAAACTATCATATGTCCCACGTATCCCCCTCTTCTTTTTATAAGACCCCTCTCTTACATTTTTATCCCACCAGCTCCCTTTTTAAATTTTATTTTTAAAATTTTATGTTCTCCTTTTTCTTCATCTCTTTTCAATCTCCATTGGTAAACCTCACCAGAACTCCGCAAAGAACCCATTAAAAATTTTCCCTGCCAAAATTCCTCTCTTCCTCGATATTCTTCACAAGAGAAAATAAAAAAATAAAAAGTAAAATCAGTAAACCCTTCACATGATGGGTCATCAACATAGAGTCATGTTGGATGAAGAGAATCCTTACTCCAATGGATGTACAAACCATCCTAGCATGACCATTTCACCACATCGAGAATACTTTGGCTATTCTAACAAATATTATGTTGCCTATCGCATGGATCATGGAAACAGAAGTGCAATCTCAAATGCGGAGAATCTAATGCAAAAAAAGAGTACTTCATAAAATAAACTCCACTAAAGATATAACTGTAGCAACTGATATTGACATACCATTCAATGAGTATGGTAAAACTGGCTCATCTTTAGAGTCTCGTTAATTTAGTAAGAAAGAAGACCAACTAAAAGTCACTAAAGAATTATTTTTTTCTGGAATTATAAAGAAGAGCTTTAAAGAATTTAGCCAATCTAATCGTTCTACTGAGCGAAAAAGCCAATACTACAAGTTAACTGATATTTTATACCATAATAGTCAATTATAAAGGTTGATTAAAAATAAAAAATCTAATACTATAATAGAATGTTGTTTTATGGAAAATAATAATTTACAGGAGAAGAAGAAAGAGAGAGGGGGGGGGGGAGAAGAAAGAGAATAAACAATAATAAGTAAAAAATGGGGCTAGATGGGGTATAAAAATTGGGGTGCAGGAGTGGTGGGATCTTGAAAAAAAAGGCTATATATTAATTCTGCGTGTCATTTAAAATGAGGTAAAATTATATTTGAAATTTAAAATTTTAAAAATTGGGCATGTTAATAGAAAAGGGCAAAAATATGCCTAAATTGTCACGACGGGGGTATTTATGCTACCTACTTTTGACAGAGGGTATAATTATCTATTTCGTATAGTACAAGGATAATTTTGGCCCTTTTTCCGTAAAGAATATAGTGTTCTCCATCCAAACTTTCTGGTCTTAGATTGTACTATTAAAGAAAGTCATTCACCTAAGTGAGACTACATGTAGGACTTTATTGTGGACTTAGGGAGCTAAATTGTCAAAGAAATCAAAGTTAGCCAGGGACATAATGTATTGGCCAAGAACTGCAAGTGGCTACAACATTCTGAATATGGAGATATGGAACAAAGCATCTATATGCAAGTTGCTGTAAAATTTATATAGGGAAAAAGACAAATTTTGGGTTCAATATGTTCATATTTAAAGGTAAAATAAGACAGATATAAGAAAAAGAACCAAAGCAAGCCTCTTAGATGCTACTGAAGATTATTAACGCTAGACTATACATTGAAGCTGCTATAATGGACATAACTAAACTACATCAAATGAAGGCCTTTTTAATCATAAAGATAAACCAGTTGTTACAATCATACTCCTCCAAAGTGGCTGTTCAGCATGAACCTGGCAACTTGGAGCAGATTGGGCACAAACGATAAAATTGGCTAAATAGGGTATTGTTTGTCAGGAGCAGAATGAGTCCAATGTACATCGTTTTCTTGCTTGTAGTTTCTCTACTCAATTGTAGCAGATGTTACTTCAATGACAAAGTATTATCATACCTATTTTGATATGTGAAGAGGAATTAAATTGATATGGTACTGTGATAAAAGGTAAATCTGATATAGCTGAAATTTATAGGATAGTCATTGTAGGGTGTGTGTACTACCTATAACAGGAGAGGAATCAAAGAGAGTTTCAAAGCAAACATAGAACTAAAAGGGTGATTGCTAGATAGGTAATTCAAGATATGTTTTGTAAGAGAAGCATGAAGCCTTGATAGTTTAATATGATGATATTTTTGTAGTTGCTGAGATATTTTTTGCCTAATTGCTTGAGTTTTTTTCATATCTGAATATTATTTTTTAGCTTTCTTGAGTTGTTTTAGCTTATAATAATAGTTGAAAAGTCTACCTAAATGAGCAGTCGCCTAAATTTCAGGTCTTTCCGAGTACTCCTCATACTCTCCCCTCAGAAGTTTCACTAATGTCTCCTCTGTTGATGCAATAATCCATTTGATTTCATCATACACTTCAATCTTAGAACACAAGTGAGGAGTTAACTCCTCAAGTTCAACAAATTTAGTAGAAATTTCTTCATTGATGTCAGTAAAAGATGAAACCATAGCTGGTAGGGGTTTGATGCAGTGGAGAGAGTAAGTGTTAGAGAAAGAGTAAGAAGAAATAAGAGTTCACCCATTTTTATGTGCATAGAAATAACTGAAATTGTTTAATCTTTGCTTTTTATCTCCGACCATTTCAAGATCATACTTCAATTTTTGTATACACATAAGTTAGTGATTTTGCCATACAACCATATTCTTTAGGAAATAATTAGTGAATGAAGGTGCGATATTCATTTATAGTAATGCAGTCAGACCTCTCTTTCATAATGTCGTTTGTACGAATATCTTTTGGTTGTTACATCGAATGACCGTTATACACCTATAATCTCTTTTGACGTATCTTATTTGGAAAATATCATGAAAAAAATTATTTTACAAAACTTCTTATGATATAAAATAAACCAAAATATTATAATTTAAAATCTCAAAATAATAATATATATATATATATATATAAAATTAATTTTTTTAAAGAGGTAATATATTAATAATAAATTTATAACTAGTTTTACTGTACCTATAAAGAATAATTTTTTTAAAGCACATACATACTTTAAAAAATTAAAAATTAAAATTATTCAATTTTAGTGGAAGAAATCTACAATTGTAGCTTGTTTAGTAGATTTCAGTCACTTTATTATAATTAATATAATACTTCAATTGGCAAAATTGTTTGTCCAAACTTTCATAAAAAAAAGCATTCGATAGCCTCTCTTTGAAGGCACTCTAAGAGCATAACAATTGAATCTTCCTCTTGACCCAAGTAGCAGTAGGTTGAGGTTCATATTCGATACTTTTATTATCAGCGTGTGTCTCCACGGTCTCTTGTTCTTCCACTTTAGTGATTTATGCAACAACTCTTCATCAATGCAAGTTTCTGTGATAGGAATTGTTGCATCAAACTCCATATTCATTGTCATCTTATGTTTTCACAGTATCTTGTTCTTTCACTCTAGTGACCTGTGCAATAATCTCTTCATCAATGAAAGTTTCACAAAAAATCTTGCATTAAACTCCATATATATGATTGATGTTATCAGATGTAACTTGGCTATAAGTGATGATGTGCTCCCAACATCCTCAACCAATTTTATATTTGTGCTGTTAAAATTGGATTGGTCATCTATAGGTAGGATCCCAATCTTTCTCTAACCTTGATAAATGCTATAGAGGTCTTGATATCATCCCATGCTTCTTCGAGAGTATTAATTGCATGTCGTATTGTTTACCCTAAAAAACGGATAACAATTAAATTTGTTAGTAATTTTAAGGATACGTGGATTAATTTAATACAAACGGTAAATATTGCTAGATTGAACATATAAAGATGTAATAAATTATCAAACCACTCGAAAACAAGGGGAAAAGGATGATTCTGGACTTGACGGCAGCTTCAATGAGATATATGTCCTCGATCCCAGACTTAGAGCAATGGAACACTGATAAACAAGTGTAAGAACTTTTAATAAAAGAAAATAATAGTATATTGCCTTGGTATGCATGTTACAATATGTCCAATGAACAATCAGACCCCCCTTTATATAGTAGGGGAGTCCTACTCTAGGTACAATTTCATAAAAGGTAAAAAAAACTTCCATTTAACTAATCACTAGATTTTCGCCGGTATGTGCCGAGATCTATGCCATGATATCGGGCTGGTCACGGATATCACGGCCCTCTATCAATCGTGTTCGGTTGCCCGATAATTCTCTCTGAAGTCTTTTGGGATTTGGACCGATCCCGGGGTCATGGCCCCGATATTTCCGAAGGCGGGCGTCATGCCTCCGGACCCTGTCTCAATGAGACCCTTGCCTCGATTCTTGCTCCTTATCATCACGTCTCTTGCTTGATTTACCTTATCGGAAACCGGGGCATCCCATAGAAATGGCAAAGACTTCCAAAATAGTTCTCCAAAAAGGTGTTTTTTCTGCCTCGCAGCCGACCATTGAGGTCGAGGAGACCGTCCCTGATGTGGTTGTCCTCGACAGGTCTGCTCCGGGCGCGACCACTGATGAACCGGCGGTCGAAACCCCTTGAAAATGTTTATCCCCGGGGGGTGTTCGGTTAATGACGACTTCAAGGTCAAAAAGCCCTCTTCGATTCGAGGCCGATGCGAGGCGGTGTTACGGTACATCTTCTCCATTACTGAGGCCGTTCTTCCTATGGTTCGAAAGGACTGCAGCTGGACGGATACGGATGTAGTGATTCCCCGGCCTGATGACGACATTACTACCCATGTTGAGGGATATCTGAGTGCTTATACTTATCCCTTTATATTGGGCCCGATCATCTTGGACTTTTATAGGAGGTATGAAGTATGCCTCGGCCAGATCCACCTATCGTTGTGGAGGATTGTAATTCTCCTCCGATTCTTTGTGAACAAAATCAACTCTTGCACGTTCACCATCGATCATCTACTCTGCTTGTATAGTCCCCGAATCTTCCGGGGGGAGGGGAATGGTAAAGCTTGTACGTCGGGCTAGCAAAGCCCCATTTTTAAGTATCGACGAGGACCGGGGTCGGGGCTGGCAGGGATGCTTTGTCCGGGTAAGGACTGTAGACTTGATCCCTGCCGAGTGGAGGCCATTCCCTGAGAAGCGGACCGTATCATGTAAGTATAACTCCCTTTTAAATGTTGATATTATATTTTATCTTCCTTTTTCTCATCGCTATTTGCTGTGGTGCAGCCCTCACTCGAGTCCCAAACGCTATTCCTCGGCTCAAGGAGTGGATCGAGGGTATTTGTTCACATATGCCTTATGCCAAGCGCTTGTGGAGCGAGCTCTCGAAGGGCCGTTGGGAGGACCATTCTCACGGTAAGATTCCTTTTCCCGAATAAGTAGCATTAGACTTTTTTTTTCAACACTAAGTCTTCATTGCTTCTCTTCTCTTTTTTTTATAGGTTTGCCTAAGACCATCGAGCTTAGGCCCTTGGTAGGGGGTGACGATCTGACTGCTAGCTCTTCTACTTTGGGGCAGCCCGGAGCCGCTGCAGGAGAGAAAAAAATGAGGAGGGCTCCGAGTTCCCCGAGCTCGGAGAAAAAGAAACCTAGGAGAAGGTTGGCTCGTAAGCCAAAGGAAAGCTCCAACTCTCGAGTGCTTGACTCGGACTTACTCTACCGGCTCAGGGACGAGCCTGAGAAGGATAAACTTTTTGTGGCCTGTGAGTCGTATGTCCCCAAGGAATGAGTGACAACCGAGGGGGAAACAACTGAGGTTAATCCCCTTCAAGTTCATGAGGCTGGTGCATAGGTGAGGGCCAATACCTCTCGAGACATCGGCTTCGCCCGACCCGGTGTTATGGAAATTTCGGGATCACCTTCGTTTACAGAGTCCATGTTCGATGAAGCCCGAGTGAAGAAAGAGCGATCCAACGAAGGGGTTCATAGAGTGGACGATCCCCTTCGTTGCTTCTTTGATACTGTGGACTCAACCTTCCTGGAAGATTTCTCCGGGTTGGGTAACTTAGAGGTGCCGAGGAAAAGTCCATCCTCGGGGGTCAGTGGGCCGAACTCGAGGCCAAGGTTAATCAACCGGTTCTCCGCTCCGAGCAAGGATCCTGGCCGGAAGCGATCAATTGTTATCACTGTCCCGAAGGATGCCCGAGTTCTTTCCTCCCCTGTCGGGGTATCTAGCTACCTTCGGTGCCTGGTAACCAAAGAAGACCAAGCGAATATGAACGTGGTGGATACGCCATGCTTGTTCAACGAAGCACAACAGACGCTGAACCCGGTAAGGTGTTATTACACTCTTTATCTTCGAATTTAGTTTTTGATAACTCTAATGCCTTTTCCTTTTCACATTTTTGCAGGTCTCGGTACTCCACCATGAAACCTTTCTCCGATACCGGGCTGAACTTATCCAACTTGAGGTTGAGGTCAAAGAGCTTGCTGATAAGAGGGACATGTTTAAGCTTCTCAGCGAGCAACGACAAGAAGAAGCCAAGAATCTCTGGGCTGAGTTGGACATGGCTCAGAAAGAACATGCTGAACCTGGTGGAACAGGTAAAGATCTTTGAAGTTAGTGATGACGAGTTAGACATGGCGACTAACGGTCAAAACCCGCAGGTCTAGCAGAAGCTTGACCGGATCGACCAGCTTCGAGCAGAGATGAACGAGGTCAAGGCCATGGCCAAAGAGTGGATGGGCAAAATGGACCGATTGGCTTCAGAGAAGGAGACTGCATGGGAGCATCTGGCCTCGGTGGAGGCCCAACTTCGAGCGACGAGGGAGAAAGCTGAGGCCCGGTCCCAAAAAATTGAAGACCTCTAGTCTCAACTAGGCTCGACTGTCGCTAAACGGGATGCCCTGGCAATGAGATTAAAATAGATAAGTTAGTGACTGAAACAACCAGGGCCGATGCTGAAGAGATGGTGGCCCAGTACAGAGTTTACCCTGAGGCAGCCCAGGACCGCCTGAAAGTCACTGTCAAGTACGTGAAGTGGCAATCCCGAAGAGAGGCTCTCGAGGAGATTCATGCTCGGGGTTTCGACCTGTCGGTCGAGGGCTGGAGGCCGAGGCCAAGAAATTGGTTGATCCTGAGGACGAGGAAGGCTCTGAGGGATCCGGCGAATCCAAGGATGGAGAAGACCCCGATGGCCACGGTGATGAGGCAGGCTCCGACGAAGATCAGGCTTAGGTGCCTTGTAGATTTTTCTTTGTTTTGTATATATTTTGTTGAGGCCGTTTGGCCTTTATAAAGATCTTTATAGCAGTATTCATATATAAGGCTTTTTCCCTTTGCAAAATTTCGAGTTTATTTCTTTCGGCTCCTTCTTTATGGTTGCAAAGATTTCGAATGCCTTAACACATAATAAATCATAGTAATAGGGTCTTGTTCGGAGGTTTGAACAAGGCTCATTTTCGATGTAATTTTGTTTAAAGCTCGTAGGGACTTGGTATGACGGGAAGCTTTCCCCAAAGTGCTTACTTAGATGTTTTTAGATTATAATTTTGTCAAGGGTAGCCTTTGAACTGGTTTGGAATTTTTGAAGGCCTCACGTTTTGGTTATGGGCTTCGGACGTCTTCGTGCCGTTTCTAGGATGGTTGTAGCCTTTTAAGTTTGGGTTTCACCTAATAGGCTTTTTAGCCCCTGGGCTTCGATAACCCGAGTCGTTCGAGTTTGCCTTGGACGACAATCCCCGAGTGGGGATGATCTCTTGGATCTGGATAGAGGCGGCCCTTGGGCTCAATATCCTTAAGGAACAAAATGTATAGTCTTAAGGGGCAAAATTATGTATCCGCAAGGTAGAAACTTTCTTTCATTTCTGTGCGCAACATACAATATTCTAAATGTGTACAAGATTCGTGTTATGGCTCAAGTGATCTATGTGGGCACATTTCATTTGAACGTTTGGCCCTTATAATAAATCTTATCTACCGAACCTAGACTATTCAAGCACAAAGTTTCCTTCCTTGCTAAAATCATTATCCGAGAGTGATGGCCCCCAGTATTCGAGGCCGATCGTAGAGAGGGTCCGGATACTATTGATGTGATCATCGACTCTAGTTTATAACCGATCTTCAATTCTAAGTTAGCACGATCTACTGTTGCCTCGTTAAAAACCTTGCCGAAAAAACCCATTTGGGACAAAATCAGTTCAAGGGAAAAAGAGTGCAACGCGTGCTTTCAGGCCTAAAAACCACATCATTCTTTGGTTGTTGCCTGCAGCATCAGTCCAATTCGTAATTTATGTAAAAAAGAAAAGAATGAATGGGGTCGTACCTTAACAATAATATCATTTTAAGTGGGTTACGTTCCAGTTGTTTGGTAGTCGCTCACCGTTCACTGCTTCGAGTTTGTATGATCCTTTGCCGGTGATCTCGATAATTCGATATGGACCTTCCCAATTTGGTCCTAGCTTCCTTTCGTTCGGGTGTTCAATGTCACATTTCTTAACACCAAGTCCCCGATATTAAAGTGTCGGAGGTTATCTCTCCGGTTATAATACCTTTTGATCCCTTGTTTTTGGGCGGCCAACTGGACGAGGCCGACTTCGTGCCTTTTGTCCAACAGTTCCAGGCTCATGTTCATGACCTCATCGTTTGACTCTTCGGTCGCATACCGGAACCTGAGACTCGGTTCTCTTACTTCGACAGGTATTAGCGCTTCAACACCGTAGACCAACGAGAACGGGGTGGCCCCGGTACTAGATTGAGGTTGTACGATACGCCCACAGGACTTCAGGCAAAATTTCCTTCCATTTTCCTTTGGAGTCGGCCAACCTCTTCTTGATCATGGTTTTGTTCATAGATTCCGCATGCCCGTTCCCACTAGGGCGATAGAGTGTTGATAAGATCCTTTTGATCTTATGGTCCTCGAAAAATTTACTCACCTTACTGTCGATGAACTGCTTCCCATTGTCGCACACGATCTCGGCCGGCATTCCGAACCGGCATATTATATGGTCCCGATAAAATCAATAACTTCTTTCTCCCTGATTTTCTCAAATGCATGGGCTTTCACCCATTTAGAAAAAATAGTCAGTCATAAATAATATAAATTGAGCCTTACCGGGTGCCCATGGCAAGGGACCGACGATTTCCATTCCCCATTTCATGAATGGCCAGGGTGACAAGACCGAATGTAGTAGCTCTCCGGGCTGATGAATCATCGGTGCATGCCTCTAACACCCGTCGCATTTTTGCACGAACTCCTTTGCGTCTTTCTCCGTGTTGATCCAGTAGTAACCGACTCTGATTATCTTACGAACAAATGATTCGTCACCCAAATAGTTCCCGCAGGTGTCTTCGTGAACTTCTCTCAAAACATATTCGGTATCTCCCGGTCCCAGACATATGGCGAGTGGGCCATTGAACGTTCTCCTGAATAGGGTGTTGTCTTCAGACAAGCTAAACCTGGCCACCTTTGTGCGCAGAGCTCTCGATTCTTTAGGATCCGAGGGTAGCTTTCCGGTCTTCAAGTAATCTATATACTTGTTTCTCCAGTCCCAGGTTAAGCTTGTCGATTTTATCTCTGCGTGGCCTTCTTCCACTACCGATTTCATAAGTTATACGACTGTTCCCGAGCTGAATTCATCATCATCAACTGACGATCCCAAGTTAGCCAGAGCATCGGCTTCACTGTTTTGGTCCCGAGGTATATGTTGCAAGGTCCATTCCTTGAACCGATGTAGTTTATCCAGGTACCTTTGCATTTGTTCCTCTTTGACTTCGAACGTCCCATTGACTTAGTTTACCACATTGAGGAATTGCACCTAGCTTCGATCACCTCAGCCCCCAGGCTTTTAGCCAGTTCGAGACCTGCAATTATGGCCTCGTACTCGACCTCATTGTTAGTCAATTTTACAGTTCTAATAGATTGCCTAACTATATTACCCGTCGGTGGTTTCAACACGATGCCAAGTCTTGACCTCTTTGCGTTCGAGGCACCATTTGTAAAGAGGGTCCAGATTCCAGAGAAAGTCCCCGAGTTCAACAACAATTCTTTTTTGACCTCGAGTATTAGGGCCGGCGTGAAGTCGGCCACGAAGTCCGCCAAAATTTGAGATTTGATAGTGGTTGGGGGTCGATATTCGATATCGTACCCGCTGATTTTCGCGGCCCATTTGGCCAATCGTCCCGAGAGCTCGGGTTTATGTATTATTTTCCTCAATGGGTAAGTAGTCACAACACATATGGGATGGCATTGAAAATACAGTTTTAACTTCCTAGAGGCACTTAGCAAAGCGAGCGCCAGTTTTTCCAGGTAAGGATACCTAGTTTCGGTCTCGCCTAGAGTCCTACTAATATAATAGATAGAAAATTACGTACCTTCCTCTTCCCGGACTAGGACTCCATTTACCGCTATCTCAGATACTGCTAAGTACTGGTACAGCTGGTCGTCTGCCTTCAGAGTATGAAGCAAAGACGGGCTCGAAAGGTACCACTTGAGTTCTTCCAATTCTTGTTGGCACTCTAGGGTCCATGAGAGGTTATTCTTCTTTTTCAATAATGAGAAGAACTGATGGATCTTATCGGAGGACCTTGAAATGGATCGACCCAAGGCGGCTATGCGCTTGGTTAACCTTTGAACGACCTTGACATTGTCCACCACGGTAATTTCCTCTATGGCCTTGATTTTATCGGGATTGATCTCGATTTCCCGATTAGACACCATGAATCCTAGAAATTTCCTGGACCCAACTCCGAATGCGCATTTCTCCGGGTTCAGCTTCATATTGTATTTCTTCAATATGTTGAAGGTTTCCTGCAAATGTTTCAAATAGTCCTCTGCTCGCAGGGACTTAACTAACATATCGTCAATGTACACCTCTATTGATTTTCCTATTTGCTCTTCGAACATCCGATTTACTAGGCGTTGGTAAGTGGCACCGACATTTTTAGTCAAAATAGTATTACGTTATAACAGTAGGTGTCGTATTTAGTGATGAAGGATGTTTTTTCCTGGTCGCCCGGGTCCATTCGAATTTGGTTGTACCAGGAATAGGCATCGAGAAAACTGAGGATCTCGTGGCTGGCCGTCGCATCGATCATGCGATCGATGTTGGGCAAAGGAAAAGAGTCCTTGGGGCATGCCTTGTTCAAGTCTTTGTAGTCTATACACATTCTTAATTTATTCCCCCTTTTAGTGACTACTACTATGTTTGCTAACCAATCCGGATACTTAACTTCCCGAATGGATCCTATTCTAAGGAGTTTAGATACCTCGTCTTTGATGAATGTATGCTTGACTTCGGACTGGGGTCTCCTTTTCTATTTGACCGGATGGAACTTCGGATCCAGGCTCAGCTTGTGAGTAGTTATTTTCGGCGGGATCACTGTCATGTCAAGGTGGGACTAAGCAAAACAATCTATGTTACCTATAAAGAATTTAATGAGTTTTTTTCTGAGCTCGGGACTTAACCCCGTGCCCATGTATATCTTACGATCGGGTAGGTGTTCGATCAATATGACTTGCTCCAGTTCTTCGACCGTTGATTTGGTGGCATCAGAATCGTCGGGGGCTATGAAAGACCTGGGAACTCCGTAGTCATCGTCCTCACCCGCCCCTTGCTTTTCTGGTTCGGTCGGGGTCGGTGTCGGGATTTCTATTTGGTCTCTTCCTTGGTGACCGAGCTCGGATCCTTTGGTATCGAAAGTGCGGATATCGGTACCACCTCGTCGACCGCGAACATCTCCTATGCGGCCGGTTGTTCTCCGTAAATTATTTTAAACCCTCACGGTGTTGGGAATTTGAACACCTGGTGCAGTGTCGAGGGTACTTCCCCTCATGTTGTGAATCCATGGCCTCCCGAACAGAGCATTGTACCTCATATCTCCTTCGATCACGTAGAACTTTATTTCCTGAACGGTTCGACGGTGTTCACCGGTAGTGTTATCTCCCCTTTTGTGGTCTCACATGCCATGTTGAATCCGTTTAGAACTCATACTGCAGGCACAGTTTGGTCTTGTAGACCCAGCTGTTCTATGACCCTCGATCTGATTATATTGGCCGAGCTACCTGGATCAATTAACACACGCTTAACTTGAGATTTATTTATGAGTACATATATTACCAGTGCATTATTGTGTGGTTGTACGATGCCTTCAGCGTCCTCGTCGTTGAAAGATACGGTTCCTTCTGGCATGTAATCTCGAGTACTTGATCTTAAAATTTGCAATTATGTCAACATTTGCTGACTGAAAATGTGAATAATTATGGTATTCTTAAAATTTGCAGTTATGTTAGCATTTGCGGATTGAATATGTGAATAACTATGATATTTTTGGATAAGATGTGCGTACACACTACACTCTCCGTACGTGTGAGATTGTACTTAATTTGTTATTGTTGTTGTTTATGGTGTTTTTGGGGAAACTCGCTTGCAATAGATGAATCAATTTGATGTTTTGGATAGTTCTCAATGAAGAATCTTGTGCAATCGAGAGATTAATTTAATGATTAGACGTTTAGTAATAAAATGGGTAAAAAATGCAAAAGAAAAGAGTCGGAAGGGTAAAATGTCAATTACAGTGTATATAAAATAAAAAAAGTCTGTTTTTTGTAACACATGCAAAAATAAGGACAACTAATGAATCGCAATTCGCAGTTCCGCCGGGAACACCCTGAGCAATTTTTTTCATAGAAAAAAAGAAGAATTTTTGACATGTATACGTTAATATAACTTTGTTCATATGCATGTGAAAGTATTATTAACCTTATTGGTTGTCGTAAATATTCAAAACATACTATAAAAGAATCATACATAAAAAATAGGGATAATTTCGGAAAACTTTTTTTTTTTTTTTTGTTGCGACAATTTGAAAAACATGTTTTAATTTTTTGTTTAGTTGCGAAAAGTTTGAACCGGAAAACCGATCTTTCCTTATAATTGGTTGAAAAATAGTTTTTGCAAAAAGAAAATTAAATTTTTTATTTGAAGCTTCTCTTTATAATGTTGAAGCAAACTTACTTTAGATCTATTTGCATTACCCGTAATTTCTACCGGGGTCCAAACGGTCAATTTTTGAATTAGCAGTCAAACCCACTTTAAATAATTTAGAACACTTCTTTAGTCCCTTTTCTTCCTCACAAGATTCTAGGGTTTCTCTTTCTCCACCGACGGGACCGTCCCTTTCTTCCTCTATACACACAGTTCTTCTCTATTTTTTTACCAGCGGTTCTTGTTTTCTGATTAATTTCCTTTCTTATACAAAGCTACATTCTTTTATACCCATATGGGTGAAAAAGATTCAGAAGGCACTGAAAGTGCCACAACATCGGAGGATGTTGAAAATTCTGATAAAGGCGAAAAATTGAAGGGTTTAGCGGACAATTCAAGCAAAAAGATATGTGGTTTTGATTCAAGTTTTGATATTTCTGGGAAAAGTTTGGATTTTCCATTATTGGAAGGTGTTGAAGAGGGTGGTGGTGGGGAGGTTGAGGGTTTGTACATGTACAAGAATGTATTTAATTTGATTCCTAAGTCAATTGGTGCACTTGGGAAAGTTAAGATACTTAAATTCTTTGGGAATGAGGTTAATTTGTTCCCAATTGGAGAGTTGAGGAACTTAGCTGAATTGGAGAGCTTGCAAGTGAAGGTGTCATTGCCTGGGATGAGTGGATTGGATTTGAATAAGCTGAAGTGTTTGAAAGAATTGGAGCTTTGTAAAGTTCCTTCTAGACCTTCAGCTTTCCCTCTTTTAAGAGATATTACTGGTCTTAAACGTCTTACTAAGCTCTCTGTCTGTCATTTTTCTATCAGGTTAGAGATTTTTTTTTACTATTCTATTAGGATTTTAAGTCATACACACTGACAATGTGAATATTATTAACGCCTATCTATGCAGATTGGCAATTGCCTGTAGTTGTCTTTTAATTGACCTGATAATGTAAAAATCTTAAAACTGTCAATGTATAAACATTAAATCCATTCTATGATGTTTTTATGTGAGCACAAAGGCCATATGCTTTTGGTATTAATGTGAGTTGGTTAGGTTGCATCTACACCTTTTCATTATCTTTCAGTCCTTAAAGAAAATTGAATTTACTAGACCAAGGTAATTGCTAAAGCTAGAGTTTTCACGAGTGCTAGACATCTTGCTAGTATAAGCAGGATAAGTGACCACCCAAATTTCCATTAATACAAGGACAAGTAGGTAGGTGGAGGACAGGATATTGGATTGTGTCCGTCTTCTCTGAGGGAAATATAGGGAAAAAAGAAATTGCCGGAGAAGTGGTTTTGCTTTCATTCCGGAAACCAATTTTCCCGAAAGTTGGAACTTGTTTTGTACACTTAGATAACCTAGATTTTATGCATGATTCATAAAAGAAAATGGATTGATTTCTCAACAAATTTTAGCATGCCGTTATACAGCTGGAGAAATAAGAGAAAATAATGATTTGTTTTTTCTGTGTTGCTGCTGCATAGGTACTTCAACCGATTGAAGTTATTTAATCAGGAGTAAGAAGACTCATAAAAAATTTAAGTTGGGAAGGAGTTTAACACTTCTTAAAGGGTAGTAGTTTCTACTCTAGGGCCATATAAGATTGCACGGGATACTAGGATTAGGCATTAGCATAACTAACCCTTGTTGAAGGGTGAGTTTTATAAATCCTACCATCCACATAAAGAGTTTTATCTATTTATTTGTGTTTTCTTTAATTTTTTATTTTTGAGATTTCTTATCCTATAGTGCATCTTAGATAGGTTAAAATTATCTTATTTATTCTACCTTACATAATCTGACAGCTGAAGAGGTTGGCACAAATCCATTTGGAAAGTATTTTGATCCCTGTAGACACGAGTGTATTTTTGACTAGAAGGTGTATGTGAAAAACCCATATATGAGTACAACACAGAATTTTAAAGTTATAGTGGTTAAAAACAAAAGAATTCATAGGGCTCCAATAGAACAAACAGAGAAGGGAAGTATGTGAAGTGAATTCGTATGCTATGGAGTATGGCAACATAGAGCACACTGCCTATCCTTGTACTTTACACTTCAAAAGTGCAAGTCTGTTGCTGTCATGTCTTTCCATCACAGTAGCATGTACCGTAGATAGTAGCAGTAAAATGAACTTTTGCTGAAGTCCATGTAATTTTGCAGTTGTATGTAATTGCTTAATATTGGTAGCGTTGGAAATTATTCTTCTTTGGATCAGGAGGGAGGATTTGACTTGGAAATAGGTGTTAGGATTTGTATTTTATAGACATTCTTTTAAAAGAAGGATTTGTAATTTATAGTCTTCCTTTATTTAGTGCAGTTATGCCACAGCCTTGAGATAACAAGACATGTCTATGTTGTTCAACATTTGATACATTTTGTTAAATGGGGTCTGATATCTTAAGATTTCTTTTTCATCCAAACAAATGGAATCACATTTAATGTCTAAAAGACTAAATTTTCATTCTGCTGATACTTTTGACAAGCAGGGGCTACTTTTGATTGCTAGAGGTTGAAAGTTGTGAACGATAAACTAGTAAATTCAGTTACATATATAATACATTCACTCATTTTCATCTTTGTACTCCATGATAATGCAATTGTTCCTTGCTGTTCATGCAGATACCTGCCTCCAGAAATTGGCTGTCTCAGTAATTTGGAGTACCTAGATCTTTCATTCAATAAGATGAGGAATTTACCTGTTGAGATAACTCATCTGAACTCATTACTGTCACTGAAAGTTGCTAATAATAAATTGATTGAAGTACCTCCGGGGGTGTCTTCTCTGCAAAGATTAGAGAATTTGGACTTTTCTAACAATAGATTGACGTCGTTGGAGAATCTTGATCTCCTTTCAATGTATAATCTGCAGAGACTCAATCTTCAGGTATGTGTTACTGAAAATACAGTTTCTTTTCGGACACTTCTTATAGGCTTCTTCTCTAGTTTCTTTTCCCTTTTTGCTGACAAATTTCGTGCATTTCTCTGGAAAAAGGACTGATATGTATTTGTCTCAATTGTCTAGTCAAGTAACTTGGTGTATAATAATTACCTTATTCTGACCCATATATCTTTGTTGAATTCCCTGAAGCACAATAAGCTTTTTAGGTGTTGTTCTATTCCTTCATGGGTATGCTGCAATTTGGAGGGGAATTGCATAGATTTGTCCAGTTCATCGTCTGAAATGGATGTGCTTGAAGATTATGATCAGGAAACCTCTGAGAATTTGCAAAATGGTGAACTCTCATCTCCCTCTCCTTATTTCTGATGCTCTTTCTGCACATTCTGATTCCTTGGTATCTTGTATATTGCCCTTCGAAGAGTTCTTGTTCGGAAGGGACTGACCTTGGAGAAGTCTGATATGTGTAAATTATTTATCTTGTAGGAGCTTCTATCACATCGTCGGGTCATTTATGTGGCTCATCACCCATTCATCGATGTTTTCGACCTCAAAAATCCAAGAGATGGAAGCGGCAGCATTATTTGCAACAGAGAGCTCGTCAAGAACGACTAAATAACAGCAGAAAATGCGTCGCCTGCAAACATTCTGTGCTAGTTGATGAATCTCTGGTGGAAGGCCCGTCAAACATAGTGGATGACGATGCTGATGATAAAGAACTCTTGACTGAAGAGGCTGAGTGCAAAGACTCTGTAGCTAATGTTGTTGATGAAGATAGCAGAAAGGAGAAGCATTATGTTGACAGATGTTCATGTGTTCCTGACTCCATTGGGACAAGCATAGATAGTCATAGTAGCTGTAAAAAATGTGATGCTTCAGTAGGTTCTCTTTCTCATGCTGCTGATGTTGTCGAGGAAAGCTCGTCTCCCGAGGTGTCTAATATTCCTCCAAAATCGAAAAGGCACCTCGATGGGGTCATTGATAATCCAAAACCATGCAAAACCCGCAGACCAACAGATGATTCAGATTTATCCTGCAAATACAGCATGATATCTTTCTGCGGTATTAATGATTATTTACCGGATGGCTTTTATGATGCCGGACGAGATCGGCCATTTATGTCGCTTAGGAGTTATGAGCAGAATTTGCATCTTGATTCGCGGGAAGTCATTTTAGTTGACAGGTAAGCTCCCATATCTGCATGCCATTAACAGTCATGGCGTTTGACTACTAAGTATAATGAATGCTTTGTCTTTCTAGTCATTTGGATTTCTTATTTAATTTGTTCAGACAAAGAGATGAAATGCTGGATGCCATTGCTCTACGTGCTCAAGCACTGATCCTTCATTTTAAGCAGATAAATGGTTTGTTCAGAGATAGAGAACATGTTGCTATAGACAACTTGCAAATTGCATCATTGCTTGCACTTTTAGTGTCGGATCATTTTGGTGGAAGCGATAGAAGTACTATTGTTCAGAGGGCAAGGAAAACAGTATCTGGGTCGAACTACAGCAAGCCTTTTGTCTGCACATGCCCTACCGGAAATGATGACACTACCAGCATAGTCACAAAAGACAGTCCTAGCGGCTTAGGAGATATACTTTTCCTTGATCTTTGTGAGAAAGCACTTCGCTCCATAAAATCAAGGCAAAATTCTATTGTTGTTCCTATTGGTAGTTTGCAGTTTGGTGTATGTAGGCATAGGGCCTTGCTTATGAAGGTATTCTGTCATCAGATATGTTTCTATTTCTGAATGTAGTTAGCTATTATGAACTGATGAATTTCATTTGTCTTCTCCAGTACCTGTGTGACCGAATAGAACCTCATATATCTTGTGAGCTTGTTAGGGGTTATTTGGATTTTTCGCCACATGCATGGAACGTGATTGTGGTAAAGAGGGGTGAATCATGGGTTCGAATGATAGTGGATGCGTGCCGTCCCCTTGATATCAGAGAAGAGACAGATCCGGAATATTTTTGCAGGTCAATGATTTTCCAATACTTTCTTCATGACTTATTTCCTGGTACTACACGCATTTACATGACTACATCTGTATTAGGATCTTGCATTGGCGATGTAGACAGTGTGGTTATTGGTTATTTTGGAGTGAAAATAGCCATTTTCTTGAGTAGTTTCTGTTACCAAAACTCTAGTTGCCCTAGGTTCTAAAAGTTAATAGCAAGCACATTCTCTCCCTGTATTTCCCCCTGTTGTATTCTGTGGTGAATAATTTACTTTGTATAGAGCAAATTTGTAATTGCTGTGTAATAGTAGGTTGACCCTGGTGACTGTTGACATCATTCCTTTTCTATTCATTCTGCTGTTCTATGGAGTCTACTTTGGCAAAATATCAATCTCGGGTTCCTACAATTTTTAACTCGTCTGATAGAAAATGGATTCTGTGTACAAGAACGGGTCTTGGGCTGTGGTCAGTTGGGAACTATATCTCATCATTTAAGACTTATTCCCCCAAAAAACTCACCATTTAAAAGTTTTTTGGCGATAGTCATTGATATCCAATTTAGCCCTTTGAATTATTTTAGCTACTGATTATATTAGTTTCATTATTCATAATCATTGTTTGGCTTACTGGAAAATTAATTTTAGTTCTGACAACTAACTGCTGCTACAAAAGAATTACGTAATTCGTTTATGAAATTATTGAATATCACTTAATTTTACTGATCAGAAGTTATTTTGATCACCCAAAACAAACAGATCAAAGTCTCATGAAAATGTTTTCGGTTTTTCTGGCTTTGATGGTCTCATATGCAAATGTATCCTGTGCAGAAACCGTTGGTAAAGGATGATTATGATAGATTGCTGATGTATCTCTTAGATCACTGAGCTTGCTGTTTTTTTCAGGTATGTGCCATTGAGCCGGATAAATGTTCCTGTTGTGCCAGATGGTATTCCTGGTCAAGTTAGTTCTTATCCTTCTCTATCCGGTTCTGATGAAATCGATAAAGCTCCTTCCTCAACCCTCGTCCAGTGTAAATTCGGATCGCTTGAGACTGTGGCAAAGGTGTGTTTCCTGACTGCTTTTAAACGTCTCTGTTTATTATTATGAATATGAAACATCCCTAAGTTCTTATTCCGAGTTCCAAGTTCAAACTGTATCATATCTGTCATATGCTGAATAGTATTTTCCTTTTGTTGTACTTAGTTTATTTCTCCACTTAACTTGGAACTTCTTTTGTCTGAAAGTCAAGTCATTGTTGCTTAAATAAAGCACTATAACTATTCTATTCTTTGAGGGGTGAATTCTAGCATGTAAATGTATTGACTCTCCTGAAAAATAAAGAGCAAACTAGAAAATGATTTTTCTGGCTTCATTGTACTTTCCATTGTCAACTGTAATTTACTAGTGTACCTGGTTTTATGCTTCTGATCTGGTTTGGATTTATATAAGAAGAAGAAAAGCAATTTGTTTTTGAGTTTATTCTGTTGTTTTGCTTGAATCCACTATTTTGCAGGCTTATTCTTTTCATTTTGCATATTTTGCATTTATGTGCTCTGTGATCATAAAACTTGGTTTGTGACACTTGTTATATCAATAGCTGTGGGAATTTAACTCGGGTAACATCTTTTTTGACGAGACATAGTTGAACATTTTTATCCATTCTTTTCTATTAATATTAACCTGATTTGAGCAGAAAGGATACGAAGGATTCATATAATCGGTCCTGACTAATTTAGGGTTGAGGTTTAGTTGATTGATCAAACATTTTTGCTGCTGCAGGTGCGGACTTTAGAGGTATCCAGGTCCTCCGCGGATGAGATTAAGAATTTTGAGTTTAAATGCATTGGAGAAGTTAGGGTGTTGGGTGTCTTAAACAGTTCATGCATTGTCAAATATTATGGTCATCAAATATCTTCAAGATGGGCTCCTTCATCAGATAGCAGTTCAGAATGCCGTACTTTGCAGTCTGCTATTTTCATGGAGCACATAAAAGGGGGTTCACTAAAGGTATATGTTCTCCTTAAATTCTTTTCACACCTGACTGTCTTTATTCTGCTCATTTTGCTTTCTCATCTTTAACTTACAGAAATATGTTGATAAGCTATCTAATGCTGGTGAGAAGCGTCTTCCAGTTGAGCTGTCGGTATTTATTGCTCGAGATGTGGCAAGTGCATTGACAGAGCTGCATTCTAGGCATATCATACATCGTGATATAAAAAGTGAAAACATCCTAATAGATGTGGATAAGAAGAGAGCTGACGGTACCCCTACAGTAAAGCTATGTGACTTTGATATGGCAATTCCACTTCGTTCTTACTTACATACTTGCTGCATTGCCCATGCTGGAATTCCTTCACCAGATGTTTGTGTTGGTACACCGCGTTGGATGGCTCCTGAGGTGTTTCAGGCTATGAATAAGCGCAACATCTATGGTTTGGTAAGTTTCTCGTGCAGTGCTTTTGCACCTCAGATAACAAGAATTTAATACACCTTTCCTGGCATCTCTTGTTTCATGACTTCTGCATGCTTTCCTTTCTTTTCTCTTATCTTGATATAAAATTAATTTGCAAATGCAATTGGCACTTTTTTTACTCTTTCCTTTCTTTTGTTTGGACTAATCTTCTTTGTCAAATTCTTGAGATAGATTCTAGTCTTTCCTTTCTCCAAAGCTACCTACTTTATCTTGGGAATGACACCTTGCAATCACCATCCTTGAATTTAGAATCCTAATCTTTGAATTCTCTAGTACCGACAACCAACTTTCTGCCACTTTGTGCACCGATTTGCTAAAAGATGACTAATTGTTTTTCTTGTTTTACTGATTTCCACCCTTGGTTGAAACCATTCAACACCGCCAAGAACCTATCACCTCTAAAAGGATATGCATTTGTCTGCTAAGAACTGATATATCACTCATTCCTCTATCAAAATTCAGCTCTTTGATCTCCGTCTTCTAAGCATCTAATTTCTGTGCTCAATCTCATGCTTCCTTGAGAAATTAACATATCTTTTTTTAAAGCAAAAGAGGACGTATTCTGTCTGCTCTCTTGTTGCACTGCTAAGATTGAAGAGTAATGATTATGTATTCATCAACACATTCAAATTTCCACCTGAATTTCTTAGTTTCCTTGACTCATCTAGCCACTTTTTGATACTTCAATTTAATTTGGAGATGGAGGATAGTTTTGTTTGTTTTTTGAGATATTATAGCATCAGAGCATCTCAGAAGATGTATCCTGTGTCAAAAGGGGAGAGAGATTCTGAGGGTTGGATATTTTCTCTTCTCTTGCTCTTGAAATTGTAAAGGTCATCAAGTCTGGGTTAGACGGGTTACTTGGAAAATAAAAAGGTTCTTCTAGCTTTGACTTCTCACTTTCCTGTTGGATAGTTATGAGGCCCTAGGAGACCCAAAATTTTGGTGCTTGGCCAAAAAATATCAGCAGAGGGCGGGTGGAAAATAATTTTACACAACCCCCCCCCCAAAAAAAAAAAAAAAAAAACCAATAGATGGGTGAAGTAAGAATTTCGGTTGGCATGTTTAACTGCAGATCTAGCTTTAAATATCTTCAAAGTCTTCCGAACTAGGTTTTTACTTGTCTTGCTTTTGATGTAGGGTGTTGATATTTGGTCCTTTGGGTGCGTCCTCCTGGAGTTATTAACGCTGCAACTTCCTTACTCAGAGTTGTCTGAATTAGATATCCACAATTCTCTTCAGGTATTGCCTTGATCTCTAACCTTTAATGTAGTAATGTTCTAAATAGCATGATGAGTACCTAATCTGCTGCAAGTACCATTTTATGATGATTCCCCTCGCAATTTTTACTCAATGCTTACGGTTCTAGTGCCTCCCCGGTCATTGGATATTTCATGCGTGTCATAGTTTTCCTTTTGCTATTGCTTTGGAATTGCTTAAAATGGTATGAAAACAAATGTAACTTGACGCACACAGGTGGGTAATCGGCCACAACTACCTGAAGAACTAGAGGTAATGGCCACATCATCCAAAGCAGAGCTGGAGGATCTAGCAAAGTCTTGTTCTGGCTCCGACCTAGACAAGCAACAATCTGAATCTCATATCCTGAGATTTCTCGTTTCTATTTACCGTTGGTGTACCGAGAAGGATCCAGACGACCGTCCCACAGCAGAGAACCTCTACAATGTCTTGCTTACCTGTGCTAACTCTCTCCCTCTACAGAGTCAAGAAGAAGGATCGAAGTCCATCAGATGAAATTGATCTTCCCCAAAATTTTTGTAGCCTTAGGATGTTGTAAACTAGCATTAGATTATTTGGAGTTAGGACCCGTTGAGCAATGTAACATGTTCCTTAGCCTCGCTTCAATTAGAGTACCTCACGGTCTTATTCGAGACACTATGATACTTTTCTATCATTTTCCTATTCCTTTTCCAGCTTGTAGTTCTATAATGAATTTGAATCCTAGAAAACCAGGGTTACCGTCTGATTAGGTTTTCCCAAAGATTTTCTGAAATTAAGGTTTTCTCTGCTAAATTATCTGGTTTAAATTAATTTTTGATTTGAGAATTAGAGTTTTATATTTTCTGGATCTTGAAAATTTTTCCCTTCATATTTCTATTGTAAATTCAGGCGAGCCTAAACATTTTCGAGAACGTGGGAACAAAGGAAGAGTTCCACCATTTGTGATTTTGAAGCCCAATATTCATTTCACAAAAAAAAGAAGCCCAACAGTTATTTCCACCATTTCCCTTTAGGGAGTTTTACCTATATGTACTATATAAAAAATTTATTTACCCTCACTATTTAGGTTTTAACTTAATTACAAGTTGATATATAATTTTTTAATTATATACAAATTAGTATTAATGAGTATCCCTTTATATTAAAAATTGAATAGGGAATCCCTCTTCGCTCTCTCTCTCTCCCATTCTCTATAAGTATTCTTATATTAATATCTTCATGTGGATTAACCGAAGAAATGATACTAATGTTAAGTGAAAAAAGGAGAGAAGATTAGTACCTGGCAAAGTTCTTACTTCAGATACTATGAAAACAAGGAAGTAAATAAGAAAGAAAGCTCTGATGAAGAGAATCATTTTAGTTATAGTTCTTTTAGCTTTTTGGAACCAATAAACAAAATAGTATTAATTAGAAGCGAGTAGATTGAATTGAAAATTATGTTAATCCATTAAAAACTCCATTGACAGCCATTAAAAAGTTTCGAAGCTTTGAATTCGAAAATTGAATTTTAAGAAATTATTTTTTGTTTGGATTGAGTGTTGTTGCAAATGATTGGGAATATCCGTTGGAGTTAATATCTCAATTTTGAAACAATCTAATAAGATTCGAGGTAGTTTTGGTTGAAATTTCATATTGAAACTCGAAAAAGAAACACAAACAAATTGTATATATTTTGTATGTCGAGTGTAGAAACGGTATACAAAATATCTACAACTTACATAATTGTATATAAGTTGTATGTGAATTTTAATTTTTGATCGGATTCTGTACAAAAAAAAGTGTATTTAAGTTGTAGATAAATTATAGAGTTTGACCGAATTTGTATATATTTTGTAAAAAACTTTTGTTACTTCCTGTAAATATGAAAACTTAGACAAAATCGGGTAAATAAGTTTAAAATCTTGTATATATACGAAAAAGTCCCTTGCCTTCAACAAGTGTGTGGCTCGCGCTTCATATATATATATATATATGAGTTTATATGAGTTTTGCTAACCCACACCATGATTGCAGTAGGTTAGCATTGTATACATATTTTCTTTCTCATAAATACCCCTAACAACATACCATAAACATATGAAGAAACATGGTTTTTCCGTCCTTCACAGTTTCACTCGTCCATTTCTCGTCTTCCCCTTTCAACCGAGCACATACCAGACTTTCTTCAGATAAAGGATATCAAATCTTGCTTCCCAATCTTAAATTTTTAGCTCCTTCTTCCCAGGAAATTCCATTAGCATTAATCCAAAAAAATAAACTTATAATACTTAACTCCTCCTCCCTCACAAGAAGCTCCAAACATTAAACTCAAAACACGCTCCTCCTTCGCAAGAGGCTTCTCTCTCATTGTTTGATTAATACCTATCATTTTGAAACTTGCAAATTTTTATATTATAATGCAAATATATCTTTTGAATATTTTTATATTATTTTTAAAAATTTATTTTCATTAACATGAAGGGCACACGCAACGCACGTACACTAATACTGATTATATTAAAAAACACGAAGGGCCCTTAGCGAAATTGCTTTTTTTACCCTTTAAACCATAGAGTTCACATTGGATAATATAATAATTTAAGTATTTCATTAATATTTAGAAATATTCATTTAATTAATTTAGTTATTCCTCCGTTATTAACAATCTAGGAGGGTTCACTAGATTATTTGGTAAATTTTGCCTGAATTATTTGTTCTTAAAATTTTGCCATAATTATTTGGTAAATATTTTCTTGGCGTTCACTATTTCCTAAAGTTTCGCTACTTCGTTCAACTCTCCTCGAGCTCTTTTGAACTTCGTTGAACTCCCTTTACTCTTTGGAGTAGTAAATGACTTCTTTTGTTATCAAGATTTTGCGTAAATTATTTGGCAAATTTTTCTTACACCAGGAAAATTTTTCCACTGAAACTTTCCACTGCTTCGTTCAACTCTCGTTAAATGATTTTATTTGTTATTAAATTGTCTAAACTAGGAAATTTTGTAGTATTAGATTCTCTACGAGCACTTGTGACTTCTATTTGTCACTATCCCCAACATCCCATCTTTAGGATCGTGATGACACCTAATCTCTAACACTAGGTAAGCCTAACACATGATGAGATTCAACAGAGATAACCAACTTAACTATTAATTATAAAACTGTTAAATGACATAACATAGCAAAAACTGAACAATAGTTATACATTTCCCAAAACCGGTAGTACGGAGTCAAAAACTCTAGTGAGGTACACTAGAACTCACTAAGTACAACACTATCTGGAAATATAATAAACAATAGCAAAGTACAATAGAAAGTGACTCTGAGGTCTGCGAGCGGAAATGCAGGTATACCTTGAAGTCTCCACAGCAACTCTGATAATCAGCTCGCTATCGCCCAACTCACTCCGAGGTACCTGGATCTGCACAAAAATGTGCATAAGCGTAACATGAATACACCATAATCGGTACCCAGTAAGTAGCAAGACTAACCTTAGTGGAGTAGTGACGAGGTTCAAGTCAAGATACCCACTAATCAAATAATCTGTGCAGAATATATATCAATATAAAGCTAACAACGGAAAACAAAATAAATAAATGTCAACAAAGGGTAATCATGTGATAAAACAACAAAATAATCAAAGCATCGATAAAATACAAATGAGAGCAATTAAGGAAAAACAATGACAGTTCAAATCATCAAACCATTCCGACAAAAAGATTTACAACAAGAATCACCCCGATGTACCACACCTCATAATCACAAATCACAAGTCATAAATCACGAATCATATACACATGGCACCCCATGCCCACATTATCAATCACCTTTGCACAACAAAGACCTCGTGCCACAACATGAGTCACACTCGCACGACAGATACCTTGTGCCACAATATAAGTCACACTCGCACGACAAAGACCCCATGCCACAATATAAGTCACACTCGCACGACAAGGACTTCGTGCCTCAACAAATACTACAATTGTACGGCACATGCCTCGTTCCACCACGTATATTGCAACCGCACGGCAAAGACCTTGTGCCACAATGTATATCACAACCCGTGTCAGTTATCAATAATACGTTCAAAAGAAATTTATCGAAAATCAAATAAAGTAATGCATGATAACAACTTCCTTTTTATTTCATTCCGTTAAGTCACAAACAACTCAATAAAATATGAGATAACAACTCTACGTAGGTGAATTTACCTTGGCAACCAAATCATCAATTAAAGGACCGAGACACAGATTAGCAAATTGGGAACAACACAACAAAATACGTAGAAATGCATGACACATAAAAAGTCATACCACCACACAAACCTCATCAGTAAAACGCCTCCGGGCCATCATATGTTATCCCCACATAGCCCCCTTGTCTCGCCGCGTACGCAACAATAAAGTAAATGCCTGTCTTGTCTCGCTACACGCGCATCAATAATTATCCCATCTTATCTTGCCACATGCGCAGACCCAATATATATATATATATATATAGCCCGCCTTGTCTTGCCGCATGTGCAATATCAACAATAACAATAGCACGACAGAAATTTCGTGCAAATACCCCGACAATCCACTCAACGAGTCCACGTGTGCCAAAATCACAACACAACATACCAACAATTGTCATTAAGACATCAACTTACAAATCTGCCAACACAGTGCACAAGGAAAATCAATAAGGGAAAGCGGATGAGTGTGCAACATATAACATGAATTCAGCTAACCCAAATATCAACAATTTCACAAACGCCCAACTTGACCAATTAAGGAAATAAAATCCTAAAACATGATCTCTAACATGGAATATGAACTCAAATAATCATCCACAATAAGAACCTCGGGTTATGGTCATCAAGAGCTAGGGTTTCCCCTCCAAAATGAGAAATCTCTGTTAATTGAGGCGTTTGGACATCTATTGAGAACCAAGTGCTTTTTCTTTATCTTTGACGTTATTTTTTTTTCTTTCACATTTGTTAATTGTTTGCTTGGTAATACTGAGAATTTCAAGTGATTTCCCCTAAGATACCTTTCTTTCCTTGCATTATTTTCTTGTAACAGATACATGATCACATGGAAATTGGAATTGCCTAGCTGCCATGACATAGGAACACAATTTTAATTATTATTTATCTCAATTATCTAATACAAGTAACTTTTTTTAAAGCAAGAAGGTAAAGTGTTCCTCAATTGGGTAGATAACACTATCATTTGCTGACCCTTCATTTGTCGTTTAATTTATCAATTTGATTTCTTCTTGATTGGCCTATTAGCACACGGAGATCGGTTTTATGACGCATTATAATTTTTTTTAAAATAATGTGACTCTTTCTACGGGGAGTCGGTAAAAAATAACTCTATGTTTTATGTACCTCAAGATGTGATAATTATTTCATTCTTTATGCAGGATTCGTTACCTTACATGTAATCCTTTTTACTTGTCAATTTATATTTTGGTGACGGGGTGTCAATGGTTCGGTTCGGCCGGTTATTTTATAAAATTTGTACCATACCAATTTTTCGGTTATTTTATTATGTATAACCAAAATTAAACTTTTTGAAACCGTCCCAATCATGTCGGTTTCTCTTCGATATCGGTACGGTTTGGTTAATTTTCAGTATTTTTTTAAATGTCATATAAAGGTCACTAGTAAGTAAAAGTAGAATGCAATAACGTACATACTTTTATAAGACTTAGCAAAATTTTCTAGACAGTTTTGCTGCTTAAATTGTGATGAATTGTGAAAACATGAAAGATGGTAGAGTATAGATTCATCAACTACTCTACCGCTGCGTAAAAGAAACTACGCAAAGACAAAGAAAAGATAAACCACACAAGTAGAGAGATATTAACCTAATTGGAATTCAAGAATAAAATATATAGAAGATTAAATATTCAAAAAGATAAATAGAAATCATACGAAAGGAAACATATTCAATACATTATAATTTGCTACTCATAATTGTTAGAATACTTTGTGTCTTGCTAGTGAATATGCTGGAAATAATTTAGTTTCAGTAGGTGTAACATAATAGGGATGAGAATTAGGATTTTGATCTTAATTACTTGTTGGCTTGTAACCATTTTCATAATTCTAAGACCCAAGAAAAATTTTAGTACTTTATTATTTTTAAACTTAATATATAAATATATGTTTCATATGTAAATTTATTCGGTACGGTTCGCTATTTTTTTAATTTATTTCCATAAATTAAAAAACTTACTCTAATTATCGGTACGGTTGTAGATTTATAAAAACCTACGATTTTATTAAAAGAAACCTAAAAATTGGTTCGGTGCGGTACAGTTCGGTCAGTTTAGTCATTTTTTAAATATTTATTGACACCCCTAGTGGTAACCATATTGCTTCAACAGTCAAATAATTTTATGTTCACATAAAAATAAAAAGAAAAACCAGTTAAACAGCATATGTTTTAAATTGAGTCAAACAGAAGCCAAAAGCCGCCAAAGTAGTAAAAATTATCATCCTTTTTTTGGGCATGGTTCAATCTATGCTCCCCCCCCCTCCCCCCTTCCCAGGTTTTGTAATAATAACCCTCTCTTTCATCATTCATGCCTTGCCGAAAGAGCAAAAAAGTTGACAATCCTTTTCTTGCTTTTAAACTGAAAAAAAGTTTTCACTGTTGGAGAAAAGGAAATACAATTCGAAAAAATTGAATATTTTGTCAAATTTCTTCATCAAGTCTTAGATGTTTGTGGTATTGATCAAAGGGTGTTTCTTGGTAAATCTAGCCACTGATTTTCTAATTTCTAGTGAAAATACTCTACTTATAGAGTAATTGTTTTCTGTTTGAATGGAACCTTCCTCTTCCAAAACTGTTGGAGTTATATGAAGTGTATTTGTATTTGGGCATGGCCCATGAACTTCTGTAGAAGACTTAGGCCTCATTTGTTTTTTTTTTAAAAGATTAAAACGTCTGAATCTGAATACACGTTTGAATATCAAGATGTGTATTAAGATTAAGACATTTGACTCTGAATACACATCTGAATGTTAAGATGTGTATTAAAATCTAAATACTAAATGATTAAGACTGTTTGATTTTTAACATCTGCATGTATAAAATTTACGTTTATTTGAAAATTAATAAATATAAAATTCAAATGAAATATTAATTAATCTAATATTCCATCACTAAAATATATAGCTTCTTAAAATATGATAGTTGCTGGTGGTGATGGCTAACGGTAATGCTTGTGAATATCGACTAAAAGCGGTGGTTGGTGGTAGATTTGGTTGGTGGTGGTAGTTTAGGGTAGTAGCTAGTGGTGATTGGTAGCTATTATGATTGATAATGGTGGTGGTGGGTTATTTGTGATTAAGGAAGATGGTGGTGAGTAGTGGTAGTTTATAATGATGGGCAGTGCCAACTATTGTTGTTGATGGTGATGGGGTGGTTAGTTGTGGTAGTTGAGTTGGATGAGTGTTGGTTGTCGTTGAAAATGATGGTGGTGGGAATGGTGGGGATGGTGGGTTGGGGTAGTCGACAATGGTGGCGGCTATGATTGAGGATGATAGTGGTGGTGGTTGAGTATGGTGGTGGTGGGTGGCATGGTGGTAGTTGATAATAGTAGACGGTGGCAACAATTAATAATGAATATGGATGATAGCATTAAATTAAGTCTATATTATAGATCTTAATGATACAGACCTATTCAGACCCATTAAGTGGTTGTGAAGTAAAAAAAAAAAACACACTTAACGATTAAGATCTGAATAATCAAGATTCAGACTTTAAAAACAAACAGACTTAATGTCTGAGATCTGAATGATTAAGATTCAGACCTCCATTAAGTGCAAACAAATGAGGCCTTAGTGGGTTACCTAGTCTTAGTTTTTAGAGGAATTTTCAGAAACCACTATTTGTTTAGTGGCTATCAACTTCCTATAACTATCATATGCATAATTACTTCCTATAGCTAGTATTTAGTTGTTACGCGACTGTATTCATTGTATTCGCTGTATACGCGCTACTGTATTCATGAATACAGTAGCAGAATTCGCTTAAAAAATAGGGGAGTCCAGCTGTGCGACTGTATTCATAAATACAATAGTAGAATTCGCCTAAAAATAGGGGAGTCCAACTGTTTAATAACGAAAAAAGGATCAATTAGCGTGTATCACTCCTAATTTAACTCAACAAAATCAATTCTACATATATTTCGCTGCTATTCTACTGTATTCCATGTATTCGCGCAACTATATTTATAAATACAGTGAGGTAAAACACAGGGATTACAACTGTTTTATTATGTATTCCATATATTCGCGCGAATGTATTTATAAATATAGTAAGGTAATCCACCTAAAAACATAATTATACATTGTATTCAATTCACCGTATTCAATTCGACTGTATTCAAACAATAAAAAGACACAAAACACAGTGATATTCAGATGTATTAAAAAAATACAGACATTCGGAATACATAAATACAAGCAAAAAAATAATATATTTATACAAAAATATAATGTATTTGAGTGTGTTTGTAGAGAATATAATGTATTTGTATCATTGTATGTGACTAAATAGCAAAAAAGAGAAGAAAGTTCGCTGAAGATGGCATTTTTCGGCTAAGCAATGTATACATTGTATTAAAACTAAAAATGGAGACGACTAAAAACCTGGCCCTCAAATCTTCTCCTGCGTAGCCATGGCTAGATCTGTTCGCCTAAGAGGATGGGCCAATAGTGGATGATGATGCAGACGATTTTGACGCCGACGACGATTAGAAGAAGCATTGAGCGGCGACGTTGAAGAAGTAGAATTAGTATATGGAGAGTAGAAACTTAATAATAGATCTCTCATTCTCTTTACTCGACAACGATTCTGGCGAGATTTGTTCCTTTTTGCTCGAAGAGAGAGAGAAGGAAGAGAGAGAGAGAGAGAGAGAGAGAGAGAGAGAGAGAGAGAGAGAGAGAGAACATAATTGGCGTAATTCATGCCTCAATAGTAGGTATAAATAAATACCTATTTTGCTATAAAATAGAATAGGTAGCTATAAGTAATAATATTTAAAAATTATTTTGGTTTATATTAAATAGGGTGTAATAGTTCTCTATAGGAGTTTTTATTCATTGAGTTGTAAATAAGTTCTAAAATATATAAGAGGGGAAAAGGAACATTCCAGATAGCTTTTGGTCATTTTTTGAGTATTGAATACAAGTTCTTCTCTCCCGTTTCTCTTCCTCTCTACATTTCACAAAACCCTACCTACAATTTGTCAATTCCTTTAGATTTTAGCAGCTTAACATGGTATCAGAGCCATGAATTCGTTAGTTCCCGGTGTCCTCTACCTAGCGATGTTACCCTCATATGCTATTATCAAGGATTTCGTCTTCATCAGGGATTTTGACTTTTCTGATTTTCGTCAGATATTTTTGGATTTTGCGCGGTGATTCTCTTCTCCTTTACTGCTGGAGCTGCGTTATTGAGTTGGAATCTCTGGTGTTCCAGAAATTTTTGATTTATTTTTTCACATCTAGGGTTTCGAGCACTTTGATTTGGGACTCCGCATGTTACTCCTTCTGCCTCATTTTTCTCCTATCAAGGCCTTTGCTTCTTCAGGTCGCGAAGATGTCTGGTATATTCTCTCCTTGTTTGATCTCTTGCATTTACTGTCATATAATCATTTCGTCGGCATAAAGTCTGTGCATTTTTGTTGAATAATTTCTTCTTCTATCATGGTTAATTCTGATTCTGGGGTGACTTCCTATATTACATATGTTCCTGAGCCCTCTAGTCCAATGTTTTTTCTCCCTTCTCATGTTACCCAAGGTGACTCAAACAAGGCACCAAGACGAGGAGCAAAGGCGAAATGAAGAATCAAAAGGAACAAACTAACCTTTCCCCCCAAAAAACTCACAATTTCTCTTTGGGTGCAGGCATAACGAACATGACAAGCATGCCCGTGAGTTCATAACAAGAATGCTATCTTTAGTGTTAGAAGTCACCAAGCGCAAACACGCCAATCTAAGAATCGCTTTTTTTCTCATATTTAATCTCCGTCTTTCTCTGCATAGGGTTAAGCACTGCCCTCATTCTTTGCATGAGGTTAAGTAATGCCTCCATCATTGCATAAGGCTAAGCACAACCTTTCCTTGTATGAGACTAAGCACTGTCTCCATTATTTGCATGAGACTAAGCATTGCCTCCATCATTGCATAAGGCTAAGAACTGCCTTTCCTTGCATGAGACTATGCACAGTCTCCATTCTTTGCATGAGGCTAAGCACTGCCTCCATTATTTCATAAGGCTAAGCATTTACTTTCCTTGCATGAGACTAAGTACTGTCTCCATTTTTTGCATGAGGCTAAGCACTACCTCTATTATTGCATAAGGCTAAGCACTGCCTTCCCTTGCATGAGACTAAGCACTGTCTCCATTATATTGCACGAGGCTAAGCATTTGCCTCTATCATTACATAAGGCTAAACGCTGCCTTCCTCTGCATAGGGCTAAACACTGCCCTCATCACACACAAGGCTATGCGCTGCCTTGTCTCGTTCTTGTGTACAACTAAGCATCAGCTATTCCCTCTATCGAACGATCGATATTTCCGCATCTTTGCATTTCATGGGTTGAAACATCGCCACATTGTCCGAAGGCGTCATAGTCTGAAGGCATCATCCTCATAGCTTGAAGACATCATGCCATGGCCTGAGGATCTCTCGAAATTGTATATCATTATTCAAAGGCATCATAGTCCAGAGGTACCATCCTCATGGCCCGAGGACACCATTTCATGGCCTGCGAATCCCTTAGTATACGCTTCATGGCCCAGGACGTCATGGTCTAAATACATCATCCTCATTGTCCAAAGACAATTCTCATGGTCCGAAGGGAAGTTGCATCATGTTTAAATTTTCTCAATAACCCCATATATGTTCGCGCGCATCGTGTTATAAGCTTTGCAGGTAACTCGGGAGGTAACCGTTCTACAAACAGGAGTAATTCTCGCTCCGGTTTCCGTTCACAACGTTCACATCCTTCGATCATCTCAAATGTAACCGATGATCAATAATTGATTACCCTTATTCCGTAACCGCTCAAATATTTGCCTTAAACATCCATAACGTTCAAACTCTCAATCATAGCTCCGCCCGAAATTATCCGTTACTCATGACACCATCATATACAAAAGATCTTTTCTTCAAACGCATAACCATTTTTTATAATAACTCCATCGGTTTCATTGCCGTTGGATACAAAACTACACACGACATGATTCCCGTAACACCAGGGATATGTAGGCAACTCAAGAACCAGGGTTCATCCCCCAATATTTTCAAAAAACACATTATCCTCACTCATTTCAGACAAAATTGGTCATCATTTTCTTTACCCGATAATTTTTTCATCATTCCCGGATAAAGAGGGGCAGCTGTTGATACCCAATTTTGCCCTCATATTTTTATAAATATCATATATACTTTGAAAATATTATTTCTGCATCATCACCAATTTACAAGAGTCATATAAGTATTTTCTATAATTCTTCATAATCTTTAAGGCTTTAAAATTAATTTTCTTGCATTTAAATTGTTCAAATACTTATTAATTATTCTTTGAAATTGTTTTTGTGATGAATTAACAATCCAAATTTATTATTACACCTATATATATGTTTTATAACATTTTACTTCATTTTCATATAACTACATTCGCATTTTTGAGCTATTTACACAAATTTTGCAATTATAGCCTATGTTATATACATAATTATATTTAATATATTATTTATCATAAAATAACATTTTTATGTTTTATAATGTTAAACTAATATTTTTAATTATTTTACTGCATAAGTAATATTTTTATTATTTATAAATTATTTTAAAACATATCTTGCATATTTAATTTACACCCCAAGACAAGGCTAATTCCGGACCAAATTACAGGCCCAAACACTTAGCCCACTCATTTTTTCTGTTCAGCAACCCAACCAAATGACCCTTTCCTAAACCCGGTCGCGACCCGTTCATTTAACCTGCCCCATTTCCTATTCGATCTTGGCTGTTGATCTTAAATGATCAACGACCCATAATAAATCCCCCATTCTCCTTATATCCCCATAACCAAACCCTAAAACCATTCCCCCAATCGACCGCCTTTGCATTCTCTTTACTCCTATCTTCTTCTTTATGAACCCTAGCCACCGTATCTCTAAATCCTCTCCAAACCCGGCCCCAAAATGGAATCAATCCATGATTCACTTACCTATTTTGTGATGCTTCACTATTGTGTATGCGTCTGTGGTGTTACTTAGTTCTTGCCCTATTTTTTGCAAGAATTATCTTTCAAAATCAGGCCTGATTGACTTTGATCTTCGAGGATTCAAACGGTATTTCGTCTATATACACTTAAAATGAGGCGATTCTTGCACTCCTACTTTGATTTACAGTTGGTTGAACCCAACTAGGGTTTGATATCTTCATCTCCTTTACCGATTCTGATTGCATGGGATCGTTTCTTTCATTTTTATGTTAAAATTGATTATTTTCCATGATTGTCTGTTCAAATCGATTGCTGTATAAACCCCCCTTTCCCCGCCTCCCCTCTAAGTCTGAACGACTACTGCTACGATTACTACTACCACTATTTTCCCACTCGTATTTATTCTATACTATTATGAGATTTTGATTTTTGGCCGGCTGAAAGCCAAGGACACCAGATTCTGTTCATTAACCTGCTCCAGTGCAAGCACTGCTCAGAGTCTATTTCGAGGCTTTTGTGAACTCTGAAGCACTACGGGTTTGGGGGTATCATTGTTCTCCAGTAATCACAGCTATTCTTGAGATTTTTAGTTCTTCATCCTTTCTTTAGTTTTTTGCAACTGCTTAGTATCTTATACTCTCGTAATTTCATTACTCTATGATTGTGTGCATTTCTTTGGATGTTTAATGTGATACCACTTCAAACCTGCTCTAATTCAGATTTTTCGCATAGTTACCTAAGTTGATTCATGATGTTTACTTGGCTTACAATTAAACCTGCTTGATGTTTATATGTCTTGGCTAGAGCTGCTGTTAGTCACAGTTTTAAGAACTAAGTATTTTAGCTTCAAAGATATTTGATTACTTCTATGTGTAGTTTGTCACATGTATGGCTAAGTTTGGCATCCGTTTTGGTAAGTAAGTTATTCGTTTGGGCCTGGTATGTTGGTCCTACCTTTGGCATTGAGGGTTCGAAGTATACTGTCTGCACTTGGAGTTGGGCCTGTTGTCCGCATGAAGTCCTAAGCATGTTTGAAGGCCCATATGTATTACTGGGTTATTCTACATTTGTATTGGGCCTGTAATTATTTAAAATAATATGTAATAGCTTGTAAAACTGAATGATGGGGAAATTAGTGAAAAAAGGGTTGAGGTATTTTAATGCTTGCATAAAAGGGTAGAAAATATGCCTATAGGGTCTGTGTTTTATTTGCTATTTCGTTCAACATGCCTTATTTGTTACTTCATTTAGCATTTCTTATTTCTGTACACTAATAGAATCATGCCTATAAGAATCATACACACTTCATTCGTACACTATTCAAAGCATGTTATTACTCGCCATACTTGTTTTCTATGCCCATTACTGTGCACACTTAGACATCATGCTTGTAGGATACAATAACGTTGTTTTGCTAACACTCATTTAGATACCATGTCTATAAGGTTTGAACTAATCAATCAGTCACTTCAATTATCTTGGTATGCTATTAATTATAACCTGGATATCTTGAATACATGGTCTTAATTAATTAATCAACTACTTTGTTAACTCATTGTGTTACCATACATAGAAATCATGCCTATAAGGATAAATCTTATAAAATCTATTGCGCCTATCAATTGTTAGAAATCCTGCCTATAGTGTATTGTCACTCACATAAAAAGCTATTAATTCCGGGTTCTCGAAGTTGTTTTACTGCCCATCGCGCAATATTTAGATATCATGCCTATAGGGTTATAATGCCTTAAGTTGCAAATTTGTTAGCCTAAAGCTGCACTGCTGCCTATACAATGCTAAAATTAGAATCGCCTAGAAACCTGCCTATAGGACTTAACGGCTATAATGCTTCTTAACTTTGTAATTGTCCACTGCCTAAACCTGTCGCGTGCATTTATGGTTTATGTGTGAGGGTTAACTTGAGCCCTTTCTTGCATTTTATGTGAAGTCCTATATGCTTTGAATGCACGCTAGTTTATCATTTTTGAGCATCCTAAATAAATTCTAGAACCACCCAAATAGCAGGTCCAAAGCCTCTTGGACCATAGGTATGGGACGAGTAGTGCATGCATATGACGCTGTTTAGAATTGAATTAGAACACTTCAGGTAAACAACTTTAATAAAGTAATTGGGTTACAGGAAATGATAGTATGTCCCCGCTGAATAATATGAGCAACCCCTACCCTAAGGGAGTTGCGAAGTATGTTACACGAGGTGATCCTTTAGGCTAAAAAACATAGAACCCCCTCTCTTCTTTATATGCTTATTTGTTCACACTTACTCGTTGAATTTAGAACAATTGAGTTGTACCATGTAACCTCTAAAGACTTGTACTGATTATCTATATAACTTAATTATTGTCTGATTTTCGTTACACTTGTTCATAATAGAACCTTTAAATTCTTTATCTTCCCTCGCTTATATGATCACATAGGATAGTTATAATCTAATAATCCACATAGTATGAACTTCGGTCGGGACCCACAGTTATGGACCTCGAAGAGTGCCTAATACCTTCTCTTTAAGGTAATTTAAGCTCTTACCCGATCTTTGGTGACATGGACTAGTTCTAACAGAGTTATTTGCAAATAGGTGCCCTACCGCACCTCAAAATCATTAGGTGGTGACTCTTCTCTTTAAATATCCATTTAAATGAGTTGTCTCATGTCAAAACCCGCTTTTGAGAGAAAAAGGGGCGCGACAGCATGGCGACTCTGCTGGAGATTTACACTTAGGCTCTTACCATAACGAAGTTGACTTATGTGGATTATTGATGATATGTACATCCCTTCCCTTATTTTCCTTTATTTGTTTAAATTGCTATGACATGCACACCCCTTCCCTTATTTTCCTTTATTTGTCTAAATTGCTATGACTTGAACATCGCCTCCATGTTTTCCTTTATTGCTATGACATATACGTCCTCTCTCCATTTCCTTTATCTTGTTTAAGATTGCTGTATTATGATTCTCCCATCCCTATTTTCCTATTTGCTTTATTACGTTCTTACACCTTTTCATGAGTTAAACTGACTTCCCTCTTTTGTCTTTCCTTTTTTCCTTTCTTTCTCATGTTCGTCTTTATCATATTACTTAATGTTTTTACGCACTTTTATCATGTCTATATTTGGCAATGTGTTACTATTTTTCATAAAACATGCTCTACATCATACTCCACTCGTGCCTATTATCAACATAGCGGTTCTTGATGAGTGTCCGCATTTTCCTTAAAATACCCTTTTAAACCGAAAAGGCTTATTTGCGGTAGACTAGTCGATCAACGGTACAGTCGACGGTCCCGTGCCTTTCCCTCTCAAGTTTTCTACTTGAGAGTACTAGTATAGACCTTTCTAGAAACTATACTTAGATTTGAAATGTACATGCATCATGCAAAACCTAGTACGAATTGAGACGTCATTGACGTAACAACCCTTTTAGATGAACCTTGTCCAAAGTGCAACAGGATTTCTATAATCCCAAAGGACACCATCATATTATGTGCATTACTTGGAGGAAACATGTTAACATGCTGATCATTATTGCGTAAATAGTCGAATCTGGAGGCGGAAATGGCTAACTTTTATTTATTTGCAGAAAATGAAGCACGAAATCCCCAGGTTCGATATGGTCTAGAATATCCCGCCTTTCCTAATTGACTGGTGGAAAGACCTTGCATCTTGTGACAAAAACCATGTGAAGAGATTACTTGGTGACCTATCATCTTTGCTGAACATTCGACCAAACAGGGAACTAATCGAGGCTGCTACCATGTTCTGGGATGAGAAAAAAGTTATTTTTTGATTTGGAAATATAGAAATGACTCATCTCCTGGAAGAAATAGGGGGTTTCGCCAAGTTACCATGGGATAGTCCAGGATTATTGGTGTCCGAGAATTGCACTCCACGCGGTTTTTTGAAAATGTTGGGTTTTAAGAAGAATGACAAGCTGGTCTGTCTAAAGAAATCTTACATCCCTTTTGAATTTCTCTATGAACGTTATGGACATAGAAAATCATATCGCCTTCATCATGAGGAACTAGCCATTACCTCTTTGGGATGGGTGCACTGCCGGGTTTATTTTTTCATAGTCTGTTTTTTATGTTTGTTGATCTTTCTGATGCAAGGGGGAAGAATTCATAATCGCTTAGATATGGTCACCACGACCTTAATGGAGGGTATTGAGGGACAAAAGTACACTATCACCCCGATGATCTTAGCTGAGATGTACCGTGCTCTAGATCGGTGCAAGTATGGGTACGGACACTTTGAGGGTTGTAATCTCTTACTACAAGTTTGTCTTCTCGAACACTTTCACTGATTATTGCCAAGAGCTTCTACGAAGGCCACTGAATGACTACATAGCCAGTCATCATCCAAAGAAAATGACATTCATTCCAGACAGGTTTGCAAAGCCTAAAAATGTTGTAGCCTGGGTGCATTTGTTCAGCAATCTGACAGACGAGCAAGTGCATTGGATGTTTGAATGTTTTACTGGTAGTGAGTTCATTATTAGATCCAAAGGAACTACTCACTTAGTACTAATTTTGCTGCGAGACATCTACCTTTACATTCCTATACGGGTAATGAGGCAATTTGGAAGGAAACAATTCATACCTCGAGTTTCAGACATAGTTCAGTATAAGGCAGATTTCAAAGGGGATGCTATCCCATTCAAGTTCGAAGCGCAACATATGTGAAACCAAAGTATGATTGTTGAAGGAGAAACCATTAAACTAGACAAGTATCACGCCAGTCATATGTACTACTATCTCTCATGGTTGGAGGACGACATAGCTGGGGACGTCAAACCGGGAGTCAATCTGAAAGATAGAATCATAGATGAGGTGGCTGAAGCACAAGTGAAGTATAAGAGGCTATGCAAAAAAGGTGTTAAAGTCTGAAGCTAAGCATATGGAAAAACATAAAGTGAACATGGAGGCGAGGGAATGGAAGGAAATTGCCAATAAGTCGATAGAGAGGTTAGAATATCTAGAGCAAGGATTGATGGAGCTGGAAGGAAAATGAGAAAGAGGCTTTGGGATTGTCAAGGCATAGACGATGATGAAGGAGGGAAGTTGACAAAGGCTTACTTGTCACTGGACATGTGCGATCTAGGGAATGTGATGATTGGGTCAAAAGATCCAAGCATGCAGATGGTCCTTCAAGGACCAAGTAGATTAGGAGATAATGTCCTTTACTATTTTCTAGATTAGATTAGATTTCGATGTAATAAGGCTTAATGACATTAGTGACTTCTTTATTATTATTATTATTATTATTATTATTATTATTATTATTATTATTATTATTATACTGCAGTAGATCCTCATTCATACACTCAGGCTGTTGTCATACTGGCTTGGCAAGAGGCCATGGGTAAAGAATTTGAGGCTCTAGAGGCAAATCAGACTTGGGCAATTATTGAATTTCCCCCGGGAAGAAGCCAATAAGGTATAAATAGGTGTACAAAATTAAATATTAAGCTAAAGAGAGTGTTGAAAGGTATAAAGCAAGATTAGTGATTAGAGGTGATACCCAAGTATAAGGTTTCAGTGAGACTTTTTCTCCCGTGGTTAAGATGTGTACAATTAGATATTTGATTGTTGTTGTTGTTAAAAAACAATGGCCCCTATTTAAGTTAGACGTTAGTAATGCCTTTTTGCATGGGAATTTAGATGAATAGGTATATATGAAGCTCCCTCCTAGTCTTTCTATTAGTTCATCTGTTGGACTGCTCCTTTGGTTTGCAAGTTACAAAAGTCCCTTTATGGGCTCAAGCAAGCCTCTAGACAATGGTATGCCAAGTTGTCTCAAGCTCTTTGTTCTAGGGTATATAACCACTCACTAAATGACTATTCTTTGTTTGTTAAGAAAGCTTAATCTTCCACTATTTTCCTTGCTGTTTACGTAGATGATATTATTTTGACCGGGGATGACTTGTCTGAAATTTCTGCTCCCAAAAGGTTTCTCCATACCTAGTTCAAGATCAAGAATTTGGGATTGCTGCACTATTTTTTGGGTATTGAAGTGTGTTATCATAAATCAGATGTTCTTTTGCATCAAAGGAAGTTTGTTTCTGATTTGCTTACTGAGTATAACTGTAGTGAAGTATCTCCAGTTTCTAGTCCCTTAGAACTTCATCATAAGTTGCATTCTAATGTTGGGGATCTACTTTCTCGAGCTGACATCTATAAGAGTTTAATTGAATAGTCAAAATTCTGACTCATATTAGGCAAGATCTTTCTTTTGCTGTCCAACATTTGAGTCAATTCTTGAAGAAACCTAGAGCTCCACATATGGGTGCTACCTTGCATGTCTTGCGATACTTAAAGGGCACTTTTGATTTTGGGGTCTTTTTGAATAATTTTCCTGTCTTCTCTTTAATTACTAGGTGTGACAGTGACTGGGCTGCTTGTCCTAAATCTAGACGCTCTGTTATTGGTTTCTGCATCCAAATGGGTGATAGTCTCATCAGTTAGAAGTCTAAAAAATAGCATATTGCTTCTCTGTCCTCAACTGAGGCAGAATACCACACAATGAGCAAATTGGTGGCTGAATTGGCTTGGTTAGTCAGGATTTTAGCTGACTTAGGTGTTTCAGTTGTTGACCCAGTCCTAGTTCTTTGTGACAACCAAGCTGCAATTCACATTGTAAATAACCCAGTATTTCATGAGCGTACTAAACACATTGAGGCTGATTTCCATTTTATTCATACCAAGTAGGCTGATGGACTAATTTCTTTATCTCATGTTCGTACTTGTTCACAATTGGTTGACATTTTTACCAAGTCTTTGGCAGGTCTGCAACATCGTGCTTTAACTAGAAAGTTGAGTGTGTGCCCAGAGGCGGACCCAGGATTCGGCGGTCGCGGGGGTACCATGACGCTCAATATAAATTTATCACTGCTCATAATGATTGGTACGGGGGCCTCTGACTATTTCTTTTTGAAGATATTTGTAACTATATATAGAGTTTTTGCCGAAATTTTCGGATGCCGATGACCCCTCAACTTAACTTGTGCGTCCGCCTCTGTGTGTGCCCACCCTCCAACTTGGGGGGAGGGGGGAGGGGGGTGGAGGTGTTGGAGTTACATGAAGTGTATTTGTATTTGGGCCTCGTCCAGTTTATTTATGAACTACTATAGAACACTTAGTGGGTTACCTAGTCTTTGTTTTTATTCATTGAGTCGTAAATAAGACCCAAAATATATAAGAGGGGCAAAGGAACATTCCTGATGGCTTTTGGTCATTTTTTGAGTATTGAATACAAGTTATTCTCTACCGTTTCTCATCCTCTGTATATTTCACAAAACCCTAGCTACAATTTGTCAATTCCTTTCGATTTTAATGGCTTAACAAAACAAAGCTGAAAATATGTGTATTTACCGTCATAATAAGTAACTAGTTAAAATATTAGTCGAATACATATGACTATTTGAAAAACCTGCGTATATGTAGTGTACGTAGTAACGTAGGCTAAATAAGAGAATTAGTTAGTGTAAAGGATTTGCTAATGGTGACTACTTAGGAACCAAAAATGAAGTCTTGCACGCAAGAGTTGATGAACCATTTTGATAGAAAAGTTCGTATATTTAACTGGAAAAATAACAAAGAAGACCTACAATAAATTTTACATTATGTAACTGCAAGTGTTAGTGTAATTCGCTAATCAACGACGATTGTAAGTGTATGAGAAATTGAATTGGGGATCATTCTGCCTCCGAGACTTTAGTCTAGTGATAAAAGCTTAGAGCCTAATGTGCGATATGAAAAATTTATCATTTATCATATGGTCCAGAAAAAGTTAGCGATATGGAAAAGAAAAGTCTGTGGACCATTCGTGTAGAACAATTAACAACATCTTTTATTTAAAATAAAACAGCAGAAAGCAACTGAGATTTTGATAGGATAGGTTAATGAGAGCCATCTTCGTCAGTCTTTTCTTTTAATAGAAACAGAAACAGAGTAATAAATGAGTTTGCCCGCCTGCAAATGCAAATTTCCTTTCTTTTCCTGCATTTCGATTGTCACTCTTTCTCATGACTCTGCCATTTATTTGCTGAAAATGGATAAAACTTCTGTTTAAGTCACAAGAGGGGTTGTTCTAGTGATAATCACCATCCACTTTTAATCAAGAAGTTGTGAGTTCGAGTCACTCCAAGAACAAGGTGAGGAGTTCTTGGAGGGAGGGAGCCTCTACTCCAGGGTAGGGGTAAGGTCTGCGTGCACACTACCCTCCCCAAACCCCATTAGTAGGATTATACTGAGTTGTTGTTGTTGATGTTGGGGATATAATACTTCTGTCCCTTGACAATGAAGTATTGAAATTTATTTGCATTTTGCACCAATCAAAATTGTTTCTTTTTCTTTTTTACAGATGTATTCTATGCCTATTTCATATACGTTAAGGGAGACTTTGCGTCTCCGTCATATACACTATTCGTTATAAATACAGATTTTATTCTACGGTTAATTAGTTCATCCATTACTTAACGCAAGATATTGAGTATCGTCCCTTATAATTGCATTATTGTGCCTAAACTGTAATGACTCTAAGCCACATGGATTGATTAAATGTGAACACAAATGCTGAATTATCCTATTTGAGATGAGCATATCTTTACTCCTATATTAAACTAAACCTTAATTACCTTTCTAATGTGGATTGATCGAAGAAGTTATTTTCTAGTAACTTTGTTATGTGTGGAAAAAATAATGTAACACCTTTTTAGGTTCCATTAATTGTATCTAGATGGCCTTGAATTATTTGATTTAAATTATCAATCTTTTATTTTTCTCAAGATTTCTTCAACCATAACGACATGAATTTCAAGAATCTCTCATCACAAACCTTTATGCCAAATTTACATGAATAAAAACGAAATTATATGACATCGGTATGTACATGAAAATCAGGGGGTGAGGGTGCGGAATATGTATATGTAATAGCATGTTTAGTATACTCATTGTCTTTGACGCGTGTTATAAAAAATAAATATGAATAAAGAATAAACTATATATATACACTTCATTGTATAATATGTGTACAATCATACATAATCAGTATATAATCTATGTATACCGACTAAGAAAAATAATAATAAATCTATCATGCTATTTATATAAAGATCCCATAAAAATAAATAGTCATACTCAGTCTAGACCCTGTATCATAAAGAACGGAGAGGAGCGAACCTTTTTATTATGAAGATTCAAAATATAAAGATAAACATATAAAATAACAAGAAGATTAAACAACACATTATAATTTTAACCTTACATAGTATAGTTTTTTTGACGAAGATTAACTTCCTTTCCCCTAGCTCCGCCTGTGCAGTAATGTTTTGTCACATTATCATAAGGAGTGGAGGGGGATGGGGATGGGGGAGAAAGAATAATATTTTATTTACATAGAGGGAAGAACCTAAAATGGAGCAAGAATCAGTTAAGAGGACCACTCTAGTAGCATCACAGTCTACTCCTAGACTATATAAATATAACACCACCTTGTTTCTTCAACCTTCTCTCTGCGTGTGTTGTGCCAGCCATTTCGTTATCAGTTTAGGACCACCTTTGCCTGCCTCCCTCATGTGTGTGCTAACTTCGTACACACATCGACAAAATTAGGAATTTTGTAAGTATATTTAAAGTTGAAAGAAGCGAAATTTTTTTTTTTCGACAAATGATGTTCAATATATGTTCAATATATGTTATATATCTCTAAAATATAATATTTTATTTATATATACAGTTCAATTTTTCAACGAAGGGTGTATCCTTGTGACCATGTGACTTTGCTACAGCATACACATACAAACACAAATATATGGAGAGATGAATTCAGAATTATAAGAATTTATAAGTTAGTTTATTGGTTCTGAATAAATTATTTATATATACATATTAAATAAATTTTTGAACACAAATATAAAATTTTGGCTAACCTATTGGGTACTACCGAACTCATAGTTAAAACTTTAGCTCTTCATACCAATATATTTTGTAAATTAATGTAATTTTTTATATCTACAATGTATAGGTAGTGCTTTATGGGTCTTAGGTGCTGTTGGAGACACCATTACCAATACTTTGGTGTTAACTGTTAACTCTAGTGGCTTTGCTTTTACAGCTCGTCAAACCATAAATTTAAAGTATGGATACTTTGATCTTTATTTAATTTGCTTATTCGTTTCTGATTCTTTTACAGCTCAAATTGATGTTCTTCTAAGGATTTTTTTAAAATTGTTTTTAATTAACTTCTTTTGGGGGTAGTAGAGGCCAGGGATAGGTTACAAGGAAAGAAGGGTCTTGTAAAGTTGAATGTCGAATACAAGCTGACAGCTCTACTGGTGAATTACTAGTCAATTCACTTCTTAGGATTCATTTAAATAAATTCCCATTTTCATATTGTTAAAAAAAAAGGTTTTAGATCTCATATTGTGAAAAGATACAGTTCGAGCAAAATTTAGCGATCTCATTATTTTCAAAATTAAATATGTTCAATCGATTGAAACTGTTAGGGTTTGCCCTGATTTTTTTTTTTATCATATTGGATTTTACCTTTGTATACAGTCGAAACCGGTCTTGTCTATTGTATGACAAGTCGGGACTGAAACGAGACAGGTTGAAGCTCGACCCCGGATTATATCGAATCAAGGCGCGAAGTTAAATCATCGAGCTCGTGACTCCGGGACCGAACAAGATCGAGGAAACTTTATCGAGCCAAATAACGGAAGGCCAAAATGTCCGCAATCGGTTGAATATCACGGCGGAAATCTCGGCACGTATCAAGGAGAGGCCGATTAATTAACAAATTATGAGATTGTTTACTTTTTATAGAATTGTATCAATAGTAGGATTCCCCTACTATATAAAGGGGGGTCTTGCCATTTGTAAGACACATAAAACAAACGCATCCAAAAGCAATACACTTTTATTTCTAGTTCTTATTAACTTGTCATGCTATTCCGACATCGATTGAGGCACTTCTTGATTCAAGGGTGACCAACCTTCAAGGCTAAGGCTGTTCAATTTGTATGGTTTGCATTTATTTTCTTATTATTAATTTCAACATTGATTTGCTCTTTCAATTTGTATCAAGTTATATCACGTATCCTTAAAACCGCGTATAAATTCAATTATTATCCGATTTTAGGGTAAACAGTTTGGCGCCCACCGTGGGGCTAAGGATAATAATGATTATTTGATACAAATATCAATAACACACACTGCTTTACGCTTGCTCTTTGAAGTGTCTTTGATTCCAAGCTAAAATACAAAAATGTCAAATTCTCAATTAGCACCTCTGTACGTTGACAACGAGTCCGGTCACCAAGATGAAAATAACAACATAGCACCCGGTAACGAGATACCACCCGCTGATCCCTCTGGAATTCAGATCGCAGATCCGATTGATGCCAATTCACATGTGGCTATCGATGCAAACTTACCTACTGACCCCAAAAATAACATTCGTGGTGGAGCCCGATCAGCAACTCGAAACACACAAAATGTTGAAGGGGACGAGATCAGTCTACGAGTGATCTTCGAAATGTTGCAGGCACAACATGTGATAATAGCTCAGTTACAAAACCAATATCGTGCACCGAGCAAGGTTGCGCCTGATCCTCACCGGGAAGTCACCCACAGGGATTAACCGGTCATAGAAAGGTCGAACAAAAATGAATCGGGGGCTAACCCCGAGACTCTAAAGAAGCTCGAGGAATTGACGAAATGGATAGAATCAGGAGAGAAGAAGATCGAGGCCAACGATAAAAATGTGGAAACCTACTATTCTAGGGTAGATCAAATACCAGGAGCACCGCCGATATTGAAAGTCCTGGATTCCAAGAAGTTCGTGCAAAAATCATTTCCCCTAGCGTGACTCCTAAGCCAATCCCCATGAAGTTCCGCATGCCCGAGATTCCTAAGTACATTGGAACGACTGACCCGAACGAGCATGTAACCTCTTACACATGTGCCATAAAAGGGAATGATCTAAAAGATTATGTGTAACGACCCGATCGGTCGTTTTGACTATTGCAATCCCGTTCCCTCATTTACTGCTCAAATTGTGAATTATAGTTATTATTTGGCTTGCCGGGGTAATTGGTTTGGGTTCGGTAGGATTTTTAAATGATTTGGAGCGCTTAGTTCCAAGGTTTAGAATTTAAGTTGAAAAGGTTGACCGGATGTTAACTTATGTGTAACGACCTCGGAGAAATTTTGCTAAGAAAATTAAGGTTTGGTGGTGCCGAGGTAGATCAATTTTGTGTCAATTGGGTTGAACAATGCACTCAAGTGTAAAGGAAACGTTTTTCGGAAAATGATCATTTCTGCGACCACTATGCGATCGCAGAATCACTTTGCGGACCGCATAATGGTTGCAAAGTGGAGTAGGAGGAGGGCAAGATTTGAGAAAAATCTGCGGTGCACTATGCGACCGCAGACCTGTTTTGCGGTGCATTATGCAATCGTAGAACAAGTATGCGGACCGCATAATGACCGCAGAACATGTCAGTAACGCCCAGCTTTGGAGGCCAAATTATGCGGTCGGTATGCAGACCGCATACCTGTTATGCGATCACATAACTGCGTCGGAGCTTCCATTCTTTCTAATTTTTGACCCGACCCAACTTTGATTTATAGCCCTTGAAGCTCATTTTTGAGCCAAAATATGATATTTTAGAGAGAGGTGAGAGCATTTTAGAGAGAGAAAGTGAAAACTTAGTGATTTATCCATTAATTCTTGTTCGAGGTTTGAAGATTTCACAAGGATCTTGCTAGGGTTTTAAAGAGGTAAGAATTTCTTTCCCCAATTCTTCAATTTCGGGTTTGAAGTAAATATGAGTGATTAGTAGTATGATTCTTGGGTGTAAGAGTATTATGTATACATACCAATAAGGTTGTGGAAAGATTGTTAATTCAAATGGGTAAGGATTGGGTTGAAAATGGTAGAAATCTTTATAGGCTTTAATTGAAGATTTGAGGGTCGAGTTGATGCCGGATTTTGGTAAAATTTATATGGTTGGACTCGTGGTTGGATGAGTGTTCATATTCTGTAACTTTTATCGATTTCCGAAACATGGGCCCTACAGGTGATTTTTGAGTTAATTTCGGATTTTATCGGGAAAATTAGTATTTCCTTATAAAATTAATTACAATAATTTGTATTGACTGATTCGAATTAATTGTGGGTAGATACGAGGCTTTCGGAGACCAATTCTCGTGGCAAAGGCATAGCGGAATAAATAATTACACGGGTTGAGATAAGTAACAACTATAAATCTGGTCCTGAGAGTATGAAACCCCGGATGTTATGTCATATAATTATTTTGGAGGTGACGCACATGCTAGGTGACAGGCGTGTGAGTGTGCACCGAAGGGATTGTGACTTGGTCCATCCCGTGAAACTGTAAAGTTGAATAACCTGTTGTTAGCTATAAGGTCTCTTTGTGTTGAAGAAATTTGACTGTAAATCATGTTAAAAATCATGCTTAGGCTATGTGATAGTACTGTTGGGACCCACTGAGGTCACAAACTGGTTGAATTATTTGCTAATTAATATCTTGTGCTCACTCTTGATTTTACTAGCGAATCATACCTCAGTCTTTATTGATATTTGTTGATGCACTATGTTATCTTTGTTTGGGCTGATCTGTGTGATTTCTGAGAGCCCGAGAGACTAGAGAGGTGAATGAGTGAGTAAGGCCGAGGGCCTGTTAGTGAGGTAAGGATATTATGGCACGTGAGTTGTCCGTGCAGGATATTATAGCACGTGAGTTGTCCGTGCAGCACGTGAGTTGTCCATGTAGATTATAACGCTTGGGCTGTAGGAGCCCCTCCGGAGTCTGTACACACCCCCAGTGAGCGCGGGTACCCATTGAGTGTGAGTGCTGAGGGTTGAGAGCCGAGTGGTTGAGCTGTTGTGATGAGCTGAGTGACTGTTGCATGAGAGGCTGTACTTGCTTTGGATTTGTTGTTGTACTTGGTTGCTATCTGTCATTGTTGTGAAATATCAGAAAGAATTTATATTCGGATTACTTGAAATTGAACTGTACAAAATTGATTTGACTTAAACTGCCGGATTTGAAAGCATGTCTATTCTTTGCTGGGATTACTGAAAGTGAACTATAACTGTGTAGCTCGTCATTATCTTCAGTTCCTTAGTTATTTTTGTTACTTGCTGAGTTGGTTGTATTCATACTACACCCTGCACTTCGTGTGCAGATCCAGGTGTTCCCGGACATAGCGGGTGTTGATCATTTCGCGCAGTTGATTTTCAGGAGATTTTGTGGTAGCTGCCGTGTTTCGCAGACCTTGTCTCTCCTTCTCTATATCCTTGTATACTATATTTGGTCTCCAACTACTATAAACCATATTTTCCAGACTTGTACTCATATTAGATGCTCATGTACTCAGTGACACCGGGTTTTGGGAGTTTTGTATCGGAAATTGCTAGAGTTTTAGTATTGTATTAAACGTTAAGCTTTTAAATTTAAAGAAAATTGTGGGTTATTGATGTTGTCGGCTTGCCTAATACTGAGATAGGCGCCATCATGACAGGTTAGGATTTTTGGGTCGTGACATGATGAAATCGAATCCGTCTTATTAAAGAAATTCGGAGAGACCCTGTCAAAAGCAGCCATGATATGGTATCACAATTTACCACCTAATTCTATTGACTCTTTTGCTATGCTTGTAGATTCGTTCGTAAAGGCACACGCCGAGGGCATCGAGGAAGTCAGACCTTTTCAAGGTAAGGTAGAAGGACAATGAAATGCTCAGAGAATTCGTGTCTCGATTCCAAATGGAACGGATGGACCTACCACCGGTCGCTGATGATTGGGCCGTTCAAGCCTTTACCCAAGGGCTCAATGTTCCAAGCTCGGTGGCTTCACAGCAGTTGAAACAGAATCTGATAGAGTACCCGACTGTTACTTAGGACGATGTGCATAATTGGTACAAATCAAATATCAGGTCGAAGATGATCAACTTGGGGCTCCTTCCGGGTCCATTTATCCTATCAGACCCGTCGACAGAATCAAGAGAAATATTGACCGGGAATCGAGGTCGAACAGAGATCGGTATCAGCCATATGATCGGAGAGGCAACGGGTCCAAGAGAAACTCTATGAGAAACGAAAGGAGAAATGACTGAGGTCAGAGCAGCAGGGGACTTATGACCAAAAATCGCTTCGACAGGTCCATCGGGCCCAAAGACGCACCAAGGCTATCGGAATACAACTTTAATGTCGATGCTGTAACAATTATATCAGCTATCGGGCACATCAAAGATACCAAATGGCCTCGACCTCTATAGAACGATCCAACCCAAAGGGATCCTAACCAGATGTGCAAATATCATGGCACTCACGGTTACAAAATCGAAGATTGTCGACAGCTGAAAGAGGAAGTAGCTCGTCTATTCAACAATTGTCACCTTCGAGAATTCTTGAGCGACCGAGCCAAGAATCACTTCAGTAACAGGGATTCTAACAAACAGGTCGAACAAGAAGAACCTCAACACTTCATCAACATGATCATCGGTGGGGTTGATATCCTATAGGGGCCGATGTTGAAACGCACCAAAGTATCCATCACTAGGGAAAAATGAACTCGAGACTACGTACCAGACGGAACTTTATCTTTTGATGATGAGGACGCAGAAGGGATCAGACAGCCCCACAATGATGCACTGGTAATATATGTACTCGTGAATAAAATTTGGATTAAACGTGTGTTAATTGATCCATGTAGCTCGGCCAACATCATTCGATCAAGGGTCGTGGAACACCTCGATCTACAAGACCAAATCGTATCCGTAGTCCGAGTCCTGAATAGATTCAACATGGCATGTGAAACCACTAAATGGGAAATAACGTTACCAGTCCATGCCGCCGGGAACATCCAGGAAGCCAAGTTTTATGTGATCGAAGGTGACATGAGATACAACGCCCTGTTCGGAAGGCTAGGGATCTATAACATGAGGGCAGTGCCTTCGACCCTTCACCTGGTGTTAAAATTCCCGACACCAGGAGGGATTAAGACGATCTACGAAGAGCAACCAGCCGCAATAGAGATGTTTGTAGTCGATGAAGTAATTCCGATATCAACACTTTCAACATCAAAGGAGCCAAGGTCGGAAGCAAAATAAGAGGCCAAATAGCAATCACCGATGCTAGCCTCGACCCAACCAGACAATTCCCCGATCCTTTATAGTCCCTGATGATTCCGACGCTGCCAAATCAACGGCCGAAGAGCTGGTACAAGTCATATTGCGAGAAAACTTGCCCAATCAAAAGGTATACCTGGGCACGGGGCTAAACTCCAAGCTCAGGGTAAAGCTCATTCAAATTTTTATAACTTACAAAGACTGTTTCGCTTGGTCCCACCTCGATATGATAGGTATCCCACAGGAGATAACCGCTCACAAGCTGAGCCTGGACCCGAAGTTTCATCCGGTTAAACAAAAGAGAAGACCCCAGTACAAAATTAAGCATGCTTTCATCAAGGATGAGGTATCTAAACTTCTTAAAATAGGGTATATTCGAAAGGTCAAATACCCGGATTGGTTAGCAAACGTAGTGGTAGTCCCTAAAAAAGGGAATAAATTAAGAATGTGTGTAGACTATAAAGCATGCCCCAAAGACTCTTTTCCTTTACCCAACATCGACCGTATGATCGATGCCATGGCCGACCATAAGACCCTCAGTTTTCACGACGCCTATTCCGGGTACAACCAAATACGGATAGACCCGGGTGATCAGGAAAAAATGTCCTTTCATCACTAAGTATGGCATGTACCGTTATAATGTAATGCCGTTTGGATTAAAAAATACTGGTGCCATATACCAACGCTTAGTAAATTGGATGTTCGAGAAACAAATAGGAAAATCAATAGAGGTTTACATTGACGACATGTTACTTAAGTTCTTGCGAGCAGAGGACCATTTAAGACATTTGCAGGAAACATTCAGTATACTGTAGCAGTACAACATGAAGCTGAACCCAGAAAATGTGCGTTTAGAGTAGGGTTGGGTAAGTTCCTCGGCTTTATGGTATCCAATCGGGGAATCGAGATCAATCCTGATAAGATCAAAGCCATCGAAGATATCACAGTCGTGGATAATGTAAAGGCCGTACAAAGGTTAACCGGGCAAATAGTCGCCCTGGGGCGATTTATTTCGAGGTCATCCGATAAAAGCCACCGATTCTTCACACTGTTGAAGAAGAAGAATGACTTTTCATGGACCCCGAAATGCCAACAAGCTTTGGAGGAGCTCAAAAGGTATTTATCGAGCCCATCCCTGCTTCACATACTGAAGAAGGACGAACCACTGTACTTGTACTTGGCAGTCTCGGAGATAGCGGTAAGTGGAGTTCTAGTTCGAGAAGAGCAAGGTACGCAATTTCCAATTTACTATGTTAGTAGAACCATAGGTGAGGCCGAAACTAGGTACCCTCACTTGGAAAAACTGGCATTTACTTTGTTAAGCGCCTCTAGAAAGCTAAAACCATACTTCCAATGTCATCCCATATGTGTCATAACTACTTACCCATTGAGAAACATTATGCATAAGCCCGAACTCTCGGGCCGACTGGCCAAATGGCACATAGAAATAAGTGGGTACGATGTTGAGTATCGATCTCAGACCGTGATCAAGTCTCAAATTTTTGCAGATTTTGTGGCCGACTTTACACCGGCCGTAATACTCGAGGTCGAAAGAGAGTTGTTGATTAACTCAGGAACTTTCTCAGGAATCTGGACCCTCTTCACGGATGGCGCCTCTAACACAAAAAGGTTCGGACTTGGCATCGTATTAAAGCCACCAACAAGTAATATAATTAGACAATCTATTAAGACTGTGAAATTGACTAACAACGAGGCCAAATATGAGGTCATGATTGCAGGCCTTGAACTAGCCAAGAGCTTAGGGGCGGAAGTGATCGAAGCCAAGTGCGACTCCCTCCTTGTGGTAAACCAAGTCAATAGAACATTCGAGGTCAGAGAGGAACGAATGCAAAGATACTTGGACTTTACAACATGTACCTCGGGATCAAAACAGCAAGGACGATGCCCTCACTAACTTGGTGTCATCGGTCGAAGATGACGAGTTCAACTTGAGAGAAGTCGTACAACTTATAAGATCAGTAGTGGAAGACGGTCACGCCGAGATCAACTCGACGAGCCTAACTCGGGACTATAGGAATAAGTACATAGAATATTTCAGATCCGGTAAACTTCCCTCGGATCCAAAATAGTGGAGGGCTGTGCGTGCAAAAGCAGCCTGATTTAGCCTGCCCGAAGATGTAACCTTGTTCAGAAGAACATTTGATGGCCCAATTGCAATATATCTAGGGCCGGGAGATACCGAGTATGGTTTGAGGGAAATCCACGAAGGTACCAGTGGAAATCATTCGGGAGCCGAATCGCTGGTTCAAAAATAATCAGAGCCGATTATTATTAGATCGACATGGAAAAAGACGCAAAGGAGTTTGTTCGAAAATGTGATAAATGACAAAGACACGCTCCGATGATCCATCAACCTGGGGAGCTTCTCCACTCGGTTTTATCACCATGGCCGTTCATAAAGTGGGGAATGGACATTGTTGGCCCTCTTCCATGGGCACCTGCTAAGGCTCAATTTATATTATTTATGACTGACTATTTTTCTAAATGGGTTGATGTACAGGCGTACGAGAAGGTCAGGGAGAAGAAAGTCATCGACTTCATTTGGGACCACATCATATGTCGGTTTGGAATGCCATCTGAAATCGTATGTGACAACGGGAAACATTTTATCGGTAGCAAAGTGACCAAGTTTCTCGAGGCTCATAAAATCAAACGGATCCTGTCAACACCTTATCACCCTAGTGGGAACGGACAAGCCGAACCGACCAACAAAACCATACTCCAAAACCTCAAAAAAGGTTAACCAACGCCAAAGGAAAGTGGAAGGAAATCCTACCCAAAATCCTATGGGCATACCGTACGACCTTAAAGTCCAGCACCGAGGCCACCCTGTACTCATTGGTTTACGATGTCGAAGCTCTAATACTGGTCGAAGTAGGAGAGTCAAGTATCAGATTCTGATGTTCAACAAAGGAATCAAATGACGAGGCAATGAATACAATCTTGGAACTGTTAGATAAAAGGCGCGAAGTCGCCCTTGTCTGGTTGTCGCCCAAAAGTAACAGATCGAGAGATATTACAACAGAAGGGCCAACCTTCGATGCTTCAACGTCGGGGAATTAGTGCTAAGAAAGGTCACACTGAACACCCAAAACTCGAGCGAGGGAAAGTTGGGACCGAACTGGGAAGGACCGTATCATATCGTCGAAATCACCAGAAAAGGATCCTACAAGCTCGGAACGGTGAACAACTACCGAACAATTGGAATATAACTCACCTAAAATGATATTATTGCTAAGGTACGACCTCATTCATATTCTCTCATTATATTTCAGACTAACTCTTGTAGGTAATCGATGAGGAAAAGTATGAGATTTTAGGTCTGAAAGCATGCGTTGCACTATTTTTCCCTTGAACCGATTTTGTCCCAAATAGGTTTTTCGGTAAGGTTTTTAATGAGGCAACAAGTAAATCGTGCTAACTTAGAATCGAATGTTGGCAATAAATTGGTAACAGAGATCAAAACAGTATTCGAGGCCTCACTTCAATCAACCTCGAACACTGGGGGGCATTACCCCCTATATCAATTTTAACATGGAAAGAGATTTCGGGATTGAAGGGTTTCGATTAATATGATTAAATGTAAGGGCTAAATGTTTAAATGAACCGTGCTTACGTAGACTGTTCGAACCCTGACACAAAGCATGTATACATACATCCTTATTATGCACAAGAATAAAGAGAAGTCTCTTCCTTGCAATCATCTTATATTTTAAAATTTCTTCCTTACATTTCGTAAAGAATTTCCTACTTCCGATTCCTTAAAGGTAACGAGCCCAAGGGACACTTATAACCGGAGTTCGAATGATCCCTCTCTCACTCTGGGACTACCGTCCGAAAACAAACTCGGACGGCCCAAGCTACTAGACCTCGGGGGTATAAGACCTATTAGGCAACCCCCAAATTTTGAAGGCCACGGCCACCTCCGTTAGGGGATTGTTATCTTGGGCAAGCCCGAATAACTCGGGGCAAGTCCATTAGGCGACTCCTGAACTAAAAGGTTACGACCATATTAACTAGGCTCGGAGACGTCCGAGACACGTAACCAAAACTAGGCATTCAAAAAAGAAATTTGTTTCATAACCGATTCTAAAGGCTACCCTCAGCAAACTATAATCCAAATTACTTACTTTGGGAAAACGTTTCTGGTAACACTGAACCCCCAAGACGTCTTAAAATGGAAAAATGTAAAGGCGGGGTTTGTTTGAACCTTCAAACATAACCTAAGTTACTTCATGCTAAGGCATTTCGATCTTTGTGAACCCAAATTATAAAATAAAGCCTTATATATATTTACCCAAAATTCTTTTTACAAGGGCCAAATAGCCACGATATAGAAATTTACAATGGCCAAAACGGCAAAGACAAAATGTTTAAAAAGATCCTTAGTGGCCTAATCTTCACCGGGGGCCACATCGTCGCCTTCGGGGCATTCACCGCCTTCGAGCTCATCCGAGTCTTCAGATCCCTTGGAATCCTCCTCCTCGGGATAAGCCAACTTCCTGGCCTTGGCCTCAGATATCTTGGCATTCTCGATCTCAGCCAGCAGGTGGAAGCTCTAAGCTTCTCAGCATGCCAATTCATATGCTCCACCAAGTTTCTCGCTTGGACCTGAGCCTCCGCAACATCGGCCTTATGCCGCTCCACCCGCTCATCATACTTGGCCTTAATCGCAGCAACTTCTGACTTGTCCACCTCGAGTTCCTTGGCCGGAGACCGCCGACCTCAGTTAAGACTAGAGCTCCTCGATCTTCGTTACCTGTACCAAGGCTTTTTCTTTTGCAGCCTAGAGCTGGACCTCAGTCAAAGCCAGTTGTTCTCGGGCGGTCTCCTTTTTCGAGGCCAGGCGGTCCATATTTTTCTTCCTTTCTTCGGCCTCACCCTTCATCGTGTCCATCTCCATCTGGAGCTGCTCGATCTGGTCAAGACTCTTTTGAACCCGTGGGTTCAGATCGTTAGCCATTGTGTCTGAATCATCATCACTAAATTTGAATACTCGTCTTACCTGCTCGACAAGATCGGCATGATCCTTCTGAGACGCTTCTAACTCGGCTTGGAGATTCTTACTAAGGAGCCTGTAAGCATCCCTCTTCTTGGAGAGCTCTCGAGCATCGGCCTCGGGTTGGTTTAATTCCTTCCGGTATCGGAGAAAAGTTTCATGATAGAGCACTGAGGCCTACAAACACAAAGAAGAGTGTTATGATTATTTGCAATTTAATCTAAGTACGTAATAGGAAAGCTTTCAAAGTTACTCGATTCAATGCCTGTTAAGCCTCGTTGAAAAGGCAGGGGGCCTCCACCTCATCCATTTTGTCCTGATACTCTTCGGTCACCAGGCATCGGGGATAACTGGCAACCCCCATGGGGGCGGAGAGAACCTGGGCATCCTTCGGTATAGACATAACGATTGACCGCTTCCGGTCAGGATTTGTACTCGGGGCTGGGAACTGGTCAACCAATCTCAGAATCGAAGAAGATTTGCTGGTTCTCGAAGGCGACATCTTCTTTGGTACTGGTACCCGGTGACATCTTCCGAGGCGGTTTGAATCCATACCATCGAAGAAGTTATTGAAGGGATCGGCCGCCCCTTGAGGACCCTTATTTGGGCATCCTTTCAGCGTTTGAGCCTCATTTATTATAGAATCAATGAATGAAGGCGACCCAGAGAGATCTATCACCCTGAGATTATCCTTCGGTACATTGTCTTCTACCTGAGGAGTGCCAGCCACGGTCTCTCTATCGACCTCCTTAGCTCGGGGCAAAACAGGCTCGACCCTCCCTAGTTCGGAGGCCTCGGCCATTGCCTCTCCACCGGACTCCTTGGTTTGAGGCAGCTCGGTACCGCTCCTCACACGAGTCATCAATTCAGAGTCTTCCTCTTCTTCTTCTTCGGACTCATCCCTCAACCGATAGAGCGAATCTGATGGAAGTTCTCGCGCGCTGGTAGTTTCTTTGGATTTGTGTACCAGCCGCCCCCTCAGTTTCTTCTTTTCAGGCCCCGAGGAACTCAGAGCATTTCTCCTTTTCTTTTATTTATCCTGCTTCAAACCAGGTGATTGGGGGGAGGACGATTTCATCTCCGGATGGGGGCCTCATTGCAACATCCTTCCCAAGGCCTACAAAGAAAAAGAGATGAGTAAGCTCAGAAAGAAACCCAAGTGATGTCAGTTCTAGGAAAAAATCTTACCGTGAGAACGGGACTCCCACCGGCCCTTTGAAAGTTCGTACCATGTGCACTCGGAATAGGGCTTCTGTGATACAATGCTCTCGACCCACTCCTTGAATAGGAGAACTGCATCTGGCATCCGAGCAATAGCTGTACCACGAAACATCAATTAGATGTGAGTAAAGGGAAAAACAATAAACAAAATCTTAAAAGTGAGGTTATACTTACGTTTCGTGTTCTATTTCTCAGGAAATGACATTTCCTCGGCCGAGATTAGATCCGAGGTCTTCACTTGAATGAACCGATCCAACCAGCCTCGGTCTCAGTCTTCGTCTATGCTCGAGAATGGGGCCTTAGTGGCCCGACGGGCAAGCTTTATCAATCCACCTCGGTAGAGTCGGGGACTGTACAGACAAATGAGATGGTCGATGGTAAAGGGGCACTTGTCGATTTTGCTTACAAAGAAGTGGAGGAAAATCACTATCCTCCAGAAGGAGGGATGGATTTGACCGAGGGTCACATCGTACCTCGTACAAAAGGCAATAATAACCGGGTCTAGAGGGCCCAACGTGAAGGGATAAGTATAAACACTTAGAAATCCCTCCACGTGGGTAGTTATTAACTCCTCGGGCGTAGGCACCACCACATGTTTACCATCCCAATTACAATCATCTTTGGATTTGGGGAGGAGATTGTCAGTGATGGAGCATATATATCTCGAGACCGGCTCGCATCGACCCGGTACAAAAGTGGTTTTTTCAAATTTGAAGTCAACACCAGTTGGGCACCCCGCAGGAACAAACATAGTTAAGGGGGGCTCCGGTGTCTTTTCCTCGACAACAGTAGACGGAACATTCTCTTCTTCAGACGGTCTCGAGGAAGAGGGAGTTTCCTTTTGAGGAACAAATTTTGAAGTCTTTGCCATTGCTTCTGAATATGGGTGAAGAGATGGTACTGATGAAAGAGAGAGCGTAATTGGCGGATAGTTCATGAAAGTTTTCAGAAAACTAGAAGGGAAGAAGTTTTAAACTTAAGCTAAAAAATCAGATGATAAAGGTGATGCAATTTTCTTAAAAACACGAGCAAAATTTGAATGTAAAAGTTCTAATGGATTGAAAGATAAAGTATTTATAGTTTGCAAACGACGATTCAATACCTGTAATGGCCGACCAACAACTGACACACATTTAATGCCTTGGAGACTGGACCGACGGGACGTTTCTGTTACATTTTTTTCGCTTACGTCACGATTTATCGAAGCAAGGTTCGGAAGTTCATATCGTTTCTCATCGTCTTCTCTCCAAAAAATGAGGGGACTATCTGTATACGGTCGAAACCGGGCTCGTCTATTGTATTACAAGTCGGGACTGAAACATGACAGGTTGACGCTCGACCCCAGATTATATTGAACCAAGGCGCGAAGTTAATCATCGAGATCGTGACTCTGGGACCGAACAAGATCGAGGAAACTTTATAGAGCAAAATAATGGATGGCCAAAATGTTCGCAATCGGTTGGATATCACGGCAGAAAGCTTAGCACATATCAAGGAGAGGCCGATTAATTAGCAAATTATGAGATTATTTACCTTTTATAGCATTGTATCAAGAGTGGGGCTCCTCTACTACATAAAGAGGGGTCTGACCTTTTGTAAGACACATAAAAAAAACGCATCCAAAAGCAATACACTGTTATTTCTAGTTCTTATTATCTTGTCATTCTATTCTGACATCAACTGAGGCATTTCTTGATTCGAGGGTGACCAACTTTCAAGGCTAAAGCTGTTCTATTTGTGTGGTTTGCATTTATTTTGTTATCATTAATTTCAACATTGATTTGTTCTTTCAATTTGTATCAAGTTATATGACGTATCCTTAAAACCGCGTATAAATTCAATTGTTATCCGATTTTAGGGTAAACAACCTTTTCTTGAAGGAAGGGAAACAAGTTTATCATAGTTGATTTTTACTTTTCCTTAAAAGAAAATATAGATCTTTTTCATATTTAACAGATCCCCTACTTGAAGAAAAAAGTTGTGGCATTTATAAATAGAGGATCCCTCCTTCATACACGACAGAACAATAGCATCCACAATCAAGTCATTAACGGGTTTTGTTTAGGGGGAGATTATTCTCTCAATAGAATTTTCTATTTTTATATTAGTTTTTCCATATATAGGCCAATTGGCCAAACCATATTACAATAATATGCTTCTTTGGATATAGTTTTATTTTGTCATCTGATTTATCGTCATCAAAGTTAGCTTACGCATAACGTCTTGTAATTTTCGTTCCCAACAGAAACATCATAGTTTTACATTAAAATATTTGGCCAAAATAAGAGATGTTAGAAGAAAAAAGAAGTGCTTGGACACGATGAATATTGAAGTATTTTTTTTTTGCATAGTCCTGTCCAAAAATGCATTGAAGCAACAATCAAATTACACAATACAGAGTCGTTTGACACATACTCTTCGCCCGTCGGAGGAAGAAGTGTCTTTTTTCTTAGGGTAAGGAACTTATGAAATTAATTAACTTTATTTGGAGGAATAAATGTTCTTTTATATATATATATATATATATATATATATATACTAGTATCTATGAACGTGCGTTGCACGTTAATAATGTCACGTGCTGGTTTAACCATTTAAATCATCTGAAAACCCAAAAATATTATTACATTAGCATAATACATGACTTCAAAATAAAAAGACATCATCAGAACTTACTTATATGATCAATTTAGTTATGTTAGTTAGATAATTACGTATTATAGTTTAAAAGTATTTAATTTGATGGTATCTTACTGATTACTTCTTTGTAGATGATTTTTTTGTGTGTATGTTTCTTTCTAATGCTTTGGTTGCTCTGCCATGACCAGAACTCTTGTTGTCGATATTTATATTCCTCTTGAAAGTACAACATACAGTTGTTCGTGCAAGAAAATATATTGCGATAATTATAGTCCAATATTTAGGATGTTTGTCCTTGTGCTTTATTTATTATAATTGCAAAACATAAACATACCGAAAATTATTTTTACACAAATTTAAAAGGATATTCTTTAGTTTCGGAAGACGGAAGTTGAATTCGGGGATAAAAATATACTTAGAAGCACATTGACTAATATCATAATTTTTGCATGTATGCCATTATTATCAAAATTTCTATATACCATCTATCTGCTATTACATAAGCTATTCAGATGATCTAAGTTTTTCATTAGCATGACGGGCATAGTTTTCTTCAAAATCAATCTATATGCAATGGAAGATCAATTTTAACTTAGTCTATTTCATATACGGTGACACTGGCATATATAAGAAAAAATAAACTCGACAACAAACCTGTGTGGTACTAGGCCATTTGTTATTAAAGTATTTAAGTATTTTTCTTGGTAGTAATTGTTGGTATCATATTCCGTTGAGTCAAAAACTAAAAAATATCTTATTTTTACCATAAAATTTCGTAATCAACCTTTTATTTAGTTGATCAACATATTCATTTCTGCAAGCGAAGATATATTTTTAATTTCTATCATGCAATTTGCACAAATTGCATTTTAATCTATTGATAGAAATATTTTTCTTATTAAATGCACTACTATTACAATTGGGATTGATAACCAAGTGTTCTGGAAGAACCAAATCATCTTTTGTTAGATGCTCTTCTTCATTTTCTGACACGAATCAAGAAGTTACTGAATACTAGATTTTCATTTGAAGCCAATAAGTATAATTTTGGTAAGCTAGTTTTTACAGTCTCTACTTTCGTTGATTTTATAACTATTGATAGTACTTGACAGAAATCACCTTCCAAGACATTAGTTTTTCACCAAATGGTTTATTGGTATTATTTCAATATATCTCCAGGGCCATAAGCGCTTCATCCTATATTATCAATTTTACTTTTCTTATAAATTTTGCAATGTTTCTCTGCTTTGATATATTTATGGTGGTTATTTCAGTTATTCGAAAAGGTATATCAAATCTATTTGTTATTATTGCTAATAGTATCATGCCTCTTGATTTGACATTTACAAGTAATGCATGACATAGAAATATTATTTCCATTCCGCCGGAGGCATCTACAAAGGATAATCTCGCTATAAAAGTCGACTCTTTAAAATATAGTCTTGAAAGCTTGTTCTTGTTTAAGATTTTGCTTTGATTGTGCTTCAACATACATTTATATGACCGTTTGATTCTCAATACTATAATAACATGTTTTACTTTGTCTTCTAATTTTTTTCAATCTCTAACGCTCTTTTTATAGAATAAATTTATGTACCCTAAGATTTTTCTTAACTTGAAAAATAATTTAACTCATATGATAAATTTAAAAAATAATTAAATTGGATTCTCTTGCTAAATAATTAATTGAAATATTTAATTATTTGGTCTTAAAATAAAAAAATAATTTATTTTATGTTGATTCAGATTTTTAATATTAGTTAATCTCTTATTTTGAAGATTTAATCTTAATTATAATTTCATCCACCATAATTTTTTTTTCAAAGAGTAAAAAGATCGATCGTACATTCCACTTTTAGATTTTATGTTTGCAGAATCATTAGTGGTATTGTCTCTTACCATCCATTTTTATTTCTATTTCTCACACATTTATAGTTTTAAATATTTTCTTAGTTATTGTTTAATAATTGGGTATATTTTTCAACATTACACAAAAGATTGATTAAAAATTATATTATTTGAGTAGGAAATAGTTCAAATATTAATATAAAAATATATTATAGGGATAGTTTTTCTCAATTTTAACGCTTTATGCAATCCATTTAATATTACTTTTATTTTCTCTTAGTATTGGATATTATGGAGTGGTAATGCATTGTCAATATGAAGGATTCTTATGAAATTGATTTTATTAAACCTTCCTACATATTTTTAATAAGAATTTAATAGATAAGATTTATTAATTTTAAAATATTAAATATTATAACATTAACATATAAGGTCTTGTAGTCCAAAATATTATGTTATTTTAGTTATGTTCTTTCCTATGAGTTCTTCTATTTAATATTTTAGGACTATTTTGGTCTATCAATATTGTATTCGTGCTTTTATAATAATATATGCTCTCCTTTTTCTAAATGAATTTGGATAATATAATACATTCTCAAATTAAATTAGTAATAGAATTATAATACGTTTTCAAATTAAATTAGTAATAGAAAATTTTAAGAAGTATTCCCTAAAAGTATTAGGATTACATGACTAAAAATATGCCTCTATCCCGAAAGTAATTATACTAATAGAAAATCTAACGTGCTCCTAAAGGTGTTAGGTTTACATGCTAACATGTAGTATTATATGTCGATGTTCTAAATTAATTATGCTAATAGAATTCCTAAAGGTAATCATGTAGGATTTCTAACTTGTAGTATTATTCAGTTATATCTTTTTATTGTGAGTTATTATGCTTAATATTATAAGGTTATTTTTGTAAACCAACATTATATTCATACTTTTATAATAATATAGATAGATAGATATAGATATAGATATAGATATATTCTCAAGCCTTTACCATATAATATTTTGTCACGACCCAAAATCCAACTAGTCGTGATGGCACCTAACCCATCCCGTTAGGTAAGCCAGTTTCCAACTAACCAATTTCAATAATAATTATTAAAGCAATTTAAGTGAATAAAGATCTTGATCTTACACAATCCCTAAGAACTGGCAGTACAAATCATGAGCTTCTAAGAATAGAGTATACAAAGCGGAAAAGAAATAAATACATAGTCTGTTTGAAACAGAGCTTTTATAATTTAAGGCTACCATAAACAAGAGGCAGCTAAAACAGGAACGCATGTACCTCTTCAAATCCCGCAACCATCGAACACAACAACAACATCAGTCAACATCTGTACGTAATGTGTAGAAGTGTAGTATCAGTACAACCGACCCCATGTACTAAGTAAGTAACAAACCTAGCCTTAGTTTGAAAGTAGTGATGAGCTTCTACCAAGGTCAGAGTCCAACTTCCATAACCAACAATAGTTCATAACAATATTAAACAAGTAATGCCAGAAGTAACTCAAAGAATAAATGCTCAGCTAAATCATGACTTCTGAAAAAGTTCTGCCTTTTAAGTACATCAATGAAAACCCAAACCGTTTACCGAAGTTATCAAAAATATGAATAAGTTTTAAAACAATAATGTTTTAAAAAATCCTTTCAATAATAAATAAAATATCTCATTTTCTTTCCCAGAAAACCAGTGTAAAATAAATGCATCACTATGCCCATCTGTCAACATGTGTGAGAAATCATGAATAATGTGATACCGTACATCATGAGAAAAACATATCTCTATGCATATATGTCATGTGTGCATGTCAATGCAATGTATCTTAGATATTGCACTCATGTACTCATACTCTCAGAGTACTCAATCTCATTGTCTCGCATTCTCTCTCATTGTGCTCAGCACACTCAATCACTCAGCGCTATACAATACCTGCTGCGGCGTGCAACCCGATCCCTGACTGCACTCACTCGGGGTATGTACAGACTCATGAGGGGCTTCTACAGCCGAAGCGCTATAAGCACGGACAACTCACGTGCTGCATGGACAACTCACATGCCATAATATAAATATCTGGATCCGCATGGCCAACTCACGTGCAAAAATAATATAAGGATCCGCACGACCAACTCACGTGCTGCACGGCCAACTCACGTGCAATAAGAAGCCAATAAGGCCTGCTGCAGGCGGGCAACCCCGATCGATAAAATATCCTCACAATCAGGCCCTCGGCCTCCCTCAGTCATCAATCTCTCCAGTCTCCCTCACGGGTTCACAATGTCATGAGAATAGCCCAACATGATGATATGATGTATCAATAAATAACAACAGAGTCTGAGATATGATATGCAATGAAATGAATATGACTGAGTATGAAATTTGAATTTAAAAAAATAATCCACAACAATATGACCTCCGTGGGTCCCAATAATACTGGCACATTAGCCTCAACATGATTTTTAATATGCTTTTCAGCTCAATTTCTTTAACACATAAAACTGCATGGAAAATGCCAAGATTATTTAACTACAAAATTTCACAGAAATAATTATGTCACAATTTTTATAGTGCACGCCCACACGCCCGTCACCTAGCATGTGCGTCACCTCCCAATGATTCACATAATACATATATTGAGGGTTTATACCCTCAGCTCCAACCATACTAATTTCACTCAAATCCGACTCCAAATCGGTATTCAAACTTGAAACATTCGTTTTGTGACATTATAGAAATTTCCTTCTATTTCTATTGAAGATTCAATAATCTTACACCAAAACTGAAGATTAATTCATGGAATATAATAAAAACGGAGCTAAGAATAATTACCCCGAGTTGTGTGGAAAATTTCCTCTCCAAAATAGCCCAAAGCGAGCTCCAAAATGTCCAAAATGAGAAACAATCTCGGAACCCTCGTTTTAAACACTGCCCAGGCATTTCTGCACTTGCGGTGCCTGGGCTCGCACCTGCGCATCCGCATTTGTGGAACAAATTGCGCGCTTGCGAAAACATCTGGCCCTCTAAAATCTCGCATCTGATTTGCCATTCTTGCATATGCAGGCTCGAAAATGCGCATTCCCCTTCGCACCTGTGGTCGCTTCACGCCAGCCCCAGTCCGCTTCTGCGCCAACACCTTCGCATCTGCGGCCTCGCAGATGCGGAAAATTCCTCGCACCTGCGAGCACTGCCTAGTTCCACACTTGGCCGCTTCTTCGACTGATCTCGCGCACATACGGCTTCGCACCTGCGATCAAAATCTTCGCAGGTGCTATCACACCAGTAGGCAACAGTTTCAGCATTTCCTTAAGTCCAAATTTGATCCGTTAACCGCCCGAAACTCACTCGAGTCCCCCGGGACCTCAACCAAATATATCAACAAGTCCATAACATAACACAGACCTACTCGAGGCCTCAAATAACACCTAACAACATCGAAATGACAAATTACATCTCAATTCAAAATCATTGAACTTTGAAACTTCAAATTCTATAACTTGCGCCGAAACACATCAAATCATGTCCGATTGACCTTAAATTTTGCACACAAGTCACATTTCACATTACAGACCTATTCCAATTTCTAGAATCGGATTCCGACCCCGACATCAAAAAGTCAACCCCCCGGTCAAACTTTCCAAAAATTTAACTTTCGGCAATTCAATCCAAATTCTACTACGGACCTCCAAATAATTTTCCGGACATGCTCCTAAGTCCAAAATCACCATACGGAACTATTGGAATCATGAAAGTTCGAATCCGAGGTCGTTTACATATAAATTCGCATCCGATCACTATTTTAACTTAAGCTTTAAACCTTGGAACTAAGTATTCCAATTCCTTCAAAAACCTCATTGGACTCGAACCAATTGCCCCGGCAATTCACACAACAACTGTAAAGTATAATTTGAGAAGTAAATGGGGAAACAGGGTTGTAATACTCAAAATGACTGGCCTGGTCGTTAGATTCTCCCCCACTTAAACATACGTTCGTCCTCGAACGTGCCAAGAGTTATTTCCAAGCCATCAAATCCCTGTTCCATCTTACCACACACGTACCCGGGGGTAAACCCACGTCACCCTATCCCACATAGGCTTGACTACACAATGCAACTGAAAATCATTAATTTAACCTTAGCCCATAAATCTTGGAGTTTAATTTCCAACCTTTAAAATTTCTTTCAAGACACAAATCTTACATTTACACACCGTAAAAGTCTGAACAAGTTGCATCGAGCTATAACTATAACCACAGATATAATCAACCAACATATTACACAACTCGTATGCTCGTAGCACCATTCCTGATCGCAGTGACTACTCCAAAACCAACCACATACTAGTATTAAACCCATATCGAACCAAACCTCATCAAAAAACCTTCGTACACTGTTGATAATAAAAGAAACACGCGAAATTTCATGACCACTTACCAGATCAACAAGGCACAGAGCCCTCTCGCCCCAACCAGAACCATTATCCCTTTCTGAGCTAACTTTCAATATTATACTCTCGAATATACCAAAATCAAACCTAATAATACCCATTCTAGGTCCAATGACCTTATATTACTAAGCACAAATGTTCCATAGACATGCCTCACCAATATAACTCAGAGCCACAACTCGTGCCATCCGTGCACCAATACGCAACAATTCAAATGTACCCAATCATGGAAAATGACTCAAATGAGAGAACTGCCTCGCCAGATTAACAAGTACCTCCACAACGAAATGCTGAAAATTCATCATATACCGTAGAACCATCACCCGATTCTAACACGAGGTTCATGTTATATACTCTGAGCCACCCTGCTCCAAATTAATAACGACGGAGAGGCAAATGACAAAAATACCACACAAAACCTGAAAGGACATAACCATTACGCTATCGATCATGCAATACACCAAGTACTCATCACATTCAAATTCCGCTATAAAGCTCAAATAGAACCGCACCATTTGTGCACATAACCAATGAATCACAACTCCTCGTAGCATAAAGGAGTAACTCACAGATCATTTGAGAACACGAATAAGTTCAACATCAACCGAATGACATATTCCTCAATAATAGCAGTATGGAGCCAAGCATTCCGGCTCGGTGTAGAATACTCATCTTAATTGGGCCTACCTATGGACCCCCAAATCAACTCGGGTTACCCACAAATAGATAAAAATCCCTCCGAAAATCCATAATGATTGAATCATAACACATTTCATCATCTGGCTAGCTCCGACCATAACTTCATAGTCCACAACCATGAAACTATCTGCTCCTGGGAACTCCAAATCTCCAAATCCATAGAACACGCGAATCCCCATATTTGATTCTATCTCCACCGCCCGAATGCCTAACATCTCTCTTATACACAATCATCCCACGAGAAACACTTTAGAAGTTCTTTCGTACCAATTGACAAAATTTGAATATCAGCAGTTTATCAACAATGTGAGTACCGCAATACTAATTTATACATCCGTAAGTCAAAATACAATGCGCCTTCTGAAGTCCGCCCCTTTCTCATACAACACCAAGTAGTAATAGTATTCATCTATTTATTTGAAACTGTCCATGCTGTCCAACATTCGTTACCTTCTCTTCAAGACTGTACTGCCACCTTGTACATGAAAATCTAGCTTTCGTACAACACATAACATCTATCTTGCCATCATGTGAAAAGCACAAGAATCTTATTATCAACTTTGAGTCACCGATAATTTACATACCATTGTTGTTAGAAACCTTTCTCTTCCTTCTTTTCAGGAGGAAATCACAATACACAACACGTTCTCCACACCGGTAGAAACCATCAAGAATACTTTGGAATCCATTTGCACATAATCAAGCCCTTAAAACTAAATTCCTCTAACTCGACCAAGCCACGCAGGTCGCCAAGTCCAGGTGTTTTGCAACAAAGCACCTGTAGAAAACCCCCACATCATAAGCACCCAAAGAACCGATCATATCCATTACCATACTGATCCAACCTACTACCCTGTTGTCCTATTATCTCTGAGTCACTTCCGAATTTGTCTTCAGATTGATACTTCTTCTTGCTAAAATACCACAATCTTTAACCACAACTTTCCCTACAAACCTTAGCATAGAACCACAACACCCTACGACCCATAAGCTGTATTCTTCTTAAGCACCTTCAAAAATACCACAACTATAACACTCACTCTGAGAATACCTTATGTGAATTTGAAATTGTTATTCTTACCTTCCTTATACAAAAATGTAGAGTCCATAGTCATATAGAGTTTCCGCAAGTCCAGTCACCATCAAACGCAAATCTTGGATTTTATCCCTACGCAAGTCCAGAAACATTCTCAATTGCTATATATAATTCTCAAACCCACTGGAATTTTCTCGGGAGTCACCCACTTTGCTCAAATCTAATTGCACCGCCCAAATGGGCCCAAAGACACGTGCCCCATTAACATCATAACACTCAAATAAGTAACTCTACTTTAACACCACATATCAAATTCATACTCCGTGCGCACTACATCATTCACCAATAACAACTCACTCATCCCGCGAATTTCATTTACTCATACATGCAATATAATCCTTACCAGGAATTTCCTTATTCGAGTCATCCTCGATCTCAACTTCTGCAAGTCATAACTAACCCACAAGTATGCCTTAGACCAAAACTAAAATTTAATATATAACCATGAAATTAAGCCGTTTGCAGCAGGCTCCCCCACTTGGCTCAAAGCCATAAATCATTTCATTCAATAAATCATAACACCCATACCGTATTACTGCCATGATACTACAGTGAGCTCAACGAAAATGTTTCTCAAGCTCATGCAACACCAACCATAAAATACCTCAATCATCCGCTAAGCATGAAATTATTTCTCTTGACATTCAATTCAATTTTCTCAACCAAATTCAAATTCAAATATCAACACATATCCTCTGCTGGTAGAAAAGAAACACTCCACTCAACATTATAAGGAACACACCTACGTAGATTACTCTGCAGGAGATAACCCACCTGCTCAGCCTCAAATTGGCATCTTTTTATACCCTTTCGTAACCTTAATTACTATACAACCACTTAATCTTTTTGAGTCCAAACTCATTAACAAGACATGAGAATTTAATTTGTCCCACAATTTAACAACGTGTAAGATCCTTCAAAATATTCATTACTCGAGACTGTTCGTCACATCAAATCGAAAATCAAGCACCCAATGGCCTTTTTCTTTACATTTCAAGGAAACACTTCTCGTTATATTCCAATCGTCTTAACATATCCCGCGGTTACATCATACCTATCACACCGTATTCCACCGCTCATCGAGCCACAAATTCCACTGTACGGTCATTACCAAACATATAAGTCCAATTGTACGAGTTACAACTGAAGCTACCGAGCTTAAGCTACGGTCTAAATCTGGCCTCAAGTCCTCCAGACTTGCACATCACCAGAACACATAATACACATCTCCAACATCGTTCATGGAATCACAAGCCGGCGATGCACAACTGATACTGAGCGCTCATATGCGCATACGAATATGTGGAAGGAATTCAAAGAGTTATATTTCAAGCTGAATCAATCTCGCACGATAAGTAAAGAAAGATGGAAAGTATATATATCCTAAATGCCCTGTAGCCTCTCGAAGATAAGTATGAACGTCATCATACTGATCTGTAAGACTCTACTAGACACTTGCTCATGACTTGTAGAACCTATGAACCTAGAGCTCTGATACCACCTTGTCACGACCCAAAATTCAACTAGTCGTGATGGCACCTAACCCATCCCGTTAGGTAAGCCAATTTTCAACTAACCAATTTCAATAATAATTATTAAAGCAATTTAAGTGAATAAAGATCCTGATCTTATACAATTCCCAAGAACTGGTAGTACAAATCATGAGTTCTAAGAATAGAGTATACAAAGCGGAAATGAAATAAATACATAGTCTGTTTGAAACAGAGCTTTTATAATTTAAGGCTACCATGAACACGAGGCAGCTAAAACAGGAACGCAGGTACCTCTTCAAATCCCGCAACCATCGAACACAGCAACAACATCAGTCAACATCTGCACGCAATATGCAGAAGTGTAGTATCAGTACAACTGACCCCATGTACTAAGTAAGTAACAAACCTAGCCTTAGGTTGAAAGTAGTGACGAGCTTCTACCAAGGTCAGAGTCCAACTTCCATAACCAACAATAGTTCATAACAATATTAAACAAGTAATGCGAGAAGTAACTCAAAGAATAAATGCTCAGCTAAATCATGACTTCTGAAAATCGTTCTGCCTTTTAAGTACATCAATGAAAACCCAAACCATTTACCGAAGTTACCAAAAATATGAATAAGTTTGAAAATAATAATTTTTCCAAAATTCCTTTCAATAATAAATAAAATATCTCATTTTCTTTCCCAGATAACCAGTGTAAAACAAATGCATCACTATGCCCATTTGTCAACATGTGTGAGAAATCATAAATAATGTGATATCGTATAGCATGAGGAAAACACATCTCTATGCATATATGTCATGTGTGTATGTCAATGCAATGTATCTCAGAGATTGCACTCATGTACTCACACTCTCAGAGTACTCAATCTTATTGTCTCGCATTCTCTCTCACTGTGCTCAACACACTCAATCACTCAGCGCTATACAATACTTGTTGCGGCGTGCATCCCGATCCCTGTTTATAGTCGACTGCGCTCACTGGGGGTGTGTACAGATTCATGAGGGGCTCCTACAGCCCAAGCGCTATAAGCACAGACAGCTCACGTGTTGCACGGACAACTCACGTGCCACAATATAAATATCTGGATCCGCACGACCAACTCACGTGATGCACAACCAACTCACATGCAATAATAATATAAGGATCCACACGGCCAACTCATGCGCTGCACGGCCAACTCACGTGCAATAAGATGCCAATAAGGCCTGCTGCAGGCGGGCAACCCCGATCCATAAAATATCCTAACAATCAGGCCCTCGGCCTCCCTCGGTCATCAATCTCTCTAGTCTCTCTCTCATGGGCTCACAATGTCATGAGAATAGCCCAAAATGATGATATGATGTATCAATAAATAACAATAGAGGCTTAGATATGATATGCAATGAAATAAATATGACTGAGTATGAATTTTCAATTTAAACAATTAATCCACAGCAATATGACCTCCATGGGTCCCAATAATACTGGCACATAGCCTCAACATGATTTTTAATATGCATTTCAGCTCAATTTCTTTAACACATAAAACTACATGGAAAATGCCAAGATTATTTAACTACAAAATTCCACAGAAATAATTATGTCACAATTTCTATAGTGCACGCCCATACGCCCGTTACCTAACATGTTTGTCACCTTCCAACGATTTACATAATACATATATTCAGGGTTCATACCTTCAGCTCCAAGATTAGAAGAGTTACTTACCTCGAACATACAAAATTCAATGTCGAGCAAGCTAAGCAATACTCCAAAAATTCCATTCTGCGCGTATCAACTTCCAAAAGGCTCGAATCTAGTCACAATAATTTGACTTAGTTCACACAATTTATAAGAATTAATTCCATATCAAAACGCTAATATTTTCCATAAAATCCGGAACTACGCCCCAAAAATCACCCATGGGGCCCACATATTGAAATCCGATGAAACTCGCAAAATTCGACATCCCATCCAATTACAAGTTCAACCATACTAATTTCACTCAAATCCGACTCCAAATCGGTATTCAAACTTGAAACATTCATTTCGTGACATTGTAGAAATTTCATTCTATTTCTCTTGAAGATTCAATAATCTTACACCAAAACTGAAGATTAATTCATGGAATATAATAACAACGAAGTTAAGAATAATTACTCCGAGTTGTGTGGAAAATTTTCTCTCCAAAATAGCCCAAAGCGAGCTCCAAAATGTCCAAAATGAGAAACAATCTCGGAACCCTCGTTTTAAACACTGCCCAGGAATTTCCGCACTTGCGGTGCCTGGGCTCGCACCTGCGCATCCGCATTTGCGAAACAAATTGCGCGCCTGCGGAAACATCTGGCCCTCTAAAATCTCGCATCTGATTTGCCATTCTCGCATCTGCAGGCTCGGAAATGCGCATTCCCCTTCGCACCTGCGGTCGCCTCACGCCAGCCCCAGTCCGTATCTGTGCCAACACCTTCGCATCTGCGGCCTCACAGATGCAGCAAATTCCTCGCACCTGCGAGCACTGCCTAGTTCCACACTTGGCCGCTTCTTCGACTGATCTCGCGCACATGCAGCTTCGCACCTGCGGTCATAATATTCGCAGGTGCGATCACACTAGTAGGCAGCAGTTCCAGCATTTCCTTAAGTCCAAATTTGATCCGTTAACCGTTCGAAACTCACCCGAGGCCCCCGGGACCTCAACCAATTGTATCAACAAGTCCCATAACAAAACACGGACCTACTCGAGACCTCAAATCACACCTAACAACATCGAAACGACGAATTACACCTCAATTCGAAATCATTGAATTTTAAAACTTCAAATTCTATAACTTGAGCCGAAACACATCAAATCACGTCCGATTGACCTCAAATTTTGCACACAAGACACATTTCACATTACAGACCTATTTCAATTTCCAGAATCGGATTCCGACTCCGACATCAAAAAGTCAACTCCCGGTCAAACTTCCCAAAAATTTAATTTTCGGCAATTCAAGCCAAATTCCATTACGGACCTCCAAATAATATTTCGGACACGCTCCTAAGTCCAAAATAACCATACAAAGCTATTGGAATCATCAAAATTCGAATCCTAGGTCGTTTACACATAAGTCCGCATCCGATCACTATTTTAACTTAAGCTTTAAACTTTGGAACTAAGGTTCCAATTCTTTCAAAATCCTCACTAGACCCGGACCAATTGCCCCGACAATTCACACAACAACTGTAAAGTACAATTTGAGAAGTAAATGGGGGAAATAGGGTTGTAATACTCAAAACGACTGACCGGGTCGTTACATCTTTTCTCTTATTTTTCAAAATTCCCTCTTCCTCAAACACTATATTTGCATATCTAGAGCTTATTAGCCGGAATTAAGAGAACATCAAGAAAGGCAAAGCAAATAAAAAGAAAATTCAAGGAAGTAAAATGTCTTCTATTTCATCTTAAAATTGAATTACATATTGTTCATTGTTCATTGCAAAACAGTCAGACGCTTCCACCTTAAAAGAAAAAGGATTACATAATCAAACTAATCGTTCTTCTTGTAGAAAGAACGTAAACGAATATCATCTGAATTATGAAAAAAGAGCCATGTTAATACAGTAATGTTTGGTTTTTTCCCTAAAAGAAAAAATTGCCTAGGTTGTGTCAACTTTGACGGATTTTTACCAAGTCACGGTACCCTATTTCCCCATTTGCTATATGTGGGATGTTACGAAAAGATACGAGATTAAAACTAATTAATGCCCTCAGGGAAATATTGGTTCTGTTAAGTGATCTTCGGTGGGGGTAGTTAGTAGAAAGTACGAAACATGAGAACAAAAATCTATTGTGATCGAGCTATTTTATGAGCTGCTCCCTGCTGCCAATATTCTCTTCCGTAAATATTAACTAAATCTGTTTCAAATATTTTGCAAATATTTACTACTTGCTTCATATTTTCAAAATTCACCTATTGATTTAATTAATTAGTTAATTGTTAATTAAGTGAGACGTCTAAGAGAAATAAATAATAATTTAAACAAATACTTTTATGATTAGTAAGACAATACATTAAAAGTCCTTTTTACACAAGTGTACACAAATCTTAAAAGACAGATAATATAAACCGGATATAATGGTTACAAGATGCAGCAATAACAGTAATAAATGAAGATTTTGTATTTCAATCTTGACGCAACAGTGTTAGGATCAAAATAATTAGGTGTCGTATGAAAGCTAATAAAGCAAAGCTTAAACGATGACAAATCAGACAACAAAAGAGAAATATACCAAAAGAGACACAAATATTTAACGTGGTTCGGTCAATTGACCTACATCCACATGCAGAGATGAACAATCCACTATATAAAAGAGAGTACAAAATATCGAGAGAACAACGTCACAGAGAGGCACACACAAGTGGCAGCTAACACTTGTCCAAAAAATTCTCCCTTAAACAAGACTCTCAAATACCTTATTGATACATTGTGGATGCTATTAAATGAGAAGGAAGGATCCTCAATTTGTAAAAGTCCAAAATCTTTTCCTCCTAGAAAAAGGACTAGCTAATATGAAAAAAATTATATTTTCTTTTTCGTAAAAGATAAAATCAATTATGGTAAATATATTGTCATTCCTTCATGAGATAGGAAAACCAAACATGGTAAGAAAATTAGGACATACACCTAACAATTCCCCCCCTTGACCTGAATTTTCCGATAAAATAAACTTGATCCACGTTCTTCACATAATCTTCAGCAAGTCGCTTTACGAAATCTCTACCATAAAGTTTGTCTCAACGTGAGTAGCACCCTGTCAAATTTTTCAAACAAAAATCATGATTACCGTCAAAGAGGTTGCGCCTAGAACTAACCGCCTAGATGAACCTGTCTTGAATATCGCTCTGATACCACTTGTTAGGATCAAAATAATCAGGTGTCATGTAGAAACTAATAAAGTAAACCTTGAACGACGATAAATCAGATAGCAAAAGAGAAATATACCAAAAGAGACAAAAATATTTAAGGTGGTTCAGTCAATTGACCTACATCCACATGCGCTGATGAGCAATTCACTATATAAAAGAGAGTATAAAATATCAAGAGAACAATCTCATAAAGAGGCACACACAAGTGGCATGCTAATACTTATCCCAAAAATTCTTCTCCTAAACAAGACTCTCAAATGCCTTATGGCTACATTGTGGATGCTACTAAATGAAAAGGAAGGATTCTCAATTTATAAAAGTCCAAAACCTTTTCCTCCTAAAAAAAGGACTAGCCAAATATGGAAGTGTTGACGGCCAATTTTGACCCTCCCTTTTAAAATTAATCTACTCATTCTTAATAATTTACAATGAATGTTTTGAAAATATTTTCTATCAATAAATACCTATTTCTACAAATTAATTTAGTATTAGTTTTTGAAATTAATCATTTGTTATTAGTATTATGTAATTACCAATATATTTACTATTTTAGGATTATTAAAATAATTTCTATGCATAAGTTCTATAATTAATTCAATAAATTACTTCTTAAAATAGTTAATTAGTTTACTATTTCAATAATTTAAAATTAATTTCCTAGTGAAGTATTTTTATAAATAATCAATTAATTACAGTAATTAGTAGTATTTGACAATTATAATTTCTACTATATTTTATTAAAAATAATTAATTTTATTTAAATTAATTTCAAAAGGGTAAAAGACTAAAAGGTTACGATTGCAATTCTTTTATTAATTACAAGGTGGCTACTATTTAAATAATTTTTAGCCCAAATACAAGGCCAAATTCGGACATGACCTAGTCCAAACACCCATCTCATTTGCCACATTGGTGATCTGCGACACCCTCTCTTAGCCAATGAGAGCGCGCCACATCACTCACCTCTCTTACTTATAGAACAAATACAAAGTCATCTGGGCCGTTCATTTTTTGATCAATGGCCCATTGTTTTCAACTCCATTTTCTCTTTAATTATTAAATACTCAGACCATTTAATCCTAACCGTTGGATTACAGGAATCCAACGGACACCGAAATTCTTCCCCAAAAATCTTTAATCCCTAATTTATCGGTTCTATCTCTCACTCTTAACCTAGAGACCAACCAGTCTAACACCCCAAACCCTAATCATTCACTCAAAGACCACTGCCGCCTCCTTTCCCCTTTCCTCTCTATTCCCTCAACTCCCATCACCCTAATCATTCAAGAAAACCTTACATAGATTCGTGCAAGGTCTTAAATCGCCCAAAAAATGTTCCTTCTGCCTTCATAACCCAGGATTCTCACTGAATCCTTACTCATTTCGCCTTTGAAATTCAAAACCCTAAATCCGAAAAACCCTAGCCTGGAGATAAAACTTTAAATCAACTTTGGCTTTTCAAATCCATGGCATGTATGGCCTTCCATTTTGTCTCTACACTACGAAGCTCATCATTCCTCTCCTTTTTCGCCTTTCGATTTCGAAAGCCCTATTTGAAGAGGTCATACAAAATGGTGAAATTTCAACTCGCGAGACCTCCTCCTTTGTCTTTTCAAATCAAAGGCGAGTCTGTGATGTTAGCTAGCCTCAATGTTGATATTCAACACCTAGAGGTCAAATGCAATGACCTCTGGGTATTGGGGTTCTGACCAGCAGTCCCTCACACCTCATCGATTAGATTCTCTCTTCTTAGGTAAATTCCTAAATGATTTTCCCTCTGTTTCTTTCTGATTTCACTCAATCTTGCTATCATCATCAATCTTTCGTCACTTTCCACTATTATTTTGAATCTGTTGAAACCCTAGAGCCTTAATGGAACTATAAATAGAGCCTTTAATGTTCTCACCAAACATACAACGAACAACACGAATCAACCACCTAACACTAAAGAGAAATACACATACACAAGCACTAATAAGTTTAGGATTCCAAGCCTTAGGTCTTCTTACTATTTTCTTTTCTTTTGCTGAGTACTATCGCTGGTCTAAAATTGGGGTTCCTGGGGTTTTAAGCAAGTGAAAAGAGTTCTCGTTTGGTCTGCTGCTCCAAAAAATGGTCAGCACATCTCTCATTCTTCTCTATTGTTCGTTCTCTTTGAATGCTACATGCATGTTAGCTAGAGTCTGCATAATTGCTATATGATGTTCAGTATGTTTAATGTTTATGTTCTGTTAGTTTATTATCTTCTTGTGATTAGTTATCTTGCTATGATATTTCATCAATGATTGATTAAATCATTAACTGATTCCTACAGATCTCAGTTCCTGAGTTTTCATTAGTCTACATGTTTAAGTTATTATATGTTCATGTTCACATGAACCTCATAGCATTTATTTGCTCTATATGAGTACCATTCTTATTGCTACTACACCTTTGTCTGTTAATGCTTTATATACACTGTCTTCACATTTCTTCCAATCGAGTCTTGTCCATATACTATCACACACAATGGCATGCGAGGGTTATCTTTTACACCCCTCTGAACCTTTTTACAAAACTCTTTAGCTTCAGAGAATGGCTTTTTCAGGTCAACTGACATAACTTCTCGCAGCCTTCAGTCCAATTCAAAAGTAGGAAACACTCCACTCTAGTAAAATAGGTCATACTGCATAAACCTTAGGTGAGTCGATCCCTGGTACCGACACATAATTAGGAAAGCCACCCTGATGTCAACGGGTTGTGCACCCAACGACAAAATTTATGTGGAATGACAAACAAACATGATAAGACACTTAAGGATCCGAAGAAAACACTTACCCGAATATCTTTCTTTTACCCACCTCAGAAAATGGAAATCAACCAAAACATCCCTGAAATCAGCATGGTAATAGGAGCACCTCATAAGTTGAAACAGTGGTGGAAGAATATTCGTCGGGAACACAGAAACGAGGTTTGGACGCACCTAGAGGCATTGACTGCATTGATAAACATCTGAGCAGACAAAGTGCTCACTCACCTGTTGATAGAATTTTGGGATCCGGCTAAGGTGATGTTCAAATTTGCCGACTGTGAGCTGGTACCGACATCAGAAGAAGTCACAAGTTTCATAGAGCTACCGTTCAAAGGAAAAAAGCCAGTATTGCCAGCTACTATTCCCGGTTATTGGTTTTTGGATGATTTGGGTTTTAACAACATCAAAAGCCTCAAAAGTATTGAGGACGGATAGGTGAGCCTCGACCAGATGTTCGACAGGTTTGGGCACCGTGAAAGCTACTAATGGTATTCAGGGGAGTTTCAATGTGACCAGGCGATGTGGGAGAGTCTCAGGCCTATCACTTTCGCAATGGAACTATTAGGATTATTGGTCTTCCCATGATGAAGGGGCCGTATCAACATTAACCTGCTACCGGTGGTCCTGGCAACCTTCCGTGGCAATCTTCAAGCTACTTTGGTGCTGATGGTGTTAGCTAAGATGTTGAGAGCTTTATCTGCATGTGCACGAGAGTATGATTTCTTTAAGGGTTGTAACTTTCTGCTTTAGATCTGGGCTACTGAACATTACTTCCAGCGAAAGGCCACCATCGACTACTTCATGGGTGTCAGCAATATGATCCGCAACCACAATGAAAGAATGAGACACTGGATCTCCCCACATGGGCAAGAAGAATGAAGGAAAACACTGACCAATCTGACAGGAGAGTGGATCAACTGGAAACTCTCTTGGTTAGGTGGAAGGTCAATCTTGAGGACTCCTTAGAAATACTTCATTGAGTTTATCGGACTGGAAAACATTTAACCATACTCACCCTTACGGGTCCTCGGACAATTTGGGATGATCCAAGACGTGCCTCTGTGGACAAGGACGACGTTGTACGAGGATGTGTACAATGTCCAGATTCCAATTCCTAAGATAAGGAGACTGCAAGAAGAGTGGAATGACCTGGTGACAATGCCTATGGGTCAAAACTCATGGTGTACTCCTGAGTGTTACATCTGGATTAACGAAGAAGAAGAACTGGCCCGCCCATGCAGATAGGGTATAGCCTGGATAGAGGACGCAGTGGTTGCTTTATAGATTTATCATGAGATCCTGCCGCATTATCTTATGACCACATCAATGTATTGTCAGGTGGTCCTATGATCCATTGAACACATGTTGTGACCGGTTGAAGAAGATGATCGGGTAGTGGAGTGCATCCAGATATAGTCCAGTAGAGAGCCAAAAGAAGATCCAGAGGAGGAGTCTAAATTCAACGATGATGATGAGGAATTTGAGGAAGACCTAGAGGAGGATCCGGAAGAGGATCCAGAAGAAGAAAAGGACATAGGAAATGACTCAGGGGATGGTTATTAGAGTTGGTTGATTTCTCCTCTTTCCTACTTTGTACCTTTACCCCTAGTTTTCTCTTTTACTTTCCAAAAGGGAAATTTGTCCAAGCCCATGCGAGTTCTATCAAATAATGATGTAACCCTTGTTCTCACTTATATCAGTCAATATTATCAATGAAAAAAAATTTCTTCGGATCTAAATGTGTCAAGTCTAAATGTATGTCAAATATCCGCGAATTAGGCCTACCTCCAGCAATGAAGGTTCCCGCAAATTCTAGGAACGCGCTAGCTATAATACACAAATTATCTGCTTTGTGTGATTTTCTGCTCGCATAAATGAAGAAACTAACTCTTGTTCCTTTTCTTTTATTTCTTCTTGATTTTCTTTTGCTTTATTATTAACCCCAAAAAGAAAATAAAGTTGGTTTTTGTCGACCAAAACTAGTGGAACCACCATACAATCTAAGGTCAAAGGGAAGGATGTCAGTCACAGAAGACCCAACTGAACAAGCTCTGGTCATAGCCGACAGCCCGAGGCGATCGGCGGAAGAAGACAAGACTAGAAATGATGAACACTTGGCCAGGATGGCCCAGGAAATGGAATCCTTAAGGAAGGAGGTACAACATATCAGAGAACTGGCGCACCTCGTTGTGACAACACTTCCTCAGTCACCTAGATTCCCTTATCTGGATTCACTTCCAGATCACTTTCCTTCCACATCAAGCCAAAACAACAACACCCTAACTTCAACTCCCACCACTCAAGTCATACCTCTAGTAATCCCCGCTAACCCACCAAATCCCCCTATTCACACTCCTTATGTACCACAATACACTCAGACATCACAGAACCTGCCTATTACCACTAATGCAACTTCCCCTCCTCGTAATGGAGTCACTGTCACCACTAACTAGCACATACCCGTGGCACATGCTGCCACCCATGAGCAGTACGTTCCCCCTGTATATGCCTTTTCTGAACTTACCTTTACAACACCTGTCACAGTCAGGGTGCCTTATGAGATTGATCAATACGCCGAGATGGAGAGAGAAGCCAAACGTAAGGAAGAAGAGTCAGTATCTGAGCAGTTGCAAGTTGAGAAGGTAAATGAAGTGTCTCCAAGTTGCCCGGGGAAGTGAAAATTTGGGCTATGAGGACGAGTGTATTCATCCAGATGTAGATATGCCAGCAGGGTGCACACCCCCAAAGTTCGATATCTTCGATGGGGCGGGGAACCCTCACGCACATTTGAGGGCATATTGTGACAAGTTATTCTGAGTGGGAAGGAACGAGAAGCTAAGGAAGAAATTATTTATAAGAAGTTTAACGGGAGAAGCACTCACCTGGTATGCCCGACATTATCCGCGAAATTGGAGAGCTTGGCAAGATATGGCAGAGGACTTCATGAATCATTTTCGATTCAATATAGAGATCACTCCTTCTCGGTTCGCACTAGTGAACCTGCAGAAAACACCATCTGAGTTGTTCCAAGAATATGCACGACGATGGAGGGCAGAGGCTGCCAGGGAACAACCTACGTTGGATGATGGTGAACTAACCAAGTATTTTATTAGAGCCCAGGAGGGAATATACTTTGAAAAGATGATGGGTCAAAAGTTCCCCGAGCTGGTCAAGATGGGAGATTTCTTAGAAGAGGGCATAAAATCTGGTAAAGTACAATCCATGGGAGCACTGCAAGCGGCTAGCAAGGCCATCTAGTCACGGTCAATCGGTAGCAGAAAGAAGAAGAAAGAGGAGGTCGCAACAGTCGCCCCTTACTACTAAACCAACCTACCTCACAGAAGCACCTCTTATTCCCCAAACAACCACTCACCACCACCCACTTACGCTCTAGTCTATAATACCCAACCATATTACCATCCTAAACCACAATACAACCCTCCTCAAGCCAACAACAACCAAAACCCTTAACAGCAATATACTCATGTCCAAACCACTATTCATCAGAACCAACCTGCTTATGCACCACATCCCCATCCCAACTTTGAAGAGAGGGGTCCTAGACCTTATACCCTGATTGCGGAGCCTCTGGTCCAATTATTCGAAAGGTTGAGAAGAGAAGGATTGATACACCCAATCGAGGGAAGGGTTCCTAAACATCCTTCCAAATATTTTGATGCCACTAAAAGATGCGTGAAATCATTCCAATGTACCTGGGCACGATACTGAAGATTGTTTCAAGTTGAAAAATGAAATTGAAACCCTGATCAAGAGCGAGTCCATTTAGTGAACTCCAGCACCACCTAATGTGAATCGAAACCCACTGCCAAATCATCGAAACTAGGGAGCTAACATGATCACATTAGACGAATAATATGACCTGAAGGGAATAATTGTCACTATAGGGAATGCAGAAGACACAATGATCCCTTCTCAAAAGGCTCTGATCATTACAGTACAACTAAATTCTATAGTGACGGTTCAAACCTATCCGCATCAACCTGCCGATGCAAATCGATACGAAGAAGATCGGGAGTACAAAACCATCCCATGGATATACCAGCAAGAGGGAAAGGCCAAAATGACATAATCTGACGCAACCCATGGTATGACTAGGTTTGGGAGATGTTACGCCCCTAAAGATGTCAATCGAGGAAACTCGGGGAGAGAACAAATTCCAAGAAGGAACGTAACAGACCCAGAAGCCGCTGAGTTTTGGAAAAGAATGTCAAGAAAAGAGTATTCTATGGAAGACCAATTGAAGAAAACTCCACCACAGATATCTATCATGGATCTATTAATGAGCTATGATAGTCATAAGGACGCCTTGTTGAAAGTACTAAGTGGGGTAAGTGTACCAAGTAACATCACTCGCTAGGCGTTGGCCGCAACAATTGGGAAAATGGCCGAAGCAATCATGATCACTTTCAGAAGAGACGAACTTCCTCTCGAAGGCGCAAGTCACAACAAGGATATCCATATCACTGTCAAATGCGGGGACAAAGTGATATCCCGAGTGCTGGTCGATGGAGGATCAGGAGTCAACATTTGTCTGCTCTCTACCTTGGGGGAGTTAGGAATTCATTTGAGAGAAGTCAAGGAAAGCCACGTAAGGGTAAGATCCTTTGATGGTTCGCAAAAGGATGTTATTGAAGAAATTTATCTAGCTTTGCAAATCGGGCCAGTCGATTTTTTGGTGTTGTTCCAAGTGATGGACATCTCCTCTTCCTACAACTTGCTACTGGGGAGGCCCTGGATACATATTTCAGGGGCCGTGCCGTCTACTTTGTACCAATTCTTAAAATTTGAGTGGGGATGCCAAGAGATTATGGTTCACGGCGACTGGGGTCCCTCTGCCTATTTGGAATATGCTGTCCCATTCATTGAAAGGCTAGACAGAGTTGCCTTCCACGATGTGGAAATCATGAAGACTACTAAGATGGAGAAGACTGAAACAATTTGGGAATACAACCGCCGTATAGATCCAAGATGGCCATGGGGGAGATGATGAAATATGGATACAGGCCAAGAACAGGGTTGGGAGCCAAGTCAGATGGAATCACAGAGCCAATTGAATATAATGGGCAGAAAGGAAAGGATGACATACGATATCAGCCTCCGGAAGGGAAAGCTCGCACCGTTAGCTCCGGGAAAAAGGTTTTTGTGCCAGAGCATATTGCAAGTCCGGGATAGAGTTTAGTGCCCAAAGATGATATTATCAACGGGATGGGAAAGTTGTTCGTTAATATGATTGAAGAATGTTGTGAAGAACTGACATCAAGACACCGACTATAAGAGATTCCAGGGGAAGAGCTATAGAATTGGACCGCCAGTCCATCTTTGGTTCGCTGGTAGTCTTGGTAGTATGGAACTGTAAAAATTTTCTTTTGAAAAGAGTACGGTCAATTGAGGCATGTGCTGTGTCTGTACCTTTTGTCATTTGCCTCTTGTGAACGCTTGAGACGTTCCCCTTTTGATGAAATAAAAAAGAATCATTTCCTAAATATTGCAACTTTGTTTTACTGCTTTATTTATACTTAGCTTTTCTTTTTAGTAATCAAACCGATAAAAAACTGCGTTCCACGATTATGACATGTAACGAAACCGTTGAGCACAATGACCCAGATTCGCGGAATATGACGAGAGTATGATGCCAGACAACCTCGCGTAGGACATCAAACATATGAAGAATCAGAAAAAGCCCAATCTCGAATAAACCAAAGTGGTCAATCTTGGAAGCGAAGAAGATGTAAAAGAAACCAGAATCAGCATTCACCTAGAAGCCGAGCACAGAAGGGAAAATGGTTAAGCTCTTCCGATAGTATGTCAACATGTTCGCATGATCCTATGATGACATGCTAGGATTAAGCACCGATATTGTATCGCATCGACTACCCACTGAACCTACCAGACCGCCGGTCAAGTACAAGCCCAGGAAGTTCAAACGTGATTTAAGTCTGAAGATAAAAGAAGAAGTGATCAAATAGATAGAAGCCAATGTAGTAAGGGTCACCAACTATCCAAACTGGTTGGAAAACACTGTCCCAGTGTCCAAGAAAGACGGAAAGATCAGAATATGTGTGGACTACCGGAATCTCAACAAAGCTAGTCCAAAGGACGATTTCCCCTGCCAAATATCCACATCCTCATCGACAATTGCGCGAAGCATGAACTGCAGTCATTTGTGGATTGTTTTGCTCGATACCATCAAATCTTAATGTATGAGGAAGACGCAGAGAAGACAACTTTCACCACGCCTTAGGGAGTGTACTGTTACAGAGTTATGCCGTTCGGTCTCAAGAACGCCAGTGCCACCCATACGAGGGCCATGACGACCCTCTTTCACGATATGATCCATAAGGATATTGAAGTGTATGTGAATGATGTCATCATAAAGTCTCGAAAGAGTTCAGAGCACTTGGACTACTTGAGGAAATTTTTCAAACGCTTGTGAAGGTACAATTTGAAGTTGAACCCAGCAAAGTGTGTGTTCGGAGTCCTCGCTGGGAAATTATTAGGTTTCATTGTAAGTAGGAAGGGTATAGAACTGGATCCATCAAAAGTCAAGGCCATCCGGGAATTACCGCCACCAAAGAGGAAGAAAGATGTCATGAGTTTCCTGGGAAGATTGAATTACATAAGTCGTTTCATAGCCTAGTCCACGGTAATATGTGAACCCATTTTCAAGCTACTAAAGAAGGATGCTACCACGAAATGGACGGTGTAGTGCCAGAAAGCCTTCGATAGATTTAAAGAATATCTTTCAAATCTGCCAGTGCTGGTTCCCCCGAACTAGGGAAACCATTATTGCTCTATTTGTTAGTATTGGACAACGCCTTCGGCTGTGTGTTGGGGCAGCATGACGAAACCGGGAGAAAGGAGCATGCTATTTACTACTTAAGCAATAAATTCACACCATGCGAGGCCAAGTATACCCTGATAAAACACACTTGTTGTGTTCTGACTTAGATTGCTCTGAAGCTAAGGTATTACATGTTGGCATACACTACGCATCTAATATCTCCGCTCAACCCGCTCAAGTACATTTTTCAGAAGCCAATGCCTACCGGGAAGCTAGCTAAATGGAAAATTTTCCTCAACGAATTTTACATTATATACATAACTCAGAAGGCTATCAAAGGACAAGCTGTAGCCGAACATCTTGTTGAGAATCTAGTGGATGGAGATAACAAACTATTTGCCAAGTATTTCCTCGATGAAGAAGTACTATTTTTCGGGGAGGATATTGAAGAATCATACCCTAGGTGGAGAATATTTTTCGATGGAGCAGCAAACTTCAAAGGAGTCGGGATTGGGGCAGTCTTGTTTTTAGAATCTAGACAACACTATCCAGCATCGAGAAAGATAAGATTTCCTTGTACTAATAATATGGCTAAATACAAAGCATGCATCCTTGGAATCAAAATGGCAGTTGACATGAACATCAAAGAACCTTTGGTCACAGGAGATTCCGATTTGTTGATACACCAAGTCCAAAGAGAAAGGTCCACCAAGAATGTCAAGATACTGCCATACCAGCGCTGTGTGAATGAACTGTGCAAGAAGTTTCCAAAGATTGAGTTCAATCACGTCTCCAGAATTCAGAGCGAGTTTGCTGACGCCCTTGCAACCATATCATCTATGATTCAGCATCTAGACAAGAACTACATCGACCCTATCGAGGTAGAGATCATAGATCAACATGCCTATTGCTTCCATGTGAATGAAGAACCAGATAGTAAACCATGGTATCACGACATCATGAAATTCCTTGCGACCCAGGAGTACCCAGAGAATGCTACTAATGCTCAAAAGCGAGCCTTCAGGAGGTTAGCAAACCACTTTTTACTCAATAGGGAGGTCTTGTACATGAGGACCCCAGACTTAGGTTTGCTGTGATGTGTAGACGCCGCTGAAGCAACCAGAATATTGGAAGAAATACATGCAGGGTTGTGCGGACCCCACATGAACAGGTTCACATTACCCAAGAAGATTTTGAGAGTTGGATAATTTTGGATGACTATGGAAAGAGACAGTATCTGCTACGTGCAGAAGTGTCACCAGTGCTAGATTCACGGAGATTTCATCCAGGTTCCACCCAATGAGTTAAATGTAATGGGTTCACCCTGGTCGTTCACTGCTTGGGGCATGGACGTGATTGGCCCCATAGAGCCTGCAACATCAAACATACATCATTTTCTTGGTAGCTATCGACTATTTCACCAAATGGGTCGAGGCATCTACTTAAAAGGTCATCACAAAGAAAGTAGTGGCGGATTTTGTCCGAAACAACATAGTCTGCAGATTTGGGATACCGGAGTCTATCATCACTGACAATGCCGCTAACCTCACCAGTGATCTCATGAGAGAAATCTGCGAGACGTTCAGAATCGTCCACCATAATTCCACAGCCTATCGACCGCAAATGAATGGGGCAGTCGAGGCAGACAACAAGAATATTAACAGGATTCTACGAAAGATAGTAGACAATCACAGACAATGGCATGAGAAGTTACCTTTCACTTTACTAGGTTATTAGACTACCATGAGAACATCCACTGGGGAAATGCCGTACATGTTGGTATACGACACTGAAGCGGTGACACCCGCAGTGGTCGAAATATCATCCTTAAGAGTCATTCAAGAGGCAAAATTGGACGATGTAGAGTAGATACGGATCAGGCAGAAACAACTCATTCTCATTGACGAGAGAAGAATGGATGCAGTATGTCATGGCCAGCTATATCAGAACAAGATGGCCAGTGCATTTAACAAAAGAGTGAAGCCTCGCTAATTCACACCGGGGCAGTTGGTTCTTAAGAAAATCTTTCCCTATCAAGATGAAGCCAAAGGAAAGTTTGCACCAAACTGGAAAGATCCTTATGTGGTTCACCGAGCACTTTAGAGTGGAGCTCTAATCTTGGTAGAAATGGATAGAAGAGTCAATACGAATCCTATCAACTCAAATACAATCAAGAGGTACTATGTTTGAAGACAAATAGAGTCAGGTTTTTTTTTGATGTAGCAGAACTATGTTCAACCTGACTTCCCACCGAGGGATACGTAGGCAACCCACGTAGGATTCGGTTTCTCTCCCCCTTTCTCTTGTAATAGAAAAACCAAATATCATTTTTGTATGTTTTTCAGGAACTACGCCTACTTGATTTCCTCAGAAAGGAATATGTAGGAAATACTCATCGGATTCAGTCGTCTTTTGTAATTGAACTACATTTTTGCCTGATTCCACTTGGATATGTAGGTTGTTTGAGATAGACTCGACCATTTTCATTCTTAATATCATCATTTTACAACTGTTGTAATCGAACTACGCTTTGACCTGATTCCATTTGGATACGTAAGCTGCCTGAGTCAGGCTCGGTCATCTTCATCATCTTTTATCATCTTCCCACGAAAGGGTTCGGTCATAACCTTAGAAAAGCCTTTGTAATGCATTAGTTCTAATTAGGATGTAGTCGAAACAACAAGTATCCGTGTTGTCAGAGGCATCATGGAAGATCGACATCAACATGACGGAGTTTTCAAGAAAATACGCTCACTTGTGGAGAACCTTTCGTAATATATCATAATCTGGAACGATTGCATTTGCCTTAAAAGAAATAAGTATTTTCAAAATGTTTTCTAGAATATATATAAATATATATATATATATGCGCATGTATGTGTGTGTGTATACAGTAATTTGTTCCATCTACCGAACTTCGTGGCGCAATTATGTCAAAGGTTGGGGCAAACCAACGCTGTGGTCGACACAAACCAACTTCCCCCATATTAAGAACTTTTCTTTGAGTGCAGGGTAAACAGGGAATAAGGAAGCACTAGGACCACACTGGGGCAAATGACGGATCTGCCACTTGCCTAAGATTATCTCTCCTCCTTTTTACCTAAAATTCTTTTGTAAAGCGAAAGCTAATTCTTGAATCCTTTATAGGTGCCTCGGAATCAGACAGCTGATACGAAAATTTGTACATAGCAAATCAGAGCATCTTGTACAAAATGGACCGTCGGTTTCATCAATGAAAGTTCTGTATATATCAAATCGTATGCTCACCTAATTGGAGCATCTGATACAAAACGGACCGTCAGCTTCATCAATGGAAGTCCTGTATATAGCGAACTGCCTGCTCAATCAATAGGAGCGCCCTGTACAAATCGAACTTCAGCTTCACCAATCAACGTCCTGTATATAGCAAACCGTTAGTTCAATCAATCAGAGTGCCTAGTACAAATCAAACGACGCCTTCGCAAACTGGAGCCTTGTATATAGCAAACTGCAAACTTCGCCAACAAAAGCAATTTGCAGCACCGCTCCATCAATCACGGACACCGGAATAGACAATCGCAAACCTAGTCACCAATGTTCTACCAACCGATGGCCACAACCTAGCTTCGCAGTCAAGAGTATCTCTTGGGCATGCTTTTGTTTCATTTTCTATTACTTTGAATGTTTTTACATTTTGTTCTTGCAGCTTTAAGCATTGTTACGATTTTAATCAATCACTCAAGTGTGGAGACTACTTTACATTTCAGTGCAAAGCTCTCCCAACAAGCAGAGAGACACTTTACAAATCAAGCTCTCCCGACAAGCGGAGACATTTCTCTGTGCAAAGCTCACTAAACAAGCGGAGACGCACTTTACTAATCAAGCTCTCCCAACAAGCGGAGACAATTTTCAAATGCTCGGACAACTGCGGAATGATACACAGTCCGACTAACAAATCAAGTTAGTATCAAGTATCCCATCATCCCAATCCCAAATAATGGCTCGCCGACAGCTAAACATCATCATTCCTGCATCATTTGCATCATATTTTAAATATTATGTATTATAATATATTAGTATGTGTGTATTTTATTTGTTTTGTAGGAACAAATACCGCAGCGTGGAACATTTTCTTAGCAACAGACCAAACTACAATGCTATGGGGACAACTAACCCAGTAGCGGGCCTAAGATCCCAATTCAAGATGATCAATGTTCTCAAAATTTCGAATCATTCAAATAAGGCCGCAAAATTCAAGCTACCATGAGTGACTAATCTTTCGTCTCTTCGTATCATCGTAATACGATACTGGGGCAATTACTGCGAGTGCTGCTTCCCCAAAGTCCCTACTCTAGAACTACTTGAGGCCTGATTCTCATTAAGTTTGAGGTATGTAAGCAATTCAAAGCTAGAATTCGGCCCAATACTCCCGAATCTTTCTAGATTCTTCCTCAATTCAATTTTGCAATTCACAATTCCCATTTTCTGTAATACCTGCCTAAAATTCGGGACAAAATTGGCTTTGGTTCAATTTCTTTGCCCAAAATCTCTTTCATCGTCTCCGGTCAAAGAGGGACAACTATTGACGATCAATTTTGACCATCCTTTTTAAATTAATTTACTTATTCTTAACAAGTTATAATGAATGTTTTGAAAATATTTTCTATCAATAAATACATATTTCTACAAATTAATTCACTATTAGTTTTTGAAATTAATCTTTTGGTATTAGTATTATGTAATTACAAATATATTTACTATTTTAGGATTTTTAAAATAATTTATATGCGTAAGTTCTATAATTAATTCAATAAATTACTTCTTAAAATAGTTCATTAGTTTACTATTTCAATAACTCAAAATTAATGTCCTAGTGAAGTATTTTTACAAATAATCAATTAATTGCAATAATTTGTAGTAATTAACAATTATAATTTTTACTACATTTTATTAAAAATAATTAAGTTTATTTAAATTAATTTCAAAAGGGTAAAAGACTAAAAGGCTATGATTGCAATTCTTTTATTAATTAGAAGGTGGCTAACATTTAAATAATTTTTAGCCCAAATACAAGGCCCAATTCGGACCTCACCCAGTCCAAACACCCATCTCATTTGCCACCAGAGTGATCCGCGACACCCTCTCTTAGCCAATGAGAGCGCGCCAAGTCACTCGCCTCTCTCACTCACAAAACAAACACAAAGTCATCGGGGTCGTTCATTTTTTGATCAATGGCCCACGATTTTCACTCCATTTTCTCTTTAATTATTAAACACTCAGACCATTTAACCCTAACCATTGGATTACAAGAATCCAACGGACACCGAAATTTTTCCCCAAAAATATTTAATCCCTGATTTATCAGGACCATTGATCTAATGATCCAACGACCCAGGTTGTATCTCTCACTCTCAACCTAGAGACCAACCGGTCTAACACCCCAAACCCTAATCATTCACTCAAAGACCATTCCCGCCTCCTATCCCCTTTCCTCTCTATTCCCTCAACTCTCATCACCCTAATCAGTCAAGAAAACATTGCACGAATTCGTGCAAGGTCTCAAATCGCCCAGAAAATGTTCCTTCTGCCTTCATTACCCAGGATTCTCGCTGAATCCTTACTCATTTCGCCTTTGAAATTCAAATCCCTAAATCCGAAAAACCCTAGCTTGGATATGAAACTTCAAATCAACCGTTGCTTTCCAAATCCATGGCATGCATGGCCTTCTATTCTGTCTCTGCACTACGAAGCTCATCGTTCCTTTCCTTTTTCGCCATTCGATTTCAAAAGCCCTATTTGAAGTGGTCATACCAAATGGTGAAATTTCAACTCGATAGAACTCCTCCTCTGTCTTTCCAAATCAAAGGCGAGTCTGGGACGTTAGCTGACCTCAATGTTGATATTCAACACCCAAAGGTCAAATGCAATGACCTATGGGTATTAGGGTTCTGACCACCGGTCCCTCGCACTTCATCGATTACCTTCTCTCTTCTTAGGTAAATCCCTAAACGATTTCCCCTCTGTTTCTTTCTGATTTCACTCAATCTTGCTATCATCATCAATCTTTCATCACTTTCCACCAAATAGAGCCTTTAATATTCTCACCAAACACACAACGAACAACACGAACCAACCACCTAACACTGAAGAGAAACACACATACACACACACACACACACACACACACACACACACAAGCACTATGAAGTTTAGGATTCCAAGCCTTAGGTCTTCTTATTGTTTTCTTTTCTTTTGCTGAGTACTATCACTGGTCTAAACATGGGGTTCCTGGTGTTTTAAGCAATTGAAAAGAGCTCTCATTTGGTCTGCTGCTCTCAAAAAGGTCAGCACATTTCTCATTATTCTCTTTTGTTTGTTCTCTTTGAATGTTACAAGCATGCTAGGATTATGAGTATTACAATTGCTATATGATGTTCAGTATGTTAATGTTTATGTTCTGTTAGTTTGATATTTATTTGTGATTAGTTGTCTTGATATGAGTCTTTAATTAATGATTGATTAAATCATTAATTGATTCCTACTGATCTCAGTTCCTGAGTTTCCAATAGTCTACATGTTTAAGTTATTATATGTTCATGTTTACATGAACCTCATAGCTTTTATTGTCCTGCAGTAACCTTTATCCTTGCCTGTTGCATCTCTCTAGTTTGTAAGTTTTTGAAGTTGAACTTATTATCTGGTAACCATGATTAAGTTAATCTGAAGGTGTTAAGTTTGTATCTTCTATCCTTTAAACCTTAAGCAGGAACTCTAAGTGTTTATATGCTATCTTCTCTACTTATGTCTGTTAGACTGTTTCTGAGTTGCCACTAGGGTCTTTTATTTTTTTAGTTGCTTATTGCTTCTATTTAACCTAATCTTGTTTGAACTAAACCTCTCCTTTCTTCTCTCAATAATCCTATTGTTCACATTTGTTAAGGTTAAGTTATCTCTCCCCATAATGTGATAATGATCCTGTTTCTTTCTCTTTGTTATAAGACTGATAATTTGTTATACTGAACTTAACTATTTTCTTGATTAATAAACACCCTCAGTTGCATGCTTACTTGGTATCATATATCTTATCTCTTTTCTTTATGGTCATCATGTATCTTTGAAAAGCTGGTATGCATTTTATCTTTTAAAGGGACCTAGTTACTCTGCCCTAGTTAAGTAATAACTTGTAAAAAAATAAGCATGATCATCTTTGTATTCATGTACTAACCCAAACTTAAGTTTGAATTGAACATGTTCTAATGCAATACCTTCCCTTTATCTGTAATTCTTTCCCCTCATGACATGCTTAATCTAATTCTATAAATGTGTAAGGTTTCCCTTGTCCACATAAGATCATTACTGCATTTTAAGTGTTTAAGTTAACTACTACATGTTCTTACTTAGTTCCTGATTATATATCTTGTCCAGAACTGCCTTAATCCTTTCTCTCTTGACAATTTAAAAACCAAATCTAATCCCTAAAGTCTCATAAGGATCCTTGCTGATGTTATCTGAACTTGATGATTTGTTAGGAGTATGATTCTGTAGAAATCCTTAGGGATTCCATGTTGTAGTCTGTAAATTGCATACCTATTAAAAGGCTTGATAATTTCCTAGATGTCTTTGACAACCTCTGTAAATGGTTAGTCATGACTGTATTGCCTGAATTTCCATACACGATTCTCTTTAAAAGTGTTAATATAGTCGTACTAACCTATGTATGTGCTGAAAGCAAAGTCAATCAGCTCACACTAGGTTTTCTATACACAAGAAACCTCTATATATGCTGAGTTGTTATTGTATAGCTTTACCTTCCCTTGGAGTATTGATTTACTCTAAATTTTGACTTTTGTAACATGTTTATGATGTTTTTGATTCTCACCTGGATGTGTTTCAGAATCAGATATTTAGAATTCATGTGATATATGTTTGTTTTGTAATCCAGTATAGACTATATGTTCTTATGTTAGGAGGGAAAGTATATATTTTATGGTAGGTAATGCTATAATATTTAATTTACATTGGAAGGGCCTCATTGGTATTTAAACCCGTAAGGAACACATGTTGTTAGTGTTTAAGGGTATTTGGGAGTGGAATTCAACTCTAGGTTGGGCTGCCCTCCTCAGCACAAGCAATACCCTGGGCCTTGAGTTCCTTGAAAACTTTGAAGTGTCGGGGGATCCAAAGGGAGTATCGACCTTGAATGGAGCTTTCTTCTTAGCCCTTAATTCATTTATGCATTTAGTTCTTTGGGGGTTTAATATTTAATGACAACGAAAGATTTTCGATGTGAATTATTTGCTAAGTAGAACCACCACATTAGTATAATTTTCCATAATATTGATTATTCTTTGTTTCAATTATTTGTCTATATTCATGTTATGTATATTTGAATATGCTGAGAATGTGGAGTATATTTCTAATGACCTTCATTATTCGTTTGGGCATGTGTACATTTGGGCCTGCTGAGTTCCTAAGGAACTCAGGCCCAAACCAGCTTTGGTGCATCTTTGAAGACGTCCAGTCTGCTATAGCCGTGCCCCTCAAATCGTTGGGCCTACCTTATTGAGGTCCAATTATCAGAGTCGAGTCCTCTCTCCCTTACCTCTTTCATTACTGCTCATTATTTCCATAGCTTAGCTTACTACTTTCATTATATTTTTCGCTTACTGCCTTTGTTGTTTTATCTAATTTTGTTCTCGTATATTTAACACTCATATATTAGATTATGTACTTTACTTTCATGCTCTAGTATTACATAAATCATAGACAAACCTTAACTAATATAGGACTTAAAAGGAAATAGCTAGTAATTAATCTTCACCTCCTGTTAATTATAATTTGCTCATCTTGTATACTCACTTTTCTTAAATATTATAAAGATCAGGCCTTTAATAAAACACAACAGCTCATTTTAAAAAGGAAATTAGGAAAGAATCGCTGAATTTTACTAACATGGAATGAAATCAATTTTCTCATAAATGCAGTAAGGTACTGCAGTCTCAAATGAATTTTCAAAGATTCGCTTCTTCAGTGTTTTTAAAACCAAGGTATATTTAAAATCACTTTCCTACAAACATCTCTTAAAATTACTCTAGCATCTATCTTTTAAAGTACTTACTTTCATGACTTAATAATTACAAGCCTTTAAATATATACCACTTTCAAACTCTCCTAACCTTCAATAACTCTTTTATAATCCTACACCCCTTCTAAGTCTTACATATACTCCTTTTAACATGTAATAATCCATGCCTTAGTAATAATTAAGCATAGTATAAATAACTGATTTATTAAAATTAGTCTAAATCTTATAGATCTACCTCAGGTATATTTTAAGGGGTGCCTAACACCTTATCCTTAGAAGAACAAAAGTCCTTACCCATAATCTCACTGGTCTGCAGACCTATAATGAATATAACTTAGTAATTAAATTGGTACCCCTAGTATAACTTTAAATATTAGGTGGCGACTCTCTTTTATCAACAACAGAGAAACCACAAGTTGAATCATGTCATGACTAGTGTAAAATAGGGTGCAACAGGAAGAATTATATTATTATTTTATAAAAGATAAAATCAATTATGGTAAATATATTTATTGAAGAAGATGAATGCGATAAGGATAAGTTCATACGAGATAAGCATCATTAGATAGCATTGTAGAGTTTGTATTCAACTCAACGTAATAGTCATATGTTTTGTAGAACTCTATGTCACTGTAGGAGTTATCTACTTAGCATACTTAGCCTAGTTTTTCAATGTACTATGACTTGTATAAATACAGTCGATTGTGGCTTTGTAATACAATGTGAAAATACTCGATTGCTCAATACAATCTTCTCTCAATCTTTTGATTTTCTACATGGTATTAGAGCTCTCGAAAGCTGCGCTGCCTACAACAGAAACCAGATCGAACGTGGCTGTAACAACACCCTCAACCTCCTTGTCTCTATCACCTGCTTCCCTGCACCATCTCATTGAATCTTGTCCAGTCAAGTTGAAGCCATCAAACTATTTAATCTGGAGGACAAAAATACTCCAATTGTTCAGATAATAAAGGTGACTAAATCTGATCAAGGAAAGCAAGCCAGACATAAGCAGTTCATCCACCCCTGATGGAATTGATAAGGAAATTGACAAAGGTGTTGATGACACTGACTGGGAGGAAAAGGATATGCTCCTGAGGAGTTGGATATCTTCTATAATGACTGAGGAAAGCATGTAGCTCATTGTGGGATGTTCAATTACTAAAGAGATGTGGGAAGTATGGAGGAAGCATATACATGCAACTAAGAATAAGAAATTCCAGCTTAAGTAGCAGTTGCGGAACATCAAGCTAGGAACCAAAAAACTTGATGAATATCTGAAGGAATTCAAAGTCATATGTGATGGTCTTTCAGCCATACACAAGCATGTTGATGAAGACAGCAAGGTGATCAACTTTGCTAGAGGACTTGGTCCAAGGTAAAAGACTTTTAGGACAGTCATGTTGGGAAAAGCTCCATATCCCACCTTAAACCAGTTTGTTAACTCTCATAGAGGATTTGACATGAGAGAGGATAAAGAAGAGGTGACTCAGTAGGGATACAACATGGATTTTATTTCTCAAAGATGAAGAGAACGTAGGGGTTACTCTAAAAAAAAAGGAAACTCAAACTTCTCCTCAAGAGGAAGAGATTTTAGACCTGCATGACAAGGCAACAACCAGACTAATCAGGCTACTCACAATACTGGAAACTCAAATCAACCAAAGAGCAAGAAAAATTATCAAATATGTGAATGGAACAATCACACAGCCTTGAAGTGCTTCTACAGGTGGGACTATTCCTACCAGACTACAAAAGACATGCCATAGGCCTTTTTTGCTGTTAATCTACAGAATACACCAGCTAAGGATGAGACTATGTATGTTGACTCTGGTGCAAGCAGTCACATAAAAAATTCAACAGGTAATCTGTTAAATCTTCAAACTTACAATGTCCCTGATAAGATAATAGTTGGCAATGGCTCAAAACTTTACATCACACATATTGGCAATACAACAAAATCTGGACTTAAAGTAAAGGAAATTTTTATTGTCTCGAAGATTAAAAAAAACTTGCTATCAGTTTGTAAGCTTGCAAAGGACAATTCTTGCATACTTGTGTTTGATGAATTTGATTATGATGTAAAGGACAAGAGCTGAGGGAGACTTCTGGTCAAGGGATCTAAGAAGAATGACCTATATGCACTGGAGGACAATAATGTTTATACTCTATCTGTATCAAAGGAGTGGAAGAATACAAATAGTATTTGGCATACTAGATTAGGACATTCTAGTTTGAAGTCTTTAAAGATTCTTAGTAGTAATAAGTGTACTGATGTCAAGTACTGGAATAAAGTTCCTACCGTTTGTGTTAGCTGTCAGTTATGGAAAGGATGTAAGCTTCCATTTGAGTTGAGAAATAAAATTAAAAAAGAGCCTTTGCTTAAAATTTATTGTGATCTTTGGGGTCCAGCACATATTGAATCATCTCAACACATGACACACTATGTGATATTTATTGATGACTGTACAAGATATACATGGTTCTATAAAAAGGAAATCTAAATTCTATGATATTTTTGGTAAGTTTTAGAAGATGGTTGAGAAATAATTCACCAAGGCTATTAAAACTTTTTAATGTGATGGAGGTGGTGAATTCAATAGAACTGAGTTTGTTGAGTATCTAGATAATTATGGGATTGCTAGACATATCTCATGTCCTCATACACCTAAGAAGAATGGAGTCTCTGAAAGGAAACATGTGCATATAGTAGAAGTAGGCATGGACTTATTTTTTCATGCAAAGTTGCCACAGTTCCTTTGGGTTGAAGCCTTCTTGATAGTTGTGTTCTTAATTAACAAAATGCCCCCATCAATGTTAAAAATAAAGTCTTCATTCTTTAAGCTCTTTGGAGAACATCCAGATTATAATAGTTTGAAAAGTATTTGAATGCAGGTGTTTTCCCTACTTGAAAGGAAAAACTAAATTCTTTCCATAGACCTATCCTAGTGTGTTTAGTGGATACAATAGCTTTCATAAAGGGTATAGGTGTTATCATCCATCTTCTAGAAGAGTGTTTGTGTCACGACCCGAAATTCCCACCTTCGTACCGTGATGGCGCCTAACATTTCACTTGCTAGGCAAGCCAACATTAGAATAATATTATCTATTTTTAAAATAATTGTTAAATTTATTAATAACAAAGAATAAATGAGGAAGTAAAGTCTGAAGCACACTCTGTAGAGGCTGCTCATGCTCCTCTCGACTGCTTGAGTAAATCAAGATATCATCAATGAATACAACTACAAAAGAATCCAAATAGGGCTTGAACACCCGATTCATCAAATCCATAAACGTTGCTGGGGCATTTGTCAACCCAAATGACATCACTAAAAATTCGTAATTCCCATATCGAGTCCGAAAAGCTGTCTTAGGGACATCTGATGCCCTAATCTTCAACTATTGGTAACCAGACCTCAAATCGATATTCGAAAATACCTTGGCACCATGAAGATGATCAAATAAGTCATCAATTCTTGGTAACTGATATTTATTTTTGATAGTAGCCTTGTTGAATTGCCGATAATCTATACACATTCGGATTGAACAATGTTTCTTCTTTAGACACTTGGTCTAATGAATCCCTGATAAAGCAAGTCTTGTAACTGCTTCTTCAATTCTTTCAACTCTGGCGGGGCCATACGGTATGGTGGAATAGAAATGGGCTGAGTGCCCGGAGCCAAATCAATACAGAAGTCAATATCTCTGTCGGGGGGCATCCCCGGCAAATCTGGAAGAAATACTTCTGGAAATTCACGAACAACTGGTATTGAGTCCATAGAAGGAACAAATCCGCACTGGGATCGCGAATATAAGCCAAATAGGATAAACACCTTTTCTCTACCATACGTCGAGCTTTCATATAAGAAATCACTCTGCTGGAGGAATGACCAAGAGTTCCTTTCCACTCTAATCGAGGTAACCCCGGCATAGCTAGGGTCACTGTCTTGGCATGACAATCCAATAAAGCATGATAAGGGGACAACCAATTCATACTCAAGATGACATCAAAATCTACCATATCAAGAAGTAGAAGATCCACACTAGTCTCAAGATTATCAATAGTAACCACACACGAACGATAGACATGATCTACTACCATAGAGTCTCCCACCGGTATAGATACACACAGAAGCACTCAGAGAATTACAAGGCACAACCAAATATGAAGCAAAATAGGAGGACACATAGGAATAAGTAGATCCTGGATCAAATAGAACTGAATGCATCTATGAAAAACTGGAATAATACATGTGATCACAACATCAGATGACTCGGCCTCAGGCCTAGCTGGAAAAGCATAAAATCGGGGCTGGGCCCCACCTCTCTGAACTGTGTCTCTAGAACGTCCTCTAACTGGCTGGCCTCCACCTCTAATGGTCTAACCTCTACCTCTAATAGCCTGACTTCTACCTCTAATGGCCTGACCTCCACCTCTAACTGCCTGACCCCTACCTCTAGCTGGCAGAGCAGGCGGTGAAGCAACCGGTGCCGATATGATGGCACAAGAATCCTGCCGAGATCTGTTACTCGCCATCCTAGGGCAATACCTCCTGATGTGACCAATGTTCCCATACTCATAACACCCATCCTGATGCCGTGGCTACTGAAGATGAAGCTGACCCAAATGGGCCAGATAACCATTGTAGTAACTCTGGAGTGGTGGTGCACTGATAGGAGCTGAATGTGCACTAAATGTTGGCTTCCCATAGTAAGGCATAATAGGACCATGACTCCCTAAAGCATTGTGAGATGCATGAAGTGCTGAATGAAACGATCTGGAAGGATGACCCCTACAAAAATTACCCTTGCCTCCAGACAAGGCACCACTGAAACCACCGAACTGACGAGGCCTATTATCAGACCTCTTCCCCCTCTCTTGTGCAAGAAACATCCCGATCCTCCTCACAACATTAGTAGCCACCTGAAAAGAAATCTCACTTCCAGTCTCCTTGCCCATCTGAAGCCTGATAGGGTGAGTGAGTCTCTCAATAAAACTACTCACTCTCTCTCCCTCAGTAGGTAGTAAAAGGAGAGTACGATGGGCCAAATCCACAAAATGGAACTCATACTTAGTAATAGTCATACTGACCTGCTGTAGACGCTCAAATTGCTTGCGAAATTCCTCTCTCAGTGTGATAGGAAGGAACTTCTCCAGGAATAGCTGAGAGAACTGCTCCTAGGTAAGTGCAGGCGATTCAACTGGTCTAGTCAATGTATAATCCCTCCACCACCTCCTGGTCCGGAGAAGGAGTAGTGGGAGTTTGTGCTCCTCCCCCAGCCTGTGAGATGGCTGATGCCACTGGAAATGTACCAATCGGGGCCATTCCCTCCATAAGAGTCACCAAACGGACTACAGCGTCCTGAAGCACTAGAGTAGCTATGAATATTTTCGGGACCAGAATTGGTCCAGTTGGTACATTATGAATTGGAACCTCCTCTTGGAGGTCTATGTGAGGTTCTACAATAGGTGCAGCTGCTCGAGCTCTGGACTGAGCTCTACCTCGGATTCTAGCACGACCTCGGCCTCGACCTCGACCTCTACCCCTGACCATAGTTGCCACGGGAGGCTCTGGTCCCTGTACATCGGTAGAGGTATTATGTGTTCTCATCATCTACGAGAGAATAAGAGTAGAATGGTTCAATTATCAATGATAGAATAAAACCGTACGACATAATAAGAAAGAAGTGATATTGTTCCTAAACTTTATAGCCTCTGAGAGATAAGTACAGACGTTTCCGTACCGATCTTTCAGACTCTACTAAGCTTGCTTGTGACTCGTGAGACCTATGCAACCTTGTGCTCTGATATCAACTGTCACAACCTGAAATTCTCACCTTCGGACCGTGATGACGCCTAACATATCACTTTCTAGGCAAGCCAACGTTAGAATAGTATTATCTATTTTTAAAATAATTTTTAAATTTATTAATAACAAAGAACAAATGAGGAGGTAAAGTCTGAAGCACACTCCGAAGATGTTGCTCATGCTCCTCTCGGCTGCTGGAGTAAATCAAGATATCATCAATGAATACAACTACAAAAGAATCCAAATAGGGCTTGAACACCCGATTCATCAAATCCATAAATGTTGTTGGGTATTTGTCAACCCAAATGACATCACTTGAAATTCGTAATGCCCATATCGAGTTTGAAAAGCTGTCTTAGGGACATCGGATGCCCTAATCTTCAACTGATGGTAACCAGACCTCAAATCAATCTTCGAAAATACCTTGGCACCCTGATGCTGATCAAATAAGTCATCAATTCTTGGCAACATATATTTATTTTTGATAGTGGCCTTGTTCAACTGTCGATAATCTATACACATTCGCATTGAACCATCTTTCTTCTTTACAAATAATATTGGTGCACCCCAGGGCGAGACATTGGGTCTAATGAATCCCTGATCAAGCAAGTCTTGTAACTGCTCCTTCAATTCATTCAACTCTGGTGGGGCCATACGGATTGGTGGAATAGAAATGGGCTGAGTGCCTGGAGCCAAATCAATACAGAAGTCAATATCTCTGTCGGGGGGCATCCCCGGCAAATCTGCAAGAAATACTTCTGGAAATTCACGAACAACTAGTACTGTGTCCATAGAAGGAACATCCGTACTGAGATCGCGAATATAAGCCAAATAGGCTAGACACCCTTTCTCTACCATACGCCGAGCTTTCATATAAGAAATAACCCTGCTGGCAAAATGACCAGGAGTTTCTTTCCACTCTAACCGAGGTAACCCTGACATAGCTAGGGTCATTATCTTGGCATGACAATCCAATATAGCATGATAAGGGGACAGTCAATCCATACCAAAGATGAAATCAAAATCTACTATATCAAGAGGTAGAAGATCCACACAAGTGTCAAGATTACCAATAGTAACCACACATGAATGATAGAAATGATCTACTACCACAGAGTCTCCTACCGGTGTAGAAACACACACAGAAGTACTTAGAGATCACAAGGCATAACCAAATATGAAGCAAAATAGGAGGACACATATGAATAAGTAGATCCTGGATCAAATAGAACTAAAGCATCTCTATGTCTAACTGTAATAATACCTGTGATCACAGCATCAGATAACTTGGCCTCAGGCCTAGCTGGAAAAGCATAAAATTGGGGCTGGGCCCCACCACTCTGAACTGCGTCTCTAGGACGACCTCTAACTGGATGGCCTCCACCTCTAACTGGATGGCCTCCACCTCTAATAGCCTGACCTCTACCTCTAATGGCCTGACTGTTTGTCTCAAGTCATGTGGTCTTTGATGAGAACACCCTACCATATATTCAACTAGATGCAACCCAAGATAGTTCAGGTGATTCTACTCATCTTTCTACCTTTTATGAGTTTTTCTCCAGGTTGCAGGATAATTCTAAATCAGATGTGGACCATTCTACTTCAGGGGAAGTGTTGAATGTACCACCAACTAGTGATCAACCCACTTTCTCTACTTTCTCTCCTGCAGCAACAACAACAAGTGAAGAACTAACAAGTGATCAACCTATTTTCTCTCATGCAGCAGCAACAACAACTCCTGTACCAATTGGCACATATGGTCACATTGTTGCAATAACTCCTAGTCTTCCCTTGACCATAACTGGCACTCTTACTGAGTTAGAGTTCAGTGGAACAAATACAATTGAAGCTTCTCCTGAACCTCAATCCATGGGAATAAGTAAAGAATCAAAGAACTTAACTCATGACATTGCACTTTCTAAACCTAATATTTTTTCAGTATATGATCCATAAGGAATTCAGCTTGAAGTTGGTTTGTCTCACTAGTTCAATCCTGAAGCTAATCAGGATGAACAAACTATACCAACACCAGAAGAACCTACTGCTAAGTCAGAACCAACACATCACACATCTAATGCACAGAATCATCACATGGTGACAAGGCTAAAATCAAAAACCATGCCAGTAAGGCACATGTGTCTGGTTGCAGCTAAGGAGCCACAAACAATGAATAGGGCACTCAATCCCCAAAATGGCTTGTAGCTATGTAAGAGGAGATAAATATACTTCATCAAAATAAGACATGGACACTGGTGCCTAAGGCAATTGGTATGAACATAGTTGGCTTTAGGTGGGTCTTCAAAACCAAGCTAAAGGCAGATGGATCCATTGACAGGTAAAAGACAAGACTAGTTGTCAAGGGACATTCACAACTTGAAGGAGTAGATTTCAAAGAAACATTCAGTCGAGTTGTTAAAACAATCACTATAAGAGTAGTTCTCTCAGTAGTTGTGAGTATCCACAGGTGCATCAAGCAACTATATGTAAAGAATGTATTTCTACATGGATATCTACATGAGGAGGTGTATATGGTCAACCACCAGATTTTAAAGATCCTAGATATCCTGACAGTGTGTGCCTTCTAAAGAAAGCACTATATAGGCTTAATCAGGCACCTAGAGCCCGGTTTGACAGGTTCAACTTACATCTGCTTCACCTTGGTTTTAAGTGTAGTAAGGCAGACTCCTCACTATTTATACTACATTGTAAAAGATACACAATCCTACTTCTTCTGTATGTTGATGATATAATTATCACTGATAGTAACACTGCATTGTTTTCATAAATCATTGGTGAACTATAGAAAAAGTTTGGTAGAAGGATCTTAGCCCCCTACATTTCTTCTTAGGCATTGAGGTCACCTACTTTAGTGGAGGCATTCATCTAAATCAGAGTAAGTATGCTGTAAAATTTCTCGCCAAGGCTAACATAGTACTTGCTAAATCAATAAGCACACCTCTAGTACAAAAAGTGTGGTTTATCGGAAGTTGTAGGTGATCTAGTGAGGGTTAAGTATTGTAGACTCCCAAGAATACTCATGTATAATGAACCATCCACTAGATCACCTACAACATGGTAATAAGTGATGTTTGGAGTTTGGTCTAAGGATCTTATCTCAATCACCATTCAGGTTATATGGTTTCTCGGATGCAGACTGGGGAGGATGCCCTACTACTAGAAGATCAACTACAGATTATAATATATATCTTGGAGTTAACTGTATATCTTGGACATCCAAGAAACAACATACAGTAGCAAGGTCTACTGCACAAGCTGAGTATAGAGAACTAGCCTCAGCGACAGCTGAAATGACATGGATAACATACATTCTCAATGACATTGGGATCCGTTTAAAGACTGCACAAATACTGTTATGTGATAACTTGAGTGCACTATATGTGAAGTCAATCCAATAATGCATGCCAGAACAAAGTATGTTGAGATGGACTATCATTTTATTAGGTAAAAAGTTGTTAGTGGTCAACTTGTTACAAGGTCTATTAGATCAAAGGACCAGCTAGCTGACATTCATACAAAGGCACTGGCTAAGAAGATGTTTGTAGTTTTTCGAAGCAAGCTAGGTGTTGTAATTCCACCTCTCACTAGCTTGAGGGGAAGTGTTGAAGAAGTTGAATGTGATAAAAATAAGTTCATACGAGATCAACATAATTAGATAGTATTGTAAAGTTTGTATTCAACTCAATGTAATAGTCATACATCTTGTACAACTCTAAGTCATTGTAGGAGTTATCTACTAATTATCATACTTAGCCTAGTTTTTCAGCTTACTATGACTTGTATAAATACAATCAATTGTGGCTTAGTACTACAATATGAAAACACTCAATTGCTCAATACAATCTTCTCTCAATCTTGTGATTTTCTACAATATTGCCCTTCGTTCAAGAGATAGAAAAATCAAATATGGTAACAAAATCAGGACAAACACCTAACAAACGGGTAGCTAGTGACTTTTATTGCTTGGACTGAATAAACTACGAGACTCTCATTTTTGCAATTAATGATTTAAATGGAAAAAGTTGTGTTATGTTTTTTTTCAAATTTCTACGCAATTGTCTAATGACAATTTTTAGGACAAAATAATTAGGCATGATGGTGCAAGTTTCTTATTAAGATAGTTAAGCAAGCTAACACATTATGATTATGCATACGCCATTCTCCTTATTTGTTTTTGAAATATCTTAAAAAGGATGGGTTTCACTCTAAACAATAACACAAAAATAAGTGATTTGTATTATTATTTTTCTCATCTAACTTTTTGTTCTTTTACATGTTCCTTTATCCAAATCATAGGATTTTATGGAGGCCAATGATGTCTAAACATTTATCTTCTCCCTTTATTGTAGCTGCTATGTCTTATATTCTCACTTTGTTTAGACTATAGTATCTTTAAATTGCAAGAATAAATCAATTCGAAATTCCTAATGTTTTCTTAGAGCCTCGAGTCAGATTCCTGCATATAATTAATGCATCTTCTCATTCCAACAAAGTAAACACCCCTAATTTATCATCTTATACTATCTGCTCCACTGAAAATTCGCCAAAGATTTCACTGTTTTTTTCTTAAGAAAAACTTTAAATATTTGTTAAAACCAAAACTGCGTGCACACGTATTATCCCCTAGGGAATCATAGAATACAAGCGACTGATGATTATATCAAACTGTTTAGATGACACAGTATAAGTTGATCTACTTTAATTTCTTAAGGGGTCGTTAGGTACGAGGTACAAATACAAATAGTGGTGGGATAAAAATTTAATACCACCTTAATACTTTGTTTGGTTAGCAAACCTATGATAAGTAATCCCGGAATTAAAATTAATACCGGGATAATGTATACCTTGTAGGGGTGGGGTAATTAATGCCGGTATAACTTATACCTTCTTCTTAGAAATTATGCAAATGTCATTTTTAATACAACATACCAAACAGTGGATAAAAAAACTATCCCAGCATAACTTATCCCAGCATAACTTATCCCATCATAACCTATATTCAAACCAAACGACCCCAAAGTGTTTAGATGTTATTGGACTTAATCATAAAATCAGATACCGAGTGATCTTCTAATGGACAAAGTGCATCTTTGAGGAATATAACAACCAATGGAATATGTTCCAAGAATGAAAAAGAAAATCTACAGAAAAATGTGAAAGGGAAAAGAAAGATAAACTAGTGAAAAAGAGTATTTTTGTTGTAAAAGAATTGAAGATTGTTCATCTGGAAGCTTTTAATACCATCAACAAATTATGTGATTAATCATGTTTAGAGGAATAATCCAACAATAATTCTACTGAGTGTACTCCATGATAGCTTTTGGCATATATCCTCATAATAAGTTCAAATCTAGCTAGGCTCTACAGAATAAGGAACAGAATTTGCATAAAATATTAATTAATATATATTAGTAATGAATTGTATCAAACACCTCATTTAAAAGATTAATCGTTTGAGAAGATCCACTTTTATTTATTTATTTTGGGTTTACAATAATCACAATTCTATTTTTAATTTTTTAAATGGAGAGATTTTCGAGGAGGAATTAATATTTTTTTGACTGCTTTTACAGTTTATTACTAACACAAGTCATTTTCTTGATTGTCTGCATCAAGTCATATGTATAAGAAAGGCATAAATTAAAACCAGCTGTCACCAATGTGCATCTATGTGAGAAGTAAGTATCCAACAAATGGCAATTCCGGAGGAAAATGCCACTAAAACTGAATAAAAAGAAAAACAGCTAATGAGGAATGTCTTAAATGCACATTACTTTTATTAATAATAATTTTACCTGGTTAAGATGCTCCTTCTATTTCTTCTTTTATCTTAGTCTTTTCTTTGCAACAGCTTCAAGTCATATGGAAATATATGGTCCACTAGTTAAGGGCAAAAATTACTCCTGCTTAGTATTTAAGATATATGTCTTTTATACATATATTATCACGTAATTATAGTTAAATAATATGTATTTTGACTTTAATTATTAGTTGCCAAGACAAAATACTCTAGTTTGATGCAAATATCTAATGCGGGTAAGTATTTACTTCCTACTATCCCCGCCCCACCCTTTTTCCCTTTTTCTTTTCCTTTTCAAAATTATTTTGCATCCTCCCAACAACTATTATCCAACCAAATTCATCCTCCTTAAATGATTTATGCTTGATGTGAAAATACGGGGGAGAGGGGGGGTGAATTATAGATTTTTTTTTTGTAATCTAAGTAATTGACTAGTTTACCAATTAGTCTACTACAAATAAGAACAGAATAAGAGTAAAGCAGAAATAAAGTACTGGAATTAAAGACACCGGGATTTTTATATTAGTTCGGATTCAATGTGAATCCTACGTCCAGTCCCTTTGAGTTGAAAGGGTGTTCTCTTTCGGTATTTGAAGTTTCTCGATTACAAGAGAATTGATGTAGCTTTACACCAACAACTTAGTCACTATGTCTTCTTGATGCAATGCCTCACCAGTGTTTATCTCTTTTTCTTCTCTCACTAATTACATAGCAGATCTAAAGAGAACTACAATGCTTGTATGGAGTAGAACAAAAAGAGTGATATTGGTTCGTTCAAAGTATGTTTTTCCAAGGCTAGTGCAGTAGGTATTTATACTTCGTGAGGCCTTCGTGTCTTGTAAATCTTTCAAGAGATTGCAAACCCAAGGGAGTTGTTCTTAGAAGAAATCGTAGATTGATTCTTTACAAGAATAATTCTTCTGTTGATTTGCCTTGACTCGTGGGCTTGATTTATTTCTTCCTTTAATGAGAGAATATTTTCGTTTCCAAATCCCTTAATTTATGCTTCGATTGACGTCTTTATGTGGAAGAATCTTCAGCGGATGATTTCGTGCCCTTGACCTTATTTAATTGAGATCCTTCCTATAATATCCTCCTTGATTGATTTTGCGAGCTTCCTCGATTGATTTTTCCGCTTCTCTTTCCTTTTTCGTTTTGATTCTTTTATGCCTCCATTCCATTGCTCAAAAACATTATTCCTGCACATAAGGAGTAATTCATTATTTTGCATCATTAAAATTAACTTAGATCTAACAATATCCCTCTTTTTGATAGATGACAAAATAACAATGAAAATACTTCCCTGTTGATCAGTTGACTTGAGTGTATTGTAGTCGACTCCCCCTCAATCTACGTTTTCTTGTTAGATATGTCTAGTCGGCTCCCCCTCAAATGAACATTCTGTTGTGCCTTAGTTGTAGTCGACTCCCCCTCAATTGTGTACTGTATGATGTACCTGCAAGTTGAACATCTGCAGGAACACAAAACACAGAACATGGAATACATAGAAACGTAGGCCCTTAAGCCTTGATTACTATTTCTCCCCCTTTGTCATCAACAAAAAAAAAAAAAATAAAGCAGGCAGGAAAGAAGTATTTGTCCTAATAGTACAACCCATGACTGAACCATCAGTCGCAAAAGAAAGCAAAAAATATTATCTTAAACAACCAAGCACCAACGACGTAGAAGTAAGTAAGGGTGTTGCAAATTTCCTCTTTGAGGCGATCAAAGCTAGCATTTACTATGACAGAGATCCTATCAATTATGTCGTGCATCTCTTGAAAGGCCTTTACTTCTTTTTCTACAGTCTTGAGAATCTGCACTCGAATCTTAGACATGTTAGAACCTGTCTCCTTTTCCATTCCATGGACATCTTCAATTTTACTTTGCATAGAGGTTATGGAGTCCTTGATGACAGACAATTTTTCGTTGATGGAGACTAGTTTTTCTAAGAGGTTAGGATCACTTGCACTTGGGTGAGACCCAAAAGCTTTTGCTTTGGAGTCGGAGGGGACATTCTTGGTTTCACCTTCTTGTTTCTTGACCCAAGCTCCCTTTACAGAAATATAGCCCATGCTAGCAAATCCCCTGGAGTTGTAAGACTTGGTGACAGTGATATAAGGATAGTTGACAAGGGATATATTGTTGGCTTCTAGCAGATGGGTGATGACCATACCATAGGGAAAACTTGTGGTATCATCGGCATTCTCTATGATAAAATTGATGACCCAAGAAGATAACTTAACCTTGTGTTTAGCCAGAAGACAGTAAACTAGGTAGGTATCATGCTAGGAAAAGGGAAAGAATGATCATGTTCTTAGAAGAAGAGTGGTTGCCACAATATGTGCTAAGACACAAGTTTCTAAACAGTCATCATTGGGCCCTAGCTGACTAGGAAGGAAGTCATAGGGTGATTTAGCCATACACCTTTTAGCTTGATCAAAATAGATTTCAAAATCCTCAGGCCATGTATTCTTAAAAAGCATAGAAAAACCAGAACAACTACATTGAAAAATAGAATCAAACAGAGCACAGTCCAGTACAATATGTTTGCAAGAACTAAGGTTTCTAACTTTTCAGGTTTGCTAGAGCGAAGATTAGCATAGAATATTCTAACAAGGGGTTCATATACCTTTGGAGGAGGCAAGCAGAGAAAGTTTTTTCAACCCTGGAAGTCGAAGAGCTCCTTCATTTTGCAGTTGAGACTATCCATGACATTTAAATCAACAACTCTCCCATGGACGATAGGCTTGTCTTTGAAGGCAATGAAGGAATCCTTGTTAAGTGTGTCCTAGAAATTTAGATCAAACTCGAGAGATTAGTTTTGGGCTTTTTGGGAGTGAAAGTTTCAAAGAGATATGCCATGGGTCATTTTCCTATAGCTTTTTCGTTGAGATTGCCCGCATCATCTGAGAGGTCTTGAGACGAGGCAAAATCTTTAGAGTGGTCTGATCCTAGATTGATTGGTTCAAGAGGTTGAGAGGAGGGTTTTGCTCTAGAGCGGGTGCTTTTGCAGGTTGAAGCAGAGGAGGTTTTGGAGTTTTTCGCCATGGTGGGGTTTGGAACAGAGGAATAGAGATGCAAATAATGTGAGGAGGACTGATGATATATGGACTTAAAAGGACGAGAAATGGTGGTTGAGTACAGACCAAAAGGCGTCACAGATTATAATTGGCCAGTCTCTGAAAAGGTATGAAAGGATGTGAAAAAGGAAAAGTAACAGACACACAATTAATGTAACTTTCACACATAAGGAAATATTCTGATTAAGAGACGGTAAAATTAAAAATATCACAAAGGCCCTAAAATTATGAATTAATAGAAATAATGACAAGAGAGTCTCGTAATGCACAAAATCTGTCTTCAAGCAAAGGTTTTGTAAAAATATCTGCTAATTGATCAGTGGAATATACAAACAATAATTCTATGTTGCCTTTAAGAACATGATCTCTAATAAATATATGCTTAATATCTATATGCTTAGCTCTAGAATGATGCACATGAGTTTTTGACAGACAAATAACACTAGAATTATCACAGAATATTTGAACAAGTTTAAAAGATAATTCAGAGTCACTAATTGATGAGACATCCAGAGTAATTGAGAACAACATTGTCCAATTGCAATGTACTCTGCTTTAGTTATGGAAAGACCTACTAACCCCTGTTTCTTACTGTTCTAGGAGATTAGTGCCTTTTCCGGTAATTAACAAGTCCCACGTGTATTTTTCCTGTCTTCTTTGTCACCTGCAAGATCAGCATCTGAAAACCATCATGTTTAAAATTGTTAGAGCGAGGATACTGAAGTACATAAGAAGTGGTTCCAATGAGATAGCGAATTATTCGCTTTACTGCGGTTAAGTGAGACTCCTTAGGAGCTGACTGAAACCTGGCACATTTACAAACCCTAAACATGATATCTTGTCGACTAGCCGTTATATATAATAGAGATCCAATCATTCCACTATACATGGTTTCGTCTACTAATTTCCCTGTTCATCCCTGTCTAAACTTGTAGAGGGACTCATAGGAGTTCCAATTGATTTGGCATTGCTCATTCCAAATTTTTTAATCAATTCCTTCGTATACTTGGTTTCTCATATGAATATTCCACTTTCTGACTGAGGGATTTGAAGTCCAGGGAATAATGTCAGCTCTCCCATCACACTCATTTCGAACTCACTTTGCATGAGATTTGATAAATCCTTGCGCAAAAGAAGATTAGTACTACCAAATATGATATCACCTACATAAATTTGAATAATGATATTACCTTCTCTAGATATTTTGATAAATAAAGTAGAATCCACCTTACCTCTAATGAACCCATGATTAGTTAAAAGGGAACTCAATCTTTCATACCAAGCTCGAGGAGCTTGTTTGAGTCCATAGAGAGCTTTAGCTAACTTATACACATGGTAAGGAAATTGCGAGTTTTCAAAGCTAGGAGGTTGTTTTACATATACCTCATCATCAACGAAACCGTTTAGAAAAGAACTTTTGACATCCATTTGAAATAGTTTAAAACCTTTAAAATATGCATAGGTAAACATTATATGAATTGATTCTAACCGTGCTGCTGGTGCAAATATTTCGTCATAGTCGACTCCTTCCTGCGGTGAGTAGCCTTGAGCTACTAGTCTGGCTTTGTTTCTCACTACATTTCCTTCTTCATTTAGCTTGTTTCTGAATACCCACTTCATTCCGATTACAGTAGCATTTGCTGGCTTAGGTATTAATTCCCAACCTTGATTTTTGTCAAATTGATCAAGTTCGTCCTGCATAGCTTGTATCCAGCTAGAGTCCTTTAGGGCTTCATCAACTTTCTTTGGTTCAACTTGAGAAATGAGTGCAATATTTGCTTTCTTTTTTAGAGATCCTCTAGTTTTCATCCCTTTGTTTGGATCCCCTATGATGAACTTTTGAGGATATTTAGGCTCGTTTTTCCATTCCTTCGGTCGGGTTCCAACTGTAGAAGTAGTTGACTCCTTTTGTGGTTCATTAGAATTTCTCACAGGTTCACTAGTCGACTCCGTGACTGTAATTGTGTTATCAATCGACTTTTGTGGCTTGTTTGTCTGTGATACTTCTTGGCTGATATCTTCATCACCTGCAATGATTCCTTTCTCGACCATAGTGTTATTTTATTCATATATAACATGTAATGATTCTTCTACGGATAAAGTATGTTTGTTGTAAACTCTAAATGATCTACTATTAATTGAATAACCAAGAAAAATACCTTCATCACTCCTTGGATTACATTTTCTAAGGTCATCCTTACCATTGTTGTGAATGAAACACTTACTTTCGAACGGATGAAAGTAGCCTATATTAGGCCTCTTATCTTTCCATAATTCATATGGAGTCTTCTTCAAAATAGGTCTTATGAGACATCTATTAAGAATATGACATGTTGTACTTACTGCTTCTGCCCAAAAATAATTTGGCAATGAATGTTCTAATATCATATTCTGGCCATATCTTGTAGAGTTCGATTCTTGCGCTCAATTACGCCACTCTGTTGGGGTGATCTTGGAGATTAGAAGTTGTGGGTATAACCTTGGTCGTTATAGAATTCTTCAAAGGACCTGCTTTCAAATTCTCCTCCATGGTCGCTTTAGATGGTTGTGATAAGATACCCCTTTTCTCTTTCAATTCTTTTGCAGAAAATCTCAATATTTTTCAATGCTTCATCTTTATGAGATAAAAAAATTACCCATGTAAAATGTGAGTAGTCATCAACAATAACAAAAGCATATCATTTACCTTTAATGCTGGCAGTTCTAGTGGGTCCAAATAAGTCCATATGAAGAAATTACAAAGGCTTGGTAGTGGACGCAATGTCGTTGGTTTTGAAAGAGTTTCTAGTTCGTTTACCAAAATGACATGCATCAACATGATTTCTAGAAAAATTGAGTTTGGGAAGACCAATAACTAAATCATGCTTGGAGAGTTTTTGAATTAGATGCATGCTTGCATGACCAAGTTTTTTATGCCAAAGCCATGGATCATCATATATGGATGCGAAACAAATATGACTATCTAGATTTTCAATGCCATCAAGGATATAAACATTTCCATACCTTTTTCTGGAAGAATGATTTTACATGTCTCATCTTCAATGGCGCATAATGTTTTCTTGAATTTTACTTCGTATCTCGAATCGAATAGCTGACTTATACTCAAGAGATTGTAGTTGAGTCCATCTACAATATATACCTCTGTGATATCAAAATTATTGCCGAATGGAACTGTGCCAGTACCAACTATCATTCATTTTGAATCATTACAAAATTTGATGTGTTTCCTCCATTTATTTTTGTGAGTTTTTTGAATAGATATTTGTCACCCATCATGTGAATAGAACACGCACTGTCTAAATACCATTTTTCTTTGCAGCTCTTTCTGTGGTGTTCCTGAAAAATCGAATTATCACATTCTTTTAGGTACCCAAGTTTGCTTGGGTCCTTGTTGGTTAGTTCTACAGGAGTCAGGATTGTTTTTGGGTTTCTAAATCCATCCTAAAACATTAGATTTATGAAATCTGCAAAAGGAATATTTATGTCCAACTTTGTTATAGTAATGACACACATGGGTTGATCTAGTTTTCGATCTACCACTTGTGTTAGTACTTGTAGACTCAGTTCTACCCCGTCCTTTTCCAGTTGACTTGTAAGTCACATGGTTAGACTTGACAGAACTATGACTGGTGGATTTGCGCATGCCATTCAGTTGCATTTTCAATTCCTGAACCTCATCTTGAAGCATATCTCTTTCGATTTCACAAATTTCAAGTTTAAGTTTCAAGTCCTTATTTTCCCTGTAGAGTCTCTTTAATTCATTAAGCATTTTTTGAGACTCCTTTAGGGTAAGGTCAAGGATATCCTGCAATTCATTACATCTATCATAGTTATAGGGTCTTAGATCGCTTGCTTCACCTCGTGCCATGAAGCAGTTTTTAGTGTTTTCTTTGCATTCATCGTCTGATGTATCTTTATCAGTCCAACAGCCAAAAAAATTGTTCATATCATTTTCCAAAATAGTCATGAAGCACAGATTTGCTATTTATTCATGTTCTAAGCTATTTTCATCACTCCATCTTCTGAAAGATTTGTTTTCATTGAATCCTCTGGAGACTTTTCTTTTAAGGTCTAGGCATTCAGCTTGAACATGGCCCTACCTTCCACACTCATAGCACTTTTCTCTCATTCTTGTCTTGTTCATTGTATTGCCTGGTTTGTCTAGATGAAATCCTTTCCATTTTTGTGTTTCTATACCTTCTCATCAACCCATTCATGTTTCTTGATATCATGGCAATTTCTTCTTTAAGAGCTTCTGGATCATCATCAATATCATTTTCAGGTCCTTCAGTTGTAGTTTTGAAAGCAACTGTTTTCTTCTTTTCTTCCTGACTTGTTTTCTTGAGATGGGTATTCTCAAATGATATAAGATCTCCTTGTAGTTCGTCCTATGAATGTTTGTTTAGATCTTGAGATTCAAGTGCAACTACTTTAGTATGCCATGTGGTAGGCAAACTCCTAAAGATTTTTTGAATTTGATCACCACTTGAGTAGGGATTACTAAAGACTTTGAGATCGCCAATGATTTTGCTGAATCTTGCAAACATTTCCTTAATGGATTCTCCTTCTTTCATTTGGAAGAGTTCATAATTATGAACCAACATGTTTATCCGAGTTTTTTTTCACTTTGCTGGTTCTTTCATAAGTAACTTCTAGTTTGTCCCACATTTCTTTGGCGGTATCACAGCTTGAAAGTTTTTCATACTCTTCTCCACTTATAGCATTATAGAGCAAGTTTTTTGCCTTAGTATTAACCTGAACAACAACCATTTGCTCGTCTGTGTATTCATCTATATCTTCAAGATCAGTGGGTGGTTGAGCTACTACTGGCAGTAGATAGTTCCCCTTTTTGATGACACGCCATACTTTGACATCATTGGCTTTCGCATAAATTTTCATGCGTACTTTCCAGTGGCAGAAATATTTTCCATTGAAGTATGGTGGCCTTACTTGCGATGTCCCTTTGTGAAAGAGTGCTCCAATTGTCACTTGGTTTGACATGATCTTTTCTCATTGATGTAAAGCAAAAGATAAAAAGTGTGAGACCTACTCTGATACCAATTAAAAGTACACGATGAAGGTGAACTGTCAATTTTTCTTTTTTGTAATATAAGTAGTTGACTAGTTTACCAATTAGTCGACTACAGATAAGAAAGTAAAGCAGAAATAAAGTGTAGGAATTAAAAACACCAGGATTTTTATGCTGGTTCGGATTCAATGTGAATCCTACGTCCAGCCCCCTTGAGTTTCAAGGGTGCTCTCTTTCAGTATTTGAAGTTTCTCGATTATAAGAGAGTTGATGTATCTTTACACCAACAACTTAGTCACTATGTCTTCTTGATAAAATGCCTCACCAGTGTTTATCTCTTTTTCTTCTCTCACTAATTATACATCATATCTAAAGAGAACTACAATGCCTATTTGGAGTAGAACAAAAAGAGTTATATTGGTTCGTTCAAAATATGTTTTTCCAAGGCTAGTACAGTATGTATTTATACTTCATGAGGCCTTTATGTCTTGTAAATCTTTTGAGATATTGCAAACCCAAGGGACTTGTTCTCAGAAGGAATCGTAGATTGATTCTTTCCAAGAATAATTCTTCTGTTGATTTTCGTTGTCTCATGGGCTTGATTCATTTCTTCCTTTAATGAGAGAATATTTCCATTGTCAAATTCCTTGATTTATAGGTAATTTGTCTTACTTATAAGTAAATTTTGCTTATAAGCTATCTTAACTTTATATTATTTTCTATAATCAAACACTAAAATATATTTTTTTAGGCAATGGTGAAGCCAGAAATTTCTCTAAGAGTGTTGAAATTTAAAAGAAGTAAAAAAACCATTCCGCCAAAGATTGTTCAATATATGTTATATACCTCTAAACCTAATATTTTACTTATATATGTAGTGTAATATTTCAACGAATGGTGGTCAATTGACCACTGTGATGACCCGATAGGTCAATTTCAATTTTATCCTTCATTTCGGTGTTTTGAGACCTCGAATAGATCCATTTAGCCTTCCTCAATTTACATGCGCAGTCCGTATCTTTTTCCGAAAAAGTTTTATGTGAAAAATTGATGAAAATATAAAATTTTGCCTTAAAACTCATTTGAGTTGACTACGGTTAATATTTTATGTAAATGGACCTGGATCAATATTTTGACTATCCTGGTGGGTCCGTATCGTGATTTGGGACTTGAGCGTATGCCCGAAATCGAATTCGGAAATCCCTAACTTGATTTAACGTAATTTGTTGAAAACTAGTAATTTGAAGGCTAAAAGAATTTCTAAGTTTGACTGTAGGTTGACTTTATTGCTACCGGGTTTGAATTTTGGTTCCGAAATTTGGTATAAGTTCATTTCAGTATTTATGACGTTTTTGTTAAATTTGGTGCAAAACGGGTTGATTTGATGTGATTCGGGCGCCCGGTTGTAAAGTTTCATGTTCTTGAATTTCTTTGAAAATATCATTCATTTTGATGTTTGATTTGTAATTCTAGGTATTATTTTGGTATTTTGATCACGCGAGCAAGTTCGTATGATGTTGTTACACTTTTTGTACATGTTTGGTTTGGAGCCTGAGGGGCTCAGGTGAGTTTTGGATAGGCTACAGAGTGATTTTTAAACTTATAAGAATGTTGGTGCATCAGGTCTGCAGTTGTCGCATTTGCGAGAACCTGTTCGCAAATGCGAGCCTTGCAAATGCAAGGTCAGGATTGCATATGCGATGTTGGTGGGGGCTGGGTAAACTTCTCTTTTGTGAAGTTAAGTCCGCTGATGCGATGGTGAGCAAGTTCGCATTTGTAAACTTTTGTGTCGCATTTATGACTAAAGAAAACCTGGGGCATACTCGTATTAGCGAGTTGATTGTTCACATTGGCGGACATCCCATGTTCGCATTTGCGACAAAAGCAGGCTGAGTGACTTTTTTCGCTTTTGCAATCATCGTAGTTGCGAACTATGTTTCGTAATTGCGATAACTACCGATGGGTAATAGAGGGAAAATAAGGGATTTAGCTCATTTCTCACAAACTCTCAACACTAAACACCCTAGAGGCGATTTTCTAAGAGGATTTTCTTCCCAAAAACATTGGTAAGCAACTTTAATCTATTTTTTTTCAATTACCCATTACTTTCCAAGTATTTTCAACATTAAATTTAGAATTTTCATGGTAGAAATTAGGGATTTGGGTAGAATTGGGGGTTTTGTTTTTGTAAAGTTGTGATTTAGACCTCAAATTGAGGTCGGATTTCAAACCTAATCACATAATTGGGCTCGGGGGTGAATGGGTAATCGGGTTTTGATCTAAATCTAGGGTTTTGACAAAGCAAGCTCGAGGTTGACTTTTGTTGACTTTTTGGAAAAAGTGTAAAGATCGTAACTGTATGTATTGTAATTGATTTCTCTAGTATTGTTTGTTTATATTAAGTCGATTTTGATTAGATTCGATTGGATTGGAGGCAAATTTTAGAGGAAAGGCCCCGGTCGAGCTTTGGTTTGATTGCGGAGCGAGGTAAGTATTGGGTCTAACCTTGATTTGAGGGAATTAGGAACCCTTGAACTATATGTTATGTGAATTACATGTGTAACGACGCATATGCGAGGTGACGAGTGTATATGCACCGTCAAAGTAATTGTTTCCATGCTTTCCCGTATTTTATTAATATCTTATTCCATGTCTTAACTGTTACATGCTTTAATTGCTTTCTATGTCGTAACTTGTTACTTCTCATCTATTTACTTCTGTATTGAAATGTTGTTTCTCCCATGATTAATTGCTACTTGCCTTAATTGTCTTACTTGTATACTTTAACTCATATATTTGGCTTGTCTTGTTGCTTTGTGTTAATTGTAGCATTCCTTGATTTGGTACGGGGTTCCCTATTGCTTTGCTTTCATATTCTTTAATCGTAGAGATTCTCGTGAATTGAGTTGTCGAATTGATTATGTTTATGGATCGGGTTGCACACCGTAACGGGTGAAATACGGGAAGATTGATATTTATATGGTGGGATCGGGTTGCACGTCGCAACGGATTTTATATGTGATTTGATATGGTGAAATAAGGGAGGATTATGATATTGATTCTGATTATATGGAGGGATCGGGTTGCGTGCCGCAACAGATTGTGTGTGTTGTATGCATTGTTGTATTGTGCTAGCTTCGAGTACTTTCATATGATCTTCTGAGGGATGATATTTATGGATTCATTGATTTCGAGGATTGAGTTGTTTTCGTTAGTTTACTGCTTCACCGTTATTTCTTGTTTTCCTTTCCTATTATTATTATTATTTTATTGCGTATAGGTTATTATAAGTGATCCGCCTTAGCCTCGTCGCTACTTCGTCAAGGTTAGGCTCGACACTTACAAAGTAGATGGGGTCGGTTGTACCATACTACACTCTGTACTACTTGTGTAGATTTTGGAGTCAGTCCTAGCAGCAGTCAATAGATTGCTCAGATTGATTGCTTGACGGACACTTTAGGTACAACTGCACAGCATTCGTAGCCCTGAAGTCCCCTTTTCATACCACTCTAGTTGTTTACTATATTTCAAACAGTTATGCTTTCATTTAGAATTTTATTTGTAATGCTTTAGTCGCTCGTGCACTTCTGACATCTGTTATGGGATTGTATCAAGATATCGTTGTTATTTTTGTTTACTCACTCTATTTCAGTATTATTTCAATTATTTCAGTTTCTTGGTATCATTTAATTGGATTTTGTTAAAAATGGTTAAAAACTATTTCTAACGTTGGCTTGCCTAACAAGTAAAATGGTAGGCGCCATCACGGTCCCAATGATGGGAATTCCGTGTCGTGATAAGTTGGTATCAGAGCCCTAGGTTGCCTAGGTCTCCTGAGTCACGAGAAACCTTAGTAGAGTCCAGAGGATCATTACGGAGGCGTATGTACTTATCTTTCAGAGGCTATGGAGTTAAGGAAAAGTTTCACTTTTTCCTTCTCTATCGTGCGATTTTATTCTATCATTGATTATTGGACCATTATATTCTTGTTCTCTCACAGATGGCGAGAACACGCACAATATCTATAGTCGGACAGGGGCTGGAGCCCCCTGTGGAAGCTACTACCAGGGGCAGAGGCCGAGGTCGAGGTCGAGCCAGATCTCATCCTAGAGCTTAAGTATCAGCACCCGCAGTGGAGCCTCATATTGATCATGAGGATGAGGTTCCACCTCAAATTGTACCCGTCAGACAAGCTCAGGTCCCGGAGGGGTTCATAGCCACTCTAGTGCTTCAGGACGCTCTAGTCCATTTGGTGGGCCTTATGGTGAGTGTGGCCAAACTGGTAGATTCCAGGTGGCACCAATCATCTCTCGGGCTGGGGGAGGAGCAAAAACTCCCGCTACTCATACCCTAGGCGGCTCCTTAGTGTCAGGCTCCAGAAGCCCCGCCAGTTAGGGTGGTTCAGTCGGTTGTTGCAGCACAGGCCGGTGATAGGCCTGCTATGTCTTCTGAGGCTTTGTTGAGGTTGGATAAGTTTACCAAGCACTTTCCCGTTTATTTTATTGGTGCACCTTCTGAGGACCCACAGGATTATCTTGACCGCTGCCACAAGGTGTTGCGGAATATGGGTATAATTGAGACCAATGCGGTCAATTTTGCAGTATTTCAGATGACTGGTTCAACCAATAGATGGTGGAGATATTATATGTTGACTAGACCAGCTGGGTTGCCTGCACTTAACTGGGATCAGTTTTCACAGCTATTTCTAGAGAATCTCATCCCTGTCACTCTAAGAGAGAATTACCGTAGGCAGTTTGAGCGTCTTCAGCAGGGTAGTATGACTGGTATCCAGTACGAGACTCGATTTGTGGACCTAGCTCACCGTGCCATTATCTTGCTCCCTACTGAGAGGGAGAGAGTGAGGAGATTTATTGATAGGATCACTTTCACTATCAGGTTACAGATGGCCAAGGAGATTGGAGATGATATTACTTTCTATAGGGCTGTAGATATTGCTAGACGGATAGATATGGCTCATGCTCAGGAGAGAGGGATGGTGTCTAATAAGAGGCCACATCATTCCGGTAGTTTAAGTGGTGCCCCATCTAGAGGCAAGGGTACTTTTGGAAGGGGCCATACTCCCAGGCCATTTCAGTCAGCGCTTCAGGCATCTCACACTACTTCAGGGAGTCATGGTCCTTATGTACTTCATTTTGGGCAGCTAGCCTACAATGCACCATCATCTCCTATCAGTGCGCCTCAGATTTAGAGCTATCATCGTGGTTATCAGGCCCGTTCGGGTCAGCTTCAGCTACAGCAGCCACAACAGTAGGATGTGTGTTTTGAGTGTGGAGGTACTGGTCACATCAGGAGGTTCTGTCCGAGATTGTTGGGTGACATGCCACAGTAGAGTTCTTATGCCATGGTTCCAGAACCGGTTGCTCCACCGCACACGCATCCAGCTAGAGGCAGGGGCCATGCATCCAGAGTTGGAGGTCACGCCGTTAGATGTGGAGGCCAGCCAACTAAAGGCCGTCCTAGAGACGTAGGTCAGAGTGGTGGGGCTCAGCCTCAATTTTATGCTTTCCCAGCTAGGCTTGAGGCTAAGTCATCTGACGCCGTTATCACATGTATTATTCCAGTTTTCCATAGAGATATTTCAGTTCTACTTGATATGGGCTCTACTTATTCATACGTGTCATCATATTTTGCTTCTTATCTAGTTGTGCCTCGTGATTCTTTGTATGTGTCCACGCCTGTGGGAGATTCTATTGTTGTAGATTGTGTTTATTTCTCGTGTGTGATTACTATTGGGAGTTTTGAGACTAGCGTAGATCTTCTACTTCTTGATATGGTAGATTTTGATGTCATCTTGGGTATAGATTTACTTTCACCTTATCATGCTATATTGGATTGTTATGCCAATACAGTGACCTTAGCTATGCCAGGGTTGCCTCAATTAGAGTAGAGAGGGACTCCTGGCCATTTTACCAGCAGGGTTATTTCTTATGTGAAGGCTCAACGTATGGTCGAGAAGGTATCCCTAGCTTATTTGGCCTATGTTCATGATTCGAGTGTGAAGGTTCCTTCCATAGATTCAATACCTGTTGTGCGTGAGTTTCCAGAGGTGTTTCCTGCAGATCTGTCGGGGATTCCACCTGACAGAGATATTAATTTCTATATTGATTTGGCTCAGGGCAATCAACCCATTTCTATTCTACCATATAGTATGGCCCCGCCGGAGTTAAGGGAATTGAAGGAGTAGTTGCAAGATTTTCTTGATAAGGGATTCATTAGACCTAGTGTGTCACCCTGGGGTGCGCCCGTGTTGTTCGTGAAGAAGAAAGATGGGTCGATGAGGATGTGTATAGACTATCGGTAGTTAAACAAGGTCACTATCAAGAACAAGTATACGTTGTCGAGGATTGATGACTTATTTGATTAGCTTCAAGGTTCCAAAGTGTTTTTGAAGATTGATTTGAGGTATGACTACCATTAGTTGAAGATTAGGGCATCTGATGTCCCTAAGACAACTTTTCGGACTCGGTATAGGCATTATGAGTTCCTTGTGATGTAATTTGGGTTGACAAATTCCCCAACAATATTTATGGATTTGATTAACCAAGTATTCAAGAACTATTTAGATTTTTTTGTGATCATATTCATTGATAATATTTTGATCTACTCCCGCAGCCGAGAGGAGCATGAGCAGCATATTCAGATTATACTGCAGACTCCGAGAGATAGTTAGTTATATGCCAAGTTTTAAAGTGTGAGTTTTTGTTAGACTGCGTCGCCTTTTTGGGGCATGTTGTATGGGTAGGGGGCATAAAAGTGGATCCAAAGAAGATTGAGGTAGTTCAGAACTGGCCTAGACCTACTTCAGCTACAGAGATCCGGAGTTTCCTGGGTTTGGCGGGTTATTATCGCTGGTTTGTGAAGTGGTTTTCATCCATAGCAGCCCCATTGATTAGATTGATCCAGAAGGGTTCCCCATTCAGATGGTCGGATGAGTGTGAGCTGTTCTTTCAGAAGCTCAAGACTACTTTGATTAAGGCGCCAATATTGGTGTTGCCCACAGGTTCAGGATCCTACACGGTGTATTGTGATGCATCTCGTATTGGGCTCGATGCAATATTGATGCAGGATGGCAGGGTAATTGCATAAGCATCGCGGAAGTTGAAGGTTCATGAGAAGAATTACCTTGTTCATGACTTAGAGTTGGCAGCCATTGTTCATGCGTTGAAGATTTGGAGGCACTATATTTACGGTGTGTCGTGTGAGGTATTCACGAATCATCGGAGTCTACAGTATTTGTTCAAGTAGAAGGATCTCAACTTGAGGCAGAGGAGGTGGTTGGAGCTTTTGAAAGACTATGATATCACCATTTTGTATCATCCCGAGTAAGCTAATGTGGTGGCCGATGCCTTGAGTAGAAAGGTTATGAGTATGAGTAGCCTTGCGTATATTCAGTTGGTAAGAGGTCACTTGCATCAGATGTTCAGGCTTTGGCCAATCCATTCATGAGGTTAGATGTTTTGGAGCCCAGTCGTGTTCTAGCTTGCACAATCTCTCGTTCTTCTTTGTATGAGCGCATCAGAGAACGTCAGTATGATGACCCCCATTTGCTTATCCTTAAGAACACAGTGTGGTACGGTGGTGCCAAGCATGTTACCGTTGGTGATGATAGGGTTTAGCGGATGTAGGGTCGGATTTGTGTGCTCAATGTGGATGGGCTTCGTGAGTTGATTCTTGAGGAGGCTCACAGTTCCCGCAATTCTATTCAACCGGGTGCTGCCAAGATGTATCAGGACTTGCAGCAACATTATTGGTGGAGGAGGATGAAGAAAGATATAGTTGCATATGTAGCTCGGTGTCTGAATTGTTAGCAAGTAAAGTACGAGCATCAGAGGCTGGAGATTCCTGAGTGGAAGTGGGAGCGTATCATTATAGATTTTGTTGTTGGACTCTCACAGATTCAGAAGAAGTTTGATGCGGTATTGGTCATTGTGGACAGGTTGACCAAATAGGCACATTTCAATCTAGTGACAGCTACCTATTCTTCAGAGCGGTTAGCTGAGATCTACATCCGTGAGATCATCTGTCTTTACGATGTGCCCTTGTCCATCATTTCTGATCAAGGTACGTGGTGCACCTCGCACTTCTGGAGGGATGTACAACATGAATTAGGCACGCGGGTTGAGTTGATACATCATTTAACCCCAGACGGACAGACAGTCTGAGCGCACTATTTATATATTGGATGATATGCTTCGCGCTTGTGTTATGGATTTTGGGGGTTCTTGGGATCAGTTCTTTCTGCTTGTGAAGTTTGCCTACAACAACAGCTACCAGTCGAGAATTCAGATGGCTCCCTATGAGGCATTATATGGGAGGCGGTACCGTTCGCCAGTTGGATGGTTCGAGCCGGGAGAGGCTCGGTTGTTAGGTAACGATTTGGTTTAGGATGCCTTGTAAAAAGTCAAGATTATTCATGATCAACTTCGCACAACTCAGTCTAGGTAGAAGAGTTATGCCAACCGTATAGTTCATGATATTGCATTCATAGTTGGAGAGAGGGTAATGCTACGGGTTTCACCCATGAAGGGTGCGATGAGGTTCGAAAAGAAGGGCAAGTTGAGAACTAGGTATGTCGGACCCTTTGAGATTCTTGAGAGAGTGGGTGAGATGGAATATAAGCTCGCATTGCCACCTAGTGTATCAGCAATCCATCCGGTGTTCCATGTGTCCATGCTCCGGAAGTATCACAGTGATCTGTCCCATGTGTTAGGTTTCAACTCAATCCAACTGGACAAGGATTTGACTTATGAGGAGGAGCCAATGGTTATTATAGCCCGAAATGTTCGGCAGTTAAGGTCTAAGAGTTATCCTTCAGTTCGAGTGCAGTGGAGAGGTCTGCCGATCAAGGCAGCCACGTGGGAGTCTGAGTCAGACATGCGGAGTAGATATCCACACCTTTTCACCAGTCCAGGTACCTTTCTATGTCCGTTCGAGGACGAACGTTTGTTATAGAGGTGGAGAATGTGATGACCCGACATGTCAATTTTAGTTTTACCCTTCATTTTGGTGTTTCGAGACCCCGAATAGCTCCGTTTATCCTTTCTCAATTTGCGTGCACGGTCCGTGTCTTTTTTCAGAAAAATTTTATGTGAAAAATTGATAAAAATGTGAAATTTTGCCTTAAAATTCATTTGAGTTGATTACGGTCAACGTTTTGTGTAAACAGACCCGGATTAGTATTTTGACAGTCCCGGTGAATCCGCATCGTGCTTTGGGACTTGGGCGTTTGCCCGGAATTGAATTCAAAAGTCCCTAACTTGATTTAACGTAATTTGTTGAAAACTAGTAATTTGAAGGCTAAAAGAATTCCTAAGTTTGACCATAGGATGACTTTGTTGCTACCGGGTTTGGATTTCGATTTCGGAACTTGGTATAGGTTCGTTTCAGTATTTATAAATTGTTTACAAAATTTGGTGCAAAACAGAGTTGATTTGACGTGATTCAGACGTCCGGTTGTAAAGTTTCATGTTCTTGAGTTTCTTTGAAAATATCATTCATTTTGATGTCCGTTTTGTAGTTCTAGGTGTTATTTTAGTATTTTGATCGCGCGAGCACGTTCGTATGATGTTATTACACTTTTGTGCATATTTTGTTTGGAAAAAGAGGAAAAAAATGGGATTTAGCTTTTTCTCACAAACTCTCAACCCTAAACACCCTAGAAGCGATTTTCTAAGAGGATTTTCTTCACAAAAACATTGGTAAGCAACTTTAATCTATTTTTGTCAATTACCCATTACTTTCCAAGTAATTTCAACATTAAATCTAGGATTTTCATGGTAGAAATTAGGGATTTGGGTAGAATTGAGAGTTTTTGTATAGTTGGGATTTCAACCTCAAATTGAGGTCGGATTTCAAAACTAATCACATAATCGGGCTTGGGGATGAATGGATAATCGGGTTTTGGTCCGAATCTCGGGTTTTGACCAAGCGGACATGGAGTTGACTTTTGTTGACTTTTTGGAAAAGGTGTACTTTATGTATTGTAATTGATTTTCCTAGCATGTTTGGTTGATATTAAGTCGATTTTGGTTAGATTCTATTGGTTTGGAGGTGAATTTTAGAGAAAAGGCCCCGGTTGAGCTTTTATTTGTTTGCGGAACGAGGTAAGTGTTGGATCTAACCTTGATTTGAGGGAATTAGGAACCGTTGAACTATATATTATGTGAATAACATGTGTAACGGCGTATATGCGAGGTGACGAGTGTATATGCGTCGTCAAAGTAATTGTTTCTACGTTTTCCCGTATTTCATTAATTATCTTATTTTATGTTTTAACTGTTACATGCTTTAATTAATTTCTACTCTGTAACTTGTTACTTTTCATCTATTTACTTTTGTATTGAAATGTTGTTTCTCCCATGATTCCATGATTAATTGCTACTTGTCTTAATTGTCTTACTTGTTTACTTTAACTCATATATTTGGCATGTCTTGTTGCTTTGTGCTAATTGTAGCATTCACTGATTTGGTACGGGGTGCCTAATTACTTTGTTTTCATATTCTTTAATCGTAGAGATTCTCGTGAATTGAGTTGTTAAATTGATTACATTTATTGATTTCGTTTATGGATCAGGTTGCACGCCGCAATGGGTGGAATAAGGAAGGATTGATATTGGTATGGTGGGATCGGGTTGCGCGCCGCAACATATTTTATATGTGATTTTGATATGGTGGAATAAGGGATGATTATGATATTGATTCTGATTATATGGTGGGATCGGGTTGCGTGCCGCAACGGATTTTATATGTGATTCTTGATATTGATATGGTGAAATAAGGGAGGATTGTGTTTGTACGGTGGGATCGGGCTGCGTGCCCACAACGGATTATGTGTGTTATATCCATTGTTGTATTGTGCTAGCTTCTAGTACTTTCATATGATCTTCTAAGGGATGATATTTCTGGATTCTCTGATTTCGAGGATTGAGTTATTTTTATTAGTTTACTACTTCACCGTTATTTTCTATTATTATTATTATTATTATTATTATTATTATTATTATTGTTATTGTTATTGTTATTGTTATTGTTATTGTTATTGTTATTATTATTACTATGATTATTATTATTATTATTATTATTATTACTATTATTACTACTATTATTACTATTATTATTATTATTACTATTATTACTATTATTATTACTATTATTATTATTACTATTATTACTACTATTATTATTACTATTATTATTACTACTATTATTATTATTATTACTATTACTATTATTACTATTACTATTATTATTATTACTATTATTACAATTATTACTATTATTACTATTATTACTATTACTATTACTATTATTGCTATTATGATTATTATTATTATTATTATTTATTATTATTATTATTAAAATACTACGTATATGTTATTGTAAGTGACCCGTCTTAGCCTCGTCACTACTTTGTCGAGGTTAGGATTGACACTTACAAAGACTTGAGGTACATCTGCACGACGTACGCATCCCTAAAGTTCCCTTTTCATACCAATCTAGTTGTTAACTCTATTTAAGACAGTTATACTTTCATTCAGACTATTATTTGTAGTACTCTAGTCGCTCGTGCACTTGTGACACTAGTTTTGGAATTGTATCTAGATATCACTGTTATTTTGGTTTACTCACTCTATTTTAGTTATTTCAATTTGTTGGTATCATTTAATTGGATTTTGTTAAAAATGGCTAAAAACTATTTCTAACGTTGGCTTGCCTAACAAGTGAAATATTAGGTGACATCACGGTCCTAAAGGTGGAAATTCCGGATTGTAACAACCACCCTCACCTGAGGGTAGCTTCGCCCCTATTTTTAGGAAAGTATAATTCATTAAGAAAAACAAAATAAATATATTTCATTAAAAATAACTTTCGTCATATTAAACACACCCAATTGATAAGGTAAATGTAATAGTACTCAAGACTAAGGGAGGAAGAAATTAGAGGTGCAAGAAAGGGTCCCCCGCCTTCCAACCCTAAAGTTAATAAATGCTCTTACAAAAATATAGAAACTCACACTAACCTATTTGCTATCTGCATGGTGCCTAGTGTTGGCGTGACAATATTCAATTTGCATCACTTGGGACCACCCCCCCTTACATCTACAAATTTATTTGTTTCTATTTGTATATGGATTTTCCAGACCTTTTCCGTTCACCAATATTAATTCTCTTATCTTTATCATATCCTCCCCCACCCACCCCACCCCTTGCCCCCCCCAAAAAAAACCAAAGAAGATAATTCCCCTCTATTTTTCTTCTTCACTTCCCTATTTATACCGCCTCTTCGCTATCTCTTCTCTTATAACCTTAGGTCTTCTTCTTTTCTCCTCCCTTCTTGTTCCCTATTATTAGGGTTTTGTTGGAATAATGTTTCTACCGTACACCACTATCAGTTGAAGCTGCCAGCATGATCTAAACTTACCTCTTGTAATTAATTAAGTTTGAGGGAAGATTAGATCATGTGGTAGCTTCACCCGTTAGTTGGTACTACGAAAATACCCTTATTATTAATATTCCTCGTAAAACCCTAATTTCTTGAATACTGTTGTATTGCTCTTCCCACCATATAATTATAGATGCAGGTTATTTCCTCGGGATGAAGAAAAAAGGGTAATGTTCTAATCTAGTTTCTTGGATTTTCTTAGTATGAATTTCATCTGGAATGATTTCTTATTTTTTATCGTCACTTGAAAAGAATTTATACCTGTTAATCCAACATCTATCCTGCCAAATATTATGTTAGAATGGTATATTTTACTAATCGATGCCATTCTTCGTAGTATACCTGAAAAATTGGGACGTATTTTTGGTTCTCGTTTGATTATCGATTCTTGCTCTTGTTTTTTCAATTCTTCTCAAATACTTTTGAATGCTTTCGTATTTTTAGAATTTAGTAGAAGAGAATACCAATGGTTTTGTTGGTGTTGGTATTTTGATTCTGAGCTATCAATCTCATGATTATTGTGAAGATTCCTAAATATGCTTCGAGGGGTGAGCCTCAATAAAACCAGGATTTTCTCCGTACTGTTTCCTCTGCTAATTTTGTTGCCGCAGAAAATGGACCGAATTTTGATATTTCACGTTTTTATTTTTATTTTTGAGGCTGCCGTTTGTTTTAGTACTGATGATTTTGACATGACCTTATTCTTCTTCCATCTTCTTTTAACCTAAGGTTGCTTCCCTGCTTATTCACCGTTGTTCTAAAGTAAAGTGAATTATGGATCTTTTGTTTCCAATATACATTAAGTGTTCTTCAAACTTACTAAAGTAAAGATTTTCCTTGAGCTGCTAAAATCAAGGAGAAAGGAAGGTGGAAATGTTGGAGATCTAATTTGCATAATGACATCATACTTTGAACATTTAAATATCATGGTTTTCTCGACTGTGAAATGAAATGATTTTATCCTACATTCTTTAAAATATGGAAGAGACACGGAGACCTTTAATTATGAGAACCAGTACGGTATAACACCACAAACGATCATTTAATTCCTCTTTATGGTTTATTATTTCTTTATTTTGGACGAAATGATGCTAAACGATTACAATGACCAAGTGCAATGGACACCTTAAAGGGGAAGGAAAAAAAGAAGAAGGAAGAAATATATATTAAACATTAATATTACTCAATTACTTAAACACTAGAACTTTTTTCTCTTCTGGAAATTCCTGATGTAAAATAGGATTGAGGGAGACAAGTTAGGGAGTAGGAACTAATTCCTCATTTTTTTAAAAATATTTGTGGATCAGAAATATATATATATATATATATATATATATATATATATATATACTTGTTTTTCCATAGTTTCAGTTCATCCCATGTGTTGTTACAAGTGTTTGTCTTATGCTCCTACATCGTGAGATCATATTTGTGTCAACAATAAACCAAAAAATGGAAGGGCTAGCTGTTTCAACTCCCAGTGGATCTGAGTGAGTACAAAAATGAAACAGCAGACTTGTCTTACGTATAGATTCTATTGTCCTAAGCATCTAGCATATCTGACTCTGCAATTATAATCAAATTATATCTTTCTGTTTATTTCTTTTGGCATCACTAAAGAGCGACAGCCCCACATTTTTGTGACACCAATTTCTTCTTTTCAATTTGAAAAGAAGGCAAAAACATTTTTTGTCGTTTAGATTAACAAATAACTCCGCTATGAGCTTGTTCATATTGCCTGACGCAAACTTGAACAAAGGATCAGAGTTGTAATAGGTTGACAGTCAATCTAAATTTAGTGCTTATTTTTATTTTTGTTATACTTAATAATGGACTGAGATGAGTTCAAATGGGCCGAAATTAAAAAATAACCAGATTTACAATGGTAATTGAAAAATAGCCACAGTTTCAAAAGTAATCGAAATTTAGCCACTTTTCATGTAAAGATAAATTTGAACGAAAACACTATTCAAAATCCGAAAAATATTCCAGCATAATATACTGGAACTATACTGGAGTTCCAGTATAATATACCGGTCCAGCATAATATGCTGGAAGTGCATACGTAGGTGCTCCAATCTCCAGTATATTATGCTGGAACTTTTCGCGTGTTGGAGTTCCTGCATAATATGCTGGAAGTTCATACACAAGTGCACCAATCTCCAGTATATTATGCTGGACCGGTCCGTTTTGCAACAAAATAGTGGCTATCTTTCAATGACTTTGCAAACGCTAGCTATTTTTCAATTACCAGTCCGAAAATTGGCTAGCCCGTGCTATTTTTACGTTAAAATAGAGCAATATGACCAATAAAGATTCACATTGCTGACCACAACTTGCTTGTGATTTATCCGCAATTGTTATTGTTGCTGTAATACTAACAAATCATCCCCTCCCACCTCATACTTCAAAGGGATGTTTAGAGCAAGATTAATGAAGAGCCAAAGAAAAAAGTTACCATTCGCTACACAAAATGTCTATACGTTTCCATCAAGATTTTCTTTGTGTGGAATCATAATAGACAGCTTGGAATACAACAAATTTTCTATTAAAAAAAGATGCATGCATGTGAAATCACAGAGGCCCTTTTTTGATTAGTAGATACAACCCACAAAAGTTATGCCCTTTTTTGATTAGTAGATACAACCCACAAAAGTTATCTCCCTCACCCCCCACTCACTCCATTGTGTTTTTTTTCTTTCTCTGATGGTGAAATGAAACTGTTTTGTATACATATGCATTATGCACAATTCAGTTGAGCAAGACTTTTAAGTTTGTCTTGTTTTTCTAGTTAGGAAGGTTCATATTTGGGCAAGAATCTTGAGAGCTTTCTTATACTTAGTAAAAGAAAAGATATGCATATAAAAGTTATTTGATTCTTTCCTTAATTACTTCTCCAATATGATTCTTGGTTTGGTTATTTATTTACTCTTGATGGAAATAAGAAGAAAAAATCAGTTTACTTCTAGGGTTTTGTTGCATTCTACAAATGGAATGGTCCCCTGAAGTGACATCCAGCTAGGCATTTCAATTCATCAGTTACTCCAAGAACTCAATATTAAGGGACTGAAAGAGACGTAGTGAAGCAAATGTTCATATAGTTGAGGCTGAAGAAAAAGGGGAACATTATAGAACCATAACAAGAATAATACAATTAAAAAGTGGAAGGATGAGTAAGCTCCAAAAGTTAATTTATTCTAAGATGATGCGTTCTATTTGTTTAATGTTGGGTTTACATAGAGTTTAATAGCAATTTGGAGCATCGATTTATTAATTTCTGAACATCTTTTATGCTACGGAGTAGTCAGGTAAATGAAAATTTAAAAAGAAAAAAAGGAAGGATAAACATACTCCTTTTGGCCAAAAATAAATTTGTGTGAGATATAGAGTTGCATGTATATTTTTTATCTAACAAGAGACAAAGAAAGCCGAATCACATAGTACTTATTAATGCAACAGTCAAATTATTAGAATTCGTGGGTATCTCAAAAGGAAATATTCCTTATTTTTATCTATTTATTACTCCTATTCCTTATTTTCTCTCATCCGGAATAGTAAAACTAATCGTTACAAATTAATCGTAAGAAACTAGCCGTTGAAGCAACATCTATATAAACATGGTTACCTAAAGATACAACTTTCTCAAACTTTTTCTTGTTCCTATGCATGACACTTTTGTGAACAATGACATAGATTTTTGAACTCTCCTTTTTTTTTCGCCTCTTTCTTCTACGCTGGGTTTCTTTCTGAATTTTCTACTAGTTAATTATGTTCCCAATTTATAACGGAAAGAACTTGTTGAATCCTGGGGGATACGCCTAAATTTATTCATCAGTACTGTATGGCGGAAATATCCTTAAGGAAAGTGTCCTTGACAAGCCTCAAGCTTTGCTAATCCTATTATCCAACAATAACAACAATAAATAAAAATAATAGTGTAATCCCACAAGTGGGGTCTGGAGAGGATGAAGTATTGTACGCAGACCTTACCCCTACATTACGAAGGTAGAGACGGTGTTTCCGATATACCGTCGGCTAAAAAAAATAAATAAAAAAGAAGCAAAAACAACAAGTAGTAACAACAACAAGCAAATGTGATAGATTTATCATAGCAAAAGAAACAACATATAGTAAAACAAATCTGCGGATAAGGAGATCTCAACCTAGCTTCTCACATCTTGTCCTCCACATAGGGCCACTCCCATCTTGTCGCGAATATCAACATTCCTTATCTTATCTAACCTGGTATGCCCACACATTAATCTCAGCATCCTCATTTATGTTACTTTCATCTTCTGGACATGGGTGTTCTTAACAGGCAATACTTTGTCCCATACAACATCGTAGATCTAATCACCACTCTATAGAATTTACCTTTAAGTTTTGGTGACACCTTCTTATCACACAAAAACCCAGAAGCGAGCCTCCATTTCATCTATCCTGCTCTAATACGATGTGTGACATCCTCGTCAATCTCACAATTACCTTGGATAATAGATCTGAGGTACTTGAAACTCTCCTTCTTGGGGATGACTTGTGAATCCAGCCTCACTTCCACGTCCGATGCATGAGTCACGTCACTGAAATTGCATTTCATGTACTTTGTTTTAGTCCTGCTCATCTTGAAATCTTTATAATCTAGGGCCTGTCTCCAAACCTCCAGCCTTAATACCACCTCGTGTCTCGTCAATTAGTACTATGTCATCCGTAAATAACACGCACCATGACACCTCCTTGAATGTGCTGGGTCAGAATGTCCATCACCAAGGCCACTGATCCTTGATGCAAGCCCATCCCGACAGGGAAGTATTCCGAATCTCCTCTCACTGTCTAACCCGCGTCTTAATACCATCATACATATCTTGGAGCTAATCCTATTTTTCATAATCAAAATTTTTTCCAACACTAATTTAGGTAGAAAAAATTAAAATGTACCTCAACATTCCTTTATTTGAACTAAGAAGGGGTACCCTCGCCAAACGATAAAAATGACAAGATTTAACGGCCACAAGGTCAAAGACTATGTAATTGTTTTGCTTAGATTCTTTTAATTGGGATACCCCAAGACGACAAAAATGTCTTGAAAACCAAAGTCGTTACAAATGTTGGACTGCAGATAAAGGTTATTTTTTCTCGACGGGATCTTGTGTTACTTATTTTAGTTTTCTATACATAAATTATATATTGATTATAAATATATTGTACATGGATTATACATATTATAAAACATATACCGTCTATTTTTAGTTTAAATGGTTGAGTGAGAGGCTATTTAGGTTATATATATACATCGATTATAAATACATTGTACATGGATTATACATTTTTTTTGCTGGGCACAGTTGTATTCAAAAAGGATCAGTGAGGGGGGCTAGGCCTAACTTCATAAAATACAACTTGGTGATTTCATCACCCAAAACAAACAACAGAAAAAAAAAGAAACTAGAGGAGAAATATACAGAAGGGGGTTCTCCCTCTGGGAAGATCGAAGGATACAACTCTAGCTGACAAACAAATTAGCTTTGTCGAATTTGGTTCTGATACTTGGCATTTGCCACTTATCCAAGAGGAAATAGCCTTTAGCACATGTAGGAAGTTGTTGATATGAGTTTATAGTCATGATATTACCCGAGGTAGAGGACAGACTGCAACTTGGTTGCCTTCTCTATAACAATGCTTAGCTCTTACGTTGTCCTGTTGAATAGTCTGCAGCATTCTATCAATCGTTTATTTGATTTTCAGATTATTGGTGTCCCTATTTATTAACATGTTTGCAATCACTATAGAATCGTGTTCGAGGATAAAATTAGTGTAGCCTTGTAGCTTGCACCATTTCATTCCAAACTTAGCAGCTAGAGCCTCCGTAGTATTATTGTTATCACACTGGACAACCTTCGAGAAGGCCATAATAAGATCACTGTTGCTATTCCTTACGATGCCTCCTATACCTGCTTTGTTGTTTTCTCTGATGTAACTACCATCGGTATTAACTTTGATACATCCATGATTTGGTGTCGACCACAACACTTGACTCTAGCTTTGCATTGGTTTCAACTTTTCAATTCTTTGGCAGAAATCTGGACAAGGGAGGTGGTTGTCCCAGATTGGTATAATCTTCGAAATGGCACCTTTGATATTCCAGATAGCTTGATGTACAATTTTGTTGGGTTGGAACTTCTTCTGATTACCATATTTGTACGATGTCCATTGTTTTCATAGTTCCCAGCATATTGTTAAAGGAGCTATTTGAAGAATTAAGTTATGGACCCTATTCTTTGAGCTTGTTTTCCACCATCTCTTAAAGGTGCCCACCACCAGCTCTATTTGATGCCTTATTCCCAGTGGATTGCCAATTATATTCCATGTTATTTTTGTTGCCTCGCTTCCATTGAATACATGTTCCATAGTCTCCACCTGCGACAAACAACAACAAGAACATCTAGAAACAATGTTAGTGCCAAGTTTACCAATAATATCATCAAACGGTAGTCGCCTTTTGAGTAACCTCTAGGATAGGAAGGAGATTTTAAAAGGTATAGACTTTTTCCAAATCTTACTAATGAAGTTATTCTTCTGTTTTTTCATTCGCACTAAGTGCCAAGCCGATTTATTATTGAAATTACCATCTTCAGCTAAATTCCATATTGAAAAGTCCTTAAGATTTCTGTTACCAATATCCACCTTAGTAACAGTATCCACAGGTGAGGAGGGATAGTGGCTGCCAATTTGTTGGTGTCCCATCTTGGGAGATTTAGCCGGGCCCTGAACTACCTTGGCCAAAGCACCTTTGTCCGTCCAGTTATTCCACCAGAAACTAGAGTTGCCTGCTTGAATTTTCCAAATGATATTTGGCTCAGCTTTGCTCCTTGCCTTCGTCAAATCTCTCCAAATGTGAGAGTCAGATGGGGTAGGACCTTTGGTAACTAAGTGAGCTCTTTTCCAATATTTAGCATTAGGGAAAGTGGCCAAGAGGGATGGTTGAGTCTTGAATCTCCACCATCTTTTTAGAGAGAGCGTTTCAGTGATATCTTTCATTCTCCTGATCCCCACACCCCCTCATCTTTAGGTAGGCAGAGATTATTCCATGAGGACCAGTGATAGTTATTTTTTCCTTCAAAAGACCCCTATAAGAAATTGTTGAAGTATTTTTTCATAAGCTGGATGATGCCTTTGGGAGGGTTCATAGCAGATAAAATGTAGGTAGTGAAGGATTGGAGGATATATTTGATTAAGGTTATCTTCCCTCCGTAGGAAAGCATCTTCCCTTGCCGACCTTGTGTCTTTTCACAATTTTGGCTAGCATGCCATCAAAGATACTAATTTTCTTCCTGCTATTGTAGATTGGACATCCGAGATAATTGAAAGGGAATGGCTTGTCCATATAACCAGAATTTCTTCTGATTCTATTAATTCTACTAGCATAGGTGTTCGGAGCAGTAACAAAGAAACTCTTGTCGTTGTTCACTTTTTGACATGATATTTTTTTATACCTTCTTATCCGACTCTTAATGAGTTTTATTGACTGCTTATCACCTCTAGTGAATATCATTATATCATCGGCATAAGAAAGGTGAGTAATGATAGGCCCTCTATGGTCCATGGATAATGGGGTGAAGTTGTTGTGAGTTGTAAGATTGTTTAAGGACCTGGACAGTACCTCAGCTCCAATAATGAACAAAGAAGGAGATAGCGGGTTACCTTATTTGAGACCTTGCGAGGATATGAAAAAGCCTTTTCTGGACCGATTAATAATGATAGAGTATCACACATCACTAACCAATCTCCAAATTATATCAATCCAAGCTTCTGAAAAGCCAATTTTTCTCATGACGGCCATTAGAAAATTTCAGGACATTCAATCGTAGGCTTTAGCCATATCCACATTGATAACCACATTACCCCCATTATTGTTCTGCCTTACGTTGTGGACAATTTCTTGTGCTAAATGCACATTGTCAGTAATCATCCTGCCCTTGACGAAATCACTTTGATTAATGGAAATTATTTTCTCAAGCATAGGGTTCAGTCTTCTAGAAAGAATTTTAGAAATAATTTTGTCGGTGAAGTTGCTCAGGCTAATAGGCCTGAACTCAGAGAAGTTGGTTGGGGAGTCGACTTTGGGAATTAGAATCAGACATGTATGATTATAGAATTTGGTCATGCCCCTTCCATTGAAATAGTTCTGCACAAAGTCTATAATATCATACTTGATGATATTCCTGCATTTTTGATAAAAGGTGCCATTAAATTCATCTGGTCCAGTTGCACTTGAAGCATTCATACTAAATACAACATCTCTGATCTCATCCTCGTTAGGTATATCATTGAGCATATCATTATCTTCCTCAGTGATACATTTAGGGATATAATTGAGGACCTCATGATTACTGAATTGATGCTGAAGGTTAAACAGATGCTTGAAGTGATGCACAACCACTCTTGAAATATTTTCATCCCCTTGGACCCATGAGCCATTTTGATCCATAATCGTGTGAAGATGGAGACTATATCTCCTGTTTCTAATTAAACTATGGAAGTATTTGGTGTTGCTATCCCCTTCTTCATACCATTTCTGCTGAGCTTTCTGTCTAAGGATCGCATCTTGCATACCTAGCCACTTGATGTATTCTGCCTGGCCTTTATTGAGCTCTTCTCTGGATTGATCTGTGTTGTTAATAGTGTCAATCTCTTCCAGGTTTACCATTTTTGCTTCCCATATGTTAACTTGTTCAAAAACATTTCCAATCTTCTCTTTCGACTATCTAGTGAGACTCTTACTAAGAAGTTTCAATTTCTGTTGTAGCCTCCACATGGGGTTTCCAGGAACTTGAGTGCTCCAAACCTCTTCTACCAGGTTCATGAATGATGGTTGCTCAGCCCAGAAATCTAGGAATTTGAAGTATTTGATGCCAGCGTGAGGCTCCTTTTGACATTTGATGAGGAGAGGCCTATGATTTGAGCCAGTTCTAGCTAGGTGCTTGACCATATTAATCTGGAAAAGTTGAGTCCATAGGTCATTAACAAAGACTATGTCGAGTCTCTTCCAAATCCTTTTTCTAGATCTCCAGTTGTTTCACCACATGAATCTAGGGCCTACAAACCCCAAATCCACCACCTCACAATTGTCCATACAGCTACAGAACTCAAAACTTCTGTGCATTCTGTGAGGATTGCCCCTTTTTTTCCCTCTGGATCTAATATTACATTGAACTCACCCCCAATGTACCAAAGGACCATTGAAGTGAGTTTGGATGTATTCCAAACTGCTCCAAAGCTCTCTCATTTTATTCTTAGTACATTTGGCATATACTGCTGTGAGAAATAGATCACAATTAGCGGGGGTGTATTGCATCTTGATGGTCAGCTGTTGCTCTTTATTGTCGACCACACTGGTTTGATAGTTCCCTGACCAAAGAAACCAAATCTGCCCATTTTTGTTGGCCATACTGTGTTGAAAGCCAAGGAATTTCATATACTTGTCAATTTTATTAATGCTAACAAAAGGTTCAAATATTTCTACAAACTCCACTTTGTACATGTTGATGAGTTTTTTGAGCATGGGAATGGCTTTTTTTGATTTTACACCTCTAATATTCCAAAAGATGGAATTTATCATAAGTCGATGGAAGATTAGTTTGTACTCCCTTCCACATTGGATGAGTTCTGCTTCTCTTTAGTTTTCTATCCCATCTTTTTGCTTCTGTTTTTGCTCTTGCTCTTTTGGAACAGTGAGAATCCCTCATTGTCTTCTTGGTTGCTTTGGGCATTTTGTATTTGGTCTTCAGAAATCGTCACCGTAACCTTATTTGGTGAATTCACCTCTATCTGATGATCATCTTTCTTCGTAGGGTGAGGTTTATTTGTAGATGACTGTGGGAATTCAAGGTCTAGTTGGACTATCATATTAATCCCCGACATTGCTTTGATCTTTGAAGGAGTGCTGACTGAACCCTCATTAGTTGTGAGGTATTTGGTTAGGTCATGTTGAGCTTGTTGAGTGTTAGTGTGCTGACTGCTCCCTTCCTTTTCTTAAACCATATTTCCTTGAATGTTAGAGGATTCTTGCACCACCTGTCCTGATCCTTCAAACTTTCTGTTTGTTGGACTGGATTTACTACACTCTTTGAAGTCGTTGCTAGAGTCATTGTCCTTGTTATCATCATTGTTTCCTATATCAAGGTTCACACCAGCATCACTGTTTTCATCCTTTTTTCCTTGTTCTTGCAGTTGTCGATTGGCTTGATCGACCTTGCCTTTGTTAAACCTTCTGATGCCACTGACTTGACACCATATTGGTTTAAATGACACTTTGGATTTCTTTTGTGGAAGTCTCTTTTTTTCTGATTTTTCTCTTCTTTTTGGAAGTTCCGATCTTAATGTCATTGATATAATCCGCATGTTCTTTGTGTTGAGTGGGCATACTGTTTTGGATATTATCAATCTGCTAAAAATTTTCCTTCTCAGCAGTTTGTTTGGTCGCCTCCTTCTCTGCTGCTTGTCTGGTAGCTTCATTCTGCATAATCTTTGGCATTTGCTCTGTACTTATGACTCTGCTGCCATTCATAGTTCCATGAGCCTTACCATTCTCATTGATTGTGGTAATATCTGCTTCAAAAGCCTCTTTATTCCTCTTGATCTCAACCTCTTTCTCCTCCGCTGCTTTCTTTCTTTTAATGGCCCGACAATTTAGCAAATTGTGTCCCAATTTTCTGCAGAATTTGCATTACTTAGGAATTCCTTCATACTCGAGTTTTTGAACAAATCCTTTTTGAGGAGCATTATCATATACTTGCCCCACATACACAGAATCTGGCTATGATTTTAACAGGTCAATCTCCACTCTAACCTTAGCTACACTGGTCTTGTTCTATCCCTAGTCACTAAGTCCATTTTGAGCGAAGTACCCACAACGCTAACAACTTCTTTTACATACTGCCATGTATGCATATGAAAAGAAAAGCCAGGAAGAAGTGCCCAAACAGGAGCAATTGGAAGGTCCTCCTCCGGCTTAAAATCCAGTGACCACTTCTGAAGCCACATTTGTTGTCCCTCGATCTCTATAACTCGTTTGAACCAAACCATGGAGAAATCTTCTTCATTAGTGAAATCTAGAAACACATTGAAATTGTCATACACGCCAATTTTGGACGATCCTTTTAGCGAAATCAATTCCTTAAATTTAGACTTAATTCGATCTATTTGGGGCCGAGGTTTTAGAAATCTACCAACTAGAGTGAATTTGCATTCGGAAGCCATGATTCCATAGTAGTCTGACACTTTGAACATGATTGCCGACATACCATTGTGTGTGGTGTGTGTAGCAATTACAGAGTCCCGTTCATGGCGGTTAGGGCACACAGTTGAATTTGAGGAGTTTTGGCTGTGGTTGCATAGGAGATTTTGCCTTCAATTGCTTCAATGGTTTGCTTTGCCTGTTTAGTAGAAGCATTTTGCGCATCCAGACGCGCCAGAGTGGCGCCGTCCAACGGGTCCGTGGGGAGGCGCGTGTGTTTTACTCGTTTAAAAAATATTACCGCTGGAAGGAGGGATACATGGATTATACATATAATAAAATCTCTACCCTCTATTTTTAGTTTAAACCGTTGAGTGAGCGGCTATTTAGGTCAATTCTTCTTTAGATAGAGACAATATCGCTCAAGTAATAAAGTGCGAGGAAAGTGTTGAGAAAATCAAAATCATTACAATTTTGGGTGATTAAAATTTAAACTAATAATTAAAATCAAGAACTGAATTAACAAATAGCAAGAAAAGCGAACTTGCATATTTTTAAGGAATTCACAAGGTAAAAAAGCCTAAGGTTATGGCTTTCCTTTCTTGGTACGACCAAATCTTTATTCAGATAAATTAATTTGCAAGAGTTACTAACCTAGGGTTCTTGATTACTCATAGGAATCTTTCGTTTCCTACTAGTCTATCCATACTAACCTATGTATTATATGTTTAAGAGAATAGGAATGAATGAGAATGCATTGGGACTCCGGTTAATGATATGCACCGTATAAAATGAGCTAGTATATGCCTATCTTACTCATGAATCAATTTGTTAATGCCTAATTAGGTTCATGAACTATACTATTTAATCCAAAGCAATACTAAATTGCCTTTTTCGAGTTCAACCGAGGCTTCACAAATAGTATTTGGGAGTTGATCATCCTATCAAATAATTAAGTAAAGAATTGGATAAATAACTCGAGAGTAATTTAAAGAATAAATATTTAATCCATGACAATCATAAAAACTTTTACCAATCAGCCACTCACTACCATTACAGATGGTTCACGGCCAATTTTCAAAAACATAAAAAAGAAATAGAAGAAAATAAAAAGGAAATTCCCCAATTCTCCAAGGTTCTGCTTTCAAAGAAGTCTTTAAACTTGCTGGAATTCCTAGGAACAAAAGCCTAGAGCTTCTTTATAATATGGAAATGGGTAAAAAATGATTAAAATATTTATACCTCCTACGAAAATAAGTAGTTGCGCAGCAGCTACAAAAAAGGAGTTAAACAGAATATAAAATAACGATGTATGGATAAGAACCCATTGGAAGGAAAAGGCAGAACAAATTGGATTGGAATACCATTCCTAAACCCCCCAATATAAAACCCGATCTTATAAAGACTAAGAGAAAATCATGTACTAGTTCAGATAAATCCATTTTTTATAAAAAAACTAAAAAGAAGAATTTCATGACTTTATTGACCTGACCAAGAAAAAAATGTTAGGTTCAAGGTTTCACGTATTGATTTTGATGATAACAAACTAATATAATTATTAATCAAAAAATATTTACTTGTAGTAAACTTATTCTCGCACATGTTTATTCAAAGAAGAAGATGTTGGCAAGGATCCAAAGAATTATGAGAAAGAGAATATCATGTGATGAATTCATGAGCAAAAATATTATCAAGAAAAATTATATTCAGAGATTTAATCTCCAAGCATCATAGAAGGAATAATATTTGAACGTCAGATTTCAAATATTGAATGCCTTACTACAATATCAGAAGAAGAATCTACGAAAATTATGGAAGAAAATTTTTTGAATATCTTGAAAGGAAAGTTGCTAAAATCATGGAGAAAATCTATTATTTTGCGGAAGGAAGATAATATATGGAAGAGATACTATAAGGCCAAGGAAGAATGTGTAAAGTACAATTTATATATTATGGAAAGAAATTATTTTTTAAGATCAAGAAAGGAGACGGATATATTGAGATCTATCAAAAGGAAATTATTCCCAAAATTGTGGAAATAATAAATGGTTATTGAGATCTTCATATTGGAAACAAAAATCAAGATCCAAAGTCAAAGGAAGAGGATCTTGAAATTCTCTTGGGTTGCCTAAATAACAATTCACAGTAGAGCTAGAAACCTTCCATAAGAAGAGTTTAAAAGATATTCAAATATGAAATTTGAAAATAGATGCTGCATATTTTTGGAAGATGTCGTCGCTAAAATTACTACAATACTTGGGGAAGAAGTTGTTACTACGCAAGTGTTAAAGAAGATATGGGTGAATATTTGTGTAAGTATAAAAGAGGAATTTTAAGTGAGCTATTACAACTTGAGAAAGATATTATCCAGAAGCAAGGAGGAAAACTTGTGCCACAATCAAGGAACAAGACTAAATGAAAATCAAGAAGCCAAAGAATTATATTTAAGGAAGCTAACAACTTGACAAAAGTTGTTGGAAAGGATTATCAATATGCTAAATCAAAGGAAGACCTTCTGGAGACATAAGAAGGAAAATATTATGAAAGTACTTTATGGAAAGGCAAGAAAAGGAAAATATATTTGGAAGTGTATAAGAAAGATTCTTGACTTTATGGAAAGAAGATCCATTGAGATTATAATACCAACTCAAACACGCAGATTATGGATGAAATGCAGTACACAATCGTCGGATCAAATAACTTCACTCTACAATCAAGCAATACTTTGGGAGTCCAATTATAGAAAATTCTGTCAAAGAAGAATGTCTAAATAAACGCAATCGGAAGATTCAATGAATCAAGACAAGAGAAGCAACAGTCATTATTGTTAGGAAGAAGAACAACTATTTAAAGAGGAGGTCGTGAGCTTTTGCATTTACGCAGCCTTCTACACAATTATCTACCCAACTACAAGTTCTTTATTCTACTCTTAACAAGTATTGTAATTCACTTTTAGTAGATTTACTGTGTACACAAAAGAGTGAAGAGAGACAAAAAATATTGGAGAGGCAGTGTGTCCTGAGAGGTTGTGTCATTATTCGTTTCTTTGATGAGCTAGTGAAAACCAAAGTGTCGTTGTTGGTGAGCGAGTAAAAATCAACCTTTTATGTTATTGGTGAGCGTGTTAAAACCAACCCTTGTTTGTTGTTGGTGAGCGAGTGAAAACCAACCTTGTAAACATTGGTGGTGAACGTTGAAAATCACACAAGTTGTACTCAACTCATATTACGAAGAGCTAAAGAGATAACCTCCTTGCAACCTGAGGGGACTGGATTAGGATACCACATTGATTCCGAACCAGTATAAAATTCTTGGTGTCATTTACCTTATTGCTTTCATATTTTATTAAAAGACATTACTGTTTGTTGAGATTGTACTAACAGTATTGTGCAAGTTGTCTCTGTATTAGTCGACTAGGTCTGAGGAGTAGTCGACTAGAAATCTAAAAAGGCTACAATTCACTTCCCCCCTCTTGTACTTTCAATTGGTATCAGAGCAGGTCTGACATTTTTACTTTTGCTTAACAGCAAGTGAGAAAAAGTCATGTCATCACACACACTTATCGGAGCCTCACTCCAAAAGGGGACTTCTGTATTTAGACCACCATACTCAACGGACTATATTAATTGACTGGAAAGTATGAATGGAAGCTTTCATCAAATCTTATGATGTCAAAGTATGGCGAGTCATCAAGAAGGGTGACTTTCCTCTCCTACAATCTAAACCAGAAAAGAAACCAGAACAACATGTATCTACTAAAACCCTTGATATTGATGATTATATTGATGAGCATATGGTGATCGTGCAAATAAATTCAAAGGTAAATAATCTATTATACAATGCTATAAGCGGAAAAGAATTTGAGAAAATATCAAGTTGTGACACAGCCAAAGAAATGTGGAATAAACTTGAAGTTACCTATTGTGATGACCCAAAATGTCATCTTTAAAGTTAATAATTAATTCTGTATTCTAAGACCTCGAAAAGTACTATTTATCATTACTCGACTTGCGTGCACAGTCTGTAAAAATTTTCGAAAAGTTTTTATGTGAAAAATGGATTAAAATGTGAATTAGAGCTTTAAAACTCAACTAAGTTGACTTTGGTCAATATTTTGAACAAACGGATTCAGATCAGTATTTTGACAGTTTTGATATGTTCGTATTACCATTTGGGACTTGGGCGTATGCCCAGAATCAAATTCCGAGGTCCCTAACCCAAGATATGGAATTTTGATTAAATAATAAAGGTTTTAAAAGCTTAAGTCAAATAGTGATAGGATGTAGAATTATGTGCAAACGACTCCGGAATAGAATTTTGATGATTCCAACAGCTCCGTATGGTGATTTTAGATTTAGGAGCGTGATTGGAATTTTATTTGGAAGTTCGTAGTGAAATTAGGCTTGAAATGGCTAAAATAGGAATTTAAGTTTGGAAGTTTGACCGGGGAGTTGACTTTTTGATATTGGGGTCGGAATCTAGTTCCAAAAATTTTCATAGCTCCATTATATCATTTATGACTTGTGTGCAAAATTTGATGTCAATCGGACTTGATTTGATAGGTTTCGACATCGAATGTAGAAGTTGGAATTCTTAAGTTTCATTAAGCTTGAATTGGAGTGTAATGTGTGATTTTAGCATTATTTGATGTGATTTGAGGTTTCAAATAAGTTCGTATGATATTTTAGAACTTGTTGGTGTATTTGGTTGAGGCCCAGAGGTCCTCGGATGAGTTTCGGATAGTTAACGGATTAAGAATTGAAGCTGGGAGACTGTTGAAGTTAAGTTTGCTTGTTTTTTTGGCTGATATGGTTTTCCCTTTATCTGTCAAAATCGGGATACATGACCTAGGTCCAAGACCGAGGTCCAGGACCGAGCCCCATGATCGAGCCCCATGACCGAGGTCCAGGACCGAGGTACATGATCGAGGTGCATGTTCGAGGTTCAGGATCGAAGGCAGCCTCGACAGATCTGTAAGTTATAAAATAGGGGACTTCGTCCCATTTGCCATTTTTGATGAATTTGAGCTTGATGAGAGGCTATTTTGATATATCTTTAAGAAAAAATATTGGGGTAAGTGATTCTAACTCGGATTTGGTCAATATACACGAATATATCGTTGTTTTCACCATATAATTAGTGCTTTGAGATTGAAAATTTGAGAAACATTTAGAAATCTCATAGAAACAAATTTTTGAGATTTCAGTATCGATTCGGAGTCGGATTTGAGTGAAACTAGTATGGTTGGACTCGTAATTGAATGGTTGTCGGATTTTGTGAGTTTCGCCGGATTTCGAGATGATTTTTGAGCTAATTTCGAATTTTATTGAAAAATATAGTATTTTCTTATGAAATTGATTCCTATAATTTGTGTTGACTGTATCGAATTAATTATGACTAGATTCGAGTCGATCAGAGTCGAAAAATCGAGGAAAAAGCATACTACTTGGTTAAATTGGAGCAAGTCGAGGTAAGTGACTTGTCTAACTTTGTGTGGGGGAAATCTCCCCTAGGATTGGTATTGAAGTGATAAATTGTAATGTATTGAAAGTCATGTACACGAGGTGACGAGTGTGTACACGGGCTAAATGTAAAAGATTATATTTTTAAATTGTGTAGATCACTATTGCGCATTAATTAAACTATTTTATTCTGATATATTCTTCATCATTGATTTAATGTTTATATTTTAAAGTTGCTTGACCTTTTCCTGCTAATTATTTCACCTGTTTAGTTGAAACTTGGTTTCTTTCATTCTGTGTTCTATGCATTATGAAATTGATTCTCTTTAAATTAAATATTATTAATATGAAGTATTTGATATTTTTAAATTTGGTATTGAAGCAACATATTAAAGATTTTGAAATATTATTTTGCTGAATTATTTATTCCTGAATATTTTTGTAAGATTTTCGTACTCATTGTGATGGAGCAGTGAACTCTTTATTGTGGAAAAATATTATTGATGATTTATGTTGGCATGAGCCGTAAGCTTTTTATTATGGAAAAATATTGTTGTTGAAGTATTTTGGCAAGCTAAATTATTTGAGCACTTGAGGTGAAAATTGTGATATATTGTGATGCTGATACGTATGCGATGGTATAAGGTCTGGGTAATGAAACGCATGCGGTGAGATAAGGGTGGCTTGATAAGCGTGGCTAGTAGGGAGAACTACTAGAAGTCATGCGGTGTGATAAGGATGGCTAAAACTCGGGATGGTATTTCGGAAAAAATATTTTCTTTAAAATAAATTGTGAAAGCTCCCGCGGTGAGATAAGAAAATGAGATATTGTGAATTTATTTATGATTTGGGACTACGAGGCGGTACCTCGGGAGTGCCCTTGTTGATATTGATTTATGGTCGTTGTTGCCTTTGATTATTTGTTATGATTTTCTTAAAGTTGAAAGGAATTCTGTTTTGATTCCACAAGATATTATTTGCCATTATTTTGTGTAATTAAATGGTGACATGCTACTTGATTCATTTCAATAGTCATTTTATTTATTATATTGTTAAACATTTTACCATGCAATTATTATTTTCCAGTAGGGCCTGACCTGACCTCGTCACTACTCTACCGAGGTTAGGCTTGGCACTTACTGGGTACCGCTGTGGTGTACTCATACTACGCTTCTGCACATCTTTTTGTTCAGATCCAGTGTAACGACTCGGCCGGTCGTTTCGAGAGTTATAGCTCCGTTTTCCCCATTTCTATTTCTTTTTGTGTTATTCAACTATATTATGTTATATCGGGTTAATTGGTTCGGGTCCGGGAGGAACTCGGAGTGAAATGAGACACTTAGTCTCATAATTGAAAAATTGAGTTAAAAAAGTGGACCGGATATGGACCTATGTGTAAATGATCTCGGATTCGAATTCTGATAATTTTAATAGCTCCGTATGGTGATTTTGGGCTTAGGAGCGTGTCCCGAATATTATTTGGAGGTCCGTAGATGAATTAGGCTTGAAATGCCGAAAGTTTAATTTTTGAGAAGTTTGACCGGGGGTTTGACCTTTTGATATCAGGGTCGGAATCCGATTCTGAAAATTGAAATACCTCTGTTATGTTATTTATGACTTGTGTGCAAAATTTGAGGTCAATCGGACGTGATTTGATAGGTTCCGGAGTCGTTTGTAGAAATTAGAAATTTCAAAGTTCATTAGGCTTGAATTGGGGTGTAATTCATGGTTTTAGCATTGTTTGAGGTGATTTGAGGGTTCGACTAAGTCCGTATGATGTTTAAGGACTTGTTGGTATATTTGGTTGAGGTCCCGAGGGGCTCGGGTGAGTTTCGGATGGTTAACGGATTGGATTTTTGGACTTGGAACTCTGCTGGAATTTTTCTGATACACCATCTGGTTTCCTTCATCGCGTTCGCGAGTGGAGCCTCGCGTTCGTGAAGAGGAACTGAGAGGCTGGAAATATTTGCTCTACGCGTTCACGAAGAGGAGCACGTGTTCGTGAAGGGTGGATTGGGTGTGCATCGCGAACGCGAGAGGTGTTACGCATTCGCGAAGAAGAAAAGTCTGGGCAGTGAGTTTAAGTTCTGAAATAGTGTTTGGCGATTTGGAGCTCGGAATTGAGGCGATTTTGGGTGATTTTCAGAGGAAATAACGGGTAAAGTGTTCTTAACTCAATATTGGTTAAATTACCCAAATCCATGGTTGTTTTTATCATTTAATTGGTGAATTGAGTTGGAAATATTTTGAAACCCTCTTGGTTGAAATTGAAGATTTGAGGGTCGAGTTGGGGTTGGATTTTGGTAAAATTAGTATGGTTAGACTCGTGGTTGAATGGGCTTCCGTATTTTGCAACTTTTGTCGAGTTCCGAGACGTGGGTCCCACAGGCGATTTTTTAGCTAATTTTCGGAGTTTTGTGGAAAATCATTATTTTCTTATGGAATTAATTCCAATGAATGTTATTGACTGAAACGAATTATTTATGACCAGATTTGAGGTGTTTGAAGACCAATTCACGAGGAAAGGACATTGTAGAATATGAATTTCGCGGTTGAAAGTAAGTAACGATTGTAAATCTAGTCCTGAGGGTATGAAACCCCGGATTTTGTATCATTCTACTATTTTTTTAGTGACGTACATGCTAGGTGACGGGCGTGTGGGCGTGCACTGTTGGGGATTTGTGATTTGGTCCGTCCCGTAGCAACTGTAAAGTTGCATACTTTGTTGAAACCATATGGTACTTATATGTTTTAGAAAGAATTTTTGTAAATTGGGCTGAATGCCATGTTTGGGCCTTGCACCAATGCTGTTTGGACCCTTAGGGGTTGTTTCTTACCATCCTCTCATTGTTTTCGATTGAAAATCTATACTCAGTCATGTTTATACTTGTTTACCGCATAACTCAGTTTTATGATTCTATATTGATGCATATAAATGTTTTGGGTCGAATGCCCTGTTTTACTGAAATGCCCGAGTGGCTTGAGAGGTTTATGATTGAGTGAGGCCGAGGGCCTGATTTGTGAGGATGAGTGTGGATCGGGGCTGCCCGCCTGCAGAATAATTTATTATTATGGCACGTGAGTTATCCGTGCAGATTATAGCACTTGGGCTGAAGGAGCCCCTCCAGAGTCTGTACACACCCCCCAGTGAGCGCAGGTATCTACTGAGTGCGAGTGCCAAGTGTCGAGTGTCGAGTGCTGAGTGACTGGGAGGCATAAGTGATTGTGAGGTATGCCCGAGTGGCAAGAGTGATTGTGAGGTATGCACGAGTGGCACGAATGACTGGGAGGTTTGCCCGAGGGGCTGTTTATGAGTGATGTTTTGCCCGAGGGGCTGTTTATGATTTCATCATTTTTTGCTCACCTTTGCATTGAGCCTTTGTTTGAAACACTGTTGGAAAAATTTCTTTAAATGATTTTTACTGGAACTGGGTCTAAACGAGATAATTTGATTCAAGCACTAATTTTTAAAGCATGTTGTACTTTACTGAGATTTCATGATATGAACGTTATATGCTTTATAGCTCGTCACTACTGCTCAGTCTTTATTTATTGTTGTTACTTACTGAGTTGGCGTACTCACGTTACTCCCTACACCGTGTGTGCAGATTCAGGTGTAGCTGAACACGGTAGCGGTTATTGAATGTTCTGGTTGCAGATTTTCTTGGAGATAGCAAGGTAGCTGTTTGGCGATCGCAGACCATGCTCTTCTCCCTCTTATCTTCATCTAGTTGTATTTAGTTATTTTCCAGACTGAGTTAGCCTTGATATTGTTAGATAGTTTGGTAGTAAATGCTCATGAATAGTGACACCCCGATGTCGGGCTTTTCCTTCCGCACTTTTATTTTGATTGGAACTCCTTTACGAAGGTTTTTATGTTAAATAACCTTAAAATTATCTTTAAAATAAAAATATCGATTTGTTTTGGAAATGAGTCGCCTTGCTTAGTTCAACGATAGGCGCCATCACGACAAGGGTTAGTTTTGGGTCGTGAAAGATTGGTATAAGAGCCTAGGTTACATAGGTCTCACAAGTCATGAGCGGGTTTAGTAGAGTCTTGCAGATCGGTACGGAGATGTCTGTACTTATCTTTAGGAGGCTGCAGAACCTTTAGGAAACTCCACATTCTTGAATTCTTGTCGTGCGAATCTGTTGATTCTACTAACTAAACATCTGTTGTTTCATTCTCTCACAGATGGTGAGGACTCATACTACCGGTCAGGAGGGCCACCCACTAGTACCACCAGCTAGGGCCGTGAGAGGCCGAGGCCACGGTAGAGGCCGTGGTAGGGGCAGAGGTGCAACCCGTATAGTAGCTGGGGCAATACCTGCAGATCCACTGGTTGTCCCAGATTAAGACCAGGTTCCAGTTGTTGATGCACCAGCTCAGGCACCACCTGTGCCTATTGTGATTCCAGGCCTTCATGAGGCCCTAGCTCAGATTCTGACAACGTGTACTAGCCTTGGTCAGGCGGTCTCTATTTCGACGGTCGCAGCCACTTCTTAGGCCAGGGGAGGCACTCAGACTCCCGTTGTTCGCATACTCGAGCCCAGCCGGAGGCACCACTAGCCCAGCCGGTTGCTATTGCTCAGGATTATGTGGTTCCTGCTATGCCCGAGGATGATTAGCATAGGTTGGAGAGGTTTGGGAGACTTCAACCACCACCCTTCAGTGGCACTGAGAGAGAGAATGCTAGGACTTTTTGGACAGGTGTTAGAGGATACTCCGTACTGCTGGTATTCTGGAGACTTGTGAGGTCTCATTCACTACCTTTCAGTTTTCTAGGGCTGCACTCAAATGGTGGGAGACTTACGAGAGACGTAGGCCTGTTGGCGCAACACTCCTTACTTGGCAGTAGTTCTCCGGGGTCCTTTTGCAGAAGTTCGTGCCTCGATCTCGCACAGAAGAGCTACACAGACAGTTTGAGCGGCTTCGCCAGGTTGATATATCTGTGACACAGTATGAGATGCGATTCTCTGAGTTGGCCCGTCATGCTATCTGGTTGGTTCCCACGGACAGAGAGAGGATCATGAGGTTTATTGATGGCCTCACTTATCAGCTACAATTGCTCATGACCAGGGAGCGAGTTTCGGGTGCTACCTTTGATGAGGTTGTCGACATTGCTCGGCAGATTGAGATGGTTCGCGGTCAAGATAGGGTTGAGAGGGAGGCCAAGAGGCCTCGTGGACAGGGTGGATTCAGTGGTGCTCGTTTTGGGGGTCAGTTCTAGCACGATATAGGTTGTCATTTCAGGCAGGCTCACTCAGCTCGGCCATTTCATCGGGATGCATCATCTGGCCATGGTTCTCATAGTTCTCATCAGGGCCGCTCATCACTTAGTGCCCTTCCAGTTCAGAGTTTGTCCCGTGCTCCACCTCTTCAGGGCTCTTCCATGCCAGGTTCTTCTACCAGTCATCCCGGTGCTAGGGGTTCCCTTTAGTTTCCGCCGCCAGCACCAGGGAGTTGTTTTGAGTGTGGGGAGCTAGGGCATATGTGGAGGCAGTGTTCTCGTCGTCATGGAGGTCTATCTCAGCAGAGGAGTCAGCCTTCGACTACAACACCAGTTACCTCACCACCCGCCCAGTCAGTTCGGGGTGGAGGTCAGTCAGCTAGGGGTCGCCCTAGAGGGGGAGGCAGATCAGGGGCTGGTCAGGCCCATTTCTATGCTCTCCCTGCCAGAACAGACGCTATTGCTTCAGATGCTGTGATTACAGATATTGTCTCAGTTTGTCACCGAGATGCCTCAGTATTATTTGACCCTGGTTCCATGTATTCATATGTTTTCTCGTATTTTGCCCATTTTTTGGATATGCCCAGTGAGTCCTTAGTTTTATCTGTACATGTATCTACTCCTGTGGGTGATACTATTATTGTGGACTGTGTATATCAGTCATGTGTGGTGACTATTGGGGGTTTGGAGACCCGAGTGGATCTATTATTGCTCAGTATGGTTGACTTTGATGTGATATTGGGTATGGATTGGTTATCTCCATGTCATGCTGTTCTAGATTGTCACACTAAGACAGTGACGTTGACTATGCCAGGAGTTCTGAGAGTTGAGTGGAGCGGTTCTGTAGATTATGTACCAAGTAGGGTGATTTCATATTTGAAAGCTTAGCGCATGGTTGAGAATGGTTGCCTATCTTATTTGGCTTTTGTGAGGGATGTTAGTGTAGAGACCCCTGTCATTGATTCTGTTCCGGTGGTACGTGATTTTCCGGATGTGTTTCCTGCAGACCTGCCGGGCATGCTGCCTGACAGGGATATTAACTTTTGTATTGATTTGGTGCCGGGCACTCAACATATTTCTACTCCACCCTATCGTATGGCACCGACGTAGTTGAAGGAATTGAAAGAACAACTTCAGGAACTCCTTGATAAGGGGTTTATTTGGCCTAGTGTGTCACCTTGGAGTGCACTGGTTCTATTTGTGAAAAAGAAGGATGGTTCCATGAGAATGTGTATTGATTATAGGCAGTTGAACAAGGTCAGAGTCAAGAACAAGTATCCTTTGCCTCGTATTGATGATTTATTCGACCAGCTTTAGGGTGCGAGGGTGTTCTCTAAGATTGATTTGAGGTCCGGTTATCATCATCTGAAGATTCAGGATTCAGATATTCTTAAGACAACTTTCAGGACCCGATATGGCCATTATGAGTTCTTGGTGATGTCTTTTGGGCTAACCAATGCCCCATCATCGTTTATGCATTTGATGAATAGTGTATTCCAACCCTATTTAGACTCATTCGTCGTTGTATTCATTGATGACATCCTAGTGTACTCTCGTAGCCAGGAGGATCACGCTTAACATTTGAGGATTGTATTACAGTGATTGAGGGAGGAGAAGCTTTATGCAAAGTTCTCCAAGTGTGAGTTTTGGCTCAGTTCAGTAGCATTCTTGGGACATGTGGTGTCCAGCGAGGGTATTCAGGTGGATCCGAAGAAGATAGAGGCAGTGCAGAGTTGGCCTAGACCGTCCTCAGCCACGGAGATTAGGAGATTTCTTGGTTTGGCGGGTTACTACCGTCACTTTGTGGAGGGATTTTTATCTATTGCATTGCCCTTGACCAAATTGACCCAAAAGGGTGCTCCATTCAGGTGGTCGGATGAGTGTGAGGAGAGCTTTCAGAAGCTCAAGACTGCTTTGACCACAACTCCAGTGTTAGTTCTACCTTCAGCTTCAGGTTCTTACACTATGTATTGTGATGCCTCGAGGATACGAATTGGTTGTGTTTTGATGCAGGAGGGTAGGGTGATTGACTATGCCTCGCGCCAGTTGAAATCCCATGAGAAGAACTATCCTGTCCATGATCTTGAGTTAGCAGCCATTGTTCACGCTTTGAAGATTTGGCGTCATTATTTGTATGGGGTTCATTGTGAGATCTATACACATCACCAGAGTCTACAGTATCTGTTAAAGTAGAAGGAACTTAATTTGCGTCAGCGGAGATAGTTGGAGCTTCTTAAGGACTATGATATCACTATTTTGTTCCATCCGGGGAAGGCCAATGTGGTGGCTGATGCTTTGAGTCGTCGGGCAGAGATTTTGGGAAGTTTAGCATATCTTCTAGTAGCAGAGAGACCTTTGGCATTAGAAGTTCTGACCTTAGCAGGCCAGCTTATCATATTGGATATTTCGGTGCCTAGTCGGGTATTGGCTTGTATGGAGGGAGCGTCAGTATGATGACCCCCACTTGCTCGTTCTTCAGGACAGGGTTCAGAGAGGTGATGCTAGGGATGTGAATATTGGTGATGACGGCGTGCTGCGAATGCAGGGCCGGATATATGTGCCTAATGTAGATGGGCTTCGAGAGTTGATTCTTGAGGAGTCCCACAGCTCGCGGTATTCCATCCATCCGGGTGCCGCAAAGATGTACCCGGATTTGAGGCAACACTATTGGTGGAGGCGGATGAAGAAGGATATAGTTGGGTTTGTGGCTCGGTGTCTCAACTGTCAGCAGGTTAAGTATGAGCATCAAAGACCGGGTGGTTTGCTTCAGAGGTTAGAGATCCTAGAGTGGAAGTGGGAGCGGATCACCATGGACTTTGTAGTTGGGCTCCTACGGACTTTGAGGAAGTTTGACACTATTTGGGTTATTGTGGATCAGCTGACCAAGTCTGCGCACTTCATTCCAGTTGGTACTACTTACTCTTCAGAGCGGTTGGCTGAGATTTACATCCGAGAGATCGTTCGCCTGCATGGTGTCCCAGTTTCCATCATTTCAGATAGGGGTACTCAGTTTACATCGATGTTTTGGAGGGCTGTGCAGCGAGAGTTGGGTACTCAGGTTGAGTTGAGCACAACTTTTCACCCTCAGACGGACGGGCAGTCCGAGCGCACTATTCAGATATTGGAGGACATGTTGCGTGCTTGTGTCATTGACTTTGGGGGTTCATGGGACCAGTTTCTGTCACTCGCGGAGTTTGCATATAACAACAGTTATCAGTCGAGTATTCAGATGGCTCTGTACGAGGCTTTATATAGGAGAAGGTGTAGATCTCAGGTTGGATGGTTTGAGCCGGGTGAGGCTAGGCTCTTAGGTATAGACTTGGTCCAGAATGCATTAGATAAGGTGAAATTGATTCAGGAACGGCTTCGCACGGCGCAGTCTAGGTAGAAGAGCTACGCGGATAGGATGGTCCGTGATGTGTCTTTTATGGTTCGGGAGAAGGTTTTGCTGAAGTTATCACCCATGAAGGGTGTTATGAGGTTTGGGAAGAGGGGCAAGTTGACCCCCCGGTTCATTAGGCCTTTTGAGGTGCTTCAGAGGATAGGGGAGGTGGCTTATAATCTTGCATTGCCACCCAGCTTGTCGAGTGTGCATCCACTATTTCATGTTTCCATGCTTCGAAAGTATATTGGAGATCCATCCCATGTTTTGGATTTCAGCACGGTTCAGTTGGAGGGTGATATGACTTATGATGTGAAGCCGGTGGTTATTTTGGATCGGCAGGTTCAAAGGTTGAGGTCAAAGGATATAGCTTCAATGAAGGTGCAATGGAGAGGTCAACCTATGGAGGAGGCCACCTGGGAGATGCGGAGCAGATATCCATGCTATTCGAGACTCCAGGTATGTTTCTAGACCCGTTCGAGGACGAACGGTTGTTTTAGAGGGGGAGGATGTAACGACCCGGCCGGTCGTTTCGAGAGTTATAGACCCGTTTTCCCCATTTCTACTTTTTTGTGTTATTAAGCTATATTATGTTATATCGGGTTAGTTGGTTCGGGTCCGGGAGGAACTCGGAGTGAAATGAGACACTTAGTCTCATAATTGAAAAATTGAGTTAGAAAAGTGGACTGGATATGAGCCTATGTGTAAACGACCTTGGATTCGAATTCTGATAATTCCAATATCTCTGTATGGTGATTTTAAGCTTAGGAGCGTGTCCGGAATATTATTTGGAGGTCCGTAGAGGAATTAGGCTTGAAATGCCGAAAGTTTAATTTTTGAGAAGTTTGACCGGGGTGTTGACTTTTTGATATCGGGGTCGGAATCCGATTCTGAAATTTGAAATACCTCTGTTATGTTATTTATGACTTGTGTGCAAAATTTGAGGTCAATCGGACGTGATTTGATAGGTTCCGGAGTCGTTTGTAGAAATTAGAAATTTCAAAGTTCATTAGGCTTGAATTGGGGTGTAATTCATGATTTTATCGTTATTTGAGGTGATTTGAGGGTTCGATTAAGTCCGTATGATGTTTTAGGACTTGTCGGTATATTTGGTTGAGGTCCCGAGGGGCTCGGGTGAGTTTCAGATGGTTAACGGGGTGGATTTTTGGACTTGGAACTCTGCTGGAATTTTTCTGATACACCATTAGGTTTCCTTCATTGCGTTCGCGAGTGGAGCCTCGCGTTTGCGAAGAGGAACTGAGAGACTGGCAATATTTGCTCTACGTGTTCGCGAAGAGGATCACGTGTTCGCGAAGGGCGGATTGGGTGTGCATCGCGAACGCGAGAGGTGTTACGCGTTCGCGAAGAAGAAAAGGCTGGGCAGTGTGATTAAGTTCTGAAAATTTTTGGCGATTTGGAGCTCGGAATTGAGGCGATTTTGGGTGATTTTCAGAGGAAACAATGGGTAAAGTGTTCTTAACTCAATATTGGTTAAATTACCCAAATCCATGGTTGTTTTTATCATTTAATTGGTGAATTGAGTTGGAAATATTTTGAAACCCTCTTGGTTGAAATTGAAGATTTGAGGGTCGAGTTGGGGTTGAATTTTGGTAAAATTGGTATGGTTAGACTCGTGGTTGAATGGGCTTCCGGATTTTGTAACTTTTGTCGAGTTCCGAGACATGGGTCCCACAACCGAGTTTTTAGCTAATTTTCTGAGTTTTGTGGAAAATCATTATTTTCTTATGGAATTAATTCCAATGAATTTTATTGACTGAAACGAATTATTTATGACCAGATTCGAGGCGTTTGGAGACCAATTCACGTGGAAAAGACATTGTAGAATATGAATTTCGCGGTTGAAAGTAAGTAACGATTGTAAATCTAGTCCTGAGGGTATGAAACCCCGGATTTTGTATCATTCTACTATTTTTTAGTGACGTACATGCTAGGTGACGGGCGTGTGGGCGTGCACTGTTGGGGATTTGTGATTTGGTCCGTCCCGTAGCAACTGTAAAGTTGCATACTTTGTTGAAACCATATGATACTTATATGTTTTAGAAAGAATTTTTGTAAATTGGGCTGAATACCATGTTTGGGCCTTGCACCAATGCTGTTTGGACCCTTAGGGGCTGTTTCTTACCATCCTCTCATTGTTTTCGATTGAAAATCTATACTCAGTCATGTTTATACTTGTTTACCGCATAACTCAGTTTTATGATTCTATATTGATGCATATAAATGTTTTGGGCCGAATGCCCTGTTTTACTGAAATGCCCGAGTGGCTTGAGAGGTTTATGACTGAGTGAGGCCGAGTGCCTGATTTGTGAGGATGAGTGTGGATCGGGGCTGCCCACCTGCAGCATAATTTATTATTATGGCACGTGAGTTGTCCGTGCAGATTATAGTGCTTGGGTTGAAGGAGCCCTTCCGGAGTCTGTACACACCCCCAGTGAGCGCAGGTACCTACTGAGTGCGAGTGCCGAGTGTCGAGTGCTGAGTGACTGGGTAGCATGAGTGATTGTGAGGTATGCCCGAGTGGCAAGAGTGACTGTGAGGTATGCCTGAGTGGCACGAGTGACTGTGAGGTTTGCCCGATGGGCTATTTATTAGTATTGTTTTGCCCGAGGGGTTGTTTATGATTTTATCATTTTGCTCACCTTTGCATTGATCCTTTGTTTGAAAAACTGTTGGAAAAATATCTTTAAATGATTTTTACTGGAATCGGGTTTAAACGAGATTGGTTGATTCAACCACTGATCTTTAAAGCATGTTGTACTTTATTGAGATTTCATGATATGAACGTTATATGCTTTATTGCTCGTCACTACTGCTCAGTCTTTATTTATTGTTATTATTTAGTGAGTTGGAGTACGCACGTTACTCCCTGCACCTTGTGCGTAGGTTCAGGTGTAGCTGGACATGGTAGTGTTTATTGAGTGTTCTGGTTGCAGATTTTCTTGGAGATAGCAAGGTAGTTGTTTGGCGATCGCAACCCTGCTCTTCTCCCTCTTAAATTCCTCTAGTTGTATTTAGTTATTTTCTAGGCTGAGTTAGCCTTGATATTGTTAGACAGTTTGGTAGTAGATGCTCATGACTAGTGACACCCCGATGTCGGGCTTTTCCTTTCTCACTTTTATTTTGATTGAAACTCCTTTACGAATATTTTTATGTTAAATAACCTTGAAATTAACTTTAAAATAAAAATATCGGTTTGTTTTGGAAATGAGTTGGCTTACCTAGTTTCACGATAGGCGCCATCACGTCAGGGGTTAGTTTTTGGTTGTGACATCCAGGTACTCCTTACCAGCCCCGACATCAATGAGTTACCTGTACACGGAGACTTCGAGGTATATCTTCCAGTGTCCGCAGGTTCCGGAGTCCCCTTCTATCATTATTATGTTACTTCCTTATTTTTTTTAGACCTTGATATATATAGAGATATTGAGGATAAAATTCTTAGAAGCTTGTGACCTATTTCTACCAGGTTTTGGGAGTTGCAATTATTTAAAGTTTCAGATTTCTATTTTTATTCCGCATTGATAGGCTTACCTAGTCTTAGAGACTAGGTGCTATCACGACATCCTACAGAGGGAATTTGGGGTCGTGAAACCTATGAAGGTACTGATGACGCCCACAACACACCTCGATAAGAGATATGATACAGTCGTATGCAATATAAATTACCCAACTATGAGTCGCGATCGAATTCACAGAGAGTTATAAGGGGTGTTAGGAGTATATATTTGAAGAAAGCGAATGGATTAACTAAATTTGCACTTCCACAAAGAGTTTTGATTTCTACTACTACAATTACTCTAACAATTGTGAGCTAAGGAAAATAAACTAGAAATGAATTTTTTTTGTATTTTTCCAAATAGTTTAAAAGCCTAGGGATGTGATCATAACCTAGGTGTTTGCCTAATGGGATAGAGACATTAATACTTGTTTTGTTGATGGGGTGTATTATAGCTCTCAACTCTACATTACCCACTCAATACCTCACGGTCAGAGAGTGATTTTGCACAACTTGGCTTTCTCAAGCCCAAATTGGTATCAAACAAAATAGTTTATATGAGGCCGAGCCAGAGGCCGAGGAAGACCACGTGGTGCAGCTACAGCACCTGCACGAGCTGCTGCACCAGAGCCACCAGTAGCTCTAGTTGGAGAGCAGGCACATGAGATGCCTGTTACTACTCCTGCACTTTAGGAGACTCTTGCCTAGTTTTTGAGCATGTTTGGCACTCTAGCTCGGGCAGGGTTGATTCCACTTGCTTCTGCCACATCTCAGGCCGGGGGAGGAGTATAGACTCCTGCCGCCCGTACTCCAGAACCTTGGGCCCAAGTTGACCATGCCCCAGAGGTTATACTAGTGCAGCCAGTTGTCCTAGTTTGGCCTAAGATTAGGAAAACTGTTTCAGAGGGGGAGCAGCTCAGGCTCGAGAGGTACAAGAAGTACCACCCTCCCATTTTCAGCAGCTTAGCTTCAGAGGATGCTCAAGGTTTTCTGGAGGAATGTCACCGTATCCTTCGTACTATGGGTATTGTGGATTCCAGTGGGGTTTCTTTCATAGCATTCCAGTTTAGAGGAGCAGTCTACCAGTGGTGGCTGGAATATGAGTTGGATAGTCCCGTTGAGGCATCTTCACTCACTTGGACTCGATTTTCAGATATGTTCTTAAGAGAGTATGTTCCTCAGAGTCTTAGAGATGCATGTCATGTAGAGTTTGAGTAGCTGTGCTAGGGTTCTATGACCGTGTCAGAGTATGTGGTCCGATTTAGTGATTTGGCGAGGCATGCACCAGCCTTGGTTGTTACTGTTCGAGAGCGGGTTCGCAAATTTATTGAGGGTCTCCACCCTAATATCAGATACAATATGGCCCGAGAGCTAGAGATGGACATCACATACCAACATGTGGTGTCAATTGCTAGGATATTGGAAGGTATGCAGATCCGGGTGAGGGAGGAGAGGGAAGCTAAGAGACCTCGAGATTATGGCACATATAATAATTCTCATGCCCCAGTTGCAGCCCGTCATAGTAGAGGTTATGTGAGCCATCCTTCATTCAGCACTTCTAGCTTCCAGTGGTATTCTGGCTACTCCCAGACCTCAAGTTCCATATTATGCACCGCCAGTGTCTACTGTACCTCCTGTACGAGGTGCTTTCAGTGGGCAGTCTAGTCGATCAGGCCCGAGCCAGTCCCAGTAACCACGTCCTCCGAGGGCTTGTTTTGAGTGTGGTGACACTTGTCATATTATGAGAGATTGCCCTAGATTTAGGAGGGGTGCACCTCTATAGATTTCTCAGGCCCCACCTATTCCACAAGGCCCTCAGGCTTCTCAAGCCATGATTACTGCACCAGTTGCCACTCCACCTGCACAACCAGCTAGAGGTGGAGGTTGGACAGGTAGAGGTCACCCTAGAGGGGGAGGCCATGCCAGATATTATGCCCTTCCTACTAGGACAGAGGCCGTTGCATCTGATTATGTTATTACATGTATTATTCCGGTCTGTCATAGAGATGCATCAGTCTTACTTGATCCAGGCTCCACTCATTCTTATATGTCATCTTATTTTGCCCCGTATTTGGGCGTATCACGTGATTCCTTGAGTTCTTATGTTTATGTATCTACACCCGTGTGTGAATCTATTATTGTGGACCACGTGTATCAGTCGTGTTTAATTGTTATCAGTGGTTTTGAGACCATGGATGATTTATTATTGCTTAGTATGGTGAATTTCGATATTATTTTGGGCATGGACTGGTTTTCACCCTATCACGCTATTCTTGATTGTTATGCCAAGACGGTGACGTTGGCTATGTTAGGTCTACCGCGGCTAGAGTGGAGAGGTACCTCAGATCATATTCCTAGCAGTGTTGTTTCATTTCTTAAAGCTCAACGAATGGTTGAGAAGGGGTGTGATGCGTATCTGGACTATGTGAGAGATGTTAGTGTTGATACTCCTACCGTGGAGTCAGTTCCTGTAGTAAGAGATTTTCCTGATGTATTTCCAGCAGATCTTTCCGGTATGCCACCCGACAGGGATATTGACTTTGGCATTGATTTGTTATCGGGCACTCAACCCATTTCTATTTTACCATATCACATGGCCCCAACAGAGTTGAAAGAATTTAAAGAACAATTACAGGAATTGCTTGATAAGGGCTTCATTCGGCCCAGTGTATCGCCTTGGGGTGCTCCTGTCTTATTTTTGAAGAAGAAGGATGGTTCTATACGGATGTGTATTGATTACCGCCAGCTGAACAAGGTTACAATGAAGAACAGGTATCCATTGCTACGTATTGATGACCTATTTGATCAGCTTTAGGGTGCCAGAGTATTTTCTAAGATCGACTTGCGTTCAGGCTATCATTAGTTGAAGATTCGGGAGCCAGATATCCGAAGACTACTTTTAGGACTCGGTATGGTCATTATGAGTTCCTTGTAATGCCATTTAGGCTAACCAACACCCCAGCAACATTTATGCACGTAATGAATAGTGTATTTTAGCCCTATCTTGATTCTTTCATTATTGTATTTATTTCTAGTGTATTCCCGGAGTTGGGAAGATCATGAACAACAACTGAGGACTATGCTTCAGACTTTGAGAGAAAAGAAGTTATATGCAAAATTTTCAAAATGTGAATTATGGCTTGATTCAGTGGGATTTTTGGGTCATATAGTTTCGTACGAGGCAATCAAGGTAGATCCGAAGAAGATTGAAGTAGTGCAGAGTTGGTCCAGACCGTCCTCAGTTAAGGAAATCCGGAGTTTCCTTGGTTTGGCAGGGTATTATCGCCGATTTGTAAAGGGTTTCTCTTCTATTGCTACATCTATGACCAAATTGACCGAGAAGGGTGCTCCGTTCAGGTGGACCGAGGAATGTGAGGAGAGCTTCCAAAATCTAAAGACAGCTTTGACTACAGCCCCAATATTGGAATTACCTACAGGTTCATGGTCTTATACTATGTATTGTGATGCGTCGCGTATTGGTCTCGGTGCAGTGTTGATGCAAGACGGTAGGGTGATTGCCTACGCGTCCAGACAATTAAAGGTACATGAGAAGAATTATCCGGTCCATGACCTTGAGTTAACAACTATTGTTCATGCCTTGAAGATTTGGCGGAATTATTTGTACGGTGTCTATTGTGAGGTCTACACCAATCACCGAAACCTACAACATCTGCTTAAACAGAAGGATCTTAATTTGCAGCAGGGGAGATAGTTGGAGTTGCTTAAGGATTATGATATCACCATTCTCTATCATCCTGGGAAGGCCAATGTAGTGGCCGATGCCTTGAGTCGTAGGGCGGAGAGTTTGGGCAGCTTAGTATATTTACTGGTAGTAGAGAGGCCTTTAGCCTTGGAGGTTCAGGCCTTGGCCAACCAGTTTGTTAGATTGGATATTTCCGAGCCGAGCCGAGTTTTGGCTTGTGTGGTTTCTCAGTTTTCTCTTTATGATCGTATCAGGTAGCGTCAGTATGATAACCCCCATCTACTTCTCCTTAAGGATACAGTTCAGCATAGTGACGTCAAGGAAGTCATTATTGGAGATGACGGTGTATTACAGATGTAGGACAGGCTATGTGTGCCCAATGTAGATGTCTTGCGTGAGTTGATTTTTCAGGAGGCTCACAGTTCGTGGTACTCCATTCATCCGGGTGTTGTGAAAATGTATCAGTACTTGAGACATCACTATTGGTGGAGGCGGATGAAGAAAGACATAGTGGAATATGTAGCTCGGTGTCTAAATTGCCAACAAGTGAAACATGAGCATCAACGACCGGGTGGATTGCTTCAGAAGTTAGAGATTCCAGAATGGAAATGGGAGCGGATCACTATGGATTTCGTTATTGGACTTCCATGGACTCAGCGGAAGTTTGATACAGTTTGGGTGATTGTGGATAGGTTGACCAAGTCAGCTCATTTCGTTCATGTGATGATTACCTACTCTTCCGAGCAGTTGGCTCGAATCTATATTCGCGAGATTGTCAGACTTTACGGCGTACCAGAATCTATCATATCCGACCAGGGTACACAGTTTACCTCACGGTTTTGGAGGGCTGTACAACGAGAGTTGGGTACTCGTATGGAGTTGAGTACAACATTTCACCCTTAAACAGACGGGCAGTCCGAATGCACTATTCAGATACTGGAGGATATACTTCATGCGTGTGTGATAGATTTTGGGGGTGCTTGGGATCAGTTCTTACCACTTGCTAAGTTTGCTTACAACAACAGTTACCAGTCAAGCATTCAGATGGCTCCGTATGAGGCCTTGTATGATAGGCGGTGTCAGTCTCCAGTGGGTTGGTTCGAACCGGGCGAGGCTAAGCTATTGGGTACAGACTTGGTTCAGGATGCCCTGGATAAGGCTAAGTTGATTCAAGATTAACTTCGTACAGCCCAATCTAGACAGAAGATTCGTGATGTTGCATTAATGGTTGGTGAGCGGGTCCTGCTCCAAGTTTCGCCTATGAAGGGGGTGATGAGGTTCTCTGCAGTTCATCTGGTATTCCATGTTTCTATGCTTCGAAAATATCATGACGATCCGTCTTATGTGTTACACTTCAGTTCGATTCAGTTGGACAAGGATCTATCTTATGTTGAGGAACCAGTGGCTATTTTAGATAGGCAGGTTCGAAAGCTAAGGTCAAAGAACATAGCTTCCGTGAAGGTTCAGTGGAGGGGTCATCCGGTCTAGAAGGCGACTTTGGAGACCGAGCATGATATGCACAGCTGTTATCCACACGTATTCACCATTCTGATACTTTTTCTAACTCTGTTCCAAGACGAACGTTTGTTTTAGAGGTGGAGAATGTGATGACCCAAAATGTCATCTTTAAAATTAATAATTAATTATGTGTTCTAAGGCCTTGAAAAGAACTATTTTATCATTACTCGACTTGCGTGCGCAATCCGTAAAATTTTCCAAAAAGTTTTATGTGAAAAATGGATTAAAATGTGAATTAGAGCTTTAAAACTCAACTGAGTTGACTTTGGTCAATATTTTGAGCAAACGGACTCCGATCAGTGTTTTGACAGTTTCGGTAGGTCCGTATCATGATTTGGGACTTGGGCGTATGCCCGGAATCAAATTCCGGGGTCCCTAGCCCGAGATATAGAATTTTGATGAAAACTCAAAGGTTTTAAAAGATTAAGTCAAATAGTGACAGTATGTCAAATTAGGTGCAAACAACCCCGGAATAAACTTTTGATGATTTCAACAGCTCTGTATGGTGATTTTGGACTTAGGAACGTGATCAGAATTTTATTTGGAAGTCCATAGTGAAATTAGGCTTGAAATGGCTAAAATAGGAATTTAAGTTTGGAAGTTTGACCGGGGAGTTGACTTTTTGATATCGGAGTCGGAATCCAGTTCCAAAACTTTTCATAGCTCTGTTATGTCATTTATGACTTGTGTGCAAAATTTGAGGTCAATCGCACTTGATTTGATAGGTTTCGACATCGAATGTAGAAGTTTGAAATTCTTAAGTTTCATTAAGCTTGAATTCGGGTGTGATTTGTGATTTTAGCATTGTTTGATGTGATTTGAGGTTTCAAATAAGTTCGTATGATGTTTTAGGACTTGTTGGTGTATTTGGTTGAGGCTCCGAGGGCCTCGGGTGAGTTTCGGATGGTTAACGGATCAAGAATTGAAGCTGGGAGACTGCTGAAGTTGAGTTTGTTGGTTTTTTTGGCTGATATGGTTTTCCCTTTATCTGTCAAAATCGGGGTACATGACCGAGGTCCAGGACCAAGCCCCATGACTGAGGTCCAGTTCCGAGGTACATGATCGAGGTGCATATTCGAGGTCCAGGATCGAAGGCAGCATGGAGAGATCTGTAAGTTATAAAACAGGGGACTTCGTCCCATTTGCCCTTTTTGACGAATTGGAGCTTGGGGAGAGGCTATTTTGATATATTTTCAAGGAAAAACATTGGGGTAAGTGATTCTAACTCGGATTTGGTCAATATACACTAATATATCATTGTTTTCACCATATAATTAGTGCTTTGAGATTGAAATTTTGAGAAACATTTAGAAATCTCATATAAATGAATTTTTGAGATTTCGGTGTCGATTCAGAGTCGGATTTGAGTGAAACTGGTATGGTTGGACTGGTAATTGAATGAGCTAATTTCGAATTTTATTGAAAAATGTAGTATTTTCTTATGAAATTGATTCCTATAATTTTTGTTGACTGTATCGAATTAATTATGACTAGATTCGAGTCGATCAGAGTCGAAAAATCGAGGAAAAAGCATACCACTTGGTTAAATTGGAGCAAGTCGAGGTAAGTGACTTATCTAACCTTGTGTGGTATAAATCTCCCCTAAGATTGGTATTAAAGTAATAAATTATAAGTATTGAAAGTCGTGTACACGAGGTGACGAGTGTGTACACGGGCTAAATGTGAAAGATTATGTTTTTAAATTATGTAGATCACTACTGCGCATTAATTAATCTATTTTATTCTAATATATTCTTCATCATTGATTTAATGTTTATATTTTAAAGTTGCTTGACCTTTTTCTGCTAATTGTGTCACATGTTTAGTTGAAACTTGGTTTTTTTCATTCTGTGCATTATTTGAAGTTGATTCTCTTTAAATTAAATATTATTAATATGAAGTATTTGACATTTTTAAATTTGGTATTGAAGCAACGTATTAAAGATTTTGAAATATTATTTTGCTGAATTATTTATTCCTGAATATTTTTGTATTATTTTCGTACTCATTGTGATGGAGCCGTGAACTCTTTATTGTGGAAAAATATTATTGATGATTTATGTTGGCATGAGCCGTGAGCTCTTTATTGTGGAAAAATATTATTGTTGAAGTATGTTGGCAAGTTAAATAATTTGAGCACTTGAGGTGCAAATTATGATATATTGTGATGTTGATACGCATGCGGTGGTATAAGGTTTGGGTATTGAAATGCATGCAGTGAGATAAAGGTGGCTTGATACGCGTGGCTAGTAGGGAGAACTACTAGAAGTCATGCAGTGTGATAAGGATGGTAAAACGTGGGATAGTATTTCGGGAAAAATATTTTCTTTAAAATAAATTGTGAAAGCTCCCGCGGTGAGATAACAAAATGAGATATTGTGAATTTATTTATGATTTGGGACTATGAGGCGGTACCTCGGGAGTGCCCTTGTTGATATTGATATATGGCCGCAGTTGCCTTTGATTATTTGTTGTGATTTTCTTAAAGTTGAAAGGAATTCTGTTTTGATTCCACGAGATATTATTTGCTCTTATTTTGTGTAATTAAATGGTGACATGCTACTTGATTCATTTCCATTGTCATTTTATTTTATTATATTGTTAAACATTTTACCATGCAATTATTATTTTCTAGTAGGGTCTGACCTGACCTCGTCACTACTCTACCGAGGTTAGGCTTGGCACTTACTGGGTACCGCTGTGGTGTACTCATACTACGCTTTTGCACATCTTTTTGTGCAGATCCAAGTACTCCTTACCAACCCCGACATCAGTGAGTTACCTGTACACGGAGACTTCAAGGTATATCTGCCAGCGTCCGCAGATTCCGGAGTCCCCTTCTATCATTATTATGTTGCTTCTTTATTTTCTTTAGACCTTGATATGTATAGAAACATTGAGGATAAAATTCCTAGAAGCTTGTGACTTATTTCTACCAGGTTTTGGGAGTTGCAATTACTTAAAGTTTCAGATTTCTATTTTTATTCCACATTGATAGGCTTACCTAGTCTTAGAGACTATGTGCCATCATGACATCCTTCGGAGGGAATTTGGGGTCGTGACACCTATGAAGGTACTGATAAAGTCCACAACACACCTTGACAAGAGATATGATATGGTCGTATGCAATATAAATTACCCAACTATGAGTCAGGATCGAATCCCTAGAGAGTTATAAGGGGTGTTAGGAGTATATATTTGAAGAAAGTGAATGGATTAACTAAATTTTCACTTCCACAAAGTGTTTTGATTTTTACTTCTACAATTACTCTAACAATTGTGAGCTAAGGAAAATAAACTAGAAATGATTTTTTTTTTTTGTATTTTTCCAAATAGTTTAAAAGCCTAGGGATGTGACCATAACCTAGGTGTTCGACTAATGGGATAGAGTCATTAATACTTGTTTTGTTGATGGGGTGTATTATAGCTCTCAACTCTACATTATCTACTCAATACCTCTCGGTTAGAGAGTGATTTTGCCCAACTTGGCTTTCTCAAGCCCAAATGGGTATCAAACAAAATAGTTGATATGAGCTCAAGTCGAGTTCTTACTATCTATAGTTTGAACCCTTTAATTAGGCTAATAGAACTTTCAATTAACCCAATTCCTCGTTAGCCAAGTTATCCTACACTAGGTCCCTCTTTCTCATAAAAATGCCCAACCTCCGCAAAACCTCTAAGTTTGCAACCATTAATTCTGAAATTGAAGCATGAACTAGGCTTAATAATAAATACCCAATCATAAATAAGCATTAAATTAAATACCCATAAGGTTTACACACTAGGGTTGGATCACAACCCTAGTAAAAATCTAGCTACTTATAGTGGGTATTGAAGAAAATAAAGAAGAAATGCAAATAAAACCCATAATCAAAGATTAAATTGATGAAGTATAATGTTTAAACACTAAAATAATCAAAACCTTCCTAAAAAGTCAAAAGGTAACGACTACAACAACTTTAAACTTCAAAACTTGAACTAAAATTGTGAAACTCGTCTATTTATAGTGGGCCAAAATTCGCTAATAAAAATGCCCCTCGGGAGGTTTTGCGGCCACACAATTCTATGTATGGACTGCAGATTTCTTCAGTTGGCAGGAGATGGGATTCTGCAGCCGCACATTTCTTGATTGCGGCTGCGAAGCAACTTCTGCGGCCGTATAATTTTTGTGCGGTACGCACTTCAGTAAGGCGTCAGGACTTGGTCTTCTGCACACTCTCTAAACTTGGAACTATTTGTCAGTACAAACCCAATTCTGCGGCCGCACATTTGTCAAAATCCTGTTGGGTTCTTTAGCTTAGGTTGTAGCCACAGATTGAATTATTCAGTCCGCAATTTCTTCCGCAGAAATCCTTCTGCGGACCACACCTCTTTGCTTCTGCGCCTTTTATTGCCTTGTGCGTCGGAACACTCTTTTTGAGTCGGATTTCATCATGGGAGACCAAACTTCGAACATTCCCGCATTTTGAACAATTTTATTAGTTTCAGGAACACAAATTAATACTTTCCGACTAAAACAAAAGCAAAAAGGTGCTAATAAGTAGTCAAAATCCCCACTTATGAACTCCCCCAAACTTAAGTCTTTGCTTGTCCTCAAGCAAATAATTCAGTTCCCACCTCCTAAAGTTAAGGGTCATTTCAGCGAGTTAAAGCTGAGGCATTCACACATCAGCTGGGACCAATAATTACCCACACTACTCATGCATTATCAACAAGGTGACAAGTCAAATATTCATGCACATATAGTTCTAATGTGACATTTGAGCTTCAAGAATTGACTTTACTCATCAAGGACTCTTGTTCTATCATGTAGGTCATGGTGGACTGCAAACTCTTCCTCCTCTACTTTCCATTTGCCAAGCTCACTTAAGAAGTTAGCACTCAATCCGAAGATTCATGAAAGGTTCACTCATCTAGCACAAGAGAATGTCACAAGTACCACTTCAAATACCACAGGCTTTCCCCTCATGTAGATCACCACTAATATAAGCTCACTCGGTTTGAAATCAAGTAGGACTTCTTTCGGGATGTAATGAAGGCTTTTGGGTTAGGGTAGGATACCGTATGGGTAAGTGGTTACACATTTCCTTAAGCACTCCTTCTTTCATTCCTCGGCTCACAATTGCCAATTCTTAGAGGCATTTTCTTTTTATCGGGGACTAGAGAGACTTAACATCATTCTTTATTGATCATTTCATTCTTTTTCTCCCTTTTCGATTTCTCAATTTTTGGGATCATTACCTCTTTTTGAATCCATCAACCCTTCTACTTATTAACTTTTTGCATTTTTCTCTTTTTTTTTTGTTCTTTTCTTTTCTTTCCTTCCCTTTTCATAGAGATCATTTCTTTTCTCCTTTTGTGCCTTGATACCTTTTTTTCAAATTCCTCATCTCTCCCCCAAACTTACGTTTTAAGCCATTTGTTTCACAAGAGTGTTAAGGAAAGTCCGGGTGCCAAGAGAGGGTCACGACAAAATGGGTAACAACTTATAACATGGTTATCAAATGATAAAGGCTAGAGCCTCAAAGGGGTTGACTAGGGATAACGACATTGGTTGGCAATAGAAACCTCAAACAGGCGAAGGAGAGCCTACAATCACTTCTCAAACCAAGCAAGACTTAGGATGTTTCCTTGAAACACATTCGGGCTGTGGTGGGAGCTGTGGCATGAGCTGTAGTAGGGGTTGTGGATGATGGCAGAAACATAGTTGTGGCACTGGAGGAAGGCTCACCCGAAGTGGATGGAACATCAACTATCTCAGAAACTACCATTGTGGCTCATCAGACTGTCCTGTGGTGGTAGGAGGCTAAAATTTCTTCTTGGGGTTGCTTGCATCCATAAGTGAATACCAATCAAAAGGCTTCTTCGGCTTCACCTTTGTATCAAACTCCCTTTGCTCTACCTTTGCATTGGTAAGATATTCTGTAATAGTGTTGAGATACGGGTAGGATGAGCTATCCTATCGTGCTATCACTGAGATGTTGGCCTAAATCACAGCACCCACATTGATTGGGTACCCGGCCATAATAGATTCAACAAGAACTGCTCGAGGAATAGGAAAGTGAGTTTTGTTCTGGCACGGATCCAACCTACTGCACATAAATGTCTGCCACCCCTTCGCCTCAAAACTTGGAGTGTTCCGGTGGATAGGAACTCCAGTAGCAATCCATGGTGGTGGTGGCTCTGGTGGTGCTAGAATCTCAGCTAACCAAGGTTGGACTTCCTCCCCTAGTGCACAGTTCTCCAAATACTCCTTGGTTTAACATCCTCGAAGCCCAAGTACGTGTTGAGTGTATGGTGATAAAACCTCACCTTTAGGTTATGTACTTTGGTTACCTCCGTCCCCTTTTTATGTAACCCACATTGGCATAGAATTCATGGACAAGATATTCTTTGGCATCCACTACACTCTGGGAGAACCACATCCACCCCTTTCGTGCCCGGAACTATCTCAATATGGCCGAGTTGTACCTCTCCAAATCCTTCAACAGAAATTATCGCTCAAGAGTTAGCGACCTCGCTGGCCACCACATACAAAAACTGGTGAAGGTGGCTAGGCTAACAAAGCGATCCTCCCAAACCGCCTTGTTCTTTGATCTCTCCAACTATATGGTAGTGGCATCTTCCCTTCTTCCATCATCAGGTATGTCATGAACCGGTGCAGGAACCTGTGCCTCAAGAACTGGTGTAATCGATGGCTCAGAAGCCTGACTAACACTCTACGATCCCTCGGAAGTGCTATGAGACGAGGAAGGCTCATCCCTGAGCTGGTATCTCCCATGTGGCCTCGACTCTATGGCTGGCTGCTCCTGAATAGAGGTTGAGTTGCCCTCTGACACTTCCCTAGACGGGACATATGAGCTGGTCTCGGAGAGATCTGAATAGAGGTTGAGTTGCCCTCTGACACTTCCCTAGGCTGGCTGCTCCTGGTGCTTTCTTTTTATTGTCTTTTGTTGGCCAAGGAGCAAGGCACTTTTGCCTCGGCCACGAGAAGGTTCACCTCTGCTTTTTGAAGTATTGCATCGCCCTCTGGATCGAACCATTGTCTGTATCAAGCAAAGGTGATTGTTAGTTGCAATTCAATATTCAAACATACACAAGAAACATGCAAGTAAAGGATAAAACCAGTGACACTGTGAGTGGGTACAGTTAGATCATGCTTGTAGGGAAAGTGATCCGCGGTCCGCACAATTTCACTTGCGACCGCAGATGGGGACTTGTGGACCACACATTTTTGTTTTGTGGCTATAGAAGAATAGTGCGGTCTGCACAATTAGACTTGTGGTCGCACCTGTGAAACCTAAAAATGCCAACTCTCTGATGACAGAGAACCGGCTAATGTGTGGCCGCAACCGGATTTCTGTGGTCCGCACAATTAAACTTGCGGCCGCCTATTGAAGTCCCAAAGTAAGGACTCTCTGATGATAGTAAATGTGTCATTCTGCGGTCGCGATGGTAATTCTGTGGTCCACACATTTTAACTAGCGGCCGCAGATTCCTTCTTCACTCAGTTGCCCTAAATTCAACATCTGCGGAGCGCACAAATTCTAGTGCAGTCGTAGATTTCAAAAATTATGTACAAATCAAACTTTTCTATCCAGGTTTTTCAATTTCGTGCACAATTAGACATGGAAACATTGTAAAAATAGTAAATTATACTAAACCAGTCCCCATAGAGCATGTATCAAGTTAACCCAGTTCAGATTTACCTCACATGGACACACAATTAAACTCTAATAACAAATGGCCTAAAAAAAACTAAAAATCAATAAATTAAACTAACTAAAAAAAGTAACGTGAAATTGAATCATACAGAAGAATGAGTATAATGAGTGAATGATCAAGGTGGTTGTGTGTGGGGACAGATAGAATTTTCCAAGAAAATTCAACAGAGCACAATTTATTTGTTCAGAGAGTGAACCGTGTCAAATGGGCCATGTTCCTCTATTTATACCAATTGTTTTCTAAGGGGAAGAAGGATGAGTATGGCCACACATTTTCATGTGCGGTCTGCACTTTGTTAGGTGGGGACCTCATCTCAGCTTTTCATCTGCGGTATGCACATTTTCATGTGCGGCCGCAAATTTCATGTGCGGTCACTGATCGACCTCCGCATTGACAGGCTAAAATTTCAGAGAGTCGATATTTTAATCATTTAAATTGTGCGGTCCGCAAGCTAAATGTGCGGCCACAATGCTATTTTGCTATAACACCATCAAATGTGCGGTCCGCACAATTAAAATGCGGTTTGCATTCCTTAGAACACTTAGCCATATTTTTGCCCACAATTCTTGCAAGTCACACTCACCCCTGTAGTACTCTTCAAATCATGTTAGAACAAACATAACACCTAACTACAAAAGAAAAAGGAAAATAACATGGGTTGCCTCCTAAAAAGTGCCTGCTTTAACGTCGCGACATGACGCAGAATACCCTCAAGTGAAATGAATGACCGCCACGACGTGGCTATCTCCAACTTTTCCCAAGTAGTGCTTCACCCGGTGACCATTGACTCGGAATACTTCTTTGTTTTTGTTCTTCAAGTCTAATGCACCAAACGGTGTCACACCCACAATTTCAAAAGGACCACTCCATTTGGATTTTAGCTTCCCAAGAAACATCCTCAACCTTATGTTAAACAACAATACAAGATCTCCCACCTTGAACTCTTTGTTCCAAATATATTTGTCATGAAGGTATTTCATCTTTTCTTTGTAAACGGACGAAATTGCATACGTATGATACCATAACTCATCCAATTCATTCAAGTGTGCCACCCTCAAGTTAGCGGCTACATCCCAATCAAGATTCAACTTCTTTAGAGCCCATATGGCCTTGTGGTTTAGTTCCACCGGAAAATGATAAGCCTTATCGAATACCAACCGGTATGGCGGCATTTCGATAGGTGTTTTGTAAGCCGTCCAATAAGCCCATAATGCATCACCAAGCTTCTTGGACCAATCCGTCCGATTAGCATTCACCGTTTTTTACAAGATACTCTTTATCTCTCGGTTGGAGACTTCCACTTGCCCACTAGCTTGTGGGTGATAGGGTGTCATGACTTTGTGAGTAACACCATACTTTCTAAGTAAAGTGTCAAAATCCTTGTTGCAAAAATGTGACACCCCGTCGCTTATAATTGCACGTGGAGTACCAAACCTTGTGAAAATATTCTTCTTCAAGAAAGCCACCACACTTCTCGCCTCATTGTTAGGTAAAGCAATGGCCTCATCCCATTTGACACATAATCAACCGCGACCAAGATATAGGTGTTTCCACAAGAACTCACAAAAGGGCCTATGAGGTCAATACCCCACACATCGAAAATATCAATCTCCAAAATGGTTGTGAGAGGCATTTCATTCTTCTTTGAGATCCCACCGGCCCGTTGGCATTCATCACATCTTTTCACTAACTCACTTGCATCCTTGTAAAGAGTAGGCCAATAGAAACCGCAATTAAGCACTTTGGCTGCCGTTCTTACTCCACCATGATGACCACCATATGGTGAAGAATGACAAGGCCCAAGAATTTCACCTTGCTCTTCTTCCCGTACACATCTTCTAATTACCCCATCCGTACAAATCTGGAAAAGGTATGGTTCATCTTAATAATAATCCTGACAATCCCGTTTGAGCTTCTTCCTTTGGCTTGAAGAGAACTCATCCGAAATGATTCCATACACAAGAAAATTTGCTAGATCCGCAAACCATGACACCTCTTTCATTGAAATTGCCAAGAGTTGCTCATCGGGGAATGAGTCATTGATTTCAAGGCCATCATGCAGCCTCCCCTCCTCTTCCAAATGAGACAAGTGGTCCGCCACTTGGTTTTTACTATATTTTCTATCTTGGATGTCAATATCAAACTCTTGCAACACGAGAACCATCTCATCAACCGAGTCTTTTTTGCTCATAAGATAATGAAGCGCCTCATGATACGTGTGGACAATGACTTTTGCACCCATCAAGTACGGGCAAAACTTCTCAATTGCAAACATAATGGCAAGGATCTCTTTATCCATAATGGTATAGTTGAATTGGGAACTATTTATGGTCTTACTAGCATAGTAGACCGGATAAAAATCTTTGTTGATGTATTTCCCCCAAACAGCCAATTTTACATTACACATGAGTTCAAAAGGGACACTCCAATTTGGAGCAGTGATGATGGAAGTAGTTGTCAACTTGAGCTTCAACAATTCAAAAGCTCTCATGCAATCATCATTGAAGTTAAACTTAGCATCCTTCTCAAGAATCTTTCACAATGGGTTCACAACCTTAGAAAAGTCTTTGATGAAGTACCGGTAAAAATCCGCGTGGCCTAAGAAACTCCACACACCCTTCACCGAAGTTGGAGGTGGAAGTTTAGAAATCACCTCAATCTTTGCTTTGTCAACTTCAATTCCGTTCTTTGAGATTTTGTGGCCAAGAACAATGCCTTCCTCGACCATGAAATGGAATTTCTCTTAATTAAGTACCAAATTAGTTTATTCACATCTAGCCAACACTTTATCCAAATTTGCAAGACAATCATCAAAAGAATATCCAACCACCGAGAATTCATCCATGAAAATTTCAAGGTAGTCCTCCACCATGTCCGTGAATATAGCCATCATACATATTTGAAAAGTCGCCGATGCGTTGCACAAACCAAATGGCATCCGCTTGAAGGCGAAAGTACCATAGGGACATGTAAAGGTTATTTTCTCTTGATATTTCGGAGCAATAAGAATTTGGTTGTAGCCCGAATACCCATCAAGAAAGTAATAGAAATCATGGTTGGCCAATCTATCGATCATTCGATCTCAGAAAGGAAATGGAAAGTGATCCTTCCTTGTGACTTTGTTGAGCTTGCGATAGTCCATACACACCCTCCAACCGGTCACCGTTCTTGTAGGAATCAACTAATTCTTGTCATTGGTGACCACTGTCATGCCCCCCTTCTTTGGTACATATTGAACCGGAGAATTCCACGAACTATCAGAGATGGGGTAGACAACCCCGGCATCTAACCACTTGATAATCTTCTTTTTGACAACTTCTTGCATAGCCTCATTGAGTCTCCTTTGATGTTCAATAGATAGTTTGGCGCCATCCTCTAAATTGATCTTATGCATGCAAAATATGGGGATTATCCCTCGAATTTCCACCAATGTCCATCCAATAGCTTTCTTCCTCTTTTGTAGCACCGCCAATGTGGAATCTACCTGCACGTTAGTTAAACAAGAGGAAAGAATAACCGTTAAAGTAGAACAAGGACCAGGAAATTCATACCGAAGATGTGGAGGCAATGGCTTCAACTCAAAGGTAGGAGGCTCTTCAATAGAAGGATTTGTAGGAGGAGTTGTCCTATTTGAAAAATCCAAGGATAATTTTCGGGGTGTATAGTTGTACGAACCCATTCCTTGCAAAGAGTTCACACATTCCATGAAGCTATCCATCTCGTCATCATCAAAGTTGAGAAAGACGACCTCCAACATATCACCAACATTGATTGTAGCACTTGTTTCATCGACAATAACAACGGTCACCAAGTTCACAAAAGAACACACCTCATTGCTATTTGGTTGCCGCATGGACTTACACACATGGAATGCCACTTTTTCATCACCAACCCCGAATGTACGTCCTCCGGCTTCAACATCACAAAGAGCCTTCCCTGTAGCAAGGAAAGGTCTACCAAGAATAATTGACACTTAATAATCAACCTCACAATCTAGAATGACAAAATTTGCTGGAAGAATGAATTTATCAACACGAACCAAAACATCTTCAATTACACCCAAAGGCCTCTTCATAGTACGATCAACCATTTACAATCTCATAGAGGAGGGTTTTGTTTGCCCAATTCCCAAAGTCTTGAAAACCGAATAGGGCATCGAATTGATACTTGCCTCAAGATCACAAAGAGCTTTAGCAAACTCGGCACTCCCAATTGTACACGTAATCGTGAAAGCAACAGGATCTTCCAACTTAGGAGCCATTGAATGCAAAATTGCACTCACTTAATGAGTGACTTTGATAGTTTCAAATTTCATTAACCGCTTCTTTGTCACAAGATCCTTCATAAACTTTGAATAACCGGGTATTTGTTCCAAAGCTTCAACTAATGGCTCATTGATTGAGAGACTCTTTATCATTTGAATGAGCTTCTTGAATTGATTCTCACAATTTTTCTTGGCATGTCTTTGAGGGTATGGAGGTGGAGGCTTAGGCAATTATGCCTTAGCCTTTTGAACTACCGGCTCCGGTATGTCAATAATGTGTTCCCTAGACGGGTTCACTTCCTCTTGAGTCTCTTCCACACTATCATCAATATCAATCCGAACTTCATCATTAGGTTACACTACATTGTTCAGGATTGCCTCTTCCTGCACCACTGGATCATCATTAACAAGTTTCCTTTGACTTGAGGTGGGTGCATTCCCACCTTTTCCACTTCTTATGGTAATGACCATGGCATGTCCCGTGTTGTTTCCACCCTTTGGGTTTACTACCGTGTCACTTGGTAGTGCCCTCTTAGTATGGGAATTTAAAGCTTGAGAGATTTGCCCCATTTGAACTTCTAAGTTGCGGATTGATGAGTTGTGTGAGGCAAGTTGGGCATCCGAATCGGCATTCTTTTCCATCATTTTCTTGAACATATTTTCAATATGCCCCATCTAATTATTTGAAGAACTTGAACCATGGGAAAGATAAGGAGGCAGGTTTCTTGGTTGTTGGTGCATCAGGGGCCTTTGAAAACCCGACCCCCGATTGCCTTGATTTTTGTTCCATCCGCCTTGATTGTTACCCCCACCCCCCAATTTCCTTGATTATATATACTCTAATTTCCTTTATTGTTGTTGTTATGCCAATTCCATTGATTGTTTTCACCACTCCAATTTTCTTGATTGTTAGAACTCCAATTGCCTTGATTGTTAGAACTCCAATTGCCTTGATTGTTTTCAGCTCTCCATTGTTGTTGGTTTGGGCCTTGAAAGTTATTTCTTTGCCCTTGAAAATTTTTCACATATTGAACTTCCTCTTCTTGTCCAACATAGGAATCATCTTGCTCAAAGCCACTATCTTCTTGCACATAGTTCTCCACTCAATTTTGGACTTGCGGTCCCTTGGTCCTTCTCTTGTTCATCATCATGTTCACTCATTCCATATCATTGACTTGCTTATGATTTTGCACTTGATGAAGTTGAGACTTTGCTAGTTGATTCATGGTAGTAATCAATTAAGAAATGGCTTGACCATAGTCATGCAATTCTTTGTAAAGGTGGATCATATTCGGATCACCTTGTGGAACATTGTCCCGGGATTGCCAAGTCGATGACGTTTCCGCCATTTCATCAAAAAATCTCACATGCCTCCGCATAAGACGTAGTCATAAAGTTCCCACCGGCATGTTGATTCACTACACATTGGTTGTGTAACGACTCCACCGGTCGTTTTGAGCATTTACGCCCCTTTCAACTATTTGAAGTCTTGAATAGCTTCATATGATGTATTATGACGTGTATGAATCGTCGGTTTTGTTTTCAAGTGTTTCAGAATATGTTCGGAAGAAAGAATTCCATGTTGGAAGCCTTAAGTTGAAAGATTTAACCAAATTTAACATTTTAGTATTCGACCACGGATCGGAGTTTTGATAATTCTATTAGGTCCGGATGGTGATTTTGGACTTCGGCGTATGCCTGGAATTTAATTTGGATATTTCTAGAATGTTTCAACATTGTTTCTTCAAGCATAAGTGGTACCACAATAAGCAAATGAGCTCCATATTCAGTTTTCATTGAAGCATTAGATCCGTATTGAAATTACGGAGCCATAGCAAAATGAATCGTCGAATTTGGAAATCGTATGAGAGAGTTATGCCCATTTATATGTAGGGAAAGATTGATATTTTTCGGGGCAAAGGCAAATCGCAGGTATCAAATATGATTTATAAGTCTCAGGTGTCAAATGCGACTTGCCTGGACAGATTTTAAAACAGGGGTTTCGGCCATTTTTAACACATTTGTAGCTAGGGAGCTCGGATTGAAGCGATATTTGAGGTGATTTTCACCATATGGATTGGGGTAAATGATTCTAAATCGATTTTGGTTAAATTACACAAATCTATTATTGTTTTTATCAATAAATTAGTGTTTCAGATTGAAAATGGTAGAATATTTCATAGACTTTAATTGAGGATTTGAATGCCGAGTTGTGGTCGAATTGGAGTAATTTTGGTATGGTTGAACTCGTGGTTGAATGGGGTTCAGATTTTGTAATTTTTTTGGATTCCGAGACGTGGGACCCACTATAGATACTTGGGTGGATTTTCGTATTTAATGGGGAAATTTAGTATTTTCATATGGAGTTGATTCGTATAATTTGTGTTGACTGTATCGAATTAATTGTGACTAGATTCGAGGCGTTCGGAGGCCGATTCGCGAGGCAAAGGCATATTGGAATAGAGAATTGCACGGTTTGAGGTAAGTAACATTTCTAAACTTGGAGCTGAGGGTATGAACCCCGAATAAACGTGTTATGTGATTTGTTTGGAGGTGACGCACATGCTAGGTTACGGCGTGTGGGCGTGCACAGAAGAAATTATGATGTAATTGATTCCATGAAATTGTGTAGTCAAATAATCTTTTCATTTTCCACCTACTTTCATGCGTTAGAGAAATTGAGCTGAGAATCATGTTAAAAATGATGCTGAGGCTATATGCCGGTATTATTGAGACCCACAGAGGTCGTATTTCTGTTGAATTACTTTTTTAAATTGTAATTTCATACTCAGTCATATTCATTCATTTCATATCATCTCTCAGTTTCTGTTGCTTTTTATTTATTCATCATATCATCAATTTGGGCTAGTTTCATGACATTGTGAGCCCGAGAGACTGGAGAGATTGGTGACTAAGTGAGGCCAAGGGTCTGATTGTGAGAATATTTATGGGATCGGGTTACACGCCACAACAGGCCATATTGGCTTTATATATTTTATTATTATATGGATCGGGGCTGCACGCCGCCGCAGGCCTTATAGGCTTTATTATTATGGGATCAGACTGCACGCCGCAGCAGGCCAGATTGGCTTATTATAGAGTTTTGGCTGAAGAAACCTCTTCGAAGTCTGCACCCCCCACAGTGGGCTCAAATGACATTATATTTGGGATGGATTTCCCAAGGCATGGAGTTGCCTTATTTATTTATGTTTGGGATGGACTTCCCATGGCATTAAGTTGCCTTATTTATTTCTTTATATTTAGGATGGAGTTCCTTGGGCTGGATTGGCTCTGTACAGTACTGAGTGACTGAATTTTAGTTATTATGTATATATATTTGGGATGGATCTTCCCTGGGCTAGATTTTCCATATACAGTACTAAGTGACTGTGTGCAAGTTGTCATTTATATTTGGGATGGATCTGCCTTGTGCAGTGCCGAGTGACTGAGTGTGCTGAATATTGAGAGTGATGAGTGGAAATGCAAGACACTGAGATTGAGTACTCTGAGAGTGTGAGTACATGAGTTCATCAATATGCTGCATTGTATTAGACATGCATACTTGATATGTAGGCATAGAGAAGTATTTTTTCTCATGCCCCCTGATAATGAAATTTCTTATTTGTCGTTAAAGTTTTGAGAAAAATCACATATTTAAGACTTACACATATTTTTGGTGATTTTTGGCAAAGGATTTGAGTTTTACTGTTATACTTGAAAAGAAAATGTTTATTTTCCGGAATTGTATACGAGTTGAGCATTCTATTATTGAGTTATTAGTTGTGCTACTTTAAATTGTATTGTTATGAGATGTTATTGATTATTGGAGTGGAATCTGACCTTGGTATAAGCTCGTCAGTACTTTCAACCTAAGTTTAGGTTTGTTACTTATTGAGTACATGGGATCGGTTGTACTCATACTACACTTCTATACCTTGCGTGCAGATTTATGATGCTGATGTTGCTGCGTACAACGAGAGCTGGATCTGAAGATGTACCTGCGATCCAGTCATAGCTGCCTCTTGTTCTAGGTAGCTTTAAAATTTTTCAATATGTTCATGTATATTTCAGACAGATGACGTATTTTTATTTTACACCAGTTTTTTGTAAATTCTAATCTTAAAAGCTCATGATTTGTACTACCAATCCTTGGGTAGTGTATTAGAATCAGTTAAATATTAATTGAATCAGATATTTGTAAATTGGTTTACCTAACGTGTTGGGTTAGGTGCCATCACGACTAGTTGGATTTTGGGTCGTGACAAGTTGGTATCAGAGCCCTAGGTTCATAGGTTCTACAAGTCATGAGCAAATGTCTAGTAGAGTCTTGCAGATCGGTATGATGCCGTCCATACTTATCTTTGGGAGGCTACAAGGCATTTAGGATAAATTTTCCATCTTTCTTTTCTTGTCGTGCAACATTGATTCGGCTTCAAGCATACCTCTTTGAATTCATTCCACTCACTTGTACACATATGTGAACACTCGGTATCAGCTGTGCATCGATAGCTTGTGATTCTATCAATGAGGTACGAGATGTGTTTTTTGTGTTTTGGTGATGGGCTAGTATAGAGGACTTTAGGCCAGGTTTAAACCGCAGCTTAGGCTCGATAGCTTTAGTTGTAACTTGTACATTGGGACTCATATGTCCGGTAGTGTTCCTATGAGTGGGACCAGTTACGGTGATTCATGTGTTCTATGAATTTAGAGACTAGGAGTTCTCGGAAGCATAAAATTATGGCCTGTTTGAGGTGAGTATTTTATTTAAGCTCGGTGGAGGAACTAGTTGCGTTAATTATTTGTGATAGCTACGTGCTACGAGTGCGTATATATGTGAGGTTTGAGCCCATGTGCGGGCATCGTGGCAAGTATTCATACTCGCAAGAATTCTTAGGCTATGATATGCCTAGAGTTGACTATTAAGCATAAAGTTATAACGTTTCTCGTATTCGTACCTTTGTTGAGAACTATCTGGGAAATACTTGAGGTTACAAAGAGGCTAATTCCCTGAATAAACTAGGTAGTTACTATTTCTACGTTAACTTGCCGATTTGAGTTGTGTTAGCACACTTTGCACATGCCTACTCTATGGCGTATTATTTATACCAGTCCAGGAGAATGTGAATCTTATTTGATTTATCATATACATGTGTACTTATTTGATTGCTCATGTATGATATAATTAGACTGGAGGCATGTGACCATGACAGGCAGATTATGTTATTGGCACGTGAGTTGTCCGTGCGGATCCATAGACGGATATTATTGGCATGTGAGTTATCCGTGCGGGTCCAGATATTGATGCTATAGCACATGAGTTGTCCGTATGGATGATGTTAATGTGAGATCTAGGAGAGCTGGTTACCGTTATTAGATTCGTGTGTCTTGGTTCTACTATATATGATGAGCTCATAACATTGCGGTTGTTGTGGTGCTTGTTGAACTTGCAAAACGTTTCTCTTGTTTGAGACATTTTCTTTTTTTGGTACATGGATTGCACAGTTGTAGCTTGAGTTATACTGGTTTGGCATGTCTGTGGGATAGTTGTGTTTAATAATATAAGGTCATTGGACCTAGAATGGGTACTATCAGGTTTGATTACAATATATTTGGGAGGATAATATTGAAAGTCAGCTTAGAAAGTGATTATGGTTCTGGTTGGGGAGAGAGAGCTCCATGACTTATTGATCTAATAAGGGGTTATGAGATTCCGTGTGTTTCTTTCATTATTAACAGTGTACGAAGGTTTTGGAACGAGTTATGTTTGATATGGGGTTTAATACTGGTACCGGGTTAGTTTTGAGTAGTTACTGTGATCAGGAATGGTGCTACGAGTATGCGAGTTGTGTAGTATGTTATGTAATTATATCTAGGGTTATGGTTATGGCTTGATATAACTTGTTCAAACTTATACAGTGTGTAGATGTGAGACTCGGGTCTTGTAGAAAATTCTGGAGGTTGGAAGTTAGGTTCTAAGTTTTGTCTAGGGTTAAAGTAATGATTTACAATTATGTTGTGTTTTCAGGCCTATATGGAATGAGGTGACGTGGGATCACCCCGAGTATGTGTGTGGTAAGGTAGAACAGTGATTTGGAGATTAAGAAACAACTCTTGGCACGTTCGAGGACGAATGTATGTTTAAGTGGGGGAGAATGTAACGACCCGATCGATCGTTTTGAGCATTTACGCCTCTTTCAACTATTTGAAGTCTTGAATAGCTTCATATGATGTATTATGACATGTATGAATCGTCGGTTTTGTTTTTAGGTATTTCAAAATATGTTCGGAAGAATGAATTCCATGTTGGAAGCCTTAAGTTGAAAGAGTTGACCAAATTTGACATTTTAGTATTCGACCTCGGATTGGAGTTTATATGATTCCGCTAGGTCCGGATGATGATTTTGGGCTTGGGCATATGCCTGAAATTTAATTTGGATATTTCTAGAATCTTTCGACATTGTTTCTTCAAGCATAAGTGGTACCACATTAAGCAAATGAGCTCCAAATTCAGTTTTGATTAAAGCATTAGATCCGTACTGAAATTACGGAGCCATATCAAAAAGAATCGTCAAATTCGGACATCGCATGAGAGAGTTATGCCCATTTTGGTGTCGAGAAAGATTGCTGTTTTTCTGGGGCAGAGGCAAATCGCAGGTATCAAATGCGATTTATAAGTCTCGGGTGTCAAATGCGACTTGCCTGGACAGATTTTAAAACGGGGGTTTCGGCCATTTTTAACACATTTGGAGGTAGGGAGCACGGATTGAAGTGATTTTTTAGGCGATTTTCACCATATGGATTGGGGTAAGTGATTCTAACTCGGTTTTGGTTAAATTACACAAATCTATTGTTGTTTTTATCAACAAATTAGTGTTTTGGATTGAAAATGGTAGAAAATTTCATAGACTTTAATTGAGGATTTGAAGGCCGAGTTGTGGTCGAATTTGAGTAATTTTGGTATGTTTGGACTCGTGGTTGAATGGAGGTTCAGATTTTGTAAATTTTTTCGAATTCCGAGACGTGGGCCCCACTATCGATATTTGGTTGGATTTTCGGATTTAATGGGGAAATTTCATATTTTCATATGGAATTGATTCCTATAATTTGTGTTGACTGTATCGAATTAATTGTGACTAGATTCTAGGCGTTTAAAGGCTGATTCGCGAGGCAAAGGCATATTAGAATAGAGAATTGCACGGTTTGAGGTAAGTAACATTTCTAAACTTGGAGCTGAGGGTATGAACCCTGAATAAACGTGTTATGTGATTTGTTTGGAGGTGATGCACATGCTAGGTTACGGCATGTGGTCGTGCACCGCAGAAATTATGACGTAATTGATTCCATGAAGTTGTGTAGTCAAATAATCTTGTGATTTTCCACGTACTTTCATGTGTTAGAGAAATTGAGTTGAGAATCATGTTAAAAATGATGCCGAGGCTATATGCCGGTATTATAGAGACCCATAGAGGTCGTATTGCTGTTGAATTATTTGTTTAAATTGTAATTTCATACTCAATCATGTTCATTCATTTCATATCATCTCTCAGTCTCTGTTGCTATTTATTGATTCATAATATCATCATTTTGGTCTAGTTTCATGCCATTGTGAGCCCGAGAGACTAGAGGGATTGGTGACTGAGTGAGGTGGAGGGTCTGATTGTGAGAATATTTATGGGAATGGGCTGCACGCCACAGCAGGCTATATTGGCTTTATATATTTTATTATTATATGGATCGGGGCTGCACGCCGCAACATGCCTTATAGGCTTTATTATTATGGGATCGGGTTGCACGCCGCTGGCCAGATAGGCTTATTATAACGCTTGGGCTGAAGGAGCCCCTCTGAATTCTGCACCCCCCACATTGATCGCATATCACATTATATTTGGGATGGATTTCCCAGGGCATGGAGTTGCCTTATTTATTTCGTTATATTTGGGATGGTGTTCCATGGGCTGGATTGGCCCTATACAGTAATGAGTGGCTGAATGTTAGCTATTATGTATATATATTTGGGATGGATCTTCCCTGGACTGGATTGGCCATATACATTACTGAGTGACTGTGTGCAAGTTGTCATTTATATTTGGGCTGGATCTGCCTTGTGCAGTGCCGAGTGAGTAAGTGTGCTGAATATTGAGAGTGATGAGTGAAAATGCGAGACAGTGAGATTGAGTACTCTGAGAGTATGAGTACATGAGTTCATCACTATGCTGCATTGCATTAGACATGCATACTTGATATGTAGGCATATGGAAGTATTTTTTCTCATGCCATATGATAATGAAATTTCTTATCTATCGTTAAAGTTTTGAGAAAAATCACAGATTTAAGACTTACTCATATTTTTGGTGATTTTTGGCAAAGGATTTGAGTTTTAATGTTATACTTGGAAAGAAAATATTTATTTTTCGGAATTGTATACGAGCTGAGCATTGTATTATTGAGTTATTACTTATGATGCTTTAAATTGTATTATTATGAGATGTTATTGGTTATTGGAGTGGACTCTAACCTTGGTATAAGATCGTCACTACTTATAACCTAAGGTTAGGTTTGTTACTTATTGAGTATATGGGGTCGGTTGTACTCATACTACTCTTCTGCACCTTGCGTGCAGATTTTTAATGCTAATGTTGTTGCGTACGACGAGAGTTGGATCTGAAGATGTATCTACGATCCAGTCACAACTGCCTCTTATTCTAGGTAGCTTTAGAATTTTTAAATCTATTCATGTATATTTTAGACAGATGACATATTTTTATTTCAAACCAGATTTTGTAAATTCTAATCTTAGAAGCTCATGATTTGTATTATCAGTCCTTGGGGAGTCAATTAGTGTCAGTTAAATATTAATTGAATAGGATATTTGCAAATTGTCTTACCTAACGGGTTGGGCTAGGTGCCACCACGGCTAGTTGGATTTTGGGTCGTGACAAGTTGGTTGTGTTAATCTCACGATAGAAGGTTTGTTGAATCATGTTTTCAGTCATATCATTGTTGGGACATTCCTTGACCATAGTTCTATATAGCTCCCATATTTCGTGCAGTGGTTCATTTGGATCTTGCTTGAATGCCAAAATCTCATCTCAAAGTCCAGCCATATGCCCGGGAGAGAAGAACTTAGCAATAAACGTTTCCGTCAACTCATCCCAAGTGTGAATGGAATGGTTCGGTAATCGTTTCAACCAATCTAAAGCTTTCCCCCGTAGAGAGAAGGGAAAAAGCCTTAGCCTAAATGCATCCTCGGAGACATTTATTTGTTTGCTCCCCAACAAGTATCCACAAACCCCTTCAAATGTTTGTACGCATTTTGAGTTGGAGCACCGGTGAAGAAATCCTGTTGCTCAAGCAAAGTGAGCACCACATTTGTGATTTGGAAGTTGCCTACCCTAATACGAAGAGGGACTATTGCACTAGCATATCCTTTATTGGGTAATATCTAGTGTGGAGCCGCTCGTGGTGGAGGTGTGGGTGGAACGGGTACATTGTCTTGAATCACCCGACCTCTTCGGTCGGCTTGAGGTTCAAGAGGTACCTCCTCAACTTGCTCATACTCGACGTCCACATCCCCCAAAAGGCATATTTCCGATATCAGTGTTTGCCGCCATGGTTGTACCTAAAATTGTTTCACACAAGGTAGTAACACGGAAGGAAAAAAAGATATTCCAAAAGAAATATGGGATAAACTTGAAGTAACCTATGAAGGTACTGATAACGTCCACAACACACCTCGATAAGAGCTATGATATGATCGTATGCAATATAAATTACCCTACTATGAGTTGGGATTGAATCCACAGAGAGTTATAAAGGGTTCTAGGAGTATATATTTGAAGAAAGTGAATGGATTAACTAAATTTGCACTTCCACAAAGAGTTTTGATTTCTACTTCTACTATTACTCTAACAATTTGGAGCTAAGGAAAATAAACTAGAAATGAATGTTTTTGGTGTTTTTCCAAATAGTTTAAAAGCCTAGGGATGTGACCATAACCTAGGTGTTCGCCTAATGGGATAGAGACGTTAATACTTGTTTTGTTGAATGGGTCATATTATAGCTCTCAACTCTATATTACCCACTCAATACCTCTCGGCCAGAGAGTGATTTTGCCCAATTTGGCTTTCACAGACCCAAATGGGTATCAAACAAAATAGTTGATATGTGCTCAAGTCGGGTTCTTACTATCTCTAGATTGAACCCTTTAATTAGGCTAATAGATCTCTCAATTATTCCAATTTCTCGTTAGCCAAGTTATCCTAGAGTAGGTCCCTCTTTCTCAAGTAGAGACTAAGTCAAAAAGGCATAAATCAATGTTTGCAACCATTAATTCTAAAATTGAAGCATGAACTAGGCTAAATAATCAACACCCAATCATAAAAAGGAATTAAATTAAATACCCATTTGGTTTACACACTAGGGTTGGGTGACAACCCTAGTAAAAATCTAGCTACTCATAGTGGGTATTGAAGAAAATATAGAAGAAATGCAAATAAAACCCATAATTAAAGATTAAATTGATGAAGTATAATGTTTAAACACTAAAATAATCATAAACTCCTAAAATGTCAAAAGGTAACGGCTACAACAGCTTTAAACTTCAAAACTTGACCCAAAATTATGAAACTCGTCTATTTATAGTGGGCCAAAATTCGCTGACAAAAATTCCCCTTGGGAGGTTCTGCGGCCGCACAATTCCATGTGCGTACCGTAGATTTCTTCAGTTGGCAGGAGATGGGATTCTGCAGCTGCACATTTCTGGATTGTGGTTGCGAAGTAACTTCTGCGGCCGCACAATTCTTGTGGGATCCGCAATTCAGTATGGCATCAGGACTTGGTCTTCTGCATACTCTTTGAACTTGGAACTATTTGTTAGTACAAACCCAGTTCTACGGCCTCACAATTCATGTGCGGTATGTACATTTGTCAAAATCCTGTTGGGCTCTTTAGCTTGGGTTGCGGCCACAGATTGAATTCTGCAGTCCGTAATTTCTTCGACGGCCGCAGAAATCCTTCTGATGTTGCGACCCAAAATTCGTTAAAGGTCGTGATTGCGCCGGACACCACTGTCAGGCAAGCCAACACTAAATAGTTAATTAATTTCTCATTTTAATATTTTTGAAATCGAAAATTTACTTCAATCTAACTAGTAGAAGATGAATTTATAGAATAATAACAATGTTTTCCAATTTCAATACTGAACATCCCATAATCATCACAGAACCTGGTGTCACAAGTGTATGAGCATTTTCTAGGAATTTAAAATAAAATACAAGAAGTGTCCGGAATACAAATTTGGACAGGAAAGAAAGTACAATACTCTGAAGAAGACTCTGCTGGCTGCGGGTCGTACATAAGATGAAGCTCAGCAAAGTCACTATAATAACCATGCCTCTCCACCCACAAGGCCACTAATCATATATGTACATGCACAAAACGTGCAGCAAGTGTAGTATGAGTATGTAAATCAACGCGTACCTAGTAAGTGTCCCGCCTCACCTCGAAGAAGTAGTGACGAGAGGTCGACTCCGACACTTACTGTGGCCATCAAAAATATAAGGTACAGTAAAGAAGTGAATGAATACGAGACAGAGTAAATATAAGAAACAAACAAGTATAAAATACATGGTACAATTTCCCTCTTTACAATTTACTCAAGCTCTCAACTAGTGAATTCCCTCCGTAACCGGAGCATATATATATAGATGTAGTGGATCTCATCAAAGAGGTGGTTGTCATAATTCAAATCAGGAAAAAACCCTCAGATACACTGGCTTCTTGCCAAATGTTACGCATGATTCCACGAGGATAATGTACATATAGGAAATGCCGAGGCGTACAGCCCGATCCAACATAAAATTAAACCGTGCATTGCCGAGCGTCGAACGACGCAAATCATAGATGCATCTATTAACCTGCCGAGGTGAACGACCCACTCCCATGAGAGTGTGGTACATAAATCCTGCCGAGGTTAATGGCCCGATCCCATAAGAGTAGAAGAAGGAAATACCCCGCTTGCGAATCATACGTGCGACGCGGTCAAATATAAATTTAAGAAATTTCCCTGATTGCGGATCATACTTGCGACGCGGTCTAATATAAATTTAACATTTAAAATCATATCTCTTTCTTGATTCTTTTCAAAATAAGGGAAATTCAACTTGTAGCTCTTTAAGGAAATTACCCTGCTCGTGAAACATACATGCGACGCGGTTACACATAGATTTCTTAAGTTATTATGGTGTTCCTCAATTCTTTTCAAAAATACGAAGTTCAAATGAAAACCTTTAAGTTCCCAACTTTTCCTCAATTTCAACTCCTTTCGAAACGTTTAATAAGCTAACTCAATATCGCTTCCTTTCAAGGAAAGCAATAAACATAAATTCAACAACAATGGCAACAAAGCATAATGTAAACCTAAAACTACTCGGACATAGGCATAGTTAGTGGCTACATACGGACTCTCGTCACATAATAATTTAGTCCACCTATGGGGTTAATTCACTCTTACAAGGTTAGAAAGGAGACTTACCTTGGTCCGAAATTTCATAACCGGCTCCAAAGCCGCTCCGACAATTCAAACTGATGCCCGTCGCTCAAAAACTAGTCAAATATGATGCAACCGAATCAAAATATACTCTAATACTCATAATTAATCATTTTATTACAATTTCCAACTCCGTTCAAAAAGTTGATAAAATCATCCTCGGGCCCACGTGCCCGGATTTCGAAATGTTTTGAAGATAAACTTTACTCATAACCCCATGAACTCAAATATATAATTTATTCTCTATTTCATGCCCAATAGCGTGATCAAATTCCAAGAATACCAATTTCTAGGTTTCCTACCAAAACCCCATAATTTCTACAAATTTCCATGTCTAAATCCATATGTAAACCATGTATTTAACTCACAATGCGCGGGAATTACTTACCTCATAATAGATGATGAAATATCCTCTTTAAAAGCTCCAAAAATTGCCCAACCAAAATGAAATGTGGAGGAAAATGGCCAAATCTCGTATATAAAACTTCACTGCCCGGGTCCGCCCTTCTTCGCGATCGCGGAAAGACCATCGCGATCGCGAAGGCCAAAGACACACTGCCCCCAATTTCCTCTTCACGTTCTCATTCCTCACGATGCGTTCGCGAAGCTTTCCGTTCTCACAACTTTGCGTTCGCATACCCAGCCTCGCGTTCGCGTAGGCCAAACATCCTCAGGCCAGTCCTCCTTTCCTTCTATGCGTTCGCGACTCCCCACTCGCATTCACGTAGGTTCCTCAAGTTCTTCACCGCGTTCGTATCTCAACCTTCCCATTCGTGAAGGCCAAATCCCTGCAGCCTCAAAGTTCCTCTTCGCGAACGCGGGACTCCCTTCGCGTTCGCGAAGAAGAAAACCAGATACCAGATATAGCAGCAACAAATCTTTTCGTTTTGGTCCGAAACCACCCCGAAACACACCCGAGGCCCCCGGGACACCATCCAATCATATCAACCAGTCCCATAACATAACACATACTTGCTCGAGACCTCAAATCACATCAAACAATATCGAAATCATGAATTGCACCCCAATTCAAACTTAATGAACTTTGAAACTTCAACTTCTACAACCGATGTCGAATCCTATCAAATCACGTCCGATTGTCCACAAAGTTTGCACACAAATCACATTTGACATTACGGACCTACTCCATTTCCAGAATTGGATTGCGACCCCGATATCAAAAAGTCCACTTCCGGTCAAACTTCTCAAAAACCTTCAAATTTCTAGCCTTATCGAAATGACTCCAAAATGACCTACGGACCTCCGAATCCACTTCCGGACGCGCTCCCAATACCATAATCACCATACAGAGCTATTCCCAAACTCGGAATCCCAAACGAACATTGATAACATTGAAATGCACTTCAACCCAAATTTATGAAATTCATCCAAAATGCCAACTTCCACGATAGGCGCCGAAACGCTCCCAAGTCATCCAAAATTCGATCTGGACATACGCCCAAGTCTGAATTAATCATACGAACCTATTGGAACCTTCGAATCTTGATTACGAGATCGTTTACTCAAAAATCCAACCTTAATCAATTCTTCCAACTTAAAGCTTCCGAAATGGAAATTTTATTTTCAAATCAATTCTGAACTTCCGAATTTCAATTCCGACCACGCGTACCAGTCATAATACCTGAAGTGATGTTGCTCATGGACTTAAACTTCTGAACGACGCGCTGGAGCTCAAAACGACCGGTCGGGTCGTTACATCTGCGGACCACACTTCTTTGCTTCTGCGCCCTTTATTGCCATGGGCTTCAGAACACTCCTTTTTGACTTGGATTTCATCATGGGAGACCAAACTTCTAACATTCCTGCAATTTGTACAATTTTATTAGTTTCGGGAAAACAAATTAATACTTTTAGACTAAAACAAAAGTAAAAAGGTGCTAATAAGCAGTCAAAATCCCCACTTATCAGGTACCGGCAAAGTAAAAGAGGCAAGGATAAACCTTCTAATTCATGATTATGAACTATTTCAAATGAAGGATGATGAATTCATTGAAGACATGTTTGGTCGATTTAGTAAAATAGTTGGAGATCTAAAATCCTTTGAAAGACCATATTCAAGTTGTAAACAAGTTAGAAAAATTCTAAGAAGCTTACCCACTATATGGCAACCAAAATTTATGGCTCTTGAATACGGAGATCACGATAAATTATCATATGATGAACTTCGTGGAGACCTTATAAACTTTGAGCAAACCGATCTCAAAAGGCACGGACATGAAGAGAAGAAAAAGAGTGTTGCTTCTAAATCAACTATTATTGAGTCTCAAAGTGAAGATGAACAAGGAGGAGACTAACATCAAGATAATATTGCATTATTTTCTAGAGTTATATCTAACACGACCCGAAGAAGCAAGAATAATAGAAAAGGCAAATCAAGTTCTAGAAAAGTGTGATGATCCGATAGGTCATCTTATGTTTTAAAACCTAATTATGTGATGCGAAGCCTTGAAAATCTCATTTTTTTCCTCCTCGATTTACGTGTGCGGTCCGGGCGTGCTTCTAGAAAGCTTTTATGTTTAACATTGTGAAAAATATGAAATATTGCTTTGAAAACCATTTGAGTTGACTTCGGTCAACATTTTTAGCAAATGGACCCGGATTCATATTATAACAGTCCTAGTGGATTCGTATCGTGATTTGGGACTTGGGCGTATGCCCAGAATTGAATTCGTAAGTCCCTAGCTCGAGATATCGGACTTTGTTGAAATTTGAAAGCTAAAGGCTTAATGAATTTGAAAAGGTTGACCCATAGTTTGACTTTTTGGATAACAGGTCCGTATTTTGGTTCCAGAACCCGGTATAGATCCAATACCATATTTATAACTTGTCTGTGAAATTTGATGAAAACGGAGTTGTTTTGACGTGATTTGGACGTCACATTGTGAAAATAGAAGTTTCAAAGTTTTCTTAAATATTTCATTTGATTTGGTGTTCAATTCATAGTTCTAGGTGTTACTTTTGCGATTTGATTGCGCGAAAAGTTAATATGATGTTTTTAGACTTGTGTGCATGTCTGGTTTGGATCCGCGAGGGCTCGAGTGAGTTTCGGACTTCAAGCATTGCTGGTATTTCAATTTCTGGTGTAGGCCTCTGATCTCGCAAATGCGAGATCAGGCATCGCATTGGCGATCTCTATAGGTTTTGCATTTGCAAGCTATTTCTCATATTTGCGAAGAATAGCTGGGCCTCATGATTTTCACATTTGCGAACAATCATTCGCAATTGCGAATGACTGGGGAAAGCAGGGATCGCAAATGCGATCGTTTGGTCGCAATTGCGGAAGTGGTCAGGCTCGTATTTGCCAGATTTTCTTCGTATTTGTGATGATAGAAGGAACGTGAAAACCTTCGCATTTGCGATCGGTTCTTCGCATTTGTGGGGCTCGCATTTGCGAACCCCAGGTCGCAAATGCGACACCTGCAACTGATCAAAATGACTTTGGATGGGATTTTTGGTTCATTTCTCAAATTTTCAAAACCTAAAACATTAGAGGCAATTTTTTCAAGACTTTTTCTTCCCCAAATTGTTGGTAAGTGATTCTAAACTAGTTTCTTTCAATCTTTCATTACATTTCACAAGTTTGTAACTTAAAATCTAGTGTTTTCATGGTAGAAACTTTGGTGTTTGGGTAGAGTTAGGGATTTTTGAGGAATTGGGATTTAGACCTAAAATTGAGATCGGATTCCAAAATAAAATTACATAATCGGGATCGGGGGTAAATGGGTAATCGGGTTTTGGTACGAATTTTGGGTTTGGACCAAGCGGGCTCGGGAGTTGAATTTTGTTGACTTTTTCAATAATGACCTAAATTAAATCTTTTGCAATCGTGGGTGATCCCTAAGGCCTATTTTGAATCATTTGGTTGGTAATTTGCTAGATATTGTTGGTTCGGAGGCTGGTTTGAAATGCAAAGCTATGATTGAGCAGTGAGTGGTCTTTGGAGCGAGGTAAGTGTTGTATCTAACTTTAACTTGAGGGAATTAGGAACTCTCCAACTATTTGCTATGTGAAATTCATGTGAGCGGCATATATGTGAGGTGACGAGTGCTTATGCGCCACCAATTTATCTATTTCCCCTGTTTTCCCAATTTTCTCATATTATCTCTTTCTCCGTATTAATTGTTACACGCTCTAATTGTGTTCCCATGCCTAATTGCTACTTGTTAGACATTGTTTCCTCTTGTTCATTATATTGTTCTTTCCATAGTTTAATTTTCTCCTATTATTTGCTTACGCTGGTTTATCAGTACCTTTTGTTGTATACTCTGAATTGGTCTCGCTATGTAGTAATACTTATGTGAACTTTCATGATGTACAAGTTTCCTATTTGTTTCGGTTTGGTGTTTAAGTATTGTGGAGGGCTTCCGTGATTTGAATTATGAATTTACTGTGTATACTGAGCACTTAATGTTGATACGGTGGGATCGGGTTGCACACCGCAATAGGTGTAATAAGGGTGGGTTGTTTGGTGGCATAAGGGTGAACTATGATTGTGTTATTGTGATACGCTGGGATCGGGTTGTACGCCGCAACAGGTGTAATAACGGTGGATTGTTTGGGGACATAAGGGTGAACTATGATTGTGTTATTGTGATATGGTGGGATTGGGTTGCACACCACAACACTTTTATTTATATTCACTGTTGTTTATGCTATTATGAGGAAATAAGGGAGGAGTATGAGATATACGGTGGGATCGGGTTGTACGCCGCAACAACTTATATGTTTCCATTTCATGAGCTATGTTGGTTTTCTCTTTGGTATTTGTATCTGAATTATTAAAGATTGGTGATTATGGAGGACACTGGTTTATTATTGAGGCTGTGGTTATTATTTTCGTTGGCTATTTATTTCTGTTCAGTATTCCCATTTTTCTGTCATTATTATATACTGTGTTCAGGTTGTAGTGTAGGTGACCCGCCTTACCCTCGTCACTACTTCGTCGAGGTTAGGCTCGGCACTTACCAATACATGGGGTCAGTTGTACTGATACTACACTCTACACACTGTACAGAATTTGGAGACGGTCCTAGCGGTGGCTACTAGAGAGCTCGGATTGGATAGCCTGCGGAGACTTGAGGTACAACTACTCAGCACCCGCAGCTCCTGAAGTCCCTGTCTTTATTTTTATTTAGTTGTGTATTTTCATTTAGACATCTTTGTATTTATTTCAGACCCTTGTATGTATTACTTTAGAAGCTCGTGCACTTGTGACACCGGGTTCAGGGATTTATAGTAGATGTTTTTTTCGGTTTTAGCTTCCGCATTTATATTTGGATTATTGAAGTTAAATCAGTTCTTCTTCATTAATTAAGTTTAAATTGTTAAAAAAGGATAAATTGTTCTAACGTTGGATTGCCTAGCAAGTGAATTATTAGGTGCCATCATGGCCCTGACAGTGGGAATTTAGGGTCGTGATAACTGGTATCAGAGCACTAGGTTACATAGGTCTCACGAGTCACATGCAAACTTAGTAGAGTCTAGAGAATCGGTACGGAGACGTCTATACTTATCTTTCGGAGGCTATGGAGTTAGGAACAGTTTCACTTCTATTCTTCTCTATCGTACGATTTTATTCTATCATTGTTGATTCGACCCTTCTATTATGTTCTCTCGTAAATGGCGAGAACATGTAGCGCATCTTCAGCTGAGCAGCAGCCAGAGCCCTCAGTGGCAGCTCTTACGAAGGGCAGAGGTCGAGGCCGAGGTCATGACAAAGGCTAAGGCAGGGGAAGAGCTCAGCCTAGAGCTCGAGCACCAGCACTAACAGTGGAGCCTCAGGTAGAGTTTGATGAGGAGGTTCCAGGCCAGGTTGTGCCTGTCGGACCAGCTCAGGTCCCGGAGGGGTTCATTGCCACCCCAGTGCTTCAGGATGCTTTGGTCCGTTTGGTAGGCTTTATGGAGAGTGTGGCACAGACTGGCGCATTCCCCATGGCACCAGCTATTTCTCAGGCTGGAAGAGGAGCATAGACTCCTACTTACTCACACTCCGGAGTAGCTGGATCCCCAGTATCAGACTCCAACAGCTCATCTTGTCGAAGTAGTTCAGCCGGTTGTTGCGGCACATACCAGTGATGGGTCAGCTATGTCTTCTGTTTTGTGGAGATTGGATAGGTTTACCAAGCTCTTCCTAGTTCACTTCAGTGGTGCTCCTTTAGAGGATCCCCGGGAGTATCTTGACAGCTGTCATAAGGTGCTACGGAACATGAGTATAGTGGAGACCAATGTGGTCGATTTTGCTGCATTTCAGATGTCAGGTTCCGCCAAGAAATGGTGGAGAGATTATTTGTTGACCAGACCAGCTGGATTGCCTGCCCTTACTTGGGACCAGTTCTCTCACCTCTTTCTAGAGAAGTTTCTCCCTATCACATTGAGAGAGGCGCATCGTCGTCAGTTCGAGCGTCTCCAGTAGGGCAGTGTGACTGTTACTCAGTACGAGACCCATTTTGTAGATTTGGCCCGTCATGCTCTTCTTTCGCTTCCTACCGAGAGAAAGAGGGTGAGGAGGTTTATTGACGGACTCGCTCAGCCTATCAGATTGCAGATGGCTAAGGATACTGGCAGTGACATTTCTTTTCAGGTAGCTGCCAATATCGCCAGGAGAGTCGAGATGGTTCTTGCTCAGGACGGTTAGGGGTCTTACAAGAGACCTCGTCATTCCGGTGGGTTCAGCGGTGCCTCATCTAGAGGTAGGGGTGCTTTTGGTAGAGGCCATCCTCCCAGACCGTTTCATTTAGTGCTTTAGGCATCCAACAGTGCTTCAGGAAGTCGTGGTCCTTATGTGCCTCATTTTGGACAGCCACCCCACAGTGCACCGCCAGCTCCTATTAGTGCACCCCCTATTCGGAGTTACTACCGTGGTCATCTTGCCCGTTCGGGTCAGTCTCAATTTCCACCACCACAGAAACAAGATGGATGTTTCGAGTGTGGTGGTTATGGGCATATCATGAGGACCTATCCGATATTATTGGGCGTCATGCCATAGTATCAAGGTTCTTGTGCCATGGTTCCGGCACCAGTGGCTGCACCACCTGCTCAGCCAGGCAGAGGCAAGGGTTGGGCAGCCAGAGGTAGAGGCCAAATTATTAGAGGTGGAGGTCAGGCCGTTAGAGGTGGAGGCCAGCCAGCTAGAGGTCGTCCCCGGGACATGGTTCAAAGTGGTGGGGCCCAGCCCCGATGTTATGCTTTTTCAGCCAGGGCTGAGGCTGAGTCACCTGACGCTATTATCACAGAACTGTTTCAGTTTGCAGTAGAGATGCTTCAGTTCTATTTGATCCGGGTTCTACTTATTCCTACGTGTCATCCTATTTTGCTTCATATTTGGTTATGCCTCGTGATTCTTTGAGTGCTCATGTGTATGTGTCCACACTTGTGGGAGATGCTATTGTTGTAGATCGTATTTATCGTTCGTGTGTGGTCACCATTGGGAGTCTTGAGACTAGTATAGATCTTTTACTTCTCGATATGGTCGATTTTGATGTTATCTTAGGTATAGATTGGCTGTCACCTTATCACGCTATATTGGACTATCACGCTAAGATGGTGACCTTAGCCTTGCTGGGGTTGCCTCGATTAGAGTGGAGGGGACTCCTGGCCATTCTACCATCAGTGTTATCTCTTATATGAAGGCTCGGCGTATGGTCAAGAAGGGGTGTCTAGCTTATTTGGTTTATATTCGCGATTCTTATGCGGAGATTCATTCCATAGATTCAGTACCAGTTGTTCGTGAGTTTCTAGAGGTGTTTCATGCAGACCTACCGGGGATGCCACCCGACAGGGATATTGATTTTTGTATTGACTTGGCTCTGGGCACTCAGCCCATCTCTATTCCGCCATACCGTATGGCCCTGCTAGAGTTGAAAGAATTATAGGAACTGTTGCAATATTTACTTGATAAGGGCTTCATTAGACCTAGTTTCTCACCCTGGGGTGCACCTGTGTTGTTTGTGAAGAAGAAGGATGGATTGATGAGTATGTGCATAGATTACCGGTAGTTGAACAAAGTCACGATCAAGAACAAGTATGCATTGCCGAGGATTGATGATTTATTTGATCAGCTTCAGGGTGCCAAGGTGTTTTCGAAGATTGATTTCAGACCTGGCTATCATCAATTGAGGATTAGGGCATCCGAGGTCCCTAAGACATCCTTTCGGACTCGGTACAGGCATTATGAATTTTTGGTGATTTCCTCTGGGTTAACAAATGCCCCAGTAGCATTCATGGATTTGATGAACCGAGTGTTCAAGCCTTATCTTGACTCCTTTGTGATTGTGTTTATTGATGATATCTTGATCTACTCCCTCAGTCGAGAAGAGCACGAGCAACATCTTAGGATTGTGCTTCAGACTCTGAGAGACATCCAGTTATATGCTAAATTTTCAAACTGCGAGTTTTGGTTAGATTCAGTCGCTTTCTTGGGTGACATTGTATCAGCAGAGGGCATTCAGGTAGATCCTAAGAAGATTGAGGCAGTTCAAAATTGGCCTAGACCCACTTCAGCTATGGAGATCAGGAGTTTCTTGGGTTTGGCGGGCTATTACCGTCGATTTGTGGAGGGGTTTTCTTCTATAGTAGCCCCGTTGACCAGGTTGACCCAGAAGGGTTCCTCGTTCAGATGGTCATACGAGTGTGAGGCGATCTTTCAGAAGCTCAAGAACACTTTGACTACAGCATCGGTGTTGGTGTTGCCCAAAGGTTCAGGATCTTATACGGTATATTGTGATGCGTCCTGTGTTAGGCTCAGTGCGGTATTGATGCAGGAGGGCAGGGTGATTGCATATGCGTCTTGGCAGTTGAAAGGCTACGAGAAGAATTACCCTGTTCATGACTTAGAGCTGGCAGCCATTGTTCATGCGCTGAAGATTTGGAGGCACTATCTTTACGACATGTTATGTGAGGTATTCACAGATCATCGGAGTTTGCAGTACTTATTCAAACAAAAGGATCTCAATATGAGGCAAAGGAGATGGTTGGAGCTATTGAAAGACTATGATATCACTATTTTGTACTACCCCGGGAAGGCCAACGTGTTAGCCGATGCCTTAAGTAGGAAGTCAGTGAGTATGGGCAGCCTTGCGTATATTCCAGTCGGTGAGAGACCGCTTGCAATAGATGTTCAAACTTTGGCCAATCAGTTCGTGAGGTTGGATATTTCTGAGCCTAGTCATGTTCTAGCTTGTACAGTCGCTCGTTGTTTGTTGTTTGAGTGCATCAGGGAGCGGAAGTATGATGAACCTCATTTGCTTGTCCCTAGGGACACGGTGTGGCACGGTGATGCCAAGAAGTTTACGATTGGAGATGATGGAGTTTTGAGGATGCAGGGTCATGTTTGGGTACCTAATGTGGATGGACTTCGTGAGTTGATTCTAGATGAGGCCCACAATTCCCGTTATTCTATTCATCCGGGCACTGCCAAGATGTATCATGACTTGCGGCAGCATTATTGGTAGAGGAGGATGAAGAAGGATATAGTTGCTTATGTAGTCGGTGTCTAAATTGTCAGCAAGTAAAGTATGAGCATCAAAGACCTGGTTGTTTGCTTCAAAATATAGAGATTCCTGAGTGGAAGTGGGAGCGTATCACTATGGATTTCATTGTTGGACTCCCACGGACTCAGAGAAAGTTCGATGCATTTTGTGTTATTGTGGATAGGCTGACCAAGTCAACGCATTTCATTCCTGTGGCAGTTACCTATTCTTCGGAGCGGTTGCCAAAGATTTATATCCGCGAGATCGTCCGTCTTCATGGTGTTCCTGTGTCTATCATTTCTAATCGAGGTATGCAATTCACCTCGCATTTCTGGTATGCAAAACAACGTGAGTTGGGCACACGAGTTGAGTTGAACATAGCGTTTCCTCCTCAAGCGGACAGACAGTCTAAGCGCACTATTCAGATATTGGAGGATATGCTCTACGCATGTGTCATAGATTATGGAGGATCGTGGGATCAGTTCTTGCCCCTTGCGTAGTTTGCCTACAACAACAGCTACCAGTTGAGCATTCAAATGCCTCCCTACGAGGCATTATATGGTAGATGATGTCGATCCCTGATTGGATGGTTTGAGCCGGGTGAGGCTCGATTGTTGTGTACAAATTTAGTACAGGATGCCTTGGATAAGGTCAAGATTATTTAGGATAGATTTCGCACAGCTCAGTCCAAGTAGAAGAGTTATGTCGACCGTAGAGTCCGTGATGTTGCATTCATGGTCGGAGAGCGGGTGTTGCTCCGGGTATCATCCATGAAGGGTGTGATGAGGTTCAGAAAGAAGAGCAAGTTGAGCCCTAGGTATATCGGGTGCTTTGAGATTCTGGAGAGAGTGGGAGTGGTGGCTTACAGGCTTGCGTTGCCACCGGGATTATCAAAAGTTCATCCGGTGTTCCAAGTGTCCATGCTTCGAAAGTATCATGGTCATTCGTCCCATGTGTTAGATTTCAGCTGCGTCCAGTTGGACAAGGATTTGACTTACGAGGAGGAGCCGGTGGATATTCTAGCCCGACATGTTCGTCAGTTGAGGGCGAAGAGTTATCCTTCAGTCAAAGTGCAGTGGAGAGGTCAGCCCATCGAGGCAGCTACTTGGGAATCTAAGTCGGACATGCGGAGTAGATATCCCCACCTTTTCACCAGCCTAGGTACTTTTCTATGTCTTTCGAGGACGAACGGTTGTCTTAGAGGTGGAGAATGTGATGACTTTATAGGTCATATTATGTTTTAGAACCTAATTCTTTGATGTGAAGCCTTAAAAATCTCATTTTTACCCTCTTCAATTTGCGTGCGCAGTCCAGGAGTGCTACCGGAAAGCTTTTATGTTAAAAATGATGAAAAATATGAAATTTTGCTTTGAAAATAATTTGAGTTGACTTCGATCAACAGTTTTAGCAAACAAACCCAGATTCATATTTTGACGGTCCAGCTAGGTCCGTATCGTGATTTGGGACTAGAGCGTATGCCTGAAATCGAATTAGGAAGTTCCTAGCCCGAGATATCGGACTTTGTTAAAATTGTAAAGCTAAAGGCTTAATGAATTTGAAAGGGCTGACCCATAGTTTGAATTTTTGGATAACGGGTCCGTATTTTAGTTTCGGAACCCGGTATAGGTCCAATACCATATTAAAGACTTGTCTGTGAAATTTGATGAAAAACGGAGTTGGTTTGACGTGATTCAGACGTCCGGTTGGGAAAATAGAAGTTTCAAAATTTTCTTAAAAATTTCATTTGATTTGTTGTTCAATTCGTAGTTTTAGGTGTTATTTTTGTAATTTGATAGCGCGAGTAAGTTCCTATGATGTTTTTAGACTTGTATGCATGTCTGGTTTGGAGCCCCGAAGGCTCAGGTGAGTTTTAGATTGGCTAGAGAGTGAAAATTAGACTTAGAGCATTGCTGGTATTTCAATTTCTGGTGTAGGCCTCTGATCTCGCAAATGCAAGACCAGGCATCGCATTTGTGACCTCTGCATGTTCCGCATTTGCGAAGAATAGCTGGGCCCCATGATTTTCGCATTTGCGAACAATCCTTTACAATTGCGAAGTGGGCCTGGGGAAGGCAGGGATCGCAAATGCGATCGTTTGGTCGCAATTGTGGAAATGGTCAGGCTCGCATTTGCGAGATTTTCTTTGCATTTGCGATGATAGCAGCAATGTGGAAACCTTCGCATTTGCGATGATAGCAGCAATGTGGAAACCTTCACTTTTGCGATAGGTTCTTCGCATTTGCGAACACCAGGTCACAAATGCGACACCTGCAACTGATCAAAACGACTTTGGATGGGATTTTTGGTTCATTTCTCAAATTTTCAAAACCTAAAACATTAGAGGCAATTTTTTCAAGACTTCTTCTTCCCCAAATCGTTGGTAAGTGATTCTAAACTAGTTTCTTTCAATCTTTCATTAAACTTTACAAGTTTTTAACCTAAAATCTAGTATTTTCATGGTGGAAACTTGGGGGTTTGGGTAGAGTTAGGGGTTTTTGAGGAATTGAAATTTAGACCTCAAATGAGACCAAATTCCAAAACAAATTACATAACCGATCTCGGGGGTAAATGGGTAATCGGGTTTTGGTACGAATTTCGAGTTTGGACCAAGCGGGCCCGGGAGTTGACTTTTGTTGACTTTTTCAATAATGACCTAAATTAAATCTTTTGCAATCGTGGGTGATCCCTAAGGCTTATTTTGAATCATTTGGTTGGTAATTTGCTAGATATTGTTGGTTCGGAGGCTGGTTTGAAATGCAAAGCTGTGATCGAGCAGTGAGTGGTCTTTGGAGCGAGGTAAGTGTTGTGTCTAACTTTGACTTGAGGGAATTAGGAACTCTCAGACTATTTGCTATGTGAAATTCATGTGAGCGGCATATATGTGAGGTGACGAGTGCTTTTGCACCGCCAATTTATCTGTTTCCCCTATTTTTCCACTTTTCTCATATTATCTTTTTCCCCGTCTTAATTGTTACATGCTCTAATTGTGTTCCCATGCCTAATTGCTACTTGTTAGACATTGTTTCCTCTTGTTCATGATATTGTTCGTTGCATAGTTTCAGTTTCTCCTATTATTTGCTTACGCTGGTTGATCAGTACCTTTTGTTGTATACTCTGAATTGGTCTTGCTGTGTAGTAATACTTATGTGAACTTTCATGACGTATAAGTTTCCTATTTGTTTCGGTTTGGTGTTTAAGTATTGTGGAGGGCTTCCGTGATTTGAATTATGAATTTACTGTGTATACTGAGCACTTGATGTTGATACGGTGGGATCGTGTTGCACGCCGCAACAGGTGTAATAAGGGTGGGTTGTTTGGTGGCATAAGGTTGAACTATGATTTTGTTATTGTGATACGCTGGGATCGGATTGTACGCCGCAACAGGTGTAATAAGGGTGGATTATTTGGGGGCATAAGGATGAACTATGATTGTGTTATTGTGATATAGTGGGATCGGGTTGCACGCCGCAACACTTTTATTTATATTCACTGTTATTTATGCTATTATGAGGAAATAAGTGAGGAGTATGAGATGTACGGTAGGATCGGATTGCGCGCTACAATAACCTATATGTTTCAATTTCATGAGCTATGTTGGTTTTCTCTTTGGTATTTGTATCGTAATTATTAAAGATTGGTGATTTTGGACGACACTGGTTTATTCTTGAGGTTGTGGTTATTATTTTAAGTTGGTTGTTTAATTCTGTTCAGTATTCCCCTTGTTCTGTCATTATTATATACTGCGTTCAGGTTGTAGTGTAGGTGACTCGCCTTAGCCTCGTCACTACTTCGTCGAGATTAGGCTCAACACTTACCAGTACACTACATGGGGTCTGTTGTACTGATACTACACTCTGCATACTGTTCAGATTTTGGAGACGGTCCCAGCGGCGGCTACTAGAAAGTTCGGATTGGACAGCCTGTGGAGATTTGAGGTACAGCTGCTCAGCGCCCTCAACTCCTGAAGTCCCCGTCTTTATTTTTATTTAGCTGTGTATTTTCATTCAGACAACTTTGTATTTATTTCAGTCCCTTGTATATATTACTCTAGAAGCTCGTGCACTTGTGACACTGGGTTCATAAATTTGTAGCAGATATTTTTTTTTCGATTTTAGCTTCCGCATTTATATTTGGATTATTGCAGTTAAATCAGTTCTTCTTCATTAATTAAGTTTAAATTGTTAAAAAAGAATAAATTATTCTAATATTGGCTTGCCTAGCAAGTGAAATGTTAGGCGCTATCACGGTCCCGACGGTGAAAATTTCGGGTCGTGACAAAAAGGTAATGAAATAAGCGAGCCAAAAAATTATAATAGAAAATACTTCGAATGCGGGAAGTATGGTCACATCCAAGCCAAGTGTCCAGGACTAGAAAGGAAACTATCCAAGGGCGATCAGAAGAGAAAATATTTCTGTGTATGGAGTGATGAAGATGTACCACATAAAGATCAAGTGGAGCTTCCAGCCTTTGTTTCATGGCACGAAGTGAAACAAGTGAGAAAAAAAAATCCTTTGGTGCCCGGAGTGATGAAGATATATCGACAACGGTCGTGAGGAATCTACAAGCAACTGCTTCATGGCCCCAAGTGAAACAAGTAAGATAAGATTCCATGACTATGATAAATGTAATGAACTTCAAAATATCATAGAGCAGGATTTAAAAGATATGAGAAAAATATTTGATGAGCTTGAGAAGATTAAACAAGAGAAGAAGAACTGGGAGACCCAACTAGATGAACATACCAATTTGAAAAATGAAAAGAAAGAGTGGGATATTCTACTCGAAGAATATCATGTTGAAAATGATTTACTTCAAGAAGAAAATGCGGAACTTTGCAAACAAATAAATAATTTGTATAAATCTTTTCGTCATCATTTTGATCGGCCGAACAAAGGGATTCATTTTCTTAATAACTCCAAGTTGACTGAAAAAGGATCTACTAGTAGACGCCCTACTTCAAACAAGTCGATTCAGGAAATCTTCAAGTCGATTAAGGTACCTGCTTGTAAATACTCTACTTTTTATATTACATGTCACTATTGTGATAATTTTGGACATAAGGCATTTGCATGTAATTATGCAAAAAGTCAAGTCAGATCAAAATTTATTTGGAGACCTAAACAGTTACATGTATCTCTAATTATACAAGCTACTAACCATGAAGGACCCAAAAAGGTGTGGGTACCAAAAACAAACTAATTTGTTTTGCAGGAATTCTTTAGTCCAGCAATAAAAAGGATCAATGTTGTTTGCATATTGGCTGGTGGAGGCACATGCTTAAAGATGCTTCAAAGTTCTTATATATTTAACAGAGGATGAAGGAAATAATAGGTGTGATCTAAAGCTGAAGTGACTGGTGTTACCAAGGTTTATTCAAGTTCTTCTCGCTGCATTAGATGATACATATCTAGTTATTAGTTTAGTGAAGTATAGCCTGGCATATACATATTAGTCATCTATATACACTTTGAGTCCACTAGCTATATCACATTGCTATTCTACTTGGTATTATTTTTTTATCCATGACTTAGTAACTTTAAATAGCTTGATTACATGTATTGCACGTAATTTTATGTCACAATGTTATTCTACTATGTCATTTGCATAAGATATTAGGACAAGCAAGCATGCAATTTTATTGATATCGTACAAACTTGATTTATGCCCATATGTGTCTTAGATTATTCTTGAAGTGAATTATATGTGATATTTGCTTTCCTAGTAAGAATACTAATTCTTCATTCAATCCAAGAAAGTTATTCAACCTTGATGTTACTTCTGCACATGAAAAGAATAATTCATGCAATACTCAAAAGGTTGAAGACAAAACGTATTGTATTTCTACAATTGAATATTATTCACTTCAATTGGGTTATGTTCTGGATCTATATTGGAGAACAATTCATATGAGATTTGATATGACGAAAAATTAATTGTTGATTATGTTCTTCCTTTTGGTCAAATGTCTATCCACTATCATGGAAAAGACAAAGTTGGTAAGATTGATGGTATTTTTATCGGCCTTTACCGCTAGCAAATCTTATGAATTTATAGCATTATTGTGAATTAATCTATATACATTATTTTTATACTAATATTTCTTTAAGCGGAAGTATAAATGTAGATGAAGAACTTACTATGGACAGAAAGCAATAAATTGGTACTCGTGCATCCATACAAGCTAAACTACTAAGTCATTGTACAATGGATGATGGTTTCTAACAACGCAATAGTAGCTGACCACAAGCAAAAGAAGAGTATATAGGAATCTTTTACCAAGACAAACAAGCTGCGATTATGCATATTCAACAATGAACTTGACAGAAATGGTAAGGCTATGAAGTGTAAGGGTAAACTTGTAGCTCAAGGTTTCACAACAAGAAGGTTACTTCTTCATTAATTTTTCTGTTAGAGTATTACTTTTCATGTGCATCTTACAGAGCTTTGAAACTGTTTCAAAATAGATAGGGGTTCTTTTAAATAATGGACATTATTTTGTCTAACATCCCCAAGAATCGAGAATTTTCTAAACTTTTTATGACCAAAGCTTGATAATTTTTCTTCTATCCAAAAGTTTTTAAAAAAACAAAGGGGGAATGGTCATGAGTTTTAGTTGCAAGTGTTTATATTGATAACATATGATAGTGCTAATCAAAATTTGTGTCAAGGATTGTTGACGGCCAATTTTGACCCTCCCTTTTAAAATTAATTTACTTATACTTAATAATTTACAATGAATGTTTTGAAAGTATTTTCTGTCAATAAATACCTATTTTTGCAAATTAACAAGTATTTGTTTTGAAATTAATAATCTAGTATTAGCATTATGTAATTAAAGATATACTTACTATTTTAAGATTATTAAAATAACCTTAATAAACATCACAAAGGCTTTATAATTAATTTAACAAACTACTCCTTAATTTCCAGTTAACTAGATTACTATGCTAATAATTCAAAACTAGTGTTAAAATTTTGAAAATTAAGTATTTTATAAAGAATTTATTACAATAATTAGTGGCATATTTGATAGTTATAATTTTACTATATTTTATTAAAAATAATTAATATTATTTAAATTAATTTCAAAAAGGTTAAAAAGCCAAAGGGTTATGGTTGCAATTCTTTAATCAAATGAAGATAGACTATGTTTTAAATTAATCTTGGCCCAATACACAAGCCTAATCCGCCATTAACCCGGTCCAGGTCCACCCTCATTTGCCACCTTGTCTATCCACAACCTCATCTCTAAACCAATCTGCTCGCGCCACATCACCGGTCTCCCAACCTCACAAAACAAACATAAAAAACCCAAGTCGTGTGTTTTTTAAATTGACGACTCAAAATTTATCTATGTTTTCCCCTTTAATTTTAAAACACATTCGGATATCATCTCCACCTTCAAAAATACAACAATCTAACGGCAACAAATTTTCCCAGAAAAAGCTTTTTAAATACCAAAATACTAGGACCGTTGAACTAAAAGATTGATTTGCCCAGATTACCCCCCTCACTCTTAATTTGGAGAAGCCCTCCCCCCCCCCCAATCTATTAACCCTAATTCATTTGCAACTCTCACAACTGCCTCCCTTTCCTCTTTCCCTATTTCATCTCTCAATCCCTCATGAGTGTCAGTCAACAGACCTTGCACAAATTCGTTCAAGGTCATGAAATTCCTTATCAAATCGTCCTTACATGCTTCCTTATCCACAAATCCCGCTGATTTTACCTTTTGTTCGCCAAATCTGAAATGCCAGAACCTGGACCTTAGAATCGAAGCTCCATTTCGTCTTTGCTCTCAAATCCAACTGGCGGAATCAATTGCCTCGTCCCTAGGTTATGAAGCCTGAGATTTTATTTCCATTTTTATTAATTGGATTTCAAAATCCCTAATTCGAAACCCTAGACTAATTGGTGCAAAGTCGAATCCTCAGGGATTCTTTGTACTCTATCAAAATTGGTGGCATGTATGACCATTTTACGGTATCATCATCATTATTCTTGGTCTAGAGGTCAAGCGCATGTAACGACCTGACCAGTGATTTTACTTTTTAGATGCTCGTTCCACTAATAAGACTCCTCATATGTGTCTTTACTATTTTATGACTTACGGGGATGATTGATTTAGGTTTTGAAAAGTTCGGGTTGAAATCGAAACACTTAGTTCCTTAATAGTGGCCCATAATGGCCAAGTTTGACTTGAGTCAACGTTTTGAGTAAACGGCCTTAGAACCGGGATTTGACGATCCCAATAGGTTCGTATGATAATTTTTGAACTTGGGCGTGTGTTCGGATCGGGTTTTGAATGACCCGGGAGTGTTTCGGCACTTAATATTGAAAGTCGGCGCGTTTAAGGTTTTTTTCAAGTTCTTTAAGTTTGGTTTGCAGTAGACTTTGGTGTTATCGGGGTCAAATTTTAATTTCGGAAGTGGAAATATGTCCGTTATGTCATTTATGACTTGTACGCAAAAATTAGCGTCATTCCGACTTGATTCGATAGGAATCGGACGCGCGAAAGTGTTTCTAGAAGTTTTTTGAGTTTTAGCATCCTATTCATGATTCTAGATGTTATTTCGGTGTTGTGATCACGCGAGCGAGTTCGTATGATATTTTTAGACTTGTAAGGATGTTTTGTGTGGAGCCCCGGGGGCTCGGGTGAGTTTCGAGGGCATTCGGAGTGTTGGAAGAACTTCAATTTTTATGGTTTTTGATCTGGTGCTTCAGGTCTCGCAAATGCGAGGTTTTTTTTGTATTTGCGAACCTCGCATTTGCGATGTTGGGTTCAAATTTGCTAATATTTTTGCCGCTTTTGCGAGCTGCCCATCTTCTCATTTGCAAAGGTTTTGGTCGCAATTGCGACCTTGGCAGAGATGGCCAGTCTTCGCATTTGCGATGCCTTTGTCGCATTTTCGACCATCGCATTTACGAACAAGATGTCGCAAATGCGACACCTGCGACTGGTGCAAGGGCTTTTATTATGGGACTTAGCTTCTTTTCCCTCATTTTACACTAGGTCTTGGGAGATTTTGAGAGCTTTTTGTGGGGGAATTTCATCAACATCAAGAGGTAAGTGATCCCTATATATTCTTTAGCTAAATGCGTGAATCATAGGTAGATTTAACATGAAAATTGTGAAATTAGTGGGATTTTGTGAAGAAACTAGGCTTAGGTAAACAATGGGATTTGATCATGGTTTTGGTGGTGGAAATTGGAATAAATTATATATTTGAGTTCGGGATGTCATAGATAGCTTTTATAATCGAAAATATTCGGAATCCGGGCACGTGGGCCCGTGGGTGAATTTTAGAAATCTTCCAAATTGGGTTGGATAATTACTCTAATAGCTAAATTATGAACTTTTGAGTATATATTGATTAATTTATATAATATTTGGCTAGTTTCGGATTGTTCGGCACCGACATGAGGATTTTAGAGTGATTTGGCGACCGAAAAGTGTACTTTGGAATGAAGTAAGTCTCTTGCTTAATTGTGGGTGTTACGTAGGCACGAAGTGACGAGAGTCCGTGCGTAGTTACAAATTATGCTTATGTCCGGGTAGTTTTAGGACACTATCATGTAATACTTGTATTAATTGCACTCTACTTGTTAATTTAAGTTCTTAAATTATATTGAAACTTGATAAATGATTCGTAAAGACCGAATTTCATTTACTTTGACATCTAGTTAAAGAATCACTTATTTACTATTCATTATTGCGTTATTACTATTGATGTATTCCATGCCTATTTAGAATTTTTGTACTTTATTTATTGGCCCATAGTAAGTGTGGATATCGACCCCTTGTCACTACTTCTTCGAGATTAGACTAGATACTTACTCGGTACATGTTGTTTATGTAGTCACGCAACACTTATGCACTAACCGTGTATGATCTGAGGTAGGTGCATCTGGTGGTCATTCAAGCTCGTGCCCCGTTACCCTGAGGCATATTCGTGAGCTACTCTTTGTGCCCGTTTTGCAGCGCCCGCAGTCTCTCTTTTGTATTTATTTTCTATCTATCTTATTCCAGAAAGTAGTATAGGAGGTTTTGTATATTCTACCAATTGCTCATACACTTGTGACTTTAGGTTTTGGGAATATTCTAGTAGACACTTTATGATTTTGATTATTAAATTCACTGTATTTACTCTTTCGTTAGTTTATGCATTACTTTTCTATAAATTCCTACTAATCATTATCTTAGTAAATAAAATCAAATACTTTGAAATTTTTAAAAAGAACAAATACATGACTAGTTCACCGTTGGCTTGCCTAATGGCAACGTTGGGCGCCATCACGGCCTATAGGGGAAATTGGGTCGTGACAGCTTGGTATCAGAGCACTAGATTTACGTAGGTCTCCCAAGTCATGAGCAGGACTAATAGAGTCTTGCGGATCGGTGCAGAGACGTCTGAACTTATCTTCGAGAGGCTATAAGGTGTTACGAAACTTCTCTTTCTTCATCTCCTATCGTGCAGGTGATGTTGTGCTAAGTATCTTTCTCTTATTATCTCACAGATAGTGAGAACGTGCACGGAAGATGTACCCAACCATGGAGGAGCTTCTCCCCCTGTTGCTTGAGGCCGAGGGAGGGCTCAAGCTCCTACCAGAGGACGAGGGCGTCCTAGGGTAGCTATAGTTATGTCATCAGTGGATCCAGTGTAGGATCTTGTTATCGAATAGAAGGGCGAGGTACCTACAGTTGAGCCGGCGCCAGCGGATTTCATGTCTGCACCAGGATTCTAGGAGGTCATGGGCCGTATGTTGTGGTTCATGGACTCTATGATACAGGTTGGTTTATTTCCAGAGGACCCAGCCACATCTCAGGAGGGAGGGGGAGCACAGAACCCTACCGCTCAGGCTCCAGCGCATGCTGCTGCCTTTATATCAGACTCTGGGTGCACTACCCGTGAGCGAGGCTTAGCCAGGTGCAACGACTATACCAGAGCCCAGACCAGCCGTGAACGGCGAGCCGCATAAGCTTTTGGATAGATGGACCAGAATACATCCTCCTACCTTTGGCGATGAGCGACATGAGGACCCGCAGGACTTTATTGATCATTGCAGGGACATACTGCACAACATGAGAGTATTGGAGTCCCACGGGGTGGACTTTACCACCTTTTGGCTGGAGGTCAGGGCCCGTAGTTGGTGATAGTCCTACCTTCTGAGCAGACCAGCAGGTTCTCCTCCCTTGACTTGGGACGAGTTCACACGTCTCTTTCTGGAGAGATATATCCCACCCTCTAAGAGGGAAAAGTTACAGGGTCAGTTCGAGCGGATCCAGCAGGGTCAGATGTCTGTGACCGACTATGAGGCGAGATTCTCTGAGTTGTATCGCCATGCACTTATGATACTCCCCACTGATGCAGAGATATTGCAGAGGTTTATTGCGGGTGTCACGCCCCAAAAACAAGGACCGCGACCGGTGCTCAACCGAGTAAACCTAGTCGAGCAAGCCTAATTTACATTAACCTCTCATCATTATTCATGCATGATTTACCATAACATAATAAGAACTTTACTTTCATATTAAATACACTTGTCTCAATGGACAATATTTTCTTTCTCGTGGTGGTTACACAACTCTATAAATAGCTATAAATACTGTGAACATAAATACATGACAAAACTCAAATCTTTAATTACATGACCCACAGTGTACATGGAGCTTCTATGACAATGGATACCTATCTACATAAAACCAACTAGACCCAAACACCCACTAGAACTGTGGCGGGCTTGCCATAAGCTGAGTAGTGAAGAAGATCCCTATCAATGATCCATATCATCCTGTAGAAGTAAACCTGCATCCATTAAAAGATGCAACGCCCCGGGCAAAAGGGACGTGAGTACATGTGGAATAGTACTCGTATGTTAGGAAGTCAAAACAACATATGAAAATATGGCAACTCAAATAGGAGGCAAATAAAGTACATCCAAAAACTACCAAACATCCAATAAAATCACATTTCAAATCTTATTATACTTGCATTATTCTATCCTTCTTTTAGGATCAACTACGCCATATGAACTATACGTGGAATACATAATATAATGTAATTGTAACAACATGTACAAACAATGCAAACGAAAGTGGCACCTTCCTCCCTTATTTCACACATATATATTTTGTAGACCGTCCTTTGTGTGCACATGTCATATTATATACCTATGCATCTCATAGACCGTTCACAGCATTCACTTACAAAAAAACAAATACCCCTATTCAAGGGCTTGGGAATACAATATGAATATGATAAATCATGGTAACAATAAATGGGTTAGATAGACGTTAACATCAAGCAAATTTATTAAGAGCTTCCATTCAAATTTATCGATATTAAGTCAGGATCCTTTATAACCACCCTCACACAAAACGGCCCTGCCAGCTCACCCCAATATATGCGGGTGGAGGTGTATCAAGATACCATAACCTCTATAAAAAGAGACCATGCCGCCTCAACCCAATATATGCGGGTGGAGGTGTATCACGATACCACAACCTCTACAAAAAGCGACCCTCCCGCATCACCCCAATATATGCGGGTGGAGGTATATCACCACATCACAATCCAAACAAAAAGCGGTCATGTTGCCTCACCCCAATATACGTAGGTGGAGGTGTATCACAATACCACAATCCCAACACAAAGCGGTCATGCCGCCTCACCCCAATATATGCGGGTGGAGGTGTATCACAATACCACAATCCCAACATAAAGCGGTCATGCCGCCTCACCCCAATATATGCCGGTGGAGATGTATCACAATACCACAATCCCAACACAAAGTGGTCATGCCACCTCACCCCAATATGTGTGGGTGGAGGTGTATCACAATACCACAATCCGTACACAAAGCGGTCATGTCGCCTCACCCCAATATGTGCGGGTGGAGGTGTATCACAATAACACAATCCGAACACAAAGCGGTCATGCCGCCTAACCCCAATATGTGCTGGTGGAGGTGTATCACAATACCACAATCCCAACACAAAGCGGTCATGCCGCCTCACCCCAATATGTGCGGGTGGAGGTGTATCACAATACCACAATCCCAACATAAAGCGGTAATGTCGCCTCACCCCAATATATGCGGGTGGAGGTATATCAAAATACCATAATCCCAACACAAAGCGGTCATGCCGCACCTCAATATTTGCGGGTGGAGGTGTATCACAATACCATAATCCCAACACAAAGCGGTCATTCCGCCTCACCCCAATATATGCGGGTGGAGGTATATCACAATACCACATTTGATGTTCATACTATCGCTTACTTGTACTTAACATGGGTGATCATACAACATTAAAACCATTTAAAATATTAAGAGCATTTAAAACACTTAGGAACATCATAGTCTTTACTCGCAAGAACGTAGGGGTTTATAACACATTGGAAACAAAAGTACAAATACGTATATATCATAACCTTCACACCATATATCACTTCTTCCGTACTTTCAACCACTTACAATATTATTATTTCATTAGCTCTCTTGGCCATACATATGATTCTTCTTTCATGTCACAATGGCCATATTTCATATTCCACACTTTCATATCTTTCCTTTCATGGATCATCATCCTAAATATCAACATATACAATATTCCAGAAATCACAACTTTTGGTTCATTAGCTTTTAGGCAATTCTACTTTCAAAGTCAATTTGAGAATACTTGAATCAAAGCTTATTTCATAATCTTTCTCACATCATCTCATTCATTGGCACCATTGGCCACAAGTATAACTTTCACTCTTGGCACGTTGGCCACACTTTATATCCCCAATTCACTTCTTTCGCTTCCAACCATATTTATAGGTTATCAAATATAAGATATTTCCAATCAAGACTTTAGGTACACATATGAGCAATTAAGAGTCTTAAGCATATTGAGTTTTCTCACACAATTTGACATCATACCCTTTAGTTGAAACAACACTCAAAGACATAGCATTTTAATACACATCATTCTTGAACACATTCCCAAAAGATAAGATAATGTCATAGGAACATTCAGAACACGTTTTGAATACATAATTCTCAACACTTTGCTTATTCGGGACAATCGAGTTTATTGTGAACAACCCGGAACATAGAATAGGGAACTTGAGACATCCATACTTGATCCTTATGGGAACATCATTGAATTCAATTCTAAGAAGGAAGTTTAGCCAACATACCTCGCTTTGAGCTTTCCTTAAATTACTACAATGTTCCGAAAATTCTAGAAATCTCAATCGATTTTGATACATAACAAAATTGAACCATAATTAGGAAGATATTCATGGTCTCATCTCGTTTGAGCATTTTATCAAACACTAGGGGTGCCAATTTGGCTATAAGGTTCTTCTAAAGATTTTCTTCACTCATCAACCCAATCTTTACTTATTGTAGACCAACAATCTTCCCAAAAATCTTATTGGTGCATACATGTATAAATAATACTCTCATACCCAAGAATCATACTCCTAATCAACCATCTTCTACCCAAATTCGAAATTGAAAACTAGGGTATGGAACCTTACCTTTTAGATGAAGATCTTGTGATTAGCTTCCTTGATTCTTGTAGATTGGTGCAAGATTGGATGATTATAATGTTAGGTTCCCTCCTTCTCTCTCTAAAATGCTCTTACCTCTCTCTAAAACCCTGAGAAAAACAACCCAAAATAAGCCCCAAAGCCTATTTATTAAAATAGGGTCGGGTTATGTAAAGAGAAAAATTAACCCTCCGAACTCAGCCATGCGGTTGCACAATGGACCGCACAATTAGTGTGCGGGTCGCAAAATGGTTGCACAAATTGGTGCCCAGAACTGGGCTGTTCTGGTCCATTCTGCGACCAGTTTGCGATCGCATAACCATTTTGCGATCGCATAATGGTCGCAAAATCGCATTCTACCAGCCTTTGGTAATTTGGTCATAACGTCTTGTAGGAATGTCCAAATGATGAACGGTTTGAAGAGTTGAAAACTAGACTCAAAGGGCTTTAATTTGATAGGTACTACACCATATAAATCTTCATATATAGAGATATATGATCGTTTGAAATTAGGTCTTGTGCGAACTCACTTGAAACTTTATTCTATCATGAAATTTTCCACTTGCCTTAGCCTTGGTGCTCTTCTTAGACCATAAATCATTCTTAATGCACTTTATACATATATTATCATGATTAATTGATGTTATTCATATAATATTCCCTTTGTTTACACACAAAATAATATAATTTGTGCACATCAACTTTCTTAATAGCGCATAAGTACTTCGAAATATTTTCGAGGTGTTACATTCTCCCCCACTTAAGAACATTCGTCCTCGAATGTTTTAAAAGTCACCTCTAATATTCGTGTGAGTTACCAACGTTTTACCTCAAACCATTATGTGTAGGAACTTATGATTACATGGGTCTTATACTTCCTATCCAAAAGCTCAACTTACTTAGGGCCCTTAATATTTGGCTATCTTTACAAATTCTTAAAAATTTTGGCAGAGTTTCTCCTGTAACTATGCCTATCCACCTGTCAGAGAATCCCAGAAATCAATCCTAAACAACATATAGATAATACCACTTTGCACCATATATATATATATATATATATATATATATATATATATATGAAATCAACAATTTTGACTCTCGAGGCAAACTTTATGATCTTTCTTACCTTTGGTCGTGTCATTCGTTTTTCCTTCCTCCATTACGAGGACAATTGGGTACCTCACACATTATGACGGTCATGTGTGTCATCCCTTTAATCCTTAGGCCTTTCTTATTTCGTAACACGATGTGCAACATTCCTTGGTATTAACAAGGGAACTCCGAGACTAACTCAGAACCTTTACGCACGATCGAGGATAGAAGAAGAGAAACATTTCCTAAATCTCGTTGTAGCCTCCCTATTATAAGTGTGGCCGGAAACACATCGATAAGAGGGACTTTACTGACACAGCTCCATGACACCTTAGGACTCCTAAACCATGCTCTGATACCAAGTTTGTCATGCCCGAAAACCAAGGAGCGTGACAGGCGCTCAACCGAGTAAACCCAGTTGAGCAAGCCTAATTTACATTAACCTCTCATCATTATTCATTCATGATTTACCATAACATAATAAGAACTTGACTTTCATATTAAATACACTTGTCTCAATGGCCCATATTTTCTTTCTCGTGGTGGTTACACAACTCTATAAATAGCTATAAATACTGTGAACATAAATACATGACAAAACTCAAATCTTTTATTACATGACCCACAGTGTACATGGAGCTTCTATGACAATGGATACCTATCTACATAAAACCAACTAGACCCAAACACCCACTAGAACTGTGGCGGGCTTGCCATAAGCTGAGTAGTGAAGAAGATCCCTATCAATGATCCATATCATCCTGTAGAAGTAAACCTGCATCCATTAAAAGATGCAACGCCCCGGGCAAAAGGGACGTGAGTACATGTGGAATAGTACTCGTATGTTAGGAAGTCAAAACAACATATGAAAATATGGCAACTCAAATAGGAGGCAAATAAAGTACATCCAAAAACTACCAAACATCCAATAAAATCACATTTCAAATCTTATTATACTTGCATTATTCTATCCTTCTTTTAGGATCAACTACGCCATATGAACTATACGTGGAATACATAATATAATGTAATTGTAACAACATGTACAAACAATGCAAACGAAAGTGGCACCTTCCTCCCTTATTTCACACATATATATTTTGTAGACCGTCCTTTGTGTGCACATGTCATATTATATACCTATGCATCTCATAGACCGTTCACAGCATTCACTTACAAAAAAACAAATACCCCTATTCAAGGGCTTGGGAATACAATATGAATATGATAAATCATGGTAACAATAAATGGGTTAGATAGACGTTAACATCAAGCAAATTTATTAAGAGCTTCCATTCAAATTTATCGATATTAAGTCAGGATCCTTTATAACCACCCTCACACAAAACGGCCCTGCCAGCTCACCCCAATATATGCGGGTGGAGGTGTATCAAGATACCATAACCTCTATAAAAAGAGACCATGCCGCCTCAACCCAATATATGCGGGTGGAGGTGTATCACGATACCACAACCTCTACAAAAAGCGACCCTCCCGCATCACCCCAATATATGCGGGTGGAGGTATATCACCACATCACAATCCAAACAAAAAGCGGTCATGTTGCCTCACCCCAATATACGTAGGTGGAGGTGTATCACAATACCACAATCCCAACACAAAGCGGTCATGCCGCCTCACCCCAATATATGCGGGTGGAGGTGTATCACAATACCACAATCCCAACATAAAGCGGTCATGCCGCCTCACCCCAATATATGCCGGTGGAGATGTATCACAATACCACAATCCCAACACAAAGTGGTCATGCCACCTCACCCCAATATGTGTGGGTGGAGGTGTATCACAATACCACAATCCGTACACAAAGCGGTCATGTCGCCTCACCCCAATATGTGCGGGTGGAGGTGTATCACAATACCACAATCCCAACACAAAGCGGTCATGCTGCCTCACCCCAATATGTGCGGGTGGAGGTGTATCACAATACCACAATCCCAACACAAAGCGGTCATGCCGCCTCATCCCAATATATGCGGCTGGAGGTGTATCACAATACCACAATCCCAACATAAAGTGGTCATCCCACCTCACCCCAGTATGTGCAGGTGGAGGTGTATCATAATACCATAATCCCAACACAAAGAGGTCATGCCGCCTCACCCCAATATATACAGGTGAAGGTATATCAGAATACCACATTTGATGTTCATACTATCACTTACTCGTACTTAACATGGGTGATCATACAACATTAAGAGCATTTAAAACGTTTAGAAACATCGTAGTCTTTACTCAGAAGAACGTAAGGGTTTATAACACATTGGAAACAAAAGTACAAATACGTACATCTCATAACCTTCACACCATATATCACTTAATCCGTACTTTCAACCACTTACAACATTATTATTTCATTAGCTCTCTTGGCCATACATATGATTCTTCTTTCATGGCACAATAGATGTATTTCATATTCTACACTTTCATATCTTTCCTTTCATGGATCATCATCCTAAATATCAACATATACAATATTCCGGAAATCATAACTTTTGGTTCATTAGCTTTTAGGCAATTCTACTTTCAAAGTCAATTTAAGAATAGTTGAATCAAAGCTTATTTCATAATCTTTCTCACATTATCTCATTCATTGGCACCATTGGCCACAAGTATAACTTTCACTCTTGGCACGTTGGCCACACTTTATATCCCCAATTTACTTATTTCACTTCCAACCATATTTATAGGTTATCAAATATAAGATATTTCCAATCAAGACTTAAAGTACACATATGAGCAATTAAGAGTCTTAAGCATATTGAGTTTTCTCACACAAGTTGACATCATACCCTTTAGTTGAAATATGCTTCCCCTAGTAGGACTGAGGCAGTTGCATCAGATGCCATTATTAAAGGAATTGCTTTGGTCTTTCATAGAGATGCATCAATTTTATTTGATCTGGGATCTACTTATTCATATGTGTCATCCTATTTGGTTATGTCTCGTGATTCTTTGGATACTCATGTTTATGTGTCTACATCCGTTGTTGATTCTATTGTAGTAGATTGGGTCTATTGTTCCTTATTTTGTCACTATTACGGGCTATGAGACTAGGGTTGATCTTTTATTACTCAATATGATATATTTTGATGTGAATCTGGGCATGGATTGATTGTCGACATATCACGCTATTCTTGAATGTCATGCTAAGATCATGACGTTGGCTATGTCGGGGTTACCGAGGTTGGACTGGATAGGGCTATTCGATCATGTTCCTAGTAAGGTGGTGTCTTCTCTGAAGGCACGATGGATGTTTGAGAAGGGGTGCTTGGCATACTTAGCCTTTGTGAGGGATGTTAGTGTTGATACTCCTACCATTAAGTCCGTTTTGGTAGTGAGTGAGTTTCCAGATGTGTTTCCAGCAGACCTACAAGGCATGCCACTCGATAGGGATTTTGATTTTGGTATTGATCTAGTGCCAAGAACTCAGCCTATCTCTAATCCACCATATCACATAGCACCTGTGGAGTTAAAAGAATTGAAGGAACAACTTCATGAGTTGCATGATAAGGGTTTCATCAGAACCATAAGAGTTAAAAGAATTGAAGGAACAACTTCATGAGTTGCACTCAGCCTATCCCTAATCCACCATATCACTTTGACTTGCCGTGCTCCAATTCTATTTATTAAAAAGAAAGATGGTTCTATGTGGATGTGTATTGACTACAACAGTTGAACAAGGTTAACGTCAAGAACATGTACCCACTACCGCGTATTAATGAGCTTTAGGGTGCTAGGGTATTCTCAAAGATTGACTTGAGATCGGGATACTATCAGTTGAAGATCCGTGCATTAGATATGCGGAAGACGATTTTCAGGACCCGCTATGGTCACTATGAGTTCTTGGTCATGTCTTTTAGGCTGACAAATGCCTCACCAGCTTTCATGCACTTGATGAACATCGTGTTGTAGTCGTATATTGATTCCTTTGTCATTGTGTTCAATGATGATATATTTGTGTATTCTAACAACTGAGAGGAGCATGAGCAGTACTTGAGGATCGTGCTCTGAACCTTGAGGGAGATGAAGCTATATGCTAAATTCTAGAATGGACTCGAAAATCAGCCAACACTAAGTCTCGGAGTATCAGGGGTGCGCGACGGGATGACTGTCAGATGCACCTGCCTCAGATCCTGCACGATTAGTGCAAAAGTATAGCATGAGTACATAAACAACATGTACCCAGTAAGTATCCAGTCTAACCTCGAAGATGTAGTGACGAGGGGTCGACATCGACATTTACTATGGGCCAACAATAAAATACAGAGATTCTAAACAGGTATGGGACATGGAAACAACAACAACAACAAACAACAACAACAACAACTGATAATGAATTCCAAAATCTCTAGCCAACATCTAATAATCCCAAATCAATTTCTGTCATTAAATAAATTATAACCTCTCGAGCCATAAAGAAATATCAAGTGTAATCAGGCTCCGAGTATTATCACGCATGATTTATGACAAGGTCGTACGGCCCGATCCAAAAATATATTATGTGCATTGCCGAGGGTCGAACGGCACGAACCATAGATACATCTATTATACTGCCGAGGAGAACGGCCTGCTCCAATGAGAATAGAGAAGTTTACCTCGCTCGCGGAAGTACTTGCGACGCGAGAGGACATGGATTTTTCAGAGATATTAAATATTCATCAATTCTTCCCCAAAATAAGAATTCTAAATTGGAAGTTTTCAACTTTAAAATCTCTAGTCTCAACTCTATTCAAGATAATTAATATGCATATAAAATATGATAGTTTAATTAAAGCAGGATGTAAATCTAAGACTACCCGAACATCTCATTAAATATAGCTACGCATGGACTCTCGTCACCTAGTGCGTACGTAACTCCCCACACAAATAACACACAACAAGATACACCTAAGGGGATGAGTTCCCTCTTACAAGGTTAGGCAAGAAACTTACCTCGTTCTCAAGCTCACTTTCGGTCTACAAATACGCTCTAAGTCCTCAACTTGGTGCCAAACAACCCGAAACTAGCCAAATATTATATAAATAAATAAATATATACTCAAAAGTTCATAATTTAACCATTGGAGTAATTACCCAACCCAATTTGGAAGATTCCTAAAACGCACCCCCGGGCCCACGTGCCCGGATTCCGGAAATTTCAGAGATAATTGTTACCCATAAACTCACGAACTCAAATATATCATTTTCACCTAATTTCCTAATCATTTTTCGTGGTTAAATCTCATATTTATCAAAACATAAGTTTTTTAACTAAACCCATAATTTCCACTATTTTGAATATTAAAATCTACCCATAATCTATGTATTTAACTTACATTGGTAGGAATTACTTACCTTCAATAGCTAGGTGGAAATCCCTGTCTAAGAAGCTCCAACATTCGCCCAAGAAGTGAAATAAATGAACCAAAACGGCCTAAGTCCCGTCTTAAATGGACCTCATTGTCGCCCACTGATTTTCACTTCTGCGGAGAATTGGCCACTTATGCGGCTCCGTAGGAAGATGCATCATAGATGCGGCCTTGCCCCAGATGGCCTACTTCTGCTTCTACGTACAAAGGCTCGCTTTTGCAATCCCGCTTCTGCGGTGTATGTGTCGCGCCTGCGACCTTGCCCGCTTCTGCGGTGTATGTGTCGCGCCTGCGACCTTGCCCGCTTCTGCGGTCACATGCCTCGCACCTGTGCTTTCGCAGGTGCGCTCCTTTCCTCGCTTCTGCAACTACACGCCAAGGCTTCCCAAGCCACTTCTGCGAGGTTGCTTCTGCGACGTCACTTCTGCGAACTCAAATTTTGCACAGAAGTCCTAATTGACATAACAGAGGTATTTCAATTTTCAGAATTGGATTCCGACCCCGATATCAAAAAGTCAACCCCCCGGTCAAACTTCTCAAAAATAAAACTTTCGGCATTTCAAGCCTAATTCCTTTACAGACATCCAAATAATATTATGGACACGCTCCTAAGCTCAAAATCACCATACGGAGCTATTGAAATCATCAAAATTCAAATCCGAGGTCGTTTACACATAGGTCCATATCCGGTCCACTTTTCTAACTCATTATTTTTTTTTTCAATTATGAGACTAAGTGTCTCATTTCACTCCGAGTTCCTTCCGGACTCGAACCCACTAATCCGATATAACATAATATAGCTGAATAATACCAAAAAGAAGTAGGAATGGGGAAAATGGGGTTATAACTCTCGAAACAACCGGCCGATTCGTTACAGTATATTTGTATCAGTTGTATTTATGTATATATTTTCCTTATTTTTTGCAGATCTCATCTGATGCATCACAACTTCTTCCAAATCCTAAGAGAAGGAAGATGTCCAATTCTCCTAATGTTTTGCTTGACACCAGTGATATCCCTAACTTCAATTTATGTTCATTTTCGCTGGGTAGTACACAAAAGACTGGTTTAGAAGGTAATTCTACTATTGTTGTTGGTGGTGAAGAGAGACAAGAACATCATGAACAATAGGGAGTTGGTCAAGTATCTGCCCTTATGGCTGTGGATTTTTCCCCTGCTGCTGAACCGCAGCAGTTAGTTGCGACTGAGCAGCAGAAACATCAAGCAAAAAAGAAAACCTGCTAAAGTAGGGAAAATGATTCGTATTTAGAGAATTTGGTTGAAATCTCCTTACGGCATTCCTAAACAAAAGGCAAGAGGGCAAGATTTGAAAGCAGGAAAGACTACACGAAGGTGTCCCTTCCATTATGTCAATCACGACAGTGGATTGATGCAGAGATTTACAGACTGGTTGAATACGGATTCTAGGGAATATGATTCCAAGCCATTTAGATTAGCTGGAATCGATATTCCAAAGTCATTATTTACCGAGCTTGTGGACCCTACCTCTGATCTTGCGGATGAAGTAAGTTATTAAGTTTGTTTTTTGAATTGGTTTTGAACTGTATTCCTAAAACTTCAGCCTTATGTTTGTTTTAAAGTTTTTGTACTGTAATTTGGTAAACTTCAGAATTATGCATGCTTAAGTTTTTTAGTTTATTTTGCTAAAACTTCATACTAAAAGATGCTAAAGTTTTTGTCTTGCAGTCTGTAGTTTAGCAATGAGTTTTTCCCTAAACACTTCAGACTTAAAATGCAGAAGTTGTTTAGTTCATTTGCTAAAACTTCAGACTACACATGCTGAAATTTTTGTCATGGAGTCTCTAGTTTTGTAATGAGTTTTTTTTCTAAACTTTAAATCAAACATGCTGAAATTATTTGGTTTATTTTCTAACACTTCATACTTATGCATGCTGAAGTTTTTTAGTTCATTACCTAAACTACTTGTTTACTCTGAATTATATTGTGGTTAAGTTTGCATATTTTCTTTTGTTGTTGTTCATTTGCAGCATATTGAAGGGGGCGAATATTTCTTGCGCAAAAAATATTGCTATCACCTTCCAAGTTATCCAAAATAAAAATATGCAGTAACAAATTTACTTTTTGATCAGTATATGACTAAGTTGGCTAGTGGTCATCTTTAAGATGAACAGAAGGAGAAAATTAGAATAAGGAAGGAAAAGAGAAAAGAGGAGAAAAGAAAAATGGAAGAGAAAAAGAGTAAATCAAAGAGAAAGCGGGCTGTCAAAAAACAGGTGATTGAGAAAGTTGTGGATTATGAAGAAGAAGTGGAGATTGAATAACTTACCGAATTTACCTGGTTTATTGAAGAATCAACTTCTGAAAAGGTGGCCAACTACGTAAGAGGCATTGACCTTTCATGTGGTATCTCATGGGCATCTGCTGAAAACGTATTTTTACCATTTCGACTTAAGCCAAGTGTTGGCCAGTCATCTATGCACTACTTTCTTGGAATTCTGCACTTTCAAACTAAAACTATATGTGTAAGATTCCTTGAGCAATTCGCTATATGAGCGTGTGGTTGAACTTGTCTAAAATTATGCCCGGTTGATCCCACACTTGCTCAAATGCTTGAATTTTGCCACATGCAATAAAACTTATCAGGAAAATCCTGTGGAAAGTTTTACGATTAAGTGGATAAACACGCCCCTATAGGAAAAAAAGTACGTGTTTGGCATATGTTTATCATGCATCTTATCTTTATCCTTTTTTCTTTTGTGTTATTGTGTTAACTAATCTTCAATTTTTTTCATGTTCTTTTTATAGTGTTGATTGTGGTATATTTGCTCTTAAGTTCCTTGAGATGCGGTTGAAGCAAGATGATGTCTTCAAATTCAAATAAAGTGATGCGTTGACATTCAGGAGAGAATTGGCTACGAATCTTTGGGCTCAAGGAAAGTGGAAAGAAAATAGTGGTTATGAAACTCTTGAAGAGCAACTAGGACATGACTATCGAGAATATGAAGACACTCTATGTGAACTTTTTCGATAGAGAATAAATTATAAATGAAAAACAATTTTTTTTTGTTATTTTTTTCAATGATGTAAGTGAAAACAAAATTGGATTTGTGAATATACATTATTTTTGTGAATTATGTGATCTCTATCTTTAAAATTTTTGCTCTCTTCACGTTAATTAGTCTGAAGTTGTCTTAGATTGTATCAAATACTTTTGTCTCTTTTATCAAGAACTTAAGCATGTTTTGTGAAACTTCAGCATGTTTAACTTCAGAACGCATTAGCAAAAACTCATTAGAAGATTACATACTGCAGGACAAAACTTAAGTATGTTTAGTCTGAAGTTTTAGCAAATAAACTGAAAAACTTCTGCTTGTTTAGACTGAAGTTTTGGATAAAACTCACGATAAATTATTGACTGTAGGACAAAACTTCAGCATGTTTGAAGTTTTAGCAAATGAACTAAATAACTTCAGCATCCATTAGCATGAAGTTTTAGCTTCAATGTGAAACAACTTCATGCTACATTAGCATGAAGTTTTAGCTTTACCATGTTTAGTGTGAAGTGTTAGGAAATGAACAAAAAAAACTTTAGCATGGATTAGTTTGAAGTTAAGCAAAATTTAATAGAAAATTACGTACTGTAGGAGAAAACTTCAGCATGTTCAGTCTGAAATTTTAGCAAATGAACTAAATAACTTTAGCATGTTTAGTCTGAAATATTTAGGGAAAATCTCATTGCTAAACTGCAGAGTGCAGGACAAAACTTCAGGATTTTTAGTATTTTTTAACTTGAAACTTATCTTTTTGTATTTACTAGCTACTTTTTGTCTTTTACCACCTACTTCATCTTACATTTAATTTGTCTGATCATATAGTAAATTACCTAAAAAGTTACTTTTGTATTTACAAATAGTAAATGAAGTCTTTCAATTTGATTATGTGAAAACTTTTGGCTTTTGAGGCTGAAGTTATTTTTTTACTATAGAAAAACTATGGATTTATTCGGCCGAAGTTACATTTCTTTTTGCATTTACCACCTACTTGTTGTCTTTTACCACCTACTTATCTTAATACATTCAATTTCTCTGAACGTAAAATAACAAACAGACCTGAAAAGTTACCTTTGCATTTATAGATATTAAATTGATTGAGTGCACACTTTGGCTATATTAATTATCTCTTCACTTGAAAATTTCATAGTTATCCATAGACTTCTATCATATTTCTTTATATTTATATTCATCCATAGCCTTTTAGATTTTTTAAAGAAACAATGTCTGATACTAGCGGAAGTAGGAAGCTTACAATGGATGAACTTATGCATAAGTGGGAGAGTCTAAAGTCTGATTGGAATAGTAACGTACCAATGGACAATCTTATGCAGAAGTGGGAGCAAATAAAGGCTGATAGGGAAAGAAACAGACCACAATTTTTTGCCGATGAATTATTCCAGAATAGGTTGAACCTCGAATGCAGTTGTGAAGGTTATTCAACCTCGTTCGACAAGATTGTCCAGCAGTTTGATTCTTTTAAGTTTCCCATCAGGGACGACTATTCCAAGATGGAAAATAGCTTGAAGAGTCTTCCTTATCTTATGGACAGAGTAATAATTGAACAAAATCAGTTGCGTGATCAATTCAACAAGTTGAAGTGCGATCTCATGAGATTTTGTGATCTTTTGCCCGGGTATCCTATAATTATCTCTGATTCGGATGATGATAAGATATATCGAGAAATTGAGGAGTATTGTTCTGATGATGATGGTGATGCTTAGTTTTTTAAATCTTTTTTTTTATGTTTTTCTTCTGTATTTTTGTTAATGTTTTTTATGGCTCTTATTTTGTTTTGTGTGGTTTTTATCTCGTAATATGTTATATAAATAAAATTCTTGTTTTGTTTTTTTGTATGATTTTTTTCAATTTTGAAGGATGCATTCTCATTTTAATGTAATAATATAGTACGTGTCAACCTAAAACTTCATGCCTTATAAGCAGAAGTTAGCATATATAAGGTAGAAATTTGAACCTTTTTTGTTCTGAAGTTATCATCTATAGCTTTTGACAGTCACACTTTATAGGCTGAAAGTTTTTGCAAACATTTGTCGTTAATAGGCATATATAAGGCTGTAACTATATCTTTTAAGAGTCAGACTTATCCATGTTGAAATGTTTTTGTTCATTTCCTAAAACTTCACACTAAACATGCTGAAGTTTTGTCCAGCAGTCTACAATTTTTTGTATTGAGTTTTTTCGAAACTTCAGAGAAAATATGCTGAAGTTATTTAGTTCATTTGCTAAAACTTCAGACTAAACATGCTGAAGTTTTGTCCTACAATATAAATACTTCATGCAGACAGGTGTAGTTTTTTAATTATATATATGTGTTTTGTGTGTGTGTGTGTGTGTTAAAGATATGTATTTCACTTACAGTTTTTTCTCGCTGAAGTGATTGCGTACTTTTTTAGAATGCAACCAAACCTGTAAGCCGCCAACAAAAATGAGTGGTTTGTACTTCAAGCAATATATAAACGAGTATTTTTCAATCCAAGAGCTTAATTTTTTTATTTCTATGAAAACAACCACATTTCACATATATCAATCAATAATGAAAGTCTAAATTCAGAATATCTATCTTATTTTAGAATGATTTTTTTCCCCAAGGATTATTGAACGTTGGAGTATTTTTTAGCGTGTTTCTTGGAATATGGATGAGGTGCTGGAGAAAACAAGCAAGTTGTTCTGTTATGCCCAATTTGTTTACAGTGACTGTATTTGGTAGACTTCAATCGTACTGATTCAGTCGCAGGGATATACCTCTTCTTTTTTGTCTTCTTCCTTGTAGAATCACTACATCGGGAGGTTTTGTGATTTTAGATTCTACATTTTGTGGTATATCCCATGAATTTTGATCTCCCACAGTATTGACATGTCCTTCATATGTTTTGAACCATGTTTTCCTTGAATACCATTTTGAGCAGTAATCAGATTTCTGCAAATATCTCTTAGTGATAGTAGCAATTGCGTGTGGACAGGGCAATTCATCAAGTTGGAATTCTAAGCAGTCACAAGTTCTTATTTAAGTCCACAATAAATTTCATTCCTTCATTATTTATTTTAAACAACATTGAATCAAGGTTGAACACCTAAGAAGGAATACAAAGTAAAAATTTTTATATTAGTGTATTATTGCTTCAAAAAAGAAAAAGTATGAAGTTTTTTTATTTATAAGCAGTAAATCACTGCAGACATAAAAAGCTAAAGTGATTATGCATTCGTTAATTACTTCAGAGAAAACATGCTGAAGTAAATTCTGAAGGTAATAAATATACTTACAAACATTTTGCAAGCCAAGTCTATCTTCTTATTCATCTCTTCTTCTGCCCATATTGATACTTTGTGAAAAGTTTCATGTACTTTTTTTCTCCATTTGTAAAACCACTCTCCCAACTTTTCTTGGATGAAATCTAACATTCTTAAAAGAGGCATCTCTCTCGCTTTTAGTAATACAGAATTCATTGATTCTACCATGTTTGTTGTCAGCATATCATAACGTTGTCGTGGGAACCACGATCGAGCCCATCTCTCTGGTGGATCTTCCATTATGTAATTGTATATTTTCTTGTCAACACTTTTGATCTGGGACACTAACTGATTAAAATCTTCACGTTTGTATGACCTTGCATCACTTTGGAAAAGATTTATTATCGTGCTTTTTGCATGTCTTTGCTTTAAATTCTTCTCAAAGTGATAGAGGCAAATACCATGGTGAGATTCAAGATAAATTTGTCTAATCCCATTTGCGATCGATTAGTTTCTATCTGATAAGAAAACCAGTTCACGACGGACTTCAATTGCTTTTCTCATTTTCCCGAAGAACCAAATGTATGCATCATTGTTTTTTGAATTTGCTACACCAAAAGATAGAGGAAAGATTTTATTGTTTGCATCCTTTGATACAACAACAAATAGAATACCACGATATTTTGAATTTAAAAATATTGCATCAACTGCAATCACGGGTCTACCGTAACGCCAACCATCTATTGATGCCACAGGAGCAAAGAACATGTAAGCAAACCTGTACAGGTGAAACACAAAAAAAAAAAAAAAAATCATAAGGTGTGAAGTTTTCATATAGGAACATTTGAAACTTCAAACTGATGGTTACTATTGTTTTGCTTACCGATTCTACTCATCTCTTTTTATGTTAGTGTACGTCCCTGGGTTTCTATGCACCATCATGTGTAGGTATTAAGGAAGAATCTGGTAGTTCTCTTCCGATTTTCCTCTTATACAAGCAATAGCTTTTTAAATAGCGCGACATGCCTGGTGATATCCAATGTCACTTCCAATTTTTTTTTCATTTCACTTTCTACAAAGGTTGGTGTAACCTCAATCTTTTTATCCCGAACATGTTCTAAAATTTGCTCACTTATAAAATTTGATGTAGCATGCTTTTGATCTGGTTTTCTTGTATCAACCGAGTATTCATGGTTGTTATGAAATTTTATCACCCTGAAAAGTGTGGAATTTTTTATTCTGGTAGCACGTACAATCCAACCACATTTCTCCACGATGCATTTCAGCCCGTATCTCTTTGAACATGATCTAACAACAGTGGATTCAACTTTTTGGTTTATCTCCAAGCTTCAAAAAAATTTAGTCATGCTTTTCTTGTTCTCAAAAGTTGATCTTACTTTTATTTCCTCAGGCAATGCATCGTGCCTAAGTATTTTATATGATAGAGATTCTTTCAGCTTTCTTCTCACTCATTTTCTTCATTTCTTAGAAGCAGTAGAAGTTTCAGCATTTTCTTCAATTGTATCTGATGTTTTCAATATAATTTTTGTATTTTCTTCATCTTGGTTGTTGCTTATGTTTGCATGAGATAACAAAAAACTTTGTTGGATTGTGTGTTGTTTGTCTATTTGCATTATTAGTTTTCCTTCTTCTTGTTAGGCCTCACCATATTCTGGATCAGCTATAATGTTAGAAGGTTGTCGCTCGTTGTCTACTTCCATTATTGGTTGTTTTACTTCATGCTGATAATTAGCAAGTTGTTCTGAATCTATTGTATGTGCAAGAGATGGTTTAAATGTTGCATATTCTGAAGCAGTTCTACTGTCAGAAAGTAGTTATATTTTTTCGACGACAAAATGGCAATTCTTGAAGGCTGAATCAGTTTTTAGCAAATGTATACAGGTTCTGAGTTCTTCATATGAAGTTACAAGCATCCCTTTGCTTGTATTTAGTTTGATATCAAACCATATTTTTAGTGAATATTTGGTTGAATCAAAATCTGTAACTTCACTAATTTTCTTCAGAAAAGTATTGAATGATACTTGTTTATTAACTAGAACAAGTTTTATATCATGATCCAAGTAATTGTAATCAAAAGTCCACCTCCCATTGAAATTAATAACAAGGCAAATCGAACTCATCCTGCAGAATGGAAATTTCAGTATGTTTAGTGTGAAGTGTTAGGAAAATGAACAAAAAGACTAGCATGTATAAGTATGAAGTTTAGAAAAAATTCATTAGAAAATTACATACTGCAGGTCAAAAACTTAAGCATGATTAGGCTGAAGTTTTAGCAAATGAACTAAAAACATCAGCTTGTTTAGACTAAAGTTTCGGATAAAACTCATGACAAAACTGTAGACTATGTTACAAAACTGCAACTTATTTTGGTATGAAGTTTTAGCAAATGAACTAAATAACTTCAGCATTGTCACGACCAAAAATTCGACTAGCCGTGATGGCACCTAACCTCATCTGCTAGACAAGCCAAATAATAACAATGCGATTCAATTAATATTTAACTGACTCTAATACACTCCCCAAGGGCTGGTAGTACAAATCATGAGCTACTAAGATTTGAATTTACAAAGCTGGTGTGAAATAAAAGGCAGCTGTGACTGGATCACAGGTACATCTTCAATGCTAGCTCCCGCCATGCACAACAACATCAACATCCAAAACTTGCACGCAAGGTATAGAAGTGTAGTATGAGTACAACCGATCTCATGTACTCAATAAGTAACAAACCTAACCTTAGGTTGAAACTAGTGACGAGCTTATACCAATGTTAGAGTTCACACCCATATCCAATAACATCTCATAACAATAAAATTGAGGCAACACAAAAAATAACTCAATAATAAGATGCTCGGCTCGTCAACAGTTCTGGAAAAATAATTTTTTTTTTCAAGTATAATAGTAAAATTCAATTTTTTTCACCGAAATCACCAAAATATGAGTAAGTCTGAAAACTGTGATTTTTCCCAAAACTTTTCTTCCACAATAGGAATGGCATGAGGAAAGTACATCTATATCCCTACATGCCAATGTGCATGCCAATGCAATACAATATAGTGATAAAACTATATGCATACTCTCAGAGCATCAATTCACTCAGTCCTCCCAGTCACTCAATCCTCTCTGTCACTCAGTCCTCCCAATCACTCAATCTTCACAGTGACTCATGCCTCACAATCATTCAATCCTCCCAAATCATTCGACACTCGCAATCGGCACTCGCACTCAGTAGGTACCTGCGCTCACTGGGGGTGTGTACATACTCCAGAGGGGCTCCTTCATCCCAAGAGCTATAACAAGCCAGTCATGGCATAAATCAATAAAACATGATATGTCGTGCAGCCCGATCCCATAAATATCCTCACCATCAAGCCCTCGGCCTCACTCAGTCATCAATCTCTCTAGTCTCTCGGGCTCAAAAATGTCATGAAAATCAGCCCAAAAAAGATGATATGATGTATCAATAAATAACAATAGAGACTGAGATATGATATAAATGGATGAACATGACTGAGTTTCAAATTTCAATTTAAACAAATTCAACAACAATATGACCTCTGTGGGTCTCAATAATACTGGCATATAGCCTCAACATGATTTTAACATGATTCTCAGCTCATATTCCTTTAACATATGACAATACAAGGAAAATTCCAAGATTAGTTTACTATAAAATTCCACGGAATCAATTACGTCATAATTTCAACGGTGCACGCCCACACGCCCGTCACCTAGCATGTGCGTCACCTCCAACCAAATCACATAATACGTATATTCAGGGTTCATACCCTCAGCTCCAAGTTTAGAAGTGTTACTTACCTCAACAAGATGAACCCAACGTCGAGCAAGCTAATCAATACTCAGGAAATTCCATTTCGTGCGTATCTACCTTTGAATGCCTTCTTGTCTCCTCAATTCAATGCCAACGATCCAAAATTGAAATTCACCCCTTAATGACACTACAACAATCTGCTATACTAAGCAACTTTAATCTACAATATCAACATCCATTGGGACCAACATTAGTAATCGATTCCATAGTTTAGGCCATTTAGACAATTTACCAAACACCTAGTGGGCATACATAACTTTCATACATACTAAAACTAAATTTCATACAACTAATTATATAGTATACACTTATTTACAACTTATCTACAACTTTCACACATTATTTTTACCAGTTAAAATATATCTACAACATCATACAACTTAAATACAATTTTCATATAAATTTTATACAATATTTCTTTTGTATATTTTGTATCTGATTTGTATATATTTTGTATGTGGTGTGTGCTTCTTCCTCTCTAAAATTCCAATCAAAATTTTCTCTCTTAATACAATTTTGATACATATCAACAATTTTATGTAAAAAAAAATAGTATTGACAACTTAAATACAAATTTTATACAATGATTCCTACATTATACAATTATTTTTCAACTTTCATATAATATACAAATAAAATATATATATATATATATATATATATATATATATATATATATATATATATATATATATATATATACTACAACAGAATACAATTTACATACAATTATAATACAACTTTACTATAATTTTGTAAGTATATTGTATATTATATCTTCTTCTTCTTCTTCTTCTTCTTCTTCTTCTTCTTCTTCTTCTTCTTCTTCTTCTTCTTCGAGTTTCAATATGAAATTCAGCTAAAATCAAGTCTAATATTCACCAAACACCCTCAAAATTGAGATAGAAACTCCAAAAAACATTCCCAATTATTTGCAACAACACCCAATCCAAACAAATAATGGTTTTTGAAAACCCAAATTCGAATTCAAAGCTTCAAAACTTTTTAATGGTTGTCAATGGTGGAGAGTCAAACACCTTCAAAATTTATTGATTGATAATTTCAATTTGAATACCAATTGTGCAACATGAAAGAAAATTGCTAAGTTAAAACTCTATAGTAAAACGATTGAAATCTATTGATGAATTCCATTAAAAATATATTTAACATGAAAAGATAAAAATAGAGAACATCAGATGAAGAAAAATTGGGGAAAGAATAGAGAGAGAGAGAGAGAGAGAGAGAGAGAGAATAGGGATGTGAAATAACTGATTACTTATTCAATTCCTAATATAAAGGGATACTCATTTAAAACTAATTTGTATATAATTGATAAATTGTATATGGCCATGTAATTAAGTTAAAACTTGATTAGGGAGGGTAATAAAGTTTCATATGTAGTATAGGAAAGTAAAAATTCCTATTTTATTTAATAGTGTATGAATTACAATAAAATTCTAATATATTAATATACACAACATAATAATGGTATTTAATAGTGTATAAATCACAATGCTATCCTTTTAGAAGAAAGATAGCATAAATCAACGAAATAAAGGGAAATTTCTTTGAGATTTTTGGTATATTTTGGTTTATAGAAAGAGAGAAAATATGGAATCTCTTTTTTTTTTTTTCGGGAAGAATCTGAAATATTTTTAGTGTTGGTAGAGATGAAAACTATTTCCTTAAATATAGGTTATTTTCATGGAAATGGTTTCCTTAATGCTGGCCTTTTGGCTTTCAAATGGGATTCCTATTGTAGCGGCATTTAAGGAATTGTCGTTACATAATTATATTTTAATTAATACTATATGTGTAATAAAATGTGCTATTATTGCAATAAACAAGCAGTACTATCAGTTATCAGAATAATTTTTGTGAAGAGATCATCCATATAAAAAATCTTGCCAATTGGGCTCTGAATTTGAGTCTTAAGTTCAGCCCAGTGGCTTTAAGAGCCCCAAATAGGCCAACCGTTACATAAGGACTCGGCCATTCCTTTGAGCCTAACTATTCTGTGATCCAACGCATATATCTTCTTGCCCGTCTCCCTTCATAAATGATAAGTTCTATAATCAACCTTTTCACCTCAACTAATTACCCACCATAGTTCAAGATAAAAATGAAGATTAAAACGCTAGGAGTATTACCTGACTGAATCGAATTCAAACTTTGTGTTTAAGTGACAAGTTTTCAAAGGTCCATATATAATCAAATCACTCCACTTATCATTCCCCTTAATGTCACGACCCAAAATTCCGCCACAGGTGTCGTGATGGCACCTAGTCTCTAATACTAGGTAAGCCAATTTTAATTACATATTTGAAGCCATTTTTTTTAATTAAATAAGTAATCAAAACTAACAGCGGAACAAATAAGAATATACAACCTCCCAAGACTGGTAGTACTGAGTCACGAACTCTAACTGAATACACGGAATAATCACGAGAACCGAATATACAATACTGTTTGATTAAAAATTAACAGTACAATGAAATGAAAAGACTTCAAGGGACTGCGACGACCAAGCAGCTCTACCTTGAATCTTTACGGTTCCGCTTTAACTCTGCTCAAGTCCGATATCTCCAATACCTGGCTCTGAACAAAAATGTGCAGAAGTGTAGTATGAGCACATCACGGTCGGTACCCAGTAAGTATCAAGACTAACCTCAGTGGAGTAGAGACGAGGTACAGTCAAGACACTCACTAGTCTAATAGCCTATGCAATATAATATACAAGATACTAGGCAGTAGATAACAATAAGGACATCATAAAACAACCAGTGATATGCACATCAAGACAACAAAACACCATTTAATAACGCTCAGCAAATAATAAATACAAGTACACCTAATTAAATCAAATTCTTCAAATAAATGTCCTTCACATATAATTCTACCAAATAACTCTCCTTCAAATATAATTTTCCTCAAATATAATTCTTTCAATTAAAAAGTCACCATGTAACACCTCATTTCAAAATCATAAAAATACGGGTTTCAGCCCATTTTCATATCTCCACGGCACTTCGTACCCATAATTAAATCATCATATTTTTCCGGCACCTCGTGCCCTCATTTCATATCACAACTGCACGGATAATTCACATGCCAATATCCTCAATGTATATAAGATCCACATGATCAATTTATTTCCACTAAAGTGAGTTTAGAATTTTTAAATCAAGTAAGAAATCATCAAAGAAATGAGTTTATTTTTTTTAACTCGTTTGGGTGAAGAAAATGAGATTTCAATTAAAATGAAGCATCCGGCTACTACTACTTTGGATGTATAATTTATTAAATTAAAACATAATAGTAATTTCTTTTATTCGAAACAACTCAATTCTTGAAAATTAGTAAAAACCATAAACACAAATCTGCACAGTCTTGTACAAAGAGTCAAAGCTAACACAATACAACAAGGAATACCAAAACACATAATAAAATCAAATAATACATCACGAAAGAACACAAGAATTTATATATCACCGAAAAACAAAATAACCAACGGCAAGTGCATCCATAAAAAAATATGCAAGACATGAGGATCTCCCGAGGTACCGCCTTGTAGTCCCAAAAGTAAATATGCAAGACAGGGGGATCTCCTGGAATACCGTTTCGTAGTCCCAAAATAAATATGCAGGGCAGGGGGATCTCCCGGAATACCGTTCCGTAGTCCCAAAGTAAATATGCAGAGCAGGGGGATCTCCCGAAATACCGTTCCGTAGTCCCAAAATAAATATGATTTCAATAATTGCACATCAAGTGCTCACATATTACAAATGACTCATTAAGTGCTCAAATATTTCAACTTGCCACAGAAATCAACAATACATTATTTTTCGCAATAAGGAGTTCATGGCTCGACCATAATGTATACAAAATCTTAACAAAATATCCGTGAGTGAACAACTCAACAAAATAATATTTCACATAAATTCAAGGTGGCAATCACACCAAATCATCATTTAAAAATAATTTCAACAAACAAGGATCTAGGCATGACAAATAGAGTATTTAATAAGTGTCAATAATTTCCAACTTAATACATAAGGGCGTCTAAGGATTTTAATCAATGAAATATGCACATATAAACCAAGTACGTACTCGTCACCTCGCGTACATGATTTTCAATCACACAATTTGCACATAATACTCAATGCCTAAGGGGTATTTCCCCCACTCGAGGTTAAGCAAGACACTTACCTTTTTGAAGTTATGCCGATATTCCAAAATCGCCTCCTTGCTTGAATTGACCTACGGACTGCTCAAATCTATCCAAATTAATTGTATAACTTCATTAAAATTCATCGAAAATAATTCCGGATAACAATACATCGACTTAAAAATTTATTCCAAAAAGACAACAAAAGTCAACGGGGGGCTCGCCCCTCGGAACCCAGCATAATTTTCATGAAATTCGAACACTCATTTCGATACGAGTTCAACCATACCAATTTTATCGAATTCCAATAACAACTCGACCTCCAAATCTTAAATATTCGTTTTTGGAGGATTTTTACAAAAATCTCGATTTTTTCTATTAAAATCTCAATTAAACGATGAATATAATCATAGATTCATGAAATATAAACACTTTAGGATATAGAACACTTGACCCAATTCATTTGGTGAAATTTGCCTCAAAAATCTCTTCAATCCGAGCTCCATAACTCTAAATATGTTAAAAATGGCTGAAACCTCGAAATATAGCTACTGCCCAGGTATTTACTCTTCGTGATCACGAAACACACAATTTTTCAGCCCCCAACTCTTCCAGACAACCTCTAGTATAATAGTCATAACTTTTTGTACAAAACTCCAAATGATGAATGGTTTAACTTTCTGAATACTAGATTCTAAGTACTATAAATTTTATTTGTTTCTAATCTCCAATTCCTTATATATTTCTAGATATAAGCTTCCAAAGTTAGCCCTATGCAACAGAGATTTCCAAACGCTTCCCGGATAGTCTGTAGTTTATCCACCATAACGTTTTTTACACACCTCCAAATGAAAAATGGTTTACATTTCTGAAAATTAGACACAAAGGGCTACAACTTTCATTTTTAGATTATCTCCAAATTCCTTATAAATTGCGAGATATGAGCTTCCAAAGTTGGATCAGTGCGGCAGGAGTTTCATCTACGCAATCGCGAAAAGTCTTCCGCGATCGCGATTCACAGTCTCCAAACAGCAAAATTGCTCTTCGCGATCGCGACCGTTTGTCCACGATCGCGATGCATACCTCTGTGGTCAAAAACCAACAACTAAAAATGGTCTAGAAAGGGTCTGAAACCACCCCAAAACTCACCCGAGCTACTCGCTACCCCGTCCGAGCATACCAACAAGTCTCAAAACCTATTACGGACTTAGTCGAAACCTCAAATCACATCAAATAATGCTAAAACCACGAATCATACCTCAATTCAAGCTTAATGAAACTAAAAAATTTCAACTTCTACATTCGACGCCGAAACCTATCAAATCTAGTCCGATTGACCTCAACTTTTGCACACAAGTCATAAATGACATAACGGACCTATGAAAATTTTCAGAACTGAATTCCGACCCCGATATAAAAATGTCAGCCCCCCGGTCAAACTTCTTAAAAATTCATCTTTCGCCATTTCAAGCTTAATTCTACTACAGACCTCCAAATAATTTTTCAGACACGCTTCTAAGTCCATAATCACCATACGGAGTTATTGACATCATCAAAATTTTATTCTGGAGTCGTTTGCTCAAAAGTCAACTCTCCGGCCAACTCTTTTCATTTAAGCTTCTAAATAAGGATTGTTCTTTTAATTAAATTCTGAATCTTCAGTAATTCAAACTCTACCACACCCACGGGTCATAATACATATTGTGAAGCTGCTCGAGAGCTTAAGTCACTGAACGGGGCATAAATTCTTAAAACGACAAGTCGGGTCGTTACATTCTTCACCTCTTAAACAAACGTTCGTCCTCGAACGTGCTAAGAATTATTCTGAGGTTACCAAATTTATGATTTTACTTTTACACATATACTCACGGTTGATCTCACGTTACCGCATTTGAGATAAGCCCGACAACACCATCTCATTTGAGATTATTTCTTTTATTCATATTTGTAAACTTTAAGACCAATTTCTTACACTCCAAACATTTTCAAAAAGTCTGATTTTCATATCAATGCACGGTATTAGCCTCAATAAGCAGTAGCAACACGTGCCTACGCACACATCATACGTATGTCCATAACCACATCTCTGGTATTAATAGATGTTCATAATCAATTACAACATCGTCAATTAACCTCATATTAACCAAAAACCTCATTTCGAATTTTCACAACAATGACAACAAAATGTGAGGCATGAAGACCTCATAACTATTTACCGGACTTAACAAGCCACATTTAACGCCGCCTGGACACTCACCTCGTGGGCTAAAACTCAATATTTTCCTTACAATTATGGATAAATATGCGTAGAAACAGATAAAGGAATTATCAAATAAGCCTAACAGGCATGATTCCTTATTAATACTATAGTACAAATTTTAATTTCACAAAAGAAGAATTTAAACTCATAAATATTTCACCACAAGGACCTCGTCCTTATATAACTTCCATCGCGTCTTGTAGCCCGATTTAAATATTTCACATCATATAAAAATGCGGGGATCTCGTCCTCAACTCCGAATCACAAGTATTTTGCACATTGTGCCAACTGAAATTTCAATTTTCTTTATTTCTTCTTTTCAATATATTTCATAAACAGTTTTCACAACACATAATGAACCCCCATATCGATAGGGAATATAATTCATAAAAATTAGAATCAATTATTCCGAAACACATTAAAACCATTATAATGAATAATAAAATTTCTTTTTGGACTTATAGCCCTCAATGGTGTACAAAAATAAAATGATAGACACGGGCTCATATCTTTAAATCTCCCAACAAGGATAAACATATAAATGGGTCATAAAAATTATGAAGCTCACCCATAAGCAGAGCATAATAGGAGAACTCACCTCAATATTCAGAATCGAATTAAATTAAAGGAAAATATCCTTTTATAACAAAATCAAGATCGTACCTGTAACGACACCATCTGGTGTATTGGCCTCGACCAAATCATAGCGAATATATTAACGGGTCGGGTCTCCACCTCTTAGGCGCCTACTACCCGTATGTCCTCCACCTCTAGCAGACTGTGCACGTGGAGTATTAACTGGAATAAAGCTTGTAGCTTGAGTGCTCTGGTGAAATCCACCCCTCCCAAGTCTGGGACAATTTCTCTTGATGTGTCTAGTATCATCACTCTCATAACAACCCCTCTGTGGGCGTGGTTGCTCATACTGAATCTCTGGCGAATAACTGGAATAACCACTGTAAGAACCCCAAGCCGGTGGTGCATTAAAAGAACTTACTGTAGCACCCTGAATATTCTGAAATTGTTTTTGTGACCCCGCTGGTACTGAAATGTAGAATTATTTAGAACGCAGGAATACCGCAAGCCTCAATATCATCCCATAGAAATCTCACCTCTTAATCATATACAAGTTTCGTAGAACCTTTCATTACCACATAAATACATCTTAGGCCAAAACTGATATAACACATGACCCCGCAATCTGATCGTTGATAATGGACTCCCCTCACTTGGCGCGAAGCCATAGGACACATTCTGATGATCCACAATACTAACCTTATCGATCGTAGGACACCGGTCATAAGATACCTCAAGTCATTTATTTGGCGCATGTCATCCTCGTGATAGTTAAACTTCGCCTTCTCTAGTGCCTTGGATGCTAGTATGTACCCTTCGCTAAATAGAAATCCCATATGAACTACATAGTCTCTAACACCACCAACTATCTTCATATCTACATCCACCTCATGACCCTACCACGATTGTGACGATTAGGAAATTAGTTAAACCTTATTAAGATCATACTTATTAACCAGATGTCAGAACCTGTTGCACCCTCATGTGCACAACTGAATGATCTCTAAATACTTCCGCATCCTCGATCTGGATGGCACGTTCTAACAATGGTTGAACAACCCTGGCAACCTTATAACCCCTCTATAGTATCACAAACCGTTGGCACATAGTTGATAACGAGTGTGCAATTTTATACACGAGTGGATCCAAAAAAACATAAGATATATGCTTCAAGCTGAATAAATGCCGCACAATAAGGAATGAAAGAAGTGATTTTTTTTTCCTACTAGATTTGTAGCCTCTTGAAGATAAGTACAGACGTCTCCGTACCGATCCGCAAGACTCTACTAAACTCATTCGTGACTCGTAGAACCTATGAACCTAGAGCTCTGATACCAACTTGTCATGACCCAAAATCTCGCCACAGGTGTGGTGATGACACCTAGTCTCTAATACTAGGTAAACCAATTTCAATTACATATTTGAAGCCATTTTGTTTTTGAATTAAATAAGTAATCAAAACTAACAGCGGAACAAATAAGAATATACAACCTCCCAAGACTGGTAGTACTGAGTCACGAACTCTAACTGAATACATGTATGATCACGAGGACCGAATATACGATACTGTTTGATTAAAAATTAACATTACAATGAAATGAAAAGACTCCAAGGGACTGCGACGACCAAGTAGCTCTACCTTGAATCTTTACGGTCCCGCTTTAACTCTGCTCAAGTACGATATCTCCAATACCTGGCTCTGCACAAAAATATGCAGAAGTGTAGTATGATCACACCACGGTCGGTACCCATTAAGTATCAAGACTAACCTCAGTGGAGTAGAGACGAGGTACAGTCAAGACACTCACTAGTCTAATACCCCGTGCAATATAATATACAAGATAGTAGGCAGCAGATAACAATAAGAACATCATAAAACAACCAGTGATATGCTCATCAAGACAACAAAACACCATTTAATATCGCTCAACAAATAATAAATACAAGTACACCCAATTAAATCAAAATTTTCAAATAAATGTCCTTCACATATAATTCTACCAAATAACTCTCCTTCAAATATAATTTTCCTCAAATAAAATATCTTTCAAATATAATTCTTTCAATTAAAAAGTCACCATCTGATAACTCATTTCAAAATCATAAAAATACGGGTCTCAGCCCATTTTCATATCTCCACGGCACTTCGTGCCCATAATTAAATCATCATATTTTCCCGGCACCTCGTGCCCTCATTTCATATCACAACTGCATGGATAATTCACATGCCAATATCCTCAATGTATATAAGATCCATATGATCAATATATTTCCACTAAAGTGAGTTTAGAATTTTTAAATCAAGTAAGAAATCATCAAAGAAATGAGTTTATTTTTTTAACTCGTTTGGCTGAAGAAAATGACATTTCAATTAAAATGAAGCATCCGACGACTACTAATTTGGATGTAAATTTTATTAAATTAAAACATAATAGTAATTTTTTTTATTCGAAACAACTCAATTCTCGAAAATCAGTAAAATCCATAAACATAAATCTACAGAGTCTTGTACAAAGAGCCAAAGCCAACACAATACAACAAGGAATACCAAAACACACAATAAAATCAAATAATACATCACGGAAGAACAAAATAATTTACATATCACAGAAAAACAAAATAACCAACGGCAAGTGCATCCATAGAAAAATATGCAAGACATGGGGATCTCCCGAGGTACCGCCTCGTAGTCCCAAAAGTAAATATGCAAGACAGGGGGATCTCCCGGAATACCGTTCCGTAGTCCCAAAGTAAATATGCAGGGCAGGGGAATCTCCTGGAATACCATTCCGTAGTCCCAAATTAAATATGCAGGACAGGAGGATCTCCCGGAATACCGTTCCATAGTCCCAAAGTAAATATGATTTCAACAACTGCACATCAAGTGCTCACATATCATAAATAGCTCATCAAGTGCTCAAATATTTCAACTTGCTACAGAAACTAACAATACATTATTTTTCACAATAAGGAGCCCATGGCTCGACCATAATGTGCACAAAAATCTTAACAAAGATATCCGGGAGTGAACAACTAAAGAAAATAATATTTCACATAAATTCAAGGTGGCAATCACACCAAATCATCATATAAAAATAATTTCAACAAACAGGGATCTAGGCATGACAAATAGAGGATTTAATAAGTGCCAATAATTTTCAACTTAATGCATAAGGGCGTTTAAGGATTTTAATCAATAAAATTTACACATATAAAACAAGTATGTACTCGTCACCTCGCGTACATGGTTTTCAATTACACAATTTGCACATAATACGCAATGCCTAAGAGGTATTTCCCCCACTCGAGGTTAAGCAAGACACTTACGTTATTGAAGTTGTGTCGATATTCCAAAATCGTCTTCTTGCTTGAATTGACCTCTAGACAACTCAAATCTATCCAAATTAATTGTATCACTTCATTAAAATTCATCGAAAACAATTCCGGATAATAAAATACCAACTTAAAATTTTATTCTAAAAAGTCAGCGCGGGGCCCGCCCCTCGAAACCCTACAAAATATTTACGAAATCTGAACACCCATTCCGATACGAGTTCAATCATACCAAAATTATCAAATTCCGACAGCGGATCGCCATTCAAATCTTAAATTAATGTCTAGAGGATTTCTACCATTTTCAACCCAATTCACTAATTTAGTGATAAAAACAACAATAGATTCATGTAATTTAACCAAAATTAAGTTAGGAATTCTTACCCCCAACGTTTCCCTTGAACAAATCTCGAAACATTGCTTCACCCGAGCTTCCTTGGTCCAAAAATGGAAGAATGAGACAAATTTGGACTTTATTCTGCTGCCCAGGGTTTTGTTCTTCACGTTCGTGACCCTTCCCTCGCGTTCGCGATGAACAAATTCTCCAACAACCATTTTCAAACTCTTCTCAGACAGCCTCTAGTATAAGGGTCATAACTTTTTGTATAAATCTCCAAATGATAAATGGTTTAATTTTCTAGAAACTAGACTCAAAGGGCTATAACTTTTATTTGTTGCTCATCTCCTTATTTCTTATAGATTGCGAAATATAAGCTTCCAAAGTTAGCTTTATGCAACAAAGATTTTCAAACTCTTCACAGACAGCTTGTAGTGTATCCACCACAACCTTTGGTACACAACTCCAAATGCCAAATGGTTTACCTTTCTGAAAACTAGACATAAAGGGCTACAACTTTTATTTTTAGATTATCTCCAAATTCCTTATAAATTGCGAGATATGAGCCTCTAAAGTGAGACGACGAACAACAAAATTACCTTCTTCGCGAACGCGAGAACCTCTTCGCGAACGCGAAGAACAAAGTCCCAACAGCAAAATCTTTCTTCGCGAACGCGAAGAACAACACCAGAACCAGCAACCAGCAACCAACAACATCAAAATACCCAAACTTGGTCCGGAACCACCCCGAATCAAACCCGAGGCCCCCGGGACCCCGACCAATCGTACCAACCAGTCCCAATACATAACACGAACCTGCTCGAGGCCTCACATCACATCAAACAACATCAAAGCCACAAATCATACCCCAATTCAAGCCTAATGAACTTTGAAATTTTAAATTCTATATCTTGTGCCGAAACACATCAAATCAATCTGGAATGACTTCAAATTTTGCACACAAGTCATAATTGACATAACGAAGCTATTCCAATTTGTAGAATCAGATTCCGGCCCCGATATTAAAAAGTCAACAAAGTCAACCCCCCCGTCAAACTTTCCAAAAATTCATCTTTCGCCATTTTAAGCCAAACTCCTCTATAGACCTCCAAATAATTTTCCGGGCACGCTCCTAAGTCCATAATCACCATACGGAGCTATTGACATCATCAAAATTCCATTCTGGAGTCGTCTTCACACAGTTCCGACTACGGTAAAAATCCTAAGACTTAAGCTTTCGTTTTGGGGACCAAGTGTCCCAAATCACTCCAAACCATCCAGTAACTGAATTCAACCACGCACGCAAGTCAATACACATAATAAGAAGCTGCTCAGGGCCTTATGCCGCCAGATAGGGCTTAAATTCTTAAAACGACAAGTCAGGTTGTTACATTATTACTATTATTATTATTATTATTATTACTATTATTATTATTATTATTATATTATTATTATTATTATTATTATTATTATTATTATTATTATTATTATTATTATTATTATTATTATTACTACCAACATTAGGGCTATAGTCAAAGAAACCTTGAGCTTCTGATAGCTCTCTTCATCTTCATGAGACCATCTTAAAGGAACACATTTCAGAGTCAACTTAGTCGATAGAGCTGCAACGTAGTCAAAACCAAATACATATTTGGACTCATGGGGTTATGGGTAGTTGGCATCTACCCGTGACTGGGGTTTTGTAACGACCCGACCGTTCATTTTGAATATTATAACCCCGTTCCACCATTTACTGCTCAATTTATGTCTTGCAATTGATTTGTGACTTATCGGGTTAGTTGTTTCAGATCCAGAAGGAACTTGGAGTGAAATGAGACACTTAGTCTTATAATTGAAAAATTTAAGTTAGAAAAGTGGACCGGATATGGACCTATGTGTAAATTCCTCGGATTTAAATTTTGATAATTTCAATAGCTCAGTATGGTGATTTTGGGCTTAGAAGCGTGTCCGAAATATAATTTGGAAGTTCGTAGAGGAATTAGGCTTGAAATGCCGAAATTTTAATTTTTGAGAAGTTTGATGGGGGGTTGACTTTTTGATATCGGGGTCGGAATCCGATTCTAAAAATTGGAATACCTCTGTTCCGGAGTCGTTTATCGAAATTAGAAATTTCAAAGTTCATTAGGCTTGAATTGGGGTGTAATTCATGGTTTTAGCATTCTTTGAGGTGATTTGATGATTCGACTAAGTTCGTATGATATTTTAGGACTTGTTGGTATATTTGGTCGAGGTCCCGAGGGGCTCGGGTGAGTTTCGGATAGTTAACAGGTTGGATTTTGGACTTGGAACTCTGCCGGAATTTTTCTGATACACCATCTAGTTTTCTTCATCGCGTTCGCGAGTGGAGCCTCGCGTTCGCGAAGAGGAACTGAGAGGCTGGCAATATTTGCTCTTCGCGTTCGCGAAGAGAAGCACGCGTTCGCGAAGGGTGGACTGGGTGTGCATCGCGAACGCGAGAGGTGTTACACGTTCGCAAAGAAGAGAGGAAGCAGTTGAGGACCCCAGGCAATTGGTCTACGCATTCGCGTAGGGGTGTCGCGTTCGCGTAGTGAGGGGGGACGAAGCATCGCGCTCGCGATGGGTTGAACGCGTCCGCGTAGAAGGCATTGAGGCAGAGGTATTTTGTGCTTCGCGAATGCGAGGGTGATGTCGCGTTCGCGAAGGAGGAATTTGGACGGGAGATATTTTGTGCTTCGCAAACGCGAGGCACTGACCGCGTTCGCGAAGAAGAAAAGCCTGGTCAGTGAGTTTAAGTTCTGAAAATGTGACTTCGTCCCATTTTTAGTTTTTGACGATTTGGAGCTCGGATTTGAGGCGATTTTGGGTGATTTTCAGAAGAAACAATGGGGTAAGTGTTCTTAACTCAATATTGGTTAAATTACCTGAATCCATGGTTGTTTTTATCATATAATTGGTGAATTGAGTTGGGAAAATTTGAAAACCCTCTTGGTTTAAATTGAAGATTTGAGGGTCGAGTTGGGGTCGGATTTTGGAAAATTGATATGGTTAGACTCGTGGTTGAATGGGCTTCCGGATTTTATAACTTTTGTCGAGTTCCGAGACGTGGGCCCCACATGCAATTTTTGAGATAAGTTTTGAATTTTTTTATGGAAAATCATTATTTTCTTATGTAATTAATTCCAATGAATTTTATTGACTGAAACGAATTATTTAAGACCAGGTTCGAGGCGTTTGGAGACCAATTCACGAGGAAAGGAAATTGCGGAATAAGAATTTCACGGCTTGATGTAAGTAACAGTTTTAAATCTGGTCCTGAGGGTATTAAACCCCAAATTTTGGTATCATGTGATTATTTTGGAGGTGACGCACATGCTAGGTGACGGGCGTGTGGGCGTGCACCGAGGGGATTGTGACTTGGTCCGTCCTGGGAAACTGTAAAGTTGAATAATTTGTTGTTAGCTATATGCTCTCTATGTGTTGATAAAATTTGACTGTAAATCATGTTAGAAATCATGCTTAGGCTATGCGATAGTACTGTTGGGACCCATAAAGGTCGCGTGCTTGTTGAATTGCCTGCTAAATGCTATATGTACTCAGTCTCAATTTTTACTTGCACATTTTATCTCGGTCTTTGTTATTATTATTGATACATCATATCATTATTGTTTGGGCTGATTTCATGATTATTGAGAGCCCAAGAGATTGGAGAGATTTATGACTAAGTGAGGTCGAGGGCCTGATAGTGAGATATTGATACTATATAGCACGTGAGTTGTCTGTGAAACACGTGAGTTGGCCATGCAGATCCTTATATTATACTATAGCA